>NC_046228.1:4416587-5616587 GCF_009819885.2 Catharus ustulatus | reverse complement strand
CAGTCCAAACAAACAACATTCAGCACTTGAGCACCAGGATCATCACATTTGACCTTTTGGTGTGGGTATAGTGTGTTTCATGAGCAGTGACTTCAGCACACTGAGCTTCAGGAGTGGTCTGAAAAGGAAGCAGGGACACCCTCAAAGGTACAATACTGACTCTGAAATGCAAAAGAGAGGAACACATGGTGGGGAAGGTACTGAATAACAGGGAACATTTGATTTCATGTAGCTGGGAATATTTGATTTAATGTAGCAAAGTATGACATGTTTATGCTGATCAGCTCTTCAAAGCCAACTGGCAGCCCTGCCACTTCAAGCAAAATCCATTTCAGATTTCATTTTCACATCTCTTCAGGTGAACCTGCTAAGCCTGGCCATGAGTACTGGGTGGGAAATCTCTGGGAGACACCTCTGTGCTGGTGACAGGGTGGGAACAAACCTGTCCTTGGGGAGGGAACAGCAGCACTGTTGGCTCCTGGAGACCTCTGTGCCCAAGGAGGATGGAGAACAGAGGACAGGAGAGTGGGTGAGCTGGGGTAAAAGCTGTAAACAAAGATATATCCCCTTTGTATCATCAGTGGGAGAATTCCCAATTGTTCTGCTTGTGGGAGGAGAAGAGCCAGCATGAAAAGAGCAGCTGTTAAGCAGCCCTAGTGCTGGGAGGGGACCTCATGACTGTCCCTAGCTCTATGGAGGCTTTCTTCCTCCAAGGTAGAAACTCTTTCCTTCTAAGACTGCTTTCATCCCTGCCCAGGAGACTGTGGGTGTCCATGGGGCGCCATAACCTCATTATCTTCTATGGAAAAAAAACCCAACCAACTTCTAAAAATATTGTCTATGTCAGTATTGTCTATGCCAGTGTGACTATGAATCAGTGGTCAGAGCTGTGAGGCAGAATTACAGCCTTTTCTCCCTGTTCTTTGCCATGGACAGCCCCAAGTCCTATGACTGGGACTAATGTCTTTTTTAGAATCTACATCAAAGCCTCCTCAGGGGGCAGGGGCCTTTCTTATGAGTTAAAAATCAGCTTCTTTAGGTGAGATCTTGAGGAGTGAAAGGAGGCAAAGCGAGGTTTTGAACTCGGCAGAGGAGCTGCCAAGGCAAAGGTCACACAAGGTTGTGGTCACTCCCACTGTGCTCTGCAAAGGGCTCTGAGCACCAGCACAGACTGGGATTACAACAGGGCCAGCACAGACACAGGGAACACACGGATCCACCCTGTAGCCATGTGGTTTTCGCAAGTTTTCTGGCACTCACTGGCCTCTGTTCCAAGTCCTAAAGGAGTTCTGATGGAGACATGCCATCTCCTTTCAGAAAAAAAAAAGATTTTGTTCCCAATAGCACTGTTGAATTAAGTGGAAAGCAACCATCCCCCACACCCCACTCCCAGTAAAGCACCTATAGACTGACATCTACAGAGTGCTCTTTAGTGCTCACTGTAACTCTTAGCATAGGTAGGGTATTTCTTTATTTTCTCCTTATTCATGTCATATGAGAAAACTTCTCCTTCTCCATCCCCAAGGACAGATTGTATTTTTTTCCTGAACCCCCGTGTTCATTGCAGGGGGTTGGACTAGATGACCTTTAAACATCCCTTCCAACCCAAACTATTCTATGATTCTGTGGTTTTAGCCTTCTGTCTCACTGTTGCTGGAGGTTGATGATGCTAAATCACATCTCCCCAAAAGCCTTTATTCTTTGTGTAAATTAGCTGATAGCTTCCTTCTACTGATGCAAGTCAAAACAATGCTTTAGCTGGCAGAATTATGTGGAATTCTGCCTCATCTGTTTTTTGCCTCCCATCAACAAACTCGTATTTCCCTAACAAGTCCTCAGATCTGGCAGTTTTCCAGGGTTTCCCTTTTTGGTAGGCAGCAATAAGGAAGGGAATCTCATCTTGCTGCCAGCTCACCCACTTACAGCATGCACTGGGAAGGGATCAGAAAGCCTTTCCTTTGACTGCCTCGGAGAGAGAAGGCACTGGGAGTTCAGCTGGAGGCTCTGCCTGTGAGATGGGGGTCATCAAGATAAATCAGAGAGCAAACACACCCCTTTGCTTTCCTTCCTGCCCTTTTTACCCTTCATTTAAGCAAATTTAGGTGCTGGTGATGCATAGAGAGCTCTTGAAAGGGAGATTCTGTGTGTGTCTCCCAGGCAGGTGCAGTCTGCCTTCCCTGCCTGTGCTGTGGTGCAGGGTGGAGGTACAATGGCAAGAGAAGGAACATTCCAGTGACCATGATTGCCGGTCCTTGGCGGCTCTGCCAGCCCGGGTGCCAGTTGTGGTGGTGGGTTTTGCATAGCTGTGGGTTTGATACCAGGCTAGCTTGCCAACTGGCAGCATGAGCTGGGTGACTTTCAACTCCACAAATGCCATGCCAGCATCTGTCTCTCATCCTACAGCATTTTAAATAATGCATATTTCCAGCTGCCTTCCCCTTCCTTCCCAATTCCAGAGCGCAGTTTGCCGGTTTCACGCGTTGCTCTGGGATGCATTTCCAGGCTCTGCAGTTGGCATGCAAGGCAAAGCTGCTCAGGGGGCTGCAGGATTTGGTGTGAACTGTCCATGCCCTCAGCCTCTAGCACAGATCAGAAGAAATCCTCGGCTGTGAGGAGCCCTACAGCTTGTGGAATGCATTAATTAAACAAGAATCTCTGGAAGAGGTAAAGTGGTAGAGGTCCTCTGCAGATAACTTGGCAGCTCCCTAAAACAGTATTCATGGCTTCAAGTCTCTTAGGGAGAAAAAAAACCTGCTTCATAAAAGGTTTTTTAAAGCCCTGCTTTCCAGTAGGAATGTATTTGAAGAACGCAGTGAAGGCTGTGGAATCATGCTGCTCCCAAGCAGAGGAAAGATTGAATTCCAGTGCTTTGCTTGGGGTAAATTGCTGACCTTTGTCTTCAGCATTAAAGCCATCTGAAGAAAACCATTCCTAACATGCAAGGAGTTGCTTTTGCTGGATTCTTTCCTGCATACAATGTAATAGTTTAATATGAATATAGCAGGAAACAAGGAAAATTGAAAGTATAATTCGTTTTGAATGGCATGATGTAAGAGGTGATTTCTTTTAAGGAGCAAGAAGGCAGAGGGATCAGCACTGAATATTTTAAGTAGGGTCTTGGAACAATCCCCATGTAATGGACTTCCCCATCCCTCCCTCCCTCCTCTTAGGATTGTAAATTCTATGTTTCCTGCTTGTTCTCTTTTTACTTATAGACTATAAGCCTTAATCAGAACAGCTTTACTTACCAGGTTGTGAAAATCCTTTATTTCCTGTCCCAGATAGTCAATAAGTGTTTGCTTCTTCAGCTCAGTAACAGTTCCCCATTCTGCTTTCTGGGCAGATTTACTCAGTACCTCTGCAATTTCTACCTACTGAGCCAATGTCTCTGGGCACAAACTCTTCCTGACTAAGCCTTTCCTACAGCAGCCTCACAATTCCCAAAATCTCTCCTTCCCTTCAGAGCCTGGGAAAGCACATGGACCCTACAGATGACCTGTGGGGAGGTCATGAAATCCAGGCTGTTTGAGCTGAAGTGGGGAAGCACACTTCAGAGGAGTCAAAACTTTCACCAGGAGTGTTTGCAGCGCTCCAGCCCACGCTGCAGAGCCAGCCTCGAGCTCTCCAAGTGGCTGGAGTGACATGGCCTGGGGCACAGGGACAGCAGGTGTCTGGGGTTTGGGCTGTTCTGGTGTGGTGTTTTCCACTCGAGCTGGAGCTCAGCTCTCAGCTAATGACAGCCACGGGAACCCTGTGCAGTGCAAGGCACCCAGCAGGAAAAATCCATTGCAAAGCGTCCTGCTGCTCCCAGCCATCTGCAAGGGGACAGGCAGAGGCACTGCAGAGAGGTCCACAGTCAAATGTCAAGCCCACAGTTTCCTCATCAGCCATAAGGAGAAAAGCACTTGGCAAATCCAACCCAGCCCTGAACCTGTTCTGAGTGACAGAACAGCCTCCTTCAATCTGGCTTCCCCTAAGTGCTGACTTTTTCATTCTGTTTTAGTAAATCGGTTTTATTCCTCACCTCAGGCTTGAAAGCTCCAGTTAATGTCTCTGAATCCTATTGGATTGGCCTGGCACTCAGCTGGCCAAGAGTGTATCCAGTGATATCCAGAAGTGATGTGCTGTCAGAGCTCTGCATGTGAAATAAAGCTGGATCTCCCATGGAAGTCCTTGGGGTCAGAGAATCGGGGCTTGGCATTGCTCTGCAGCTTCTGCTGCTGAAGAGGGGGAAGGCCATGTGGTCAGTGTGCTGTAATAAATAAAGCTGACCTATCTGAGAGAACTGCTGTGGGCAAATAGTTATCTGTGGTCTGGAGGAAGTTATCAGTCAGCACAAGGAATGTGGACTCTGGGTCATATTCAGCTCTGGAATCAAACAGATCAGAGTCTGAGAACAGAGCTATGGCCATGATAAAGGATCATGCTCTAATTCAAGGCAAGGAAAAATGAATACAAAAACTAGTGTCTCAGGCAGCATGAGATGAGTAGGAAAACATTATTGCCACCATAAAAACCCATCAGGAAAAGGCAAGATCAAATGGAGGGGAGCAAAACCAGCACCACAACAGGCATTATGGTTTTCAGGCTGGTGGAAATTCTCGTGATCTTTTGACTGAGTTAACAGCTCTCTGCTCAGGGCCCTTGCCAAGCAGCCCAGGAATTACAGGTGTGATTGCAGGTGGTTATTGCAGTGGGCATGAGAGCAGCCTGAAAAGAGTGGCAACACAGCCTTGTGAAGAAGTAGCAGGAGCCACCAAAGTTTCTGAGAGGCTTCCCCCAACCTCAAGAGGAACATGCCAGGGTGTTTCATGCTTTGCCCTTGCAGCTGGCATAGCTTAGCAGGCATTTTTTATTTCAAAGTGTACATGCATTGTCATTTCATAGTGTTGATCTATGCTACTTTAAAGTAGAATGCTTAGAAAATGGATTATGCTTGGACCTCCTGGTCTCTAATTTGCAGCAAGTGAATTTTATGCCCCTATTAATTTTAGGGAAAGGTTGTTTTAAGGCACTGTCTCAGGCATTTATTCTTATTATTAATGACCTACTGTAGCTCTTTGAAACCTCTGCTCTTAGCCAGGACTCAACAGCCAACTACTCATGGTCAGTGAGACTTGTGGGGTCCAGAAATGAAGTCAATGCCATACAGCTGGACTGATGTAGAGCTGTGAGATATGATGTGATCTCAGACAACAGTAAAAGGTGGTCACTGCCTTAACTGTGGGCAGTAACAGAGTTTATTAATCAGTGATTTCTTACCTTCACTATTTATTTTTTTTGTCGAACCCAAATATATTCCAACTAAAATGTGAATACCACATGGAAATTTTAAAGCTCTGGCCTTGCTTACTGGGTTTTTCAAAGTCATTGGTCTCCTCTGAATACATGCTGAAAGACATGGTCTGTTCCAGGTGTTTTCAGTTATTTAATCAGAAAATTATGTGAAGGCTGGAATGAAGAATACAGGAAAACCTGATAAAAAACTTAGGAAGATAACAAATTTAAATGTTGTCTCACAAGAATGCTGAATTGGAGAAAAAAAGAGAAGCAGACCATTTCAATAATATGAATTATCTGATTTGGAGAATTCCACAATACAACAGTTCCCATTGAAATCAAGGGATGTTGTATGAATTCTTGGACTATCTTGCAACATTTGTAAGACTTTTCACAATGATGGATGAAGAGGGGAATTATGTGAATAATGTGCTACAGTACTTCCAGTGAGGCTGTGCCAAGGGCAGCACCAGGTGACAGGATGGATGAAATCAGACTGGTCAACACAGACACCTCAGGCAAAGGGAGCGTTGTCTTGGGTCTGTTCAGTGGAAATGCCATTTGTGAGAGATGCAAGCAGATTATTCCACACTAGAGCCAGGTCTGGCCAGTCTTAATGATCTAATTAGTCTCAAATGATGAGAATAACCAAAACCAGTTTTCTTAATTGTGCTGGAAATTTTACATCTTCTTTCTGTCATTTTTTTCCTGACTTCCTGCCAGTATTTGCACAAGCCATTGTCATTGAGCAGTCGAGATTGGTTCTGGGGAAAGTAAGGCAAGTCAGTCGTGCTCACCATGTTGACTGTGTGATTCAAAAGTGGTTTGGCCACTCCTAAAAAATGAAGAAAGAAAATTCTCCTGGTCCTTGGCAGAGGATAAGGTGACAACTTTCCAAACACCCTGATTTCCTTTCGCTTGAAGTCTGACATCCAAAAAATGGTGAGGCTGTCGTCACATTTTTGAGTGAGTTCATTTGAGAGCACAGTGATCAGTCAAGGGAAGCTGGCCAACAGGACAGGGTGGAAGAGAGACCTCTTGCAGATGGTTGGTTGGTTTTTTCCCCAGGGGACTTAGCTGGGACACTCCAAGACAAAAGACACTTGCTGTTATCCCAGCAAATGCTCTCCAAATGCTCCACCACATTTGGCAGTTGCAGACTCAACTCTTGATGTTGCCCAGGACTATAAATTCTGGTCTGTGTAGTTTGTTGTGAGAGAGATTATCAGAGGAGATCTTTTACTTTAGCTTGTCACTGCTCTGCTTGGACACTGCAGCCTATATGGAATTTCTTATTTAGAGTAGGATGTTAAATGTAGTGTTCTGGCTAAATTCCAGCCTGGGTGTTTATATTCTGCTCAATTAAATGCCATTGCTGGATCATTATGTGAAAGCAAACTGTGGTGCTTGTCCTTTGCTAGTAATGTACATACCCTTAAGACCTGATTTATGGAGAGGCACATCAGCCCTCCTCTGAGGATCACAAAGTCACGATTCACATCAATAATGGTAGTGTGCACTAGACCAGACCTTGTTTTTTTCTTTGTAATCTCAAGGTTTATTTTCTTGCTCTTGCAGTATTGTTGCTTTTCCTACAGTGTTAGTGTCCCTGAGTTATCACATGATGTATCTCCAGCATGCTGCTGTACCACAGGTCCACGCAGTGGGGGAAGGATAAAAAACCAGATCTTTTAAATCAGGGTAGTTTCTCAAATGCATATTTCTTCAAGAGGCTTGTTTAGTCTGTTTCTGTTTTGCCAGGACCTGTGTTTTTAGGAGTCTCATCCCTTCCCCGTTTAAGTCATGATTCTCTTTGGCTACATCAATAGCAGTGGTCGAACCTGAGAAGACTTGGAAGGTGTCTCTGACAGGCATCCAAAAGTAATGAATATTTATTTGTATTCTCTAAACCTTTCCACTCATCAGGGTAGGACTGCCCTGTTTTTCTGTGTTTATTCAGTGTCTAGCACCATGCTCCCCTCCATGTGTTCTTGCTCCTGTGCCATGATTAGCCATTAACACAGTAAAATAATCTTTATTAGTAATAATGCTACAAGTTATTAACAGAAAGAGTGAATGAGGAGATATGAGTTTGCTTTCCCCTGCATTGCTTCCTTGGGAGGAGGAATTTATTCCAGCAGAGATAGAGTAGAATTCCAGAGATATTCCAGCAGAATTCTGCAGAGATACAGTAGACATCTACTCCTGTCTTCTCTTTAAGTCTTGCATCAGATGCATAGCCACAGGTTTCCCCTCTTCACATGTCATAAACCAGGTATTTATTTAATTTTTTTAAGTATTGACTGAATTATCTCATTTTCTAGGTGCAAAGAATGATGGAAACTGTTGAGCTGTATAGCACTGATTTGACTCAACCATATCAGGTGTACACAGAATAGGAATCCAGGATTTGGCTAAAAATGATGTGTGCCATAGGATGGAGAATCAGTTGCAGATCTCATTAAGGCCAAGTACATTTACTTTATTTTTACCTGAAGCATAATTAATTCAAGAAGCAAGTTCCACAGGTTATATTTTTAGATACTCCTGGGCTGAGATGAAAACGAGAAAAGCTGGTCATTTCCTCATAGCTGGGTTGCAATGAACAGAACAAGAAAAAATTCTGAGGGGAGACTGATGGCTCCAGCCTTCCATAAAGCAGCTGGAGGCTGGAATTCACACATGAAGGACATGTCTTTACATGTGTTCTGAAATCAGCATGACAGAAATGTTGTGCTGTGACTTGCATAACGTGTAGCTCCATTTCCCAACCATTTCATGCACATTGTTGCTGGCAGAAGCCAAGACCACAGCTCTAATGGCAAATCCACATGGGAACCAAACGTGCCCAGCCAACCTCAAGCTGCCTTTGGATGCCTTGACTGAGGAACACTGGAGCTGTACTCTGTTTTTTCACACGGGGTTGGCCCCATCCAGAGGGTCAAAGCTGTGTTAGGGATGATGCTGGTCATGCACAGGCAGTAAAATGACTTTGCCCTGCAAGTGCCACTTCCTAAATTTTCTTCTTGACTTCATCTCCACAGATGAGATCAGTGGAAAGGAAGATGGGGAGGGAATAGCATGGAGATTGCAAAACATGCTGGGAGAAATGTACTTTTCCATGCATGTCTTGCTTGCTGGGCTGCACATTCCTCTTTCCCTGATGACAGTATTATGTGCTGGGTTTTGCTGGTAGCTAGGCAGCTACCCAAAGCAACAAATGCAGGTGCCAATGAAACTTTCCATCGACTGAAGTGGGTTCAAGGGCAGCAGTAACAACTCACAATTCAGTCTCTTCTGAGGCCACAACACAAGGTCCCATGCAATATTTTTAACTGCAAATTATTCCAAAATCTCTCTCAAAACATAATCTGTACTTCATGCTGCGCATCTGTACCAAGGATTTAGAAGAAAAATGGGTTATTAGTACCTAATTTACATTTTATGTTTTATGCTTCCTGGCAAGTTAAAGCTGTGGTCAATGGTTCGGCCCCAAATGGCCTTTCATTACTCAGGCTGTCCAGACATTCATAACCTTATGAGTCCTTACCAAAGAGGCTCAGATTTGTGCCAGAAGTATTGGGAGAAGGGAGCACTCATGTGGAATATGTATAATGTAAGAACTGAATGGAATTCAAGGAAAGTAAGGTTTTATTAATCCCTGATAAGATGGGAGAGATGCTTAATTATTATAAATCATAAAACTATACAAAACGTTGCATGAGTCACTCTTATTTTTCCTCATCTTCTGCTGTTTCATGTTTATCTATTTAGGCTAAAACTCTGGAAAAAGAAGCTGCTTGTGTTTTGGTTCCCATATGACCCTCAAAGATAGCATTCTCTGGGAATTTTGCAGTCAGCATCCAGTGAGGTTTCCAAGTCAAGGCCCCCAAACACCAGCAGGCAGAACTGGCCCTGTAACACATGATAAATAACAACACTTCTCCCAAAGCCAAACCTTCTGAGTAAGGGTTGCTGTTTCTGGTGGACTGGGTAGCACCATCCATTATTGAATTTGTCTAATATTGGACATTATAAGATTAAGATCTTGCCAGAGTTATGTAGACTGAAATTTTCCATGCTGGATATTTTCTGGACACCTTTTTTTCTTTTTTTTTTCCCCTTTTTCTTTTTTTTTTCTTTTTTTTTTAATTTTGAATTTTTTTTCATTAAAACTAACAGTCTGAAGGTGGAAGCCAAGATTGATCAGAAGGACAAGGAAGCAGCATCAGTCTGGTGAGGGAATGAGTGCTGGTGAATTAACTATTCCTTAAACATCCAGGCTAAGTATGAGATCTGTTGCAGTTTCAGAGGATGTTGGTTGCATTGCACATTGCTGAGGGAGCTGACAAAGGTTAACAGTATTTTGTTGCAACTCATCTCCCTGTTCATCCTCTCAGTCAAAAATGGAAGAGGCCATTTAGGGTACATTTCAGCCAAGGATCCCACCTTGAGGATCTCTCCATGCTTTTCCCTCCAGTGAAAGAAAGCAGCCACTTCAGACTGAGGCTCAAAGTCTTGCAGAGGTGTCCCAAAGGGTGGCACTTGGAGAGCTGTTTCAGAGTTGCTGGTGTGCAGTATGTCCATATCCCACCTCTACTGCTGCACATCATCAGGGTAGGACGAGGAATTGGGACTCAGTGTCTGGAGAGATTGAGATTGGCTGCAGAAGTGGAGGAAACTGGCTCAGAGGAGGTGGAATGGAGGAGCAGTACTGCTGGAGAAGATGGCCAAAGCAGGATAATCAGCCAACACAATTTACAGCTTCCTTCCCAGCTCCAGCAGCACAAGCAGATACACTGACACCCCAGCTCTGCTGGGATGGGGATCACTATGAGTGTCAACATGATGGAGTTTCTGTTTGAAAGAAAACTCAGGAAAGAGCTCAAGAAAAGCTGTGTTAAAAGAACATTCCTCAAGTTGCCAAGTCGAAAGTTCCCAACCTTTTGTATAAACTCTTCCAAATGAGCAAGATTTTCTCTACTGGTGCTCAGCAGGTTTTTTTCTTCAGTTCCTTAAAAGCTTAGGAAATTAGTCATGCAAAAATATGTGTTAAAACAATAAGCACCTAAAATAAATTTTGAATTAAGGCTGCGTATGCAGTTTAAATTCATCTTTCAGTATATATATCAAATAATTAATTTTCTTCCCCAGGAGCCCTAATGCAGTCAGTTCAAAAGCCTGAGTTAGTCTGGGGCTGGAACTGGGTTGTCTAATAAAGGAACATAGAATGGCTGACTCATTTACTGCATGAGGTAAAAAGTGTGTGATAAATTTAAATGGGGATTTGCAGCATCAAAGGAAATGGTCTCATAGCCAAAGCAGTTGAATAGCATACTAAGGAACTGGATCTTATGTGATGACAGGCAAGTCACTTAAAATTAGTTTTTCACAGTTGGCCTCTAATTGTGCTTTTTTCCATTTTCTGAGTAGTTGCCTTGAGATTTTTGGGTCTTGGTTACCAACGTGTCCAACTGAAGCAAATGGAAGGTTGGCTTTGGACAGAGAGAACAGCATTTGAATTTAAATACACAGAAAATCATGTAGCACCAATCAGTGGGCACTTTTAACCTTAATCTTCATATGTTTCAGTTCCCCATCTGCAAAACTGGAGTCTCTGTCTCCCAAAGGTGGGGTGCAAATAGATCCATGAACACACCTGAGGTATGCATTGGAGAATGTCACAGAAAAGTCCATGGAGAAATGAATCACTGTCTTCAGAGCAGGCCTGACTGGTGTGCAGTAAATACAGTCCAGGGCCACACACTGGAGCAGAGGAGAGGAGCAAACACTGAATAGCTGCTCATTATTAAGCACTGTCCGTCCTGTGCGCTGAATGAGGCGAAGGCCCTGTGGGAAAAGCAGTTTGCAGTGATGTAATTAAAGGCTGTAGCAGAACTCACACACCGTGAGCAGTGGCATGCAGGCTGCACCAACAACTTTAATTTAGGTTTTTCCTAGGTTTTGAGGCTTAGCTGTGCAACCTCAATCACGTTCCTTTAATAATTTGGGGTGCGTCGACGTAACGCTGCAGCTGAATTCTGCCTTGTGGAATATTATGTCTTGTAAAAAAAGATATTCTGTAATCAAAAGTGAATGTGTTGCATTACTTCCTGTTTGCTCCCCATGCTGCTACGGATAATTGCTTCTTTCCTGCGGGTGGAATGAAGACTGTTGAAGTCCAATGGCCTCGACCATGGGCTGCTTATTCAATGTGGCATGTAAGCAGCAGGGATTTCCTTGTCCCTGGCTGGAGACCTGCATACTTTACCTCTTCCATGCAAGTAGGATGAAATTAATCAGTGTTGGTTTTCTCAGCAAGCAATGAAATTTCAACCACTGCAATGTCGGAGGAGGAAGACTCCTCAAAGGGGATCAGGAGAAAATGCATGAATGGGAAGTTGCTGCCAAGACATGAACACTACACTTGAGTGTGTCTGAAACGTTGGGCGCAGAGAGTAAATAAGCCCCATGACAGGTCTAGCCTAAATACCCAGCACTTCCATGGCAAGTAGCCCATACTTTCACCAACCTTGGCATCGGGACGAGGATAATATTTTTGCAAGGATGAACTGCGCTTGAACAATGTCTCTAATGTTTCAGTGACGATGCAAGCATGCTTTCCTTTCAGATCAGCCATGTGGCTCTTCTTTTCCATCCCTTTCCCCCTTTTCCTTTCAGAGATGTACATTTTATGTGTCTGCTGAAGAGGAAATCCCTGTCTTCTGTAGAGTTCCTGGGTTGAGGACCCAAGGAGACAGTGCACCTCAGTCCTGGGGATGGAGCTGTTAACCCTCAGCTGATGGTTCTCTTCCAGCCTCATGCACTGTGCTGAGTGTTCCCATACCCCACTCTGACAGGACAACCTACCCATCTCCAAAGGGATAATTGCACACAGCAATCCTGAATTCCACTTTTTATAACGCCCAACAACTGTTGCACTGACTGATGAGGTGACAGGAGTGATCTATCTGTGCACATGGGACACACAATACCGCTGGTGAAACCACAGCTTGCTCCAAATATCTGTGCACCAAAAGCCATATACAGCATCTGCCTACCCATTCTCGAGGTCAGCATGAAAGTACAGGCACAAGAGGCTACTCTGCTTGGTAGAATTGAAGGGGCAACCCAAATCTAAGTGGCTGCCCCATAAAAGTGATCTTTTTCCCCATGTCTGAGCATCCCTTCATGTTTACAGACTCAGAGATGATGCTTCACCCAGAGGGAAGGTGGTGTCACCCAGATGAGAAAAGGCAGCGTGAGCAGTTGCACAGTTCTTGTTTCTGGCTTCATCCACCTCACTTCCTCGTATGTTCTTGACCAGAATAACTTGGGAATGGATTTCTCATGTATTGAGGCTGATTTACCATGCCAGAGTTTCCCTTGCTGTGTGTCACTCTGGTATAATATTTTATAAGATAACCAGATTAGATTTCAGTGTATCTATCTGATATATTTGAGCAAAGCAACATCTTAGTGGGTCAGCATCTGGCTGGAAAGGTGCTGAGGGAACCTTTAGGGAAGCATTAGGGTCTCAGTTATTCATTTATTTCTTCAGCTCCAACATGCTGAAGTATCCTCTTCCAAGTGAGAAGTAAAATGTCTAAATATGTTTTCAGCATCTAAATATCCTATCACTGCTTATGAGGTACCTACTTGAACCCTACTTGAAGTTCCTATCAATTTTGCCTTCTGTTCACTGAAGTCTTTTCAGTAACTTTGGAGGGGATAGTCTGGGCTTCTTGTTTTGCAGATCTGAACACCATTGTTTTGTGTTGCTGGATGTTTGTGACTATATATTGAAATTTAGGCAACAAAATGGGGAAAAAAAACACTTCATAAGGGTAATATGTGTTTCGTATGACAGTGTGAAAATAAACCAAGAAATGACCAGGGAAAAAAAAGGATAAATGAAAAAAGTTCAAATACTAGAATAGCACTTAAAACTGCAAAAGGTTTCACATATTTTCCCGATGACAATCCACTTTTCATAAGAATGAATGAAGTGGAAGTTCTCTCTGAAATTGCTTTTTCTTTTTTTCTCTTTTTTTTTATTTTTTAGCTGTAAGTAAGACTGTTGATGGTTTTTGTGTCTGGACACAAGTTGCCACGCCCTTTGCATCCATCCATCCCAGTAATTTGCTATGAAGGAATCCCTGGTACTGCAGACTTCTGTCAAAAAGGACAAGAAGGAGAAAAACACACTTGCCACTGGCAATCCCCATCTTGCACAAGTTACTTTCAGTGCATTTGGAGTTTCTAAATGACTTTAAAACCTCCTTTCCGCTCCTCCTATCAGTTTTGCTCAGCAGTTCAGCTCCTTCACGCCCACTCAGAGGGGGCTGTCTCTCAGCAGGCAGTCAAATCAGCCTGTCAATATGAACCAAGGCCAAGTCAGTGTCTGTATTATTACAAATAAGCCACTTGTAGTTGAGCAAAAGATCCAGTTAAGTGGTAATTTAGCAGTGTTGTCACAGGTCAGTGGTACCCCTTAAAAATCATTGAGGATTGATTATGTTTTCTAGTATATTATTGTCTCTGATTGCTTAGGTTGGTGCTTGAACTTTTTGTGCAATTTTTAAAACGTTGGGATTGACAAACACTTACAAAATAAGTGGAGTTTTACCAGTGTGAAGTTTTGTTGTACTTGAAGCTTGGGGTTTCTAAACATCAGGAGAAAAAATTGAAAGAAAAATACCCAAGAAAATTTAGCAATGAAGCAACGACTAATAACATCTACTATTCTGTTAAAGGATTCACTAATAAAATGGCTGGGATGCTTAGGACTTGCAGTGACTATTGAACAGCATGCAGAGTAAGTTATCCCTGTGAATAGTTTTATTATGTGCCTGTCAGTAGTGTGTGCTGCTTAAATCTGCACTCACAGAGTGACTGTGCTGGTGGCTCTGTGCACTCTGCCACTTACTGACCTGGTAAAAGTTCTGTCTTGAAAAAGGAAAAGCTGCTTTGCTTTCCACCTAGGCTGCTTTAGAAGTCAAAGAGTAGTTTTGCAGAAGTCTTTTCGTCTTAAGAAAGTGATTCACAAGATGTCTCCATTAGTTTCCTGGAACTGAGATGTTTATTTTGTGCTATGTACAACAGCAACAGTTCTGTAGATTTCATAACGTTAAACATTCAAATTGCAACTTCTACTGAAATTTTCTTTCAGCATGTGTTACCCAGAATGTCACCAGGCAGGAGTCTAAATAACAGCACTAGACAGAAAATAAGTTTGGTATTTCAGTTAAAAACTTTCAGACTGGACATAAAAGTCCCAAATAAAAAAATTTCAAAATCTCAGTAGCTACGGTCTTTGGGAACAAATCATCCAGTTCTGTCGTTCCCATCCAAGGCAGAACAAAATGAGAACAACTAAGTGTTTGTTCCCCGAATTTCACAGGGCGTTTCTGAGGTGAGCTTTTATATTTCTTTGAGGGATTTTTTTCCCAGTCCTCTGGCCTTGCCACAGAGACATTGTTGAAAGTCATTTAAGAAGATAAAGGCAAACTCCTTTTCTGGTCAGGGTTTTGGTGTGGGCAGCCCTTCCCCTGGGGCTGCACAAGTACCACATGAAATGCTGGGAAATGTTGGTGGGGCATCTTTTGTGATCAGTGGGAAGAAGTTTGGGAGCCCACCCTGCCCTGAATACCTTTGTGACTGGCCACAGAAACAACTGTTCAAACACTGTGCTTGGGAAACCTCACCAAAGGCATTGATCCAGGGCCATGTGCTTTTCAAGTGTAATTTATGGGAATGGAAAGCAGCTTACTACTAGTAATGGTAATTTTTTGACTAGAAGTGCAACACACCTGCCCATCTGTCTGTCAGCCAGTCAGTCTGTCTCCCTGCTCTTTTTTGCTTTTTGTTCCCTTTCTATGCACTGTTATTTTAACTGGCAGCCAAATGTGAAAGAAAGGATGTGCTTAAGAACATGGTACCTAATAATTTAAGTTTAAAAAAAAACTACTTTAAAATATTCCCATTGCACATTCACAATCCAGATTTCCTGGTGATTAATCCTGGTGCACACATTTCCACTGTCCTGCTGGTGTTGACTGTGGAACTGGGAGACAGAGTGAGTGGTTTATTCGTGTAAATTGTGCTTGACAGAGGAGAGGTGGGACAACTAAGGTGGGCTTGACCAAAGAGCTACTGGACTTGATGGGAATCATTCTTTCCATCTCAGTTGGTCAGAGCAGGGTGCTGATAACACCAAGGTTGGGTGTTCAATCCCCATATGAGCCATTCGCTTAAAAGCTGGACTCCACGGTTGAGTCCCTTCCAACTCAGAATATTCTGTGGTTTCAGCAGAATGTCTTCATTATTGGCAGCAATTATTTGTTGTCTTTCCCTGTACCCCAGAATTCACACAACAGTATTTTTGCTTCTCTGATTGAGAGACTCAAGCATTAATGGCAAACTCCATCTTCTTCAGCTGAACCTTGACCCTGCAGTTTCTGCTTTTGGACACAGGGCTTGGTCAGTGACCCATGTGGAAGGGATGCAGTTTCCTGAGCAAGTAACTTTTAGAAGATACCAGAAGTGTTGTGGGAAGGCTGGAATAACTCAGCAGAGTAGCTCAGATTTTGTTAGGATGAGAATTTGTCTTCCACTAGCAAACAACCTGGTCTCAGGGCAGAGCATTTTCTCTTTGCCATCTGACTGTGCTCCTGGCACAAGGCTGGATGACCAAATGTCTCCCCTGTGAGAGCTCAGGGTCCCTCCCCAGGCTCTGGACCCCACTCATGTTTTCCTGTGCAGTGATTATACTGAGATCACAGGATCTTGTTTGATCCTCCTCCTGCTGCTGCTACAAAAAGGGTGGGTGGGTTATTATTCCTCCTGTCAAAATCTTTGTCCAAAATCAACAAAGCCACAAATGCGTTCTGGTTCAAGTACTCATGCAAACATATTTATGCAACTGCTTGTAGGATTTGACTTTCAAATAGAATTCCATGAGCAAAGCTTCAATACAGCTGCTTTCAAAAAACAAATGAGAAGATCCATATGTATCACTGAAGTGTATTTAACTGCCAGTTTGTTCCAATATTCTCCAAGCATATTTTCCATATCAGTCCAACTGGACTGCTTCCATCTCCAGTGTAATGCTGCTATGATGTGTGGAGTTTATCCCTGTAGCCTAATGCCATGAAAAGAGTAGAAACAAGGGAAGTTATACAAAGCAAACACTGTCTGCATCTGAATAATTATATTAGATGTTAGATGATCAGGAGATTAAATTTTGTTTGTTTTAAAAAAGACAGCTGACAAGCAGAGAAAATTAAGTTGGCAGGACTTAAAACCAGTTCAGGGTAATTCCATTGTCTCAAGTAAGCTTGATTGCATTCTTATTTTTAATTAATTAAACTTAGATAGTCAGTGCCAGAACAACACTTGCTGTAACAGCATAGATGAGGATCTCCAAGTAGAAATTTTTTTCATAGAAAACCCTAAATTCAAATGAAAAAAATGTTCTCCCCCAGTATTTAATATGTTAGATCTAGAGCTTTCCTCAGCAATGAAGGGCTGGTTTGAACTGCAGACTGGGACGAGCTGTTTAGAATAAGGAATCTGTCAAGCCATTATCTTGTCATAGGTCGTAACAATTTCCGTATTTTATTAAAAGATAAAGAAAGCAGATGAAATATTTATGGTCAGAGAGAGTTTGCTTTTGCCACCAGCAAGAGAACTTCATCACAGCCCTTGGCTTCAGAGCTGCTGTCCGGCACCTGCAGGGCTCTGGACCTGCCAAGACAAACACGCTCTGAGACAGAGGCTGTGCCGTCCTTTTTAATCTCTGTGAAGTGCCAGGTGAAGTTCTGGAGCAGTACAGTGGCTCATGCAGAAAAAGACTCTGCTGTGCTCTCCTGGATGAAATTTCCGCTGCGAGTAAATAGCCGGGGGCCACGGGGCCATCCAGCAGCACTCGGGGCTCCCACACTGTAATGGACTTTTTCTGGCCATGCTGCTGGGAGGCAGGCAGTGCCATTAGCCCCATTTTATAAATACAGCATGCCACTGAGGTCTGCAGGGCACAGAATATTAGTTGTGCTGGTAACTGAATTCCCACGGGAGCCTGGATGCTTGTATTTCATTTTATAACATGACTTGCTGCCACAGTTTATAGGAATTTTTGAATGAACTGAAATGTGACATTTTTATTCCTGTCTTGTGCTCTCTAACCATCTGGCTTGCCTCAATTTTTAAGTGCATTGCTGGAGACAGGGTGGATGGAGAGTCCTCAGCATGTTAACCGCAGGTTTCCATTGTAAAACAGCCCCCCTCACTCCCCAAACAACAAAAAAACCCAAACCCAACAAACCCCAACCCTCAGAAAATAACAGACAAGAAGAACAAGGAACTTCCCTCCTGTTGCTTCCTCCATTCCTGCAACATTCCCAAACAGGCACCATGAAAATGAGATCCCTCTCTACATTACTGTGCAGGTTTTTGATCAGGCTCTGCAGTTCAAACACCAATATCCCTGTTTCTCCATCACAAATTGTCCCTTACTTCCGTTTTCTCAAAGAGAAAAATCTGATATGTTTTCTACTGCAAGTACCTGGGTTCTCAGCAAAGTTCATGAACTCCTGACTGGCCATGACATCTCCAGGACTGATGACCATAGAAAATTAAGAGTAAGAGTGAAAACATCTTCAGATGTGTTAACTTGGCCCATCTTAGGCTTTTGCTCTTGAACACAAGGATTATCTTTTGTATTGAAGCATTTTTATTAGAGATGGAAAACCGTCTTTTGTAGAAAGCAAGAGCTAATGTTCCAGCTTTCCAGATCATTCTGAAATACAAGAGCAACACAGACACTGTTAATAATGCAATCAAAGCAATTTAAATCCTTTCAAAACATCCACAAAGGACCCTTTGATAAGAAGCAACTTTCATCAGCCTGAAAGACTAGGCAGTTTAGTGTGTGCTGTTTATTAAGTTTATACATAGACAGTGGTAATTCCACTTTTGGCTGGAGAAGAGCAGCAGTAAATTATAAGACATCTTTATAAGCACCAGTGTTAGACTTGCTGGTTTTAAATGAAAAATGTATTTATATTAATATAACTCTAAATGGGGTTATTCAGTGCTTAAAGATGCAATTTGTTTTCCATTAGTACTCTGAATGGACACAAAATAATTCTGTGAACCTCAAAGGATTTAGTCTGGGTTTTTTTTATAAAAAGAAGGAAATTGCCACAAGTGCACAGTGTATGATGGGCTGTGAAAGTCTGTTTAGTTCAGTTGTGCTGCATATTCTTTAATCTTGCTCTTAGTTCCTGCCTTTGTCCTCCTTTTCATTGTGTGCCCCTGTAAGGAAACCTGCATGAAGAAAGCAAAGATGGGCAAAAAAACCCAGAAGTGATTTAATATTTGGGCTGGGCAGGGTAGGATCTCTTTGAGCAGCATCTCCCTGAGTTTGACTGAGGAGAGAGGTGTGCAATTTTGGGACATTTTTAGCTGAAATTTCCACCCATCTCAGGGATGTTGGGGATCACTTTGACAGGCCCCAGCCCCTTGGAAGAAGAGAGTTTTACCTTTGGTGTGCCTGCACTCTTAGGAGCTGACTGCTACTCCCTTGGGCTCCAATGCTGCTCCTATTGCCCAGCATGAATGTAGGGACTGAGGCATTCAAAAGCTTTCTTCCATTAATTTGGGATGCTTTTTGTCATTCTGGGACAAAGCAGGTGAGAGGAAGAGAGCAGCAGACAAATAATAGACTTACAGCATCTGACTGGTTTTGGTTCACCTTAAAAAAGAAAAACAGGGAAGGGAAGATGAATTCTGATCTTGGATCACTGAGCATAGGCAGGAAATGAACAATTAAGTCTTCCTCCATCCTATTTGGGGGTGTTTGTTGATTGGTTGGTTGGTTGTTTTGTTAGTGGGGTTCTGTTGTTGATATTGTTTTGTGGGAGCTTTTTTTAGGCAGCATAATTACTTTGCGTTTGGATCTTACTCATTTTTTTCATCTGATTTAATGCCAAGGATAGCAGGGATCCAGAGGTCAAGTCCAAAAGTTCCCATGCAGCAACATGGTGCATTTCTTCTTGGCAATTCTCCATGCATTCCTTTGGAAAATCTGCTCTTGGGATTCCAGTTTGTTGGAAAATAAAATGTTACTTAACAGATAGTACATAAATACAATCCTTGCCCACACCAATAAATGACCAAAAAGCTGAAAAGATGTTCCTGGCTTTTGTAGACTTTAAAAGTGAGATTTAAACTGAGCTCATCCCTCCCCTACATCTACCTCTACAGCTGATTGCAGGGCTTGGGTTTGCAGCTCTTCAGAAGGAGTTGCAGAAGTGCAACTTTTACAGCAGTCTTACTTAGACATCTGCAGTTGACACTGAATATCATAAAAAACTGATTTTCAGCCAAGAGTTATGACACAGTTTTTAAATTCAGTACTAACCCATCAAAACCTGCAGGTATATGACAAATGTGAAAGAGAAGGGGGGATGTCGGTTCTTTGCATACCAGTGTCTCTCTCCAAAAGGTGATATTTTGAGCCAGCCCAAAAAATGAAAGATATTTAGATGAGAAAGTAGGAAAAACAATCTTCACAATGCATAGGGAGGTTTCTATCTAATTGAAATATTAGATTTTCCCCTCTTTTAATTGAAAGTTGGAGATTTTGACAACAGCAACTCTATTAACTTGTGTTGAGCTTTTCACTTCATCAATGGTATGTTTTGACTGATATGAAATTTTGTTAATAGAACTATTGTTTTTTAGGCATGGGCTCAGATATTTTTCAGAACCTTACCAGAATATCTGTATGGGAACAAATTGGGCCATAGGCTTTGAATGGTGACAGCATGACGTGTGCAGGTGCAACTATTTTGGTATGTTCTTTGTGCTGGGTGCTCTTGAAATTAGTATTTCAATACATAAGCTATGAAGTAACAGGAAAAATGAGTCAGTAGAATTATGAATAAACATCATTTATCTTTATTTACCTTATGAATGCTAATGATGGCATTTTATATAATACCTTTTCTATATTAATCTGTGTTGTTGCTCTGTTAGGAAGATGGAGAATTCTCTTTCATGTGTGCGTTGTTTGCCTGTGATATTTTCTACACACAGAGTTTGGCGTCAGTGAGAAGTGTCTGCTTTCCCAAGACTTTGACCCACCCAGCTTTTCACCCCCGTTTTGGGTGACTTTGCAGGTGTTAAACAGGATGGCGCTGAGGCAGGAGGGTCTGACTACCAAAGATATCACTCTCAGAGCTGTTTTAGTTACACTTCATCATCATAAGCATATGGTTTCACTTCCAAGTGTTTAACATTTCCATTTCCCCAGGAAATCATTCCTTCTATTTTTTAAACTTTTGAAACTGGATGGATATTTTTACTGGCAGGCGGAGCGAGAGCGGCACAAGGCTCAGCCCAGGAGAGCCCCTGGCTGCAGAGCCCGCCTGCCTCCCCATCCCTTCCTCCTGCAGCAGCTCCTCAGCAGCTCAGGGTGCTCCAGCCACATCTCTGGGGTGCAGCACACTGTTAAAACACTCCCTGCCATAATAAAACATCCACTCCTTTTTCAGCTTTAGCTGAGAGACGTGTTTTTCTTTCTTAGTCCGCTCCAGACCTGTGCATCCCAAGAATTAGTTGAGTGCAGATTCCTTCAGCAGACTTAGTGAGGCCAATGTCAAGATCAGGGCCTAAGAAAATAGTTGTGTCACCTACAAGGAATGAAAGCATTTTTGTCGTGTATTTGTCTGTGTTGGTATATCCAGCAGCTAAATGCACATGACAGAGGAGTGGATGGCTCCAGGGAGCTGCTCTGGCTGTTGTGTTTTCAGAGATTATTTCTGGCATTTCCTTTTTCCTCATTACGAATGGGCCACCCTTCTCATGTGTTGGCCAAGTTCTGTAGAGTAGGAGGAAGTCAGTGCTCATGTCTTATTTATGTTTTGTTTATCCACATATGTCGTAGTGTTTAGCTGCTTGTTTTCTTTCCCTGCTCTGCTATGGAGTACAGTTATGGCTGTGCAATTTGCACACTAATTTAGCTGCTCTCACTGCCCCTTTTGGTAGAAGATCATCCTCTGCTACATTGGCTGTCACCATGTAATAAAACTTTGATAAACTAACTGGATTTTGTACAACTTTATTACTGTCCATCAAATGATGTTGTACAAGAGAAAATATGGGGCAAACCAGATGATTATTGTGTTTGTTCCTTTCTGGTTTACTCTGTTATGAGTCTAGACAGTCTCATTCTTTGCAGTGCTTGTTTGGCATGGGGGGCTTGCTGTGGGTCTGGAATTCTGCAGGGATTGACACAGCAGGCAGGCTGTGTGCTGCTGGTATTCAGGGTGTATGTTTTATTCATGCCCTCACAAGAGTTCATTAGTGAAGGCAGCAGAAAACACCATCAGGCAGATGCAGACAAACCTTCACACCTCCCAGGAGAGCTCACCTGAGCTGCTGAGCCTCTGGGATATTGGGAGTGGCTGTTTGGGTCCAGTCCTCTGACCCCTTCCCTTAGCCCTGTACGTCTGCACATCCCTTCAGCAATTACTCACTAAAAATGCCATTTGGTCAAGCAGCACAAGCTGGAACCCCCCACAAGGACACCCCAAGGCTGCCCCATGTCCCAGTGATCCCACTGGGTTTCCCACCACACGTATCAGTGCCATGATGTTCCATGCTGAAGGCTCCAGCTCAGGCAAACAAACCAGTGCCAGGGGGGTGGCTGCTGATAATTGGATTGACTGGAGGTCAGGTTGGGATTTACACAGTGGTTTTGATCCAGTTTTACTTGTGAGAGAGCATCAAAACATTGCAGTCTTCTCCACAGATTGAGTGATATCCTGATCCAAAATGGAATGGCAGTGCCAGTGAAAAGATGCTGCTGGTGCATTGTTCCCAACCCCTTCAGAAGACCAGAGCAGAGCAGGACCACACTGAATTAAAAGCACATTTCAGCTGTCCCCAACCCATGCCTCCAGTGACCACCCTGGAAGTGCTTCAGGAATCAGTTCTGAAGTACAGCCAGGTGCAGCACTGGGCAGGCTCCCTCCTCCCTCTTACAAGAGGCAGCCTTGGCTGCTCCTGCCCACTGTCACCCAGCTACAGGGCAGTCCAACCCCTCACACAGCATTTCAGTTCAGGATAAATGTACCCAGAGGGTGCTGAGGCCCTGGCACGGGTTTTCCAGAGAAGCTGTGGATGCCTCATCCTTGAAAGTGTCCAAGGCCGGGTTGGATGAGACTTGGAGCAACCTGGGACAGTGGAAGGTGTCTGCCCATGGCAGGGGTTATGTAACTAGGTAATCCTCAGGATCCCTTCCAACCCAAACCATCCCATGATTCCATGATGATTCTGTGAAGTCCTGCTTTTGAAGAACATGGCCCCCAGGGCACAAGCTGGGATGGGCAGGTCCTTCAGCTGGATGCCTCAATGGCAAAGGGGAGCTCCATCCCTGACATGTGCCTGCATCCATGGAGTGGGAGGAGCTGCAGGACGTGGGGGCCAAAGCACAGGGGGAATCCAAGACACTGCAAGAGTGACTGCAGGTCCAAGAGAGAAGTAACTGAGGCACTGACAACTTGTGTGGGTTTCATATGTCTGTTTGCAGTGCTGTGTTATGTGTTTAGAAGCTGGTTGTTTCCATAATAACAGCAAGTGCCATATGGCAGTGAGGAGGGTGGTGAGAAGAATGCCTAAGGAAACACAGTATGTTGTTTGACATGTGTGTACTTGTAGAGGAATAACGTGTCTCAAGCAAGTATTGCTGCTCCAAGCAGGCTGGGGGGATTTTCTGCTCTCACCAGAAAAATATCCAAAGCCCTTGGTATTTGTGCTGGTGCCATGCCAGCTAGTGATGCCTGCCCTTCATCCATATTCTCCTGCTGATGGTGCTTGTGATGGGCAAAGAACTTTTTGCTTTACTGTGAGGGATGGTTGTGCATGCACCAGCACATGGGAATGGCATTTAAACATGGCTTTGAGGGGGAAATACAGTTCTGTAAGGAGTGCTGTGTGAAACTGAAATGAGCCAGATGCCATATGCTCTATCCATTCCTTAATGCTCAGCAATTAAATAGCAGAAATTTTGAAACCTTTGAAAATGCATAGTTTACTATAATTGTTTAATAGAAAGTAGGCTAAGCACTTCCAGAGATATGGGTAATTTAGTGCATATCTAGGAAGCATCCAGGAAGGACTCCACAAATTCCAGCTTTTTCTACCCTTTAATGTGTGACTCATATTTCAAGGACTTGTAATTTGCTCCCCACATTCCCACCAATACCACCAGCCTGAGCTGTACCTTTGCATGCATTTCCACTGCAGAAAAATATGATTTTTTTTTTTATAATAGCTCAATGGCTTTTGCTTGACCTTTACCAACATCAGCCCTACAAAATTCAGCCTCTCTTAATTGAGTCTTAAAGCCTTTAATTGTATTTGTATTTGGATACCTGAAATGTGGTGGCAGGGAAAAGGAGGACGTTTTGATTTGGGGTTGTAGTTCTGCACTCACTTGCAATACTTTAAACTCATGAACAACCCAAAAGGCAGAGCTCTTCTCATTTTGATGCTTCTGTTCTTTTCTTTATTGCCTCCAGAGAGAGATTACTGCAGCATATGTGAAAAGCAGCCCATTGGAAGGCTTCTGTTTCGGCAGTTCTGTGAAACTCGGCCCGAGCTCGAGTGCTGCATTAGGTTCCTTGACTCGGTGGTAAGTCAATTCTTGTGGTATTTTGGGGTGCTTTGCAATGTTCCCCTGACAGAGGAGACTCCTCTGACCCCAAGAAGTCACTGTTTCATGGGGTTTTGTGTCTGAAGTGCTGGAGCAGGCAGTGGACAGGGCTGGCCTCGCCAGGGGCTGGTGCCAGCCTTGGGGGACATGAGCCACCAGAGAGGGACAAGGACAGACACCCCACAGTGCTGCTGTGGCCTCCCTGCAGCCAACAGCCGAGCAGCTGAGCTGCTGTGAGTGATGTCTGCTGATGGGGGGAAGCCTGCAGTGCTGGGAGGCACTGGGAGAAAAGGGAAGTTGAGCATGGACTGACAAGAGAGGATGGGGAGTGTAATAATCCTGATATCCCTTACCAAGCCTTTTCATCCATGGAGTTTGGGATGATTTACACAGGACATCCTGGTAATCACCCTGTTTTCTCAAATAGGAGAACAGAGCCACAAGGTACAGAAATAACTTGATTGAGGTCACTGAGAAACAAATGTGCTCCATTTTCCACCCCAGTGAGCCATCAGTTAACCCAGACACTGAGCATCAGCCCCAAGCCCTGGGGGACCTGACGCTCTTTCCCAGTCTGGCAGCTCTTGGCCATGTGTCCTGCCAGCTGTTCACAGTGGAAAAGTCTCTCAGTGACTTCTTTTGCTGGGAGGCCTGTGAAAGGGGAAGGTGTTGATCAGCCAAAAGGTGAAATGGTACCAAAGAGGAAGATGAACTTGTGAGTTCGCTTGTGAGTGCCTGCAAGGTCTCTCACTCCCTAGCTAACACTGACAGAAGCAAAACAATGCATACCAACAGGAATAAAACTGTTTTGTTTGCACCATGGTGAAGCTGCTCTGAAGGACAGGGAAATGTGAGGATTGCACTGAAGCTGTAAAAGTAACAGTCTGGAGAGGACATGTGGTCTCTTAAGTTTTGTGTAACTCCTGCAGCAACAACAGCAAATTACAGCATCACAAAAAGTGTTGCATAAAGCTGTAGCTGAATCAGTTTTAGCTGGTCATGACTTCCACCTGTTATTCCTAGCACTGCTTGTGATTTTCTCTGGTGAAAGGTGTAGCCATCGAGGTACATGAGACATCTGACAAACACTGTGTGCAGCTGTGCTCAAGGCCAGCAGGCAGGAGGACACTTTGGGTACCCTGAATGTGTCTGTCCTGCCCTGAACCAGCCTTGTCCAGTGGGGTGTCTGCCCCTGAGGAAACACCACACACCCATCTGGGGGAGAAAAATGCCACATCACCTGTGCCCCTGCATTCCTGAGCAGATGGACAGTGGCACCTGCAGAAATTCCAGCCACAGAAGACTGCTGTGAGTGTTTTAATTTCAGACAGAAGCAGAGCAGAGCCGTGCTCAGTTTGGAGGGGCTCAGTTTGCTCTGTTCCATTCCCTCTTCTGTTCCATTCTCTGGAATGGAGGGGCACATTTTGGTTCCAGGGGCTGCCGAGGAGCATTCCCCGTTGTGAGAGCCCTGCATGCACTCAGGGCACGCCTCTGACAGCGAGAACAACATCTGGGCACAGGGAAACATCTGTCTCCCCCAGGGCACCGTGACGCTGCCGTGGTGCCAGCTCGGGAATTGAGGGCACTGTGTCACCCATCCTCCCCAGCCCTGCGACAAGCACAGAGACTGTGTCCTCCCCTCAGCCCTGCAGCACAGCCCTGCCAAAGCTCGTGGTGGCACTGCCTTTGTTTTAAAGCTCTGTCTCCGAGCAATCCCGAACTGATATTCCCAGATCCTTTCACAAAGGTGTGCTCTGCTCCTACCCCAGGTTGGTTTTGCAGGCTGGAGCTGTCCCGTGCGCCTTGGCTGGCCAGTGGTCTGTTCCCAGTTAGGCTCAGACTGGCACTGTGAGGATTTGATGAACAAAATGCCTGTCTGGATGGAGGTCTGAATCCTTATCTTTCTTCTTTTTAACACTAACTAACAGCAGTCTCCTTTGTTTATTGATTTCAATATGAAATATTGTTTATATTTATGATTTCTGTATGAGCTTGCTCCCAGCCCATGAAAATCCTTACATTAAGCAATATTAAGGTCAAGCAACCCAGCCCTTTGCCTTTAAATTGGATGATTACTACTGAAATTTGCCCAGTGGGGTCACACTGTGTTTAGTGAGTAGTGGGATTCAAGCCAAGCCCTATGGTAGGCAAAAAAAAAAAATCCCCATAATGAAACCAGGTCTCTGACTTTACAGCCCTAATCTGAGACCACCAGGAAAGTGGAGCCTTTTCAAGACCACCTGCTGTAACAAGCAGGAAAAGCCAAGAGCCTTAATTTTCTTTTTTTTCTTCATAGCCGTTTTTCTAACACAAGATGCAAAAATTAGCTTTTGTGTAATGCCAAATAAAGGGAAAATAAATATGAGATAATATTTAGCTGTTCATCAGGGACTCACAGCTTTTTGCACACTGAAAGGGAGGACCACCTCTCTTTTTCAGAGCCCATCTGAGGTGACACAGTAGATCACTGGCAGAAGCCAGTACTTGATGCCTCCCAATATTTTATACAGTTTTTCAACTCATGCACTCAACTGCCTGCAAGGAAAGAAGTGACTTCTGGGAGAAAACCAGAAGCTGAGTCAGACATTCAACAATCTACCAACATCCTTATGAGAGACTAATCTCTCTCATACCTTTGCTTCCAAAGGCTGGTAGAATAATCCAGACCTTGCAGACCAGAATATGTAAAGAGACAAAAAAAATCCTCTTTTGACTGGGCATTTATGTCAGCTGTTGTATGAAACAACTAACCTGGTCTGATGTAGTCTCCTGTGAATGTAATTACAGCAGTATTTGGGGATTTTTGCCTGTTGAACAGTTGTTAAGCTGCTTTCTGAAAAAAAAGGATTTGTGTCACTACATTCTGCATGCATGCAGGGGTGTAGCTCTGTGTTCCCTCTGAAACCTGTGAATACCTTGGCCGATTTCAGCCAGTAACTGAGATGAAAGTGCTCAGAGGCATGAAGTCTGTGCATGTTTTCTGAGAGCAGTGTTTGGGTAATTAGTCACAATCGGCTGTAGCCCGGACTAACACGACATGTGGTTTGTAAGCAGTGGGCCCCAACGTGAGATGATAACAGTGATAAGAACAAAGAGACTCAGAGCTCTGCAGCACAGCTCTGGTGAGGCTGTGGGTGTTTGGTCCCCACTGCTGCTGTGGGACCAGTGAGTGCCTGTCAGTGTGTCTGTCTGTCTGTCTGTCTGGGAAATGGAGCAACAGCAGCCCCTTGTCCCAGCTGGCACAAAGGGCTGTAAGGACAGACAACCATCTCTCACTGCGGATATTGTGCAAACAAACTCATGACAGAGGTCCTGATTGCTGAGATAAAATATCCACCCAGCACCCGTGTGGCTCTGAAGGCTGTGCGTGCTTCTCTGGGTGCATGGAGCCACAGAGATCTCCCCTGAATGGCTCAGCAAACCCTGATGGAGCCACTCACATGGTGGAACTCTGTGAACATAAACTATTATCATCAGATGGAGATGGTTTATGATTAAACAAGGCTCCTCTGGAGGCTCTCACCCCAGGAATCACGCACAGCCCTGAAGCACACTTTGCTCTGCTTACAAATATTTTAGCAACATCGTTCAACTTTGGAGCTGTTGAAAGAGAGCCATTAAAATAAAGTGTGAGGGGAAATGTTTCCTGTGTTAAAAGGCAGATCAGTGAGCAGGCAGGGTGCTAGCAAGACGTGTTTCCTTCTCCACAGCCGGTGCCTCCAGCACAAGAAGGTGGCAGCTCAGTTCAGCAGAGACCTCTTGCTCCTGTCCCCTTCTCATCAGCACATTCCCAGCTCCTGACATTTCCTTCTCCTCTCCTCTGATTTTTATGTGTCATTAAAATAAAGGCTTTAGCTTCCCTTTCCTGCCTCATCTACTCACATTCATAATGTTTTTGTCCAAGGGAGGGTTTTTAACAATTTGGACCAGATTTAGGTTGACTGGAGAATGAGGACACTTTTGGTTAGTATTTTCTCTCTAGTGTGAACGAGGTTACTTCTTCTGCACTGAAGTCACACAAAAATACATCCTCTGGAGGAAAACAGCCCTGCTGCCTCTCCAGGTTGTTTCTGCTTGTGATATTTGGGCTCAGGAGCCAGGCATGAACTTTTCAGCTGAACGCTTCGCTAGATAGACACTGCACTTATCTGGGGTGAAAGGATGACTGAGCATCCATTTAATGCCATTTGTGAAAACCCTGCCTTGCTGTTAGGGAGATTTCGTTTGGTTAAGTCCCTTTTGTGGTATATAAACCATCTGTGTGTGTGTGTCTTAAAGCTGTTCAAGGCTTTTCCCATCATAAATGCCAGTTTGTTGGTATCAACAAACTCATTAACTCAAAATGTGTTTTCAAACAGTTGAAAGGGCTCTTTTTGCCCTGCCTTTAAATATGAAAAATATGGTTTCAAGTTCACTTTTCAGTTAGAAATGTGAGTTATTATGAATCCCAGCTGTTGGGGGTTTGCCTTCCAATTTTCAGTCACAGATTTTAAATCTCCAGCGGATGCAAGTGCAAGGACAAGCACTGAGGACAGAGCAATAACAGGACAGAGCCTGGAGTCTGAGAAAGGACTGGGCAGAGAGATAGTCTCAGATAACACAGGAGGGAGCTGAGAAAGTGGAGGTGAAAAATTTGAACTGGAATGCCAGCAGCCTCCTGCAGATGCTCAAAAGTTGATTCCACTATTCCTGATTTTTACCAAGAAGCCAAAACTGTTTTGGTGGGAGTGTCCCCATCTCCATGTCCTGGTGGGTACAAGGGGTGATGATTCCCTTGGCCATGCCATGCTGCCACTGGCAGCCATCAGCTACCTGCTGAGGGGGAGCACCCTGCCAGATCTGCAGAAATGTTTTTTCCATTTTCACATATTTTTAGCCATGCAGTTTCAGGATCTCCAATAATATTAAGGTGAAAATCAAATACTACATAAATTGATGTGTCAGAATCAATGTGAGCCTCTGGGGGGTCCCTGTGTCGTTGCCCTGGTAGCTCTCCATCCATCACAGGCAGACTCCAGCCACCAAACCTGAGCTGTCCCTGAGCCCATGGCCCCATCCCACAGCCAGCCACAGGCTAGATGTTGCTCCCTTTTCCAGCTGAAGAGCATTTTTCCATCTGATCTCTCTCAGCCCATCCTGAGGGCAGCTGCTCCAAAGGGAAGGACACTTTGCCCTCCCATTCCTGCATCCAGCCAGGGCTGCTTCTATGGCAGAAGGAGCCACCAATGTAACTACTACCTCCAAAGCAGCAGCCAGAAGAAAGGTTAGCAGCAGACAGTGGCCAGCCCACATCCTCTTGCCATTTGGGCTGAAGGATCTGTGCCTGCCCACAGAAAGAGCCTTCCCTGCAGCTTGTCCCACGGAGTCAGGGTGATCGTAAATCCTCCCCTCATTTATGGGCTATGAATAGGGCCCTGTCTGACCTAACTAGGGCATGGAGAAGCTATTAGACTTCAGAGCAGGAGCCTTGAAACACATGCCTGGATTCATCAAAGGAATAATGGAAAATATTTTGTTCCACACAGATTTTAAGTAATGGTGTTATTTCTAGCAATTAGGAATTTGCAAACTGTAGCTGGGCTTTTGAGTATTGGGAGAGGAGGGGAGGTATCTTGTGATTTGAGCACAAGACCAGGAGTTGAGGACCTTGGTGGCTTCCCTGGCAGGTGGCAGAGCATGGGGACATCCCTGTCTATCTCCTGTAATAACAGGACATGGCTGAAAATGTACCAGGGTCTGTTGCTGAATAGCTCAAAAATGGCACTGAAGGGAGAAATAATAATGAACTTGGGAATAAAATGGAGCAGGCTTCTAGTGCAGTCCTGCAGTGAAATCACAGTTGGAGCTTATGGTTCCTTCTCACATCCTCACTTGTCTGTCACTTCCCACCTTCGCCACCACCGTGTCACATTTCCTGGGAATGTCAAATGCAAGTATAATTAAACTTTCCTTTCATTCTCTGCTGTCTGTCTAGAGGCAGAACGAGATACTCTGTATATGTGCAGGTGTGCATTTAGCTCTGCATGGGTTGGATCCCATTAGGAATTGCATTTCAAGACATCCAGCTCTTGCTGAGTTTCTGTCTTTTGGTGTGTCCTGATTTGTTTCCTGTTGTACAGTTCAGATGGGATGTAATTGTTACAGGTTATATGTAAAAAGACTTCAAATTTTTCGACAGCTCCCTGGTGCATTTTAAGTAGGAGATGATGACTTATAATCAATTTTTATTTGCTAGGGAGACAATATATTATCAGAGTTTGAAAGCAAATGAAGGAGAGAGGAATCATGGAGAAAAATGCTGCTAAAATGCTCTAAGCATTTCAGAGTTTCTGTATTTTAAGAGCTGAAATGACCCAGCTCATTTCAGCTCTTAAAGTATAGGATATATCTGAAATACTCAGATACCATCTAAAAGGACAGGAAATTAGATAAAAGATTTTTTTAAACCCTTGTATTAAGTTTTATGAGAATGTAATCAGCTTCATCCCCAAAACTGTTGCTCAAGAAGAAGTACTGTACTTGTGGATTTTAGTTTTTGGTTGTTTTTTTCATCATTTTTATTTGTGGCCATTATCATATCCCAAACCAAATCAGATCATAATTCCAGATTGTTCAAGCAACCTGCTATGCCTGTGTGTAAATATTCAGCTGCAATAGCTGCATGAGCACTGGCCAGAGAGAAGGGGAACAGCATTATTACTACATTGTGGTTTCCATGTCATTCCTAGGTTTGCTTAGCTGGGGTATCCATTACAGCCAGCCTGCAGATTTATTGCATCCAGCCTGGAGCAGTACATACATCTTCCAGTGGGCAATAGTTCTGAAATTTGTTCTTCCAAGTGTTTGCCAGTTCAGTCTGATTTACCTTTTTTATTTTTTTTCTTAGCTTCCTCCTCATTTATCATTGCAGACAGCTTGTATTGGACCAGGTTATTTAATTGGTTTGGCAGGATTTTCTGGGATCCTTTTTTTAATACAGTCATGAAAGCTGTCGTCTTCTTTTTTTTTTCTTCTTTTCACTTCTGGAAAATATTTTGATCTGAAGGCTAAAGTTTCATATCCAGGCAGTGCCAAGCAGGAATGTCTCTAAGAACTTGTCATTTAGCCACTGCAGCACGTGTTTCCTTCAAATGCCTGCCATGGATCCAAACCTTCAGCTGAAGTGATTAATATCTTCTGAAGTGATTAATATCTTCTGAAGTGATTAATATCTTCTGAAGTGATTAATATCTTCATGGTGCACACGTAGTGCTTCCTTTGTTTCTAATGTAAGCAAAGCTCATCAAAAGTCAGAAATGCTTCAATACCTAGAACAGTCAGAATTTTAAAATATAGGTAGACTTTGTGTGTGAGGATGAGGTGCTCCCTTTTTTAATGCACTAGGAAAGCCAAAGATAATTTTGTTTATGGTGTCTATTCCTCTAAATGGTCTCTGGTTTCCTCTTGGTCCTAAGAAATCAGCTTTCTGGAGGGACTGAGCCAAGGATCACTAATAGGGATGGGCGGGTCGCTCTGCTTTGCATGGGTATTGTTAGACCATAAATACATAGAAGAAGCACATCAAACAAAAAAGACATTATATTGAATATATATGTATGTATACATATTTACCTGGCACTTGAAATACCGCTGTGGCAAGGGTTAACAAACATTCACTTTCTCTACTACTCAGAGAAATAATTTTACCTTCTGTGTCCACCTTCCTTTTGAGCAAAACCAAATGAAGTTGATGTCTTTTGTCACTGAATGCTTTCTGAAAGCTGGCTTTGCAAGGTTATAAAACATAAATTAATTAAATTGTATTGGTGTTAATTAAGAGACAAAGCCCCAGAAGATGCACCACTAGGGTCTGGTCAAAATATAATGGAAAGTTTTTAATAAGATTGTGTATACTGGTTTTACTTCCACCAGAAAATTATATTTGTCCTTCAGATTTTTCATACAGAGTGTTCTGTTAAGGCTACATCCAAAATGAAGTTATAATGGTGAAATATGAGTGCAAATATTGACTTTTATTTTTTATATGTCTGTTCCAGGCAGAATATGAAATTGCTCCAGATGAAAAGCTGGGAGAGAAAGGAAAGGAAATCATGATGAAATACCTCACCCCAGAGGTAAGGGGCAGCCAAAGTGGCATTACTGAAGGAAGGCTGCAAGGCACACCTTTGCTAAACAAGGTTGTTACAGGCTTTGTAAGCCAGGCTCCTAAAATTTATGGTGGCAATCTCCAGTGAATAAACCTGCAAGTCTTGCACAAACAGTCAGAGAGAAAAAAAATTATAATGCAATCCAGAAATTGACTTCTAAGGATGAACTTGACTTACCAGGGGTTTAATTCATCTGTGGATGAGCAGAGAGCTTCTCTGGTCTCTTCTCAGTGTACAAAGCTCTGCATTGGGGATGTAATACAAGAGACCTCAGCTGTTACCAACAGATGCCCCAGTTATTCCCTATCCACTCAGAAGTGGTGGTGGCATTTCATATTCTGGTGTGTAGAAAGCAGAGCAAAAATGGTCTTCCATAGCAGATACTGTATTTTGGTAGAGAAATTCCTCCCCTAGCCAGGGTGGGCAGGGACAGGCAGGACGGGCAGGGGACAGTGGGGCTGGGAGCTCAGAGGTGCTGTCACCCATCCCTGTGTCCCCCACGGTGGGTCCTGGTGTCACCTCCCTGTGGGAAGGAGAGGAGCTCCTGGGAGAGCCGTGTCCACAGGGTGGCACTCCAAACAGGCACGGATGTGCTGCTGGGATTTGGGACAGCCTGCTCTGGGACTGACCCTTTTGGGGGGGTCACAATCATTTCCTGACCACATTTCACCTTTGCTGCACAGGTCACTGCCAGTAAGCAGTAAACATCCAGCTCCAAACACAACAGCAGTCCTAGCATTTTTCCTAAGTTGCTTTCATAAAAGTAATCAAAAGACGTTCAATTGCTGCTTCAACTGTTTTACAAAAGAAGTATATTTGACCTTCAGGAGAATTAATCACATTTTTGGCAGATGTCTTTCTGAGGGTTTAAATGGTACAATATGTTTTGGAGGTGCAGGGGCAGAGCAGACCACTCTTTTTCCACTCAGTCATTTTCCTACAATAAACTTTGATGCATACTTTCAGTTATCTCAGGCTGCACTTTGGGATCTGGTTTCATTTACTGAGCCTGGCTACTTTCATGTGCAGCCACTGAGCACTGCCAGTATGAGTTCCTGCTGCCCATTCATTAGGGGCATGAAGTTCCACTGCTTTTTAAATCCACCAAAATGACCTTTTGTCTTAAAAATTCCTGTCAACAGAGGAACAAGCGGCAAACTCTGGGGGAAAATATTTCCCACTGCTCCAGCACCCATCTGGAAAGGGAAAAATGCATTTTGTGATAGCAGAGCTAGTAAAGTGAGGGGAGGATGCAGGTTTCCAAAAGCATTTCATTGCTATCCATTGGCTCTCCTGCCATCCATGCTGCAGCCAGAAGCACATGGAATAATTTAGTGAATGTACAGTGAAGACCAAACTGAAAACTGCTGCTTCTTCATCAAACAAAGAACGGGGTGTTACAGGAAGGAAAAATACTGGGACTCCAGAGCTGGAGTTTCCATTCTCTGCCGTGCCCTGTACTTCTTATTTGACCTGTGTACCTGGTTTCTCAGTATGTAAAGTTGGCACAGCATATTTACAGTCTGTCCTGAGACTTTTCTGGTGTTTGCAAGTTACCTTAACAGCTCAGAGCAGAAGGAAACTGGATGACCTCCAGTGGTCCTTCCAACATCACCAGTTTTGTGATCCTGTGAAACACCGGGCTGCTCTCCTTCACTTGTAATCTAAAACTGCCTCCCTGGTGGTGCTGCTTTAATGTCTGCATTGGCCTTGCTGCACTTTTTCTCCTTAATGAGAAACTTCTGCTTCTTCCCAGAGGGATGTGGAAACCCTGTGTAGCAGAAAATACTTCCTAGAGGCAAGTTGACTGTGCTGTAACAATGGGTTGAATACTGGACTTTCTAATAAGTGTCCCATACAATAAATACTTAAAAAACTAGAGCAAGGCCTGGACTGATTTAATTTCATTTTAGATACCTAACTAAGGTAGTCAGGTTAGGAATGCAGATGGCCTACTGTCCTTTCTTCTCAAATGAGTATCTCCAGAGGACACATTTGAAGCTGATAGAAGTCAATGGTTCAAAGGACTGATGTCTGCAGTCCAAATAGATTAATCCAGACCCAAATGTCCTAATGGAACATCATTCTGGTCAGCAAAGAAACCTTCTTTTCATTGGAATCAGCATTTCTCTATTTAATTATCAATCCCTTGAAAGGTACAAATTGCTGCTGTTTCTGGAGTCTTCTGCTTTCAGCTGAAAGCTTCTTTTAAGTAGGTGTGTGTCTGTGCTTCAAAGAACCTGATTGTCTTGATACAAAAATAGCGTGACATACAGCTTGACTGATAGAATAAAATTACAGGTTCAGTTCTTGGACAGATAATTCAGTCTTATAATGTGAGGAGTGTTTTTCCCAGAGTGCAGGATCAGAAGCACAGTGAAAACAAAAACTAGACTTCTTGCTCTTTAATATTTATAAATGATTTTTTAGTTCTTGCTTCAGTTTTTAAGGGGCATACATATTTAACATACAACGTGTCAGTATATCACCACTCCAAAGGGCGTTCATTTGCATAGGGAACATGCACTTTATTTAATAAAACATACACTTCTTGCACAGCAGAAAGGAAGAGAAGGCACTTTCCCAGATGAGCAGACATCCCAGCAGGACTCCCAGCCCAGTGTGACTCACAAAGTCACTGCATGCAAGACATCCACCCCGAGGCCACTAAACAAACCTGCACTTGCCAGGATAGTAGAGCAAGGAGGTGCTTTGTCAAATGATCACAATTCAGGCTCTCCACAGCTTTGGCATCCTGAACTCCCCTACCTGCTTGTTGGGGAATTGAAACCTTTGGACAAGCAGGTAAGGCTTCCACTGTGTCCCTGAGCTACAGGCAACAGCAGTGACAAATCCTGACAAATCCTGGCACCTGGAAGGGATCATGAGTGGTTTTGGCAGAAGGAAACGTGGATGGTTCAGGCCCCTCAAAGAAGGAACAACCTCCCTAAGGATGTGATGGAGTATTCATCACTGGAGGTTTTCAAGGTGCTGTTGGGCACTAGATCATCTCATGTGAGCTTTCCCATGAAAGGTTGGACCAGATGATCTTCAAAGCTGAGCTGTCCCAGGATTCTGTGTCCTCAGGTCCTAGAAGACAGTAATATTCCCTCTCTGTTGCCTGAAGCTCACTTAGCAGCACAACCCATCCACCAGCCCGTTCTGAACTCTTTGGTGGGAGGGAAATGTCAGGAGCACACGTGATCTTCACACTAAGAACGCCAAAATATGACTGTTTTCACAGCTTCTGTAGCAGCTTCACTTGAGGGGTGAGCAGGGAGGCAAAAACCCACAGAAAGGTGTCCTGTAGCTGAGGGAAACATCCTCTGAAGAATTATTCCTTCTCCATGCACAGGAGCAGCATGATGGTTGTCACACCAGCCAGGTCAAGGTTTCTTGACTAGAATATTGCTTCTTTAAAAAAGGCTTTAACAATTTCCATGAAAAAGGCACTTAAAGCTGCCTTCTTGACTTCATAAGCCCCTAGGGCAGAAGTCCAACCCACAGGAAGTCTGAAATTTCTGAGGTTGTGAAATATGATGGTAAAACTGCTAAAATGAATTGGTCACAAATATTTCTTCCCTGTTTTTTTTCCTAATCTCAGCAGTTGAGTGGAAAAGGTTCAGTTTTAGGTCCAGTTCCATCTGTAAATGGCTCCATTGAACTGTTGAGTTAAACTGAACCCAACCTGGCTTCATTACCAGACTGCTTCTTGTACTGGAAGAGCAAAGAGATATATTTACCTTTGTACTGCTTTTAAATTAGGGTTTTACGTCTCCATGCAGCATTTTTGCCTTCCTGCCTGACAGCTGCCATGCCTTACTCTACTAAATCACTATCCCACTATTTGCTTTTTCACTGTAAATCACCTTGAGAGACTTGGAGAGACGCTATATAAAACTAAATTGATTTGAAATGGCTCTTAAGACAGTCTCCATATGCCATTATAGTTTATATTTGGACTCAGCTGGGTACTAAAAATGTTACTGAACAGGATGTCTAATGTGTATTGTTATCCCCATTATAATACTTCACAGAATATGAAGAACAGCACAGCATTAATTTTCTTATCTGAATTCCTGTCCAGTGCCCTTTCCTCCAGGAAATGCACAGAATAAAGACCATGTTTGCACTTTCTTTGCTGCAAGAGGTTAGCAGGGCACAGCAATAACCTCCTTACTCCAGTCTAAGGCTCTCAGTAGGGATTTTGGTAAACAAAACTATGTCTTTGTTTTTATGAACAATTATAGGATAAGGAAGGGAGGAAAAAGTCCCTTTGGAGGGACTCTGGGTGATCTGCAGTGCCTGGCCTTCACTGGTCTACTGGCAAAACTGCCCTTCTCTCAAATCAGGTTTTTATGGAGAAGAGAACATCTCCAAAAGATGGGTGAGATGAAATTAAAATGACACATGAGTCCTTCTGCTGGGCTAGGGCACACAGCTGAGTCAGGCTCCTGCTCACAGACACCTCTCCCATCTCTGTGCACCCTCAGAGTAGTTTCCTTTGACAGCAAGGACCTTTGCCTCTCTCCTTGAGATTTCTTCCCCTCCTTCCTATTTTACAACCCCCTAAATAAATGCAAACTTCAGGACTTGTGCTTGTGGGTGAGTCATCTTCACTGATCAGTGAAGCCCTTCCATCTCCCAGAGGGGAAGTTTCATTTATCACTTCTTAATGATTCTGGCTGAGTCCTGCAGGTCACACCATACCAAGAATTGGATTCCAGTCCTGAGACCTCTTTCTCCAACTGTTTAGCTTTACTAAATGCCTCCTAGGGAACATGTTATAATTAGCTTTTGGGATGGCCAGAACAAAAGTTGAATGCCACTCTAAGGGAAGCAGTGGAAGATAGAAACATTAAGCTTCTGTAAAGCAATCTGCAGAGTTTAATGCAAGACAGAGGCTCTGTGTTTTGAAAGGTGAGCCTTTAGGGACTGTTTTCTACATTGTTATCTTTCTCCTACAAATTCAGCTTATGTCACTTATATCCAGCAAGTCATCTCTGTCCCCCTGTAAACTTATTATCTTGCTGATAAAAGGCCAGCACAGAATCTCTTTTCACTGGCTGCAGTGGATGGCCCCTTGTCTAAGGCTTTTCTAAGAGTTATCTCCACAGCTAGTTTTCAAATTTTTCTAAACCTTACGCATTTCATTAATGACCCAATTGAAGTAAGCAGTGAATGAAGTGCCTGTCTGTCCACAGTGTGTTCCATGGAGTCAGGATGGGCTGGAATTATTTACTTGCTCAAAGTGTTATTCACTGAATCCTTTAGGCTCCTATTAGGAGACTTTTCAGGATGCTAAATGCTTAAATAGAAATACTGGCATCACTTGAGCCAGGAGAATTTTGCCATTTAATTAATTACCCTGGGACTTTGCCCTTTGCCTCGATGGATTTCTCATCTCCCCTTTCTATTGACTTCACTACTCTACGAGCACCATTTTAGCCAGACATGATAGCATTACTTAGGCCTCTGCTTTGCAGCTTGCATAATCAATACATAATCCAGTCTCCAGAGAAATCAATGTATAATTCCTGTTGTTGTTGCAGAGACAGTGCGATCGATATCTCTGCTGATCACTGTGTCTGAGTCCAGGAAAGTACCTTCTCAGTGGGCTTTCTGAAAAAGCTCATCTTTCCAAAGTTCAGTTCTGGGAAAATATCAGAGTGGCAGAACAGCAACTGTGTTACTCAAATTAATGCTTTCTAGTCAGAAATTATTTTAATGAACATTTGTCTGCCACTGGGCTGTAATGTAGGGTATCTGAAAAATCAGTTTTGTCTTGATTAGGAGTTCCTTTGCTATGGTCTCAGGCAAAAAGGCTTTTTTTCTCATGGTTTGAGAGTCCTATTTCCTCATCCTTTACCCACTGTTTACAATACAAATGTTAGTTAACTAAACACTTACTGAGGGCTTCTGTCTCTTGCAGTGGTGCCAAACTTGCAGCAGAGCCTGTGGAAACCACATGGAGCCTGCCCTGTCCTGATGATGCTGCCCCAGAATGGTCCTTGGGTGGTCCTGTGTCCTGTCCTTGGGACTCAGGAAGGGCTGCATCTGTAATGCCTTTGCTCAGACTGGCAGCAGGTCTGGGCTGGAGTCATTAACTCCACTGGTTTTGTGCTCACCAGAGCTGTTGAAGCTCTGCTTCTCTTTCCCTGATTTTCCAGAGAGGATGTGCACATGCCTCGTAACTGTTTGTCATTTTTGGTCAGGAAAAGCATTGGGATGCCTTGGCCATTGGGCAAAAGCCTCGTGGCCTCCCTGTGTTTGCTGGAATTACTCTGACTTGACCCTTTGGAAAATGGAAACTCGTTTCCACTAATGGATGTCAACCGCACATGTAAACCTGGCTTCCATCTGTGTGTGAGGCAGGGCAGGCCCCCCAGGCTGCTCCAGGGAACAGCCAGCCCATCCAAAAGGACTCTGCAGACACAGAGCAGATCTGCTCAGCACTATCTGGCAACAGGAAGCTGTATTTGCCTGTCCTTGGCTAATGAATATGCTAATTATAGTTTCCTCTTCCCTGCTTCAGGGTCATCTTTTCCCTATCCCCTCTGCATGCCCCTCCTGACTTATATTTGGTTTGTGTGGATTATCCAGTGGCCAAGGAATTTAATTCTAAAAGACTTTCAGGTCCATTCAGCTTTCCCAGAAACAGCTTCTTCTGCCTGAAAATTTTGCTCACAAGGGAAAAAAGGAATCAGCCTTTTCCAGCTGTCTGGAACACTGACTTGCAAAACATCCAGAAATCTGGAGGAGATGGCTTTTGTGTGTTTGCACAGAATGACATTAAAATAGACCTGTGGTGAGTCCAGCCTCTTGCATTCCCAGCACTCAGCCTTGGAGGCATCTGGATTGGAGAGATGAGATGAGATGACTCTTTCTGCCCACTGGCTACAGGGAGCCTGGGGAGACTCTGGGTGTCTCAGCTTTTAGATGATTAAAGTCTGATGAGGTGATTCCGTGCAGGGTGTAATGCAGAACACATTCAATTACCTTGCAGGGCATACCCACACAGGTTTCTGTGCACAATTTCTCAATAGTTCAGGAGTCCTTTGAAGACTTGACCTCCACAGCCCTTCCATTCCTCCACTTGCTGCAGCTTTGCTGGTTGGTTCAGTTTCAGATTTCTGAAACTAAAAGCATAATGGATCAGCTAACATCTCCCTGAGCTCAGGATTCCTTGTGCTAAACTCAGAAGCAGTAACAGGCAACCCCATGCTTGATCCCAGCAAAAAAGAGAACGAAGAGACACATGGTGAGAATGGAAGTTAACCACAGCTTACTTCCCACCTGATTCCCTTGTAATAGGAAATTAGAATTCTGGAAAGACATCTGGACACTTCAGCATCTGAGTGGCCTCACACAAATGGGTCAGGCAAATTTCTGTGAGATGCCTGAGGCTGACACCTTTGGCTGGGATGATGCAACTAGAATAATCAGTGAGCTGGTAGAGTGTGCTAGTTTAACTTGGAACCAGGAATCACAGGGTTTTATATTTCACAGAAAAAAAAAAATTAATTTCCTTAAAATATTGCTAGATAAGTGTAAAAAGTGAGATTTTTTAAAAGTCAGTTCTTTACAAATTGATTTAGAAATTATCAGCATATTTAAGTTATGGATATGTGAAAATTCAAGCTATTCCCATTGAATATTTTTCCCCCAGTAATCCAACAACACTAAAAAAAGTCATTTAACCTGCTTGCCAAGCTTTAGCATGCATGCTAATTTATTTTTTATAACCAAGTCAGACTCTGACCCGAGTCAAAAATCAAGCATATAGCAAGTTTATTATCCTTGCACTGATGTTGTTTGCCCAACAAGCAGAAGTGAGGAAGAGTGGAATATGCCGCTGCAAACAGCGTGTCATTCCCTACAATAAATGTCTTCTCTCCCAGCTCTTTGCAGATGGCTGGTGCCATATGATTGCTAATGGATTGTGTGATCCAGGTGATGTGGGAATGCCCTGTTTCCTGCAGTGATTTTGTTTGCCTTCCTGGGTGTTTCCAGTCTTTCTGTGAGTGGGTCACTAGTCCCTGCCTGATGTTTGTTTAATTCGTTTCCTAATTCTTTTCAAGATCTTCCTGGACTCTCTTTTGGATTTTCATTTTTTCATTCAAATGTTTCCTCAGGAGTTTGACCTACTAATGGAAAAAGATGAAGGCAAATTATATAAAATCCTCCCTGCAAGGAGTGCACTCAGTGTGGATCAGACTTCAGCTTGCAGGGGAAGGGTTACTCCTGTTTACAGCCTTGTGTCTCAGGAGTGAATTCAAGCAGGGATCTGTTTGTTTTCCTGCAAGAAAGCCATTCACTAACGTTTAGGTTGTAAATGAGTGTTTATATGTTTAGGGGTTGCTGGGGTTTTTTTTTGTTGTTTTTTGGTTTTTGTTTTTTTTTAATGGAACAAATGACATTTGGTTTACCAGATGAAGCCAAGCTATGACTATTGCAACATAAGGTTGCTTGGTAATGTTTAGGCCATCCATCAGTGCAGGAGGATGTTAAAAGGTAGGAAGGTCCTGATAAGAAGCTGGACACTGGGTGTTATCCAAACCTATTAAGCACATGTGACAAGAGAAAAAAACTTCCTGAGAAGGGAAGCTTTCAGAATTGTCCTGTTTGCTACTGGTAATAGTGGGAATACATTGTTCTTTATCAGATATCTGGCTGCTTGCAGCAATGCTCTGTAGCCATGGCTCCACTCTGTTGCCAACAAAAGTGGTTTTGTGACACTCCAAAGGATTGTGAGCGGCCTCACTGCAGGATGGACAGAAAATCCTGCTTTATATCAACCTTCTCTTCTCTGTTCCTTAACTACCCTCCTCATCCTGCTGACAGCCACAGGTTATTTCATCTGTTTTCATCCTGTAATCTGGGTGCAAAATGCTTTTAAGGCAGAAAAAGGGCAACAAGTAAAACAAAACTTTCCCTTCTCCTGCTTTAAGAGCAAGTTGATTTAAAACAATTTCAGCTGGCTGGTTTATGAGCATCCCTCCACCAATAAACCCATTGTCTACAGAAAGGAGGAAAAATGTGTTTCTTTGGTGAAGAAACCTCTATGAGCATGTTTCTAAAGAATCATTTTAAAGTATGGGTAGGGAAGGACTAGGGTTTGAAGATCCAGAAAAATATCCTGCCAAGCACTTCTTGTGAGGCCAAATTTCTCACTAATTGAAGTCAAAATCATATCTTCTGTGCTGACCAGTTTAGATTCTTAAAATAAGCTGTACCAAAACCCCGTAGCTGGTTGGGATTGCGGTGAGTGTTTCTGTTTAATTGAAGAGTAGTTTAATTGAAGTCTGCAGCTGATTCACTGGACTTGCAAAAGGAGATGATGAAGCAACTACATTTTGTCTCATGGGACAATTTGTTATTTCCAAATTACTTTCTATGGGGCTTTGGGTGTTTAAGCTCTGGTCACCAATAGGAGCCAGGAAGAATTTTCTCTTTCTTGAGCCTAGGCAGTCTTTTCCTTTGTTGCTCCGAAACTCCTGTTGTGGTTATGCCCCCAGATTTCTCTGAATCAAATAAGTCAACATTCCAAGGAAACCACACTGGACTGAAAAGCTTTATGTAGGAAACATGTTGACTCACACCATTTGCATGGCAGTTGCTTGTTTGCCATTCTCAGGAGCAGAAATGCGGTTTCTAGAAAGGAGCAGCTACAGAAATGTCTGCTGAGGAGAGAAAAAACAAGGTACAGCCAGATAGCAGGCCCTGTTGCTGACTTAGAGGAGAGCCAAAAAATAATTCATATCCTTCCTAAGCACTTGTCAGAAAGGGAACCTCAGAGGCTGCTGTTTTTCCAAGGAAGGGCATGGTTCTAGACTACAGCTTGTATCCCAGCACCAAAGAGGAAGGATGCTGGAAACCCAGGGGGGAAACTCATCCATTTCCTGCTGCTGGGCTTGCTGAGGCACAAGAGGAACCCTGAGGAGTCCAGGGCAAGTGAGGGAGCCTGAAGCTACTTCAGATGCACCACAACAAGGTGGTAGCACTGCCCTTTGTGCAGTGTGAGTATAACCCCTCCAGGCTAGAACATGCTCAGCTGCTTGCTGGGGGCTCTGTTATCTCCAGTCATTGTATTTTTCTGTGTCAATATGTGTTTTGATAGTTTAGTAGCATATGAGGGAAAACAGATTTGTCATGACTCCAGATCAGCTTGCAGCTACAAAACAAACCCCACAGCTGACAGACACTGATTATTTGCTTCACTCAGATACAGCAAGTGATCCTGCCCTGGTGTTGGGATTGGGCTCAATATTTCCTCTGCCACTGACCCTCTCTGTAATCCTAGATGAGGTATTTCATATCTTTGGCCCCTGCTCCCCCTCCCAGGGCTGGTGAGATTGGTTTGCTGGGGAAGCTCTGGCTCCCATGACGTGTCTGCAGTGCCTGGCACTATGGGCCCCCATTCTTAGGTGTCATGTCTGCACACTGTTGTAATAGATAAATTGCTACTAATAACACAGCTGCCTTCCATGCTCCCTGTCCACCTCTCTGCCAGCTCCTACATCTGTCATCTCAAAGCAAATATCCTGGAATTATGGAGCCTTTTGCTTTGCTGGTTCACCTCATACAGACACAAATGACTGTGGCAGGAAAAAAAAAAGTAAAAAGAAAATGCAGAAGTTGATTAGTTAAAGTGTTGCAGCTGCTCCTGATGTAGAATTGGCTGCTTACTACAGGCAGAGCTCAAACTGAGCAGATAAGATCAGACACAAGGAAAGGCAAAGGAATGTTCCAACATTTCTGTGTAACACCAAAAGGCATCAGGAGACTGCGTGTGCTGAGAAATGCTGGGATCCTTTCCCTCACCAGGAATGCCCAGCCTTGATTTCCCAACACCCAAATACAACCAAGACATTCCATCTCCTCATCTGCTGCTCGCCTCTGAATTTCCTGATGGGACACTGTGATCTTAAAGGTCTTTCCCAAGCTGAAGGATTTTGGATTCCCCCTGTCAGCCCCTTCACACTTTCCCCCAGTCAGTCCCTGGCTGCGTGGCTGGAACTTCCCTGGCTGGAGCTTAGACTGCTGGACGAAGCCAGAATTTCCAGGATTTTGTGTGTGAACTCTTCTTGTCTGAACATGCATCATCTCACACAAAAAATTCATTTTAGCCTGTTTCTGTCATAGTTTTGAGGTCTCTACTAGTAGCAAATCTAGTGGAGATTTTCAGACAGATTATATGTGGAACATTGCTGTCAACATCTGAAAATACACATATCATGAAGACAAATACTTGGAAGCAGAGGCAGCTCAAGAAAAGTTACAGCTTGAACTTTTGTCCATTGACTGAAACATTTTTAATTGTTTTAAGCCAGTTTGTCGTGGAATGTTTTCATAACCTGAAACATAACATATGCTGCACGTTATTTATTTTACGCAAGTGACTTTGAAAATAACTCATCATGTTTCAGTATCAGCTGCATGCCTGAAACTTGCCAGGAAAGCAGTTGTGTTTGTGACAGTTTGCATGAGGTCTATTCAATCTAAAGAGTTCTTTCTGGTTCATATAGTTTCTGTAGTGATGAACAGTTGTGCTGTAAGACACCCTGATGACTCACATCCACTGGCAGGAGCTGGTATGAAATGAAAGCCTGTACTTCTAGGTTTCTATTCTTTATTCACTAATTGCAAGAGACAATTGGACTGATTTGAGGAATCTGAGCATCTCCAGTTTTCATTTATCTCAGTGCAACTTCTTTGATTTCAGTCACAGGTGATGATCAAATCTTCTGCAAAACACATCCCTTAAGCTCCTGTTCACTGTTCTGTAAAATATTGTGAGATTGCCACCTAGCTCATGAAGACTTCCTCCTGCAATGAAGCTTTAATATTTTGAGGTTCTTAGATGAAAGTCATTGTGTAAGGATGAAGAATTACCTCTGAACTATGGACCTGCTCTGTTTCTTACAAAGTCAGTCTGGCCAAACTCAATGCTTTCCCTTTTTCTGGTCTGAAGTTCAGGGATCTGCAAGCCATGTCATTTATTTTGAGGAGATGGTGATGATTGAGACGATTTGAAACAGGGCTGTTGATTTGCAAAGATTCTTATTCCTTTCCTCAGAGCTGCAGGTTTCCTTTGCTGAGCACTCAGCAAACAAACTCCTTTCCTCATCTGCTCTCATGGCCATGCCATGTGCCTGTGCTTTATGAAGCCCAGTGTTTTCAAAATCACTGGTACAAAGGACTGGGAAAGGGCTCAAGAGCCTCTTGCATTGAACAGAGATCAAATACACTTAGATGATCAACAGATGTCTGAGTGCCCTTGGAGGTCTTTCAGACCTCTGAGAACAGATTCCACAATATTCATAGGCCTGTTCTTCTGCTTCCCTGTGTGAAAAATTAGAATAAAAAGCCTTCATATCCAATTAAGTGGATTTCTTCACATCATTCCCCCAGAGCAGAGCAGAATATGCAGAATAATTGATCCCTGCCCTCTTTATTAAAAACATTTCTATATTAAAAGACCTTTATCAAGTTTCACCCATGCTTTTCCAGACTAAACAGATCTAGTTCCTCAATGCTTTTCTCTGGGCTTTTTTTCCTAAGCATGTTTCCCAACACTCCAGGTACTTGGTGCTCTTGTCAGCTCTCTCTAGCTTTCTCAAATGGTGCTGACCCCACCTGGATATGTCTTTAGCTGGAGCCTCAACACATTCTCAGCCCACTTTATCATTTGGGCACTTTTCCCATGAAACAGCAGCACTGAATGCAATGAACCAGCTCTGCCCATGCAGGTTGTGTTTGTGCATTGCTCTGGGCTCTGGGAATGGCTGGGGACACCTGCTTCTCACCTCACCCCTGTTCCAGAAATGTGAACCCCAGCTGCTGGGATGCCAGGAAAATGCTTCTGTTCCTTGGAAATGCCAATCTCTGCTTGCTGCCTGCCTGCTTTCACTCCCACAGGCTTGGAGGCAGCACCTGTAGCACACCACGACTTGAGCAAGTAAAGTTTGAGTAAAGTTTGGAAGTTATCTCATAAGAAAAGGCAGAACAAATAACATATTTTCAAGAAAAAGTAAAAGAGAAAGTCTTCTGAATGCCTCCTTTGGTACTGCCAACACTTTAACTTGTTTGATAAAGAATTTGACTTGCTGATAAATAATAAATAAATATGTCCCCCACAAGCTGCAGGGAAACACTGGGAGATGTTGTGAGTCCATGGCAAACACACAGAGATGGCTTTGGGAGAAGGAGTTTTTGATGGCTGTCTGTTCAGTGAACTCAGCAGAGACTGGGTCTTGGAGGTCTGAGTGAAGCAGCCTGTAGCAAAACTTACAGAGCTGTCAGGAAAGGAGAGGCCACATTTAAAAGTGTAGTGATACAACATGACATTGAAAATGAGAGCTAATGGGGAGTCACACACTGCAAGCTTCCATCTGATCTGAACCACACTTTGCTACTCTCCAGTACTTCGGTGGGGTGCCATGCACCATACCATGCACTATACCATGCACCATGCCATGCACCATGCCATGCACCATGCACCACACCATGCACCATGCCATGCACCACCATGTTATGTACCATAGCATGCACCATGCCGTGCACCATGCCATGCACCACGCCATGCACCATACCATGCAGCATGCCATGCACCATAGCATGCCAGACAGCACCAGACACTGCTGCTGGACAGGACTCTGCTGGCATCCAAACCTTTTGTAGGCAAGAACACAACTAACCCTGGGCAAGTGTGAGGCATGTCAGCTGTTCTCATGCCATTTACAGAAAGGGAAGAACATCTGGGAGGGACTCTTTGTCTTATAAAGACAGAAAAAATAATATTTAGAAACGAGGACTTTTCTCACAGTGGGCTAATGGTGCTCAGAAGTAACTGAATATCCACTTCTTGTTTCTCAAATAACCACTAACACAATTCCTAGTTGCATTCTTTTCTTAAAAATTGAATGGGAGAGTATCATAAAAGTGAAGTATTGCTATGCCAGCAAAATATTTGTACAGAGGTTTTCCGTTTCTGGCCATAAAAGAGAAGGTACAGGAGGTAGGAGAATTTGGTTAAAACCTGGTAAAAGTAGCGTGGACTTTTGGACTATTATTAAAATATCTGATCAATAAAGATAATGTGATGAGAGAAATTTGTGTTGTAGGATCAACTTAAGCACATCTTGTGCTGCCATGAATTTGTTTTCAGTTCCATCTGCTTTACCCTAGTGTTAATCCGTGGATTTGACTGGCATAATTTCTGATTACATTATTGTAAGTGAGATCGAGAATCTCTCTCTTTGCCTTCAGGAAACAGAATAGCCATTAGGGAAAATATGGAACTGTACTTGTTATAACTCCCCAGTGTTTTGTTTTGAATGCAAGAAAGTGTAACTGGTTTCTGCAGGTGTTTCTGAAGAGTTAGCAGAATATTCTTTGTCACAAGCTCAGATGTAATGGTCTTAATCACGGTGTACAGCTCTCCTAGCTGCCACAGGACATTTAATATGTTGGGAAAGGTGTCTCTGTTCCCTTGTAAAAGCCAAATTTGCTTTTACAGCCATTGCCCATAATGCAGCAGGAGAATGGTGTTAATAACCATTTCATTGTGGCTGCAGAAATCTTCTGCACCCCTCCAGGGAACTTTTTCATCTGTAAATGGCCAAAGTGTTACCTTTGGAAGCTTTCCCTCTTGGGAGCCAAATGCTTCCTTGCACACATAACCTGAACTGCCTAATTGTTCTCCAGGGCAGCAAAAGTAGGTTGGTGGGTTGGGTTTTGGCTTGTAATTGTTTCTGGCTTTGTCTGAACTTCTGAAGGCTGTGGGCATGCACAGTATTCACACAGGGAAAGGGGCAGCCATGGCTGTTTAATGGGAGCAGGGGAGCTGTGGAATCTCGAGGAGATTCTCAGGAAGGATCATGCAGAGGCTCTCTGGAACTGTAGGCAGAGTTGGAAAGGGCTGGGGATGTTCCTCCCAGGCATGTGGTGCCCTGGACTCTGTCAAGGGCTGTAGAACAACACAAAATGTTTTACTGGGTCTACAAAGCTTTGGAAATGATCAGCCTTTGGAAAAAAAAAACAACTCTATTCCTTGTTGAAGAAAATGGAGTGGTCTAGGGAAGTGTTTGCACTGCACTCTGAGGCTTTAGTCCTTGCACAGGATTTCAGTGTGTTCGTGTCTTTGCCTACCTTGATGCTGCTACCTTGCTCCCAGTTTGTGCAGAGGAAGTAAAGACTCCGAGGTCAGCAATGTAAAACCAAGTGGTGACTGCATCTCCCACAAACTTGGAGAGAGGAATCACAGTTTGTGCCATTTGAAAATACTTCCCACACTGTCTTACCATTTCTTCTGCTCATCCTTCCCCCCTTTCACTACAAGAATTTAACTTCGTCTTCATGAATAAGAGTTAGCTGATGTTTATAATTTATTTTTTAAATGTACTTTGGTCTCAGACAAAGTTTGATGGAATTAGTACTCTAGTAATGTGTCATGTGTATGATCTCCAACACAACCTCAAGGCAGTTTACCTTCCTTTGGGAAATGAATTCCCAATGGGAGAAGAAGTTGCCTGGAATGAGTAAGAATCAGGTCACTTGGTCTAAATGACTAATTATGCAGTTTAGTACTTAGCTTTTGGATTCCAGTTTTGACCTCTAAATGCAGAACAAGTTCCAGATGTAGTCAGTAGTAACTTCAGTAAGAGGCCCCAGTTTGGATTTAACTGAAGTGCTACTCCACTCACATCAAAAGACACTCCTGGTCCTCAGCAGTCCCAAAACTGTGGAGTTCAGGGGTGTTTCTGTTCCCTGTAAATGAGAGATATGATAATCTAGAACCAGGGGCTGGACCACTGGATTCACAGCCACCTACCAACTTTGGGCTACCACTGAGCATGTATGTGCAAGTGTGTATCCACTGAGTACATAAATTGTAAATTAGAGGCATTCATTCATCTGGTTTCTAGCCAAAATCAACTGAAATACTGCTGATCATTAGGCTTTTGTTCATATCAGAATATTGCTTTAAAAGCCTTTGATTTAATCTGCTTCCCTGTGTTTTCCCCCAGTTGTTTTCAGTGCTGTAGGACTGGAAAACAGGATTTCTGAGGATTTTGGTAGTTCTTTCATTGCTTTCCCTCTTGCCTCTACATACTCTCTTGAACCAAAACTGGGATAGATTTTTTTGTGGGCATTTATAGTTACCTCAGTGGTCAATCAAGCTGAGAAAATCTGGCTTTGTCTCAGTCTCTGTCTTTTAGATGATAACATGAGGGGTTTATCTACCTCTCAAGAAACCATGAGACTTCTTAATTATTAGTAATCTACTCTGTCTGTGATTAAAAGTAGCTGTTCCCTAGATATCTTTTGCTGAGGAAATGGAGGAATATACTTAGGAGATGAGAAAACATTTCAGTGAGGTCAGAGGTGTCCCCAGCACGTTCTGCAGATTGTCTGTCAGGGCTGAGCAGTGAGAGTGCATTGCACAGCATGCACAGGCAGTTCTGCAAACCATGTTCCTATTTAAAAACATTCAAGTGGAACAAACTTACTTTTTCATGTCACAACCAGGATCATATTCACATTTCAGCAGTGGGAAGGAAAAGATAAAAGACTTAATTCAGCTTTCAACATGCTGGAGATTTTCTGTGGCTCCACCTCTGCCCCTTCCTCTGTCCTCATTCCCAGTGTTTTTGAACTCTGCCTGCAATGCATTTCAGTGCTTGCCAAGATATCTCTAACTAGGGGTGAGTTAATGAGAACATCTGGCCAGGAATGAGGGATGATGCTCTGTGACCCACCCACTCTGCACATCTGGTTGTGGGCATAGGCAGGGAACGTTACTGAGCATTAAGGCTTCTGCAAGGAGAGAGGATTTTATCATCTATGGCTGGGTTTATTGAAAGTACCCAAATCCAACTGGTTATATAAAGGGACGTTCATGTACATGGGAGAAATGCCTGTAAATAGGTGCACACACACAAATATATACTTTGGGATTTAATTACAGTATACAGTCAATGTGTAAGAATGTGGACTGCCTAAAAAGCTGTCTTTTTAGATAATTAGTCCCAAAAGTCCTAAACTGGTTAACCATCAAGGCATATTGCAAGAGACCTCTCTGGTAAGGGCTTTTTGCAGGGTTGAATTTACATTCTCTCCAAAGGGAGGAGAGGATAAAAAGAGTTTATGTGGTTGGTTGGCAAAGTTCCTTTTTGAAATTATTATTTTAAAGCTGCTCAATTATTTTTGTCTTTCTAAGGATGAACTAAGGTGTCCAGATACTTTTGTGAGCTTCTTTTTATAGATAGATAGATAGATGTAGATCTATATCAGTAAGTACCAATGCTCTGCTCCTATTTTGCTTTGCTGGTTAAAAAAAAAAAAAAAAAAAGGAAAAAAGGAAAAAGAAGATGGATTTTTCAGGCAGCACAATGAATCACCCATGAAGTGAAAACACTGGGCAAATTCTCTTTTGTTTAATAGAATGGCCTGCACACAGTTCAGGCCAGCACATTTTTCATGGGATGCAAGGGAGCAGTTCAAAGAATTGGCAAGGAGTGGATCCTGCATATTCATGAGGCTGGGCAAGGAGGTGAAGGTACAGGAGAAGGCAGAAAAGCAATGTGAGGATAGAGTGGAATGTGGAGCGAGTTGCCACGGTATCCTATTTTACTGCTCTTTGACGTAAAGCTCCTTTGCTTTTACACAACCGCTGGAATTGAATGGAAGCAGCTCAGGGGCATAAATAATGAATGTGCCTCTCACACGTTGAGAGAGGAGAATCTGCACCTCCACAGAGAGTTAATGTGCCCCTCTCTTCTCTCCCCAGTCTCCAGCCTACGTTCCCGAAGTCAGTCAAGAACTTATCCAGCAGACAGAGGAGAAACTCGAAAACAGCCCCTGCAAAGAGCTGTTCTCTCCCTGCACAAAGTAAGTATAACATGACACCTAAAAATCAGCTCAGCTTGTCAGGAATGTGCCAGGTGGAGATTTCATTCCAGTCTGAACCTGAGGCAGGTATCTTTGCCCACACTCCTAGAGGCAGAGCTGACCAGAGGTGAAGTCATTTCATCTGAACGAAATACAATAAATATTTCCATGCCATTGTATACGCTGCGCACAGGCACTTACTGTTTCAGGTATTTGACAGAGTGTCCCAGCCAAGTAAACCAGCCGTGGATTCCATGCTGTGTGAAAAGAGCTACGATGATAATGGGTCCAAAAAAAACATCTCTGTTTCAAAGTGAATAAAAATTAAGTGGCTATACAGTCCATTTAGACAGAGGAATGTGCAAACTTGCTCGGCATGGCTTTTCCAGAAAATCTTCACCAGGAGAACGGGGCTTTTTTAATGCTTTCTGTCTGCCTGTGCCGTCCAAACGAACGTGCTTTATTCCACCCTTTGTCTGGGAAAAGGCTTATCAGTTTCTGCAGCGATTTGTGCCATTATGTGCTAAAGCTCCAGGTATGCAATCTGCGTTTGCAAACCCTGCCCCGAGCTGTCCACGCCAGGAGATCATAAACCAATAAAAATATGAAAAGGAGGGATCATGGCACGCGGGCCCATGTGGTTCCTGGCTGAGCAGGGTTTGTTTTCCCTGGGTGATGTAATGGGAATTTGTAAAATTTGCTCCGCTGTCATTCATTGTTTTGACTCATTTCATTGACCTTTTCTGGTTCCAGTTATTCTTTGCGTTGGTAGGAGCTGTGGGTTATTTCTGGCCCTCTCTTATGGCACAGGCAGTTTCCTTGCATTGCCTGGTGTCCTGTAGAGATGCTCTGGGACTCACACCAGTTGTGGGTGCCAGTCCCAGTGACAAAGGCAGAGCTGTGCTCCACACAAACCCCCCTGGTGCCTGTTTCCAGCTCTCAAATCGGTTTGAAAGCTGACAGTTCCCTCCAAAATGCACTTTGTTGTTGCCAAAGAGGGGAACTGAAAAGCAAACAACTGCTGAAAGGCAGCTATTGTTCTTTTAAAATACGTGCAGCTTTTAATTAACTGAATGGAAGGGCGAGCATTGGACACCACTTAATGCAGGCTCCTTCCTTCATCCCAGCTGAAACTCAGGAATGAGCCAGGTTTGGGACCTTGTTAATAAATATGCTGATCATTTCACACGGACTAAAATGAGGTCAAAAGGAAGTTTTAAGAACTTGCTGTTGGTATTTACTGGTACTGGATGATGTTAATTTTGGAAGGGCTCACAGTCAGACCAGAAAAGGGAGCCATACATACAAATATGAAGGCTGCTGTCCTGGAGGAGCAGGGATGGGATGAGTTTCATTCAATCTTCATAGATAAAAAGCAATCTGCAAGAAAAATATGTGTATAACTTAACTTCTGCTTTTACCTTTAATATTTTGACTGACTGCTCCTGGCCTCCTCCAGCTTCACCTAGAATTCTGATGTTGAATTTGGACATTTGTTAAAGCAAATTAAGACTTACTTCTTATTTTATTTTGTAATCTTTAATCCATTAAGGGAAACTGTTATGATCTGTGTCCAGTCAAAGCTAATGAAGACAGCAACAATTTGACTTGTGCATACTGAACATGTGCAATTACCTGCCTTCTCCAAACTGATGGTGCAAGAATTAAAAAAAAAATAATGTTACAGCTGAGAAATTAAAAAAATACTAACCCATGAACAGGGAGGAACTAAACTGAGGGGACACATCACTCATGATGAGTTGTTTGCTCAGAGAACTGCCCCAGGGTAAGACACAGACCATCCATCCCCAGACTAGAACAGTCATTCAGAGAGGATTTCCTCCTTGCAGCAAGATCTGGAAATGTGTCTGCACACCTTCAGACATGGACACAAACGTGTCTGTATACAACCAGACAGAAATGCTCATTTCTTTGGGCACTTTTCACCCAAACCCAATTCTGTGCAGCCAATGCTGCCAGCAGGGGTGGGTGCAGGAGCCCCAGTTAAAAAAGCAAGAACCAACACCAGGAGCTGTTAAACAACATTTCCACCTTCATTTTAGACAGCTCCCAGCTCAGCCCATGTTTTCTTAGTTCCAAACCTTTGGCCTTTCTGACAGGGTGCCTGATGCTCCCTGGCTGTTTGCTGCCAGCCACAAGCAACAGAGTTTCTTCTCACATGTGTAGACTTTTCTTTTTATTCCTTTATTCCTTCCATTATGCGAAAGACTACATCCACTGCATGAGCCCCAAAATTCTTTTCTTGATCCAGAAGAAAATCCACATCCCTGTTCAGACTTTCCTTTCCTTGCTTTACTCTGCAAAGCACACAGCTATTAGGAAATCCCCTTTGACTTTAGTCACATGTACTAATTCTTCTATATAGCAAGAATTGAAACTGATCTTTTTGCTCAGAACGATGCCTCTGATGGTCTCTCTTCAATAGAAATAGGCTTCAGCCAGAAATTTTCTATCCAGATGTAAACATCCCTCAAAGTTTAGGAACTCAGTTCATGAGGATGTTGTTTCAGTTTACTAACAGAAGCAAAGACATTCACAGTCTGGTGGCTAACAACTTCTTTACAAGTCCATTAAAGCCAGTGGGAGTTGCCCTGATACTTTTCAGCAAACATCACCAGTATTCAGCTTGTATGAGGCCTCCTGTTATGAAATATATCAAGCACATCACTTTATATGGAAACAGTGAGCAAAATAAAATAAAAAATAAAGTACAAAATAAAGTAGAAATAACATAAAAGAAGTCTGGATTTTTTTCCTCTTGTTTTGTTTCTTTTTTTGCTCAAAGTTCAGGATTATAAAATGCTTATATATCCTTTTCATCTGAGATAGATCTGTCCTTGACCACCTCAGTGGGGAACCATTCCAAGAATACCTGAACAGCATGTACTTCGACAGGTTTCTTCAGTGGAAGTGGTTGGAAAGGTAAGTGTCACAAATTTTTTTTTAATAAAAATAAAGGTTCATCTTTACTCCATGCAAAGTCTGTAGAATATGCTCAAAATCTGAATATTGAGATGGTGTTTCCTTCTACAGCTCAAGTGTTTGACCATGTAATGGTCTTAGGTACATTAAACATATTGGGTATGATTAATGTACATTCAGCAACTTCAGCTGTCTTTGTGTTTAGCTACCCCCTGAATGTGGTGACTTTTTGTCTGGACCAGTTGTCACTGTTACTAAATCACTCTAAACAGAGAAAAAATGTGGCATATAGCTCCTCTCACTGTATTTATTGGCTGGACATTCCTGAGCACATTTAATAACCAGGCAGCCTTAGTGGGTATTAATTTGCAAGGAAAGGGGCTTGTGCCTTCCCCTTGTCAGGGAGTGCTGCAGCAGACGGTCACTGCTGGGTGACAGTGACCTTGAGCTGAGAGAAGCCCCATTTTCCACAAATGGAATTAATTAGAGCAGATGAGCTAGGGCCGGATCCATGAGCGGTGTGTGTCAGCAGGACGCCTCCAGATCAAAGGAGCTGTGCCAGTTCCTCTCCCTGGAAAGCTGCAAAGCTGCTGCTCCAGAGGGGTGGGCAAAGGGAAGAGCCGTTTCATGCCAAGACATGCTCCACATGCCATCTTCACTGAGCCCAGCATTTACTCTTCCATTTCAATTAAAAAACATTGGGTGATTCATCTCTAGCCAGGCTATTTCCTATCTGTTTTCACATTAGGGATAACAAATTTTCTGCAGTGCTTTGAGGATTTTGTTTTCCATTGCCCCAACAAGAGTGACAAGCTATGGATGCCTGGCTTAAGAAACTGGGAGAATTGCTTTTAAGATCAGCAAAGAGATGTTAGTAGCATGGAGTGATCAACAGCTCCTTCTGAAAGCTTGCTGGCTCCAAAGGAGCAGTCACAGAGTCCATTTATTCCATTGCTGAACATGTAGTTATCACTACTAATTGTTGCTCTTAACCCCAAAAGCATTTGCAGCAGCCTCGTGGATTACTGAAAATAACATCTTTTCCTCGTCTAGTTTTTGCTGTCTGCATACTATTCTTCCCCTACTTTGGAAAACAATAATGGGCATTAATAAAAGGATTTTACTTCAGCATTTATTCTTCATTGTCATCAACCTCATCATGCCTGTGGTGGGAACAGCCACGTTACTGTGCTCCCTCTGCAGGCTGGCTGCCAGCCAGAGGGGAGCAAGGAGAGCAGGAATATTCCCATCCACTGCTGGGATCCTTGTAAAACCCTGCTGCTGGAAACAAAACGGGATCTCGCTGAGCCTAGAACTCTTCTTCTGTCATGTTATAAAACTTTTACAGTGGCAAAGTTGGATGTAGAGTTGTGGTGGAGCAGATTTTGTGGGAAGCCTGGGAGATTGTATGGGGATGTCTTATTTAACCTGAATTTAGCTCTTGCTCCCTTCTTGCCCGTGATGCTCCCCCAGAGGGAATGGGCTGGCTTGGATCTTGTCCTCCTGCTTTCCCAGCCTGCAAATGTCACATAAATCCACCTCTCCTGCTCCCAGGATTGTTTCTGCCTTTCATTCATATCAGTTCCATGTCTTGTTTAACACAAGTATTTTCTGGTGGTTTGAATTTTGAATCTCTTTTTCTCATCTTGCTGGCAAAGCAGAGCAATGTGTTAGCCCATCCTATATGTCATGGGAATTAATATCTTACTGGAAGATCTCAGGCTTCCTCTTTGCTTATCAAAGGCCAAAGCTGTATAATGGAGATACAGAACCCTCCATGGTCCTAAGATGCTAGCAGAAATTATACTGATGACTCACTAATGTGTTGTATTTTATTACAGCTTAATATGTTGGAATTGAAAAGTTCAAGCCATACATAGTATTGAAGTAATGTAATTACATAATTATATATTATATTATATAATACAATTACCTTGAAATAATGGGATTATATAATATTTATCTATTTTGCTTTTCAAAAGTATGCTCTGAAATAAATAAATCACACACAGTGCATTAAACATAGTGTGGTGGGGGTTTTATTTAGTTATTTATTTATTTCCTTTTCTTCCAGGCAACCAGTAACAAAAAACACATTTCGGCAGTACAGGGTGCTGGGGAAAGGCGGCTTTGGGGAGGTGAGTAATTCTGAAACTTTCTGTTCATGGTGTTTCTTACCTTTTAGACACTACAGGTGTCTAAAAATGTGACAGAGGCTGATTTTCATTAATTGCTGACAGTTCTGCTTAACCCCTCATGACCCTGCAATCTCAAAAGGACACTTTCCAGAGTTATTTTGTGTTCAGCTGTTGCATCCGCAGTGGAATTGGGGTCACTCCCTTAATTGTATTTTCCTGGTGTCTGGAAGTGGCAGCAGAGGCAGGGGAGGTGCAGACTCAGAGATCACAATCCGCACAGACAAAAGGAGGTGGGAGAGGAAGCAGGCGGAGGAAAGTGCAATAATAATTCAACCAATATTCCACAGCAGGTTTGGAAACAGTAGTCAGTCCCCCGCCTGCCCCGCCTAAGCCTGGCTCACTAAGCCGCCGTCTCTCGCCTTAAAAGGACTTAAACCCGAGGAGATGGTGAGGAGTAAAGCTGAGCCCAGACACAGCGTTTGCTTCGAATTACCCGGCAATTGTTGTGCTCCCTTTGCAGGTCTGCGCCTGCCAAGTGCGAGCCACGGGGAAGATGTACGCCTGCAAGAGATTAGAGAAGAAGAGGATAAAGAAGAGGAAAGGCGAATCCATGGCACTCAACGAGAAGCAGATTTTAGAAAAAGTCAATAGTCAGTTTGTAGTGAGTATTGACCTCCGTGGTTCCCCGCTCACCTGCTGAGCGTGTTCTGGTTGAATGCGGTGCCTCCTCCATCTCCTGCTCCTGGGAAGGTGCCAGGAGCTGAATCCCTTTGCTTTGCACCTTAGCCCTGCTCCAGGTACCTCTGCTGAGCTTCACTTTAGTCTCTGGTCCGTGAGAAATGCAGCAGTCAAGGGACCTGTGCCTGTAAAGCATGATGTGTTTTACAGCCTTGGCCTGCATCACAGCTGCATCAGGATGAGCTGTTTTATCCAGGGTCATTACCTGGATTCCCAGGGAGAGAGATGCTTGGAGGAGACTGAAGGAGATTCAACCCAAACAGATCAGATGAGATGAGATTGGCTTGCAGAAGCATCTGCTTAGGTGCTGGTGAGGTGGAGCTGGTCAGCCTGATGCAGGGCTGTCCTGAGTCACACCAGCTCTTGTGCCTCCTTTAAAACTTGCCTTAGATTTAAAAGAATTTTTTTTTTAAAGTACTGTCTCAACATCTGCCATGTTCTCTATACTTATTTCAGGAAACACCATGTATACAACACACGCAAGGTGTTTGCTTACACGTTTACTTGTTTCTGCCAGAGGATGGCACACATTTAAAAATGATGAATATGTTTTAGCTGGTCTGATTTTTCCTTGGGCACCCACCAGAGCCTCTCAGGGATGATGCTGACCTTCACTCCCTGTGACAGCCCATTTGATCACCTCAGGACTGGGATATCTGGGCCTTCCAGGGAACTCACTGAGATGCAAAAAGGTGCAGCAGGAGGTGTAGATTCCCTTGATTACTAAGATTTCTCATACATGGGAAAATATGCCTGGAATTAGTATGTTTGTCCAGCCTCTGAAGCCATCTGAGCCTTGAGAGTTTCTGGTGATAAATAGGCTGGATTCCACAAATTAATCTCTATAATCCTAATATCTGACTTTTCTGTACTTTTAAAATATATGTTTACCATTGTAAGAAAGCCCATACCAAATTCAGTCAATGTATTTTTATTTTCATTTTCTGTAGAAAATCCTTAATGAAAAGCTAGCATTTCCTTCTTAGCAGCCATCTGAACTGTCACAACTGTGCTGCAAATGTTTTTCTAGGTCAATTTAGCCTATGCCTATGAAACAAAGGATGCACTGTGTTTAGTTCTGACCATAATGAACGGAGGTGACCTGAAGTTTCATATCTACAACATGGGAAACCCAGGCTTTGAGGAGGAAAGAGCTTTGTTTTATGCAGCAGAGATTCTTTGTGGCTTGGAAGACCTACACAGAGAAAATACTGTGTACAGGTAAGCACTCTCTAGAGTCTTAGGGTGTCTTTTCTGGGTAGGAAAGAATTGTCTGCTTCCTCCCTACTTGTTGTGGTGCTGTACAGCTGAGATGCTTTGGCTGAAATTTTGCAGAGCCTTGTGTAAATACAACATGATACAGTAATCATGGAAGGAAGCAGTTGCTTCCCTAAATACATCCTGTCTAAATTATCCAGAACTAGCACGAAGCTCCCCAAACCCTACCTCAGCATGCACTGGGTGACATAAGAACATGATGGAAGTTCCTTTAAAGGGATTTCATTAAGAAATCAACTTCCTAGTTGGGATGAAATGGAGATCATGCCATCCAAGCCTCTATTTTAATTAGCTGGGTTGTATTGCACGAGGGGCTGCAGCACATCAGATGTGGCAAAACTTCTGTTGCGGAGGGCGTGCAATCCCAGGAGAGTGTCTGAGACAGAGAGCAGGGATTTCCACTGGTGTGAGTGTGATTAGCTAGATAGAATCATGGTGATCCTGGCGTGCCAGCCATGGAAGGGGGCCCATTCCCAGGCACACAGCAGAGGATCCTGCTGGCAGCATCCCGCCATCCATGGGTGCAGCCAGCGGGCACGGCGCTGCCCGGCGCCGCCGCTTCCAGGAGGGCAGATCCCAACTTCTCAGCTTCCAGTTTGGCTTGCAGCTCTACACAAGCACTTTTCCAGGGCAGGCTGGATAAGCAAGCAGATTGCAGACGGCATTCTTGTGACTCCACGAGGATTTATTTTTTTTAATCAGCAGCCACTGTAGTTGTAAACAAGGGTTCATGTTTGTCTTCATCATCCCCGCTTGTGAAATCATCGTTGCTGGCATTCACAGCAGAAGAGGGCCTGTAAATTGATGAAAGAACTTCCAAGGACAATGATTAATAGACAATAAGATGCTATTTTTAAAAGCCAAGCCACACTTTAAATCATTCGATATGCCTGTGTGTAATACATGGGATGCATGTGCTCGTATGCATAGAAATTGCAATATTGCTGTTCCTTGGAGATCTCTAACAAACTGACTCTTGGTTGCCTTGCATCTTGCTGGCACGCAGAGGGCAGACAGATAACATGCTGATTCAGTTGGTGCTCACCCAAGAAGGAGGTTTTTTCTTTCCCCAAGGAATGAAATGGTACTAAGTGTTTAATGTCAATTGAAAAATCAAATTGTAAGTGAAGTGTCTGGCTTCCTTTTCCCTTAGAAAACCTCCTAGCACATTTTCAAAAGTTTTAGGAGGTAGTATAGTGTCTCACAATCATATTTTATTTTTGAAAAATTGACTGTTACATTCATAACATGGCTGGTAAAATGCCATACTAATGCCATTTTCTAATAGAACAAATCAGATCTGACCACCTAAAATCATGCATGGCTCTGAGAGAAATGGCCCCTACTTCCTTAAGCAGGAGTTTTCATGCTACTCTTAAAAGAGCTGCTACTTTACACCTCAGATGGCACATTCATTTTGGTGATGAATGATAGTACATCTTTGTAGGTGACATTTTCTAGCAGTATTTCAGGAGCATCTGCAGAGACCCCTCATTTGTAACAGCACAGTGCAGTGTGGGACCCATGAGAAGTGCTATATAGGTCAATAAAATACAGCAGCTAAATGCTACCACCTTCTCAAGGCGAATAATTCATCACAAAACACTTATTCTTCAGACTTAATTTCATTTTCTATAAACAAAATGCTCCTGAGTAAATCACAGCGTTGGAAAATGCATCCCATCTCCTGGGCTGCTGCTGACGCACGCTGCAGACGTGACCTGGGAGAACAACCAGGCTCACAGTCAGATTTATCTCATTCAGAATTCCCTTGTCAAACATGGCTCTTGTGTTGCATTTCTCAACTGTGTTGTGTTAGTAAAGGTCAATGGGTTGGTTGTTCATGGAAAGCAAATGTAAAGAGCTGCTGGTTCTCCTCAAATTATTTATATATATATATAAAATTTTATATTACATTATTTATATTATGTATTTATAAGTTTATTTATGTTTTATATGTGTATTTGTGTGTATATATCTGCAGTACTTTTATTCTATATAAATATTTTTAATGTATATAATTTTTAAAAATTTATAGTATATAGTATAGTATGCCTGGAAGCTCCAGTCAGCATCAAGTTCACATTGTCCCAGGCATTGCACAAATACATGGTAAAGCCTTGTCCACAGTGATTAATTGAGTTGTTTAGGCTGTCCTGCACAGCCAAACAATTGCCTTTTGAGCATGGGCACAGTGCCAGCAGTTGATGTTTCAGTATGTTTGGGCAAAGCTATTTTACAAATGGGAAGCTGAGCCTTTGGGAAGTAGCTTTATGTGTCAGTGTGTCCCCCAGGGAGTTTGATTCCTCCTGGACATTTCAGTCGTGAGCCCTTGGAAGTGCTGGCCATGTAAAGGAAGCCAGTCTTGATCCTGAGGAACGAGAAGTCTGAAAACAGGAATGACAACTGATGTCTGGGAGGGGAGGCAAGCTTCCTCTAATAGCCCTGAATCACAGAGGACTGTAAGGACTGAACTGGTGTTCTCAGAGTCCTTGTGGGGTCTCTTATTTTCTCATTCAAAGAGAACATTTCCCAAATTGCACCTAAGATTCTTGTCATTGCCCCTAGTTTTAAGTGGGACTGATAACTGCTGAGCAGAAGATGAAGTAACTGATGAAGGCTGAGTTATTCAAGGAAATGATTCTTACAGGATTTAGAACACATTTTCAAAAATAAATAGATGATGCCCTTGATTGTGCTGCTCCAGCACTGGAAACCTTCTGCTGGTAGGCAGGGAAAGCCCACAGTGGTATGTTAAACAAAATCATAGCTTCTCCTCAGAATTCAGCTGCCCTTCACATATTTCAGCATTGTTTATTTGAAAAGTAGGCTTGGCACCCCTGGGCACTGGGTGAGGTTTATCTTGGAGGTCAGGAAGGTCTGAAGCAAGCAAGGAGAGGAGATTACTCACAGCGCCCTGTGTTTTGCTTGAAATCATAAATAAAAACAAGGCAAGTTTCAAAATTCCAATCTTGGCATTTTGAAAACTATAAAATACCCCTCTCCATGCACAGGAAAATTCCTGATACTGGAGTGGTCCAGCTGGAGAGGTGGGGTGGGCTCCTGCCCAGGCTCTGCTCTGCCCTGCTCCCTGGTGCAGGGTTTCTCTTGCACACACCCTGTTTGCTCTTTGCTCAGAAATGCCTCTTGCTGGGAAGTTAACAGAACCAAGCTGGTTCACAGATGCAAGGAGACCTTACAAAAAGAAGAGGCCAAGCAGTGCTTGGATTTGCACCAGGCTAAGCACTGTCTTTAGATAAAAGCCAGGGCATGATGTGGTGAATTGAAGGAACGCTGTTCTCCCTGCCTCACCCAGCTGCTGGTGCCTCATTCGGGCTCCTGAGCCAGCACAGCCCAGTCCTGGGGCACTTGTGGGACACTCCCTGCCCAGCATGTCCATCTCTGACACCTCTCCCATCTCCCAGGCTGGCTTCACTCCCTCTCTGCTCAGGCAGGATGGGATGGAGCCTGCCTGGCTCCCACCTCAGCAGCAGCCCAGGGATGGCAGCGCTGCAGAGCTGTGCTGGGCTGGGAAAGGTCTGAGATCAGCCTTGGTCAAGGAGGGACAGCGTGGCTGGGCTGGGAAGCTTCTCAAAGCAGCAGCTGGTGGAGCAGGTTTTGTGCAGACAAACCTTTCACAAGAATGATCTGCCAAGGCTCTGCTAAATACATGAAAACTGAGATTATTTACTTCTGAGGTTTATACCTTGCACAGATTTGGGGATTTATTTTTTTCTTTTTTTCAGGAACAGTAAAAGGCACATCTTTGACATCACATTGACCACCTTGCCAATTTTCGTGGCATTGCTCCCAACCACACAGACACTAGAGTTTCACAAATGTTTTTAATAGGAATCTTAATCTGGGCACAGCATTTTCCCCTCTGCCCTGCATTTTCCAAACTCAACAAAATTACTGCACATGTGTGCCAGTGCATGGACACACATTCACATATTTGGTGTGACTCAGATGCCAGGTGGAAAATTTGAGCCCAACAGATTGCTGTTTCCATTTTCACATATAAATAAAATACTTTAAAACCTAATATATATATATATATTTTTACCATAATATTTTATAACAGAAAATATTAGTGAGATTTTACAATACACAGGACTACGGGGGTTCATTTACAGGGCTTGCAGGACTAGAGGGGTGAGTCCATTATAGAGTAGATTAGGAGCTAAAAGCTTGGCTTAGTGCAATATTGTAACTCCAGTTTAGAACAAGACATATGGTTTCAGTCTATCTGTGAAGTGAGTTGTAAAAGGTTGTATTGGTTTCAGGAGTTCCTCTCTGTTTGAGTTGACACTCAGCTGCTTTATTACAAGTAATAAATGCCCTCACACAGTTGTATGGTTATGTTATCAAAACCAGCTTCACACCCATAACTGCTATCTTTCATTTCCAGAGATCTGAAGCCAGAAAATATCCTGCTGGATGATTATGGTAAGTCTCGGAGGTTTACAGAGATGCTTTCACAGTAAAGTAGATTAAGTTAGTTTTAGGATATGTATTGCACAATGACAAATAGTGCTGTGCAGTGATTAAGAGGCTCAGCATACACTAGAATTGCTGTCCTGGGTGGGTGAGCTGCTGAGCTCTGTGCACAGATGGAAGGAAGCAGCCGTGCCCTCAGCAGGGGCTGTTCTCAAGAACTTGGCGTTGCTGGGGCCCTCTGCCTTCCCTTGCTGATTTTCCATCCTTGTTGCAAGGCTGATGCAACACAAAAGGAGCTCTAATTTCTAAATCTGTGCTTCCCTCTCTGTTTTTGAAAGTACTTTCATGCTCTGCTGAGGCAAGTCTGGCTTTATGCAAACCCAGGTACCCGTTCGTTGCTGAGGGCAGTGATAATCAAATCTGGTGCTGGCTTGCAGACCAGATGTACCCTCTTCAGCCATCAGAGTTACAGAATTGTGTCAGCCCATCCATCCTCAGTGATCACTTCAAGATACTTCCCCACAGCATGCTTCTCTCTGCCTTTTCTCATGGGTTTTAAAATACCTAAAACAATCCACTGCAGTCCACAGCCTTGCTGTTAACATTTATTTCCCTGTGTTGTAGTGCCCTTACTAATTCCTCTTTTTCATATCAATGAAACTGCTCCAATCCAGTGATTCAGAACACTCTTTTCTTAAAATGTCCAAGCAGTAAATTGCAGGAGTGTTTTAGCAATGACCACAGTTGTGGGTTTTGGACTAATTTGGGTCAGGTCGTTATATCTACTTTGTGTTGTTTTGTTTCTTTTTTCCTTCCAGGCCATATTAGAATATCTGATTTGGGTCTGGCTGTTAAAATCCCCGAGGGTGAATCAATCCGTGGAAGAGTAGGAACAGTAGGGTATATGGGTAAGTCTTCCACAGCTCATCTTTTTAAAAATTTGCTGAGATTACATGAGATTTACAGATATTTCTGCCAAGTAAGCTTGAGGAAAAGAATAAAAAATATTCACAGTTCAGCTGGGTCCAGTTCCATGCAGTAACTCCCACAGAAATCCTGGTAGTGAAAATCAGGAAGGGTGAAAGGATGAACCTCTACAGCTCTCAGTGAGGCTGGTCTGTAACCTTAAATCAGCAAAGCAAACTGGAAGGGGAGACAGCAGCTGGGATTCTAGTGATTTTAGTGTAGATTTATTTTAGGAGGGTTATGTGCCTAAACAGAGGTTTCTTTCTAGTTGCTGCTTTGTGTAGGATAAATATTATAATATAAATATATTTGTATGGTTGTGATAAAATGGGTAAGTCCACACCTCTGCTCCTCTTGAGCTTTCCTCTGTGTGCAGGGCAGGCTGCACAAAAGACAAGTAGGGATTTGTACATTGGTTAAAAAAAATCCCCAAAACTTCATTCCCTTATGTAACTAGATCTGTTTTCTAAACTCAGTGTAATTATTTTCATGCATTCTCTGGGTGGGCATATTTCTTGGAGTAAAAATTGCTTATGCTTATTTGACTGAATAGAAACTAGCTGATGTGAGCCACTGTTACACCATATGGAGACTTTAATGAAAGCAAGCAAATCAGTTGTCATGTCTAAATTTTGTTATCCCAGTGTAAGTTTGCGTGCACACTAAGGCTCTGTGCTTGTGAGCACGTGCAGATGTGTGTTTGCACCCATGCATGGAGGTGAGGGTGCCTGCAAGACAGTGGCTATCTGCCCAAAAAGCATTGTCTGTGGTTGCAACACAAAATTAATGGATTGGAGTTTCTTTAAAGGGGGAAAAGAAAAGCCATGAATTGACTAAAGAGACAGAATTTGCTTTTGAAGAAATGTCATGGCTGTTTACAGGATGTGTGTTTGCATTTCATTTCTTCCCTAAATGGAGAAATCTGGAGGGACTCTTAAAATTAGGTCTCTGCTTAATATTTAGATCCAATTTCTTTTGTGATTTTTTTGTTTAATTGGACTGAGTTGATAGAGAAGTCAGAAGACAGCACGCACAAGGCATGTGGCATGTAGAGAGAACACCGTGGCATGTAGCATGCTGCATTTCCTGCAATGCCCTCAGCTGCAATCAGGTGGTTTTGTATTTTACTCACCATTCTCTGTGCATGTGTATTCACCCACCAAAATGAAACTTCTAGGCATTCAAGTGCTTTGCCTATGTGCATAGCAAGCATTTCCACAAGGCATCTCACTCTCCTCCACAGCTCCAGAGGTGTTGAACAACCAGAGATACACGCTCAGCCCTGACTACTGGGGGCTGGGCTGTCTCATTTATGAAATGATTGCCGGGCAATCGCCGTTCCGAGGGAGGAAAGAGAAGGTGAAGAGGGAAGAAGTGGACAGAAGAGTGCTGGAGACAGAGGAGGTGTACTCCCACAAGTTCTCTGAGGAGGCCAAGTCCATCTGTAAAATGGTAAGGGGCTGGAAAGCCCAGTGGGGCAGCTTCGTTAATGAGGTGTGTGTGACACGGTCTGAGCAGGAGCAGGGTGCCATAGAGGGGCTGCACAAACAAGGGCTAACCAAGCTCATCTGTGGATGGGGTGATTGCACTCTCTATTCACTCAAATTGTGTTTATTTGGGCTTGTTTGTCCATGAGATTCATCATGGTCATCCTGAGTCCTCTCCAAAGTTTTATGGCCAAGGGAGCGGATTCTATTCTCATGAGACTTTGAATGTTAGTTTGCAGTCAAGAATGCATTTCTGTCTTTTATAAGCTTGTAGAAAAAATTAAAAGGGACTTGATGATGCAAGAATCTGATTGTCTCCTGCAAGGAACTGCAAACCCCACGCTTCCATTGTCTTTGGTGAGAGCTGGGGGTAAGCAGGACAAAGATTATGCAATGAAATTATTGTGACACTCAAATGTTGTCCCAGCCCATCTCACTAACTTTGTTAGCAGCTTTTCCCCCGGGGTGCCAGGGTATCCAGCTTTTCTTAATACTGTTGAGCTGTTCTTCAAAATGTTTTCTCACTCCTTCAGCTGGGAGTCATTTTCGTAGCACAATAGCCATGTCTGACAATGGAAATCCTCAATCCCTCTGAGAAATCTCAAAGCTGCATCTGAATTCATCAATGTCTTGTTGACATCCATCTTTAGAAGGCTGAATTGTAATTTGGAAAAGGATGTGGCCTTTTTCTGGGTGTTGTTTGCTAACGAGTGGAGACTCCTTTGGAGACAATGATCCATCTGTGTTTGCTGGTAGAGGGAGAACAAAGGGGAGGAAAGGTCAACAAATAGGTAGGGAGAGTTTCACCAGTGTCTTGTGCAACAGGCAAGCAGGGAGCAGATCCACAGCACTCTGGTTGGCTGGCTGCATGAAGAGACACTGAGGTCTCCTTGCAAAATAACAATGGTAGCACTGCCAAGTATCATGCCTGGAAGTCATTAGCTCACAGTGCACCAAGTCATTCCTGAATCCTCGGGGTGGTAATTAACTGACATCACTCTTGATGGATGCTCTGGGCCATTCCCTGCCCTTAATTGGTGATGCAGAGCCCCCAGTGAAGCTGACACTGGAGGCTCTGGGGCAGCCCTGGGCTCTCACAGGCCATCCCCAGCCTTCTCTTCTCAGGGAGCATCTCAGCTCTCACCAGGTGAGGAGCAGCATCTGCTGGAGGGGCAGAGAATTCGTACACGTCCTGCTGCTAATCTGAAATGGAGATGTGAGGCAGATTTTACCTTGCTGCTTGAGGCACAGAATCAGAATATCTGAGGTTGAAAAGAGACCTTTAAAGATGACATAGTCCAACCCCCCTTTTCTGGCTGACACACCTGTAGAAGCCCTTCTTGTTACTCTTTTTGTCCCTTACATAACAGAATGAGCATATACTTTGAAAATAACCACGAGAACTTAAAGCTGAGAAGAGTTCAATGTGGCATTGATGGGATAATGCAGTAGATGACCTACCACACTCCCAGGGGAGCAGACAGTCATCACACTGTAGTGGTCATTTTCATCTTCCACCCATGGAGACTCTGGTTTCAGGGAGTCAGAACCTCAGGAGGTCATCTAGGTCTTTCTCTTGCCTCAGGAAAGCTTGGACTATATATAACTTATTCCTGAAAATTCATCACTACTGCTTCCCTGTCCAATCACATGGCATGGTTATTGAGGTGGTTTGTGCAAACTATTAATGGATCCAAAGATAACCTTTCCCTTTCTGAGCATCAATATCTTGAGGCAGGAAGAGTCTGAGTCCTGATACTGACTGTGATGGCATTTGTGGTTTCCCATCCAAAAGTAATTTATTTTATCAAGTGATGTTCTTTTAAAAAATCCATTATTCAAACATATTTTCTCAAAATCTTTTTGCTTTATATATTGAAAGCCAGAACTTTGTTGCTTTGCATCAGCATCTTAACAAGGAAACAAAGGGGCAATGAAGTACCCATCATATGTGCAAAACAAAGCAAAACATTGCAATACATAAATGAAACTTGAGCCTTCTCAAAGATCCAACACAAAGGGCTTTCTCATGATGGATTCTTCAGGGCAGGAGTGAGGAAATGTTTCCCACCATGTTGCCCAGCCTTCTCTTCAGAGCTTGCTTCACGAGCTAAGAGCATCACCACCAGGAAGTGCATTGCCTTTATTTACTCACAGGAAAACCCTGTAGTGTCACCCCACGTCAGCCTTCCCCTCCTGCATGCTTGTGCCCTTTTGCATTTTTGCAGGCACATATCATAGCTCCCATTAATCATCATCCATCCCATATTTCCATGTTTCATTTTGTAAGCAATTTCCCATAAATCAGACCTCATTTTGGACTGAAACAGAGATGAATAACAAATAATTAGGAACAGGGGCAGCTGGCTTTCTGGGAAACTCCCCAACCCATAGTTCCCATATAACATAGCTGCTCCTGGTGTGTTCTTTCTGTGAAAAAATCCAGTCCTTCTAGGAAAAGCTCTGTGTTTGTTGTTGTTCTGCCCTGTGCTTCATTGATGTACATACATGTTTTCCCTGACAAGTGCAGTCATGCATCCAAAGATGTGACTTGAAGTGCATTCAAGTCAGCAGTGCTGGATGGGCCCACATTGCTCCTCTGTCACTGTCAGTGCCCTGCTTGTCTGCATTTCCCACAGACTTGTCTTCCCTTTCATCCCTGCAGCTCCCATTTTACCTTACACCAGGCATCTCTGATGGGAGGCTGTAAAGAAGGCAGAGACAAACTCTTGGTTTGGTGTCCCCTAACAGGACAGGAAGAAAAGGAAACAAACAGAGGGGCAGCAGTTGTTCAGTTCCCTCTGAACATTAGCAAGCATTTTTCCATGGTGAGGGTGGCCAAACAGAGGAACAGGTAGCCCAGAGAGGCTTTGTAGTCTCCACATTTGGAGATACCCAAAGTCCAACTGGACAAGGTCTGGAACAGCCTGATCTAGGAAACTCTGCTTTGTCCAGATGTGGCTTCCAGCCTCAGCTCTTCCAAGTTTCTGATTCCCTTTTCAAAGTGCCTCCATCCAACCAACAAAAAAATAATGGGTTCTGTTTTCCTTAAAAGCAATTTTTTCCTGTTCCTCACTTACCATCAGGAGCTCTGTGATCATACAGCTATTCCTGCCTGCTGCCATCCCTCCCTTCTGCTTTCATCCTATGGAAATCAGCATTATGACACCTTAAAGTTTATCAGTGCCAAAGGGTAACTGCTCTTTCATCTCTCCTTTCTCATTTAGTAATTGACCATAATATTGCTTTTCTAATGTCTAAAAATTGATTAAAATATGTTTACTTCAGTGTCAGGGCTGAACTTTAGCTAGGTGATTCCTTAAACTGCTTGATTTAAGCTGGGTCAATGGAAATGGTTTTAGCATTTCTCTTGTCTCTTTTCATGAGTGGCAATATTTTGTTTCCCTTACTCCTATAATTTTAGGACTGGCATCTTAGAAGTTGGAATTATTTATTACATGGTATGATCTGGATATGAACTGACTGATCACATGAAGATAAAACAGTGCTTTGGGGACTTTTGGCTTTTTTTAGCAACCCTCACAACAGTTGTTTCTTTTTGTAAAGCAAAACAAAGTCATGGAAAAAAAGTCTCAGACATTGCAGAGTTTGAATCCCCAGTGGGGATCAAATGAGTGACATGAAAATATCAGAGAGCTCTTTATATCAAGATCTTGATGGAACTTCACTACTGCTGCTCAAGACTGTTTAAAAGTCCTGTCTAGTGTCAACTGGCGCCTTTTTTTGACCAGAACACACAGCTCTGCTGTTTGGCATTAACTTCAGGCATGGTTGGGTGGCCCAGGCCATCTCCAGATTTGAAACTCTGAATTATCTGCAGGCTTTACTGCAGAATTACATTTAAATTGTGATGGGGTCCCTTGCACTGCTGTCCCAGGAGAGCCTGATGGTGTTGCCTTTGTTCTGCTCTCTATTCATATTAAATAAACCCTTTGAAGCTGAATTAAACAAAAGTGTAGAGATGACTGGTAACATACTGTTGTTACCTCCATTTTCTTTTCCATGTCAGATTCCCAAATGGGGTGCATATTTCAGGCTCTTGCATGGGTTTACTATTGCAGAAAGCTTCTGGGGTTGCAGGAAATGGTAAAAGACTCATTATTCCTTGGTGAAAAGAAGGATTCACCCTTCTGGGAAATATTCTAATCCATGCTATGTCTTGATGTCCACAACAGAAGCCAGGAAGAATGTCTGGTTTCACCTGTTGCCATCTCTAGAGCTGGCTGCATCTACAGCTTTTCAAATTCCATTTATTTCTTACATTTTTCTCCACTGGGACTCTCCTGGGGCTCTCAAGAGACAGGCAGCTGCTCCTCTGCAGCAGGGCTTTGCAGGAGAATCCTCTCCTTTCTGTGTCCTTTCAGTCCCAGCCTATTCCCAGTGGCCTGTTCCCTTTTGTGTCTTTCAGCCAGCAGTGGCCAGCCACCCACAACCAACTGCATTCATGCTCCAGAAACTTCCTTCTTGCATCTGAAGTTACTGAATACTCCCTTGTTTGTCATGGAGGAACCCAGGAATCCCCAGGCAGCCTTTTTCTGTCCTCAGCTACCCTTTTCTCTGACCACACACTCCAAACATCTGACAAGGGCAAATTCACAGATCAGCTTGGTCTCCCCACTTAGCCCAGAATCAGGCTGCAGAGATGGCAAATAACCCCCTTTTCATCCCTTCAGAGCTGGCTTGAGGGCAGAGACTGCACAGGTCTCCTGTATCATCTCCAGGCAAGTCCATATCTATCCCTTCCTATCACCACTTGCTCCTCAGCTGTTCCTGAAAGGTCCAAGGTATCCTTTCCAAAAGTGTATCAGAGCCACAGGTACTGAAATTGGTCTCTCTGCTTCCAGATTCTTCTTTCCAACTGTCAGGAAAGTCCTATTGACATGGGAATAAAAGATTAAAAGGACTTTTGATTTCTTTGCCCATCCAGAATAGAGGAGGGCTGATCCTGACTGGAAATTCCAAAGTGACCATCTTTAAATAGGCTAGAGCATAAAACTGTCAGGATTTAAAAAAATGAAACAAACCAAAACAAAAAATAACTCTCACAGCACAAATCTTAGTCTCAGGACCATGAGAACTCAAAGTCTAATGCAATTATTTGAAAGCAGAGCATCCCTCTTTGCTTCTAGCAGGGAAAGCAAAGTGCAGAGAAGTGCTGTGAGACAGATCTTTTGCAGTGAGCCAGATGGATGTGGTACAGTGTCATGTGAATCTCTCTGCTCAGAGAATGGCAAGGCATACAGATGTTTCCTCAAGTATTTTTACATTTATGGATCAGCCACTTGTGATTCGTCAGCCCAGATGTCACCACCTAGACAGCATCAGAGGCAGGGGGAAGTGTGGGGAAGAAAGAGTTGCTGCTATTTGGAAGCTGAAAGTTGCTACTGTGGCCAGCACTGGTGGCTTTAAACTTTTTCCTCCAACCATTCAATCTCCTGCTATTGCTGCTGCTGCTGAGGCAGAAAAACCTGAGCAGAAAACTCTAATAGCTACAAACCCCTTCACACCATTTCTGGCTTGGCTACTGCCCCTGCAGCTTGCCCAGGCCTGGCTGGAGGGTGGCCTCTGTACCCATGGGGCACACGGATTGCCAAAGCCATTTACCATCTCAGGCTGGAAATGAGGCCCCCAGCAGCACAGCAGCAGGACTGAGTGGCTGTTGGAAGTCAGCTAAAAAAACCACCAATGCCCAGGTGGTGGAAATGCCCAGTGGTAGCAGAGAAGCCTAAAGAGCTGTGACACTGTAAACCCCTGACAAGGACAGGAAACCCCAGCTCTAGACAGGCACCAGAGGAAAGAGCACAACATGACGAGCAACAAACAAGTTCTCCCTCGGTGAGATGCTCCATGACTGGGGCAGCAGCCTAGGCAGAAGGTACTGGGGCACACAACACTGAATTGGGCACATAAACCATGAGCTGGACACACAAACCCTCATCTGGGCACACAAGCCCCGAGCTGGGCACTCAAGCAGCATCTCCAGGCAGCCTTTCCCCAGCTGGTTCCCGCTCCTGCGGGGCTACACCCGAGAGCACCGGACTCCTCCCCAGCGTTCCCAAAGGTGTTTGCATCCCTCCTGCTCAGCTGGGACCGTGCTGGGGTCTCTCCCGGGGCTGCTCTGCGGGGGCTCAGAGACCCCAGCCCAGCCCCGCGCGTTCGCTGATGCTCGGTGCCACAGCCCAGCCGAGCGCTCTTCCCGGCCGGCAAAGCCGGGACAGCGGCTGAGGAGCGGGGGAGCCTCGCTCCGTGCCCTGTGTCCCGGGAAAAGCTGCCAGCCCCGCTCCCAGCTCCGCTCCCATCCCCGCTCCATCCCCGCTCCCAGCCCCGCTCCCGGCCCTGCTCCCATCCCCGCTCCTTCCCCGCTCCATCCCCGCTTCCATCCCCGCTCCATCCCCACTTCCATCCCCGCTCCATCCCCACTTCCATCCCCGCTCCCATCCCCGCTCCCATCCCCGCTCCCATCCCCGCTCCATCCCCGCTCCATCCCCGTTCCATCCCCGCTCCCATCCCCGCTCCATCCCCGCTCCATCCCCGCTCCATCCCCGCTCCCATCCCCGCTCCCATCCCCGCTCCCATCCCCGCTCCATCCCCGCTCCATCCCCGCTCCATCCCCGCTCCATCCCCGCTCCATCCCCGCTCCATCCTCTCTCCATCCCCGCTCCATCCCCGCTCCAGTCCCGCTCCATCCCCGCTCCATCCCCGCTCCCATCCCCTCTCCATCCCCGCTCCCATCCCCGCTCCATCCCCGCTCCCATCCCCGCTCCATCCCCGCTCCCATCCCCGCTCCCATCCCCGCTCCATCCCCGCTCCATCCCCGCTCCATCCCCGCTCCATCCCCGCTCCCGTTCCTCTGCTGCCTCCCGGCGGCGCCGCCCGGGGCTCAGCATCGCTGCTGGGGCCGCAGCAAGCTCCGTGTCCAAGGGACTGAAACACCGCCCAGTCCGAGCCCTGCCGTGGGCACGGACACCTTCCGCTGGGCCAGGCTGATCCAGGGCAGCTCCACAGCTCTGGGCAACCTCAGGGAAGAATTTCTTACTAATATCCAACCTAAACCCGCCCTCCTTCAGTTTAAAACCCCTTGTGACATGTCCCTCTCCATCTCTCTTGCACTGGAAGGTGCTGAAGAGGCTCCCCTGGAAATGTCACAGTGTTTCTGTTCATGGACTTGCTTATCTGGCAGAGAGAGCAGAGATGCTGAGTTCAGCTGGTGGGCATTGCTCCACGATGGGCAGGACTTGCTGTAGCAGGTAGAGGCTGTGCACTGCCCTTCTCTGAGAACCAACAAGGCAGAACTGAGGAGAATTACTGAGCACTGATAATTACTCTGTGGATGGAAGTCCCCTTGATTTCAGCAGAAATAAGCCCATGACTCTAAAGGGTTGGTTCAATGTGTCATGTATAGTGTAATGAGTGAGGGAAATAGAATTTGGTATTTTTAGTTTTTCCTCAGCACCTATTCTTCTGAAGGAAAATTATTCTCACAAACATAATAAACAGAAACAAAAGAGCTGAGACAAAGCACATGGAACTTATGAATGTGCATCTTTATATGTTACTAGGGTATGTCTGACCTCCTCTTGAAAGTGTTCACTGAAGGCAGGCAAAAGAAATGGTCTCTATTTTGACTGTAAATACTTTACAGCAGGTGGCTTTCTGAGGATTTTGCCAGCATGTACAACAGTGCAGTCCTAATCCATTTAAATCCAGCTTTTAAGAAACAGCAGTTGTAACTCTCCTCTGTACTTCCCTACGGACACATTCAAAAACAAGTGGAGATAAAAATATCCTTGTGGAGCTGTTGCTTTTCTGACACCCTCACCATTCCTGTTGGCACGTTTCAGCTCCTCACCAAAGATGTGAAGCAGCGGCTGGGGTGTCAAGGGGAAGGTGCAGCAGAAGTGAAGAGACACCCCTTTTTCAAGAGCATGAACTTCAAGAGGTTAGAAGCAGGAATGCTGGATCCTCCCTTTGTGCCTGATGTAAGTACAATAGCAAGAACCCCCAGGGGCCTCTTTTAAGAGGTTTGTTTCTAAAATAGCTTCTCCCTCTCAGGGCTCTCATTGCTCTCTGCATGGGTACCTCAGGAAGGTGTGAAAGTGGCAGGGCTGGAATGGGGAGGCTGGAAGGAAGAGGAGAGAGGGCTCTGTGGGCATGTGGATGCAGGCTGGTAATCTGGGGCTTGATCCATTCCCACTCCTTTTACCACAGCCTTCTTGTAGGACACTGGAGGCACTGGGAGCCTTTGTATTCCCTTATCCACATTATTACTGTGAAAATAAGTGTGCTCAGAATCAGGTGGTGCTTGGGACAATCAGCAGTGAACGCCACATGTGTGCATACAGGTTTATAGAGGTGAAACCAGAAATACAAAGTCCAGAGCTCTGTGGAACTGGATCATCATGAGAACAGTAGTTTGCTCCAGACCCTGAGCCAGCCTCAACTATCAAGTGTCATCTCAAGCAGAGAAGGTGACTTGGACCTGAGAGAGATTTGGAGCTTTTTTGGTGTTCATGGGGCTTGGAACCCAACACTGAGTCCTTACTCAGATTTACACACCAGGCTCACACATACTGAAAGTCTTTGTTGCATTGGCAACAACAAAACTTTTTCCACCCTTTTGTGGTATAGGTTTCTAGCCCAGTGCACAGAGTTATCTGATTATTTCCCTCCTGCAGGGCTCTCTTTCTGGCTGGAGCTTCTATCCTTAAAGTCCCCATATGGTTCTAAGTAAACACTGCTATTTTAACATATTAAGGAAAGTAACATCTTGGCAGCTCCCATTCCCATTGCTGCAAGCTCCACCAAACCAAAGTGGTTTGAACGCTACAAAAGTTTACTTTAGTTGCTCTGGTTTTGCTTTACATTTTACTATGTGGCCTAGTTATTCCTGCCAATTAGCCCGTGGTGTTACAACCTGCTTTAGTGGGAAGAAATCAGAGACAAGCTACTATTTCTTTCTGATGTAGAAAATTATAAAATTCTGGGCTCAAATTTGGGATCCACCAGACTGCATAAAAACTGTAAGGCCTAGAAGGCATCTCTTAAGAGACATACTTGCAAAAGCAAAGGCACATAAATTTTTATGGCTATTTATTGGGAGCTCAAGAACTGCCCCTAATTTAATTTATTTGGCATTTCATCCGTAGATCTCCCAATCTTTACTGAAGTCAGCTGAATCCCCCAAAGCTATATTGCCAGTGGCAGAGGTTGTTACCCAAACCATGTCTCTCCATCCTCTTCCACATTACTCCATCTCCACAAAAATGTTGTGGATTGCAGCTGTCAGGAATGCAGAGGGATACAGCCTTCAGCAAATAGGATTTCTGTCAGGAATTAGGTCAATTTGCTTGGTCACAGTGCTCAGAACTAGATAAATGAGGCACTGCACAGCTGAACCCCTGGGCTGTGCAGACCATGGATGGACAGTAGGATTCCACACATGCTGGTCCCACCCCTCAATTATCCCTGCACACCAAAGGGTGGCTGTACCCTTGATAGGAAATCTCTGGGCACTCACACTGCCTGTGACAGGTAGCCACTGATGGCTCTAGGTAGCCACTGCTGGCTCTCTCTGCTCCCTGGGGCTGGCTGCTGGAATACGAGCTGAAAGTTGCGTCACTGCAAAGAGTTTTGTCTCTGTCATCCCAGAAAATTAAATTGTTCAAAAAGGCAAAGCCATTTGACTGTTTCTTTGAAGAAATGCAGCCAAGTTAAAAGAGTTAATAGAGGTGATTCTGGGAGGCTTCCAGCAGCGGAGCTATTAATAAAAACAATGGAAAAATGCCAAACCTCCTCTGTTTTCTCTAGCAATTAGGATACATTCCTTTAAACTTTCAGCTGCAAACTCCACAGCTATCTGGGCAGGAGGGCACTTCTATCTGAGGCCTTTTTTCAGAACTCTCTCCAGTGTGCCACTTGTAAACATCCTGGTTTTCTGTTGTTCCCTCTCTAAATGAAAAGACTGCTGAAGGGTTCCATTTTTCTTTTCTGGTTCTTTCTGTCCTTTTCCTCTCACTTCTTAACCAGATAGCACATGGATGACTAAAACCTGCTTTGACTGATGCTTTGAGGACTTCAGAATAGGAAGCTTAATGTGCTTAGAGTGAAGTCAGCCTTTGATGATAAACATGCAGGCACAGCAAGTCTGGAGAAGGAGGATGCAGACACACACTTGTTAGACATTCTCACTTGACTGAATCTGTGAATGAAAGCACATGGTCCGACTCAGAAATATTTTTCCTCTTGTCATTTCTCCTTTTTTTTCCCTGCTGAACATAGCCCAGAGCAGTGTACTGCAAGGATGTGTTAGACATTGAGCAGTTCTCCACAGTGAAAGGAGTTAACCTGGACCAAACAGATGACGATTTCTATTCCAAGTTTTCCACAGGATCAGTATCTATTCCATGGCAAAATGAGGTAAGGATGTATCACAGCAAAATTACTGCAATAAACCTCACAACACAGATGGTTTAAGAGGAGTTCTGTGTTTCCAGTAATATATAGCTACTGGATAACTTGCCAGACTCTAATGCTTTCATGAGTTACAAATGGCCTCTTTCAAGGTCTGTAATGTACCACAGATGTCAGGTTCAGGTGACTGTATCTGTTGGCTCTGTGTGTTTGTGTAAATTGGCAAGGATCCTGCTGTACTTCCTCCTCCTGGATTTCTACAGAGGTGTTTCTACAGCTCTCAGCACCTTCTGTGGTACAGCTGGAAATCCTGAACAGAAGGATCCTCCACTGGAGACCCTGCTCTCACCCATTGTGTGCAGCCAGCCCCAGCTGCAGCAGGTCACTCTGGACCCTGAACTCCTCCAGCATTTCCATATCTGGGTCTTTGTTTCTGTTTGGTATCAAAACATAGCCAACAGTGGATTTCAGAATGCACAGCAGATCCATTGGGCAGAGGGGTGCTAATAAATAACTGGGATTTTGCAAGTGTGCCTGTCTTTGCCTGATATTCTCTGCAACACTAAAGGAAAGAACATAAAGTCTTGTGGGGCAGCTTCTGACAAGTCTGATGTGCACTCAAAGCACTCAGCCTGTTTTTCATACTCTATTTGCCCTCTACTGACTCCAGCAGGAATCCAACTGTTCACTCTCCTCACACTCTGCTGACTTTGAAGAACCTAGCACTACTGGAATTTATTTCGTGCAGATGAATCATTCCTTTTTTTTTCTCTCTCTCTCACTGTGTTCCTCTAGATGATAGAAACAGAGTGTTTCAAGGAGCTGAATGTATTTGGACCAAATGGTACTATTTCACCAGACCTAAACAAAAGCTACCCCCCAGAGCCACCCAAGAAAGGATTGCTACAGAGGATATTTAAGCGACAGGTGAGATCTTTTATGACTAAGACCAGGATGGTTTCACAGCTCTGTTCTGGTGATATTTCTGCTAGGAAAAAGGCAGTGCATCTTAGACAGGGCTGGCTCTCATATCCCAAGTTTTCCATCTATCTTTTGTGGATTTTTTTTTTGCCACCAGCAGTTCCAGTATTGCTGTGACTTTTGTTCCCAGCAATTGAAAACTTCTTACCCAACCTATTTTTCAGTGGTATGCTGAAATGCCTTTTGAAACTATTCTATGGTTTTAAGAAGTTTCTTGTAAAAATTCTTGATTTATGTGTTAGGAAAAAAAAAAAAAAGGAAAATACACATTTCAAGGGAGGTAGTCATGGCAGGAAACCAAGACAATAAAGAAGAGAGCAACCCAGATGAAATGTGATGTGCAGCCTTCATGAGGCACCACAGCACCCCTTGCAAATGTCAATAACATTTTTAGACTGGTCTCTTTCTGTAGGGTTTTTTAAGCCATGCCTGGGCACTGGCAGGTATGCTCTGCATTAGTCAGATTTAGCAGATTTTGCATTTTTGCAAAACTGACATTTTGCAGTGAATTGATTTGGCTTCTGGAGCTCAAGTGAGTCTTCTTTGCTGCATTCCTCAAGAACTGCCATGTTCTGCTGAGCTAGAGAGACTCTAGGTAAGGAAGTGAAGAATATTTTTAATCCAAAAATCTTCAAGCAAGAATTTTGCAGCCCAGTCAGTACCGTTGTACCAAGGAACAATGTTGGATTAAAAATAAAACCATGGCATATTATGGAAATCTAACTGTCATTTTCTTCCTCTTCCTACAGCATCAGAACAATTCAAAGAGTTCTCCAAATTCAAAGGCCAGTTTAAATCATCACATAAATTCAAATCATGTAAGTTCAAACTCCACTGGAAGCAGCTAGTTCCAACTCAGTCCTATGAAACAACATGTTACATCCTTCCACTATAATCTCTGGAGCTTCTGTGGATGAGAGAGCCTCCACCATTGAGTGAAAAAAAGAAAATCTGCATCTCCCAAAGCGGAGATTTTCTATCCATTCCTTCCAGTGGAGCCTCACATTTTAAGAAGAAATTTCCACTCAGGTCTGTTTTTGGAGGTGGCACTCAAGACTGTGTGAATCAAATTTGTCTCTTTAGAACATTGCAATAGAAATTCAATGAACATGACTACTTGCACGTATTTAAATAGCATCATACTAGAACTGAATTTTGTCTTTATTATTTTTAAAGAAAAGTTTTGTAAATTTCTCTATTGTCTCAGTTTACATTTTGTACATTTGTATTTAAATGAAAGTCAGACTTTGGAGGTGTATATTTTCCAAGCAGCAGCTGTAAAGCCATGTGTTTTAAGACATTTTTTTAAAAGAAACAAAATGTGACTCAAGACTTCCAGAGCCTCAAACGAGAAATCATTCTTTTTAGCAATTCTAGAAAATTCTTCATAAATCACTTTATCAGACGGGGGTTATTGACATGCATTTTTATGGAACAGTTTCTTCTTAATTATTTTACATCTGTATATTTGGTTTACAGCAACACTGCATACATTTCTCCTCTTCATTGGTTTGTAATGTCTCGCATTAAATGCTAAAAGACAAGATTTTGATGCATTCAAGAATGCTACTTGCTATGCTGAAGGTTTGTGATGTCTTGGGACCAGCACAGCTGAGATTTGCACTTCTGTTGTTATTCCATCAAAGCTTTTTAGTTAGAAAGGGAGCCCTGTTTTAAGCTCTTTTCCTTCACTGGTGTTTGTGCTGTTTCTAACAACAGATAGAACAAAGCTGAGGGAGAGGTGACCAGGAAAGCAAATGTCCATTTATTTTTCTAGGACTTCAAACCTGCACCTGCTGAAATGAGAGCAAAACTCAGAGTATTCCCCATGCTGCAGTCAAAAGCCCAAGGTGTTTCCACAGCTGCCCATATCAAAGAGGCAGCAGGAGAGAAGTCCAGCAGTCTGGTTTGTGCCAACCATGAGATTTGTGACAGCTCTGTGGAGCTGAGCTGTGGAGGTTCAGAGTGGGACCTGAGCTGCTTTTGGGCTATGCCTGCACTGAAAATACTTCCCTGTGTCATGCAAACACCCCCTGGCACATCCCCTCAGCTAGATCCTCAGCTGAATGAAATGCCAGAAGGAAATAGGAACTCCCAGCTCCATCGTTCTTTGTCCAGGATCCTTTAACCATTGGCAAAAACTCTGCCCCCACGAGGATGAGCAGGGTCAGGCAGGATCAGTAGCAGTACCTCAGGCATCAGGATCAGCCTCTTCTCAAGCATTTCACTATTCACCAGGTGAAAGATATGGTTACTTCCCTTCCACTGGAATTGGAAAACCTTTGTGCCCCCAGCTGCAGGCAGGATTTCTACAGCCCAAAGTGTTCTGTAGAGCATGTTGGTTCCCCAAACTCTTTACAATGTTGGCTAGACTACACTGATTTTTTAAAATGTTTTGGTCTTCAGGAACATCTGAAAGCCACCCTGGTGTGTCCAAAATCCTGTTGGGCAGTGGTGGAGCTTCCCCAGGGTCCAAGGAAGCAAAGTTCCAGTGGGAGTCTTAACAGCCAAAATTCATTAGAGTGCCATGTGTATGTTCTGTGTGGCCAGTGCTGGGGGGGGAAGGATGAAGGTTAGTAGTGGCAAATCCCTGAGTGAGAAACACACAGGAATGACACAGTAAAGCAGCTTGGAGTTGTGAGACAGAGACACAGAACAGGGACTTGCCTGGAGCAGCTGACAGAGAAAAGTCAAGCCAGGGAGATGAGGCTTCAGCCATTCTCACATGACAGATCCTACAGATTCTCCCATTGCAGATCTTACAGAAGATCCAGGACTTTAGAGATGTTGCTAATTCGGCATGCAAAGACTAAAATTTTTATTCTTCACCATCTCCCAGTACTGAGAAATACCAGCAAATCCCTTACTGAAAGCTGGTGAACAAATTGCAAATGTTGATTATAAGTGGTCTTACACCTTTTAGATGCTACCAGCCTTAACTAGTGGTGGATGACATTTTAGGGACAGCAGTGAATGACAGCATTTGTGCCTTGTCCTGCTCTCCTTTCAGCCAGGACATCCCCACCCAGCAGCTCTGGGACTGTGGCAGTGGGGACTGAGGGACAATGCAGAGTCCTGGGAGGATGAGAGCATTCATTCACTCCCCTGGATAGCTGGAGATGTTATGCTAGGGTTGGATATCCTGCATTCTCAAAGTGGCAGGAAAGAAAGGATGCTTGTGTGCACCTGCAGGCAGCAAGCCTGGGATGGAGCCCCTCTGAGTCCCACCTCCTTGGAACAGGGAGAGAGGAAGGGCAGGGACAGAAATCACCACCAGGACAGGGAGATTTCATACCACATCCCTTGAGTGTCTCTGTCAAGCACAAACAGTATTACCATGCTGCAGCAGAACTTTTCAGCCCCCAGCCCTGGAAGACATAGAATCCATCAGAAGTGCTGATGACCAGTCCTAGAGATTTTCTTGTCATGGTTTGCCTACAACAACAAAACCTGCAGGATTTCTTTTTTATTGTTTCTTATTTTTGTTGGTATTTTTCTTTTCTTCAACTTAGCTTGCACTCAAAGCTGAAGCAGGAGCACAGTCCTTGCACTTCCATTGTGTGAACCAGGTGCAATTTGGGCCCAGAACTCAGGGCTGGAGCCCTGTCAAGGCAGTGCCCTGCACAGCCAGGCTTCCACAGGCATTTGGCCATTGGCTCTGTGGAGTCAAATTTAAAAACCACTGGCAACTCTGAAAAATAAATTTACAGTTTTCTCATACAACCTTGGAGAGCATTTGCAATTAGATTTTAGTATTTTGATTCCAGGTGAATTTTGAGATGGGTTCGCATGTAACAAATGAGTAGAAAGGAGTAGTTTTGCAATAGCTTTCCAGACTGATTAATTTTCTTAATCTCCTCTTCAGTTACCACAAAAATGCATATGCTCACATCTGGTTGCTTGTTTTTTTAAATAGAGAGATGAGCAAACTTAGCTCTTTTTAAGAATCAGAAATCTTTTGTAATCTGATCCTAAATTATGCAAGCATGCCTTTTATTTTTAAATCTTTGTTGAGTAGTCTGATAAGCACTAATTAGTTGACAGACTTTCATGAGTCAGGTGTTTGCTTTTCATTTTCTACAGTGTCTCGAGGTTCACCTGAGTCTTGTAGCAATTTTTCCCATTGTTGGAGGAGAGGCTTTTTTTAGACAAAGGAATAATGAAGGAAAAAAGTAACAGACTCTTAATGTGCACTCTTGACCTGGATTATCTAAAAAGAGGTTTTTCACAAGAATGGCCATGACTCAGATGTCGTTTCTGAACAAAAACCTGCTTGTGGAGCTCGGAAAGGTGTGAAGATAATCAAACCAAACAGGTAGTGCAGATCAAACTGAGCGTTAGGGAGCTGCAGAATTCAATATTGCAGCATCAACCTGGCCCTGCTGATTAGAGACTCCTGGTTCCTGCCAGTTCAGAGACATAACAGCCCTCCATAAACACAGCTTGACACCACCTCAATTTGCAGTCACCCCAGAAACTATGGCTGAGAGTGCCATCAGCAGCAGGAGTCAAACCAGGCTGACCCAGTAAAGCACCTGATTTGAAGACACTGATTCTTAAGGTCATTCACCCAAACCTCAGGATCCAGCTTGAATTCTGTGCTCACCCATCAAATCCAGTTGATCTTTTTCAGTGGCCATGCCTCATCTGAAAAAGCCAACAGGGAATCACCTGCAATAGTGGTAAAACCACAGGCAGGGTGGCAAGAGGACAGACACACAAGCTGTGAGCTCTGGGGACAGTGGGTGAAGTCCCCAGTGTGTGAATCCTCAGCAAGGGTGCAGTGGCAGCTGGTCCCACCCTGCTGAATGTTCTTCCTTGGGCTCATCCTGTGTTGGTCAGAGTTCCTGCAGTGCCCTGGGAATTGCACACACAAGGGTCTGGCCCATGGAATGTTGTCCCTGTGAGGGTCAGAGGGGACAGCTGGATGAAGAAAGCAGGAATCCCCCCAGCCTGCATGGGCAGCATCACCCAGGTCTCATCCCAGCCTCAGGCAGGAGCTCCTGCACAGGCTTTTGTGGAGCAGCAATAAATGCACAACTCTACAGCACAGCTGCTGCTTCTCACCAACACCCATGGAGCAGGAACTGGCTCCTTTGGGAACAAGATGTGGGTGTTCTCACCCCTGCTCCACAGTTAGTGGTGATCATTGTTTTGTTCAGTTAATATTTGTCATGTTCACTTCAGTTAGTGCAGAGGAGATCATTCATCAGGCATTTCCCATACAATCTTTGCAAAGACTGGATTTTTCTTTGGAAGAGCATCCTTTCTGTCTCTGGGCATGTGGGCCATGTCCCATCATGTGGAAGCCTGCAGGAGCTCTAGAAGTTCATCATTCAAGGCTCTCCTGCCCAGGGATGGTCCCAGTCAGTCTCAGGCTGCAGGGAGGTTCACTTGGCCGTGATATTTGGAAGAATCAGTCTGTTCAGTGGCTTCATGGAAATCAGGAGATTCCAGAGTTGTATCTATCTCAAGCCTTTCACAAATAGTAGTAGTATTTTAACTAAAAATACTACTAAAGATTTAGAGTAAGGAGAATAATTACTGACACTCTCATGCTAAAGTTAAGAGAAAGTCTGCAGTTTAAAACATCTCTTTTGTGTGCTGGGCAAGACACACTTCCTTTTATGCTAAATAATATTGGAGTGCTGGCTGGTAATAATTGTCTTTCCTTAAATGCAAAAACCGAAAAGATAAAGAAATTGGTTCAGAGGATTTTTAAATTATTTCCCTTAGGGAAAATAAAAAATTTCATCAAAGAAGGTGAAAGCCAACAATATGCTACAGTGTTATGGGCTGACCTCCCCCAAATGTCTCTGTGATAATACAAATACAATCTGCTGCAGTTGGATCAGCTAAGCTGGTGTACTGACAAATGGGCTTTATGAAAGAAACAATTTTAAACAGATTGCTGCCTATTCATTAACATGAATATTACTGCTGGCACATATGTATTCTCCTTGCTTTATGTACTGGAGCCAGGAGTGATGGTTTATATTCCTATTCTGACTGTGTTTTCTTCACTGCCCTGGGCAAACCTCTGTGCAATTTTATTTTCCCATTCCCCAACATGGAGGGATGCTCTCTGTCTGTCAATGGAAAACACTTTGGAGTCTGTGCATAAACCAGATCAGTATCAACTCTTTGTATTATTATTTAAATGAAATAGGCTTAGTATAGCTGCTCTTTATTTACATGACTAGTGAGAGGACTCTCCTAAATTAGACTCTTTTTATTATTGGTTTGTCTTAGTTCCTTAGAGATACTGAAACAGAACAAACTGCACTTCTGTAAGACATCTCCAGCAAAGAGGTGACAGTGCAAATGTTTAAGTATTCATTTCTTGCTGAAGAGCTGGCCAGCAATTGTGGCACTCACATGAGAACACCTCCTCTGCTTTTGGAAAGGAGGTAAATAGTTATGAGGAAGGGACAAAATAACATTCATTGGTTCAGCTTTTTTGGCCAAGCCTGCAAAGGATTCCCCAGGCACCCACTGAGAGAGGTGCTGTCAAGTCCCAGAGGTGGATCTGTGGGTCTGGGAGCAAAGGAGCCAACGTGCCTGGGCTCAGTGGGCTCCAGAGGGGAACTCCAGCTTTCCTGGAGCAGTCCTGTAGAGAGGATTCACTCCCAGAGAAGAACATCTCAGGTAGTGGCTGGATGGCAAATGTGATTTCCTTTCTCATCACCCCACATGCAGCTGTTAGATATGTTAATTAGCAAGCTCCAACGAGTTGTTTCATGTGTATTGAATGCGGTCTCCCTTAATTGCATTTCTTTTAAACACTGGACACTCTTCTAAAAGACTGAACATTTTAGCCTTTTGAAGCTGAAAGCTGTAAAAACTTTATTTTGTGTTTCTGAGCAATGTAGATAGACCTAAAGATTTCATGAACTATCATGTGGTTGCCCATATCTGACTAATAATTAAATTGTAAAATTGCAGTTTCATATTAGGGTTAGTCTTTTCACCTGCTTTAAAAATTAAAAATCATATTTGGTATATAAACACACACAGAATATCCTTCTGGTTGAATTTCAAGAGCATATCCAGGAGTAAATGTTTTTAAGCACTTCTAATACTGTAGTCTATAAGAGGAGCAGACACTTCTAAAGCAATGTTAAAAGTTGTCTTTCATAACTGAGTCAACAGATCATTTTTGTAATAAATTAAAGCAAGTGTTCTCAATTAGAAGAGCTAGTGGCTGTTGATATTGTACAAAAAAAAGTCATTCTAATATCCAAAGGGTTAGGGGGGGAGGGTCTGTTTGGTTTTGTTTCTCTTTCCAGGGAGATCTTAAACATTGTTTGATGAAGCTAGTTTCATTTTGAGATTGTTACTGAAGATAAAGGCTTCTGTGTTCTATGGCTGCTTGGATTCTTCGTACATAATGTCCTAGTAATGTCACAGTGCTGCTGTATTTAGATCAAACCACTGTTTCGATTGGGTTTTTTGGCTTTTTTTTTTTTTTTTAATAAATTCCTTAATTTAAATACATGAAAACTGTATGTTTTGCTTTAATGAGGCACCTAATCAAGCAGAGATTCCTCTGGATCCTGGAGGTGGTTGCAGTGAGAGTGGGGTGCAGCCCATCTCTTCCTGGATGTGGTTTGTGTTTTTCTGTGCCACCACATCCTCACAGAGCCTGAGGGAAGCACAAACCAGCCTGGGGTTGTGCCTCACTTTGTGCAGGTTCTGGTTCTCCCCAGGTTCTGTTTCCCTGAGACCTCCCTGCCCTGCCCTGTCCCTCTGCCCCATCAGCCAACACCATTTCTGCAGCCTCAGGGGTGAATTCAGGGAGAGGGTGACAAAATCCCAGCAGGGACACGGCTGCAGAAGGCAGGAGCTCTGCTTTTATATTTATATTTACTTTGCCTAAGCTCCAGCCAGACAGAGGGAATGTATTTACAGAGGGAAAACAACAACCAGCCAAGGGTGCTGTTCAGTGTTCCACACAGGAAGATCTAAAGCAGAGATGAAGAGTGGCTGCAAATTCCAGCAGGAAAGTGATGATGCACTGCTTTTTCTTTAAGAGGAGAAAGAAGGATTTTTCAAAGAGGCATAAAGAATATTTTTATGAGACTACTAATGGCAAGCAGTGTCTGCATCAAGTTTCACGAAAGAACATTGAGAAAACAGATTATCTGCATGAAAGAAGCAGCTTCATCCAACAGCTAAACTCAGTAAAACCCAAGGTAATAGACTATATAAATTCAGGTCATGCATATTATCACTTTCCAAACAAACCCAAGCCATTTTTTCACAAAGTTTTAACAATCTGAGAGGCTGTGACATGAAATTTTATTTCTTCTCTTAACAGCTCTTGGTGTTTTGTTTTTGGTTTTTGGGGGTTATTTTTCTCTGTAGCTTCATGTCTTTTCTGTAGAGCAACATCTAGATATGTTCCCTCCTGGGAGATCTAATCTTCTGAGACTTTTCCACTATCTCTGACATGGGATGTGCAGCTTCTCAGAGGAAAGTCATGACACTGTTTTGAAGGAAATCCAATTTAAAAGGCACATCAACTTTTTTAATCCCTCGGGGTGCTTCACAAATGAAAAATACCATAAATGGGCCTGAGTGTGACATTTCAGGTCTATGGGGTCCTTCTGGGGGAGGAAACACTACAAGTTTCTGCCAAGTCAGAGCCTACTTCTGGGGTTTTGAAATTCTGTTTCACATTTGGTATTCAGTAAAAGTGAAAACTAAAATTTAAATGTGCCTGTTAAAAACTGATGCTCTGAATTGTCTTGAGTGGAGAAGAAGAACTGCCCAGAGGCTGAGCAGCTTGAATAGCATCTTTACAAATGCTTGGGTAAATCACAGAACCATAGAATCATTAAGGTTGGAAAAGACTTCCAAGAATCATCAGGTGAAACGTTTGACCAAACACCACCTTGTCCACTAAACCATGGCATTAAATCATTTCTGGAACACTTCCAGAGACTCCACCATCCTTCCTGGGCAGCCCATCCCAATGCCTCACCACTCTTTCAGCAAAGAAAATACCTTGTTTTCTGGTTTATTTTTAATTACATTTTATTGCTGCTAATTTTTTTTCTCAAGGAATCTTTGTTTTCCTGTGCTGTCAGCAAGTGTCAGTCACACCCTAACAGTGCAAGTCTCCACATACTCTGCTAATTTAAATGGCAGAGGTCTGCAGAGAGGCTCAGGATGCTCCAGACCTGTTAATCTGGGGTTACTGCAGTGTGACAGTCATTAAAATATCAGCAGCAGAAAGGCAGGCAGTTTCCCTTTTCTGAAAAGTTTGTAGATCGGAAATGATCTTGCAAAAACCAGACTTCAAAAGGACACAGCCAAGTGTGGAAAGCCACATGTTTAAGAAATGAAAGAATTAAGGTTGCCTGTGTCCCATTAATACTGTTCCTTTCCCCTCATGCACTGTTATTATTATGCCCTCACATAATACCATGTTATTATAGTGCATTCACTCCTGGAAGAGAAACCTCTGGCAAACTCACAATGAAAACCAGATGCATCCCTGCAATGGCATCTGCTAATACATTATGAGTTTCAGACTTTCATTTAAAACTTAAAAAAAAAAATTTGAAAAAAAAATTTCCTGCAGGGAAAATCTCACCTAACTGGCTGCTCCCTCCATTTGCAGCAGGAAGGCAATTGGGAATTCAGAAAAATTGGTTTGGTCTAAATATTTAGTGCTTTGTCCCACACACAAAGGACTGAGAGCTGTCAGTAGCCCATCTCAGTTTCTTTGGATTGTCTTGATCCTGGGATGGGAAAAAGGATGTGGAATGAGTCTTACATATTTTCCTTCCCTTTTTTTAGAAGGGGGGAAACTCTTGGTTTTTTCCTGAGAAAAGTGGCAGAGGGATATCAGAAGTTCCTCAATCTGCCCTCCCCTTTCCTCATATCTTCACAGTCTGAAAAACACAATTATGAGGCCCAGGAGCTGAGGAGGCAATGCAGAAGAAATATTTCTGCAAATAGGTGTTGGGAAGAAGGAAAATGTGACCTGCAGAAGGGACAAGACACACCTTGGGGAAAGTTTCACCAGGGCTGAAAAATGGGAGGAACAAGGAGGGAAAAGTGATGGGGAGGAGGCAGCACTGGAAGGGATTAGGTGTAGCCAGAGGCATGATTTATTCACATTAAAATAAGTCTGAAAGTAAAGAGAGAAACATGAATTCAAACCACAACTGTAATGAGGAATTTATTGCTGATGATACCACAGGCAGTAATAGATCTTTCTGGAAGCTTAAAATCATTGCCTCATTTTGGGTCTGATGTTCACTGTAGAATTAAACATTGACATTTCCCATAGTAAAAAGAATCAGCTGCAGCTGACATTTTATACTTACATGACCAGGATAAACATTAAAATACAATAAACAATTTGAAGTTCAGATTACATTAGGAATTCACTGTGTGGTTCTTGTATTTACAGTAGGAAAGAAGGAAGGAGCCTTCTTTCATACTTGATTCCATCATTCTAACTTAAATTTAGCATATTTTTCCTCTTTGCCCTTGTGGTGGTTTTTGCATCAAGAGGTTTTGAGTCTGCAAATGAAACCATAATGGCTGATCATATTTAAAAGTAGATCTTATGTCTGTGTTTGCTTCTTCATGCATCACTCTTGCCATGATCCACCTGGTGATTACGTGTGGCCATGAGTGAAAATCAGTCTTTTCTCATAAACTATTTGCATCTGTGTCAGAAATAAGTCACACTAAGAACATAAATTAGTTGGGCAATGATAAAAGCAAGAGACTTAAAACAATGAAAGTGATGAGGCAGAATACAACAATCTTTCCTCAGATTAATTACCACAAACTGCACAGCAGGAAACAAGCTACTCCTCTGACACTAATCACCTTTTTTGAAGGCAACTTGAGTATTCCAGCAATACATGCATGTATTTAGAACACTGCTATAAGCTGCACCTATGGCTCAATCATGCTGATTCTTTCCAGGAAATAATTAAAAACAAATATATGCAGCATTAATCAAGAGCAATCCCAAAACAAGCACCTTTCTGCACCAGAGGGGACTGATACACATGAGCTAAAATCAGAATGGTGCTGAACAGGAGCAGCTCTTCCTGGGTTCTGGGACTGCACAAAAACCTGTAACCAGCTCCAGCATCACTTCTTTTGCACAAATACTTCTAGAGGAGCAGTGATGTGCATGGTCAAGAGGTCCAAGTCCCCGTTGTAGAGCTTGAGGATGTTCTGGATGTCCTTTTGAGCCTGGCACTGGATCCCTCTCTTGCTGTGCTGCTGTGCTGGGCTGCAGGGCTGTTCTCCCTCCTTGCCATGTCCCACCAGGAGCACAGAGCTGCAGCTGCCCCTGCACTGGGACCCTCTGAGAGCCAGGAATGGGCTCTGGCTTTTCTCTGCAAGCCCCTTTGCCCTCCTGCTGCACCTCTGGGAGCTGCCCAGCTCCTTCAGCCGCTCGTTGAAATAGTCCTGCAGAGGTTTGTCCTGGAAGCCAGGGCTGCAGGGCTGGTGGCCTTTCCAGCATCCTCCTGAGCAGTGTCCCAGGCAATGGGGCAAGGAGCCTCTCCTGGGGAAATTACTCAGTTGTGCTGAGGGGTTCTTCCCTCTTTCCAGATCCTGGAAAACTCGGTTGAAGGCAGGGTTTCCCAAATAAATTCGTGATAACTGTTTTAAAAAGAGGGGGAGGGAGAGGCAGGGTTGGGGCAGAAGGAAGAAGGAAATCTGAATTAAAATTTTGGCTTAAATAGAAATAGGATCTAAGGTATAAGGTTCCACACAATAAACAGCTGTTAGTCAATGTTTGAGATTCTTAATCCAAACTGCTGAAGGCAGACTGGTACCAATCCCTCTCTGGAACAGAAATCCAGTGGGCTGAGGTTAGTGCTGAGCACTTTTACCTCCAGCTATGTACTGCCACAATTTTGTGTTGCCTCTGCAAAAATCTAACTTTTTAAAACAATTTCTCACTTTTCTGTATTAACAGAATTTCAGATTAATCTTTTTAAAATCCCATTAGTTTATAGCTGCTGTTTCCCAAGGCAAAACTTGATCCTATTCCTAAGAGATTTATATCCTCCCCCTTTTCTTTAATCCCAGGTAACTGCTGAACTCAGTGCATTTTTACAAGAATTGCGATTTTCACATTCAATGTATTTCTACATCTTAAAACTCAGATGATGATGATGATTATTATTATTATTATTATTATCATCTTCATCATTTTCATCATCACCATCATTGATATGCAAAATTTTTTCTCCTCCTGTCCCACTGCAGGATGCCCCTCTCCTTTCTAACCAGCCAAATTAATACTTCAATTATTTAAATAGCAGAGAAAGACCTGGTCCAACCCCATTGATACACTTGGGCATCTTCAGGTTGATTTCAGAGGAACATCCATGTGGTGAGTCCTTTTATTGACTTTTATTGGGAGATAAAATTTTGGCAGAAATTCACCCTGTAAAAGGTTTCCCTTCCACTGTTTAATGTCCTCTGGGTTTCCCAAGTCCCTGCTCTGCCATTTCCACCTTTCCCACGGGTGCTCCAAGAGACCCTGGCCTGTCTCAAGCTACCAGGAGCAACAGCTGGTTTCTGTACAGCAAGCTGGGCCAGAACTTGGCTTTTTCTCTGAAAATCTTAGCAGTTTGGCTTGAGAGAAGAACTGTTTTATATTATATTACTGTTTCTAATCAATAAAAAGAAAGACTATACTGTATGTAGACGACAGCCACAGCGGGGTCGTGGAACATTTTGCAATCATTTATTATGCCTGACAATGCCTTTGGTATAAAAGAAAAAGCCATCACTCATGCAGTTTTTGACAATCTCTAATTAAGTCTAGATCCTCACTAAGGGTCCAGCCACAAATCTGGTTTGAGAGCCCAGCAATGTCTCAGTGGGGCACTCCATCATCAGCCCTGGCACGCTGCCTGCTCGTAATGAATGAGCAACATTGAGCTCAAATGAGAAATAGTGGGTTGGACATGCCATGTAAACTGAAAAGCAATCAAGGTTTTGATCTCCCTCTATTCCATCACACTTCATTCTGGAGGGGACCCAGCAAATCTGATGTCCCTGCCTGGAGTGGTTGTGCTTTTGGAATAAGTTAAGTAATTGAACACTTAAACCTGACCAAAGCAGTCTTCCTAACTCAAACCTTTTAAAATGGTTTAAAAAACAAAATCAACCTAAAAATAATAATCAGCTTTTAAAATGCAGCAGAATAAAAGCCTTTCAAGTGAAGTTTTTCTGCACCCAACCACAGCTCAGACTTTATTATCATATCAAACATCAGCTTTCCAGAACATAAGGGAACTATTCATCCTGCACAAGAATAGGTAGCAGTCACCATAGATTGCAAAGAGAGTTTTGGCATGCAAACCTTGACATCCTGGAAGCCTGGATACTCTGGGATGATGGGCAGGGCACCCTTGCTGGCGCTGTTGGACCTCTCCTGTCTCACAGTCCTGGGGAGCAGGGGCTGCCCCAGCCCAGGCGGGTTCCCAGCGGTGCTGAGGGGTTTGCAGTGCTTTATGGAGCAAGTGGAGGCAGGTCCTTCCATTCCAGCAGGGTCCAGAGCAGCCTGGAAGCACTGTGTATTCCAGAATAACTCTCCCACCTCTGCTCTAATTCATAATCTGCTCCCAGGGCCAGCTGCAGTGCTGAGCTCTGAGACCCTCCAACCAGTAACGCTGCTTTTATCCTCTGGAAGCTCTTCACAGAAGGACGGCAAATCTGAACCAAGAACGCAAAGGGCTCAGGTGAGAGGGGAATTTGCAGGGATTACAGAGTCCCCACCGTCATCCCAGACAGCCTGGCGTGGCTGCTGACGCCGCAGCAATTACAGAAGATCAGCAGCCACACGCAGGAATCGTCACTCAGCGTATTTGGGGCACTGTCCTTGTGACTGACCAGGGATCCCTGACACCAAAACACTCAGGGCTTTAGCTCAGCAAGGCAAAAAGTGAATGAAGTCAACACAACGAACAACCAGTTTAGAAATCCTGTGCCTCGTGGCTTCCTCAGTGTGGTTGGAGATGGGCTACAAGCCTGGAGACCTGAGGAGATCCAAACTGCCTCTCTGTTTGTGTCAGGAGAGGGATGCCCTGCCTTCAAACAGCCCAGCACCAGGGCAAGTTTGGCAAGAGGCCCTGGAGACAGCAGGATTCCTTTCAGCCAAAGCTGAGCAAATGTTCCCAGCACGAAGCCATGCTGCCCTGAACAGCTACAGCCCACACAGGGCAGAGCAGGGCAGCCAGGGGAGCAGCTCCACAGTTTTGGTTTGGAGATGCTTTGGTGGTGTCATCTGCTGGAAACAGAGACATGCATGTAGCTGGCACATCATCAGCTCTGGCAGCACAGCACAGGGCTCCTTTTTGTCCCCAGGGACAGGGGACAGCCCCTGCCTCCTCTCACTGCCCCACTGGGGCCATGCAGAGCTTTGGCACCAAGGGCTGAATTGCCTCTTCTCCAGCACACACCACGCAGTGATTACTGTGCTCACTGTGCTTGTGGAAGGAATACAGAGGGGATTTGCATCCCCTCACCCTCCAAGGCTTCTCACTTATGAGGTATTCATAAAAGTTTGCCCATTCTGAATACATTCATGCAAATATCCCACTCTGAATACATTCATGCAAATATTTGTTGGTGCCCTGGATGAGTTAGAGATTTTTGTCAATCCAGGGTGTCCATAAACACTCGCATGTACATAGTCAGAGCCCTGACTGTGAGCTAAAGAGCTCTGGATGTGATCCCTGAGACCATCAGCTGGATCCAGGTTGGTGTTCAGGCTCTCTGGTGGGTGGGTGGCAGCAGGGCAGGACCCTCAACAGCAATGTCCCCCTGGCTGCTGGTCAGGAGAGGGACAGGAGCCCACAGAAACACTTCCACCCATCCCTTCACTACCCAGCTGCAAAGGTGCAACACTCCTTCTTTTATCTGCTCTGTCATTTTTTCATTCGAGGGTAGAACAATTCTCAGGCAGAGAACAAAGCTCTCCATGTGAGTGGCACCCCCACCAGCCCTCATGTGTCTGGGTCTGTGTCCACAGCCCTGTGTGAGCCCCACATTAATTCAAAGGTGAGGCTGACAGTAACAATTTGCATGTAGAGATGTCTCGATGCTCACAAAGTCATGGAACTGAGTCCTCCCTGGTTGTTTGCAGTGCTGTTGTATACATAACAATATTTTCATAGAGAAATACAATATGGCCCACTAGGAGAAAAAATTTTAGAAGCGTCAAAAATATTTCCTGGCTAGGAATTTTCCCCTAAAAGGCTTTCCTTGTCCCATTTGGCAGGAAAAAAAATAATTTTTTTACTACTCATCCATCCAAATTTTTTCAGATCCTCCCTGAGCCACAGTTGTTTTGGGGGTGTGTCCCATGCCACACCTGGATCTTTTGTCTGAGAGCCTTCAGACCAGGTCATTGCCTGCAGATCTAAATTATTTCAGAGCAATCTGCCCTGCAGAACCCTCACCCTGCCAAGGGCAGAGAAAACAGCGACAGCAGGAGCCCAGTGATTTCACCGGGGCAGAGCTCTTTTGTTTCACAGAACAAGGTTCTCGTGGTGCTGCCCACATTGTCACCGGCAATGAGAGCTGTGGAACAGCTGCTGCTGGCACGGCTGGCCACACTCAACAGTCCCCTCTTTCCATTTAAACCTGCAGCCTGAATCCTCTCATTACCCAAACCCTGCTGCCCCTGAAAGCTTTCCCTGGTTGGAGTGAGACACCAGCAGCTTTTCGCTGGTAATTGCGCATTGTGCTTAATGAATGAGCGAGCGCTGCACACAATGGGTGAGTTCTTGGAGCTGGGAAAAGCCAGTCCCACGTTCTGCTTTAATGGGAGGTTCTGATTCTACTCCCGCAGTCTGAAACTGGAGTTCATGGAGTTCTGTTATACAGCAGAGCCAAGGCAGTTCTCTCCTCTGCAAAACTCCCCATCCTGTTGAATACACAACTTTGCATTATCCTGTGATCCTCCAGTGAAAGGAAATGTGGTTTTCAGTAATGTGTAGGCTTCACTAGTTACCCACCTTATCTACCAACCTTTTGATTCTTTCAAAAAAATAATTTTTGGATATTTTAGGGGACAGTCACACCCCTCATGCCAGATGAGGCATTCAGGATGTGCACACACAGCCTGCATCAAAATCCAGAAGGATGCTCTCCTGTAAGGCTGAGAGCAAACATTCACAGCAAGAACAGAATGAATTGCACAACAAATCTCTCCCTCAGTGCTGTTCAAGGGATACCACTGCTCCAGCACACTGTCCTGTGCTAGAAACAGTCCAGAGCCTGCCAGGACAGCAGCACAAACCAGCCACAGCACAGCCAGAGCTCAGCAAATCCTCCCTGAGCTGCAGTGCCTACAGAGCAGCCTTCCCTCCAGCCAGACATCCTGTGACAATTGTGATGTAAAGCTTTTAAACTGTGAGGTTTTTGTGGAACTGGGATAAGTGCTGGCTTGTAACACCTAAGAACAGAGAGAGAGGAGCCAGTCCCAAATCCCTGATAAGGCAGAGCCAGGGGGGATTGCAGGGGAGCCAAGCAGAGCTGGAGCTCCTCTGACACCCAGGGGTCTGAAACAGCCCAGAACTGGGAAAGATGAGAGTGAACACACCAACCCCATTGCTGCTGACCACGGGAGCAGTGTGCCATGGAAAGAGAAGCACTGAGCTGTGTCTGGCACAGAGCAGGGCTCTGGTCCCTGTGCCAGGGGGTGGGAGCAGAAGTAGAACTGCAAAAAGCTGAGTCAAAATTTTGTCTCCTGATGTTACTCAGTTCCTCGTCTAGAAAAGACCTTGGTCTGGCCCAAAAAAGAAGTGTGGGCTGTGTGATTGCCTGTGCATCCCGAGTTCCCCCAAATCTGGAGGTGTGACTTCGTGCCACTCACAATTATCTCCCTCCACTCACCAAGAGGAACCCTGTGTGTGTGGGGTGTGAATCTATCCCCCCTTTTACTCTGCAATCAGAAACCCCTGATCTCACTCACACGCCTTTGACCTCAGACCAAGCTTCATGCATCTCTTTTCCTTTCTTAGGCAGTTAATACTCTTAAAAGGAGAAACAGATGGCACCCGTTTGCAGATGTCAAACGCTCGCCTCACGTGGCGTGTTTACTGTGGGATTTTCAGCAGAGGCTTGTGGCCCAGATAGTGAGATTTTAGTCATAATCACCAGTTTGAAATGTGAAGCAAACACTCCCTGAGGTCTGGCCACAGTTTCACCTCTCACTGCTTCTGATTCTTTTTTAAATCGTTTGTAGATTGGAGTCCAGAAAAGAGATTAAATGCCTGGAGTGCAGGAAGAAGAATATTGGAAGTGGGTGCTAAAGAAGAGATGGGGGAAGAATTAAAAATGTAATTGCTACACTCGTGGGAGGGAAAGGGCAGAGCTACAGGAGGACAAGACCCACATTTCTCAGCAGGTGTGAAGCTGACTTGGGAGCAATGCTGTGGGTTTGTGATGAACATTCTGATTTACATTCTGATTTACACTCTGATTTGCACCTGGTTTACTCTCAGCTGTCCCTCCGGTGAGCAGTGGAGCAGGCAGGTGTGACCCTTCTTGTCACAGAACAAAGCAGCTGAGAAGTTTTGCTGCTGCATCCCCCAAACAGGGCTCTCAGGGCTTTTGTTTCTTGGTTTCTTTTCCTGTTTTTGAGCTTCCTGGGGGGAGACTGCAAGCACAGGGACAGAGAGCAGTGGTGCTGCCCTGGTCTCTGCTGCAGCTGCTCCTGTCAGGAATAAATCCACTGGACCTGCTGAGCCCTGGGGCACTTCTGTGGCACTTCAACAGCATGGCACATCTCCAAGAAAAGTCTGTTAGGTACAAGAGCAGCCTCCTCCCTCTTAATTCTGCAAACCAAAGGGGGGCACGATCCCAGTGCTGACACTGCCACGTGTTCTGGACACGTTGAGCCAGCGTGGTTATTCCAGAAGCCCAAAGTGCCTCATCTACCCACCTTCAACAGCACAGGGAGGCATCAGCAAATCCACAGCTGAGCGCCCAGGGTGCAGGAAAAATACAGCAAAAATCAAATTAAGTGTCATGAACAAGGTGGCTGCCTGTCAGGCACAGAAATGGTCTGATTCACTCCAGCACACACATTCATTCTGTCTGTGTTCAGTACCTGAGCTGAGCTGCAAACTGTGCAGATGAGCCCCACTGGGGCACGGTGTCAGCAAGGGAACACTCCATGCTCGTTCTGGTAGCCCAGCAGGCTCAGGATTTCATTTCTCCACTAATGTGACATCTCCACTAGTCAGGACAGAGTTTGCAAATCAATGGAAAGCACATCCATGATATCAGCTCTTAGTGCTACCAAACATGTCACAGGCAGACAATCAGGGTCATGAGCACTATTAGAAAGTCCAGGTAATTTTCACTGGGACTGCTGCCTCAGGGGCCACAAAATATGTCACATCTGGGTCTGTGCCACCACAACTCTCCTCCTGGGGAAGGAAGGAAGGGGTTTTGCTTGCTTTGTCTCAGAGTTATGAGGCAGTGGCACAGGGTGCCCAGAGAAGCTGTCTCATCCCTGGAAGTGTCCAAGGTCAGGCTGGATGGAGTTTGGAGCAATCTGGGATAGTGGAAGGTGTCCCTAAACCCCAAATAAAACACAGAGATACCCTAAGCCCCAAATAAAACAGAGGGACCCCTAAACCCCAAATAAAACCCTGAGATCCCCTAAACCCCAAATAAAACACAGGGACCCCTAAACCCCAAATAATTCCCCCAAAATTCGCCGCCGCCCCACGCGGCCCGAGCGCGCCCTCTGCCGGTGCTGCGGGGCCCTGCACGGGCCAGGAGTCCCGAGACTGCCGTGGGGATTTGGGGGCGCTGGGGCTGGGATGGGGATTTGGGGTCCTGGGGCTGCCATGGAAATGTAGGGTCCTGGTACTGCCGTGGGGATTTGGGGTCCTGGGGCTGGGGTAGGGATTTTGGGGGTGCTGGGGCTGGGATGGAAATTTGGTGATCCTGGGGCTGCAGTGGGGATTTGGGGTCCTGGGGCTGCCATGGAAATTTGGGGTCCTGGGGCTGCAGTGGGGATTTGAGGGTCCTAGGGCTGGCTTGGGGATTTGGGGTCCTGGGGCTGTGATGGGGTTTTGGGGTCCTGGGGCTGTGATGGAAATTTGGGGTCCTGGGGCTGTGATGGGAGTTTAGGGGTTCTGGGGCTGCCATGGGGATTTGAGGTCCCAGGGCTGCCGTGTCCCCCTGGCACGGAGCTCACCAGGAGCAGAGCCCCAGCACCCTCACAGGGAAGGATTCCTCCCCAATATCCCAATATCTCACCCTGCCCTGTGTCTGTGGGAAGCCATTCCCTGTGTCCTGCCCCTCCATCCCTTGTCCCTGCTCCAGCTTGCCTGGAGCCCCTTTGGGTGCCAAAAGGAGCTCTGAGGTGTCCCTGGAGTCTCCTCCTCTGGACTGACACCCCCAGTCCTCACAACCCTTCCTGCAGCAGAGGTGATCCAGCCCCTGAGCATCTCCAGCCTCCTCCAACACATCCCTGTTCACCCTGAGGACACCAGAGCTCCATCCTGCAGCAGGGCAAGGAAATCATTCAGCAAAGTGTTACCCCTGGCTCCAGCTGCAATTTTAGGTGCTGTTTAAGCCCCTGCAAACCCCAGCATGAATGCAATGGTGGAGGTTTTATCTCTGGTTTCTATCAAACAGGCATCTGAGGTCCCCAAAAAGCAAATCTATTAGATGGTGTTAATTCAATGAACCTGCAGCAGATGCAGAAGCTGTCACCTGATTAAATCACGTTTAAATTAGCGCTGTTATCTGTAGAAATAAAAAAATAGGATTGCAGCTTTGGTGGAACATGTGTTTGCAAATCCTCCTGAGCCAAAGGAACCAGGGCAGTGCCAACCTGTGGCATCTCCAGGCTCCCAGAAAGGATTCCCTGCAAGGAACAGCCAGAGGTACTTCTGCCACAGCTCCATCCACATCAGCTCAGCTGCAGCAGCAGCAAACTGAAACCTCAGATTCTAGTCTTGTTGGCAAAAAATAAAACAAAAAAAAATATCCCCAAGCAAAACCCTTCTCTTTGTTTTTAAAGCAGAGGGGCAGAATTGTGTAGTACAGCCCAGTGTTAGGGGAAAAAATAATCATGGGACAGGTTACGTGGAAAACAGGGATGCTCACCACCCTGTGAGCTGTGATTTTCCTCTTTTCTGCTCAGCAACAGTTACTTCTCTTTCCTATCACTGTCTTCTTTCCTGTGTTGAAAACTGGTGGTTTCTATAAGGTATTTAGGAGGGTTTGTGGTCCAGAGGTACAACCACTCCTGCCCATTGTATTTTAAAGGAGAATATGAAGAGAGGGGAAAAAAGTAATAATCCTGGTGTGTGTTATGCCTGTGCAAAATGGAAGGGTGAAGGAGCAGGGTGGGGACCAGAGAGAACAAAGAGAGGGTGGGTGTGATGTCTGCACATCCTCTGGGAAGTGGGTGCCTCGTTCTGCTGCAGTCCAGATGCTCATAAATCTCCCATCCTGGTGAGGCAAGACGTCCCTTGAGGCAAAATGCTGCTTAATGGAAGACTGCTGCCACATCAGTAAAGTTAAAGTTACCAGGACATACCCATATCATGATTTTGGAGATCTTAGTTCACAGCTGCAGAGGCAAATTAAGAAATAACAGTGAGGTAAATGGTGGTTTTCAGGGTACAGCTCCCCTGCTCTCCCAGTCTTGGTCCCATCAGTCATTTCACACAAGATCAAAACTGGAACTTGGCTGAATGCAGATTTTTAATTTGGTCATTACCATGCTTTTCTCAATTTTATTTAGCACACCATGAAGACCTTTTAAAACTGATAAATATAAAAATATAAAGTGATGTTCCCCCTCTTTTTCTGTGCAGTTTGAGACTGTTGTTGGGACATCAGTTCCATACACAAGGACAGCAGACCTCAGCACTGTAACCTTGAACAGAATCTACCTTTGGCAGTTCCCAGCCCTCTGGGGGTCAGTTGCATCCTTGGTCATCCCTCTCTGAAAATGCTGAGCCCTGAAAAGGCTCAGCACTCCCCAGTTCTGTTTTCCTAACTTGTAGCCTCTCTTTTTCAAAAATAAAAGAAGAAGAAAAAAAGACTGATTCAGGTTTTGGCAGCTCTCCTCTCACAGAAGATTATTCCACGCTTGCACACGAAAGGGAATTTTTAGCCAATCAGAGCAAAGAGTCAAAATAACAAACACAAACAATCACCCAAAAAAATTGCCACACTCAGTAGTTTTTCTGACTGCAGCTACTGGCTCAGTGAGAGGCTGGTTCATTGCCTAATCTTGAGCTCAGAAAAAGACAGATCATCTTTAAGTTTACAGTGCTGTTGGCCCAACTACAGAGGATAGGATTTCCCTCAAGCCTTTGCCCAAGCCCCAGTGATGACTCCAAAAACAACAACTCGCCTTGAGGTTGGAAATTTTGCTTCAGAGAGATTTCATTCCGTAAATGATACACAAATATTCATCTGAGTGGATGGAAAATGCTTAAAAGCTGCACAACACAGTGAATGAGACCAGTCCCGAGATGGAAATAATTTCCTTAATTCCTTGCAGCACTGCTGTCACTTCCAGCCATCTGTTAGCTGGGAAGTCACTGATAATCCACGGAGCAGCCTGGGCAATGAAACCCCCTGGAAGCAGAGATCACAAAGAGTTCACTCATTTCTCTACAGCAGAAAAGGAAGTGGGTGGGGAAAAGGATTTAAAGGATGAAACACACAGCTCGTACCCTCCTGGCTTCAGGATAAAAGATTTGCTTTTAAAAAACCCTGGTAATCTCATACTTCCTTAAGAAATGGTTGTGGAGTGAGCAGCAGTCAGAGGCAGGGTTCTGGGAGCCCAATTACCTTCATTATGGGGTTAGATTGCAATTTTAATCCCCCAGGTCTTCCCTGGGCCTGGGGGTTTTCCAAGCAGCCTGGTCAGGATGTTGAGAGCAGCTTTGAACAGTGCCTGGTTGAACACTGCAAGAACAGCAACAGAGATGGGTCTCCCATTCATTCAGGGAATGACTTGCACCAAAACTCTGCCCCTGAGGTCTCATCACACACTGAAATGTTCACACTCAGTGATATCTGTGGCAGTGTTGCCTTTTCTCCTTCCTGTTTCGGTGTTTCATATTGTTTGGTGTTTCTTTACAGGCTAAGAGGGGCATGAGCCTCTCCTCTGTGCTCTTTGCTGTCAGATCCATCTCTGTGGCACTTCAGGCATGCAGAAAGGATATGTTTATGCTGTGTGTGGTGCAGAGGTGTCAAAAATGTCTAAACTCAGTATTCAAACTGCAGAAAAATTGTGAAATCAGTAAATACAGAACAGGAACTAAGAAAAATTTATGTTCAGCCATTCCTCTGGACTGCAGCTTGAAAAACAACCTGAAAGGATTCAATTTATCACCAAGTCAGTGTATTTTTTTGTAATTCTGGGAGAGCTTCAGTGCTGCAATTGTTAGCCTAACTTGGTCAAATAGTTCAAGTTCCTACCTGGTCTTAGTCATGACATGGAAAAACACTTGAAATCTGTCTAATCAAATTGTTCACCAGCTGGGAAAGGCTGATGAAAACAACATTATTTAGTGCTGATACAGCTTGAGCTCAGCTCCTGCCAGCTGAAGTGCAGCCTGGCTTGTCACCCTGTCCAAGCCACACTGAGCACCGTGATCCCCATGGGCTGAGGGGGCTGGCCAGGCTGACCTGGGATTCCTGGGGGAAAACCTGCACTGAGGGAATGCCATGCTCCAGCAAGGGACAAACTGACAGGCTCTGAAATGCATGATGTATAATGTATATGACAATTTAAATGTATATGGCAAAGAAAGCAGAAGCCCTGAGTCTGGACATGGTCCTGACAGCAGTTTTGGTGTTTGCCTGAGACATGGAGCATCCTCATCCTCATCCTTATCCCCATTCCCATTCCATCCCCATCCCATCCCCATCCCCATCCCATCCCATCCCATCCCATCCCATCCCATCCCATCCCATCCCATCCCATCCCATCCCATCCCATCCCATCCCATCCCACCCCACCCCACCCCATTCCCATCCCATCCCATCCCATCCCATCCCATCCCATCCCATCCCATCCCATCCCATCCCATCATCCCATCCCATCCCATCCCATCCCATCCCATCCCATCCCATCCCATCCCATCCCATCCCACCCCATCCCATCCCATCCCATCCCATCCCATCCCCATCCCTGACCCCACAGCTCTGCTCTCCCCTGCCAGCCTTTCCTGCTGGCCTGCAGAGTTGTGCAAAGTGAAACAGGAGTCACACAGGGGTGCAGGCAGGCACTGGGGAGAATTTTGGGCTCATGGAAAGGTTGGAGGGTGGCAGAGCAGGGGTGAGAGCACCCATGGCCCAGGCTGCAGCACTGAGCACCCTGGGCATTATCTGTTTTCTAATGCCAACTTTCAAAGCAATTTCCATCTTGTGCACAGGGATTCCCCCAAGTTTGGTCAGAGCAACATCAGCTGCCTTTACCGACAGCCAGAGCCACTTCAGCATTTCAGCAGGGCTTGAGCTGAGCTGCATTTACTGCTGGCAGAAAGGTCACCAGAAAAGAGATCTAGTTAAATAAGGGACTGGAGTTTTTGAGGGTTTTTTAACCAATGTAAAACCTCTACTTGTCTTTTGTGCAGCCTGCCCTGCACACAGAGGAAAGCTCAAGAGGAGCAGAGGTGTAGACTTACCCATTTTATAATAGTCATACAAATATATTTATATTATAATATTTATCCTACACAAAGCAGCAACTAGAAAGAAACCTCTGTTTTGGCACATAACCTCCTAAGATAAATCTACACTAAAAATCACTAGAATCCCAGCTGCTGTCTCCCCTTCCAGTTTGCTTTGCTGATTTAAGGTTACAGACCAGCCTCACTGAGAGCTGTAGAGGTTCATCCTTTCACCCTTCCTGATTTTCACTACCAGGATTTCTGTGGGAGTTGCTGCATGGAACTGGACCCAGCTGAATGTGAATATTCTTTAATCTTTTACTTAAGCTTACTTGGCAGAAATATCTCTAAATCTCAAGTAATCTCAGCAAATTTTTAAAAAAGATGAGCTGTGGAAGACTTACCCATATACCCTACTGTTCCTACTCTTCCACGGATTGATTCACCCTCGGGGATTTTAACCCAAATCAGATATTTAGACGCAAATCAGATATTCTAATATGGCCTGGAAGGAACAAGCAGCTGCGACCTTTCCCTGCCCAGACTCTCACTCCAAACCCCAAATCCCGAGTTGTTCAGCCGGGAGCCAGGAGAGGGTGCTGCTAAATTTGGCAATGCTCCCATTGCTTTGGGATGCTTTTCCCTGGTTCTTCCCCCACCCCAAGCCCTTTGGAAGGGGCTCTTTAACTGCTGGCTGCGATGGATTTGCACAGGGAGCAGCCAGGATATAACAGCCCTGATGAAAAGCATCTCTGGATTAATCACAGGCGAGCAGAGCTGCGGCTGCAGCTGCTGAGCACTTGTGTGGCAGCACAGCAAAGTCACAGAAATCCCCGGGATAAAGGATGCCCAGAGCTCGCTTTGAGCTGCAGCTTTGCCAAAATCCCTGGGACACGATGGTGCTGGATACAGAACATAGGAACTGCCTCTGGCTCGGGGAAATGAGCCCTGCCATGTAAACAGGGCTTCTGCTCTGTCAGGGGCACACATCTGGCAAAAATGGGTGACTCTGTTAGGCTTGCTGCCCTGCTCTAGAGTTATAAACAATTTATAAAAAGGAGCATGCAGCACTTTTCAGCTTTGGACCAGTCACAGAATTATACAGGAGCTCTCTGCATCACAGACCTAATTAGTTTTTAACCCAGATGCAGATGCCACCCACTTAAAATGTCTGAATTTTCAGTAAAAAACCAAGCATTGGTTTTTTCTAAACTGCTATCCAAACAAGAACATTAAAATCTTTTTCCCTCCCTCCCTCTGATTTTTCAAACCCTCCTTCTCCACACCAGTGGACTGGCAAATGCAATGAAAAAAATGCAGCAGGAACAAAAGAAATGGGAGATGGAGCAGGTACTGAAAACATCTGCCCCTGTTCAAGGGCTTACTGCAATTTGTTCAGACCACAGCCCAGTCAGAAGTGAGCCCCACTGTGCCATTCCTTCTTCCAAGAAACAAAAACCCAACTAGGTTTACACTAGGACAGTGTAAACTGTGTTAGCAAGGACTGAGAGCTGAAAATGGATAATTATAGGACATGAAGTAATCTCGACCCAAACTTTGCTCAGAACATAAAAGAGCTGCCAGCACACAGATTTGGTTGTAGAATATTTTTATTTTTTAGCTGAGAAACACAAAATAGGGTAGAGTTTAAGGCATGCAATTTTTCTTGCTTGTTTTCTGTGCTCATACCTTCAGTGTGAGTTCTGTGGAGAGGAGTAGATCCTATCTTTGATCTCTACATAAAGCAACTCTGAGCACCCACTTACAGCCTGAGGTTGGATGCAAGGTTGTTCCTGGAAGGAAGGATTTACTCCCAGGGAAACTGTTCTTTTTTCTGTCTGTGTGATTTGCTCTGTGCCACATAGAGTAAGTATCACCTGTTTTCAGAAGCAAGTTTGCAATAATACCAACTTTCCCCACATATACACAAATTGCAATTACAGACATCTGCTTGCATTGTTTTAATTTGATTGCCCTTTTACTGAAAAATACAGATAATCTAATGAATAGGAAAAACATCTTTGCTTTCTGCACATTGCAAGCCTACTTTTTGGTGTTGTAGAGAAATCAAACAAACCCAGGCACCACAAAGAGAATGGTGCAATCAACTTTTTACCTCTGAGGTAAAAGAGCAACTCAAAGATTAAGAATTTTATGGGTTAAGGTACATTAGGTTAGAAACATAATAGCTATTGAAATGAACATTACAGGATTAGAGATGCTGCTAAAACATACATTTCCATTTCAGTAATTTTTGTCTCCTGATAGTGTAAAGCACCTTTGTGCCAACTCATGTGGGGCATTTGCTCTGAGCAAAGACAGAACCTGATAGGGAACACACTGCCAAGGAAAGTTGTTCATAAGCAGCTACAAACTTATTTTCTCTCTTTAAAACCCCACCTTTGTTCTTAAGGCTCCTGGTTTTATTTTCTATTATTACCATTTTAAAACATGATAGTCAAAGACTCTTCTCCCTTGCTCATGCATTTTTTAAATCAATATGATTAAAAATGAATCTGCTGTGCATCCATGTGATGAATGTGCTAAGAGCTCGTTCTGCATTTTTCCCATGAACGTCCCCATGCTGAATTTTTCAATATCACTGGACTAATGCAGCTAACACTGGGAAAATACAAATCCCAGGTCCTAAACTGGTTAAGCTGCCCACTCCCAAGGGCTTCAATGCTATCAGAAGTTCTGTCCTCTGCTGTGGCAGGCATTAAGAGTTTGTTATGACAGTGGACTTTCAAAAGAGGTAATCCTGAGATTACAAATAGTTGGCAAGTCCCACGTCCTAGACCCCACTAGAGAAAAAAAAAATAAAAATCCATGCAGATGTTTAGTTCATTCTTATTCAGTAGAACATTGAAATACAGCTTAAGCATGAGGTCAAATACCACTGAAAGTGCCTGAAGTAATATGACTTCACCATTAATCTTTTGAGAGCATAAAAAGAACATTAACTCAGTGCAGAAGAATTACACCTTACAACATGCATATGGAGGCACTGACCTCTTCTTTGTTTTCCTAAAAATGAACAGAGCATGGAGCTCTAGGGGAAGAATCAGAACTTCCATCCCCATTTTTAACCAGGGAAAAGCCCATGGAAACAATTTTCTTTACATAATACCTGCAAGAGTGGCTCAGAGTTAAAAGAAATAATCAAGTCTACCAAGTGAGTTTGCATTCTAAAAATGACAAACTAGACTTAGATTTTAAACACTGATAGTGACAGCAATGTATGAAACATATCTGGCCTTTCTGACACACAAAAAAAAGTACAAAATGTTCAAAAGCTAACTGTGCACTTAGATTAGCCAGCACATAAACAAAAGTTCAAGACAAGCAGTGCAAAAAATGGAAGAGTAAATAATGAGAGAGTGGGAAACAGCCAGAGTACAGCTGCAAAGCTTGTAAATAGAGCAAGCAGCTAATACACTTTCCCAGCTTAAACTGCAACTTAGTAACACTGCAGTGAATTAATCAAAAAATATATGAAAAACTCCATGCCAAAATGTGCTTTGCAGTGCTGACACATTCCCATGGAATGCTCATTGGAAATGTCTTTCTCTACCAACCTTTGATTGCTCAGGGCAGAAATAAATTCCCCTTGCTCTCAAGCTTGATGTGAGAGTGGCTGAACCCCAAAACCAACTCCCTGTTCCACTGCAGCTCTCCAAAATCACAATTAGGAAACCCTGAAATATTTGAGTGGGGCAAACAAAACTCGGCTGGGTGACTTTAGCAGAAAAAATTGACTAAAACAGAACCAGATTTGGTTTGCTGGTCCTTTGCCAAAGCTGTTGCTGCACAGAGCAGGATGGTTCAGGAGACCTGGGAGAGACCAGATGCTTCCTGATAGCAGCATCTGATGTCACACTGGTGTGAGGGACAAAGCCAAGCTTTGCTGAGACCAGTGTGCCCTGAGAGGGATATTTACTGATTTACTGTCACATTTCCTAATGGCAGTTAGTTCTTCAGAGATTCTGTCTCTTTTAGAGCCTTTGTTCCCAAGGGAATAGAGGTTATCCCATCCTCTGAAGAAGGTGATTGTCTACTGCAAAAAAAAAAAAAAAAAAAAAGGGGGAAATTTAGGAGATACAAAAATGAAAATCATGACTAGGGAAGTGTTTTGATTCAGCAATAAAGGCAAAGCAAAACAGACATCACCCTGAAAGAACAAAGTCACACAGGAAGGGATTGGATTCTACTGAGCTTAACCCTGAAAGATGCTGTCCCTTTATGATTAAATTTGCTATGAATGACTCACCCACACACTAATGTGAAATGCACTCCTCAACTGCTTCTCCCAGCAGTTCAGGATGTAAAAGCTAGTCCCAAATAAAAATTACAAGGCAAAAATAAAAACCCAACCACACTATCTCCCATTTCCCATCACCGAGACGCCTCACAAAAGAAAATACAAGAATTGAAAGCATTTTAACTTGTGAAATATGAAAGGCAATTCATGCTATGGAGGAATAGCTCAGCCTCTTAGCTGGGAAACAGTCCTTCCACGGGTGCTTGCTTAATAGCTATCATGCAAAAACAATTAGTCATTCAAGCAATTAAGAAGGTAAGTATCTCCTAAAAAGGTTTTGAGCTTTCCAAGCCCTAAATGCAACTGCAATAAACCTAGACTGTTCCTGAGTGTAATTTCCTTATTGTATTGCCTCTCCTGAAGAGATCCATTGTGTCTCATGTGTTGTAAATCCTTGATGCTCTCTTAGCTGCAGTCTGAGCCTCTGGTGAGTTCTCCTCTTGCTCCTCACTCTTCTTGTGGTTTAGGAATATGTCTGACTTCAGGAAGCGGCTGTAGCTGTCATATTTCATGAGATTGAATATCTGGAAAGAGGGGGAAAAGAATACAAAGCAAATTACCTCAGCAAAATGAGATTTCAAATGAGAGGGATGCATTAATTCCAATGTACTTTAATTCTGTTTGGACTACAGCATTACTACAGAGCAGGACATTTTAGATAAAACACACTTCCAACTCTCCAAGGGGCAGCATGTAGGAAACAATGGTGTGGGTTCCATGGTCACTGCTTGGCAATAACCTCCACATTAGCTCAAAAATCAAATTATGGTTTTCACAATAACCAACTTTGCACCAACTACTGAAGGTGAGAGGTGCCGTGCCCTGGTCAGTGAGGAGGATGATCAGATCCTCCTGGAAGGGTGTCTGGAAGGAATTCAGAGGGACAGAGCAGAACTTTGAGGAAAGAGAGGGACCTGTTTGCACCTTTCTGTCTGCAGTGACTCCTGGATAACCATGCACAGCCCTGGGTAACTGAGGAAAGCTTCTGAATAATTTACACAAATACTGAAACAACTGGTTTAGCCAATGCTCCTTAAACCTGTGCCACTCTCCCATCCTTTTCAGACCAAATGCCAAGACTGGACTCAGGCCAGACAAAAAATGCTGCAGGAACCTGCCACAAAGAGCTGACCTGGTACAGATGTATTTTGCCAGTTAAAATGTGGGTTTAAATTGCTGGTGGATTAAATTTGTCTAATTACACTTCTCACTAGGCCAAGAGATTCTCACAGCCAGCATGGAAACATGAGGTCAGCCCCAGCACAGCTTTTTTCTCCCAGGGATTCAGTTCAGGCTCATCCCTCAGCATAACTGCTGCTCTTCTATTTATACCCACTGCAGACAAAAGGAAAAACAAACCTACAACACTTTTGGAGTTTTCTGAAAACAAAAGGGTTGGGAGAGGAGCCTGGAATCTGTTCAGGTGTCAAGGTCAGGACTATATTTTGCTTGGTCTTGAAACAGAGGGGAAGAGAAAAAAGTAAACTTCAAAACTATAATTGAGGCAAAACCAAAGCCAGCCTCACCCTCAGTCTATTATTTCACTGGTGGAGCCTCTCTGAGTCATGTTTCAGGACTGATTATTTTCTTATGATGCTCAGAATAACTGAATTTCTAAGACAAATTTCTGGATTCTGACCTGCAGATGTGTGGATATTCCATGTGTGGACAAGTCCTCTACCTTTACAGGCCTCACTTCCAACTGCTAGTACAATCAGGTAACACAACTCTTTGCTAGGAATTAAAAAAAAAACAAACTCCTTTTCCATTTCACATCTTCAAGGAACCTGGACTGATACAGCAAACACCTAAAACTTGACTGTTCTTGTCTGTGCATTTGCTGAAATAGCTCCCTTAAAAGTAAATTACATGGTGGATTTTACTAACCACTATTTGCTTACGTATTTAAATATATAAGTTCACATCTAAAACTGTGGAAATATTATTCTTTATGCTACATATTGGAATATGAAAAAAAATGCCAAAACACCCACTCTGTGTAAAGCATGATCTTCAGGGTCTGAACTCCTGGGTTAAGCAAAATCAAATTATACCTCCTGGCACTGGCTAACTGCAATAGAATTACATTTATCCAATGAGTTCAAGGGAAAAAAATTGTAAAGCAGATATTTCCTGCTAAAACATCATGCCTGTGTTAAGAACTTAGACCCCTCTTTTTCTGATATCACTCAAAGCATCTCCCAGAGAGACAGAGCACTGAAGATCAAAATCTTCTGCAGTCTGGTCAGCCAAACACACAGGGCAGAGTTCTGAATCATGTGCCAAAGCAGAATCCTCTTTTCCCCCCCCCTCCCTCCCTCTCTCTCCCCCAGCCTTTCTGGAGCAGGAACATTTTCCCCACAAGTATTCTAAGCACATGGATTTCTATGAACCACTCCAGCACCACTTCATTCAGCACAAACAAACGGCCTGGGGGCACTCAAGGCCACCCCATGAGCAGCAGCCCACACCCCACCAGTACCCCCAGTTAAATCAGGAGCTCTCTGGAGATCTGAAGCTCTCACACCAGCCCTGCTCTACACCAGACTGAGGCCTTCCAGCTCTGCCTTTTCCTACTACACAGTGCCAGCAGTGGTTAACACTGCTCTTCAGAGAACAAATTACACCACTCTTCATAACTTTATAAGGATTGAAAACTGGAGAAGACCATAACTCTTCTGAGCCATTATCTAACAGCAATAAACAGTAGCTTCAAGCACTGGAAACTTGCAATGACCCATAAATGCTCTGCATTTGTTTTTAAAAGCTCACAGATTTTCTTCCCACACTAGTGGGATTCCTCTAGCACTAGTCCAGTATGTTTCCAGTTCAGGTATTACTAATCCTTGGCTCTCCCTGTGCATGTCATTGATAGAACAGCAAATATTTTAACTCCAGTATTCCCTCCAGCTTCCCTCTTACAGTCACTCACTCTGAACTGCAGTGCTTAAATCTACCAGAACATTTCCTTTCCTTCTCCCAAGTCAGAACTTTTTCCATCAAAAACTGTTTCTTCACATGGAAATTGGATTTCAGGTATTTCCACTGCTAATATCTTGGAATCTGTCTGTAAAACAGCAGAGCCTTTGCTGCTCACACCCCTCCAAGTGACCCAGCCAATGTATGCAATACCTGATTGAAATGGGCTGAAAACACTGTTTAAATCACTGTGCTGCTTCTCCACATAAGGAAAGAGCCAAATGGAAAATACAGGTAGTCCTGAGGATGGTACAGGAATTAAAAATAGTACTGCAAGTGCTGGAAAGCTGCAGATAAGAATGACTCACTTCATAACTTATGCTTTGAAATCAGCTAAGTATCAAGAAAATTTACCACCTAAAGACATGCCTGCAAAATTTCTACCAGACCTCCCAAGTTCTTTAGGGAAAGGCAAAGCAGAGACCAACTCTTCTAAGTCTTGCACATGACAGAAGAGGAGGGTATTCAGAAAATTGTGTTATATTCATATCAATATAAATGCCAAAGCAAAGTAAAATGAAGAAATTTGAGCTCTCAAGGAAACCAGTGGCAACTACAGAAACAAACATCAGCAATGACTCAGAACAAGTGAATACACAGGAAAACGAAGGCACTGAGTTAATCTGGGTGATTCTCAAGCTACCCACGCAGGAAGCCAGGAGAAAACTCCATCCAGTTTTCCAGGAAAGCCCTGAGCTGGAATTAGAATGATTGTATTGAGTCTCTTCATTAATTGGTTGTAGTGAGATGGGGCCAAGAACCTGGAATATCTCAGAGCAGCTGCATTAGTATCCCCAGCATGGAAGTTGTGCTTACCTGTTCAATCCAGGCCATGGCTAGGAAGGAGTTCACTAAAATCAGACAAAAATGAATGAAATTGTGTTATTGAAGTAAATAACCTCACCTGGTCCTGGAGCTTCTGAAACATGAGAGGGTGAGGTGTCTCCAGGATGGTCTCACTCAAACGGGACTGCCCTTCAACATTGACTTGGGAGGAAGCTTTACTGGACAGGAAAGTCATGTAAATCTCTTTAGCTTTTTCCTGCATCTGCAAAAGGACATTTATTTAAAGAATTATTTGCTGTGGGAGTGTTCTCTGTATCAGGTTCATCTTACTTGTGCATGTTCATTTGTACTGGAAGAGGAACACCCCTGCAGACCAAAAGCTGCAGTGACATCAGTGAAAGCTGCCAAAATTCAGCTCACAGGGCACAGCAGATGTTTGAACCTCAGCAGCCAATGTTAAACTGCTCAGCATCAACTACACCTCGTCTTTGCTTTTGAGACAAATGTTTTTCCTCACAGATCATCAGTATGGGTAAAACCCAGAGGAATAAAAACTGGGAAGTTACTAGAAGGGAAAATGAAGTGAGGTTAGTGTATAACCCACGGTACTGCCAGGTAACACTGTCACACCACACTGTGTCTAACCCATTACCTCAGAGCAGCTCACCTACACCACCAACTCCATGATTAAAGAAAGCACCAACAGCCTGGCTGATTGGCAAAGACAGGACTCTCAATAGCCTCTGAGAGCTGATAAATAAGGGTGTGAGCTGCATGAAGCTGTTTGCTGGTATTTGCCCTGATCTCAGAGCTCTCCCCTTGTCAAACCAGTAACAGCAAGAACATCTTGACCCCACCAGCATCTTTAAGCTTCAAAGCAGTGAGCAATCCCCTGCAGTTCAAGGAAAGGCCCCTCAACCAGATGGTTGGATAAGAGGAAGCCAGAGAGGGAGAAGAGAACCAAGCCAGGCAAGAGCCAAGCCCCCTGCTGCAATGTGAATTGTGCATGCAGAAAGCAGCCCAGCAGCAGCTGCTCGGGGCCATCCCCAGCCCTGGGCACTCACCAGTGTCCCCAGGGTATCTGTAATGAGCAGCCACAGCTCCAGCCAGCACCAGCTAAAGGGCTGTGCCTTGAAGAAGGAAATGTTTAAATCCTGCCCATGAAGGAGTCTCAGAATTACTTCCATGTTTTACAGCTATACATTTACACTTGGGGGTAATTAGAAGAAAATCTGCATGTGTTTGAGCATTCAGGAGGCCTAAGGAGCTGGGGCTCTCTCACTGCTGAAGGGGACACCCATTCTCTTGTATTCCTTTTTAAAACTCATTATTCATCTGGTGGGTAGAACATTACGTGTCAGGTGCATTAGGTCACAATGAACTGTTTTTAACAATTTCCAACTTGTTTCACAGCTCAGGGAGGACTGGGCCAGCCACTTCTGTTCTAAATGAGCAATTAATCCAAGAGATCAAAGGTGTGACTGCTACAAGTGGCAAAGTTAATGTCCTAATGCAGGCACAGTAAAGGGACCTTCGGCTGTTATTGCATGAGCAACTGCATTGCCAGTCCCACCTCAATGATTTTGGAACCTGGAACTGCTGTCCAATTTCAACCATACTTGAGAGAGGGGCAAAAGGACTGAGAAAAAAAAAATTACCTTCCTGCTGACTCAATGTAAGATCAGCAAGAGAAAAGAAAGAGGAAAAGCAGCACACACACCAAGGGAAAAGCTGCAGCGTGTGCTCAAAAGTTATCTGCTCTACTTAGACTGCCAGGATGTTCTTTGCTGCTGGCTACTGAAGGCAGAGGCAGCTCCTCACCAGCCCCAGCACAAGGTGCTGCTTGCCCAAGGACACAGGAGCAAGCTGGGCAATACAGAGAAAGGGCAGGGGGAGGCTTGAGAGGAAACACAAAACTAGAAGTAACTGTGAGGAAGTTTAAAGGGCATGGAGAGGAACAACAGGACTGTGTGGGAGGCTGGTGAAACAGGGAGGCTCTTTGGATTTTCTGAGGAAGAATAACAAAGAAAGGAAGTGAAAGAGCTGTGGTAGGGAGAGGAGGCCATTGCAGAGAGAGGACCTGGCTTTACAGCAGTGGGGAAAAATGGAAATGCACAGCTGAATGTTACAGGTTCTGCTGCAAATAGAACTGCTCTTCTGTGTCTTTGCTTCAGTAGTACAGCAGCTGATTAACTACAGCTTATAATTTGCTTTAAAAAGAAAGAACAGTTAAAGCTGCCAGTGTGTTCATACACCCCCCAAATGTCACTCAGGCAGAGCCAGGTTCAGGTGGGGGAGGCAGAGATTGTCCCTGCTCACTCGTGGCAATCTCTGCTCTGCATCAGCCTGGAACTAAAGCCTCAGCACAGGGGACTGTGCTGTGGAGCAGCCCTTCAGCTGGGATCTCGTTCACAGGTGGTTATTAGAGGATTTCTGGCAGCCCTCAGCCCCATCTGTGTGCTCTCCCCAGTGTCCGTGCCAGATTCCCATTTGGAGCACGGCTCTGCCCACAGCATCCCCTCACTGTTTCAAGTGGATACAAGATTCCTTCCCACTTCCTCTCCTAAGGTCAAGCCCAGCTCCAAACTTGGTGGCTGGGAGCCCCAGATGTGCTCAGAGCAGGCTCCCAGCACTCCAGCTGTGCAGCACTACCCAGCCCTGCTGAACCCTCGCTGCATTCCACGGGGGAGCAGCAGAAGAAACCCCTGAATGTGCAGGACTTTGTTCTGGAATCACCCACTACAAAACTTCAACATGGACATTTTGGTGGGTTTTAGCAATAGCTGAAAATGTTCCCCGTTGTTGGAAGCATTTATTACAGTCTGAAATGTATTTTTGAAGCTCAGCTGCAAGAGGAGAAGCGTTTAAAACCTGGGAAGCAGCATGACTGACACATTGTTTGTTTCATTAACAGTCACAAATGCAACAACATCTAACTCCAACAAAATATTTAAAGTTAAATTTTATTGCCTTATCCCCACCACTCCCATTTCAGTAATTAAAGACACGAGGGCCACATGGGTGGCAGCAGAGCTCACTGCTATGAGTGGACTTGACCCAATTGCTTTCTCAGTCTTCACTAAACATTACATTTGTATTTTAATTTCAATTTTAAAGGGATATCCTCTTTTTTTTGTGTTTTTTTCAAGCTACAGAGATGTGTCTTGAGCTGAGGGGGAAGGTTGTACCTTCCTGCTAAAAGATGGGCTGAACCCAGTCCATCTAAAACCTGTCAGTGCAGTCTGCCTGCTGCCTCGCTCTGCAGCTGCCAAAATCCTCCCCTGCTGCCTGGATCATCCACTGATGGAACAGCAGCCTGTACAAAACCAAACACTGCCCCAGGCTGGCAGAGAAACGATAACAACAACAATAAATACCCCTGGCACAATGGATGCTCATGTGGTGACCTTTGGGCAAGTTTAAACTGACCAAGCAGAGCCCCATGGCAGCACTCTCACATGAAGTAATGAAAAGTTTATCTCATCCTTTAAAAATAGAGGGGGAAAAAAATCCCATTCATGGAATCATGGAACAGTTTGGGTTTGAAATTACTTTAAAGGTCCCCTGCAGGGACAGGGGACATCTTCAGCTAGACCAGATTGCTCAGAGCCCCATCCAGCCTGGCACTGAACATTTCCAAGGATTGATCACCTCTCACCATCCTCACAGCAAAGAATTTCTTCCTTATACCTCATCTAAACTTGCCCTTGGTCAGTTTGAAGCCATTCCCCTGTCCTGTCCCTCCATCCCTGGTCCCAAGTCCCTCTCCAGCTCTCTTGGAGCCCCTTTAGGCACTGGAAAGTCTCCCTGGAGCCTTCTGAACACCCCCAGCTCTCCCAGCCTGGCTCCAGAGCAGAGCAGCCTCAGCCCTTGGAGCATCTCTGTGGCCTCCTCTGGACTCACTCCAGCCTGGGTTAAATTGATATCAGCTTCATCTGACCAAGAGTCCCAGTGTCTATGAGCTAATCTGTGTGGGAAACCAGATTTAAGGAGAAGCAAATCACAAAACAAGTAAGAAACTGTTTTTAGAATACTGTGTGAACAATAGAGAGATGAAAAGGGATTTCTGCAAGAGTCACTTTCAGAAGAAAAATCCACACTTCGTGCTACCATAAACACTGGAAAGATTTCTATTTTTAGTGCTTTTCCTAGCTTTGTAAATTATCTAAACAAAGCCACCCATAAGCAGTGGCTTCAAAAACTCACTGTAAGTCTGTGTCATTCTAAAGCACATTTATTCAGATATAACTTGGGCAACACCAGACTCCAGGCTGATCACACTGTGGAATGACTGGTACTGAATAATTAACCTAAATAGAACCTAGATAAGTCTCTGCCCATTTATTTGGCAATTCATTGAAGGATTCACCAAGATCCTATCCCTGTACATCACTTGAAATTTTCTGTACTGACATCCTAAATTAGCAATCCTAAATCAGCTAAAAACATGGAAATTATTTAGCAAGGCAAAATATGATTATTATCCAACTGAAAGTGTGGGATTTACAGAAAAGTCGACTGACTGGTTGTTCTTTCCTCAAGGCTTTCTGTGTTCATGGACCTTAATGAGGGAGGGAAGCAGCTGAATACACAAAACTGGAATTACTAAATGTTACAAAGTTCACAGTCAAATTGAACATTTCCCTCCTCTTGCAAAAAACAGTATTGTTGTACTTTCATGGATTTATCAATACCCAAAAAATACTCACAGCTAAACCCAGCAAATTGTTTTGAGGGGAATTTTTTCCAGTGCAAAACACAGGATATTTACAGAACACAGACTCCCCTACCCAAAATACATTGTTTGGAAAGACAGGGAAATTTTTGTTGTTGTTGTTGAAAATCTGCTGGGAAACTGTTTTAGCTGACAATATTTGACTGATCCTAACAGAGAAATCCTGCAGTCTGGACACAGCCCTCTTACACCTGCACTTCAGAACACCTCTCCTAGCCCAGCTCTCCCATCTGATTGCTATTCCTTGGTCCAGTTGAGGTGTTAGGGCATGGCTTGGACTTGATGATCTTGAAGATCTCTTCCAGCCTTGTGATTCTGTAATTCATTTGGAAGAGGTTTAAAGGGCATTTTCCCACTCTCACCTCTTCATGGTACTGAAATCTGCCCTTTGGCAACAAGAGCTGCACTCAGGTAAAAAGCATAAAAGTGGAATTTCAAAAAAAAAAAAAAGAGAATTAGGATCTGACTTTCAAGAACAGGGACATTCACTTGGAGTTTTCAAACCATTTAATTTCATACTCACAGAATGAACTCTTAAAGAGCAAATAAACTTGAAATTTCTCAAGAAAACAACAAAGCAAACAAAAAAACAGACACAAAAACTTTTTGAGAAACAAGCAAATGAAACATGGTACATATTTTAAGCCTGACTCTATAGGCTTCAAAGTCTAAATGTGAAGTGGATCCTGTGTCCCTGGTGGATCTAAATGTAACCCAAGATCCAAGCAGTGGGAAAAAAAAAAACTTATTGGAGGTGTCTGGTTGAAAAATTTTCCAATCGAATATTTCCTACTAGAAAAATAGAGCTGTCATCAAAATGAAAAGGCTCTGCAGGTATACATCAATTTGAATAAATATTTAAGCAAAAAAGTTTAAACAGACTCCTTTTGCTTTGTAACTTGTAATTTGATACAGCAAAATGTTTCATTTTGGTGCTGTAAAATATTTTTGTTTGGGCCATTTGTTATTTTTATGTTCCACTAAGATATCACGGTGGTGTAAATTTCTGTGTAATAGCTGCTGTGCTCTAAAAAAGTCCTGAATGAAATATCTTCATATTTGCAAACAAGATGATGCAACATCGCTGCATTAACAAAACTTTTGCTACTCCCTAGAAACTACAAAAAGTTCAGTTTCAAAACATGGGAAATTTGACAATTTCAGCACTTTGTTTTGATTTGAAATAGAACCAGATGTGTTTCCAAACAATTCCACCAGGATGATTTTAGTACAATTTCTTCAAACATATTTATTTGCATTCACACAAAGCACATTATGCAACAGAGATGTTTTAGCTCCAGCTCTGCTAAGTAAACTTTGTTGACAAGTAGAATTTATTTAGGAAACATACCTGCTTTTTTCCCTGTGTTTTCTTAAATTCTTCACATGCTAACCAGAACAAAACGTTTTCTTCACTAAATTCTTTCTTTAAAAATTCCTAGGAAAGAGAAAAACAAACACACAAAAGTTAGGATCCAGTTTCTCTGTTGTTTTTCCCTCTTCCTACTACAGCTGTCAGAACTAGGAGCTGCCTACAATTAACTTTACCATGAGTTTACCCAACCCAGTGTCACAGAACCACTGCATTTATTGCAGAACTGATATTGCACACTGATATTCTGCGCTTTGAAGGCACATTCCAGGAGGAGGATGGGCTGCATCTAATCTCAGACCATGCCAGTAACTAACAGGAATAGTTTCTTCAGTCTCCCTTAAATAACTCGAGCACTTTTACAGCCACTGCTCAAAGGGAAATCCAAAGATATGTGAATTCATTACCAGGTGAGTAAAATGAACTGTTTTAATGAGAGTCACAAATCACTTGGGATTCTCGTGTAGTATCTTTCTGACTTTTGTAATGAGTAAAATCTCTACAAATAGAAGTGTTTCTAAACATGATCAGCAGTGGCAATAAATTCACTTAAACAAACGGAAGCAGAAGATGTAGCTGTGCTCTCCATGCTGCTTAAAGGCAGCACGTTCCTCCAAAAGTGAGGCATGCTTTAAAAGGGGAAAAATGTACATTAAATTAATTTATGAAATGTAATACTTGAAACTTTTATAGCTCTGAGATCATCAGTTTTCTCTCTCCAGTGTTAGAAAATAGAGACTAAATACTGCTGGGAATTAAACAGCACCAAGATTACTTTTTTTTTCTTTTTAAGAATTTAAAATCAGTGTTTTGCAACTCTTGTTTAGCTCACTTTTCAAACCAGTCTGGCAGGAAACCATTTTATCCCAGTGCATTTTATCAGTATGGGATGGCAAAAGCACTTTCAAGTAGGCAGTTCCTATTCTCACATCTGATGTGGCAAGGAGGCCTTGAAACACCAACTCACCACCCTCACCTAATTAAACTTCAAGCCATTTTGAGCTGCACCAGCCCACACTTTGTAGTAAACTGAAAGGGAATATTTTCAGTAGAGCTGCTAAACACAGAGCAAGAGCCACAGAATCATCAGATTGCTCCTGGCAGCTCAGTGCTTGAGGACAGCGTGTGAGAATGGAGAGCCCAGGAGCTCAGTGATAAATAATGCTTGGCAGGAGGGAGCAGTGGCTCAGGGACTGCAGTTTGTCCAACAGGAACTTGTTAATCCTTGCAAGAGAGGATAGATCCCATCAGGAAGGTGCAGCCAAAAGTCTTGTCTGTGCCTTTTGAGGGGGCAAAAGTGCCACCTCAGGAGCTCTGCCAGTGGCACAGCTCCAGCTCTGCCATATCTAGAGGGATGAGTGCCTCAGCTCACAGTGCTGGCACACATCATGCTGAGGCTCATTCTGCACCCTTCATGCTGAGGCTCATCCTGCATTAAAACCCGAATTTTGCTTTATGTAAATATCCATGTTTAATATATCGACCCTAAACCGTTTCACTCCTTCCGGGTCTTCCAGGAGGCTCTCCAGGGATGTGGCCCATTTCGAGGTTCCTTTCAAGGTTTGGTGGCTGCTGCTTGGGTGGCCCTCACCATCATTTATCTCTGGAGGAAAAAAAAAAAACCCACAAACATTAAAAAACAGCATCTTCTTTAGAAAAGACAACTAGCAGTCACATGCACGTCTCCCCCATTTCCCCCTGCACTCTCGGTTTCAGCTGCTCTCTTTAAAGGAAACACCATGAAACTGAAAATAAACACACACACATACAGACACTTGAATTCTGCTTTGCCTGCAAGCAGGCAAAAATTCCTTACATCACATAATTCATGAGCATGTAAGGAGGCACTGTCACTGTTTTATAGGAGCTCGAGCACCTTCTGCCAGGGGAACACAATGACCACAGCCATATTCTCCTCTGGCACTGTCAACAATGTTGGCTTCTCTAAAGGAACTTCTGGTCAGTCACACTTGAAATTTATTTTTAAGAAGACAATCATCACTGGAAACTGGATGCTTAGTAAAAGCAGAGAGAGAATGAAAAATAATGGTTTGTTTAGCAGGAGAACCAATCCAAGGTATTAACCCAGTCCAGTGGAAGGAAAGACACCCAGCAGAAAAACCTCAGTCCAGCTGAGTCTACTTTTGGGCAAGAGGCTGAATTTACTGCTTGTTTACAAGTCCTGAAATTCTCCTTTTATGAGGTGTACTGGATTGTGCCCACATCTGATGTGCCAGCCAGCCTTCTCACAGGCAGGAAAGATGGAATACAATTTCTGTTTTCTCTATCCCAAGAACAAGTGCATTTCATTCAAGGCTGGTGATGGCAAAAAATCCCTGCTTGCTGGCTACCCTTCAGAAAACCTATCACTTGGAAAAACTCCAGGAATGCTATTGCTCATCTGAGAAACTCTAACACAGACATAAAGTGCTCAGCCTCCTCTCCTCTAACACACAAAATGCCCTGGGAACACAGGAGGGAAGTCAGAAGGGTAAGAGCTGCACTTCAGGTCACAATGCACTGAAGAGATGCACAAAACTCTTACTATAACAAGCAGAGCTTCTATTTATAACTCCTTAATTTCTCCTTACCAGCTTGCTGGAAAGTTGGATCTGGCTTAAGCTCTGCTTTTAAAAACCTTTCTTTCACCATGAAATGAATCCTCACTATTATCTTGAAAAACTCTCTATGCAGAAATACATATATACATATATATATGTGTATATATATATAAATACACACTAGCAGAAGCCCTTTCCAGCTGGTGACTGGAAATAATGCTGAGGTTAAAGCCCTACAGAATATTGGCATGACAGCAGAACCTCCTGAGCTGTGGTTGGTGGGGACCTGTGGAGTCTGTTTGTTTTACCAACTGTTCTAAATGAATGAACATCTCTTCTGCCTTGATAGGAGAGGGGATTTTGTTTCAGAAACTCTCTGCTAGCTTAAAGGTCAGGAGCCAGAACCCAAGGATTGCCTCCAAACCACAGCTGCAGCCTCCACATGTGACAAGAGCACAGCGAGTGAACACGGCCTCACTTTGCCTCCCTTTGCACAAAAGGATGTGGTTCTTGATCAGCACTTGAAAAATTTATTTTAGAAACCTGACTCAAAGTATTTGGGCATCTAATCTCCGTGAAATCTGTGAGATTTGAGTGGGAATGGCCCAGTGTATTGCAGCAGAACACAAAGCCCTCTGAGGAGCTGGGCTGGGCTGTGATGCTCACGCTCACCCTGGAGCAGGGTGGCAGCTCTGTGTGTGCAGCTCTGTGTGTGTGTGTGCAGCTCTGTGTGTGTGTGTGCAGCTCTGTGTGTGTGTGTGCAGCTCTGTGTGTGTGTGCAGCTCTGTGCGTGTGTAGCTCTGTGTGTGTGTGCAGCTCTGTGTGTGCAGTTCTGTGTGTGCAGCTCTGTGTGTGTGTGCAGCTCTGTGTGTGTGTACAGCTCTGTGTGTGTGTGCAGCTCTGTGTGTGCAGCTCTGTGTGTGTGTGCAGCTCTGTGTGTGCAGCTCTGTGTGTGTGTGCAGCTCTGTGTGTGCAGTTCTGTGTGTGCAGCTCTGTGTGTGTGTGCAGCTCTGTGTGTGTGTACAGCTCTGTGTGTGTGTGCAGCTCTGTGTGTGCAGCTCTGTGTGTGCAGCTCTGTGTGTGTGTGCAGCTCTGTGTGTGCAGCTCTGTGTGTGCAGCTCTGTGTGTGTGTGCAGCTCTGTGTGTGTGTGCAGCTCTGTGTGTGCAGCTCTGTGTGTGTGTGCAGCTCTGTGTGTGTGTGCAGCTCTGTGTGTGTGTGTAGCTCTGTGTGTGTGTGCAGCTCTGTGTGTGCAGCTCTGTGTGTGTGTGCAGTTCTGTGTGTGCAGCTCTGTGTGTGTGTGCAGCTCTGTGTGTGCAGTTCTGTGTGTGCAGCTCTGTGTGTGTGTGCAGCTCTGTGTGTGCAGCTCTGTGTGTGCAGCTCTGTGTGTGTGTGCAGCTCTGTGTGTGTGTGCAGCTCTGTGTGTGTGTGCAGCTCTGTGTGTGCAGTTCTGTGTGTGTGTGCAGCTCTGTGTGTGCAGTTCTGTGTGTGTGTGCAGCTCTGTGTGTGCAGCTCTGTGTGTGTGTGCAGCTCTGTGTGTGTGTGCAGCTCTCGTGGCTGCAGAACCAGCCCTGTCCCCCTCTGGGCACAGGATTCAGCACACAGCACAAGGGGGAACATTTGATTCCCAGTGTTTCTTATCCAGCCTAATCTGAAGTGGACATGAATGTAAACTTTGAAAAGAGTGTGTTTCAATGAGCCAATGCAGACCCAGGCCCTTGAAAAACTAAAGAAAAATTTCTGGTGAGCAAAGGTCAGAATAAGTCCTTCCACAAACCAGGATACATCAATCTGCTTCTCTTCTGCTGCTGTGACTGATCTCCCGTTTTACTGCTGGCCATTCTCTATCCTCCCTGACCACTTTCCCTATCTTCCTCTCACTTCCAGCCTACCCAGCACAGCCCAACTCTACCCCTCTATTTCTGTTCTGCCCCCTCTCCTCCTTGTCAGCCTCCAAACCCTGCTCCCTCTACTCCTCTTGTTCCTGAATTCTCCCCCTGCAGCCCTAACAGAACAAAATTTGGTTTTGAAGGGAGGACCTACATGTCCATTCTGCTGAGCCTTGTGCAGCACACTGTACTCAGTTTATTTCCTCACTTAACCAGCTCCCCACAACCCAAAAAATACTGTGGTATTTTTGTTGTCTGTCCATTGCAACCCTTCCATTTACCCCTTGCCTCATTTATTCCATTTATTCCATGTCTCCCTTGCCTCATTTATGCCCCCAGAGCAGAGGCTGTGCCCCCAGAGCTGCAATCCCAGCTCAGCCCAGGCTGCAGCTCCCAGCACTGCCCACCCCAGGGCTGGGAACACCAGGCTGAGCCCCATCAATCCCCTGCCCAGTGTTCCTCTGCAACCACCATAAAACATCAACATTCCCCTTCAGCACAAACACAAACAGGCTGCAGATGATGGTAGCAAGCACCCTGAAATTTTATGAGGGTGTTAAAACTACTGGGTACTTTTATTATATGCCATTAAATATGCTGTCACCAACATTTATTCTAATACAAAAGTGACCCAACCTCCCCTCAGTCAGGATCATAACTTCCCGCTCCATGTGCTGGTTTCATGTAGCAGATTTGTGATTTTCAGAGTTTTTTAAGAGTTTAAGAGACAGGAAAGAGGTTTTCCCCACAAATGACTCCAGAAGCTGATCCCCAAATCCATCTCTATTACTAAATTACCTTAAAAATCATACTTCCACTGAAGTGCAAATTAATGAGTCTGAAACAATTCATTGGAGGAGGCAATGCAGCAGTGTAGTTACATGAATGATCCTCCTGACATCTATTTATCTCTGATACTTATAAAAAGGATAACTTTCTCCTGTTAAAATCATCCGCTGACAAAGTTAGGTAACACAGCCTTGGAAACAACAAGCTTGATCCCATTGTTCAAGAACCAAAATGTACATACATTTAAATGATCATTTAAATGAGGAAGGCAGACATTTGCTGTTACTAAAAACTGGGAGATAATTTTGTGCATCACAAAGGGCATTACAAAATGGCAGTTCTCCCACCAATATTTCTGCAAAAGTAACACACAGAATAGGCACCAGATGATAAATAGGCTGACTGCATTTCTTACATTACGGTGCATTCATCACATTATAACGTGCTAATTAAATTTCAGAGCAGAGCTTGCTGTCTTTTACACGGGTTGGAAAGCCAGAGGCAGAGAAAGGCACGCACAGCAGAGCACAGTTGTAAGAGTTTTTGCTGAAGCAAACTTTCCACTGAGTTGGAAATGTGCTTCAGAGACACCACGGCTCGCACAATGTGCAGGGAGCAGCCAGCTGCTCCTACCAAGGCAGCAAATGATTAAGTGCTTCTTTTAACAGCACCATTCTTCAGAGCACTCCTTGCTAAGCCAGCAAGAGGCAGTTGCATTATCTGGAGCATTATTTTAGAGGAAAACCTCGCAGGAGCTGCCTTCCCATCACACAATGGCACTGCAGCAGCAGGCTGTGGATAAAGGCTCTTTGTGCACGGCAGAACGGTAAGTGCAGCACTAATAACGCCGTCATTATCAGCTGAAGAGTGCTATCAAAAATGCCAAATATTTGCATCCTCCAAACGGGAACTTGGGCTGCAATCCCAGGAAGTATCAACACCATCAATATATACAACTTTGCAGGTCAGGACTCACAGTCCTGGCCCTTGTTTTTGACAAGCACAAAGAGAAAAAACCTATGGGAACCCATGCAAGGAGTGATTCAGACACGGCTAATTGAGTTAGACATGCTGATCACTCTGCCTTCCAGAAGCTTTCCCGAGCTGCTGCCACTCTCCAGCTGTTGATAGCGTGGCCTTTGTGGCCCCATATCGAGCAGCACAGACTCCCACCCTTCACAGAGCCCTGCTGAACACATCCCTTCCCAGCCTGTTCTGCCCATCTCCTTCCTGCACACACCTTCTGCACCCTCCCCAACAAAAACTGCCACACAAACGCTCACAATGACAAACAGCACATTCCTCACAATATTTAAGCATTGATGTACAACAAGAAAAGCTGCTTCCATTTCTTTTTGAAGAACTTCTGACCAGATCTCCCCTCATCCACCTGGATCACAAATCTGCAAGCCATTTTATTATTACTTTAAAAGCACTCTGAATACCTTGTCTTGTCCTACAATCACCTGAATGCCTACCCAGGAGCAATCACCAGTCTGGAATTAATAAATCCAAGGCATGAAGCAGTGGGAAACTTCATAAGCAAGCAGCTGAAAGGGAAAATTCCCTTACTTTCCATGTATCCAAGCATCAGCAGATGAGTCCTCGCACAACAATTCTTTCCTAGTGGCAGCTGAATTTTAGACCTTTTTGCTACAGCAGAGCTGTCCTTGGCATGTGGGGGGTGTTCAGAGCGTGAGGCTCAACATCCTCTTTTGACTGTCTCTAGCAACAGATGGCTACTGGATTCCACTTTTAACTACAAGGAAGGAAACTAAAGGGACGTTCCTCTTTTGTAGCATCTCTGGAAGCGTTCACCAGACATATAGCCTTTAAAACACCCCATCCTCGCCTGCCTCCCTCCCCCCCACCAAGAAAAAAAACCCAACCCAAAAAAACCCCAGAAAACCCAAACAACTCTAGACAAAGATCTCATTTGGTTTTTCTTAGAAAGACTGCAACTTCTTCCTGCTCATCACAAAACACAGTGTTATTTTCTAGGATTTGGAAATTGCAACTGTTGCCCAAATGTCTCGGCAGTGACAGATATCAAACATCACCCCTTGGAACCGAGAGACTCGCAGCATCGGGGACACAAAACACACAGCGCCTGTCTACAGAGGATCCGCGCTGCCCTACATTGTTATTCCTTGGAAATCTCCGCTCCAGCTTGGAACGCTCTCTCCAAAGGCAAACTCCTCAAAGCCAGCGTGGAGTTGAACAACACGGGCTGATGAGAGCCCCGGCCCCGGCAGCAGCAGCAGCAGCTCCGAGCGCAGCCGGGCAGGACCCGGTTCCCTCTTCCGCGGGAAGCGCCGCGGCTGCCCCGGCGCGCCCCGAGCGCATCCCCGCGGGCCCGAGGGGCCACCGAGCAGCCCCGAGGGGCCATGAGCAGCCCCGGGCCCGGCCCCGAGAGCCAGCGGGGCCCAGGGAGCGCCGTGAGCCCCGCGCTCCCCCCGGAGAGCAGCGCACCCGGCCCGGAGCGGAGCGCACCCGGCCCCGCGTTCCCCCGGCGGGAGCGGCCGCGGGCTCGCCCGGGGGTCTCCGCCCCGGCCCCGTTACCTGAGGGCGGCCGCTTCCTGCTGAGCCGGCTCACGGCCCGGTTGAACATCCCGGGCGCCGCTCGGCCCCGCTGCCGAGCCCGAGGGCGGCCGCGCTGCCCCGCCCCGGCCCGCCCCGCCCCGGGGAGCGGCGCCAGCCCCGCACCTGCCCGGCCCCGCGGGGACATCCCACGGAGCGGGGACATCCCACGGAGCGGGGACATCCCACGGAGCGGGGACATCCCACGGAGCCGGGACCTCCCGTGCGACGTGGCAGCGGCGGGGCTGCACCCCCTCGCTCCCTTCTCCTCCCCAGCCGAGGCACGCCGCCCCCGCTCGCAGCCCTGTTACGGTCTCCGTGCTTGTCCATCCCTCCTCCGACTCTTCCCGGCTCCTCAGCCTGCTCCTGTCACCGTGCTCGTGGACACGGGACAGCAGTGTCCCTATCCCCACCCTCCTGTCTTTGCTTTAACCACTTAGAGCAGGTGCAGTAAGCAAAAACATCTTCCCAACACGGGCACCTTCTTGAAGTTAAGTCCTGTCTTACCAACAGAAGCTTTTTGTGTCAGAGTGACTCCTTTGCTCTTCCAATAATTATTTCTGAACAGAAAAGCATCATTACAATTTTAACAAAGGTACTTTCACTTTCAGAAATAATGTTTTTTACCGATGTATTTGTTCAAAAATCCAGCATGTGAGAAGTTTGTGTAATTCTGACAAAGCTGCAAGCCATCAAACAGACAATTACCTCAGCAAAACAGTAGTGGGAGGCAATGGGAGCGCTTCAATCCCACTGGAAATATCACCAATACACAAAAAATCACAGAAACCACTAATAGCAGACAAGTCAACAGTTGTTTTATTTCCACCTCAGCCAAATCCCATCCTGAATTCACATTGCTAAGAAGCTTGGTTCACAGAGGGAACTTGGATGGGCTCCCCATCTCACTGAAAATTATGGATATTTTCCACTTATATGCACAAGGCCAAGATCTCATTCCTGGGAACTGGTGACACCAGAAGACTGAAGGCAAGAATCAATTGCATCTGTGCTTCCAAAATAAACAACAGCACAATACCTTCCAGCTGAGGGGATTTGGCCTGCACCCCCTGGACCTCTGCCTTCAGCACCGGGCCAAAAGCTGTTAGCTGGTAAAGATTTCTTCGCTTTTAGGGTGGATTAAAAAAATAAGAAAGTTTGCTGCTCTGCTGAGGGAACTGCTCAGCAGCTGCACGTGGCGCTTCCAGGCAGATGTGTGAGACAGGCACAACATCTGGGACACAACTGGAAATTCCGTGCAAGCATCAGAAGAGCAGGGTGTCACACCCAGCAGCAGCAGGGCCCGAGGGCACAGCTGGGAGAGGAAAAGCACGTGGAGAGGCACAGGGAAAGGAGCAGGGGGCAGGGTGGGAGAAGACAGCTTGGACATGCACTTCCCAAAGCTTTTTTTAGTCATATCCACTAGTGCCAGGTATTCCAGGCAGAACATTTACACTGAAGCAGTACAGACATCACCAGATTTTATTTTTCTTTCAGAATCAGGTCACAAAGCCCAAAGTTTCTATTTTAAGTCTTAGGAACTCATACTCCTAGGACAACTGCATCGTCTTCGAGCCAGTGCACTGACAAGTTACTGGATTCGCTTTAAGATAATGTCAGGGATTTGGGGCTGAGGGAGTACCTAAGAACTGTGGGAATGGCTGGAAGTCAGACAGAGCCCAACTCTTTGTCCATTCATATAGCAGGAAACCTGACCTACAGATCTGCCAGAATTTGACCTCTAGAATCCAAGACATTTTTGGTTCCTTTCCCCCGTTGATACAAATGTTTCCAGGATGTGTTTCTGCCCCTTCTCCTTGAGAACACTCCCGTAGAGGCAGAATCCCAGGGGGGCACACCAGTGCCTGCCCTCTCAGCGTTGTGTTCCCGATGCTGCTCTGGTGTTTCCTGCTCTCATGTTCAAGACCCAGTTCTTCATCAGACAAAGTGACTCCAGGAAATTTCCCTTCCAGGTGAATTCAGTGGAGATTTTCATGCACGATTCATTTGCTGGTGGTTTTTTCATCCTTTTTCACAAATAAGCTGTAATACCCATATACAGCAAATTATGATTTAATTCAAACTGTGCCAGTGTCCTCATGCCACATCTCTACGTTTTTACATCGGTTTTTAGACCTTGCATCACAGTTTTTCCTTAATTTCAAAGCAAAATTTCCCTTAAAAATGAACACATACATTTCATAACCTCTGGCTGCAGTCCCAGCAATAGAGAGAGGATGGTGTGCTCTGAGCACTTACCACACTGTTGCATTCACACCCAAGGAAGTGGGTACCATTAAAACTGAGAACTGTTCAGTCAAATGTCCTTAAAAGTGACCCTGAAAGCTTTTGTGAGCCTCCTCCTGCTCCACTCTGCACATGCATGACTTGTTAGCACATAGTGTGAAAGAGCAAGCCTTGGGCTGCTCAGCATCCCAAACCAGCTTTGAATTTGGGTAAAATTCAGCAAATTTCCCACTGACACAGGCAGGAATAGGTGTGAGCGTGTGTAGGGGGAAAGAGAATGTGCAAGACACCCAAAAAGGCAGACACACGCTTGATAATGTGATTTCAGACAAAGATGCTATTTTAAAATTTGACTTGTATTCTGAAGAGTAATTTTACTTAAATTTAAATAGCTGGATTTGAAAAGAAATGAAAGGAGTTGTGCTTAGCTGTTGCCATTGCAAAAATCTATTCTGGAACGCGCTGAGCTATGAATAACACCACAGAAAATTCATAAAATGCACAGCTCATTTCAACGCCAAATTGCAGTTGAAAGACTCAAAATTAATCAAGACTATGAGAACCCCAACTCATGATTTAAACCTGATTCCATTTACATCAACATAATGCAACTAATTTCAGTAGAGGTGGAACAAACTTACGTGATTGTAAGAACTTAAAATTAGAAATGTTAAAAATGAGGAAAGGAGGCCTTCAAAATAGGAAACTCTCTTCTCTGCAAAAAATCCCAGCCCTTTAAAATCAGATTTAAGACTTTAAAAGGTTAAGAGCAGAAGTAAGACTAGATACTGCACAGCAAACTAAATGCTGGCCACAAAATGAAGCATTTTCATCAAGAATTCCTGCTCAAAAATCCCAGACTGTTCAGAGTATCACAAGTACAATAAAAGTAGGTTTCAAACTTCCTCAGTGTTCATCTTAACATCTTGATGTTCATGATGGGCTGGCAAACACGGCTTGAAAGCTTTTCCTTCCACAGTAGCCAATGCTGAAATGCACAGAGCATCATGAAGCTGCAGGGACTCAGATGTCTGGGTTCAGCACAGACGTTTTCAGTTTCACCACAAAGCAATGAGTGACCAGTTGTTAGAACACAGCACAGTGTGGTTAACCCTGGGCCCTTCAGAGGAAGCAATGGGACTGGATGTTAAGATCTGGGGTGGTTTTTCACAGTTCAAAACCAAGAATCACTTTTGAGTTTTATTAACCTTAAACCAACAGACCATTTTTAGTTTCAAACCAAGGTTTGTAAGTCTTAGCTAAATGCAGTTACTGCCTGAAGATTCGGAGACACCAGAGTAAAAGAACAGGCAATAAAAGGTTTTAATCCTTTAATAAGATACACACAGAGTAAATCTAAACATAACCTTCCTGCCAGGTACACAGCATTAAAACAGCCTTGAAGAGAATTCTTGTAGAAAATCATATTCTATTTCGGGCTTGCCTAAATAAATCTGGGGAATTTGTCTAGCACTCCTCTTTGAACTCACAGAAAGCTCTGACTCACTCCTTTGTAATACTTTCTAGTATAAGGAGGTTCACAGGGTCAACTTTAATCCCTAATCTTGTGGAACATTCCTCAGTACCTCCAACTCCAGCAGCTTTACGCGTGCCAAAATACAGACTGCAAAAGTCTGGCAGCGAATTCAAACATGCAGAAAGTGAATTACAGGCTGAGTAACTCCAGTAGTGTTCCTACCTTACATTACTTACACCTCTCTCTCTCCATAAATTGCACTCAGGAAAAAAACAGACCAAGTGTTTCAAAACTTGACATTTAAGTGTGATTGTGAATTTTTTTTTACAGTTTTATGCTCTTTGCATCTGACAGGGAACAAAATGTTTCATTAGATTAGTATTAAATGTATATTTAAAATTTGATAACAACCTTACTGCTAAACCACTCTTGGTTTTTTTCTTAAACTTTGTTCTATAAAGAAAGAATTGCATTTTCCATTTATATTGCCTTTAAATTTCAAAGGCAAACAGCTTTTTTTTTACCTACAGTATGTAAACCTATCTTTCAAAAACAAAGCAACACCATTAATTAAGTCTCATTACGAAGAAATATGGTTTTCAATAAGCAATTTCACAGCAATAAAAACTTGACTTGGTAAAATATTCATATATTCAACTAGAAATTAAATAAAGCATCATCAAAATCTGAAAAGCATTCTAAGGCCTTCTGGACTACACACAGGTAGGACTGACTGGGGAGTGCAGTAAAGAAAGCCCAGCTTTTGTGAAATGTTCAGTCTGGTATGAACCTGAAGATAAAAAAAAAAAAAAGATACTTAACACATGCTTTCAACACCCACCTTTAAATATTAAAACAGGTACAGACAACAGAAATCAAAGATTTTTGTATTACAAGGGAATATTAAAAATGATACCTGAGGTCAGTGTGTTTCTGCTAAGAACCAGATGCAAATACAACAGACTTGTCTCCTGGTGCATGAAAAGCAAATACAGCTCTGTTGACCAGAAACATAATTAAAGTGAGAAACACAGCAAAACAGTGTGGAAAATGAAGGATGCATGGCCCTGGCAACAACCGAATCTGATCTCACAATTCAAGTATCCATAGGCATTTTCTACAGCAAAAATAATTACAAAGGAATGCCTGTTTCTACAGCCTCAGTAAACTCAGACATACCTGGATCCCTCTAACAAGTATCTTGCATCTTGTCTTCCTTTTATTCAGCAGTCACAGACAGGAGAGACTCCAGAAATACTTTTCAGTAAGATTTTGCTGTAGAAGCATTCCAAGGAAACATCAGCTTCTAAGTCATGCAACTTGTCAGACACTTGGCACTAGACAGTGACCTTGGAACACGAATTCAAAGTAAAATTGCACATACCTTGGCAAATGTCTATGCATACATCTTGTAGGACAGTTTCTGTGTTCTTCCATAAAACCCCTCAGAACAGAAAGGTGCTGGAAGGAACTCCTTCAGAAGTCAGTGTGGATAGAGCATCACCCTGTGTATTGGTTTAAGTCTTCAAAATACAGCATACATTGAACATCTGCTGGTTTTCTGACCTCAGGTATTGACCATTCCAAAATGTATCAGCAATACATGTGAACAGCTGTTACACTTCTGGAACAAGATCTTGTTACATGCATACTGCAAGTTTATATAGATTTGTTCCCTTATGAAAATATCCGTAAGTGATTTAAGAGATGTTTTTGGACCTTCATATCCTTGTTCCATAGAATACATAAACCCAAGCAGGAGGCAAGCTTCACCTAGGAATAGTATCCTAGAAACACTCACATTTTATTTTTCTTAGCCTGAAATCATTCCTAGATAACGTCACAAACACAAATTCCTCCTACCAAACCACAGCATGTACCTGTAAGTGAAAGAAGCCAAGATAGAAACATTGCACCTCAGCTTTCTCTGAGTATTTGCAAATATACAGAACAGATTTATTCTGTACAGAACACAAGCTTTGCAATTTACCAAAGCAAGGAATAAATATTTCCAGCCTTTGACTGTACAAGATCTGGTGCAGCAGCTGTAGGATGGAACAGCAGCTCGAAGCAGTTGAGTCCAAGGTGTATTTGTGTAGACTCCTTGTGCTGTCTGATGCAAGTAAGACTCAAGTAGAAATGGTTCAACAAAGTTATATAGCAAAATTAAATAGTCCTTTCAATAACTAAGAGGATGATTTTCCCCCCAGTCAGTACCTGAGTTGGAATATTTGGAATAAGCAATAAATTGTATCAACTCGTCTTTCCCATCACGCTTGACAACCCAACACTAAAGGAAACAAATTATTTGTGGAGTTAAAAAGATCTGCCCCATTGAAGGGAACAATAAACCCATGAAGAGCATTTTTCATAGAACAGCAGCCCAGTAATAATTCCCTATCTATTAAGGTCAAAGAACTAGCTACTCAAATGAGGACAGCAGCTTTTCATCATCCCTGTGATATTTATACTTCTACAGAGCTGGCTCTAATAAGCCAATTTCCATCCAGGAAATGTGAGTATTATCCAGTGTTTCTTGTGGTAGACCTACAATTCTTATTCAGTTCTTATCCATCCCTGTTCCAGAAGTTGTCAAGCATGGGACTGTGTTCAACAAGCAGCTGTGCATATCTGAAACTACTTCAATTATACAAAAAGGTCAATATAGACACGCAACAGAATGCCAAGCTAAGAGGTCCACATTAAACAAAAGTCTACAAATTCAGATGCTTAATGCAATTTGCTCCTTTGTTTTGTCACCTTCAGTGCTCTAGGTTGGCTGTTTAATATGCACCTATTCAAAGAGGTTATGTGGATTCTACTTGTATATTTTTAAAGCCATGTTATTTTAAGCAAGCAGATAAAGCAAGTTTGTGTCTGAATGGTCACAAGCCTGGGGGTACTGCTGCAGTGTCTGTGTAAACCTGTTGTGATCCTAAACGTGTCTGACAGTCTGCCCTGGCACTGCTGCTGCTGCACCAGGCACACTGGGCTGCTCCACCTCTTCCCACCATCCTTCCCCTTCCTCCTCCTCCCTTCCATGCCAGCAGCTGGGAAAGACAGCTGCTGAGAGTCTGGGATCTGGGAGAGCCAGGTTCATGCAAGGAATGGTAACTGAGCCAGTGTTTTAGAAGGGAAACGTTCAAACACCATCACCCATCAGTACAGAAAAGTCAGTTTACATTGAATTCCCTGACAACTCCATTAAGTGTTTTTCTTCTAAACAAAAAACAGTCTGTGCAAGTCTGATGCCTTATTGACAGCTTCAACACTAAGATAGAAGGCAAAGCCATGTTTCTTTCCACAGCATATCAAGAATACTTTAATAACCAGTAAGATTCAGATCAGCTTTAATCAAAGCATAGGGAGCTGTGTATTTAAGCAAGAATAACTTGTATTCAAATAATCATTACTGATGTCAAATTAACGTTCTGAGTCATTATCCCTTAAATGTCAGTGAGCAGAGCATGTCATTCACACATCCATGATCTACATCAGCACACAGCCTCAAAAGGACAACACAATCAGTGTTCACTTGTCAACATGAAATCCTGTTTCTTTTTCAAGTAAAACATTCAGTAAACACTTCAGCATTTTCTTTGATTTGAAATTATAGTACAGCAGGATGGGATTTTATCCATGTGATACTGAAAAGCACAACAACTTTTAAGGTTTTTTTTTTTTAAACAATCAACTGGATTCATGGAAGTTGAAATGAAACACGACAAAGACGTTCCCAGAAGCTACTGCCTTGCAGTTGGCTTTTTATGAACAGAAACTTCATTACATAGTGAGACCCTTAAATTTATCCATGTGGGACAGGCACCACATGTGATCAGAACAAATTAATTTTCACTGACTTCCAGGAGAACTTCCTTTTGCTCTTACAGTCACAATCCAGATCCCAGATTATATCTATATATGAAAATTCAAGCTGGAACAAGGCAGTTCTTCACAAACCCCATCCATTTTTTGGAAGTATACTGAACAAAAGATTGCCTGTATCTTGCAATGTAAGAACAGTGCAACAAAATCTTTTATTGCTGACCAGGAAACAGTTTCACATGATTAAAACAAACACTTGTGCCCTTGTTCAAAAACAGTCAGATAAGTAAGAAGTATCAGACACTAATCATGTCCATACAGTTTAAGTCTGCTTCCTTGTGTACAAACACAAGAAAAACAAATCACTATTTTTCTGCAAAACTAAGCCTTATTCACTGTGAGACTTTTTTGAGTGAAAGGAAGGCAATGGTTCTGGTACAGTGAATCGCTTCTCATGAAGTTATCTTAGAAAGAAGAAGGTTCTGCAGGAAGAGTATGTCTAAAAACTGTTAGCAAATATACACAAGGAGGCAGGACTGATGAGAAGCTACAGGTAACCTCAGATTTACAGCCTTACTACTGCAACTCCACAAAATACAAAATGATTTTGTAGGAAACTTTTTTAAATAAAACATCTTTTACATGATTGCAAGTGCATAGTTTACAAGTTCAGCCTTGTCTGCCTGTTGTCAGTTTTATAGCAAAGAGGGACAATGCTTTGACAGATGACAAATACAGGATAAGCCCTTTATCATGTTCCACTTTTATTGAACATTTTCTGCAAATGCAGATTACAACCTTGGTTTAGGTTGCACGCATCAAATTAAGCCATAATAAATCAGTGTTTCTGAAATCCAAATCCTAGTGGCAAGGGTTAGGTAGTGGTTGATTTCTGAAGTTAGAGAAATTACAACAGTGTAAGTGTCACTCATAAAAGCAGTATGGTGCAAGAGGCTCTTTGGTGCCAAAAAATTGTCAGTGATGCATTTATGAATGCTACTGAGTAAAAAGCAATCTAATTTACAACTCTTCCTCGCAGTGCTAGAGAAACATTAAAGGACACTGGAAACCCCCACACCTTGAGCAGTCTGCGAAGAAATATCACCATTACAGAAAAGCTGTATAAAAATCAATGACAAAAAACTGAAATCAGAAGGTATATCCTATCTTTCATCCTGAAATACAGGTCAGGTACGGCCCAGCTCTACAGCAGGCATATTAAATAATCAGATTTAAAGTGATCTACATATTGAGACCTGAAAGATCACTGCCTTAATCTCACACCCATTTATATGGGCATTTATGTGGCAATGTACTTGCATCATCTAAATCTTCAGTAGCGCCTAAAGAACAAACTGCCTCCACACCAGCATGCACCCAGAACAGCCATATGGCAAACACCTAAGGATGTAGAAACCCCAGATTTCAAGTGAAGCCTAAGAAATCCTAAAGGAACTCACAGTTCATCTCTCTGCTGACTCGTGGCTGAGTGTAACAAAAACACAGACTTGACTTGTGAGGTTTTTCCAAACTACAATGTATAGGCCGATCCTCGCGTAGATATACACATATGTACAAAATGTATAGAAAACCAGGAGTCCTGCAGACAAGAGTCCTATCTCGAGTGGAAAGACACTACACATACCTTAAAGGAGAAAAGGAGATAAAGGGCCAATTCTGCCAGCACGAGCACTCGTGGTTCCACACTAACTTCAGTCATTATTGCATGCATTAGATGCCCAGAGTCACGAGTACCTCTGGTGCAGCTGAGCCAACTGACTAAACTGCTCTTCCAGTACACCTCACTTTCAACCTGATCTAAAAGTCAAGGTACTACTTCACACGTCAATAAAAGAGGAAAGAAAACCCTCATGTGATTTGCTACAGCAATAAGTGTAGTTATCTGCACAACCTGGCTGGGTTTAACACAACTGCAAATCTCCGTTTCAAAACAGACTATTCTACCTCGCAACACCTGCACGGTCAGAAACAGAAAATAGAAAATACACAGCTTCTCAGACACTCACTCAGAACTACCAGCTCTAAAAACCAAACTTTCTGTTTCTTTTAAAATGCAAGTTTGCTTCACTGAACTACCACTGCAAATCCTACTCTTTCCCTTCCAACCGTGCCTGCCTCAGCATTCCAGATTACAGCTGAGGCATTTGCACCCTCTAGCTGTCACAGGGAGGACACATTACTTATATCTAACTTACATTCATTTTCAACTTCAAATTTATTGAGGCAGTTTATATCAAGGTATCCATAAAATAATTCAGAAATAACCCAAGTATACCATTTAAACATCTTCATGATTTATCCATTTACACACTCAGTACACAAACAACCCAGCCTCTGTACAAGTTCATCACATGCAAACCACCCATAAAGACAAAAACTTTAATTAAAAATAAGTCACAACTCAGTGTACTGTTTCAACTGCATCTCCATTTACCAAATGGCACATTGAATATTCTCTAAAATAAGATGTTTTTAACAATCTTGTTAAAAAATTCTTGGGCAAAATATTTCTAGACTTAAAAAACATCAAGATTTTTCAAAACACTCAAGATACTATACAACTTATAATAACCTTGAAATAGGTTTACAAGGTTGTTAACCAAGGTATTTACATACCAAATAATGTAAAGCAAAAAATTTGTATTTCTAATGACAAAAAGGTGATGCATTAAAGATTTATGAAATTAAAATTAAGGCTCTTTGTTATAGTTCTTTATGTAACTTTACATAATAGCCAACTTTGGAAATGTCAGTCTTGCACATTCTTGTCAATCTACTGCATTTAAAGCAGTAGGGTATATTAAGTATTACTTTGAATAATTACATTGCTACTTCTATGTTTGAGCATGCTTTTGAAACACTGTAATTATGAAATATTTACAATGTGTAGCCTTCAAACTTTATGTAAAAGCCCAAGTATGACTGTCTGATTTGAATACAAACAACATACTTGTAAAAACACTTTTGCTTCTCAAAATTAAATGTAAACTACAGTTTTAATAAGCAAACCAGCTCTGAAAAGTTTCAACGTGTGCCTGAATGTGGACAGTAAAAGTTACGTGAAATTTCTCAGACAGTACTGTTTTCATTTCAGACTGTATCATTTCATTGTATCAGCTGTTTTCTGTAAGCATGTAGAAAAATTAAATATTTTTTTTTAAAAAATTATTCCAAGACCTACATATACTTTGAGCTATGTCCATAGGTTTCTTGAAAACTCAATACTGTCTCGCAGGTTGTAGTGATTGGTCCACAGTTTATTTCAGGATCTGTGTTCAACTAAAAGCAACTCGCTGTTTTTCAACGTCATTTCTCTTAAAAGCACAATGATATAAAACACTGAAGACAAAACAAAACAAAAAAAAAGGAATGGTAACCTAAAGATCAAATTCATTAGCCATTTCTCCTACTATATCAAAATTTGTAGTCAGAATTGTCTTTATTGACTTTATTTTTAATTTTTGTACACAAAGAAAAACATGTTCATATCCATCATGAACAAAAACTTAAAAAGGCAGAACTAGAAGACATTTGTGTCCTTCACCAAAGCAAAGCTGTGCTAAAGGTTCCAAACATTTCCATTTTTAAAATAAATATTTTCTTTTTTTTTTTTTCATTGTCTACATTCCAGTCTTCAGAATGTCACTGGAAACTGCAGCCTATCATGAAATACACACTTTTAAACAGAGTCCCAGCTCACTGCGTTTGGTAGCTTGCCATACCATATCCAGCTTGGTTAGGTATTACAGGAGCACCTTGTCCCTGGGCAGGTTGAGCACCAAATCCACCCATCCAGGCAGCAGATGGAGATTGGCTTAAAAAGAAACAGGATGGTTAAAAAAGTGGGGAAAAGTAACTTTAAAACAAACAAACAAACAAAAAATACTTCCTACACAACTACTTGTATCAAAATAGAATAATTTCTTCTTTTTAATGAGTAATGCAGGTTAAGCTGTACAACATGTGATTTCTGAAAATATAATGAGCTTTTTAAGAACAAAAGAGAGAAAAAACCCACAAACCTTGGGTACCAGTTGGATATGGCACCTGCCTCCAAAGGCATGAACACACACAGGTGGCTGGAACTCAACACCAGTGATAGGTTTATCAGGGCTTAATATATTAAATTGGCACCAGATAATGAAGAATTAGGCAAACAAGTTATTTCAAAATTAAGTTAAAACAAAGAATTCTTGTGAAGACTTCAGTCTTCAAGAGACACATTATTAAATGCCCACCCAAATTCTGAAATTGCACAAGTTGAAGTGTCTGTGTGTAGTTCCTTCTCTCCCTGCAGGCAAATATCTGGGCTCCTGGCTCAAACTTGCTATCTCTGAAGGCAGAATCCAGGATATATTTAGATACCAGACAAGACCACCACCCAAAACTTTACCACACTGGGTGGTCTTTGTGCCTCCATCACACACAAAATGTGCCATCAGCTACAAGTCAGAGGGACTCACCCCAATATCTGCTCATGGCAAGCACTGAGCATCAACTTCAAACACATAGGAGCCCCCTAAAGTTTGAACCTTTGTGCAATCCTTGACTCATATGAGTCTGAAACTTAAGATACACAAATCTTGGAATATTCTAAAAATTAAATACAATTACTCACTCTACTCCAAAACCCTGTTGATTCCATGCTTGGCCATACATTCCATATGATGGTACTTGCCACCCATTAGCCATATATTGCCCATACTGTTGTGGATTTCCATATACTTGGCTCCATTGTCCCCATTGACTGTAATCCACCTGCAGAAAGAATAACCCATTGTACTTCAGATTCTAGAGATGGTTTATATTGCATTTGTGCTGTTGAAGGCAAAGTTTTGGCTATATCAATCAGAGAGCTAAAACAAGCAATAATGAGATCTGAAAAATAAGATGTCACTATGACTTAATTAGATCCTTGTACTGAAAAGTATATTTGTGTGTGCTTGAAACCCCAAAGACTATTTGGTTGGACAGCCACCTAATCTGCAGTTAGCAAAACAGCAAGAATTAGAATTACCTCAAAGTTTCTCCCTATCTTGGATCATATCCAGAAGACAGTAACAGATATTCCATCAAAATCACTAGCCCAATTTGATGAACTGGAACATAACTGAGACAGAACATGGAATTTCATAAGAACTCCACCACAAAATTTAGCCATTATAACTGGGAAGTCATTACAGGCATAAACACAATTGCTTTTGTAATACAAAGAAAAGGTTAAGTACAGTTACCTGTTGGAAGTTTTTAGTCATATCAGGGGATTCTTTACCCCAATAACATTTAACAACATGTCCTTCAATTGTGGTTCCATTAACTGAAACAATAGCATGTGCTGCACTTTCATGGGTAGAAAACCTAAAAAATGTAAAAACAAACTTATGTTATGTTTTACAGTACTTCCACCTGATTACTTAAACAGTGACTCCACACATACAGGAAATTCACAGAAAGACATCAGCTTTCATAAACATTCATCTTCTCAGGTAAAAATGTTGGTGGCCCCTTTTACAAGTTCCAAATTATTCTATGAATATACGGTGACAGCTTTTACTGCATCAAGACAAGTTCAACCAAGTGAAGTCACAGAGAGATGAAGCATTACTACATGCACAGACCCAGAGATTTTGCTTTCTCTGTCCATACCTGACAAATGAGTAACCTTTTTCTGGAAAAACCCTTATTTCCATAATCTGGCCAAACGGTGAAAAAGTCTGTCTCATAAGTTGATCTAAAACACAAGATGTTTTTGAATTAGATGTTTTTGAATTAGTAATCACCCTGATGTCCAAGAAGTTTCAATAATAAAAAATCAGAGAACATTTCATACCTGTTAGCCCCGAGGCAATTCCTCCACAGTACACAGTACAGTTTTTTGGACTTGACTGATTTACTACGTCTTCAAATCTCAACTGTTTTGTATTATCTATAAAGAGAGAAGGTTGGTTTTCAGCAGTGGGCTGACAGCAACCCAGACACTTACCTCATACACAAGCATCAATTTCACATTTAACAAACACATTCAATATTTTAGGACAGACCAGCAGTGCCAGCACTATGTTGATACTAAACATACCAAAAAAATATAATCAAGATCTGGAAGGCAAGCTAACATGTGATTTAAATGACATGATTCTGGCTTATGTTTTATACCCTCACTGAACAGTGAAGAGACAGCAAACATAACACAGTAGGACATGAAGCTCTTACTTTCTTGTGTACTTTTGGGGGCTGGTGGTTTCCTTGTTGCCCAGTTAGTTCTGATCTGGCGGCCTCCCAACCACTGGCCTCCCATGTGTACAATAGCATTTTCTGCATCCTGAAGAGATTAAAACAGAGATTGTAGCACTTCCAAACAAAAACCATGTACAAATCTATTCCTATTACCTGGTTATCAGTTATTTCCACTGATAACACCAGTAACAGTACTAAGAAGAGCATGAAATTCTGAACACTCATAGCAAGTAAACATTAATTAACATGAAGATAACTGGTTACAGAGAAGGCTCTCAGAAGTAATTTGGTAAAAACTTCCTCCCACCCATCTTCTACACAAGTTAGAAGCCAACTGCAATCATATATATACTACCTGTATATATGCCATATACATACATGTACACACACACATTTATACCATTTATATATATACTACACAAACACCTGCATTAGAATGTTCAAAAGCTGCCCAAAAAAAGTGGGAAGGTCACACAGACGCCAGGACCAATCACTGAAATAAAATAACTATCATTAAATGTTTCTTTTGCTTCTTGGAGGTGTGTAACAGATGCTTTGTAAGTTCTTTACATGTTCAAGTCATTGTATGAACACACACGAGAATCCATGGCCCACTTTTTATCTTGAACATGAAACTGAAGGCAATCTTTGTAAGAAGAAACATCTGGTAAGCAAGGGTAAGTTTGTTAACAGCTGCAAGAAGCAATTTGTCTCCCAATTGCTTTGGAGAAGACAGGCAGAACACACAGTGCATGTCTGAAATGCTTTTCCAAGGGCACAGAGCTTAAGGATAAAACCACCAAGCACAAGGGACAAAGAAAATGTGGACAAGTTAAAGGTGAGCTGCTCCCAGCTACAATTCTTTTCTCAAACTCAGGACCTTGATCTTTCTAAGTTTTAATTGTATTGAGTACTCATTTTGAAAACATATAAATACAAAAATGATATTACAAAAGATCACTGATAAGAAAAATCTAAAAGACAAAACCAAACCACCAAACATACTTTTTAGTACTATGTTCAGAATTAATCCATTAATTTTATTGGGGTTTTATTATGTTTTATTTTTTAATGAATACAAATTTGAAACTGGAGTTTTTATGGTTCAGCCTGAAAAAGAATCCAGTAATTTTAATCCCCTGACTGTTACACTTCCCCTCTGGTCACAGGAACCAAACAGAACTGTATGATAAGGGAAGAGGGGTGCAAGGAAGTAACAGCCATTCCCAGCTGTAACACAGAACAAAGAAAGTGCAACTGGAAAAATACACTAAATCAAGGCATTGCATTGCAGTATCTTATGGCACTGGCAAATCTGAAGAAATTAAAACTTTTTCTCTGATTATGACAGCTCCAGGTTATAGAACATCAAAAGAGACTGGACATGTAGGACTTCTGACCACACAAACAGGCTTTACATGCCTAAAATCCTGAAACTGTTTTTCCTATGCTAAATATTTAAGGAAAATTATTCACAGTTTCCCCACATTGTCCTAAACACACACACAGCTCCTGTACATGTAAATGTGTTTCCCTGGGTGAAGTCTAATAAACAACGAATACATAAACAGGCAAAACTAAAAATGGAAAATTGAAACTATTTTAAACCTGCATTGTGATTACTCACCAGTTTGTTATAAAAAGATACAAAACCATAGCCTTTTGACTTTCCAGTTGCCATATCTTTAACTACCCGTGCATCCCTGTGAAAAGAAGCACAGCTATATGAGGGTAGTATTGATAACCTGCAAAATAAAAACTAAAAGGAACCACACACACTGTATTGTGAGCATAATTTTTTCTTATAAATTCAGTTAGCCCTAAAACTACAGTCATTCCTGAACTCTCCCTATTGCTTCTTTACCTGTTAGAAAAAAGCAGTAGGACAAAAAAAATAACATGTAATAAACATGCAACCTATGCACATAACCTATACTGGCTATAACTAGAATGTTCAAATTTGAAGTATAAGAGAAACAAAGTTTCCTTGTCTAATATTCTATTGGCTAGGGTCCTCTAAGGTTTACTGTTCTATAAATTACTGTAACAATTCTATCTAATTTACCATGCATTTTCTAAATAGTTAAATGTCTTCTGCCTAGTGATACAAAATATATGAAATATTAAAAAAATCGAAAAAGAGGAAAAAATAGGAATTAAAAGGCATACATGGCCTGTTAACAGATTTCTTTATTTTTCTTGGTCAATTCTCTACCATCATTTTGGAGTTTGGGTAGCTGTAAATTTTGAAAAATTGACATTTTCAGAAATTTAAGAAAGGAGAATAAAACTAACAACAATGCTAAGCACACCAGTACGAAAACAACAAATTTACACAGAAATTTTAGTGAGTAAGTTAAAATGATTGGAAATATAGAACTGCACTGAATATAGAATGTTAAAATGTAAATACTAAAATATGTATATATAAATAATGTATAATAAGAATAAATAGAAATGAGAAAAAATCTACAACTGAGTTCCAGTGTGCACAGTTCCTTGCAGTTAGCCTTCAAGATCCTGTCCATTCTTATGAGCAATTCTGCAAAATAACCAGAATGCTATTACTTTTAATTGTGACTTGGACTTTAGAAAAACTGCAGGTCTCAGGTATAAATATAGATTGAGAAACAGAAACCTGAATTATTCTTTTTAAATTGATTTTTAAAACAGTACTACTTACCACATTAAAGAGACAAAAAGCAAAGTAAACAAAACAGCAGAGGTAAGAAATAAGATTTATGATTCATTTAAAAATATGCGTACAGAACAAGAGAAAAATAAGAATTTTGTTCTTAGAAATATATTCCTGTAAAGTAGTACAAAAACGTTCATGTGCAACTTTGATTTTTATAAAGATAAACTGATAAAAGATTAACAGATTTTTTTTGTAGCAGTACTCTTTAGGATATATATATTTTAGCACTCTCAAGGATTTAGTAAAGTTAAATATGTTCAATTAGAACACCAGGTGATTTAGCATCACCTGAATTGTCCATGAGAAGTTTAAAGAAACATTCTCTTAACTGGTAGAAATGTGCACATATTGTAAAGCCACCATTCATTCATTTAAGATATTATAATTGTAATTTATCCCATTATCATAAAAAACCAGATTTCATTCTCATAAGTAATAACTTTTGTCAAACCATTCCCAAGTTATTAACTAGTTGCTTTATAGAATTATATTCCAATTGCCCAGTTTTTCACATTGCCTATGAAATGCAGCAAAAATGCACATAAAACACACCCAGGATACAATAGATACCAGTTGTAAAGTTACTACTCTGTACACATTCTCAACACCAAAAAAATCACACTTAGAGCAGTAATTAAATTTTAATAAAAAGTTGAAGGACATTAGCATATAAATTAGATAAAAAGCACATTGCTTTCAGCAAACCAGAGCACAATTACATTACTGTATTTACACTGTGAAACACACTGAGATACAACCCCTCTTTACTACCCACCCACCCACCACAAGGAAATCAACAGCAGAAAAATGATCTCAATAGATAAAAAATAACATTTCAGCTTAGAAACACATTTTCACTACAACATTTTCTGACTGATAATGGAAATGTTTATGATGATACTTACGATATTTTACCAAAAGGAGCAAATGCTGACTTGATGTCTTCTGTTGTTATTTCTGGACTTAAATCCCCAACGAACACATGGAAGTGATCTGAAAATAAATAATTTACTAATCAAATATTTAACTGCTATCTGAAGTTTCAACTCCTGAGAAAGTGATGCTCTGCACACAGCACTGGGAACCAGGAACGCTCAGGATTCCGTGTGAAGAGCAGCAGCAATTTAATCTGTCCACTCCGCTTTCCCCAGTTGCAAAGCAGAAACAGAAGAATTAGTTTGCAAAATTTTATTAAACACTAGATGGGAAGGAGAGAAATTATGTTTAAATGTATTTATGATAAATTATTACCACTTTGTGAAGTATTTGTGTAGAAACGATACTGTGGCATTACATTACTTACTGGATGTATCTTTTTTCTGGCTACTTGGTGTTGTTGCCCAGTTTACTTTGACTTCCTGAAAACAAGTATAAGATTTAGTATAAATTCACAAAACTCTTACATTTTATAAGTTCATTCAAGGGTGAGTTGCAACTATTAATGTCTACTAGTAATCATTTAATATAAAACACCATCATAAAACAGAACATCACAAATAATACATTTCCTAAACAAGGCTGACTTTTTTATATCAATACTTAAAAAAGATTATTCTATCAATATTTAATCTTGGTAAAACATCCTCAACAGTTTCATTAACATTGTCACTCCAATCTATATTCTTTATATCTAAGATTACCATGTGAGTAACTTACCTTTCCCAAAATTTTTCTCCCATTCATAGCAGCTAATGCAGCAGCTGCATCTCTGTGTTCATAAAATTCCACAAAGCAATAAGGGTCATTGCTTGTATGCTGCAAAACAGAAAATCCAACAGAAGAGTTGACCCTTCTGCTATCGGGTTGCTGAGAAGAAAATCCAGGAAAATATATTACTTATAGCTAGAAACTTTCAGAATGATTTGCATCAGATTTATGAAATAGCCTTTGACATTACACTTAAATGCAAGAATTATTAAGATGGATTTTTTTTATTAAAGGTCTAGCAGTTTCTGAAGGATAGCTTGCTCTGAATGAGGATTGAAGTTTACTGAACTAAAAATAACTGATCAGAAAAGTGATCTGCAAACTGGATGGAAAGGAGGGGGAAAAGGGAAAGAATGGAGAGAAGAACAAAAGTGCCTCATGCATATACTCAAAGTCAGAAAGGTTTATTCCCCAGACACATTTTCATCAATTTTCTCTTGCCCTACTTAAGAAGTCTTGCCTTTTATTTGACTGAAAACCACCAGCAGGCAGTAACCTGGAAGCTGCACAGTGTCAGTCTCAAGTGAAAAATGCCATAGCAAACAGCTGGGAAATAACCTTTTAAAAGAACTCCAAAGAGTTTGACCGAGGGAAAAGGGTATTAATCAATTGACTGTTAACTGTGTTAAACCTGGAGTACAACCTGTTTTTGTGGGATGACCTATAAAACCACCTTTAAAAGTACTCACTGACAGAGGTTGCTGAAGTAATAAATGCACCAGAGTATAAAGTGCAAAGAACAGAAGAGTTTTCTGAAAAGCTGATCAAGTGGAAAGGATGTCGAGAATGCCAACCTGAGCACTGGATTTGATCTACCTCCAAGATGTAATGAGTACAAAAACTCTAACCAAAACATTTCCATTAACTATCCAGCATGTGCAGAGACCAAAAGATGATAAACATTAATATTACCCTAAACAAGTGATTTCTCACATGGATAGGGAAGGGTTTAGCACACAGGAACTGTTCTGGCATCAGTATTCTCACCTCTCAACCTCCTTCAGTGCCAGGCAGAACACAGCTGTAACACAAGAGAAGCCTTTTCCAGCATTCCTTTTAACTTCTGACAGCTCATACACACTTACACTGATGAACAATCTAATCCTTCCCCCTAAAGCTTCAAACATAGTCCTGTCTACTTCTGAAGCTGTTAAGATGCAACAGTTGGACAGATCACAAGGCCTTTATACACCTAAAAAAGGTCATGGAGTCTGAGGTCACTCTCCTGAACACTCTCAGTACTTGGGGCCTCTAACTGATGCACAATGAACAGATGAGAGAAAATGTACCTGAGATGATAAAAAAAGTTTCAGTCACAAAGTTCTCTACAAGCACACTCACCTCAGGTGCCCCAAAAAAGAAAGTCTTAACTCACCCCTCCTCCCACACTTCTTTGGGAAAACCTATTTAAGGCTCCTTTAGGAAAGCTGGTGTAGTTTAGTACTGAGAACTTGGCTGAAAAGGAGAAGAATCTCTTGAATACACTCAGATCTTCCGGTGCTCAAACTATCTACTAACACTGTGCCACCAGCCTGAGTATTATACATCCCCAAAAGAAACACCTGAAAATTTCCAACACTTGATGTGTGCATGTCACACACTCTGCAAAAGAAAAAGTTGACTAAAATGGAAAAAAATCACAGGTTTTTAAAAGGTGATGGTGGTACTAACAATGGTAAGAACCACCTAACCATGTTCCTAGAACATGTTTACCACACACTGCAGAATGATGGACACCATGGACAGGTCCTGTGACAGCTGCAGGCCAGTGCCAGTCCAGAATCCAGCCTGTATTTCTGTCACTGCTGGTTGGCAGGTGCTGAGGTCAGCCCAGTGCAGTCACCTCTGTGTGACTGAATACAGCTGCCAGCAGTTTTTGTTTATCTACTTGTTTCATAAAGATGGCTCACTTATGGAAAGATCTTAAAACTACAAAGCCTCAACCAAGGTAAAAATCTTGAAATTTCTCATCTGATCCTCAAGAAACCAAACTGATACTAAGAGCTCTCACCCAGGCAAAGGTGGGAGCAGCAGCACCTTATGTCTGTAGAGCACATGACAATCAAAGCTGTTTCTTCTGAGAAAAACTAACAACAGTGATCTGTCATCCTTCTGTTATTTTTCTCCAATAAACTTAAAGCAAATGCAGCAGAGAAAAGTGTCACATGGGAAATGATTAGTCTAGACAAAGATGAGAGTGATTAAACAAGCAGCAAGCTGATGATAAGGTAAAAACAAAGAAACAAACAAGCTGTGTGACACACTGAAAGGAGAAGAAGCCCACAGGGGAGTTTCTGCTAGCATTCCTAAAGAAGCCTGGTCACAAGACCTGCCTTTTAATACTTTCATTAACAAAAAACTAATATAACTGTCCTCAAGACATCTGTAATTACAAGTTAGCATGAAGCATAAGATGTAGTAAAGTATGAAGAGTATACAGAAACCAGAGATGAAGGATCAAAGCTTAAACATGGCAGAAGCTCAGATTAGCACCTCCATGCTCAAAGCTTACCAGTTATAAACACAGGAAGAAGGAAAACTACCAGAGATAAAGAAGTTTTGTAGGATGTGTCAAGAAGTTCACAGAAATGGCTGCAAACCATAAAGGTACCAGAGTATTTACAAAGGAGATAAGAAAGCATTAATACTTACCAACACTCTGTGCAAAAGACTTTATCTGGAATACTATGGAAATTTTGTCACTTTGTTTCAAGGAAAAATTAATTTAAGGACAGGTGCAGACAAGAGCTATTTGTACTGGTGCAATCAAGAGCTATTTGAAAAAGCTGAGGAAGAGTCAGATTTATTTTGAAGGATTTCTTACTTTTCATCCTTAGCAAAGAACCATTTATTCAAGAGGGACAAGAATTACTGAGGCTCATGTTCAAATAAAGTGAAAAATGCACAAAGCAGCCTTGAGTAACATTTGAAATAATAAGGTTTCTGATCATCAGAACGATGTGATTCAGCAAAGAAGGGGCAACAATCTTAAATAGAGTGGAATCTCACCACCAGTTGATAAAAGGTGTGTCAGGGCTACAGACCCCAGGTGTCTCCTGCAGAGTTACCCCCAAAGCCAAACACTATCAGCCCAAAGAAATCCACTGCCAGAAACGCCAAAAGAAGCCCCCAACTTCATTTTTTTGGACAACTTAGGATAAAGTTGCATTACATTTGCTACCCCACCCCAGATGTGGAAGGCCTTACCTCTGTGATCATTTTACAGCTTTTGCATGGTCCAATCTGGCTGAATAACTGAAGTATGAGAACCTCAGTCACATCTCTGGAGAGGTTTCCTACATAGCTACACAAGGAAAAAAAAAAGAAGACCAAGATTTTAAACCAGAAATCATCATCTTTTAAAATGCAATTATAGGTTTAAAAACTTCAACAACTATAAAGAATCTCCCTTTAAAACATCTCAGGTATCTTACAGACAACATTTACAGATTATTTCATACTTTTAATGCAGTACTTATGTGGTTTCTAAATTATGACGAGAAGTGAAGCTCAATTCAGACACTGGACACCAAGACCTAGTGCCAATCATTGCCTTGGCACAGAGATGTCAAAAGCACAAAAACATTGCTCAAGAATGTTGTGCAGAACAAGCAACCAACTGGGCAATGATATTTTAAGTTTCACTTCCCACTGAGTATCTCATCAAGGATACCTCTGAATTTGGGTACAAACACACCTCTAACTCCCATGAGCTCAGGAGCAGCTCTCGGACAAATTGTGCCGCCTTGCAAGCAACCAACTCAACTTTTCTGTTTTCCTGAACATTTGGAAAGCCAGCCCACTCACCAACAGACAAGGTAATCTATGCAGCATTCTGCCACAGGAATGCACTGTACAGCATCTATCTCAGCTCCCACCTTTGTGATACCCCCCAAAATCCTGGCAGTGTTATTTTAATAATATCACCCAGACTTCTTGATTTTTGTTAGTTTGTAAATCTTGAGAAATAATTCCAAGTTTCGAAATACTTTTCAAGTTTAGATACAAGTCCTAGATTTACCAGCTGACAATAATGGCTGAGAAAGTCGTGAATGCAAAACTAAATTCTTTTTAACAATGTGACTAATTTGTAATCAAATTGTAAACAAAGTGATCAGTTAAGAGAATGGCTTGTCACAGTAACAGATGTCAAAAGCCATCAGCAGAGGGACGCTCATCATCTTTACAAATAACCCTGTCAAGGCATAAAGAATTCAAGTGCAACCATCAAGATGAGCAGAACCTTCTGTGATTCAGAAGCTGAAAGAATATACATTTTATTCATTTTACTCTGGTCAGTTACAGAACATCATAAAACTGCAAACTAAAGTCGGCCTGACCTGTTAATGCAGTGAACATAAACGTGAACAAGAGTTTTTTATTGCTCACAGACAAATTTATTTTGAGTTAATAAAGGTGTGCTGTGAAATTGCCCTGAGAGGCAAGCCTTGAAAATTTTTGAAAAGCAAATTCTGCGTTTGACAGTTGGACTTTCATCTGGATCAGCAGAATGAAAATGGACACTGTTTATTTTCATCAGAACACCACACAATGTTATCAACAGATGTTTGTTTATGTTGTTCCTCTCTCAGCAACTATGGGGCAATTCTGCACCTTCTCAGCAGGACTTCAATGCTACAAGATCCACACTGAGTTTCTGAAGTGTCACCTGAGGGTAGAACATCCACTAAAACCCTTCATGTAAACCATGTGAATTAACACAAGTCATTAACAGAACCCTGTGGTGTTATGAAGCTTTTCAGTAGAGAAATTTAAAACTGCAGAACTCCAAGACCCCTTAGAGGACAAACTGGCCATCTCACTGACTTTTCAGATCTGTCCTGAAAACTTAGTAGTTAAACATTTATCCTTACCTTCTTTCTGAAATATTAACTAAATTTTTGTTAATCATTCACCAAAAATAAATTGTAAATCACTAATAGCCTTTAGTGGAAGTATTAACCTTTGCAGATACTAATAAAATCAAATGGAAAATGTGTATCCCAGTAGGAATTCCAACATAAAGGGTCAGTGGTGCTGTGAACTTATTGCTTGTACTGATTTCCTCTGGATGCTGCAGAACAGTATTCATTAATACTGAGCCTTCACAGCACACTGATATGAAATTAAATAGTGAAGTCTTATTAACATTATTTCTGCTGCAAATCAGATTCAGTAAGGAGTACAATTAACACAAACAAAAAACCAAACATCATCCTCTTCTGCATAACATTAGCATGTATTTGGGAAACACAAGAAGTCTGAAAATCAAGCTGAAGAATTCCTCTTGGTCTGACAAAAATTTAAAAAAGGCCAGAGAAAGCCATTTCTCAGCAACCTAGTCAACTGAGGTAAGAAAAGTTACACTAGCTGCTAGAAGATACAAGATCTACCAAGGGGTTTTTTGGTATTACCATGTCTTCAGCAAGGTAATTGTGAGAATGCAGCATCATGAACCTTAGCTATGAAACAAGGTGCCTTTAAAAAAAAAAAAAAAAAAACCAACCAGGACCACCTTAACCACTACATTCAGATGGGATGTGAAATCCTGCTGGTCCATTAATTCCCTAAATGATAAATCCTGCCTTGGTGCATAATATTTCCATTAGTCAGAGGCATTCCCACCCTTCCCAAGTTACTAAAACTCAAACTTCAGTAATGCACACTCTGAGAATACTGCACAGTAAAGGTTTGGGTAGCAGGACACAAGAGAGACCCAAATGTCTCAAACTGAATGGAAAATATGGGAATACAGACCTCTACAAATTTGAGACAATATGCTAAAAAGTAAGACTTGATGGTTTCTTTCATGTCTTTAAGCAGAATGCAGCAACATCACCTCCTTCAGTACAGCTAGAGATGACTTCAATAAACACATACAAGCAAACATCCTCAGTGTGAATGTCTGAATACTACAGAACTAAAGAAAAAATATATTCACCACATTAGGAACAGACACCTTTCCTTTCTGAAACACAAAACTTGGCTCAGTTGATGTTAATCACCCACTCCACATGGCCAGCCTGTGGTCAGCTTTCCCCTTTCCAGCTCCATTTACACATGATGGAACAGAGCAGCATCTTCTATTCTACTTCATGAAATCAAAATTATCAGAGCCACACCTCAGGAAACCAGAAGACTCCCAACATGCTATTTTATGGTATTTCAATCTTTTTGGACTGGTACTTTCTATTATGCAAACCTTTTAACAATTATAAAACCCAGCAGGGCAGAAGCACTTACTGAACTTTTACAGATGGTCCTGGATGAGGTGGCAGGGTAGTAAAAGTTGGGGCTTTTTGCACACAGGCAATAGTGTTTGCTCCCTTCTGCAAGCCTGAAGCAACTCAATACCAATTAATAAGCCCTACAAAAAAACCTAAACCAAACAACCTAGACACAGATAGATGTCCTGACATAATTTTTTGACTATTACTCTTCTGAATTCTGCTGACAACACGAAGAATAACAAACTACTTGAAATTCAGAGATGTTGTAGAACTGTCTAAAGAACAAGAGGCACCTATCAGTCCATAATGAGTTTTGGAACTCAACTCCTTGGCTTGAGCAGAAATACTCTCTTTTTGAAGGTAAATGGATTTGTATTACATGTTAGACAGAGAGGCAAGAAAGGGACATTTACAGCCACTACTTTTAGGTCCACAAAACTCCCTTACACCTTTTTCTGAGGAAAAATCATAAATCTGACATCACTCTCACACAGGCAACATGCAAGAAATGGCAGTTTCCATATTTAAAAGAAAAAATGATAAGCAATAAGATAACTGATGTGCTCAAGACCCATGGAAATTCTAGCAACTCTGCCTAGTGCTTTTGAGCTACTGGAAATAAAATGATACCAAGAATAATCCACTCTGTAGCCTCCTCCAGGAGACACTCCTGTACAAGAGCTGAACTAAAGGAAGTCCAAGAGAAGTGAATCCGGGTGAAGCTTCACTCCTGCACCTTTATCCACATTCCAGACTGGAATACAGCATGGCTAGGCTGATGAGATAACAGCTGTAGGTATGCAGTGACTACAGAGCAGTCACTGAATGCCTACAAACCACACAAAACATTTCTGAAAGCACTAACAAGAATAAAACTTGGGAACTTTTCTGCTTGTCTGAGAGCTGATAGCATTAGCAACACGCCAGTTTAGTAGTAGAAGCAGGATTTTGATACAGCCTGTGATATCTACCAGTACCCACAGAAAACAGTGCTTTCAAGTGTTTATTTATTAAAATAAAAGTTTTTTAAAAATCAGAAGCTCACAGTTCATTTGAGGACCAGCTAAAAAATTACATGTGACAAATCACACAAAAAGGCCTCAATTCCTTGAGAGTTTTTTGGCAGAAAGTATCTAAGGTTATTCTTCACATTGCCATAGAATTAAGAAATATAAGAAATAAAAATGTAAATGGTGTCAGGTTTCAGTATTAAGCCCCAGAAAATATTCAGAATTCTTAGAGGTCCATGACTGACCTATCATGACTAGAAACAACATAACAGCCCTGTAAGTACTGCAAATTGGAACAATCCTTATTCCTGAGCTGTTTAAGGTGGGCATAAATATTGTAGGTAGGTTCTGCTTTTTGTAAGTAAAAAAGAATTACAATTGTTAAAAAAAGAAAATTCCTTCCTAAATTACAGATTTTGGATTTCATTTATTCCTTCAGGAGTGAAAAAACTAAGACATTCATAAAGTACTGCTTACACTCTCAATCAAGTGCTTCTGCACATGGTCAAACAGCCACTGAAACAAACTGTTCTTCACTTTCTCCCCCTCCCCCTCCCCAAATAACCAAACAATGAAAACTTTTAAGATCAACTAACAGTATTTTCATTTGTTATTCTTGGGGGGACAGTGAGTTTTATTTATGAGATCACAATTGCTCTGTATGAAAAGCAGTGCTCAGGGTAATAATCTTTAAAACACGACTTGCTATTCTAAATTTAAAGACATTTCAAATAAAAAGTAAGGACAAGAAGTTAAAATGTAAAAAATGCTACAGCAGAATTTTTGTCTTCCATGCAAAAAGCCAACAAATAATTACAGGAAAGTAACCCTTTGTGATTGTGGTTACTACAGAACTACTAGGAAATTAATGTGCATGTTGTTTATTAGTTTAACAAATGAAACAGTCACACACGTGCAATAAACCATTTGGGGCAGCTGAAGAGATGCAATTTCAGACACAAATTCATTTTTTTCTCATTAGTAACTAAGTGGGCTAAGTCAGGTCCTTGATGGATGTGCTGCTGGGAAGGACCCATGGCAATGTGGTACCCAAACTTTTTAGCACTGAAAGAACATTTTAAAACTTAGTGGGAATACAGCAGTTCTTAAAAGAAAGGAAAAGAGCCAATAATGAAGAAAGGAGCCTTGCAAATAAAACTGAGTAAAACACCGTGTGACTCTGCTCCTTTTCCTCCTCCTAGGCTAAAACACTCAAACCTAGGTCTGTTCTGAGGGCCAAGTAAACTCAGATCATTTGGATAATCAACACAAAAAGCATTTCAGATATTCTTATTTAAACTGTGCATCTCAGAGAGTGAGGACTGAGTGCTTATACTACACTACAAACGAGTTAAAAGAACTCTTGCCTAGAAAGGAGAAAAAACAAATTGCCTTGAGCCTTAAATGCCAAGTCATCATTTTGGTAGTGAGAACAGAACTACGAGACATTTTACTCTGTTTCAGTAGTTTCTTTAGAGCGGCTTTGAGTCCAGACTATCTCGGAGAGCTTTTCTGAAGGCTACTGTCCCGAAAGCTAAATAGACAAAGATTTCATCTGCACTGTCCTGGGCTGTGTTTGTCATCTGGGCAGCCCGAGCATGAGCCTGCCTTTCTCCCAGGGACAGCCCGAACGCTGCACCGCTCCCAGAGCCCCAAACACCCTCTGGCACTGCCCTGGCAATCCGGGAACTGCTTAAAATCAGCAGCAGCACAAAATCCCTGCTCTCGAGTGCCCAACCGCAAGTGCGAGCCTCCCTCGTACAAGCCAACAGGACAAAGAAAATTCATCAAAACCATATCTGCAAAGCTGAAAAGAACTCAACAGCATCGCCAAAATGCTCAAATTTGTATTTTTAAACAGAAAACAGATGACAGCCACCAAGTGGTTAAACAACCCGAAGAGACACGGCCAACACACAGTTATTTCTTTCTGCTGGGCCCGATACGCTGTTATTGAACCACACCGTGACACGCTGGAGGGAAAAGCGATCCCTCCCGGTTTCCCGGCGCTCCCCATCCCACCCAGTGCCGGGATAGCACAAAGAACTTTCCCAGCGCCGGGACCGCCGTGCAGGGGGGCCCGGGGGCGGCCTGAGCCCCCCGGGGAAGGCTTGGGACCCCCGCCTGCACCCCCAGACCTCCGGGGACGGACCCTGGGGGCTCCGGGGATGGACCCCGACACAGCCCGGGTCCAGCCGCGCTTGGCCCGTGTTTTCCTTGGATGGGTGCAGCGCAATGTCCGTGTGGGCCGCCGCGCTCCCCTCCCGCTCCTCTCCCGCTCCCCGTGCCCGGACCCCGCTCCGGCCCTGCCGCACACGCTCCGTCCCGCTCAGCCCCCTCCGCTCCCCCGGCACCCCTCAAGGCCCCGGCCCCGCTCGGTGGGAGCGCATCCCTGCCCCCGCCCCGCTCCGCCCCGGGCCCGCTGCCCACCCTGCCGCCCCCTCCCCACTCACAGGGTCCTGGGCTGCCCGTCGTCTTCCATGATGGTGGGCGAGCGCCGCTCTCCGCAGCCGCGCCCAGGGGCAGCGCCGGAGGGGCTCGGCGGCGCACGGAGGCCAAGGGAAGGTGAGGAGGGTGCGGGCGGCCCCGGCTCCCCCCGCTCCGCGTCGCCCCCGCGCCAGGTCCCGCGGCCGCAGATCCCGAGCGGGAGAGGGAAGCGGCACCACAAAATGGCGGCCGCCACCAGACGCTCAGGAAGCCGCGCTTTGCGCAGGCGCCGCCCCGCGCGCTCCCGGACCCGCTTCTTCTTCCAGGCCCCGCGGGGCGCGATGGGGATCGTAGGCACGGCCGGGCACGGTGTGGCGGGGCCCCGCAGCCTGCTGGGAGTTGTAGTTCGCCTCGCCGCGCACAGAACGGCGACAGCGCTGAGAGGGAACTACAGCTCCCGGCATGTCCGGCGGCAGCGGCGCCGCGGGGGCGCGCCCGAGCTACCGCGATTGGCCGCCGGCAGCCCGGGAAGATTCGCTCGTCTCCATCCCGGTCCCAGTCCCGGTTCTAATCCAAGATCCAGCTCCGGCCCCGCGGGACGGAGGTGCCAGGACTGCGCTGGAGCGCGGTGTCACCGTGCGCGGAGCACAAACGCCGCGAGCCGCTGTGCCCTGAGGCTCATGCCGGCCCTCCCTCATGGCCTGAGCCTGGGAGCGGCGGGGCTGCACCGGGACGAGTCCGTGAGGGATGGGGCTCGGAGCGAACCGGCCTGCTGGAAACTGCCCCTTGTGTGGCAGGAGGTTAGGACCAGATGTTTTTTAAGGTTTTTTTTCCAGCCCAAACCGCTCTGATTCCCGAGAATTCTGGTTTCACGTGCCGCGTTCGTGTGTGGGTACCACCACACCTGGCTGTGCATTAACAGCGCATCAGTTCATCGGGAGGATTCACAGATGTGAGATTCACAGATGTGAGATTCACAGATGTCAGATTCACAGATGTGAGATGCTCGGGCCCACCGAGAGAAGCCAAGTTGGGAATGGTCAGTGGGGAAATGGATCGGGATAACTCTGCACAGGCAGAGGATGAGCATCCTCACATGCAGGTCCTGCTCACAGCACCCTCACTCTGCAAAAAAAAACCAAACAGTTTGTACACATATTAAATATTCAATTACTCTTAAATACTCCCCTTTCCACAATAGTAATATCACAGAGAAAACTGCTTATATAGTTATCAAACTCGGTATTTTCGTGCCTGCTGCTCTCACAGTAGTGTTTTCCTCCTTTAATTTAAACATGCCAGACTGTTGCCAAGCACACATTTCTGGTAGAAGTTGTTCTAGCACGCGGATGCAGAGAGAGGTGGCTTAAGTAACTCTAAAAAATGTGTTAAAAACACAGCAGTTTGCATATGTAAGGAATTTGTGGGGTACTCTAAGCATGGATTTTAAATAGAGATTTTAAATAGAGATCTCCATGTCCAGCAGGGATCAAAGACTTTTTTTGTGTATTTCACAAGTTTGGTCTACAGGCTGTAAATCCCAGGAATTCTCTGAGTGCTGTGACATTTTCCAGTGCCTGCAGCTCCAGGAGAGGATGCAGCAGGATTGATGAGGTGCACCCAGTACTGACCAGCATCAGTATGTGCAGCACTGCCTGAGCTGCCAAGTGCCTGGCAATGTGTTTTTGTCCAATGCAGCAATAAACAAAATAAACTAAGGTTTAATTCAGGGATATCAAATTCCCTGCAAAAAGTGGGTATAAATTGAATTACAGCAACACCCAAGGAGCAAAGCTCTTTATAGACACTGAGTCTTCTCCAAACGTGTGCTGAGAGTGAAGTTTTTCTACTGGGCTTAAGATTTGCAGTATTCAGAGTGTTGCACAGCACTGATCCCAGGAGAAATTATCTGGAACAAAAACTCCACTGTGCAACTGTGTTTTCCCATGAATGTTTTGAGATTTGTTAATGGGGGAATCACACGCAGCCAATGTGAGTTTAGGAAAAGGCAAAACCTGCTTGAGCAACATGATCGCCTTCTGTGAGAGGGAGACCCACCTGGTGGATGTGGATGTGTCTGTCTGGACTTAATAAAGAGTTTAACCCATTTCCCACAGCATCCTTGTGGAGGAACTGGCTGTCCATGGCTTGGACAGGGGCTCTGGTGGGTAAAAATCTGTCTGGAGCCAGATGCTACAACAACATTACAGTTTTCTCTGAGTATTCACTCTAGCAAAGGAATTATTTTGGACTTTCCTCTTGATTTATCTCTTTGTCAGAGCAGCTTATCTGCTGGAAATTGGTAGCTTGCATTCCTTATTCTTAATTCCAAGTCTGGAAGCTCTGCTGTGGCAGTGAAATCTTGCAGAGGTGATTTGCTGAGTGATCTTCACCTCAGCTCTAGAATCAAAGCACTTTTTTTCTTTTTTTTTTTCCTACAGAACCTGCATTTTACAGATTTATGAAGAAAATCAAGACACAAGAAAGGTTTGAATTCTTAATCATTACCTCAGGATACTGTAGGTCCACCTGGGAGATAGCACAAGCTGCCCCAGGAGGGCAATGTGGAATTGGGAACAGGGATGCCCTGGAGGCAGAAGCAGTACTGCCTCTGGCACTGCTGCTTTCCCAGAAGGGAGGAGGAAGGTTTGGAGAGGAGGGGAGGAATCAGGGAGAGCATCTTTGAGGAGCTGTTCTCACCCAGCACAGCACAGAGCAGCACAGACCCTGCAAGATGTGGGACAGTGAGGGCAGAGCCCTGATGGGAAGCAGGCAGAAGGAAACTAGACCTAAATACAATCTTTTCTTGCTCTTCATCATCTTGACTTCAATAGCAAGAGGGGTGGTCTTGATATCCAGCCTCTTTTAAATCTAATTACTTTGATTTTTTTCTTTCTTTACAGATCAAATTATCCTTCTGAAGAACAGCAGGTATGATGAGATTTAAAATAACTCTTCAAATATGGACACTTACAGATGTGCAACAGAAACACCTGGGGCAAAATTTGGAGGTGTGCTCACAGCTGCTACCCAGCCCTTGGTCAGACTGGTCAGATTCCTGTGAACTAACTGGGAATTAGCACAGAATTATGGAATACAACCAGCCTGATCTTAAACCATGTCCTGAAAACATGCTTTCCACTTGATTTCTTTTATTATTTATTTTCTATGTTTATTGTCCCCCGAAAATTTAATGCTTCATCTAAGTGGAATGTATTTAGTTTTACCTGGCTGAGCTGGAAGGCTGACATTCACCAGGAGACAGGGCTAATAGTCTGAGCTATTTGAATTTTGCAGTACAGACACAGCCAAAGCTCTTCCCTCACAGCAGACAGGTAGGAAACCAGACCTAGGTCAGGGTGGGAGCTGAGCAAAGTAAACTAAACAAATAATAATTCTTAAGTAACTAAAACTTCTGAAAATAAGAAATAAAAAAAATTAATAAATTTAAAAGGATCAGTTTCCTGCATCAAAATAATCTTTTCTTTTGATATCAGTTACCTTTTACTAAGAGGAAGAAATCTTACCTGTAGGTCAAAGCCAGAAGAGTAATTTCTCTTTTTCTGTGGTTCATCCAGCCCATCAACTCTTCCAAAAATCAAGAAAAAGCCAAACCAAGAAAGAGTAAATTTTATTACAGTTTTATGTTTCAGGGGAACACCCTTTTTCTTAAAATTTCACCTAATTCCTCTGAGCTGAACGTTTCTCATGTGGAAGTCTAACTTAATCAGGAAGCATCTAGAGCCTTTACACATGGAAAGGTCATTCCACCAAAAATAAACATAAAGCCTCTGCCAGTCTACTGGAAGTTTAGTTCAAATGCCATCCAGAATTTGTCATCTGTCAGCTTCCTTGTTTGCAGCAAGAAAACACACATGTATTCTAAAAGACAAGACAACTTTCTGTTGTGTCACACTGCTCCTATTCGATCATGGTCTAAACTCTGAAAAAGCATTGGATGGGATCCCAGAGAGCCAACAGCAGCAAAATGTGTCTGGTAAAATCAGGGAGTTAAATACACAAACAAACTGATGCACTGTTGCTTTCCTGAGGTTCACAAAAAGGAACTTTGAAGGCTGTACCACCTCTGAGTTAAGTGGAGTTGCTTCAAAAAGCCAGAAACTTCACAGCACCTTTATTTCTGTTTTGAAACTGAAGAAAAATATTCCAAGAGAATGTGACTCCCTGGACATCTTAGCAGGAGACATCTGCTTATTCCAATTACCCCAAACTTTGATCCTTGTTGTACCAAACCCATGAAACAGAACTACATAAGACATGTCTTTATTTGGCTGCTTAGAACCAAAAAGAGATGTTATTCCACACCTATTTGTGTAAAATGTATTTCTGTCCATTATGCATGCTTCACAATCACTCAACATCTTTGTTTAATTATGCTAAATTATGATGAACAAGAACATTCTCGTTGATTCTACATTACAACATAATTTACTGACACATAAATGCACCATATTACAAATGCACAACCTTGCACAATCTCTTACAAAGATTTTGTTTCTAGGAATTTAGCCCTGGAACAAGTGAAAAGGGGAGCCATGCAGACAGATAAATATGTATTGTAAAAACAGGGTGGAGATCCTGTGCAAAAGTCACCTGGATGTTCTTTAACTGGTGAGGCTGTAAACCTGCAACTTGAAATTCTCTTCATGTATTTTCTTTGGGGAAACTTCTGGCTGCACTTGTGTTAGAGAGGAAAGAAAGTTGTGGAGGATATTGTTGTCTAGACACCATTAGATCACAGCATCCCACACTGTGTGTTCAGTACAAGGGCTCAGTCATGCAAGATTCTTTCTTTTAATGTGTTCATTGCTCTGCTGAGTCTTGCTGCCTGCTTGATATTGCTGCAGAGTGCTCAGTTCCTTCTCCTGTAAGCTTTTCCTGGATGTTCACACTTGGCATTGCTCCCAGTGAAGATATGGAGCTAAAAAACCTATGGTGAAACACAGAGAACTTCAGTCCCAGAACTGGTTCTGCTCCTGTTGATCAAAGCAGCAGAGGGTAAAGGCTTAAAACAGAATTCTCAAAGCAAAAAATTGCACCTAATGCAGGATGTAATTCAGGAAACACAGATATGGAGCCAATAAAATTGTCAGACAAAAGACAAAACCACCCACATGCAGTGATGTTGTGGTATAGAGCTGAACTGGGCTGCCAGAAATAAAGGTTAAAGGCTCTGATCTGGGTAAGAGCCACAGGACTTGAACCACAATCCAGCACCTGCACTAAGCATGGGATTATCCTGGGATTATATTTTAATTTTTCTACAGAAAGGCACAACAAGTCAAGGTTTTTTCCTTCTCAGTGAAGATTGCTGACAGTTAAGAAATCTCCAAAGGTTTTTTGTGGGACGGAAGAAGAAACCAGGGCAGCACTCTGCTGCTTCTCAGACTGCTCTGGCTCTCTCACCTTGCCAAGGCAGACTATTTTGGCAACTCAGGATGTGCTGAAGAGTGGAAGTGATCTGCTCCATTTAACTGCCAGGCCACATTCCCAGCACCAGGGAACACAAGCAGGGCTGTGCCTGTCCCAAAGCTTAGCAAGGATCTTTCCATGCCAGTATAACCCTCTGCAAATCAGATCTACTGGTTTTGTGTGTTTTTGTGTTTTGCACCATCTGTATTTTTTTTTCCTAATAGAGTTGATATTTAAACCACAGAATAGATGATGTTCAGCCAAAAAAAAGAAAATAAAATAAAATATGAGATTTTAGAAAGATATGGTAAAATTTGCAATATGCATTTAGAAATAAAAACCTAGTTTTCCAGTGCCCTGGATTATTTAGAAATATAAACAGTGGGAAAGGAAAACAGCTTTGTCCTGGGTAAAAGCAGCCAAAGATTGAAAAAAATCCTTTTCACTACTCCAGACCAAAATTTCAGATAAGCATCACCTAATCTTCTGTTTCAGAAAATTGATTAAATTTGGAAAGTATTTCCCTACAGCTGCTCTGAACTCCAGGTTTCATCCATTATCCAGGTTTGTCTTGCTGGGTCTCTGGAGATGCAGTGGTGACTCAGCCCCTGGAGCAGGAGGGGAATCTCCAGTTTCCTGCCCCTCTGCCCTATCAGGTGACCCTCGAGCAAGGATGGCAGGAGATAAAATGTGATCAGGAGCTGCAGATTGCAGTTTTCAGTTCTAATTTAAGAGGGAAGTTAGTGGCAGTTCAGTTTGACCTGCAGGTTTTCCCTCTGTGGCCGTGCTGCAGGAACCCCTGAGCCATCCAATGCAATATAAACCATTCCCTGAACACCAGACACTGAACACTGAACCTGAACACTGCTAGAGATGGGATTTTTACTCAACTCTGTTAGCAAGGAAATTAGAGGAAAATTATTATGATAAGTAGCATTTTATAAATGCCTCCTCTGGCTGTTGTTTTGTTTTTATCAGGAGTATGCAGACTGAGATTTTCCACTTGGATTTCTTTACTGCTGAAGTCTGTATTAAAATTCACCATGGCAAAACCCACTTTTGTATGAGGATACCTGCAAGCATGGTTTTGTTTATAACTCCATCTCCTGAAGGTTATTGTGCAAATGAAGATTTGTGCTGACTTCTTGCCTGGTTCAAATTTCAGCAGAGGCTCAGTGATACTCCCCATTAAAGGAACATGTGGGTTCTGTGCCACCAAAGAGTTTTAGTTTTCAGGTTTTAGTTTTAGTTTTTAGTTTTCCTGACTTGTTTGCAGCATTGAGTGGATGTGTAAATGCCTGCATGGATCAGATAGCTGATCCACTGAGGAGTAACACTGTCCAGAATCCCTCCCCTCACATCTGCCCATCCTGCTGATCCAGCTGTCCTGTATGATGGATTTCCTAGGTAGGCAAACAGCAATTATGGCACTGCAGCTGTGGGATATCTTTGGAGGGAGCCTGGGGTGAGATCTCGGCAGGAAACAGCTCCAGGAGAAAGGAGGGGAGGCACTAATGCTTCTTCCAACCCTTGTCACTGCTCTTATCAGCGAGCCAGCCTTGGGCAGCCAGCTACACTCCTCAGGAGGGGAGGGGTTGCATTCCTGGCACGGACCCACAGAGCTCTTTGTATGGCTAGGACATGCTAGCACTTCCAAAGCTGAATTCCCAGGCAGACACTGCTCCAAGGAGAGCCAGAAGGAGCAGAGACTAAAGGACATGCATTTGTTTCTTTCTTTTCAGTCTGTTGCCTCCTTTGAGACTGCGCTGTGCCAGGGAGAGAGCCAGAGGTGCTATCAGCTCTGCATCTGCTTCTTCGATTCAAGGGAATAAAAATATTTGGAAAGAATGATTAGGGACAAAGCACCAATATAATTAAATCAGCTGCAGTACCCAAAGACACTGGAAAAATACTTCTGCCTCCCCATGTGCCACATTCTGCTCGTAAAGCAATCGATTTGCTCATGAAAGCAGGCTTTTAAACTCCCTTTCCAGTTGTTTTTTCCAAACTCTGTACTGTGCCTGCTATTGGGCACCCTCAGGTCAGGAAATGATTCTGTTTTGGACCAAGATTTGCCAGCGAACTTTGGAAAAATAGCCTAGATGTTCCAAAGCACATTTGGACCATGGCAGCCCGGAGTACAGCAGGGCAGATTATCCACTAGGTGGGAGCCTCTCAATTCTAATGGGTGCTGGCCACTGTGGCAATTAAAGCACCGGCTCAGGCTCTCTCTTCATCCTCCCGATCTCTAAGGAAGACAAAATTCTGCTCCCTGGGTAGGCTCAGACACTCCTAAACCGAAGAGCTGCCTCCATAGGCTTCTGTCTGACTCTGGAAGAACAGGGAAAGAGCAGCTAATGCCTATTTTGGAAATACTAATTTACCTTACATATGCCACTCATGACATATTAAGAGAGTGAGTAGCTCTAAACATTCAAGTTGTCTTCTGCTGCCTACATTTGGAATTGAATTTTAGTTTTGCTGCATAGGGGTCACAGAAGTTAAAGCTGGTTTTGCTGTGTTCATAGCCAGATTTGCTTCCTGATTTATGACAAATTGCATTCCAGGTGGAAATAAAAAAGGAAAAGAAAGTAAAAACTGTGCTGAAATTGGCTCCTGCAATCTTTTTCCAAAAATTTGAAATTTTGAAATCTGGGTACATGCTTTGTGAAGGCCCAACTTTAGTGTAGTTGCAGTGTGATTGCAACATGTACATTTAAAAAGCTTTTCTCCATTTAAACAGTACAATTAGCCCTCTGATTTCTTACTAATATTTTGAATTTTCTAATAAAGTTTACAGGAAATATATTTATCTATCCAACCACTTGCCAGTTACTGTGACTCCAATAGCAGATGGCATGATCAAGCTCTAAGAGCCAAGCAATGTCTGCTCCATGCAGCACTCAGAGTGAGATCAGACCATTTGTGCATGGCTTCATCCACCTCCTCCTGCTCTCCACTTCACCATCAGTTACACTAAACTGTGTACCAAACACTGGAAATCAAGTCTGAAGTGGTCTGTAGCATAAATGGTAGATTAGTACAAGATTATCAATCGCTTTGCATCTTTAACTTTCTTAAAGGCAGGCCCCATTTGTGGCCCAACAAACAGCTCCATGATTCTAAACAAAGCATGAAGACAAACATCTGGACAGCTCTGGTCGTGGTAATTCATAGGTGAGACCTTTTTGCTTTTAGCTGGAATGGTTCATACACCTGGAGCAGGATATTCAAAATGCAATCAGTGAAGAGCTGGGCTATTCAGTGACACTCTGGATGAAACGTCAGGTGATGGAAATCATGCAAGTCAAATTCATCATGTCTATTGAATCTAGAGATTGAGAAAGTATTTGTTTGAGATTTGATTTGAGATTTGATTGATTTTGAGATTTGGATTGAGAAAGTATTTGTTGGATTTGAGATTGATTGATTTTGAGATTTGGATTGAGAAAGTGTTTGTTGGATTTATTAAGAGTGTTCACATGACTTGAATGCATCCAGCAGAGAACTTGGACTGGAGCCTCCTGGGAGCACAGCACTCAACAGTGCCAGACAGGTCACTCACCCAGGTTCATCAGTGACAGCTCTCTGCAATACCCAGTCCAGAACAAACGTTTGTGAACTCCCAGTCCTGCTAACAGAGCCTTTTCTGCCCAGGTGAAAGTGCTGCAGGTACTCAGGAGGCAGAAAGCTGGTTTAGATCTCACTGCAAGGTGTGTTGTTTCCTGACACACCGGAGATATCTGCTTGATGAATACAGTGAATAACAATTCCATTCCAACGGTGCTGTGCTGTACAACCTGAGGTGTGCAGCTGGGAGGGAGCTCTCCTTGCTCAAGACAAGGGAACATTGAAGACCCTGTAGGATGTATCAACTCTGGGTAGCTACAATTACACAGTTTCTAGCTGTAGTGGAACACCCTGAAGCAAATGTTTGGTTTGGTACTCCTGGGTGTGGGAATCACTATGCAGACAGGAACCTGGACAAGTCAGAAATGCTGTGTTTGCACTTACAGAAGAACACAAAAAGTAGCAAATCCTTCTTGAGTGTTTTCCCTTCTGAAATAGAACATATAGACCTTGAGCCTGGAGTCTCATCTGAGATTAGCCAGACACTACAGACACTCACTTATCTTAATAACAGATTCTCCTGAAGCCAAGATTTTTGCTTGGCAGTATTCCCTACATGAACATTTTCATAAATCATGCTGATCTGCAGGATGGCTAATGACAATATGAACTAGAAGCCACGTTGCCTCAGGGTGACAGCTCTGGCCCAGTGACACCAGAGAGCAAACAGTGCATCCCTGTGCAGATATCCTGTGTAACCTGCCTGGCTGGCAGTGCTTTCACCTGCACAGGAAACCAGGCAAAATCCTACCTGTCAGGAAAGACAATTTAATTAACAGAAAAAACACCATGTCTTGCCAACTAAATTCAATCACTAAAAGGTTTTTCCTTGTCAGCCCAGACTGTTCTCTTTCCAGCTGGATGCTTGTCGACCCTGCAGCAGTTCAAATGAATCTTGAATCACTAGCCCACGATAATTTCTGTGAAATGCAGCCCCTTCTGTTTCTTAGCAGGGTATGCCCCCACAAAAATGTTTAACTTAGGTTAGATATCCCTTTGAAATTTCCTTTCATTCATTTTTCACCTACTTGCTGACCTTATTCATTAGCTCTGCTGAGTATATGGTTGGCTGCCAGCTGCAGCAAAATAAAAGACCCCCCATTCTTTGTTCCTTCATTTACATTCTCTCAGCTACAAACCCCATCTGTATCACTTCCTCAACTTACTGGAGTAATTTTCCTGCAGGACCTTTTTAACATCTGTGTCCCCTGTGCCTGAATCAGCTGCTTTTGTTGATTTGGAAGAGACTCTGGCATATGCTACAGGGAACATATGGTCTAAGTTTGCCTTTCTGTTGCAAAATTGAGAGTGAAATTCCTCTGCAGATTGGAAGCAGAATAATTCGCTGATATTACGCCTTTTGAGGCTACTGCTGACATTGGTGAGGCTGAGCAGAGGTTTTATACCAGAGAGCATGAGAGGCAGCAGAGGTAGGAAACACTGCCAGGGACAGGCACCAGGACTGTGAGATGAGAAAAGCTTGGGATTTGTTGCTTAGAAAATAGGTGAATCAGAAAAGGTGATGGCAACACAGACACCTGCAAGTAAATGAACTGGGGAGAAAAAATTATCCATTTATAATACTTAGGAGTGAAGGGCACACCACAGCAGGGACAGAAAAGGGGTCTGTGATGGAGCAGTGTGGTTCTGACAGCAAGGGACACACAGGATGGAAGAGCTGCAGGAGTGAAGGAGCAAGTGTCAGCAATTATTTGGTTTGTCAGTGTGATAAACAAAACCCCCTGTCAAAAGATGAATGACCATCAGCAGCAAGCAGTACCAGGAGATCTTTGATCCTGCCTCGAGCAGGAGGCAGGGGTCTTTTTGAAATAAGAGATACTTCAGTAATAAGCATCTACCTCCGAGGGATTTATACCTTGAATTCCTCTTAGCAAATAGCTTTGCAGAAGGAAACTTCTGCGTTTGAGTCACACTGTGCATTCACTTTTCTTCTTAGAGTAACTATCTATCAACAGGCATCTGTGGCTGCTCCTGTGACTGTCAGATGACTGCGAGTGGTGTAATTGTGAAGCACGGTTACCTCAAACCAAACCCACCGAGTGCATGAAGTGCTGATTGAGCACCCATGAGAAAGCCACTGTTTTAAACCTCACAGACGCACTCTTTGCCTTCAGGTGTATTTCGAAGTGAAACCGAGGACCGAGACAGGCATCTGCGAAGCGCTGAGAAAGTTCAAGCCGGTTGAATCTGAACAACGCCTGCCCACACCCTCACTTGAGAAGCATTATTTTTGTTGTTGATCAACCATAACCTCGAATTATCAGTCACGGGGCAGGGCGTTTTGGGGAGGAGCTTTGATCCTTGGCTCTGTGCACGGGGCAGTGGCTCGGAGCTGCCTTGGCGAGTGCCGGAGGGCTGCGGGCTCCCCAAGGACGGGACGGGCAGGAGCTGCATTGACTCCGCAGCGAGCAGCGCTGCGCTCCCGGTTCCCAGAGCCGGGGACACCCGCGGTGAGCAGGACTGTCCTCCCTGCTCCCAGAGCCGGGGACACCCGCGGTGAGCAGCGCTGCGCTCCCCGCTCCCAGAGCCGGGTCCGCCCGCGGCGCTCCTAGCGCGCCCTCCCCGCTCCCCCGGGGTCCGCCGAGCCGCGCCGGACACAGCCAGAAGTTTCCAGCCGGCGGCTCCTCCGCCCTCCTCCTCCTCCGCGTCCCGCCCCTCATCCCTCCCCCGCCGCCGCCGTTTCCAGACAGTTCCAGCCCCGCGCCCCCGCCCCGGCCCCGGCGGATAAAGCGGCGGGCGCGGCCCCCCCGGCACTGCCCCGCCATGAGCGCCGCCGCGCAGACCCCGCCGCCGCCGCAGATGGAGGGCAGCGCCGAGCCGCTGCCCCCCGGCTGGGAGATCAAGATCGACCCGCAGACCGGCTGGCCCTTCTTCGTGGATCACAACAGCCGCACCACGACCTGGAGCGACCCGCGCCTGCGGGCAGCGCCGCAGGTAGGGCGGGCGGGCCGGGGGTCCCGGGGGGAGCGGGGGGTCAGGGGGCCGCGCTCCCCCCGTGCGTGGCGATGCGGTGAGAGCAGGAGCTGCCTTTTGTCTCTGACGCACTGCAGTCCCTTTTTTGTGCATTCAATCATTTGATACCTCGGCCCTGTAATGTTTATTTAAAGTTGGTTAAGTCCGCCCGTCCTGCCAGGGGAGAGGTGAAGCTGATTTATTTTTCAGCTGTGAACTGCCCGAGCGTTGGATGCCTTTAAAAAAAGGAGAGATCTGGCTCGGACTGTGACTTGTATTTTCTTTGCCCGTTTTCTTTTCCCTGGTCCCGAACTCTGCCGGCAGCTGCCGCTCCGGTTTGTCCCGAAGCACGCTCGGGGAAAAGCCGCATCTCAGTCCAAATATGTCCATGGAAGGAGAGCGCGGAGGGGAGAGCGGCCGGGCCTGAGCCGTGACCCTTTCGGGCCAGCTTCCCCGGCCGTGCTGGGGGCAGAAAGTGCTGGAAACTCGAGCCGAGTAGGATTTGCCCGGTGGGAAAGCGATTCCCCGGGGTCTCTGCGCGGAACATCGCGGAACCCCGAGCACGCCGGGCTGAGCGGGGCTCCCTCCCGGCCGGGCTCGGGCACGTCCCGGGCACGGAGCTCCGCGGGGCTGGAGCGGGGCCCGGACCGGCGGCCGCCGGGGAGGAGCCGGGACGGGGCCAGGGGAGCCCCGGAGAGCCGGGAGATGGAGCCGGGGGATAGCAGGGACGGGGCCAGGGGAGCCCCGGCGAGCCTGGGGGATGGGGACGGGGGACAGCGGGAGCTCCGCCGAGCCGGGGGGATGGAGCCGGGGGACAGCAGGGACAGCGGGAGCTCCGCCGAGCCGGGGGGATGGAGCCGGGGGACAGCAGGGACAGCGGGAGCTCCGCCGAGCCGGGGGGATGGAGCCGGGGGACAGCAGGGACAGCGGGAACTCCGCCGAGCCGGGGGGATGGAGCTGGAATCCTCGCGGAGCCGGGGACAGCAGGGTCGCGGCAGTGTGAAAAGAGCCGCTGGTTGCGGGATGAGGCTGAACCCGACCTCTGTTAAATTTTTTTTACCTCTCCTTGCCTTATGTACAAAGTGAAGAGCGAAGCGCTGAAGAAGCGTTAATTATTTTATGAACTTAGCGTTTCTTAAAATAGTAATTGCCCGGTTTGCGAGCGCAGACCGTGACTGAAAGCTCGGTGTGAGAGCAGCTGGTCTTGGAAAGGAAGGGACGTACTTCTCTAGCACAAATTGACCCCCTTTGGAGCTCTTTACGTTCTAGTTCGTTTGAGCTATGAATAAATTCTAGTGATAATACACAGAGGTCTTAGAGAAATTTAACTTGATAATAGGAATATTGAAACTAGCATAGGAAAAAGTGTTTTCTCTCCTTTTTGGAGGCACCTGCTAGCACTGGCTGTTATGGTAGTAAAAATAAAAATGTGGTTTTTTATAACCATAGAATGTACTTGAGAAGAAAAGTGTGCTGTTTACTCAAAGGCTTTTGTTCCAGGAATACCACTTGAGACTAACTCATTTAGCAGAACAGTCAGATTCAAGCTGCTTTCAGTAATTGTGTGAGGAGACTTGGAAGTTGTTTGATGGATCAGCCTCTGCTTGAGTGGGTGCCTGAAACAAAACAAATTTTCACCCCTATCTCGTGTGAAATCTGTGGTGATGAAAAGTGGTTCTGTGCCTCTTCTGCCAGTTGCAAGGGCTGTCACAGGTACAAAAAGCTGCATCAGCTTTTGTGGAATACAGTCTTTTTTCCAAATAGGAAAATCTGTTACTCCTGGCTGTAAGCAGGGATGTGTGCTTTGGGTTTCTTCGCTGGGAGACAGAGAAATGCCTCTTGAGATGAACTGCTGATTTTTGGGAGTTCCTAGTTAAAAAGTTCTCCAGTTTATGCTGGTAGAAGTTGTGTGTAACTGCTCTCACAGAGCCATTTATCAGAGCCTTGAGTTAAATGTGTGCGCTGGAATTTGTGGACAGCTGCTGAAATCATCAGTTTGAGTACCAGAGTATTTCACAAGGATGGGTACTAGTTAGCAAAAGAATCTTAGAATCAGGCCCAAGGAAAATATTTCCTAAGTATTATCTTAGCTAGGCAATGCCAAGGAAGGCAAATCACTGACATTGAATTTCAAATCCTGCAAGGATTTTTGAAGACACCAGGCTTCTGTTAATACCTAAACAGGTAGGAGGGACATAACCACAAATATAAGCAAAAAAAAAAAAAAAGATTTGATGGGGAGAGCTTTCTAATTTCCTTCATTCTCAGCCTAGCTCAAATGGCAACTGGGGGCTTTTACAGGTGATCTGAAAATCAAAAAGCTGACTGCATGTGTCAGACTTCATGCACCTTTTCAAGGATAATTATCCAAATATCAAATTTGTGCTGACTCCATCACTACACTGATTTGCTGAAATCTGACAGTGAGATTAGCAATTTTTTACCACCTTTGAGGTGGTCTTGCACTATATCCACCAATATTCTGTCTGAATGTTTGTTCCTTTCTGAAGAGATTAGGCAATGAAATGAGGTATTGCACTGTCAGTGGGCAATGGCTGGAGCACAGATCTAGGGGTAAGTGAGCTTTTCTAGCTCAGTAAGAGTACAGCTGAGGCAGTGTCATAACAAAGTCTTGTTGTTCCCAAGTGCTTGATCTTGGTCTTCTCACTTACCCTAGGCTTAACATCAGTGCAGCCATGCTGACTGCAGTAATCTGTGCCAGATACATAATCAGGTAAAAGTTGAAGTGGCTCTTCTGAAATTTTAACTCATGACAAAGCCATTTTAAAGCAATGAAAGCAGACCTTGGTTTTGCATCTAGCTCTGTATTTTAAGTGCATTTGTGAATTGAGATGGCTCTCTATTTCCTCATTCAGTCTGACCTTTTTTATTTTTACCCACGTGAAGGATGGGTGTTCTTCTGCATGTTTGTTTCTGTTACATGTAAGAAATCACTGCAGCATGAGGATGGATTGGGGAACCCTTCATGCGAAAGAGGAAAAATCTCATGTTTCAGTGAGAAATAAGGGATGACTTTGCAAATGACAGCAAAATATTTATTAATAAAGCTTCTTGGTAGACTAATGATTTTCTTTCAAGGATCTGATTAGTTAACAGTCAGACATTTAAGGAGTAAGATACAACCAATACTGTGAAGATATATATACATCTAGTAAAAAATGTGTTTACTAGCAGTGTCACTTCTTTTTTTTTTAATAGAATTACTAATTTCCTATGCTTATTTGTTGTAGTTGTTTTCTGTGCTAACTTAGGGTATCACAGAGCTGCATACTTCCTGCAGGATTGTCTTACGACATTAAATTGGTAACTTGGTGTTCCCCAAAGTGTTGATAAAAATAAATTGCATATAAAGAAGAAAACAAAGGTTTGTATAGGTATTTATCAATGCCTCTATGTGTTGTTCCCACATTATTCCCTGGAAAATAATGCAGCTAAAAATAAACCAAAGGAATTGACTGTGCTGAGCTTCACTGATGGATATTGAAGTGATCAATAGCTCACTGGTGCCTTGGGTTTGAGATAAAAGCTGCAGCAGCCAGGCACGAGTCAGGGAGCAGCCATAAAAGTGATCTATGATCAGAATTGGCTGCAGCAATGACTGCACAGGCCTAAACAAAGGAAGAAGCCATCTCACCCTGCTGCTGATGCTTCATTGGGGAACAACTGACTACACCTAAGTTTCCATCCTCTCCCTTCATGGCTGTTGCATCTCTTTTCTCTCTGCTTCCCCAAATAAGTCTGAAGTCACTCAATCCATATCTCTTTAGCAGTGGGCTTATTTTTGAGCACTGACTTCTCATGGTCAAGTTGACTGAAAAATCCCTGGTAGACCAAATTAGAAATTGTATTGAGAGGTCACATCAGCCTCTCTGAAGCTGTCCCTCTCACAGTGGTTCTCCTCAGGGGAAGGGAATGTGAGGTCAGCTTAGTTACAATTCAAGTCTCTTCCTGCTGCAGTGTTTTTGCATTCCTAATGCTGATGTGCATTCTGTCAGGCTAATAAGTTAGTTACTGGATTAAAAAGGTACTACCTAGAAAAGGCTTAATAGGTAGGAGTGGTAAAATTATCAGTAGGGGATTTTTGGGAGGGTTGTGTCCTGGCTTTGCCCAGATTCCCTGCAGCTGCTTGGTGTAGTTATTTAAAGCCCCTCCTGACAGAACATGGTGAGCAGGGAGTTAACTTATGGACATATCAATTAACCTGAGAACAAGGGGTGGATCTAATCGGAAATAAGAGACAGGAGCACGAAGAAACGATACTGGAAATAATGCAAGAGGAAAAGCAGAGAAGGTGTTGCAGGTTCTGTGTAACCCCTGGCACCAAGTGCCTCTTATCTAAAGGACAAGGGAAGAATACTTGTGCCAGGTGGCAGGATTCTTACCTAGGGACTGTATTTTTAACACTTGTGTGCACAGGCAGGACTTTTCCATGACTATGTAGCAAAAATAGAATTGTTCCCACTTGAGCCTTGATAAGGCAGGTAACAATCCAACATGCTTTGGGGTGTGCAGACAGTATCACTCTATAGGTAAGCTGTGATCTCCCTTCATGCCAAGGTAAAGGTAAAATGTAAGTTAGAAGAAATGGCTTGTTCACACAGATCACGTTATTTAATTACAGGCAAAAAGAAAAATGCTGTATCTTAAAATCTTGCAGAAGCTGTTGTTTTGATTATTTTTTTTCCCCTCTTGGTTTTACAGACAGGAAAATCAGGCATAGGGTGGGGAACAGACTTGTCTGATATCACCCAGTGGGCTGGGTAGCACAAAAGTGTTTTCTATGGCTGATGGCAAAGCCTTATAATTAATAAATGGAGTACAATGTAGAAAGTGCTTTTATGGTGTTGGAAAATTGCTCTTTAAGGAAGCGAAGTCAGAAAACTGCTGTGTACAAAATGAAATTTTAGATGAAAATGTGAAGCCTGACTATAAACTGAAATTCATAGCCCACTCTTTGACCATTATCTGCTTATTCTTTTTTTAATGAGGCATTATGTTGCAAATTTTTGAGTGTTGTGCTTTCTGATGTATTTCACGTTCCTGGGTCATAACTAATAGGAAAGCAGCAGTTTGACCACCTGTTTCTTAGGTAATGAGGCAGTGAACAGAAATAACTGAATAAAGTGTCACTCTCATCACCCTTGACAAGGATTTTTATGTTAGTGCTCTGAAGGGCTTTTCTCTAACTCCATCCACTAAAGCTGGCTGGGTGGGTGGTGATCCCAGCTCTCTAAGAGTGCTCTGCTCCTCGGAGCACTCATTGTTTCTTTCTCAGACATGTTCAGTTTGGCCCATTGGGTGCTTCCAGTGCCAACTTCCTCTCATGGGCACACAGGGCAGGTGTTGTCATGTTTTGCCAAGGCATTTTAGCTTAAGAAAGAATCTTCCTAGTGATTAAAAGAGTACAGGTTTTGTTCTTGCAACAAGATTGATCTGCAAGATAGCCAACGTATTTTTTCCAGTAAGGCTCTCTGTTCTGAAAAGCTTAGGATTAGTTTTCTCCTTCATTTTTTAACAGTGTTTATTTCTAATGGCATGGGTTAGAGTGCATGTTAATGTGATACTTGTATAACACAACTTGATAATTACAAGAGAGAACAAAAGGCCTGTTTGCCTACACATGTGTATGTTGGGAAATAAAACTCAGCATTCAGCAAGTAGAACATCAAAAGCAGCTTGGCCTGTAATTGGGTTACATGATGCGACTGACACGAAGGTCTACTGAGACAGCTCATGCAGCTAAGCTTATTCATGGTTTCCTTCAGTCATTAGCTAATGATATCTTGCTCAAATGCCTATGTGCTCAGTCTATATATTTAAGCACAAACTGTGAGTAAAAGGGTGAGAATGCAAATGTCTGCAGCAGCTGAGGCAGAGCTGTAAGAAGTTTGGAGTCAGCACTGAGAGTAAATCACTGGGTGCCTTCCAGCTCGTGTACTTCTCTGGGAAGTGTTGGTAAAACCCAGCTCATGCTGATGTTGTGCTATTAATATGTTCCAACACACAGCACCAGTGAGGAACTTCTTAGAAATACTTGGGATATGTTGATTTCTATTGGTAGCAAAGGCAGTGTAGTGTTTGTGTAGCTTATGCAACAGACAAGGAAAGAAGGTCTGGCCAGAAGTGAAGTACAAGTGGATGTGGAATCTAATTCCAATGGTTAAAACCTTGCCTTTCTATGACAAAAATGCTCTTTTCTCTAATAAATAGAATAGCTATTTCTTTCTTAATTTGAATACTGGGTACCACTGCCTTTTTTTTGGTTATTCATGGCAATTTCTGGTAAAATACAGGTTTGAGCAAGTGTGTGAACAAAACTTGGCTATGTCACTCATTTTGGTAATATTGCTATATTTGATTGTGAAAGAACAGAATCGTGCTATTCCCTCCTTCCTAAATATGTAGGATTTGGGCTTAAAGTTATGAAAAGTGTGTTCTCAAGTAAGATTTTTGTCAGGTACTGTTTTTTTTTTTTTTTGCAGTCATTTGAGCAATCAGAAGAATTGTCTGCATGGTTCTCAGTAGCAGCAGCTCACGAGTTCAGAATGGCACTGTAGTCAGTGGACCAGCTGTTTGCATGCAGAAAAGTTGTTTAATCTCTTGGCAGTGTTGGTAAAATTTGTTTTTCCCTTGCTACATAGTATTTACAAAATAGGTACAATTTAAATACTTGCCCTGCTGCTCTGCAGGAGCTCCAGGGGTGCTACATGTGTGAATAAAGTGCTTTAGAGATGGAATTGACTGTACTGCAAATAACATCAGTGCAGGTTAAGAAAAATTGAAAGAATGTAATGGCAACAAAGGAGGCTTTCAGACTTTATTCTGTAGACTATTTTAGTATTGGGGGAATGACAATTGTGTTATGTAAGGAGTCTCAAAAGGGAGATTCTGAATTTGATAGAACTATTCAAGTGATTTAACATGAATACAGAATATTTTGACAAATTTGCTTTGCATGGTAGAGCCATCTGGAGAACTCCAGTGGCAATTTGCTGGCATCAGCAGTGACTGAATTTGCAGGTTTCTGTGTTTGAGTCTGGAATAACACTTGAGCAGACTTGGGGCACACTGGGAGTTATCCACTCCAGATAGTACAGCTGTACTGGCAATCCTGGTGCAAGGTTGTGCTTTTGCTCTTGCTTTTTTTCATTCCAGTGACTCGTGGCTTCAGAACCCCTTAAAATGGGAGCAAGTTGGAGGATTTTAGTGTCAGTCCTGACAATGCCCTTCCCACGGGAAGCCAGCAGTAGGATGTGGGGGTATGAAGTGTTTTTTCCAGTTGCACAACTCGTGCTGGCTGCACCTTTATTTATCCTGGTGATGGCCTCACAACAGAAACGCTGGTCCTGGTCCGGAGAGGCGTGAGCGCTGTCCCTGCCCCGAGCAGATCTTCAGGCACAGCTCCCCTGTCCCTCCTGCAGCTGGGCCAAACCTCTCATTTGCCTGCCTGTGATGACTTACCTCAGCACCTCCTGAGCTGCTGCATCGCCTTGGACTTCCTGAGGGTATTTCAGGCTTCCTGAAACATTGACTAGAACTGTTGTGCACTTTCTGCTTTTTTGTGCTCCCTCCTTTTGAGGGATTTGCTTTTGTCAAGGTGAATTAAGTGTGTGATCACAGCTGGGATTGCTGATAGTCCTGGTACTTAGTGAAAATTAGTTGATACTCCACTTGTAGCTACTCTCAATTTTAAGGAACTTCTTGTTTTCTTAGATGAAGGCAGGAGAAATTTGCTTCAACTTGTTTTAAAGCAGAAACCTGGGTTGGGTTTTTTTCCTATACTTAAAGTGGGAAGGATAATGGATTAAGATTTGTCATTCATTTGTTGGTCATTTCTCTTTGTGCAGATTGGAGTTAAATGTGAGCTCTGGACTTTTTCCAGGTAACAAGTTTGTTAATGTAACAAGCAAGAACTGTATGTGATAGAAGGCAAATAAAACAAAGCAAAACAAAAGCTACTTTTTGTTGTGCTGTGGAATTAAAGCTTTAGGAGGGAATCTGTGGATTTCTTTAATGTAGAGTTGAGGTGAGTTTTCCAGAGCCTGATTCCATTCCTCCCCATTGCCACAGTGTCCCCAGGCACCCCTGAGCTCCTCCTGAAGTCTCTTCCAGAACCTGTTTGCTCAGGCTGGAAACACAGGCTCTCCTGCACAAAACAGAACTGCTTTGGCCAGAACTTTGGGGACGGGGACATTGGGATCTGCACGCACTGGCTGCTGTGTCAGATGCTCATTAAATACAGACCTGAACCATGGGCAGCATCTCCCTGAACCCGGGGCCTCCTTGGTGGTGCCATTCCCCAGTGATGGGAGCTCCAGAATGCCCGGATTGTCCTTGTTTGTGATTGCTGGGCAGTGGGAAGAAAAGAAACAGGGAAGAAAGAATGTTAACGATGTGGTGATATAAAGTGGCTCATGTAGGCAACTGTTTGTAGAGTTAAGCATTAATTAAGTGTCGAAGGGGACAATGTAGATGAGGAAGTGCAATTGTGATGAGAGCACCTTTCCTAAACCTGATCTGTGCCTTGGAGGCACTGATGGTGGGAAAAACAAGGACGCTGTGTTTGTTCTCTTACCGAGGGCTGTTCCAGCATGACTGCACAGCTGAGGCCTCTGTGGTTAGACCTGACTACAGGGGAAAAAAGCCTGCAACAAAGGACCAGTTTGAAATACTAACTTTCCACAGGAGCAGCACAGGTTGTCTGAAGCTGTAAGAATATGTGAGAAATCATGGGAGTGTAGTCTATTAAAAAAAAGAAAGCAACAAAACAAAAATCCCAAAGTATTCACAGAGTTTTTCATTTATAAACTGAGTGCTTTGAAAAAGCAGTCCAACCTGATTTTTGCTTTGGTTTTGGGCTGCCTCTTTTGTATCTGCTAGCAGGGCTTAAGTTGCAGTGGCAGATTTCTCAGGTTTCTCAGAAGGTTCAAAACAAGGGCAGCCTCGCAGGTCTGGACATGAAAACAAGGGAGGGGAAGCCCATGGCTGGACTCTTGGGGGGGTTCGTGGAGGGAGGGGGAAGTGGGACACTGTCCATGCTGAATGATTTATCAGAAAACTGGAGGTCTAATCCCCAAATGGAGCCATTAAAGACCCCAAAACAAGTACTCCCTTTGGGCATGCTGTACATCCAGGTAGAGCAGAGCTTTGGCTGACAGCCTTCACCTGTCTGAGCACCTGTAGCACCTCAACCCTTCCCGCAGAGCCGCTGGAAGTGAGGGAATCTCCTTTTTATAGCGGCGGAGCCGGGGCCGTAGGTGGGGCGGCCGCTCGGGTTACTGCGCTGGGGACGGTGCAGAGCAGCTGGCGTGGGCAGAGAGCCTGCGGTCAGCACAGCACCGGGGTGTGCTGCTTTCCCACCGGGAAACCACCGAGGTGCTGCTTTCCCCACCGGGATCCATCGGCTCCGACCCCGCCTGGCTCCGGCACAGCCTCGCCTTGTTGTCAGCTGAGCACACCTCAGATTGGTTTTCCTACAAATGCAGTTTGCTGACATAACAGCGTGTCCCTGCAGAGCTGTGGGGTCAGGCTGGTGCTGGTGGGAGGTGGGAGAAGTGCTGTTGGTGTGGGGGGTTCTGAGAGCCCCCAGACAGTCGGTGTGCAGCAGAGCAATGTGGTTTCCTGGTAGGGTGAATGTGAAATGACTCATCCGCAGATCCCGGTGCAGACGTTGGCATGAGATCATCCTTGTTCTGCAGCTGGGAAAGCCAACTTCAGATTGCTTCTCTCTGCGAACTTTCTAGGCCTGGCTCTCCTCTGTGCCTCTTCTAGAGCTCTTCCTTTGTGGAAGATTTTTTTTTTTTAAATGAGTAAAAGGAAATGGAACAGTGAGGCTCAGACTGTGAACTTGTTCCTTTCTGTCTTTGTTAGTTTACATAAACAACAGCCTCTATTGTCTTACAGTTTTATTGCTAAGAGGAATTCTCAGAAATCACTTTTTAAGGTGATATTATCGTATAGGAGGAACACTGATAATCTGGTTGGTAAAATAGTGAATTCCTGGGGAATTTGTATGTTAATGGGTATAGGAGCAACATGAAATATTCTTGCAGCTTAAACAACTCTTTAAAAATAGGGTTTCCACCACTTGCACCATATGTCCCCTTATTAAATTCTCCTCTTACTGAATAATGACATTACCCTCTGAATGACAGAGGTGCTTGTTATATGATCTGACTTAGAGATACATCTGGAACTTGGCCCTTGCGGGGTCTCAAAATAGAATGACCGATGCAGGAAGAACTTACTAGAGGACTTGTGAGGGCTCTTAGTACAAACCACTTCCACCCTTGCCAGAGCTTTGACATTGTCCAGTGAGTGTAGTCAGACAACACAGGGATTTTTAAATCTTGCTTTTCAGTGTTTTCCTCTTTGTTAAGCTAGCCTGTCTTCACTTTCTGTCTCCCTCAATGTTTAGTGAACCAGATCCTCCTTAGCTGGAAGTGAATACATTTTCAAATAGCCAGTGGGAAGAATGATAACAACAAAATTTGTGCTCCTATTGGGATTAGTCTTCCTTGCAAGTGTCTTTTCAGATGTAGCACAGATGTCTTCTGAGAGGTGCTGAGGAAATGTCTTTGGTCCCATCAGTACTCGTTTGAATTGGATGAGCTCCCCCTGAAAAGGTGGGCTAAAGTGCTAGTGATGCATGATAATAAGACATCCAAGTGGAATTAGGCAGGTATTTCAAAGCACAAGTGAATGCTTATGAGAAGTGGAGGGGAAAGCCTCACACATAAGCAGATTTTTTAGCTTCCCCCCATTGCCTGCAGTGTTGGCTGCCCTGCACAGAGAGGCTATGAGCTCCTCATACACGGCTGATGCTGCTTTTAGGACAGACCTTCAGGGCAGCTTTCTCTTACTACAAGTGCTCTGTGCTGTTTTCCCTTGCAGGAAGGCCAGTCCTCAGCAAATGGCCCATCTCGAGAGAGCCCCAAGCAGCCAGCGGCCCGAGAAGGACACGTGGGCTACCCCAAGCTCCGGGCGGGCTACATCCCCATTCCTGTCATCCACGAGGGCATCGACGGCCGGCAGCAGCACCCCTGCTTCTCCTCCCCGCAGCCAGGGCTGCAGAGGTACAAGACAGAAGCTGTGCCCACCCCAGGGCAGGCTCAGCCACCCCTCAGGGGGGGCTATGGTGGCCCTGAGTCGCCGGCGAGGGGCCCGGCAGAGGCTGTGGTGGCCGATAAACAATGCGGACAGACACCGGCAGCTGCGGCCGCCCCGGCCACGCACGGACCCGAGGTGAGCGTCAGCGCTGCTGGGCTCTGCTTGCAGTGTCTTTGCAGCATTTATGGCCTGAATGTCACACGGGCAGCTTAGCCCCTGGAAAGCCCAGCTCGCTGCAGGGTTGTGTTTTCCCAGCACTTGCAGAGTACTGAAAGTGCACAGTCATGGCAGTATAAATATGTATGGGTTTTTTCTAGCGTCACCCACTTCTGTTCTGGAATGATCCTGCAGAGAGAAATGCGGAGCTGAGCAGGCCCTGTGGCAGGGGAGGGGTGTTGTAGGGTTTGTAAGGGTTCCCCCACAAGTGGAGGATGCAGACAAGCCTCTTGTGTTCTGCACCATGAGTCAAACTGGGTGAACAAAGCGAGAGAGACAAGTGTCCAGTCAGCTAACAACCCAGGCCACTTCAGAAGATCTTTGCTTCCTAATTGCAAATTTTAGTTGTATGGAATGGATTTACATATATACAGATTTAAAAGTGAATGGTAAAGTATTTTTGTCCTTCAGTGGCATGTGAAAATATTTTCAGACTCCAAACTTCTTTGAAAAAAGGTCACCTTGCTTGTTTTGTGTTTTGGAAGATGGGATTTTTGGCCTGCTCTCTGTAGAGAATTAGCAAATTGGCATTCTTGTAATGCATGAAAATACAAGCCTCATTTTTAGTCAAAGTAAGACAAGCAGGAAATTCAGCCTTCACCAAGCTGAAAACATATCAGGTCTGTAATTCAACAGTGGTGGCATTTTCTCTGAAACCCATTTGGAGTTTGAAGAATGTAATTAAGATCCTGTTGGCAGGTTTCTCAGCTGTCTTGACTAACCATGCCTGTCCATGCAGTACCTGGGCAAGAGGCTCAGTTTTTCTTTCTCCCAACTCTGGACAGCTTTGCTTTGTCTGCAGAGTGTTGGTGACTCTAAACTGCACATCAGCAGTGCCACTGATGGATGCTGTAATGCAAACCATCACTTATTTATTCAAGGTTCCTGCTGTTCCATGGGCAGCTGAGCAGTTTGTCAGCACCAAAAGAGAGGTTTTGTTCTCCTTCTCTCTTGCCTTGCCTGCCCTCCCCTCTTGCAGCTCCAGTCTGGCCTTTGACAGGAGAGGGGGCAAAGGGGAATTAGCCATTATTGACATGCTCTAAAAATCCCCAACAAAACATATGAAATCTGTTGTGTGGCCAGGATCAGAAGTTAGTGTTGTGTGCTCTTAGGGGTTTGGGTTTGTCTCCAGCACGTAATTTGTTTGCTTAGCTTTAGTTTACCTCAAATTTAGCAGGTTTAGACAGGAACAGCCATGCAAAAGCAGCAAACATTCTGACTGAGCATCCACTCCCTGCTCATTTCAGGGCTGGGAATGCTGTAGCTCAGGTTCCTACTTGTTATAATGATGCTCTCACAACTTACGTGGTTTGTCTAGTGAGGCTCTTGGCCAAAAATCCAGGGAAATGGAGTCCTTGCATGCCGGAAACACAAGTTCAGTTTCTATGTTTGTCCCCTTTTCTCTTTAGAAAAGGAAAGTATTGTGAGCACACAGTGGTTAACATTTAATAATGGATTTTTGTTTTCATGGCAGCCACAACCTCCTGGAGCATCTGACCCTCCAACAGTTTCCCCTCAGACCTCTGGCAGACCCAACGCGGGGAGCCATCCGCTTCCTCGCGGTTATATTCCAATCCCTGTGATCCATGAAAATATGCCACGCCAGCCAGCACAAGCCTACCACCAGGCACAGAAGACCCACTACCCTGCCCAGCAGAGCGAGTTCCAAGCCCACCAGCCGGTGTTCCACAAAATCCAACCAGAGGAGAGGGAGCCCAAGGCGGCACGAGCGCAGTCTCCGTTCAGAGTGGCTCAGAGAGGCTCCTCTAGTCGGGAGAGTTCCCCGGCCAGAGTGAGCACCCAGATGCAGCCCCCAGCTCCCATCCGAGTGCAGACAGTAGTAGACAGACCCCAGGTATGTAGAATGGGGAAGTGATTCACCTGCCAGGGACCTGAGGGTGGCTAGAGCTGAAAAATGAGCTTGTACTAACACATACATGAAAGCACATAAAGCAATCTCCAGTGCTGGATTTAAACAGACTGGGAGATCCTGAGATAAGCAGCAAGTTGCCTTTCCACCTGTCAGGACTGTGGTGGATCACTGAAATATGATTTAACACACAATTTAATCTTCTCTTGTCAGAGTATAATTTGGTGTAATTACACTGAGGTCACTGATGTTGCATTATGTTTATGAGAAGAAAACCAGGTCTGTGAGATTTGGGACATCTATGTAAATATACTTCACTGATGTCTCAGAACCATTTAGGGGATAGCATCAGATGCACAAAGTAATTTTTGCTATGAAGAAAGAGGATAAGCAATATCCAGAGCTTTTTATTCTTCTGACTTGAAGCATGTTCTTCGTCACAGAACTTGCTGTTTGTTGAAAACTTTGACTATGTTCAAGTCTTAATAAAACTACAATTAAAAATCTCCTGGGAATTAGACAACTGAGTGTGTAGAAGGGGATATGTACAGAAACAAGTCTTCATTTCCTCTCTGGAGATTTTTCACATTAAAAATGACAGGAGCAGAACTAGGTTAATAGTTTTGAAAACCCAGGCTAGGACAAAACAAGGAAGACTCAAGATTTAATGGCATATTCTAGGTCAGTGCAGATTTGTTTTTGTGGGTATGTGTTTGCACTCCCTAATCAAATGTTATATTTAACAGGTAAAGCAGCAACAGATTTTCAGTGCAGGCCATTGATGTACTTGTTTGAAATAAAATACAGATACTTTACTCCAGCCATTCAAATCCACAAGAGCTGGATTTATTATTTTTCAAAATCATTGTTTATGTGCCCAAGTAAGTAAAAAGGGTGTCATGGGGAGGAAAATACAGATCTCATAAATTTCAGTTTTCTGCTGAAATTTCAAAACTATTCTCGATTTCAAGAGATTTCTGATTCGATGATTTAAAACTAGAGTAATCCTGAGGATAGTCTCTAATCACTGCAGTGTAATAAGATTGACACAGTAACCTCTGCATGTAAATAGGTTAAAGATTAAAAATAAGCACTAACAAAAAAAGCAATGTCCTGAAAACAGAAATAGGATGAGAATAGCCCAAAATGTGATTAAAACTCAGCAAAGTAGTTGGCTTTTCAAGAAAGATGAGCCTTTAATTACTGGAACAGGGGCTGACATCTTGGCTGTGTTAGTCCACTGCAGGTAATCTCACTGACTTAAATTAGGTGGAGGCTTTGCTTAAAAGTCCTGTCTTTTAAACCTGGTTATGTGGCTGATTTTATTGAACATGGGCAGGATTTGGTAGGTTGAAATTCAGTGTTTGAGAGAGTTGATTGGTGACAATAATAGCTGCTCAGCACAGTGCAATTTTCAGTTTAAAATGGTAGAATTCAGCAATGCTCAGGGAAGATTAATCATCTTGTGTGTGTGAAATTGCACTGCTAGGAGTACAGAAAATTAGATGTTAGATTACTTGTTCTTTAGAGGGAAATCAGGAGCGCTGTGTCTCAACACAAAACTTGCCTTGCTCACCAGGTTTCTCAGCAACAAGTCCCAGCTCAGGAGCCACCAAGACCAGCCCCTCCTCCTGAAATCAAGCCTGAAAACAAGGCAGCCCCACCGCCCGAAACGGAGGCACCCTCCACATACATCCCAATCCAGGTCACCCACCAAGAACCAGATCCTAAACTACCACCCCAGAAGCCTCCAGCCATGGCAGAGAAAGCTGACAAAAAGGCTCCTTCCCCAGCTAAGGCTGCTCCCCCCCAGGAAAGGCCTCCTCCCGAAGAAGCGGCGCCACCGAAGACGGTGGAAACAGGAGAACCTCAAAAGCATCCTGGTGTTTTGAAAGTGGAAGCAATTCTGGAGAAAGTACAAATGCTTGAGCAGGCAGTCAACTCCTTTGAAGGCAAGAAAACTGACAAAAAGTACTTGATGATTGAAGAGTATTTGACCAAAGAGTTGCTAGCCCTAGACTCAGTGGACCCTGAGGGTCGTGCGGATGTGCGCCAGGCCAGGAGAGATGGTGTGAGGAAGGTCCAGACCATTTTGGAAAAACTTGAACAGAAAGCAGAAGATGTCCCAGAACCTGTTCAAGTTGATGGACTTCAGCCAAATTTGTCAGAGCCTAAGCCACAGGAGATCATGGAGATTGAACCTGTGGTAGTCAAGAGCAAGGGAGATAGCAGTAACAAAAATGCTCAAGAGGAAACCAAAACAGAAGGACATCAGCCTGAAACTAAGGAAGAAGTGTTTACCAATCTTGCCACCACGACAAACACATCCAACAACCCAACTGAACCATAGCCATGTGCTGAAGTTAAAATCTCTCAGACTTTATAACTTAAAGTGTGTTTAAGTGAATTTTAAGTTGCATGCATTTCCGGAGCTCTTTTCAACTGGTTTTAATCAACATAGCAGCTTGGGACACAGTAAACACTTTGTGGGGAAAGGAGGGAGCTAGAAAGAAAGTGATGCATTTATCCTTTATTCTTACACTATGTAAAAGACATGTTTCAAAAAGAAACCCTGTACATTAATTGCTTTTAGGTCAGCTGAATGGAAAAGAGAAATGACTTCAGGGTTAATATTGATGCGTGTTGTTTAAGGTGTATTCTTTTGCAGGTGATTTTTGTAAAATCAGTGGCCTGCATTGTCAGAATACCAGTCCTACAAGTATAGCCACTCTTAACAGTAATGTTTTTACTTTTAATGTTCACAGTTGGGCACTTTAAGTAATGATGGATAGAAAGTGTGTAAGAAACTGTAGGGATATTTATATGTGTGCAGGACTTCAATGCTATATTTTAAGAGGGAAATAAAATAATATGGAAGCTTAATTTAGTCTTGTGATTTTATAAGCTGGAACTGTAGAGGCAGTAATTGGCTTTCAATACACTCTTCTAAACACAGATTTGTTAGTGCAGCATTATAGTTGAAGTCTGACAGCTGTTTTCTCATCAAGGCAAAACATTCCTTTCTCTGTTCATGTCCTCCCTTCTGATGTTGTTGCTGTGTCACATCTATGGATTGAGGAAGGAATTTGACTGAGCATTTCTGCCCCCTCACCCTGGAAGTCACCATTTAACAAAAGTGTTTGTAACATTGAGATCTGTGGTTGTCTTACAGAAGTTTCCAGATCTTAACTTTTTCTGCAAAGTCATTATTTTATTAACTATGGAATTTTGTATGCAGAAGTATACTTTTTTGTATTTAGAAATACATTTTGTACTCGGAGTCAGTAGGATTCCTCTCACTTTGTGAACAGTTTTAAGCAATGGTTTGTTCAAAGAGATTAGCAACTTGTGCTTAAGCAAGGGAGAGAAACCATTTTTCAGCTACATCCATATAAAATGCAAGCAGCAAGGTAAGTGCAGGGAAGGAAGGGGTCCTAACTAGAACCAGCAATTACACTTGTTAATTTTACAAATGCAAATTTCTTTTACCTGGTAGCATGTTTGTGAAATAGAACCCCAAATTTATGAATACCAAACCAGATCTGCTCGAGGTAATTGATCACTTACTAAGCTACACTTAGAATCATGAGAGTGGATTTGAAATGAAGTTTAAACCCATCTGAAAATCTTTCTAAGAGGCAGGTTGAGAGTGGTCATTGAGAACTGTCACTCTTTATTTTTAAGTAACAATATAGCATGTAAATTACACTGCAATATGTGTAGCATTTGGGCTGTGAACTCTGTTTAGTTGTAGGTAGAAGGTTGATGCATATTTTAGTTTCATTTTCTTAGTCAGCTGCACTGTGTGAGAATACACAATGTCGTGTAACCTTTTGGCTGCTCCAGCTTTGGGAGCAGCATTTGAGGCATTCTGGAAGAAGAGGTGTGAAAGTTCAGCTGCCTGCATAATTCCTGCATGAACTCATTTCAGTGGCACATTGCTCATGCAGGGTTACATTTCAGCTGAGGTCACATCTGACATCATGTAACAAAAATACTTAAATTGAGGAAAATCAGCTGTGGATTTTTAGAAATGAGCTCTCTAAACCAAGTTTGTGGGAGATATAAGGCCTTATCTCTTAATGGTTTCTCTTAGTAGACTACTAAAATAATCCAGATCAAAACTACCTCATTAACTGAGGTGGTACACTATAAATTAGGATTATAGTCTTAAAAATGTATTTACAGGAAGTTAAACAGGTGCTAGATTTTTAATACATGTCATCTGCTACTAATGGAGCCTGATTCATGTCACACTATTCAGTGTTGGTCAGAGTGGGTGGAGTCAAATTCGATTACAACTGCTGGGTTTGGCTTCTTTTAAGAAGCAAAGCTGGAGGTAGAGCTGCACTCTGCCAAGTGCTGCTTTAGAAGTTGATTCTTAAAGTCAGTGCTACTACTGCAGAATTAGGTACAACTCAAACAAAGTGAGGTTTCATGATGTGGCCTAATAAGGGAAAGTACATTTGGTTGCCCTGGAGCTGCCTAGCTGGAGACTGGTGCTCTGACTCATAGTCTCTCTTTGTTTCCTCTGTTGCTCAAGACTAAACTGCACCCAGTCCAGCTTATATGTCTTGACACATCAGCATAGCTACAAATCCTGCATATGGGCTGGGAGGAGGGAGTGGCCAAGGAGGAAGCAGCTGAAGATTCCCACCCATTCCCTGTGAGCTCCTGACCTACTCTGTGCAGAGCCTGTTTGCTGCCTTGAGTACCGATGGTGTGTGGAGCTGGCAGAGGAAGGGGATTCCTCCTTCACTTGCCTTTCTGCAGGATGGTTGTACCTGCTCTGTGCTTTCACCCTGGGTGGCAGCTGGGAACTTGGCTTTGAAACTTAGGTAGGAAATAATTAAGAGTTTAAAACCATAAGAATTGTTACATTGCTTTTTGAATACAGCTGTGCACAACAAACAGCAGCTGTGCTGTTGAATGCATGGTTTTCAAATACACAATACATTTGCAGTAGCCATTTCAAAAAACTGAATAAATGTCAAGCAATGCAATTTATTCAAAGGCAAACAATCCCCTGTCAGTGAAAGGCACTGCTTCAGCTCATTTCAGAGTAGCAGGAGGGATATGAAAAGGCTGTACACAGAACCACAGTAAAAGCTTAGGCTATTTTCTGATTGCACTATCTTGTCCAGCTAGTGCTATTTTAAATGCCACTAGTGGCCTGTTCTCTATTTTTAAACCCTCACAGCAGCAAGGCATTGTGTTTCCTGTAAATATAGCATTTTGACTATTTATTTACAGACTGCCAACCCATGGCATGCCCTGAGGAAGGGGCAGCAGTTCCATTGCCCCCAGGAGCACAGGGAGACAGCATGGTGTCTGATTCTCCTCCAGAGGGAGGGACAAACCCTTTATCTGGGATCTGTTTTGCTTTCAGCTTTGTGTTGGCTCAGCTGTGTTTGCAGGCAAGGTGGGGAAGGAAAGGGGTACAAATCACACTCCACCCAGGAGGCAGGAAAGCAGCACAGCAGTTTGTAGAGGCAGGTTCTGCCCCTGCACCTCAGGTCAAGGTAAGTCTAGGAAAGCCCTGATCCTGTGTCCTCAGTGAGGGGATTTCTTTTAAACATAATTTAAAAAAATAGTTTCTGGTGGCTGGCACACAGCTGCTGAAGAGGACAAATTTCAGTTAAGGTATGATTATGAGAAGGTTTTAATTTGCTATATTTTCAGTCTCCCTCCTTAAAAGAGCATGTATTGATCTTTTTAAATACTCGGGTAACCAAATAGAAAGCACTGTATCATGAACTTACATATGACATACACAAACATGGAGGAAAATTGGCTTAGACTGGAGGTCTAATTATGGGCAATAATTTCTGTGCCTTTGGTCCTGTTGTGTCCAAGAAATAAAATGCAGATGTCCTAGAAACAAATTTAGATACTGTAAAAGTTGAATATCATAAAACTTTGGATTTTTTACAAAAGCCAGCAGTAAAACAGTTTTTCTGACAGAAACAAATCCAGCCCTTCTGGGCCACTTGGGTAAAGGAAGCCTCCAGGAAAAACTAATCTGAGCTCAGCTGTGGAATACAGATTGAAGCCAGAAGTTAACCATGTAAAATACCATTTCCTGGAGCCTTAATGTAAATATTAAAACACCAAAGCCAAACTTCTCTGGGTAGATATAGTACTGCCATCAATGAAATATGAACACAGTCATTTTAGCATTTAGCAAACTGGTTTTATTATCACTTTCACCTATTTATGTGCAATGGTACAAGAGAGCCAGATGAGCTAGTGTGTTTAAATTATTTTTTCTTAAGATAAATTTGCTTAAAGATAAATGGGTGACACTGAGATACATTGGCCTGGTTGCACAAAGAATCAGCCTTTAAGACTGGATAATTTGGTTCCTGAGCTCTGCCCAAAGAACACATCCATAGGATAGTGATGGGGTCAGTCCCTGTGTCTGTGAGCCACAAGGGAGCATGGATGGGCTGTAACACTAGAGACCAATGTAACTGAATGCCAGCCCCTGTAATCCACAGCAAGAGTTATTTTAAGATGGGCAAGAGGCTGGTTACAAAGCAGGGGAACACACCAATTTTCAGTCAAACACCTTTCCAGGATCTGTAAATAAGCAATTTTAAAAGAATAAATAGGCTTGTTCAGTTGTTCCTGTTGGAATTTCCTCTCCAGAAGCTGGAAATCTGCATGGAAGGAAAGAACAGTTCCAGCCAGCCTTTAGCTTCCATGTGTCCCTGCAACAGCAAATTGCAAGGCAAGCAGAAGTGGAGGATCTTACATGAAGTTTTGGACTGTTAAAAGCACATTTTCAAAAGCACATATTTCAGAAAATAATTCCAAAAGGTGTTGATCTGTAAGGACACACTTCATGTTTTAGAATTAAAAATGTAATCTGGAGTTCTTCACCCCTGGTTCTTTGCATTTGACATCTATTCAAGGGCTGTGCAATGTTCTCTGACGTGTTCCACAACAAACACAGATAGGGTTTGCACTAAAGGATAACATTGTTGGAAGTCTTGGTAAAAAGGCTGGAGATAGAACAGAGATGAAAATAATTAACTCCTTCTAATGAAATATGGTGCCTATGTTAGGAATGAGGTGAGCAGGCAAGAAAATGTGACTTTGAAATATTACTACTTCTATCTATTCAATGGATGGATGATTTGTCTGCTTGTCATCTGACTTCTCAAATATAAAATAATTTTTAAAAATGGGGGGGTTACCTGAGTTTTAAAACAGTAGAAGAAATACACTGAATTTAGCAACAAAGGGGTTATGGAACTTAGCCTGTTTTTTTACTGCATTTCTGCAGCCCCTGACAGTGAACAGATGAGATTTGCAAAATCATCCACATGGGTTACTTGAAGCCCTGATTTATTGCTTTTCATCAATTCATGAACTTTGAGTTCTCATCCATTTCTGTCTTGTCAGGAAAGCTCTGCTCCTTCCATTTGCAGAAATGAGCAGTGTCTGGAATAATTCCCTTGTGTGTTTCCCACAGGGTTGGCAGGCAGATAATGTGTTTTTTTCTGCAGCCCATACTGATCTGTGGCAAAGAATGGGAGTTGTCAGCACTCTGTCTTGCCACTCCAAGTGCACAGCTCAGATTGTAAAATCTGTTAGTAAGAGCCATAATGTTTAACCCAGTATGAGCTTTCCTATTTTATTTAAATGAGGATGAGATGAAAGCAAGGAAAACCTAAAGCAGTTTTGTCCAGCAGCCACACATACAACGATTTTTACTTCCAAAGGACTGATGAAATAATAACACACATCCCTAGCTGGGCATTCCAGTAGGTGTTGGTGAGTACTTGGTCCCCAGGATCTTCCCTTGGGTCACAACTGATGATGAGCTCCTGTCTCATTTTTATTCTTGCTCTCCCCAGCTGCCTTTCCAACAACCATAAAATGTTTATTTCCCTTGGCCTATTACCACTTAGAAAAAAAGAGCAAGATAGAGAAGATTTGCATGTGAAGATTTATCTTAAAAAATTGGAGAGCTTGGTCAAAAAAAGTGCTGGGAGTTGGTTCAGGTCTAACCCCCCTCATCAATTAAAGGTAATCTTGACCTGAGTCAATAAACTCAAACGTTTATCAAGGTTTCTGCATGACTGCATAGCCAGGATAAAGCCAGCTCTTAAGATGGAACATGCCTGGAAGCATGAAAACAAGGATCAAGGTAGCTGTAAATCAATCCAAATTGGCTTCTCTCCCCCAAAAACAGTGAAATCATATGATTTACTTTAAAACTTTGGAAATTTGCACTATGGCAGATCTAAGCATCTGCTGGTGCTGAATGTGCATCGAAGCACTACCAAATTTTAAATGGCCTTATTTGTTTCATTTAGTTCCTAGGATTGTTAATTAGCACCCTGACAAAGATTAAATCTTGCACATCAGAGGAATCTTTTCATTCTAAAGAGTGGTTACTTCAGTATGCTACTCTGTGGCAAATCCAAGTATCAGGACCAAAGTTTGCCATATAGATATATTAGATTACACTGAATAAAGGATATTAGGTAGAGTTGGATAACAATATCATAAACAAATATTGCTGCCTAGAAACAGCAGGCATAGACACATTAAAATATTTAAGGTACCTTTAATATTTACCACCTAGCAACAAGTCCCTGATTACTCCAAGGAAAATAGGCACTACTGGAGAAGGCAGAAATTATAGCAATTATTATTGTTATACCTTTTTTCCCCTCAGTAACAATTAGACACATAACTCTTATTATATAACATACAATTACCTACCTAGGGAATCCCTGCCTTAAATAGTTTGTGCTTGACTACGCTGAGAAACAGGCACGGTTGTGAAATGAGAGGACGTGGATTTGACAGAGCTGAGAAAGTGAATCGCTGGGTTCTGGTTCCTGCCGTGCCTCGGATTCACGGCGTGACCCCGGCAGCCCCTCTGTGGTTCGGGATTGTCAGAGGCAGCTGTGGCACAGCACAGGAACCTGAGGCACCTTACAGGATGTGCTTTGGCAGAGAGCCGGGCAGGGCGCGGGTCTCGCCTGCTGGTGTCACCTAATCCAGCTGAGTGTCACCGCGAGTGCCCCCAGCGCGGCACTGCCGCCTCCCTGCAGCATCTCAGTGCCTGCCAGCACCAGAATTTCCTCCCTGCAGCATCTCAGTGCCTACCAGCACCAGAATTTCCTCCCTGCAGCATCTCAGTGCCTGCCAGCACCACGATTTCCTCCTGCCGTGCTGGTAAAGCAGCAGGACCGCGACGGGAAATGGTTTCCTGTAAGAGTAAAGAGAAGATTCTCATCTTGCATGTGCCCACCGTGTTGGCAGGATGCTCCCCAGCAGTGTGGGCAGGCTCTGGGGGATGCCTGCGTTCCTAGGGTTTCTTTACAAAGCTTATAAAAGGTGTCAGGTTTGAACTGGAGGCCTTGGGTTCCTGCAGTTCCAGTTATAACAAACAACACTGACGTATCCAGCACTTTAACAGGGGATACTTTCAGATTTGGCTTCCAAACTGGCTTTTGTAGAACCCTGATTGCATGTGACACTCTTGGTCTTCACATAAAACCAATAAACTTTTCCAGTCTGGGATCTACATGAAGATAATTATTCCAACACAGGCATTGCAGTTTGTTAAAAATCCAAAAGAAAGCCATTGGCTCATTTCTGCACCTCTTTATTCCATAACCACAACTCTAATCCTCATTCCAAATCTCAAAATCACCAACAATCCTAATCCATAAATCTCAAAAGAAATACAAGCCTGCAGAGTCAGAAAGAACAAACCTGGAATTTTCCCAGCAGTTCTTCTGGAGTGAAAACAAGCAGCAGCTCTTAATTTCCTGCAGGCTTGAAACTGAGCACAGCCTAATTGAGGGAAAGGGTGGTAAATTGAAGTGGAAAAACCACTGAGGGCACGTGTGATTTCAGATACCTTGCTCTCAGTGACACCTTCTTTTTGAGATTAGTGAGCAGGTCAGTGCTGGTGTGATGGGCCTGGCTTTTCTATTGGAGAGAATGAATCAGCCAGCTACAAAACCAGGACCTGTATCATGTTCACCCAGGAAAAGTTTGCAAATTTTATTCATTCACTTGAATTTGTGGTTTTTATCAAGTGAGGAATATAGAATTGAGACATATCTTTATTATTTGTGAGTGTGTATTGTACTTTCCTCTGATAAATCTGATAAAAGTTATTTCTTTACTGTAAGTGATGCTTTCTTGGTTTAATTACATTAAAATTAAATATATGTTCTCAGATTTTTACAGAAAGGCTTAAAGCAATTATAATTGATTCACATTTTGTACTATCCAAGCTATATCACCAAAAGGGTGAAATTCTCTCAGTGTCACATAGTGATATTTTTACTTTTTGTCCCTCAGTTTTCCATTGGGAGCTCTGCATGAGTCTCCAGCAGTTTTGATGAAGCCTGACCCAGTAATCCCCTCCTGCTGCTTCTTCTCCTGTAGCTCTCTTCTCAGGGGCAAGATTTAAGGAGCTTTTCGTGTTTACAATTTCCTCTGTCCTCCCTTGTGGATTTTCTGTCTCAAGAACTGGACAGCCAAAGCTTAATTTGCTTCCAGAAGTTGGAAGAGAGCCTGAATATATTTATGTAAATGACAGAGCAAGAAAAGACTCCATTTTTGTGTTAGCTCAAATGGACATTTCCAGTGGGACTCAAGCAGGTCATGTGCAGAAGGCACATCTTGGCAAAACAAAACCTCAAGAGTCTGTCAAATTTAAAATCTAAACTCCTGAAGTTCTTTGGGCTTGAGCTGAGGAACTTGTTCCTAACTAACGTGTTTTGCTACATGATGTTCTGAATAAAGGCAAAATCCACTCAATGGAAGGCACAGCCAGTGAATGGCAATTTAGCATTCATCATACAAATCTTGAGATGGGGAGATTCAGATTAGGTATTAGAAGAAAATTTTTTCAGTCTCTGGCTTCTCAGGCATTGAGAATTGCCCATGGAGATGGTGGAGTCACCACCCCTAGAAGTGTTCAAGAGGAGCTAGGAGATGTGGTTTGTGGTTTAGGGGTGGATAATCTTGAAGGTCTTTCCAAACTTGACAATTCTGTGATTCTGCGACCAAGGGAATGGTCCATTAGAGCATTAAACCCAGAGCAGAGTGACAAAGTTCCTTGCTCAGGGCCAGCCGGGCCAGCCCGTCCGCGCTGGGTCAGTTCCCCGCCGCGACGGCAGAGCCCGGCAGGGGGCAGCAGCGCCCCGCGCACCGAGCCAGCCCCGAGCCCGCGAGCTCCGAGAGACGGCGGGACGGGAGAGCGCACCGGGGACAGGGCTGGCACCGAGACCCGCACCGGGGACAGGGCTGGCACCGAGACCCGCACCGGGGACAGGGCTGGCACCGGGAGCCACACTAGGGACAGGAGAGCCGCACCGAGAGCCGCAACGAGCTCCGCACGCCTGGCCACACAGCCTAAAGCTCGTGTCGCTCTTTTGGCACACACGCAGCGGTTTTGGCTCAGGTGTTGCTCTTAGAGGTGCCTGAACCCTTCAAAACCTCAAAACTACAAAATAAGAGTTTCAGGACTTTGTATCAGTTATTTTTCCTTACACAGAATATAATAAAATATAAAATTTCAGCCCTGCATTTGAATAAAGTGCTGCCTCAAGTGAAAGGTCAGGCTAACAATCTCCAGAGGTCCCTTCTGACCAGCATTGGTATAACTACACTCTGATCTCTGAAAAACCCATTTTGAAAGGGCAAGATATTAAAATGACAATCAATCTATTCAGTAAAATATTCTTTTGTTGAAGGTGCTCTTGGTGAAAGCCAGGCTGGGTGAGAATTCATATAAGGCACTTTTTCCCAGAGAGGAAGTGATTGCATATCCCTTCAGAGTGACTTACATCACCAATAAAAGCTGCCAAGGAGCCACAAACGTCTGACTTTAAGGATTGCTCCAATTTTTATGATTTGACAGCTAAGCCAGCCTTCCCTTGAACAAACTGGACTGTAAGAAGGGGATATGTAAAGCTCAGAGCAAAATTGGTCTTTGTGTGTTGGAGTAGTGTCCACATAAATTAATCTTATTATCACAGTTGTTGGGGGTTATTTTTCTTCTAATTTCCATCTCAGGGAACTTTGCATGCTCTTGTGTGTACTTATGTAGTCTTTTAATTACTTGATTCCAAAGTGCCTGTTAGTCATAAAATACTCCATGGGCATAGGTCATGTTGCCATTATTCCAGTTTATAAGAAGCACAGTCAATTATTTGCAGTGTCAGTTATATAACCCAGTGGTGTTTGATTCCCACTGCTTCCCAAATCCTTTCCCCATAGGCATTATAAAGCAGTGGCAGGAATTGTATCTTTCTTTAAGTGATTCAAATATATTAAACAATACTGATATTTAAAATTACATACTCTAAACTGAGGATCAATCCTATGACCACGACTGGTTTTGTTAAACTGTGTTTGCTTTTGGATGCTGTGTTTGATTAAGAGTAGGGCAGGAGCTCCTGTTTTTAGGATTGTTAGCAAATTTATCTGGAGTTTGTGTTTATTTTTTTCGTTGTAATTAACATTGCAGCTCGAGGCAAATCAAATCAGCCAAACAGAACAATTGTTTGTGTGATGCACCAGCTGGTCTCAGAAACCTCATTTCAAACTGGAAAGTTATTTGGGGATTTGCTCATATTTGCTTTCTCATTTTTTGGAGTGGGTTTTTTGGCACATTCAGGGCTGCTTTTTCTCTAAAGAGGTAAATATGTCTGAGGGGGGGCAAATGGAATGTCAGCCTTTTTTGTCTTTTCTTTTTCCTTTTCTTCCACAGCTTACAACAGCTGCCTAGGGAAAAAAAACCCAGTGACAAATGTCACAGAAAGGAACAAAACTCTTATGAAGGAGACTTTCTTTTCTTAATTAAAACAATAAATTGAGAAGCTGTGGCCCAAACCTGCTGGGGAAGTATCTACAGCCTTAGGGAATCCATTGGGCTGAAATGTGACAATCCCACCATCTCTCAGGTGGCTCTGGATGCCTTAATTCAATTTGCACAACATTTATAATGAGGCAGTGACCTCACAAGAGCTGCACACAGGACATGACATTAAGACCATGGCTCAGAAGGCTCAGAACCCAGCTGGAAGAGGCACAGAAAGCAAAGAGGGTTGAGCAGGATGAATGCTGCAATTTCTTGAGCTGGCAAGTATTTGCAGTTCTTGTGGGTTTGCTACACCTTGGCAGAAACTTTTCCTGCTGCTTGACAGATATGTGCATGAGACAAGAAAGACAGGGAATGAGTGGGTGAAAAGAAGGTTAAAGAAATGTGGAAATGGGCAAAGAGACTGAGATCTATAAAAATTAGGGTACAGCAAATCCTTGTAGGTTGTGAATAGGAAGAGATCACATTACCTGGTTCCTGTCTTGCCTAACCTGTTCTTAAACAACACCAGTGGTGGATAGTGCCCAGATAATGTCAGAGAGCAGTCTATTCCCAGGCCTACTTAGCCAAATGCTTTGTTTCTAACTCATTCTTTGTTTGTCTAACTCATTCTTCCTGTGATTATGCTCAGTACTTGTATTTTCTGGAATAAGACTTGGGATTGTTTAGCCTCAAAATGAAAAGACTCAGAGAGGAACCTTTTCAATGTGTAATTGAAATTTTCAATGTGTAACCTTTTCAGTGTGTAAATGCCCAGTGGGAGGAAGAAAAGAAGATGGGGTTAGATTCTTCTCATGGATATCCTGTGAAGGGACAAGAGGAAATGGCTGCATACTGAAAGACAGGAAATTTCACTTAGAGTTAAGAATTTTTATTTTTTTGTGAAGGTGGTCAACAGTGGCATAGATTGCCCAGAGTGAGGGTGGAGTCACTGTCTATGGAGATACCCAAACTCTGCTGGACATGAACCTGGACAACCTTCTCCAGCTGATCCTGCAGTGAGCAGAGGGCTTGAACCACAGGTATCTTTCAGCCTCCACCATTCTATGGTTCAGTGACACTGGGCAAAGAAACCAGTTATTCTTGTCCTTTTTCCAGCAACTCTCGTGTGTTTCAAGACTGTTTTCCTGTTTCCAATGAGAAACTAGTCCAAAAAAATCCTTGTTCTTCAAATAATAAATCACAGCTTTTAAAGTTCAGATTACCCTTCATTTCCTTTGGCCTATTTTCTATAGATAATTCTTAAAATGGTTGTATCAAACTGAGTATAGAATTCCTACTGAGGTCTGACTCAGAGTAGAGTAAAAGGATTGCTGCACAGGTCTTATGCATAACCTCTGTGTACTCATTGTAGTATAAATGGATTTTTATTTCACTTTTTTGTTACTGGTTCCTTTATCAATTTATGATCTAGGATTACCCCAGAACTTCTAATTAACCAACTGTTCCTGAGCTTGTATTTATACAGATGATTATTACTCTTGACACTTTTTCCTTTTGCCAGGTATTTCATTCATTTCAGGTAATTTATCCAGCTTGCCATAATAACCTCCTAATGGAATCCTGATACCCAGGGGGCTTTCTGACCCTTCTAGCTTGGTGATTTACTAAGTACACTTGTTATTCCATTATCTGGGCCATTGACAAAGGTACTAGAGTGTGAACCATTACTAACCAGCCTCCAGGTGAAAATTCCCAAAAGTTAGGACTGTGGAGGAGCCAGAAGTGGATCGTTATTTCCCTAGGTAGTTACAGGAACAGGATCAAAGGTCACATTAAATGCAGACACAAGTATTGCCCAGGACTGCTAGCCTGTCCTAAGAAAGGATTTGATTCAATCTCATGTTTGTTATCTTAACTGTTCACACACTTCATTGTCTTGCAGGTACTTAAAAGTACATACTTTCATAATTTTTTTCTGTTCTTTCTTTTCCTATAAGAAAAAGGTCTGACTGATCTAAAATTCTGTGACTATTCCTACTTTCCCTTTGTTAAGGTCAGGATGGTGGCACAGATTCCTCAATATATAGGAAATTATAAACTCCCAGTGGCTTCACAGACATTGGAAAGCAATAGGAAATTAGAAACCTGAATACTTTTCCTCTTTTCTGGGGCCTCATCCTCTGTCAGTTTTCAAAGATCAGCACTCACTTCTCCAAGCTGATCATGTCTCCACCTGGCCCTACCGGGCTGATGACCTAGCATAACTCCTGCAACAACAACAACAACACATGCTTGTAATTTTTCCCTTCAGTAATTACTCAGGGATAGTTCTATTTCCTCCTACATCCTATATGGTGTAATGGTGTCTATGGCCTTAATAAATGAAAGGGTGCCTTGCAATTCTCTTCCCCTTTTATATGCAGTTTCTAGGATATTTCAAAATTTTGTTTAGGAATGCCTTTAACCTTACCTCAGAATTATCAGGTAAAGCTGAGTAATTTGTGCAGCTCCATACCTGTCAAGGTGTTACAGCCCTCTGATTTATCACACATAGCCATAGAGCCAGAGTAAAAATCTTGTACAGAAATGCAGTAGATAAATTGTTCAGTTGGATAGATGTTGTAATACAACTAAAATATCAAAGTGAAAAGGACATTGCCAAGTGTTTCACTCTTATTCCACCTTGCTCCACTCCAATCTTGATTCTCACTGGCAGTCCCCCCTGCAAATGCAGAACCTAACTTCAACAAAAATACAGAACTTCCCCAATTTGTTTGAGGTATGGCCATACATAAATTCTATTTTATCATTATTACCATAAAAGATAGACCTTGCTTTCATTTGTCTGCATATAAATACGAATGTAAACGGTTGCCATGGCAGTTTGAAACATTTTACACATATCAATATAGTCAGGCTATAATACTTTTGCATAGTAGGGAACAAATGTTACCTTTAGTCATGAATGGAAAAGTGTGGTGCAAAGAACCTGCTGTGTGTTCAAGGACAAGGACTGCTGCTTTCTGATTTTCAGTCCTCTTTTTCAGTCTCATGTCTGTCTTCTTTCCCTGGGTTTGACAATGACCTACATAGCATTGCACAAGAAAAGCAAAGCCAGCAATAAACACTTTTAGTCTGTATATAGCAATGATCATCTCTCCCAGTCACTCAAGCATAGAACATATAATCTCACAGGAAAATAAAGTTCTTTTAATCTTCTGGTTTAGCCCTTTGAGAGTCATAAGAATTCTAATTACCGGCACAGTACTTAACTGAGCATCAAGAGCTTGAGGATTGCCAGATCTATATGGGACTATTTTATCCACATGCCACAGATGAAGGAAAAGCTGATAAGTGTTTTTTGACCTAAATTGTTGCCTAGCAGCTAGAGATTTTGCTCTTGGGAGGAGAGGGTTGAGTGTCACTCTTTGAACTTCACACTTCCCTACTTCTCTTAAACCCTGAGGTGTATCTGCAGTGTGAATGCAGCGTTAGGTAGAGGTTCTGTAAGTATGAGTTCTCCTGGAGACCCGTGGGTATGTGTGTCAGTGAGGTTTTTCATGGCTCCAAATTTCTGCCAGAGTAATTTTACTTACAGAGTTAAAAACAATCACCTCCACAATCCATGTGTTGGTCAATCTGTCTGATACAGCAAGGCTTCCAGAAGGCCACCCTTACTGCTCCACCTCATGACATTTGGGAAAGGTGACGGTCCCTGAAAAAGCTCCTTTGGATGACATTCCCTGAGGCTCATCCCAGGGCTCTGCTGTTCATGAACTGGGTTCCTTAAGAATTACAACAGAAAACAGACCTACTTCAGAACTGCCTCTGACAGGTTCCAGCTGCTAAGGGGTCTGTAGGACAAAACTAGATCTAATCTTCAATAAAGCCCCTGGAGTGTGCACAGTTCAGAAGCTGGATCCTGAGCACCAGCTGTTGAGTTCTCCAAATCCTTTCCAATTCTATGGCACTGGCTGGCATTAGCATATCCATACCATAGACATGATCTGATTGTGCTCAGTGTGACACTGGCACTGGCTGGGTGACACTAAGGTAAGTCCTGACCCCAAAATTAGGCTCCTTCTGCTCAGTAAGGCCAGGTAAGTGTGTTCTAACTTCACTTACTGTGATTTGGAGTCCAGGTTCATAAAAAGTGTTTAATAGGTTATTGTGCATCTGCAAATCCAGTTGACAATATGCTGCACAAATGCTTGTGGCTATCCAGTGCAGGCATGGGACAGGAATAGAAACACACAGCTGGGAAGGAGGAAAGGATTATTAAAGCTGGCTTTAGCAGCATTCTGTATTGTTGCTGAATGTCACAGCGTGTCACACCTTACTCTGCAAAGTTCCCTCTGGGACAACTTCTGGTGTGAGGAAAGGAGAGTTTGACCCCAAGTTAATTTGTTGCATAGGTTTTTGCTGCTGTACATGTGCTATTTTGAAAACATGTTATTCAATATAGAAAATAGAGTCCACTAGAGTGATATAATATAAATACTTAGTGTTAAACTTTGTTAATTGAATGGAGTACTAAAGTATGTTTTCCATCACAACTCAGTAATGTTTAAATCCTGGAATGCTGAGACCACTGTCTTCCAATGCCTCATCATCTAATGTTCATCACTTGAACACCTCATTCTGTTACTGACCTTGCCTTTTGTAATGGTTCTGAATCCTTGGAATCTGAGCAGACACTGCTGGCTCTGCACAGCACCTGGCACAGTGGGGGTCCTCATCCAGAACTGGAGCTCCTGGGCATGACATGAATGCAAACAGTGCATAATAATTCATAAATATTGTATAAATAATGAGAGCCAGGAGAACAGGGAGCAAGAGGAATGTGATTCAACCTCCCCTCCACCCACTTTTCCTGCATTTATTTCCATCACATATGACTGACAGATTTTTGCACTGAATAGCTAATACATTTCCTTTTCCTAGGGCAGCCAAACCCAGGGAAAAGTGACAAAAAGACATGTACAATACTTCAACACTTGGCAACTACTGCTGTTCTTCAAGTGTCATTTGATGCTTGGCCTTCACAGTATTCACAGCACATAAAAGTTAGTTATGCAAAAATGGAATATATATATTTTGTTACTTTTGCTGTTTTAGTGCCTAATCTACTGATGCATTTTGAGGAAAAAGCTCGATTCAGTGAACACCAGTAATGTTACAAGGATGACAATGTTTTTCATTTCTGTAATATTAAAATAGAAAAAAAAAACCCCTAGGGAAATTAAAACAAATTCCAAGAAAGCGAATTGCAAAATTAATTCAAATTGGGTAAATGGTATAAAAAAAAAAAACCCTCTTAAAAATCGACTTTTTCTACAAAGCATATTAAATTCCAGTGATCCTGAAATTTTATTTTTATCCTCTCCAAAGGCAGAATTTTTCTTTTGCAATGGGAGCTATTTGCTCTTTAGAAAAACCCCAGCCCAAATTAAAAGTAAAGAAAGGGAGATAAGTTCTTCCAAAGGGTAATAAAACCATTGCTTTTTCAGACTGAGGAAAATCAAGTAGAATCTGTTTTAAATGAGATGCAAATTGTATTACAATGGCCATGAAGAGCAGCCCGCTGTTTACTTTGGAGAAATTATGAATTAAATGTGGCCTTGGTATAGTATAAACCTTATTTTAACTGAGGAAGGCAGCCCAACAACACAGTAAGGAATCTTTTTATGTGCTCCAGCTTGGTAGACTGCAAAGTGCAATTTGCAATTGCAGAATAAAAGAATCGTAGGCAGTCAAAACATTCTCATTTATTTTTGAAAATGGTCCCATTGATTTGCTCTTAACAGCCAGTGCAACAGAGGGAAATCAATACACTGTCCATAAGCCACAGCTTGTATTGCAGATATTAACCACACACACATTGCTTTGAAGGGAGGAGGTTGTTCTTTTCCTAGTGCTCACTGAAATGGAAATATTCCCATTGCAAGTAAGACATATTCATGGGGAAGAAGGAAATACCAGAGTTCCTCTTCTTTTAGAGATAACTACAGCTGCCACAAAAAGTTATTTCAGTGAAAAGAAAGCTAAATATAAATTCAGGCAAAAATTCTTATGCAGAACTGCTTTCCTTGGGTTTTGAGAGTTTTCATTTTCTTGCCAAAAAGCTAATGCTCATGCCAGTAGTTTTATATTTTTCTGTTATAAAGCAAAACACATAACTATTTTTCAGTAGTATATTTACAGGCACTTCAGAAAATGCTCTAGTCCCAAACAAATTTATTTTATCTGCCACATTGCCTGTCAGGAGACCCTCCTGTGTTACTCTTGCTCTGAGGAGGTCCCTTCCCAAATCAGACTCTTCAGTCTCCATTTAAGGCATAACAGACCCTCTCTAAAAAGCACACAAAAGCCTTCTCAAAAACGTATTTCAGAGGAGGAAAGTAACCTCACTAAGAGAACCCCCCTAAGCTCCAAAGGAAAACAGAAGCACATGGAAGTGGGTAGGGAATGCCAAGGAGGAGTACAGAAATTTTGCCTTGGACACACAGGGATGAAAATAGAAAGGACAAAGCACAGTTGGATTACAAACTGACAAGGAGAATGAAGGGTAACAAGAAAGGCTTCTGTAATTGCTTTGACATCAAAAAAGATGACCCAAGATTTTTCTAATATTTCTCTGGAAGATGCCAGGAGCATTGAAGCCACACAAACACAAAAAAATTGTTTCATGACTTTTTAATGACCGACATTTAGAAATAAAGTTCCTCACAGTGTCTACAGTGCCACTTCCAAATCTGGCACCTTCACCTCAGGAAGAGTGGTGTATTTGTCCAATCTATCCAGCCTACTGCACTTCCAAGTGTGGAGTGTTACTAAATCACATCCCTTTCTGTTCATCAACATTTAAACTTGAAATCAAGCTGCTGGCAATCAGGTAATACTGGGAGAGTGCATGACTAATTGCCAGCCTACGCATTTCCTTACCATTAGCTAGTGACAATGAATTGCAAAAATGCAAAATTAATCTTTCAGTTTTTTCCCCTATGCTAACTAAAGCTGACAGGCTCATAAAAACAGCACCCAGCTGTGAATCTCTGGAAAACACACTGAATGCAAGCAGAAAACTACCCATGGGGGAAAAAAAAAAAGCTCTGATCAAAGCGTGAAAAAGGGCAGAACAAAAGTCTGTCCTTGAAATCCCTGCAAGCATTTTAATGGTGACCCTCTGCACTGTGCTACAACACTGAGCTATTTCAGAAATGCAAGCAGAATAGAAATGATATTGCAAGGGAGAAATATTTAGTGAATGATAGTGCAGACTAAAGACACGGGAACAAAAATAATGTTTTGACCCACGGAGAAGTTCAGTTCCTAATCCCAAACCAGAAAAGTTCTGAAGTACACACTTATCTTAAAAGATGTTAATGTTCAATTAAACCTATTTAAATTATACCTCTAAAGTCATGCCTGCACTTCAATGTTTCTCTAGACTGGCTGCTCAGTACCTCCCAAAATCAAGCTCTTCCTTGGCTCTTGAATGTTCACATTTAATAATGAGATTTATTTCTTAATGTTCTTTAGTCACTTAGTGCTTTGTAGCATCACTACTATATATAAATGGAGAAAAATAGGATGGGAGAAATTAATCTTTTCAAAGAGTGGTTTGAAAGTAGAGTTTTTTCTCCTACTGTAGGTGGTTTAACAATAATTGGCAGATATTTTAATTTGTGAAACGAGGCAGCCAGCAGCCCTTCACTGGGATAGCAGGTGCCCAAAGAGCTGCTCCATCTCTGCCCTACCTGCATGCAGGACAGGATGCTTTTCGTCTGTGTCCATCTCTTCCTCAATTTCACAGGGAGTAGGACTTCAGCTTCTACAGTCAAACAAAAGCCCTGGGAGCCTGTGGACAGGCCCTCAGTAAAGCTGGGAAGGGTCTGTAGCAGTGACAAGTTTGCAGGTGCATTTTCCAGTGTTGCCTGAAGAATAGACAGAGGGAATGATTTGCCCTTTCATCAGGAGCTGCCGCCTTCCGGATAAATATTTAAAATAACCATGAGCCCTGTGCTATGGTCCTGATGTTTGCTTTCAGTTATAGCGTGTATCACCTTCTGAGGGCTGAGGGGAGCGAACTGAGGGGAGAGGGGAGGAGAAGATCCGGACTGAGGGGAGCGGACATGAGGGGACGGGGAAAGAAGGGAAAGAAGGGAAAGAAGGGAAAGAAGGGAAAGAGGCTGAGGGGAGCCAGGCTGAAGGGAAGGGGCTGGGGGGAGCCGATCTGAGGGAGGGTCAGGCTGAGGGGAGCCGATCTGAGGGGAGCCGATCTGAAGAGAAGGGGCTGAAGGGAGCCGATCTGAGGGGAGCCGGGTTGAAGGGAACAGGCTCATCCACCTCCAGGGGCACACGAGCAGGGTCGGGAACACAACCCGAGCCCTCACAGGCCCCACCCCGGCCCTGCCCCTCTGCGCTGCCCCTTTAAGCGCGCGCGGGGCGGGGCCGCGCGCTGTCACGTGCGGCGGCGGGAGCGGAACCCGAGCTCGCTCCCGCTCCGCGCGCTCCGGCTCCGGGGCAGCGCCCGTGTGCGCGCCCCCGCGCGCGGCTGCTCGGGAGCGCGCCCCCCCCCCCCCCCCCCTCCTTCACCCCCCGTGCCGGCCATTCCTCCTTCCGCCCCGGGGCCGCGCGCGGCGGCGGGAGCGGCGGGAGCGCCCCTTCCTCCGCTGCCTCCCTCCGTGCCTCTCTCCCGGCGGCTCCCGGCGTGCGAGCATGGAGCTGTTCCAAGCCAAGGAGCACTACATCCTGCAGAGCGGGGAGCGGGCGCTGTGGTGCAGCCGGAGGGACGGCAGCCTGCAGCTGCGAGCCGGTGAGACCCCCGCGGCCGCGCCCGCCGCCTGCGCGGGGAAGGGCGGGCGGGGGGCGGCGGGGCCGGCGCGGTGCCCGCGGTGGGTTCGGTGCCCGCGGGGTTCGGTGCTGTGGGGGTTCGGTGCCCACGGGGGTTCGGTGCCGCTGCCCATCGGCTCGCAGGAGCAGCCCCGGCTCTCCGGGCCGCGGGGCTCACGCGTGTCCCGGTGTCCCGGCTCTCTGCCTGGTGTTCCCCCGCTCCCGGTGTGTCCCCAGGCCGGCCCCCGGGAGCATCGCTGGGGCTGGTGGCAGCCTTACATAAGGGATGCTCCCCCGGCATGGGCAGATGTCCCCTGGTCGCCTCTTCCAGGAGAAATGGAACAGGTGGCTGTGCTGGGAAGGGGCTGCGTGATCGCTAAGGTCCATTCCACCCTTTGACGTTCTGTGGCTTCTAAAGTGCTGCTGAATTTCTCAGTGATTACAGGCTGTGTAAGTGACAATTCCACCGTGTGTTAATGTTAAGGCAGCGCGAACAAAAACTGAACTGGAGTTGTGTAAAAGGGAATTTTGAAACAATGGTAATTATCCTGTCCTGCCTAGGAGGTTACTCAGTAAAGGTGTCTATAAAATGAAATGCGACCCCTGGGGATTATCTTGCTTTATATAATGTGTGCTCCTTGCCCATGGCAGGATGTGCAATTGTCTTTAAGGTCCCTTCCAAGCCAAGCCATTCTATGAGTTTTTGTCATTCTCTGTGATTCTGATATGTAGCTTTGATTAAAGGACCGTGCTGACCCTGCTTGTATGAGAAAGAAACTCTAAACAGCTGTTTCACCAAACATGTGGCAGGCTGCGCAGATGTTGCTTACAGCTTTCTAAAACTGGGATCTGTGTAATGTCAAAAAAGGTGGATAAACATGTGTATGACCAGACTGGCTAGCTGACTTTATGAGCTTCTAGGAAAGGCTGGACAAACTTTTAAACAAAAACATCAAATACCATTGTTATCTGTGTTTTTCCAGAGAACTGTTTTGCATACTGCGCGTTCTTGTGTTATTTTCATCCGTGAGTTGTGTCTTAGTGCAATTTGTTTGTGTCTCAGATAAAATTGCAATCTGTGTCAAGTTAGCATGACTAATTCTTGTCCATCAACTTCACTAATCCAGCAATACTTTGATTTGCAAGTGGTCTTACAAAATGATTGGTGTTAAGCTAGCAGACATTACTGGTAGTGAAATGTGTGCTTTTACAGGGGAGAAACCCCTCAGGTTTAGGTTTGTGATGGTCACAGCCACCTGCATGGGCTAAAAGCTCTTCCTTGACCCACAGTAATTCAAACACAAACTAGTGATCTGTAGTTCTGGACACTGGTAACTTTAACTTTTAAAATCCTTAATGCCTTTCATGCAGCCATTGCTGTGTTTTATTTTTTCTTGGTGTCCCTCAGCCTGCTGGAGGCTTCAGTGCCCAGCAGTTTGTCTGCCTGCTGTTCCAGCAGCATTTTGTCCTTTGCCTGCCTCTGCATTTTCAGGCAGTTTCCATGTGATCCCTATTGTGTGTGACCTGCAGATTAACGAAAGGTAATGTGATATTGAAGTCCCCTGGCCAGCTTGAAACTCTCAATTGTTAGCAATGCTTTCCCATTTCCGTGTGTTTGCAGCTTTGTTTTTCCAGCCCTGTCTGTGGATCATCTTGACAGTGGACTCCAGGTCTGTGAAATGAAATACTTTAGCAGGATGAAAGTAAGCCCAAGAAATAAACAGTTCTCTCACAGGAAATGTTTCTTGGATCAATAGCTCTTTCTTGTATTAAGACAAAACTGCATATCCTCAAGTTTGCAATTTTATTACATTTGACCGTTTATTACTGAGGCCACTGCCTGGAAATGAGTAAATGAATTTCTGTGTGATGAGTCATTGGCATATTAAAAAAACCCAACAAAGTCATAACTTGTGTTCATTGACGTGTTTAATAATCTGTCAAAAGGCTGTGATCTAGCTGTGTGTCTCTGCTTGGTTTTGGAGGCCTTCCTCCAAAATTCTGTCTCACAGAGGCTGCTCTGAATTAATCTTTGCACATTCATGGGTTGAAATAGAAAATTCTGGTAAACCTTGCAAATCTTTACTGGAGGGGATAGGTCTGAATCTAAAGAGCTGATGCTAAGCTTTAAAGTAGTCTCCTTCCTCAACTATAAAGCCATGTTCAGAAATTTGTAATGTTGAGAGCTGTATTTCTGACCTCTTTGAATCATGGAGATAACAGCTTGAATTAAAAAAAAGGCAAATAATCTTGGTAAATATTTGCCTTAAGCAAAGTCTGAGGTTGGCCCTCGTTTGAAGGATGTCAGCCTGTGTTTACAAGATGTTTCTGGGGGTTTTTTTTTATTCTCTAAAGTGAAAGCACTAATGAGTCACCTGCAGGAAATCCATGAATCACTTTGGCATCATAGATTATTATTTTTTTTAAAAGAATTTGGCTGTTGAGAGTGTACTTTCTTCAGTGTAATGAAAAAACATGTGCTGTTCAACCATGCCTTAAATGCCTTACATCAGGTCTTGGTCAGGATTTCGCTCTTGGATTACTCTGTTTATGCTCTGTGTGGCTTCTCTTGATTGTAGTTCTACACAGATTACAAACACTTTTTTATTGATGATGTTTGTATAAATTATTATTATGTTTATATTTGCATATGTATACATATATGTGTGTGTAAAGGATAAAAAGTGTTGAAGACACTGAATTCTTCTCACCATTTTTTTAGCAGTGGAAGAAGCAATGAGACTGTTATGGTGTGAAAGCTTCTATTATCATTGTGCTGGCCTTGGTAATACTCCAGGCAGTAATGTCAAATAAGATTGGGAACAGTTGCTACTGGAACTGTTTCTTGTAACTATACTGACTCCCACTGCTCTGGAGAAAGAAGCCTACCAAATATTTTGAGGGGTACACAGGTTGGGATTAATCTAGCACAACTTTTGGGGACATCATGCTGAAAGACTCCATTGCCTCTGCCTGAAAGAGTAAGTTGGGTTAAGCTGTGTTTTACCTCTGGAACTGTAAACTAGAGGCAGATGAGCATTTGTTTGTTTGAAACAAACACTTTAGGAATTTATTGTTACAGTATTCATTATCATCTGTTGAAAATGATTGTGAGTCAGCAACTGAAGCAATGCACTTTAAATACTTCTAGTGAGGGATGTGTTACCAAACAATATTTTCAGAGTAGCAGGGGACACATTTCAGGTTAGGTGTCTTAGTGTGAAATCATTTCTGAATCACAAATCATAAGGCCATCTAATATTCCAGCTGTGTGCTTGCTTTTCTCCTCCAAGGCATTGCAGGAGTCATGTAGAAATGACTTGTCCCAATTCCTGAGCTGTTCTTCATGGCTGTAGGCTGGAGGAGGAGGAGCAGGTATTTTGTGGGAGGTCAGGAAGTGCTCAAGTGAAGGCCTTGAGCTAATGAATGGTGTGAGCAGTGATGCCATTGCTACCAAAACATGTCTTGCTAGGTTTAAGCTACAGAGCAGTCCTAGACATGGCTCTGAGGGTGACAGCCTGAGTGTGAAGTCATACTGCTGAGTTATTTCATACAAAATTTCCTGCCTGAATTTCAGTAGTATATCTTGGAAACTGCCTGTCTATTCTGGGAAATGAATTCCACAGGAGGCTGGAGCTTTAGAAGAATTACCTCCGCATTTCAAGTTACTTCATGAGGAACCTCAAGCTGTTTTTTGACACCTTTTCAGCTGCAGTGGTACTGCACTGTTTCTCACCCTTGCTTGCTCATTCTGTTCCCTCTTTTCCCTGCCCTTCCTTGGTTGTCAGCACCATGTACTTGTGGCGTATGTGACAAACCAGATGTCAGAGCTGATCTGCCTTAGCTGCAACCCAGAGAGAATGTAGGCTGGAAAAACCTTCAGCAGTTGGGTCCCTGTTGCTGCCTTTTCCTTCTTGTCAGAGAGAACAGAGGGGAGCAGGGGAGTGGGCTGGGCTGCTCTATATCCTGCCTCAGATTAAATATTGCATACATTAGTCACTGTTGGAGCTTGACTCTGAGGCAATCTTTCTATATATTTATCAGAGAAAAAATATTTTCTACTTTTTGTAAGTAAGATCTACTTTGTAATTCCATCCATGGCTCTTTTTATAGAGTATAGTAAAACTACAACTGAGACTTAAGTGGGTTGATAGTGAGTTAAAGCTTAGCCTGGTGAGAATTAAACAAACCTTGAGGTGAGGTGTTTCTTTACTTTCCTGTTGGTTCTTAGCAGGTGATGAGTTGAATATGACAAGGGTGTTCCTCTCTCTTTTTTTCCCTCCTTTTTCCTTCTGTGAAGAGTTCTGAAAATGCCAAACTTGTCCCAACTCAGATGTGTAGATGTCTTGGAATTCCTGCCCATGCTGAAATGTTCTGAGGTTTTAAATATATGAAAAACTCCTAATGCTTCTTATCTTGATATTCTGGTGTTGCTGATTCTTTTTTTTTTTTTTCCTTCCCCTGGAATTAAAATGAATCTAATTCAAGTGGATTTCTGTGGCTTGTATTTTGCTGGCAGAGGTGACTCATCTTTGATCTCATGAGTTAGTATTAACTAAATATTGAATAGGAAATTGCAGACTAACTGCAGCTAAAATATTTAGAACAGAGGACACTGATTTCAATAAAGAAAGGTCTGCATCTGTACTAAGGGCGTGTGGTTTTTTCATCTGAGAACACTGTTCTTCTTGTTAGGTTGTTTCACAGTTTAATGGTGTGGGTGATATTTCAGCTGTATGTGTGAGGAAATATTGAAACTTTTGTGATTTTAAGTTTTAAACTCTGAACTGCAGGACAAGGCAGCCACTTGTTTGATATGCTGCTTGTGTTCTTCCAAAACAACTGTTGTAGATTGGGATGGGATAGAAAATAAAGTAATGGGAGTGGAGTATTGAGGAAAAAATATTGGTTGTATATCTAGAGGAAGAATTTGGAAATAGTGCAGAAACTGGGGTTTTTTTAGAGCTTGGCTTTAATAAACTGGAATGTTAATACTTAACCATTTTCTTACTCCAAGTGTCTTCCCCAATAAAAACTGGGAGAGGACTTTTTTCCTGAAAAGCTGAACCCAAATGAATGTAATAGCACTTGAACTCTGAGGTTTTCATTTTAAGGCAGAAATATTATTTGAATAGAGCCCTGGAGCAGTGTTTGCTGGGTCTCTGAAAAACTGAAAACAAAGCCCTTGAACGTGCTTTGAACAGGGAAGCAGAATTCTGAGCCAAATTTTAAAGTAAATAAGTTACCTTGCCCAAGAGGTAGTTGCAAGATATAAATGGCAAATATGCTTATCTGTTATAAATTAATAAATGTCATTATCTTTCAGTATTTTTCCTTGTCTGTTTCTCAGTGAAGGAAAAAGAGCAACTTTTGCACATATGGCTGATGGTTAAGTTTTTCCCTATATTTGCATGCCTTCCAGTAACATTTAAATAATATGTTGTTGTTTGTTATCTGAGTAGTCAAATTGTCCCTAACAGTTAAAATAAAAAAAAAAAAGGGGAGGAATATTGGGGTGGTGGTGGGGGTGGCTCGAAATCCTGTCTGTTCCTAAAACACTTGCCAAATTTGAGTATAACTCACTTTTTTTAGTGTTAGAAATGGTTGTTTCCAGTCCATAACTCTTCTTGTGCTTTGAGACTGATTAGTTGGACAATCAGAGAGGAAAGTTAATTATGGCATCAGAAGAGCAGGTGACAGTGAGGGAAAACTTTACCTTGCTTAGACTTGGCTCACTCTGTTAATTCTCTCATGGCTCTTAAGAAGCATTAGCATAAGTCAGCTCAGTGATTAGCAAAACAAACTAATTTCTGTAATTGTGAAATCCTACTGCTCAGGAAACGTTGATATTTTAAATTTTTAAGCATGAAATTGCTTTCTTGTGTTCTTTCAGTATAGCTGTAGCTGAGCAAACTTATAATAGACAATCTTCAGAATGAGTGAACATAGTGTTTAAGCTGTCAGTTCTGTAAGTAGGCTTGAATAAAATCTATCTCCTGCCTGATTGATAGTTTCCTTCTTGCATAGTAAATAGGATTTCAAAAAATGCAGACAACCTACTGCTTTCTTAGCTTTAAGTGTATATCCTCAAACAACTGTGAGCTTTGTTGAAATACCAGCTAAAAATGGGAATGAATGTGTGTTGGTGTGGAATAATATTAATTAGTGCAGAGTTGTTGCTTTTGGAAGGATAAAAGATATTTTTTCCTTTTCTGTTTTACTTCTGAGAAAATATGTTTGCTAACAGAGTTCAGCAATGTGAAGAATAAGTGGAAGTTCTGAAGTTAAAATAAAAAACCAAACCAACCAAGCAAAAAACCAACACCCAAGCTCCAGTGACTTGGCACTTATTTGCATTTTAAGAGTCCCTGCTGGGTGGTTTTCTGAACGGTGTTTAGGGTTTGTGGAAGGGATGTGAGGAGCTGATTCTTGTTTCAAAGGGTTGAGATCAATGGTCTCTAAAGTGGGATGCACACACCATGTGGGTGCTCAAGGCAGTTCACTGGGATTGTGGGAAGAAAATATTTTCTACCATTAATAAAAATAAAGACTTTTTAAAAATAGTGTTTGTTTCACTCATTAAAATCCTGTTATCTTTTGCATATTTTATAATACATGCAATATAAATTAATCGTGTGTCATGCTGGTCTAATAAATAAATATACCTATTTGGGATATGTGCTAAGTTTGTTTTTATAGATGTGGCATTTGATACAAAAGTTTGGAGGGCACTGATGCACAGGGTCAGGCTCTGCTTGGAGCAAACACTGCTAACAGCAGTTTGTTTCCACTTCCAGTACAGGGGTTCCTTGTGCAATTCCTTTAACACTGGACACTCTCCAGACAACTGAACATTTTCCGTATGTTTTCCAGTTTCCCAAGCAATGCCTGCTGACTCAAGGGAGTTTCTGACTGCACCAGAATACAAACAAGTATTTCTTTATCAAGATGAGTAGTAGGGATTCATTTTTGTTAGATGCTTTCTCTGGCACTTGCATCCTGCTTTGGCAGCAGCAATACAAATGTCTATTATTGTATGTCCCCATCCCCACTGCTTTAAATCTGTCACTAAATTGTACTTGAGCTGTTTGTGTTCATCTCTTTGAATGCTGAGATACTGGAGGGAACTGTCCCAATAGAGCAGGTGATTAGCTGAAAGGATAACTGGTTTAATGTTTGGGGCAGGACATGAAAGGAAATAAAAGTTAGCACTTCACAACAATTAAGAGCTTGTAATACTGAATGTTTTAATGCTCCATCTCTCTGCAAGTAGCTTAAATACAATTTTAGAAATCTGTGTTGAAAAGAAAACTCAATTAGCCTAAGTTTTATTTGCATAAGTATTACTTTATTTCCTCCAAGAGAAAGAAGTTCCACTTTATATTCTTAAGTCTTCCCAGTCAATTTGTAATCTCTTAATCCTGGTTAAAATTCCAGAACACTATTCAAAGATGAACGGGAACTTGGAAGCAGACTTTCTTTTGAAAAGCCACAGGAGGTCATGAAGGTCAAATAATGCCAATAATAAAGTATTGCAGTTGTTTTTTTATCTAAAGCAGGCACATTTTAAAGGAAAAAAACCTCCCTGAAATCTATTTTAAAATGAAACTTCTTCCTGAAAACTGAAGCTTCTTCCTGAAAATTAACACTCCTGATGTCAAAATTTACATTGGCAGAGCTGCATGATTTATTTTGGCTGTACAAAGTGAGTCATTCTGCTTTTATCTATATAAATATCTATGGCTTAGATTGAATGGGGAAAGTGATGGAGAATTAGTGCTCTGTCAGAGTCCAGGAAGACTTTTTGAGAATTGACACATTAATGCTTATACACTTAGGTGTAACCTGAAGGAAATTCAGTGATGTGCATGTTTTATATTGAGAACACTGGCAGGAAACACTTTCTAGCTGAAGTTCATTCCCAAATGCCAACAACAAGGGAGATAAGAGGTGTGTGTGTGTGTGCCCTCTGAACTACAGCAAGATTGGAAGAGAAATAATTACAGCTACTCAATGGATTGAACCAGGCAGTAGTATGGGCTAGAAACAAATGATAAAAATTGAATTTTTCTTTCTTCCTCGCTTCTCCAGACTTGCCTCCAGCCAGTGTGTTGAGCAAGTGGTTTATCCCAAAGCAGAGGTTTGTTTTCTGATCAGAGTTTGTGCCTGACCTTGGTTCAACTCAGCTGGTGGTAGACTACAGAAAGAGCCAGAAATCAGATTTGGGGTTTGATGCTCTTCCAAGTTGCTTTTGTATCACCTTTATCAGGGTTGTGTTTGTGTAAACACAAAGAATTAAAGAGACTTTATCTGGTGTTGCACATCTCTGCAGCACTGCTGGTGAGCTCTGGGGGTGGTGGTGGAAGTCAATCACATCAAAGCTGGTTTTGTTCTGAATTCATGACAGAAGTTCTGTTGTGCTGCAACTGGATGCTGATACAATCACTGTGAATGGTAAATGCATTGCAGTGGTCATTAATCTCTGACAGGAATCAACAAAAAACCCCAACATTTGTTTCAGTGGCTTGAATTTATTCAGTAGGATAAGGGAAGGAATGAATAATTTTTGCACTTCAGGATGGAAACTTGGCGAGCAAGTATATACATCAAAATGTTAAGACCTGTCAAACACTGGCAGTTCTCTCAAATTTAAACACATTGAGGCCAGCAGAGAATGCCTCAAGTCAGGGAGGATCTTCATGGGATTCATCTCACTGCTCACAGTGATTCTTTCTGGACACAGCTCCTGACTTTCTGCAGTGGCTGTTTTGGCACTGCTCTTTTATCATCGACACAACACTGTAAGAAGTCTGTTTCAACATCACTGTGTTGCACTTTAAGGTTGCTAAGTCTTTATTCCTGGCTCTGTGAGGTTCAAGAGAGGACTAGTATGACATTTATAGGAAGATAAGTTTGTGTGGGGAAGCAAAAGTGACTATTGATAAATTGTATTTCACATTATACCTCAAAACATTGTCTGTTTGGTGTATAAGGAAAGTTCAGTGTTTCCTTTGATAGAGCCTTGTGCTGGTTATTTCTTATTGACAGGCATTTCTTTAAAAAAGAAAAAGGAATCAAGCTTGTTATGAGTTCTTTCAGCATTCAGCAGTCAGAAATGTGACCAGGTCTCATGTGTGCTATCTGAAAACTTTTATCTGAGGATTTTCAGTTTTGTTTTGTAGGGTTATTTTCTTTTTATGACTTTAAAAGGATGTGGATACCTTCTGTAGCATGTCTCACTGTCTACCATCTTAGACTGCCTCTTAAATTCTGTAAAATATATTTCAGTTAAATACAGGCTTAACATTCCTGGATTTCTGAATCTTTGCTTATGTAATGATTATTTTAAATATAGACTGGTTATAATTTTCAAAGATACCAGACAGTGACTGGAGGTTGGTGCTGCCAGTTTTACCAAATGGCTGCAAGGGGACATTCTTGATCAGTTTTAGTGTTGGACAAAAGTTGGAGACAGCTTCTTCCTGTACAGAGTAAATAGGAGTGCACTCAGCATGGAAACCCCTCTTTGGAGATAGGTGGGGAAATTATATTTAAACCTTTATTTTGTTTGGTTCATCCATCTCTTATTTCCAGAGTGCACTCACCAGGAGCAAGATGTTTATATTGGTATTTACTGTAGTGATATTTACTGAGCATGATTGGCTGTTGGCTCTGAGCTATGGTTGTCACACAGGAAACTGAATTCTAACCAGTAACAAAGCTGTAATCAGGTTGGAACCAGATGTTTTATTTAGTTAAAAAACCTGACTTGCTTCTGTGCTGTCACACATACTTTCCTATAGAAAATTCTCTAGAAATAGTGTATGAAAAACAAATTTTGTGATGCTGTCAGCAGAAGGAAGTCAGTGTGATTCCACAGTTGGTGTTTTTTCATAGCCTACAAGCATTTCTCCTCTAAGGCTTCTTTCATCTAGGTTTTCTTGAACACTGAAAAAAGCACGGTAATCCCCTTATATATTGCTAAATATGTCTTTTTATTTTTCCCCCTATGCCCTGCCTTCCCCATGGGAAATTTTCTTCAAGCAGTCAGCCTTTACCATTAGTAGCTTGATAATCTCACTTATCTAAGAACCAGTGCTGCCCAGCTGGTGGATCCACATTTGCTGCCTTTAAACTCTGAAAGTGGAATATGCATTTGCTTCCAAATACATTCTTTTCTTTTCCAAAGCTTGTCTGTACTTAAAGTTTAGAGCCATTTCTCATTGTGTCTCTGCTGCTGGGGTAGTAGGATTCTTACAGAAGATTCCTGGATTGTCTGGTGCTGCCTTTGTCAGAGGAATCCACAAGAGAATGGAACATCCACTTGTCTGTGCAGTCCCTACCACCAGTTTTCTTGTGTCCTTTTACAGGCAGGTCTAAAATGTTGTTTCCTTGTTCCTCTAATTAAAACAAAATCTCATTTCTTCATTTTTTAATCTCTTGTAAACTCCTAGAGGAAAGCTCTGCATAGCAAGTGAGGTTTTCTTGCTAATACCTTGTCACAGCAGGAAATCAGAGTTTTACAAAGACACAGAATGTCTTCTAGGCTACTAGGTTTATGGTAGCCATGGTAAACCTTCAGTGATTTGGTTCTTTAAATTCCTCCTGTACCTGGCTTTGTTTGCTGCTTGATATCTCTGTCATGGTGGAAATATGAATTTAAAGCTAATCACAAAGATAGCAATAAGTAGATGAAGTGTGAGACAATGCAGCTCTAGAGGAGTCCCAGGGTTTAGACAAAACTGGGATTGTGTGGGTGGACTGGGAAAGAAGGTGGAAGGTTTGGGAGTGAGGAGGGCTGCCTGCATTCCTCTTTGCTGATAGTGCAGGTTTCCCACTCAGCACAGAGATACTCCTGGGTGTTATTGGGAGTGAAACTCAGCTCAGGCTGCTCTAAACTTGTTTTGTGTGAGCACAAATCTGTCAGGATACAAGATGTGCTCAGGTCCTTCAGCAGGGATTGAGGGCACATCAAACCATTCAGTCTGTCATACCCACCATCACTGTAATAAGTTAATTTTCTTCTGCCATGATTCTGTGCAGCTCAAGTCACTGTCCAGAGAAAGGAAGAAACAGGAATTTGATCCAGCATGGTTACACACATTAATTGCAGCCCTGCATGCTGCTGCAAACATTACTTTAAATTCTGCTGCTGTGGGCTTTTAGTTCTGGCTTGTCTGTGTCCAGGCACATGTGATGCATCCCATTTAATGAGTTCATTCCAGATCTACCCTGGCTGCAACTGTTTCTGTTGTAGCTCATGGAAATGCTTGTATTTAATGAGGAAAATAGCTGAATCTAGTGTTATTAAATGTTATGCTGGAAGCTGGGAAAACAGTGTGTGTTGCTGGAATATCAAGACCTCAATTCCAAAAGTTTCAAGGAAGATTTAAAACAAATGTGTAGAAAAAAAAAAACAAACCAAAAAACATACTATCAGTTGTCACCTGCAGATCTCAGATTTACAAGAAGAAACAAAGATTGTAAAGTATTTATGATGATGATTTGTACTCTTTTGTGAGTTTGTTCTTTTAAATGTTCATCTGCTTACACCAATAGCTAAGATATTCAATTTGTCTGCTTGTTAAAACTGGAGAAACTCTTTTGTCTTGGTAAATAATAACAAACTTGTCCTTCATGGTGTTGAAAAACCTTTTCTCTTTGAGGTTTTTCTCTCCTACACAGATACTTGCTTTTATGTATTTGCTTTCACTTTAAAGATTTGAATTAGGAATTTCATTATTTCCTCTACTCTCGAATCCTTGAACAGGTACTGCACCACAGAAACTCATTTTCTTCCTGCTTTCTCTTCTACTTCCTAAGTGGTTCACTGGAATTTGTTAAGAGTAGGAGAACTAGAAACCTAAACCTTGTGTGCTGTGATATTCCATGTACTTGTGGAGAGTGTTTTAATAAAAGAGGAAGTGTCTGTGTGTGCATGTTTATAGAAAGGGGATGTGAAAGTAATTGTAATTGGATACAAATGCAGGGAGCTGGGGGTGAAAGTCAAGGTCTGCTGGGTTTTGAAGCAGTGTTGTTAACTCAGTGTACTCTATTCAGTTTCACTATAGCTATGTAAAAATTTGCTTGTTAAAAATTCTAGTGGATGTGAGAAAAATTAAGCCAGCCTCCCTTAAATTCAATTACTGCCACCTAAAGCTACTTTCCCCCACTCAAAAATCTGGAAAATATCTGTGGTAGGGCTTTATGTTGGAAACTTAGTAATTTCTTCATAGCTACTTGGTAGCAAGCAAAAATGGATGTGTGCATCATCTTATTATTGCTGGAGTTATTGTACATTTTCTACCCTCTAAGGTGGGGAAAGTGGGGAGGGTGACTATCACTGGATTAATTACCCTGGTTTTTTACTGTTTAAAAACAGGAGCTTTGTTCTTTTTTGCAGCCACTGATCTTCTTTTGGCTTGGAATCCCATTTGTCTGGGCCTGGTAGAGGGAGTCATTGGTAAAGTCCAGCTTCATACAGGTATGTGCTTTGTTCTCTTCTGATGGGTTTTTTATTTATTTCCTGCTGAAGTTCTGTGCTATTACAAATAATACTGCATAGCTCCAGTGGAACAATGTCATATTCTTTGCTGTGGAGGAAAACTCCCCAAATGGCCTTGTTAAGGTGATTATATTATAGCTGCACATGCAAATTCACTCTGCTCTCCAGTGTATGCCTTGTGATTTTACTGTCTTGTAAAAATGGAGAACTGCATTCACAAATAGTAGAAACTTGTATTTGAAGTTCCATCTGAATCTCCATGTGAGATTTATAAAATTCTTAAACCTTTTGGAATAATCCTTTCAAGGAGATTGCTGTTGTTCTCCTATGGTACAGTGCAAACACTAATAAAGAAAGCTTTCACCAAAGTATAAGGCCTGAATTCTCAACTGAAATTTGAAAACCTGAAGGTTAATTGCTTCCTTGGTAGATGAATATTTGAAAACAAAAGGAACACTTAAACTTGTTTGCAGTTAAATGACAGAGCTATAAAATTCATGCAGGTGTAGAATTCATTGTTATTTTAATGATAAGCTTGTCTCTAACTGATAGTAGTAATGTTTTCCTGTAAAATAAACTCAGTACTCCTTTTGCTTTATCAGCTGCAATTCCTGTAGCCATAATAAGTATTTATTTTGATATATACCAGCTTTGTCCAGGAAGACACCTCTGCCAGTGAAGCTCTGGCTTTCTCTTTACTGGCAGATAGGAAAGGTATCCATAAACCTTTGCTGAGTCCCATTCTTTTTGTGAGTGCCTACACCCTGCATTTAAAGTAGTGCCTGGCAATATGATCAATACAGGTAAAGTTTCAAGTGTGTTCCAGGAGGGCAGGATGGATTAAGTGCTGAAATGGATCAGATGTTTGTGGTCCCTTGAATAGAAACAGATTGCTCAGGGTGGCAATAATGGGATGGAGAGCAGGGCCTGGGACACTCTGGCATGAGTGTAAGTCCTAGATAAGTCCTAGGAATTATTGTGGCTCCATAGGCACTGTGACCTCTGGCCCTGTTTCTGGGTGTAATAGTTCAGAGCCCACCTCTCCATCCAGCTCATGATCATGTCCTCCTTCTAGTCTTCATCTTCTTTGAATTCACCTGATATTTTGTCTGTGCTCATTCTCCAGATCTATTCAGCCACCCTTTTACAGATCTGGTGATGTGAAGTGGTTCAGACTCTGCCATCTCATTTTCTCTTCTCATCATCCAGGCTGTGTGTGCTGGTCAGCATGTGCTGTCCATGATGAATGATGGCTAAACTCCAGTAATGACCTTTCTCTGCTGTGGGAAAATGCTCAGTGATTGGCTTTGACACATGTTTTTTGTGTTTGTTTGGGGTGTGGTGTTTTCTTTTAAAACCAGGCCCTTGGGTACACAAAAACCTTCCTCCTTTCTCTCTAGGGAGTTTAGTTATAAAAGCCATTGAAAGGGGAGACTTCAAATGCTTTCTGGAAGGTTTTTTAGTATGTTGTGGCAACTGAAGATCTTTGCATGTGTGTTTATTGTGAGCTGCTTCCTCTGCTTATGAAATCCGAGTTGAAACTTTCCCCAGAGTGTGACACTTCAACAGGTGTCAGCTTGCTGTTGTCAGGTAAATTAAGATTATCAGGTAATAAGCCTGATATCTCTTCTTTCCATGTGTCCTATAGAGCTACTGAATCAATTAAGCCCTTCCAGGCATTCCACTCAGTTGCTGCTTAGGTCAGTGGAAGTGTTTCCTTTTGTCTCTGCCTTGTTCAGATGACACCATCACAAACTGTTCATCCTTTCTTTTTGTTGTAGATATTCTGGTATTTACTGATGCAACTGTCCTATAAATGGTGTTTTGTTTTCTAATTTAAAAATGTCTGAAGAAAGACAGAATCCAGCTGTTCATCCTTGCATTTCTTTTGAGAACTCCTTGAATTTGCTGCTGTTTGCTACTGAGTGTCATCCATCAGGCTGCAGTCACAAGGGCAGGGCTGACTCAGGTGTCTTGCATAGCTCTCCTCAAACCTGCTGTTTTCAATGAACTCCTGCTTGATCATATTCAAGTGGAGCTTGATGTTATCCTGGGGCTGAATCATTGAGCAGTCTGTAATAGTAACCTGTCTTCATTACTTATTCTTCTATCAATCTTTGTCCCCTGGAAACTTTATCAGCAGAAGTTGTATAAATATTTAACATGGCTGGACCTTTCTGTCCAGGCTCAGCAGGAGAACTGTGCTGCAGGAGCTGGGTGAAAAGCCTGACCTGCAACAGGATGAATTGCTGCTCTGATTTCTTCTTCCCTGCCTCTGGGTTATCAGGATCAGAAAACTTTAGTTTGAGGCTCATTTGGTGAATTTGGGCTTGTCCTGCTCAGAGCCTTGTTACCAGCTATTGAAAAGAGGTTTTAAAACTCCTTGGCACACACAGTGGCACACACTTACAGACATTTCAAATGTCTTTTTAAGTGTTAGGGTTCCTTCCAGGGTGCTCTAGAGCTGTCATAAAGCCTGTATGCACTTACAGAGATGCTCATATGTTCTTGAAAGATTTGCTTATTGCAGGAATGCTGGAATTGTCCAAGATGACCTTGAAATGTCCCTGTAATCAGTCATGGACTGCCTGTAATTCAACATTGGAATACCCTAGCCAATGAGCTGTAACTAGGGATGGGTTTTAATTTACTCTTAATCTTGCTGGTTTTATTGCTTGCCTCATACAGGAGAATTTGTAGGAAAGCTACTGTGACAGGGAAGCCATCTCATAGAAACCAGCCAGCCAATATTACATGATTTTTTTTAATTCTTCAAAGAATTTTTGACATGAGTGGGCCAGTTGTACCTCTGAACATAACCATACACTCACATTTGAGATTCAAATCTATTTAAAGCAGTATTTTGTTCTTCCCCAAAGTGAATTTTTCTTAAACATTCAGATACTTTTTTTTTGTGTGTGTGTGTGTGGGGAATTCAAACCCAAACAATAAAACTTTGGTTGAATATCAGAATGTAAGAATATAATTGCTTAACATTTACTGGCCCATCCCAAAACAAGTTGTAAGAAAATGCAGAGTAACAATGGTAATAAAAGGAAAAGGGTTTTAGGATGTATTGTGGAGATGTTACTGCAACAGATCATGGCAGATTTTCTTAGTAAGATGCAAAGTTAAAATTGTCTTTGCATAATCTTCCCATATAGAGGCAAACACATCTCTTACATAAGGCATTTCCTTTATGGAATTTAATTTTGTTGTCCAGTAAATCTGAATATAACCAAAGCTGGATTTCTTAACCAGTTCCAGCCACTGCCACTTAACAGAATAATTTCTGCCACAGGTTCTGTTTCTTGGTCAAAGCACACCCCTGTATTTGTATTCATTTGGAGTGTTCTTCCAGTGCTGGTTAATTAAGACCCAGGTTAAATGCTGCTGGCAAGAGTCCACAAGCTCTGTAAACAGGAGGAAAATGGAGTTTTTCCTTCCTTATCCCCAACTTTTTTTGGTTAGCATGCCTCTGAATCTTGATAGAAACTACAGGCTGTTCAGCATCTGAAATATCTTTGTTGAGATATAACTGAATTTCATACAGTCAACAACCCAAAGCATTCTTTTTGCATGCAGCCAATTTTTAAATTGTTCAAGTAACTAAAAGTATGAAATCAGTAGCGTAGAATTTCTTGGCTAAAATCAAAACACTTGCAGAAAGCAGCATTTGTAATACACTCATGTGCAATTGCTGCAGAAGCATTTGAGGGAAAGTAAATGCTAGATTGTTGGGGAAGTGTTGGAGAAAAACAGCAGTGTTGTGCTGGCAGTGTTGAAACAACAGAGGAGTAAATTTCCATTTTAGTGAGGAAGGAGAGGTAATAGCTTCCTTTGGATGCAATACTTCAAACCAGTTGTTGCCATCTGCTCTGCCATAGTTCATAAAACACTAAAAATGAGCATTATATTCTGAGGGATGACTTGAAAGTGCATTTTTCTGGAGAGGCACACAGCTGTCCTGTTCTGCAGTGCACCTCACACATTCAGCAGGCAAGAACAGATCAGTGGAATTGCTTTTTTCCTTCTGACTGTAGAAGCACATTCTCTATAGTTGGGGATTCAGTTATTTAGATATTGCTGGCTGTTAACAATATGCTGCTTTTATGTCTATTGTTGAAACTTTTACTTCAGGGCATACTTTATCTGCATAATTACTTCCTGGCTGTTTACTTTTGATCTGCTGGGAAATTCCTGTTTTCTTTCAATGTTCTGTGGCTCTGGCTATAATACAAAGAGTTTTGCAATGTACACCAAGATGACATTTCAGTGCACTTTTAAAAATGACAAAAGGATTCTCAACTCACTTGTCTGTATCAAGCTCTTGAGTTCTTGTTTACAGCCAGCAGGGTTTGTTAATATAGGTAGGGGGAAGACTGGGCAGAGATTTTTATTTTTCCAGTTTTTTTACTATGGGATATCTGTTCAGAAATGCCTTTACATTATACTAATCTCCAGTAGAACCTTCCTGATTAATTCACTGGAGCTCTAGATGGTTGCCTTTTTTAGAAGTGTCTGTTTTGTTTCTTGACATGCATTGGTGATCTCCTAGGAGTAAATTGTGTGGCCAACCTTCTGCAGGTGGGAACAGGTGAGTTACAGGAGTGCCCAGCAGGAATATCTGCCTGGATGCCCTGTTGTCAATGCCTGGATTGCCCTTGCTCTTCAGAGACTGCTGCCTTTGCCTTCTAGAAATCAGCATAGGGAAGGGCAGATCTCTTCAGATGAACTGATAGGCATCTTTGTGTGCTGCTGCTGGGTTTGGCAGCATTTCAATTCCTCCTTTGCAAAAGGATTTTTTTTAACCTGTTCATTGGTCTCCTTGCTGTTGCATCTAATCTGTTGATTTCCTCAGCTTCCTTTTCCCCAAGGCTGGTGTTCTCCAGGGCAGGTTCCCTCCACCTGCACAGAAGAGTTGTTCCAGCCCCTGCTGTCAGGGAGGAGCACTGAGTGGCATTTGCTGTCACTCTCCTCTCCTGATTTGGTGTCCTTGGACCAGTTTTAGGAGATTGTGCTTGTGTGACAGCTTGGGGTGACCTGCTGCAGCCTCAGGGCTGATCAGAGTGACACCCTGAGATCCCTCCTGACCTGAGGTGTCTGATCTGCAGGGATGAGGATTCTGCTGCAGTGCAGGACTCCCTTTACAGGATATTAAAGTGGTGCAGTGGTGCATATCTTCATCCCCCTTCCCCTCCTGCCTTTTTGGGAGGCACCTCTGGCTCTCACAGCATGTTTGTAGTTATGAGGATCTAAAATTTTCAAAGGTTTCTTAATACCTAACATAAACATCACTTTTTTAAAGGCAGTAATGGGAATCAAAGGGAGGAGTGGGGTGTCACAGCACACAGTTGTCTGTTGGCAACGACTGTTCCTGTTCTTTAGATGAAAGAAACTGCTGGGGATTTCTGTGTTTTTCTTAAGCATTCAGAGGATAAAATGCTGTTTAGAATTTACTGAGCAAGGGGAACTGAGTTTGTATTTGCTATAGAGCTGCTAAATAGACTTTTCAAAGGCTGTAAATCATATTCAGAGCACGATACATGACACATTCTGCCATCACAAGTGTGGGAGCATATTTAAGTCTATCACAGCAGGCTTTTTAAGTCTTTATATCACCTTTTCAGTTGAACTCAGTTGGCTGTTTCTCAGCTGGGAGAAGCAGTGAGTGTGTATGTTTGTCTGTAGGACTTTCTCTGCCTTTTCCATCTGCCTTAGCAGAACTTTTGCTTTTGGCTCTAAAAGCTCAGCATCCAACTCCTGCTCTAGCCAGGGGATTGAAAGCTGGGAATGTCCAGGCACTCTTGAGCAGTCACTGGGAATGTTTGCTGTTTCCCTGTCCCATTAAAGCTACAGCTGCAAGTACTGTGGGCTGGATGTGTGCATGGAATATATCACCAATATCTTCAGTAATTTTTATCTCACAAATTTCTCCATCACTTTGTGCTCTTCAGCAATGATGTCATGAGCCTTTGAACTGCTTCATGGTGCAGTCCATGTTTGCTCATCTGATTTCTTCACTCATGAATCTTGTAATCAGGTGTCAGCTCTCTGTCTGGTTTGCAGTTTGGTAAATGACAGGGGCAGAAAGGGAAATTCCTGACTTGCTGTCTGAGCTCCAGCTGCTCTCAAATTGTGCCATTAGTGGGAATGTGCATCACCCTGGAGATTGTTACTTGCTATAGGTGAAGCAGGGATAACTTTAATGCAAGTCTGTAAAACAGTTAATCTCCTTATTATATTAGAGACTGAATAAATATTTTAAAGTTTTTTTTTTTCTTTTATTTCAATGCAATAACAAAAACACAACAATAGCAAATCATTGTTCACTGGATTCTTTTTAGTCAAATGGTTTCTGGCATGCTGATCAAAATAAATTCCTGACAAAAGTAAAAGCATCTACTGATCTGCATTTTCACAGATTTACCATGGTGGCTGCTTTTAATTCGTCAGAAAGCATTGATTGGCAAACTTCCAGGAGATCATGAGGTCTGCAAAATAACCAAGATTGCAGTGATTCCACTTTCTGAGACAGAACCTCAGGATCTGGAATTGGAGGTATGGCCATCCTCAAGGAACTCTCACTGTCCCCCTCCTGCTTTAGTGAAATAAAAGTCAAATGCCTCTTATTTCTTTTTTCCTGGTATAAGCAAAAGTCTTGAACGTTTTTTGCTTCTTTAAATATTGTTTTTTGATAAAAATGAGAAATCACAAATTCTGCTGGGGAGGGAAATTGCAACGAAATAGTACCTACATTTCATAAAGATCACTGGGAATACCACACAAAAATAAGACCTACTGAACCAAGAGAAAGTATATTTTTTTAATGGATTCCCTTGCTTTCATCTCATTTTGGAATCTTAATTCCATAACTTGGCTTGAAGGGAAATCCTTACTTAAAATGTTGTAATATTTTTTTTCCCCAAAAGAGAATGGATAAAAGAACAAAAATAAAAATGAGTAGTGCTAATTTAATTTGGGTGGGAAGTTGGGGTGGGTCTGGGTGCTCAGGTCATGTCAGATTGAAGCAGAGATTCTCACAATCACAGGAGAAAATGCTTTCATAGAAGAGTGAGAGTTGGGCTATAGATGGAAATCTCCATGTTCCACCTCTGTTTCAGTATCTCCCCTCTGTGTGTGCACATCAAAATCTTGCTTTTGGAGACTTTGTGTTCTTTGAACTTTTAAAAGAGAATTTAAACGTTGGCTTTAATTTAATGTCATTATTTTAGCTTTGTAAAAAGCACCATTTTGGGATAAACAAGCCAGAGAAGATAACACAGTCCCCAGATGACACAAAATTCCTGCTGAAGACTCTCACTCAAATTAAGTCTAATGTGTCTGCTCCAAATAAAAAGAAGGTAAAGTTTTCTACTGTTTCCTTTCTTGTTCCAAAATGTTGAGTTTATTATTCAAAGATTTTGATGGATGATCAAATTGAACACAAAGACCTTAAAAAAATTGCAGAATATGGAACTACTGTCTTGATGCCCAGTTTAATTTTTTTGATTATTTAACTGCAGCTCTTCTGTGATTTTTTTCATTTTGTAATTACATAATTTTGGCAGAATTGCTAATAGAATTTTTTTTTTTAACCAGTCTTATCTTCTAGTGAAGTTCTAAACTTCTGGAAATTACTTTGCATAAGTATCTCTTATAATATAGAATTGGACACAAAATTTGGTGCCTGGTTCCTCGGGGAACATCATACAATCTCATCTAACTGCTTTTAACACAATAATGGCTTGGATTAGGAAGTCAAAACAGCAGTTATTAAAATTAGAATTATGCTTCTGTGGCTGCTGTCTCTTGTGTTTATTTCTGCTGGGAATTTTAAGGTCCTGCTCATCATTGGGAAAATGTTTGTCATCCAAGGTTAGAAGTGGAAAATATGACTGGAGTCTTTTTCACTCACAGAGAAAAGACATGAGAGCCATTTTTTTTTTCTCTTCAGATTAGAGAAAGCAAAGAGAAAGAGAGATTGGAGAAGAGGTTATTGGAGGAGTTGTTCAAGATGTTCATGGATTCAGACTCTTTTTACTACAGCCTGAGCTATGACCTGACAAATTCTGTGCAGAGGCAGAGCTCCTGTGAGAAAACCAACCTGCCCCTGTGGAGAAAAGTGAGTGCTTTGTGTTTGTTTCTTCCACCTGGGGGATGAGCTGTCCAGTAATGGTCAGGGTCCAAACCTGGCTGATTTGTAAACAGTAATTTCACGATTATAAGCTGCACCATTTTGACTAAAATTTTGGTCTGAACCCAAAGTGCAGCTTATAATCAGGTGTGGCTTATATATGGACAAAGAACGAAAAGTTGCTGTTTTAGTTTGGAGGACAGGTGTCTGCTGAGAAAGGCAGGAGCTTCTCTTTGAAATGGAGAATGTAAACCCCCTCCCTCCAAATTATTATAATTTTGAAATCAAGGGGCTCTCAGGCAAAGATATGGGAATTAGGAATAACAGTTCTTTACTAGGGAAATTAAAATAGAAATACAGTACTACAAAGAAACAAACTCCAAACCCTGACACAGTCAGAGTACAACCTGACACCCGTCAGGCAGGGTGTTGGCAGCAGTCCCATTCCATGGTGGCTGCATCCTCCTGCAGTGACAGATGTGGCTCAGTTGGAGCAGTGCTCCTGTACAAGGTGCAGTTTCCCTCCGGAGCTCCAGTGGTGATGTGGAGAAATCCGGTTTTCCTCTGGAGTCCAGTGGAGAAAGGGGCTCCCTTAGTGTCCCAAACCCTCTGTTTTTATCTTGGTAAGAAATGTTGGGCTCTTCCCCCTGGCTGGAGCAACTCCCAATGGGATGCAGTAATTTTATCAGTCCCACAGTGGGACTCAATGGCCATGAGCAGAAAATGACTGGCTGGAGGAAGGATGGGTTGTGAAAAGATAAAGAACAATGCCCTGCCTGGTTTCAATGGATGGCTCATTAGCAGAATATCTCCCACAGAGATAAGGATCACTGCCCCCACCCTCAACAGATGGTGATAGAACAGATACCTTTTATCACACTCTGTATTGTAACCCCAGACAGTTGCCCACACCTGGACCTGCGGCTTATAATCGTGAAATTACTTAAACATTTTACAGCAGCTGAACACCTTGCCCTGTAACCAGCCCAGGTACAAGGAAACAAAAGTCTGCAGCAGCATGAGCTGAGTGTTTTACCAAAAGCACTGACTTAGTGAATAAACTGATGGACACTGGTGTGCTTCCCACAGATATTGCCAAACCTAACCTGTAAGACTGTAAAAACTGCCCTTTTGTCTTCTGAACAGGTGGATGACAGATTCTTTTGGAACAAGCACATGATTGAAGATCTCATCAGCATTGATGTGAGTCTTATTTCTAACGTTTATTGCAAGAACCATTCTTTAGATCTGTTTAGTTCAAATGTTTGCTTAAGGCCTTGTTGGCATTTGATTCCAAACCTGCTTGGCAGCCAGGTCAGGATCAGGGCTGTGCAATCTGCAGCTGAGCAGCTGGCACTGCCTTTTTTCCCCAGCCAGCCTGGGATCACTGCTAAGGGGGGAACTTCAGCTGGATCAAAAATTTTGTTACAGTAATGTGGAGTAACTTGGTGTGATATGTTTGTGCTGACTTCTGAAGGTAAATTTGATTTGTATTTTTATGTGAAATGGATTGTCCCTTAACAGAGCTGAACTTGACAATAAGGAGGAGCCAGAAAAGAAATAACCTTTGAATTCCAAAGTTTCCCTGAGATAAGATTTTGGTCCTCCATAGTGGAGGATAGTGTTTTGTCTCCTCAAGCACAGTAACTGATCAGTGTACAAACAGTGTAGAACAAGTTGTTCTAAACATCTGTTCAGAGTAAATAAAACATTTTCCTGGCTAATGAGCACATAAAGAAACATCAAACCACCACTCTTTCTTCAATATATGACCTTATTTCATCTTAAATTAACCTTGTAGATCAAGGACTAAGTTGCTAACTTCTGTATGCCACTTTAGGACAACTCTGAGTTTCTTTAGGGATGACAGTAGATGTCTTACCTTATGCCCTGCTCCTCTTTCATTGATAATTATCCATAAATAAATGGTTATGGAATCACAGCAGGGTAAACCTATGTCCTCTGTGAAAAGTTGTGTGTAATGCAGTAGTTTAATGAGTTGTATTTTTCATTTGTAAGATATAAATGGATAACCTTGAGTTAGTGGGGAATTCAGATCTCTATTTTGTTTAAGAAATCAATGTTTTAGGGTGCATAGCCATGAACCAGTTGTCTTGAGGACTAAATTAGCTCATATGAAGCTTTATACTGTTATGTGTTGCTGAAAACAGGCTGACATCTACCTTCCTGGATAAATGTGGTACAGTATGTGTCCACATAGAGGTTTTAAAATTGCCTTAATGCAGAAACCAGGTCAAAAGGTTGCTTTCTTTCTTCCTCCTGATTTAAAAGCCCTGATGGAGGAAAAATGCTGATATCTCTTACAGAAATAAGGATATGGCCAAAATTAAAGCCTGAAAAGCACGTGAAGCCACTGTTTTATAAACATGAGAAATGGCAGAAATAATTGTAGGTAATGTTGGACCAGCAGGAAAATAAATGTTTTTTGTCACCTTCAGAATGCTGAAGTGGACTCCTGGATTATCCCCATCATTCAAGGATTTGTGCAAATTGAAGAACTTGTGGTAAACTACAATGAATCTTCTGATGATGATAAGAGCAGTCCTGAAACTCCTCCTCAGGAATCCTCCTGTGTGGATGACATCCACCCGACGTTCCTGGTGGCGCTGATCTCGCGCCGCAGTCGGCACAGAGCTGGTAGGCAAACAAACACACTGCAGCTCCTGGGGCTGTTCCTGAGCACTGCAGAGGGATGCAGGGGGTACAGCTGCAGTGCTGAGCTCTCAGGACATGGGCAGCTGTGAGGTTTGAAACCTCCAGTGCTCCTGATGCGCCCTTTGTGTCGGGTTATCTCCAAATTATGAAAGCAGTTGATAGTTGCTAAAAGGCTGTTTATTACAAAACACATCAATCTTAAAAGCAAAGTCACAGCTACAGACATTAAGCAAAAGCAATGGCATAAAAGCACCAGCTTTTCCCAGTATATAGTCTTATATAGGATTTTTCCAATCTTTATATAGGATTTTTCCAACTTATACAGAATTTTTCTTATACAGGATTTTTAACACATAAACTCAGACCACTACCTCTTAACCTGTTAGAATTCTAATTTCTTAACACACCAAAGTATGTATAAACTGTGCATGTGATTTATCTTGTTTTATCTAGAAATTGTAAGCAATATTCTCACTGGAATTCTGTTTTATCTAAGCATGGTCTTCCAACAAGCTCCTGGAGCCTCTACTGAAAACATTAGTTTGTTTTTTAACCTTTTACTAAAACTTGTTCTTCTACTCTGGCAACTTAAACCTTTTATTCACTAAAAACACTGCAGCTCACACTAACACTTACTTACTGACTTACTTATGCTGAAACTTAAACTTACACCTCTACTTTATGTGTGAGTAGCTTAACATCAATCCATCCAAAAACTTTAATTTAATCCCTTCACTCTAATTTCTGTCTGAAAAGTTCAGAGAGACACCTGGCTCACAGACTCCACCAGGCAGCCCCTGTCAGAGTCTGCACTGCAGCTTGTGCTGCTGGGAGGAGGCAGAGCAGAGGCTGCAGTGCCCACAGCACTGTTCTGCTGTCACTTGGGGTGCAGCTCAGTGAGCTTCACTGCTCTGCTCAGGAGCACTGAGTGCATCCTTGGAGGTCCCATTCCTGAGGCAGAGCTCCATTTGTGCAGAGATCCCCTTGATTAGGAGCTTGCTTGTAACTCTGTGCTGATATATTTTGTGAGGCTTGGGTGGGAGTTAAATTTTCAAATGTTTTTGAGGGCTTTGGCAGCAGCTTGAAAAGCCATGTGTGTGCGTGCCTGTGTGCCAGGACATGCTGATTGGGGCAAGGTGTGAGATGTCACCATGCTTTGGTCTTGTACCCATTTTGACTTTTAGAGTAGCAAGGCAAACCAATTTTCCTCTGCTCTTAGGATCTCAGAAAGATTGAATCACTTTACAGCTTAATAAATCCTGCTGTACTCCAGGCTTTTCAGTCTGTCTGATTTTTATGAAGACACTCCAATGTCTCTAACTCCATTCTTACACAGTTGGCTTTTAACATGTCAAAAAATGCAGAAAAAACCTTTTGAGCTCACCCTGCTATAGCACTGTGCCTGTGTACCACAGCTCACTTGGATGCATTTAATTCAGTTCCAAGGAAAATGGTTTGTCAGAACAACTTGGAGTAAATGCTTGAGGGTTTCAGAGTAGTACCTAGTTTGGAGTCTGCCTTTTTAATACTAAATTGTTACACAGGTACTGAATTTTAGAGAGAAAATTTCTTACTCTTAATGTCACTTTGCTCATCTGATTTCTAGTCCAGAACATAAACTGTGTAGAATTTTCTCCCTGTCTAAAGACTATAATGCTACTCTGACAATTTCTCCCCTATTATGGGTATTTTACATTCCTTTCCCTTCCCTACTTTTAACCTCTTCCCTTCTGTGCTGTCAAGGTTCAACTCAAAAGTAATTCAGTGCTACTTCAGGACTTGGAACTGAATTTCCATGACCTTGAATATTTTTCCAACTCTTACACTTCCCTGTCCTTTGCTACCACCTACATCCTTTCTGAAATAATGATGTACTCTCCTTTGAGTCAAGGATATGCAAACACATTTCTGTTTAATGAGCAGTTCAGAGCTGGGTAGGCATAAAACTGTAGTCAGAGGAGCTTTATCTCTTCTTAATGAGCAGAATTAGTTACACAAGTTAAAATAAGGAGGGGAAGCCTTCTGGTTTGTGGAACATGCAAACCCTCTTGGGCTGCTTGTGGGATCACTGTGGGAAGTGGAGCCTCTGTCAGTGAAAGGGGCCTTTAGGTTCATGGAAAATACTGAGCACTGAAGTAAAACTTTGTGCTAAATGTGACAGAACAGGAAGAAATGTGTCTTTTAAGATGGATCAGAGGTATTTGTGACTTTTAGCTTCCCTATCCTGTCAGCTCATGGTGTAGCAGTAAAAAAACTTTATCCATATAGTCAAAATAACTTTTGAGGAATAAGCTAGGATATGAGTGATTTCTACCACTGATCATGGATTTGGGCTAGAACTGTTGTCTTGGGTTAGCATTGTCAAAACCAGCAACATAAATTATTGTTCAAGGCAAGTACTTTCATATGACTTCTCCATTCCCATTCCCCCTAGGGATGCGGTATAAGCGGAGAGGTGTTGATAAAAATGGAAATGTGGCAAATTATGTTGAGACAGAGCAGCTGATCCATGTCCATAATCACACCCTTTCCTATATCCAAACACGAGGCTCTGTGCCTGTTTTCTGGAGCCAGGTTGGATACAGATACAACCCACGGCCCCGGCTGGACAAAAGTAAGTATTTATGGAAAAACCCTAAAAATCAGGGTCCCCTGGAGCTCTTCTTTATGTGGGTGTGGTGCTTATGTGGAAGGATGAAACAGGCCTATTAAAAGTTAAATTTTTGTCCCATCTCCTCTGCACAAAAAGCAAAATGCAGCAAAATTCAAGACTGTGTTTGCTGTACACCAGACTGTAACAGCAGTGTTGAAGCTGAGCAAATAAACGAAAGACCTTTAAAAATAATTTTATACAACATGTTATCTGTAAGCTAAAATATCTTGGTATTTTAGAGTACAAATTTGGGCATGATTTAACACATCAAACAGAACTTATTGCTGAACAGGCTGTTTGTGTCTAACACTGCTCTGCCTTGTAGGTGAAAATGAAACCGTGTCCTGTTTTCGTGCACACTTTGAAGAACAGCTGAAAAATTACAAAAAGCAGGTGAGTGCTACATGACAGAATAGTAATCTCATGAAAATGCAGAGGCTGAAGTTTAATGTTTGTAGGTTGTTTTCTTTGGTGATGTGTTGTGGGTTTTTTTAGAAGCTTGTTGACAATTGGAAGGTTGGTACATAAATAGAATTTTACTTTAGGCTTTTCAAATATACTTTTAAGTAACCATAAAACCAGGAATAATTTATAGAAATGTGTAAACCCTATTTCTGTGTACCTGTCAGAGGTTCTCTGTGTTTAAATTTGTGGAGGCTGGGAGCTGTTGGAGCTTGTTTTGGGTACAATCTATCAAAGATTGCAACTTCAGCAAGATTGTTACAAATCTTTAACTCTTTGAGCTATTTGTTGTTGCATGGTGTAAATCTAAGCAGGTTGTGTGGCAGATGATGAGTGTTAAATAATTGAACTTTTGAACAGGTTATTATTAACTTGGTGGATCAGACAGGCAGAGAGAAGATTATTGGAGATGCTTACCTTAAACAAGTTCTTCTCTACAACAATGCAAATCTGACTTATGTTTCATTTGACTTCCATGAGCACTGGTAAGAAACCTTTTAAAAATGTCACTTTGCATCTTTTTTATTGGCATGAAAGGCAAGGAACAGAAAACTCATTATTATTTCTACTTCTGCATGAAACACTTCTTTTAAACAAGAATACAGTTTTTAAACTAAAACATTATAAAACTTATAACTTGGGTAACCAAGCAGTGCTGTCTGTGATGTTGTCCCTGACCTGTTAAATATGCAGTTACTTATTGGGCAAAGCTTAATTGTCACACATTGTAAGAGTTTCCTTAAACATGCTGTGAATGTAAAGCTGTTGCTGACCTGCTTTTTCAAACTATGTAGCATTTTGCTTTTCATTTTCTATTTGTTTCTCTTGCTTGTGTCTGTAAAAGCATGATGGGTTCTTTCAGGACCCTGATGTTATTTTAATATAAAATACATGGGTTTTATCTTAATCCAGTGTGAGTAGTTGCTGTTTTCATGACTGCCCTCTGATGCTACCATACTCTAGAGCACTGCTCACATGCCCAAGCATTTCTTCTGTCACAGGCATGTATTTCTCCTGCTCCCCTCAAACTCTGGTTTAATCTTCACTTCCAAATTTAATCTAAGGATTGCAGCTGGCCTGGGAGAGCATTACTGGCTGACTGAGTGTGGCATTAGTAGATATTGTCAGAGAGGGTGCTGGGCAGGGAAACCCTCTCAGAACAGAATTGGCCTTTGACAGTTCTGTGGGACTGTTGGCACCCTGGGTTGATTTTATAATGAATCTTTTGTTCAGGGGCATTTTCATTTTCCTTCATTAATTTTCTCCTGAGAACAGCTGTAGTGACCAGGACTATTTCTGCACTGTGAGCATGAGTAAAGTGAGAACAATCCTGAAAAATAACCAGATGGGGTAGGGGAGGAGGAGGTGATGTGTCTATAGGTGGTTTTCTCTGTAATCTCTGGCAAAGCAGAACTCAACATCCCAGTTCCAAATCTGCAGTAGTTACTTCTCTTGAGACTAAAATGAGAACAGAATGTTGCACATGCCTGAATAGCTGCACACTTTTTCTTCCCAATGGAAGCAGTATTAAAACATGCAAAGTCTTGGGAATTTAATGATCTTTTAACCTCTTGCCTTGGATTTGGACATTGCAAAATAGTTCTGAATATTGGCTCCTGTTTAAAGCCCATTGCAGAAGGGAATGCTTGTCTCTCTCATTTAGCAAAAACACTATCTTTGTTAGCATTACAAATAAGATAAAGTTGTTAAGTAAAGTCACTGTTCTAGTTCAAACTAATTTTTATAAAATTGTGTTTCAGCCGAGGAATGAAGTTTGAAAATGTTCAAACACTGACTGATGCCATTCATGATATTATTCTGGACATGAAGTGGTGCTGGTAGGTACTTAACTGTTTTTAGACTAGAAGGGAACATTTGTAGGGGAAAAAATCAACAAAGAGTAGATATTCAGAGGCCTTAATTTTCCCCAAACCAATATGTTTTATATTTCTCTTTTGGTGTCCAGCTTGTTTGTCAGAGTTTTTGTCTTCTGAGGTGTTGGTGTTCTACCTGTGTAACAGCAGAAATTTTCAGGTGCTGTTTCCTGCATGAGGTTTATTGCATTTCACACTTTTAGGGTGACTCACATTTAATGTGAAACCCTCTGTATTTGATCCACAAACCCTAGAATGGCAGCAAGCAGACATATTTGACCTTTAGTTTGAACTGATTAAACTGATTTGGGTAACAAGTGTGGCTGCAGCCTCAACCAATTGCTCTGTATTGTTCTGTACTGCTGTCATTATCATTGGCTTCTCTGTTCTTGAAATTAAATGCCTTTGCTCTTGAAAGCTTGTATTATGTATGCATGAGCTGAATTCAGCATCTGATTGCATCTCAAGTTTGTGGCCTCAGCAAGATTTATGTCTGATATCCAGCCTAGATTAAAGAGGAGGATAAATGGGGACAAGAGGAGTTAATTCAGTGTGCGGTGTGGCTGGGGTGTGAGTGCAACCATAAACAGTGCTCCAGTGTGAAATGTTCTGCTGTCTGTAGAAGCTGATGAATTAACACTGGATTTTAAGTGTCTCAGTGTGCCTTTGTTCTCTCCCTATTGAAAGGGTTGACCAGGCTGGAGTGATCTGTAAGCAGGAGGGAATTTTCCGGGTTAACTGCATGGACTGCCTGGACCGGACCAACGTTGTGCAGGCTGCTATTGCCAGAGTGGTCATGGAGCAGCAGGCACGTAAAACTGAGGGGCTCTCTCAAGGGCTGGGCACCTCACACCTTCATTGCTGTCCACAGAGAAATCTGTGTGTTTGAACAATGCTAAACTCTTTGAAAAAGTCTTTGCGAAATACTTGTAGAGCCACAAAGCTGAGAGGAATAATAGGCACAAATGCAAAACTTGAGAACATTACAGAATAGTGATGCTTCCTTCTGTCCTCCTTCAGAAAGGACTGACTGTCCACAGCTTGGAGAGGATTATTGTCTTGATTGGATTTAGTAATTTCAGTTTAAGTTATGTAGAAATAAAATTTAGAAACAAGACACCTTCCCCCCAAGTCCCTCACTGAGGTGATGTTAAAGGGCTAAAATCTAACAAGTTGGATGCTATTTTAGGTGCTTTGAAGTGAAATGCTGTGATGCAGTAAGCAGGGAGATTAGTTGTCCCTTCTGTGTGTAGAAGAATAATTAATTCATGATGTAAACAGCCCTGGTGGCTGTGACTGTTGTGTGTGGAATAGTTCTCTCTGCACAGAGAAGGGATTTCCAAGCAGGCTGAGAGTACTTTCCTTTAGCTTTCCTCTTTGCTTTGGCCCTCCCTTGCTTTTTAGAAGCTCACTGGTGACTCTCTTCCCTTGTGAAGACTTCACTGACACGACCTAATGCAGACTTAATGTCCTGTAACTGAAACATCAAAGCCCCAGTCACAGCCCAAAATGAGCAAACCTGATTATGGCTAAAGAGAAGGAGAAAGAAAGGATGAAGTGGGTGCTTCATTAGGGTGAAATGGGTCTGGCCATTGTACCTGGCAGCTCCTCTTCCTGATCTGCTTTTATGAGCTTCTGACATACTGAGGACAAGGGGAGGGATGAGCAATCCCAGTCATTATTTCAGAGCAGGGTTTCTATCCAGGGTAACTCTTGAGTTCCAAGGCAATTCTTTCAAAAACAAGAGTGTCACAGATCGTTGTGAAGAGGCTTCACTAATCATGGCTGAAGTGTGAGCTTGTGATGTGCTGCATCATTCTCATCCTGGGCTGAAGTACTTGGGGCTGAGTCCATGCCTGAGAAATGCCCTGAGCATTGCAGGGTCAGTGGCATGGAGTGAAGGACTGGGGTTACAGGCACCTCACACTGCACAGGAACCCTGGACCTGCTTTCTCTCATCTGGAAACTTGATAGCTGTCAAAGTTAATGAGCAGCTTTGTGTTGATTTTCCTCTGACTTGCAAAGAGTGCTTGAGCATTTGGTTTCAGTTGTAAATTGCAGTTTTTCTATGATTTATTCCAAGTTACCCTTTAGTGACTGCATTGCAGTGTACAAAGCCTGATGTTGGTATTGTACCCCAGGCTTATCTGGGGCAAACTGAAGGACTGGGTGTTCCAGGAGGGAGATATCTTACTATAGTAGCAGTGACAAACAGTAACTGTCCAAAATGTGCAAGCACTAATAATAAACCAACATAAGTTATTTTTATTTGTTTTCAGACCTTTGAGGTAATGAATGCCTTTGCAATAGGAGACATATTAACTTATTTATTTTAAAATTGTGATGTCTGTTTTTTTGATGGTTCTCTATTGAAAAATTTGCTGTATCTTAAGAATCTACAGTAACTTGTTTTCATTCAGCTAATTTTTTTGATGATTGCGTTAACATCCATAATTAATGTTACTGCTGCCTCCAGTGATAAGAGGTTTAGCAATAAACCATCATTTCATTAATTTAATTTGTCAAACCAGCACAATGGCTTCTTTTCCCCCATCATACAAAATCTAACAATCAAACGTTTGGCAAGCGTTTCCATTTACTTTACCAAACTCTGATAGTGAGAATAACCTTTACTTTGGGCACTGAATTAATACATATGTCAAATTCCAGCTGAAAAAACTGGGTGTGATGCCACCAGAGCAACCTCTGCCAGTGAAGTGCAACAGGATCTACCAGATCATGTGGGCCAACAACGGCGATGCCATCAGCCGGCAGTACGCGGGCACGGCAGCCTTGAAGGTAACGGGGAGATCTCACCTGCCCCATCCAGAAATGTCTGGGATTACAGGGCTCTTGTGCCTTGGAAAGCCATGGGGTATTTAAGGGTTCACCACATATTCTGTGTGGTTTTGTCCTGGAGAGATGAGGCTTTGCAGTGGAGGAGAAGAGCTGAGCGCTCCCTGCTCCTCACCTGGGTTCTGTGCTCTTCATGGCTGGGGACAAAGCACAGCAGAGATGAGAGTTGGAGAGATACATTAATTATTGCATCCATTTCTATTTTATCATAGTTTATAGTACTTATAGTTTACAGTTTATATCATTTATAGGCTTATAGTACTTCTAAATACTTAAAAAGTACTCTAAAATTCTGGAGATCGGGCTATGTAGGTAGTAGGGTGATATTAATTATCTATATTTTCTAAAAACTCTTCTTAATTAGCTGTAATGCCCTCTGTCTACCAAGATCAAGCATGAAACTCCTTGCTCTACTTCTGCTGGTTTGAAAAGTCGTGGAATTTGTGGTATTTGCTGTGTGTAACTGGTGGAACCAATTTTAGTAATATTTGCATTTGGCATAGGAAAAATCATGGTGGAAATGCTTAACTCTTAAATCTCTCTTTAAATGTCTCTACTGAGCTTTGATTAGTTGATTGCACTAACATAAAAAAAAAAACAAAAACAAAAACCAGCCTGACATGCTTGTTTTCATTGAGTATGTTAAACTTTAAATCTGAAGTGCAGATCTCAATTTATAGATCTAAATTTTCAAGCCTTCTGCTGCAAGATTGCTCCACTCACTGTTGAGGTGTATGGATTAAATTAATTAATTTTAATTTGAAAGTGAACCACACTTGAAATATTTTTCATAGGAGTTGATGTGGCTTTTCAAAATGTTCTGTGCCCTTGTTCAGAGTGTCTCTGAAAATAGAATCCTCTAATGAAGTGTAACTACCAAAACAACTTTTTATTCAGATTCTAAGCCTTCTGTGGCCTAGAAACTTTCTTTTGTTTCTGAGTTGTGAGGGGATGTGCTGCTTTCCCCCAGTATGTTATGTTTGTCTTGTTTTGGTAGCAAAAGCAGTGAGATGAAAACCATTTTTCAGTAGGCTTCAGTCTTCTCTATTGTTCCAGTAGTTCCTTTTAGATGAAAGGCCAAAAAATAAAGGAATTTTTTTCTTTTGGAGGTATTGAAGCATCACAGTGATTGATGTATTGAAAGTCCTGCTTCAGTGTTAGCTGGCTTGTATGTCCAGATTTGTTTTCTGTTGGAATTTCCTACTGGCATTTTCAGTCTGTCAAAGACACAGGATTCTCTGCAGAGTCAATGCCAGAAGATGCTCTTTGAAAAAAATCAGTATTTTCACTTCTATATGAAATAGTTACTTGAAGATAATTCCTGAGTTGCCATCTGTTCAGTTCTGAGTTTCAGAGTGCCAAATCCTTTGAGCTGAGCCTGCTCCAAAGTTTGATGTGTGCATGATTTGCATGTTGTGTGTGACAGGGTGACTTCACAAGGACTGGTGAAAGGAAGCTGGCAGGGGTGATGAAGGATGGAGTGAACTCTGCAAACAGATACTACCTGAATCGTTTCAGGGATGCTTACAGGCAAGCAGTCATAGGTAAGAGCACTACTTCAACCAAGCTGAGCTGTGGTATTTAGAAAAGATTATTAAATCATATTGGTTTCATCTTTCTGACTGATTTTTCTTGCCTCTGTTGCTTAAAAGCAGCAGGAGTGGTACATGTCTCTACTGGACCCTGCAAGGAAGAGTCTCTCTCACTTTGGCATTTAAGAAACACTCAATTCAGAGGGATTGCATGCAGTCTGACTCACTGGAGACTGCCCCAGCTTCATTTTAGCATTAAATGTCTTGTAGCATCCCTTTTTTGTTTTAAGACAAAGTTAAATTTATGTAGCAAGTATCTCTTAAAATCATGAGAAACTCGTTTTTCACTGAAAGCAGAGTTTCACCTTCTGAGTTTTCAGTTACAAGCAACATTCTCTTCAGAGAATGTCTTTTCTTCAGAAAGACTACCAAGAGCATCAATAAAATGCAGCATTTGGAAGGAATTTGCAAACTCTTGCCATGTCTCACTTTTAACTGTTTCTTGCTTTGTATTTTCTGGGGTTTATTTAGATTTGATGCAAGGTATCCCTGTGACAGAGGACCTGTATTCCATATTTACAAAAGAGAAGGAGCATGAAGCCCTGCACAAGGAGAACCTGAGGAGCCACCAGGAATTGATCAGCCAGCTGCTGCAGAGCTACATGAAACTGCTCTTGCCAGATGATGAAAAATTCCATGGAGGCTGGGCACTCATTGACTGTGATCCAAGGTTTGTTGAACAAAGTTAAAATTGATCAGCTGCTACTCTGACACCTCTGTTAATTACTACTGATGTTAAAAGGTTTTGATAGCTGATGTGTGAACAGAAAGCAAGTGGACAGTTCTGTAGGACAAGAGGATTGAAGGGTTTGGATACTTGTAGCTGTAAAGGGAAAAGTCCTCTCTAAACATGTGCTTTTCCCAAAGTGCCATGAAAATGGTGCATGCTGGAATCACCTTTGAGACATTGTATGGAAATGGATGCATTTGGTCAATATTGCCAAAATGTGGCAGGTACCATGAAGAGAACTTGTAGAGCTAAAGGTGGTTAAAGGGAGTGCTTGAGGAGCTGTTGTTCCTTATTGCTTTGTAGGGAAAGTGTAACTTGACTGATCTGATGGAGTCCTTGGGAAATGCAGTTGGACAGTCTGGATTTCTGTTCATGGAAGCAGTGGGTGTAAACTCTGAATTCACTCCTTATCAAGTTCAGAGTTCAGGAGCTTGCAAGAAAAAAACAGTGGTTAGATCTCCTGCAGGTTGAACTTCAGCCTCTAAAAATAGCAGAGCAGGTTGTTATGACAGCTATTCGGGGCACAGACTCATCACCCTCACTGAGTCTGAGGTATTTTTCCATTTCTCTGGTAGCATTTTTAATAGCTTGTGGGCTTTCTATTTTTTTTTGTCCTTCTGCTGACGTATTTGAGCTATTAGGTAACTTCAGGTTTGAGAGAGTGTGTTGCTTACATGGATCCATTTGATAACACACTGTGATTGAAACTTGTAACTTGTGTTCAGCTCTTAAAAGAGTGTCCCCAGAACACAGTGGGCATGGGTTACAGCTCTGCATGTAAATAAATAAATAAATAAATAAAACTTATCCTGTATTTATTTTTCTTCCCTTCAGTCTCATCGATGCCACTCACAGGGATGTGGATGTGCTGCTTTTACTTTCCAATTCTGCCTACTATGTGGCCTAGTAAGTTACCACTTTCCCTTACTCTGTGTAGTTTATTTTAGTAGCTTTGCTTTAGATTAGTAGGAAGCACTAAATTCTGGGTTTTTTTTTCTAGTTATGATGATGAAATCGACAAAGTGAATCAGTACCAAAGGTTGAGTCTTGAAGCTCTGGAAAAAATAGAAATAGGTAAGAAAACAGTCACTCTGTCTTTTTTTGAATGTTCTTAACAATAGCTTGAGTGCTTATCAAGGCATCCTACAAATGTATTGAAGCAGCAGTCCTTGAGCCCACCTTGAAATGGCCCTTCTGGCTGATAACAGATGCCAGGCTCTTCCTGCAGCTGGAAATGGGAGCTTTGATCACTGGAAGGCTTCTAAATTTTCCCTCTTTCAAACTCCTAAAAGAACCATGGAGTCATCCAAGCAGATTTCATTATTTATCAAGTGGCAGTAACAATTTTTTTAGCTTCTGTAATGAGTCATGGGTTTGTGCATTCAGTGCTCTCTTCCTTTGATCCAAACACAGCAACTGGCTCAGAATTGTACTTTAGATCTGTTTCACAGCTTTGTAAAACTTCTTTCTCAAGGGCTGATAACAAACATGCTATTTTAAAAGCACCTTGTTATGCTGGTTTAACTTATTTGCTGTAGAATGTAACATCTGCAGGGTAAATCCAGCATTTTCTGCTGGAAGCATTAAAGATGTGATGTCTTTGAATCATGACAAAGGTGATCAGTTGGAGAGAAGGGAGTGTGTGGCCTCCTGATGGAATTGAATCCTCCATTTCACAACACACAGTGATTTCATCATCTCCTGACTGGAACTTTCACTGTGCCTGAGCAATTTGTAAGAGTTTGGGGGAAAGGTCTCCCTCACTTGTGTATTGTGGAGATTTGTATCCTGAAGTACAGAACAGAGTGAAACATCCACACCTCATTTAATGCTACAGATTATGCACTGAAGAGCTGAAGTATTTGGTCTAAATCTTGAAATGACAATTCCATCCTCTTGATAAAAATATTTAGAGAATGCAGGAGCATTCTCTAAATATCCCACAGGATTTAAAAAGTGTAAAACTCTTTTTCCCTTCTGTTTGAAAGGGTGATCTGCAATAAACACTCAGCCTGGATTGTAATAGACATACAGAGAGTCTAATTGCTTTTTGTAAGTTATTGATTGTTTAGTTAATGTGAAAATCTGTCATTTAAAGTGTCTGTCCTGCTCTAATGAAAACATGAAAGCTGAAAAAGATTTAGCACTTACATACCCTTAGGTGCAGACTGTGCTCTATCTCTTTCAGTGTTTGGTTAAAGATTTCTAAAGATTTCTCCTGGTTTCTCTCTCAGGGCCTGAGCCTACTCTCTTTGGCAAGCCCAAGTTCTCTTGCATGAGGCTGCATTACAAATACAAAGAAATGAGTGGATATTTTCACACTCTCAGGGCTGTGGTTCGCAGCCCAGAAGAAGATGGAAAAGGTTTGTATCCTGTGTAAAAGTTTTAGAGATAAAGTGTATTCAGTGTATCAGTGTTGCTCTAAAAAACACTTGTTCCATTGCTCTTAAAATTTATTCTTCTTCAGAAATCACTCCAATAAAATCCAGTTGTGTGAAGTGGGAAAGCAATTAAAAAAAAAAACCACTCAGATGTTACTGTTTTAATAGAAAGAAAAATAAGTTTCAGATACAGCTTTAAAACAAAACATCTCTCTAGAACTAGAGTAATTTCCCTGTCCAGGTCTTTACTGCTCCAAAAACTTAGAAAATGAAGTTAAAATTAGCTCCTAAAGAGGTAAAGAAATGGATTTCTGTGGTGAAATCAATGTCTGGAAATGTTCTTGCTTGTTGTTTAACTATATTAAATAAACACTAACAAGGGAAAAAATATCACTTCATACCTGGAGCACTGATTTTTGTCAGCAAGGATTAGAATAAATGAAATTGGCTCTCTTGCTTCCCCAAATGAGGTAGTGTGGCAGTGATTCACTTAATGCTGAGTATTTAGGGCTGAAGGAGAGTTTATTCCTTAGGTTTGTTTTGTAAGCTTTAAATCAGAATTACAACTTGTAGGGCACAACTGCTCTGTGGGGTGAAAGAAAAAAAAGCAATAAAACCAAACAAATTAAAATTAGACCTGTGTCTTTGTAGATTGTGGAATATGGGCTTTTAAGGGTGTTTTTAAGGGTCTGACAGGCTGCTGCTTGGATTTCAGACACTCTTCAGTGCATTGCAGAAATGCTGAGAATCACAAAGCAAGCAATGGGAATGGATGTGCCCATTATTGAGAAGAAGCTGGAGAGGTGAGTACCTAAATGATGTGAACCTTCTGAATCCCACCTTTGCTCTCAACTCAGCTGCTTCTCCCAGCTGAGCAGAAAGTGCAGCAAAAAAAACCTTGTTCTTTTTTACAGGTATTGCAGACTGAATATTTTCTAAATCTGGCTACTGAGTACAGTGTACACAAAGTCAGGGTTAAAAAAAATTGAGAATTCAAATCCTTTTTCATCAAAAACTAAAGTGCCTGCAGGAACTGCCTGTTCCCCTTGTTTGGCTGCTGTTCTGTATCAACCCTCCTTTGTTTCTGTTGGTCTGAGCTTGATTAGCTTATATGGGTACAATATTATTATGTAAAAAAAGGATTAAATTTATTATTTATGTAAGGAAAGGGTAACTTAGGAACTAAAATGCCCAAAAATAGACTGGAGGACAGTGAATACTTGGTGCTTTGACTGTACATTAAAGATCTTTTTCCTCTTCTAGGAGGAGCAGCAAACCTCATGAAGACATCATTGGCATTCGGTCTCAGAACAGAGGCTCCCTGGCCCAAGGCAAGAATTATTTACTGAGCAAGTTCTCCTCCCTCAACCAAAAGGTGAAACAAACCAAGTCCAACGTCAACATCAGCAACCTTCGGAAGCTGGGCAGCTTTGCCAAACCTGAGGTGAAAGTCAATTTTTTAAAGCCAAATCTGAAAGTGAACCTTTGGAAGTCAGACAGCAGCCTTGAAACTCTGGAGAACGCAGGGGTAGAGCCGAAAGCCGCGAGCGAGTCTGACACAGAAGCCTCAGACAATGACTCCTTCCACTCGGATGACTTCCTGAGCAATTCCAAATCGGATGAGGACTCGCAGCTGGCGGGTTCCCTGGAGAACATTGGTCCCACAGACTATGTGCTGCCCAGCTGTGGCATCATCGCCTCGGCCCCGCGGCTGGGCAGCCGCTCGCAGTCCCTCAGCAGCACGGACATGAGCATCAGCATCCCCGTGCCAGCTGAGCAGCAGCACTGCCAGGACGTGTCCGTGCCTTCTGCTGACGGTGCAGAGCTGCACTTTGCTAAGCCCGTGGATGTGTACTGCCAGAGGTTTGTGCAGGATGCCCAGAGCAAGGGCTGTGATGTGGAGCCTGAGGCTGGTTCTCAAGAGCCCCATCACGCGCTGGCCCAAGGCAGCAGGAGCACAGCCAGGAAGGCAGAACCTAAGGCTGAAGCTGTTGCAGACATTCCTTCCAGGCCATCGAAGCTGGATGTTCAGTCTTCTGAGCCAAATCCTCAGCTCTTGGCTGTCAGTGGGCCTGACTGCAGTAAATCCCACAGAAGCCCGGGATCAGTGTCTGGGAACCATGAGCCAGGACTCCACACCACTCCCTCCCCTGCTGACGGCAGCAGCAGCAGGGCCGTGTCTCCCTTCGCTAAAATCCGCAGCTCCATGGTCCAGGTTGCCAACATCACCCAGGCAGGATTGACTCAAGGGATTAATTTTGCTGTGGCAAAGGTCCAAAAAAGCCCTGCAGAACCAGAAGCTTTAAATGAAATCAAACAAAAAGAACTGAGAGAAATGTTTACGCAATGCCAGACACGAATAATTCAGATCTAGTTGCTCATTTGGGAAGTGTTCTTCTAGCTGTGGCTTCTAATAAAATAACACAACGACATCAGGACTATTGTGGCATGAACTGCTACTGGATACTGGGATTGATAACAGGTAACTTGTTTACAAGCAGTGAGAGATGCAAATGAATTTGGTTCTGACCAAGCTTCAGAATTCCCTCAGGCAGGTGCGGCAGAACCTGTACAAACCATATTTAAACAGGTAGCTTAGACACTGGGATTCAATAAGCATGCTGTCTATCTTAGATGTGTTGCACAGTTATTTTTTGGAGACTAATTTTGTAGCTCTTCTGAATTATGTAGAAAGTATTTATACTCAAAAGATGATACTGCACTTCTCTGACCTTACTTACCTTGCACTACACCAGCAAAATAAAGTACCGGTAAATTACATTTTATTTATTTTTGGACTAGTATTTTTACTTGTTTTCATTGAAGTTCTAGATGCAGCTCTCTATGAATTGTGCCTCTCCAATGGGAACCGATGTGTTTTTGTTGAATTTAAGTATGTTAACCAGAAAGTAAGATTTCTTTGCTATCCTTTTCTTTCCAGACATCCTGGGACACTTTCATTATAAAGCTTAAAAGACACAATCTGAAATACCCACAATCATGCAGTGCAAATTTCTTCTATGGATTGAGTTTTTTCCTCACTTATTTTGAGGTGAGGGGAAATGAAAAAAATGTCTTTGAATTGTCTTGCCCATGTTAAAGTAATTTTTTTTTTTCTTAAATTCCAAACTCTGCAAATTTGCTCTAATTTTTTGTCTCTGTAAAGCAAGCCACATACCTGCCCATCAGGCACTGTGTCCCTCTGTTCTAGGATTCTCTTTAAGAGAGAAAAATGATGCAAAACCCCAACTGCCATCTAAAGCAGAAGGCCAGTGCACTGCTTTGTAAGATCAGGGTTGCATTAGAGCATAGCTGTCAGCATCTACTCAAGACCAAATTCGTGACCAACTCCAGCTTTGCACCTCGCAGGGTAAAGTGTCTGCTCATGCTGGGAACTGGATAAAACATCCCCTTCTCTGTGTGTGTGTCCAAGGATTCCATCTATTCAGTACTTCTTCCCAGGAATGCCTTGCCATGCCATCCTAGTCTAGGCCATTGTCCAGAAGCTGCTGTGAAGCAGGACCTTGCTGTGCTGTGGTTTGTGAGTGTAACCACCCTGCCAGACCCAGTGGCTCTGTCCTCGTTCCTGTACTGTAGATAGGCTGCACGTGGTGTCCCCACAACGTTGTGTCCTGGGCTAGGGTAGCTCTGTGTCTTAGGACTTGTACTGTGTCTGAAATCATTTATCACCTGAAACTTTGATAAACAAATTGGGTTTATTTAATTTATTAAAGTGATGTGGGTTTGGGGTTGGTTTTTTTTTGAGTGTCTACACTTGTGGCTATATTTAAAATCAAACTACTGCTGTATTTTAATGTGAGCAATATACATGAGATATTTTAATAAAAAAAAGTGGAATCAAAGGATGGGTTTGGTATGTGATGTTAAGGGATGTGGGACTGCAGAACTCTGGGGTTTCTTTCAAAGATACAGACATGATCCCATGGTAGTAAAGGGCCACAGCCATGACTTCAGCTCTTTATCTTAGAGTGGTTCTGCTTTTCTGGGCAACTTGTGTACCCCTGATCCTGTCCCTGTTCCTCTCCAGCTCAATGTCCTTCCAGTTTGGGAACTGTCCCCTCCCTGCCTGTGAAATACTGGAGATGGCAATGTGCACAAAACCAGCCCCTGAGGCAGTCTTAGAACCCAGCCCAGCTGCCTTTTGAAGAGATTTAATTTCCTTCCCCCTTTGTTCAGTTGCTTTGCTTCACAGTAATGCAGCACAAGTCAGATGAAACCATGAATATTCATTTTTAGTTAAAAAAAAAAAAAAGAAATAAGCTCTAAGTGATTTGAAACAGCACCAAACTTGGCTTGAGTTTAGAATACACAAAAAATATTTCTCATAATAAGTACTCATCATTAGTGTGAAGAGACAAAATATCCAGATTGGCTGTACAGCAAAACCCCTCATGTTTAGAACAGGAAAATGCCATTAAAAAAGGGATTCCTGTCCCTTCAATCAGCAGAAAACAGTAAGTAAAAGGGGTCTGAACTTAATAATGAAAACTTGGCAGGAGCCTTTTATCTTGTTCTGAACAGGATTAATTAAAGCAAAATGTGGAAGTGGTTCCACCACAGCTTCCTGCAGGCTGTTTCCACACCGCCAGCCTCCCTGGATTACTCCCAGCATTTCACTCTTTAAACCACTCTTGGTAAACAAGTTCTCCAAGTCTCCTCTGAGGACCAGCTCAAAGTGTACAGCAGCACTCAGGGATGGAGAGAGGCCATTCTTAATACTTGAATGACATTATCCAAGCCCTTTAACCACCCTGCAGTACTGCCAAGGTAGAAAGAAAAGATGTTTTGTGTGATCACAGGAGTATAACACATTGTCCAGAAGCTGTACCAGGATCAAGCTCATGGGAGAAATTTGAGAAGTCATGGACTGCTCTAAGCACAAGGCACATATATTTCATACCTGAGCTGGTCATGGGTAAAATGATCAAATCACTGCTTGTACCACAGTGATATCATCACAATGATGCTGCTGCTGCTCTGAGTGGGATGTGCCTCAGCTCACAGAACAGCACAGAGTGAAGTCAGCACCTCCTCCAGCTGCAGCTGCTGGCCAGCCGAGAGCTGATCCTCACAATTCAGTCAAGCAGAAATTAGAGCACAAATGTACTCCAGTTCAGAGCCTACCACCGCTATGTATGAAGGGCTCTGGATTTAATTTCCTTATTATTAAAGAAAATAAGTTTACACAACCTCAGTATTAAAGTTTAATATCAAACAATTTGCTCAATGTTACCAATTTTCAATTACAAAACAGGGTCCAAAAAAATTCCATAAAATATGTTTAGGTGGCTGAACAGAGTTAAGTGTGTTCAGACCGCAAGGGTAAATATCCATAACTTTTTGATATAAATTATCTACAAAAACTGGTATAAACAATATTCCAATCTTGGTATGGGTTCCACCTAGGATTAGAGAGATTTTCAGGGTGACATCCAGCAGGTGTTAAAGTTCATTGCCATTGACACATTTCTGCTGCTGCAGCCTGGCCTTCCGCAGTGCCTCGAGCTGCTTCGCTCTCAGCCACCTCTCTCTGGACAGCGTCGTCTGCCCCGCGCTGAGCGACAGGAACCTGGGGGAGCACAAAGAGCCAGAGTCAGAGCAGCTCCCTCAGCTCCTGCTGCCCCAGCACTGCTCCAACCCAGCTCTTTCAGTGGCCCAGGAATTAGAAAGCACAGGATGAAAGCAGGGAGGGAATACTCAGCCTAACTAAGAGAACAAGGCAGAGGAGATTCCATGTGGTTAGGCTGGCACAGCTCAGCTCAGCTCACAGCGAGAGCTGGCTCAGTGTGCAGCTTGCTGGGGAGCCCTGAGTGGTGACAGGAGCCCCACACCCACCTGGCCACCACCAGCATTTTGTGCAGGTCATCGGCTGTGACGCTCTCGGGGTTGTTCTTGCGCATTTCCACAAAGTCTTCTTCTACTGCCTGGAACAACACAGCGTGGAATTATGGAGCAAAACACATCTGCACCATGAGAGGTTTTGAGGAGCTGGACACTGTAACCACCTTTAGATTTCAATGTTTCAACTCATTGCTATCCAGAAGTGAGCCTGAGCAAAACCAGGTTACTTCTCATCTTTGAAAAGAACTCCTTTCCAAACTGAGTGTTAGAAAGCAGTTACATGCACTGTTTCTTATCTGTAATAAATTCAGTGTATACTTTACAAATCCTTGAAGGCACAATCAGGATGTGAAAACACTTCTGGTGTTTGGGTTTTGCAAAACTTGAAGGAGAATCACAGACAGAGGAAGTACAGTAACTGTCTACTAAGGTGTTTTCTACCCAAATACACTGTTGGAAACGTATTAGGGAAGTGTCCTACCTTGGTCACCTCCTCAGATATGCTGTAGTCCAGCAGCCTCAATAAACTCAGGTAAATTCGGAATTTGTTCAGTACAGAGGGCAGCACTGCAGTGAGGAGGCTGGTCATGTACTCTTCCATGTTTGGGGGAATTATCTGTGGTTGTAAGTGGACTTGGCAATCTGACTGAAAGAGAAAATTACATTTCATCTCTTTCCACATCCCACTGTTTTCTATTCCAAGACTAACTTACTCTTAGAAGCAGCAGAAGTCACTGTTTCCCAGAACTAAAACAAGACAACTCTTGAAACATTCCCCAGCTCGTATTTTGAACAGCTCCTGATTGAAGCAGGAGAGCAAAGGCTCAGCAGACAAAGCTGGAATGTCAGAGCAGATGTTTGCAAGCTCAGGCTGCTGCAGGGCAATGCCACATCTGTGCCCATCCCCTCAAATCCAGCATGCCAGAGGGAGCTTGGAGAGTGGCACATGTCTGCAGCTTTACCCATCCCTGGCTACTTCACCCTCCTGTTCAGAAAGGAGGAGGGAAGAGAAGAGAAACTCTGTCTCTGTGCTGTCCCATGACCAGGTTTCCAGCCACGAGGGAGAAGGCAGCAGCTACTGGCAGTGTCACACCCTCCCTGTGCCAGTGTCACAAGACACATTTCCTGTCCCCACTTGTCCCTGCTGTGAGCAGCAGCTGCAGTGACAGCTCCCCAGCAGGGCCTGAAGCCCTTCCCTCACCGGCAGGAGCGAGCGGCCCTCGGAAGTGATCAGAACATTAATGTTGCATGGGAATTCCATCCGGTGGTAATTGAAGTCATACTCCACCTTCTGCCAAGTGATCAGGTTACCCAGTGCTGTCACATTATGGACACCTGCAAGAGCAAGAACAAGTTCCCTGACCACTGGACCGAAACAAATGTCAGCCCTGATTTTGGTTTCCCATCTGTCTTTAAGGAGCAGTCAGCAGAAGGATTCCTGCAATCATCCCGTTCCTTCTTGTGCCTGAGGTGTCTTCCAGGCAGAGACAGTCACTTCTTAATGTGAACTAGAACTAAGAATTCTTGATTTCAGGCCTAAATTTTGTCTGGCTTAGTTCATTAGTACATGAGGATATAGCTCATGTTTTCATTGGCCCTACAAAGCCAGGTATCAATTTACAGAGAAAAACCAAAACCAAAATCTCTCCTCAAAAGCAGAAAAACACTACCAATTTAATTTTGCCATTTTTTTTAATAGCATGCACTCACCTTACCTGGAATTAAGTTATTTAAAATATAAAATGTTAAAATTGACAAATTAACTGTTTAACACTTGGAATTCTCTCATTGAAATACCAACATGTACCTGACAAACCGAATTTTTCCTCAGCAGTTACTGTACCAAATGACAAAACTACTGTTATGGTTTTACCTTTAAATAATTAGCAATAATTCAGTATATTGTAAATAAAGGCAGTTAGCACATAAAGGCAAATTTAATATCAAATTAAACCAACTACTACATCTGAGGACACTCTTCTCTAGGATTAAATTTTGTTCCCAATGTTACTGTAAGAAATGAAAAATTTTTTACTTCTTTACTCTAAATTCAGTAGAATACAATATCACATCAGCAAAAGTGAAATACAATTAACAAGCCTTTTTTATCTGCAACTTGTACTATCTAAAATATTTTTTCACTAAATGCTGTTGATTTTTAGACATTACAGACAAACATTTTAGAAAACCTATAAACCAACACAGCAAGAGTTCTCTCTAAATGGGAGTTTATAATATTTAAACTATTTTTTTGGAAACAGATAATACAGAGCTTGTTACTAGTTTTACTGTTTTCTTTAGCAAAATGTTGTAGCTTTACTAAAGCTGAGTAACAAAAAATACTGAAAACTCAAAAGCAGTTGAATAATTTTCAATTAGCAACTTTTAAGAGCAGGAATTAAAAAACCAAAGCAGCTTTTTCAAGACAGCATTTTTATTTCAAAATTAAGTTACTTGTGCTGATTTTCTGTTGTTGTTTCATAGAATCTCCTGAGTTGGAAGGGACCCACAAGGATCATTGGGCTCCAGCTCCTGGCCCTGCACAGGACAGCCCCAGGACTCAAAGATACCTGTACTGTGCATTCTCCAGGTACTGAGCTTGTAAATGCAACTCAGCTCTTTCATGTGAGTTATAATTAAATCAATTCCTAAAGCTCTGCTGAAAGCATGCTACACAGTGCTACATCAGCTTGTAAGACAGAATCCCCACTATTTTTAACACAGTAATAGCACTTTTTTCTCCAGTTTTTAGCTGCTCTCAGGGATGGTTTCCAGATACATCAGTAAAAGTATACAGCATAAGGCATCAGCATATGCTTTGCCCACTTCATGCACTATCACAGGAAACTGAAAGGCCACTCTAATGAATCAGAGTTATTTTGGTAATAGAGTCCTCCCAATTTTTCTTCAGTTGGCTGAGAAGGCTGCAGGAAGCTGCTTCAAAGCAATGAAATAGGATGTAGAAACCACAAACAGTTTTGCAACAGATCCCTCTCATGAGCGGGACACGATTATCAGCACTGTCTTAAAACACAGCAGCTTTTCACCTGCAAATGAGATTCTAGACACCAAGAGCTGTGTACCTGCTGTGTCCAGCTGTCCCTGCTCGAGCTGGGTCTCATCTATGACCAGGGAGGTGTTGCTGGCCAGCTGCAGCAGCCCACTGAGCAGGCGATTGGCCGTGTAGTCCTTGCGAGGGATGAAGCGCGACTGGTTCATGCTCTCGATGCTCATCCGGAGGTGGTAGGACTGCAAGGACAAACAAAGCATCAGCACCTGTGCTGTGCTCCAGCTTCCCAGGGAATGCTGCTTCACTGGGCTGGGAACCTGCACAGCAAAACAAAACCTGTCACTGCAACACTTTATCCCAAATATCTAAATGGTGTATATGTAAAGATTTCCCAAAGGAAGTATACTTAAAGATTTCCCAAAGGAAAACACTGCTGTTAAGAATTCCTATCAGCTGTTCTTCACATCTAGGATGAGTTCAATAATAAATGATTTATTGCAGCAATACTGTTAGTGTGACCCCAAATGGAATTACTGTGGTTTTTCTGCAGAGCAGTATCCACAAACCCTAATGACACCATAATTAAATGACCCAAATGTCTCAACACATCAAGCCAGAAAGACCAAATAAAGCATGCAGCATCTTCCTGTCAGTTCAATACCTCTGAGGAGAGGATTTCATTGCATGTTCAACCTAGATGATGAGGTACACAGGCTTCACACACAGGCCAGCCATATCTCTGCTATCATGTATCTGCTCTCTAAATGGGGAGCAGGAGCAGCCTGCCCTGACCTGGTAGAAGCAGTGAGAAGCCTTCCCCCCAGAGCCTGCCTCTGATGTTGCAGGAGAGCATTTCAGCAGGCTGCCCTGAGCTGGTGGAAGCAGTGAGAAGCCTCTCCCCGAGAGCAATGCTTACTGCTGGCACCAGCTGCTGGATGAGGCGGTACAGGTGCTCGGTGAAGGCGCTGCTCCGGGGACAGCCGCTCAGGTTGACGGTGAATTTTCCCAGAGGAAGCACATCCCGTCTGGCATAACTGCACCAAAAGCAGCACAGGTTAGGCAAACACTGGATGCAGGTGTCTTTCAGCTTGAGCATTGTGTGGTGGCTCTGACAGCCAGCAGGATTTCAGAGCACACAGTGTTCTGAAGGAACAGTGCCCAAGGAGCTGAGCCAGGCTGAAGTTGCTCAAGGCTGTGCAGCACCACACAAAAGCAATAATTTACAGTGCTTGGCATCCTGCAGTGGCTTTCCAGACGTTCTGATCTAATTGTACTCTGTTGTTACTCAGTGAACACTTCATTCTTTTCCTTTCTGGTGCCCAATCTCGACTTCCCTCCTTATCACACTTGTTCACCTCCTTTACCTGCCCTCAGCTTTCCTCTCCCTCTTCTCACTGTGTCTCTTCTCCCCCTTCTTGACAACTGTCAACCTTTCTGTGATACCAGCTAAGAGAGAAAACACAGTCTAGTCTAAGTGTTGGAACACTACAGTCCCACTAAAAAGAATGAAAAGTACTCATTTGGATTTTGAGGACTAAAATAACTAACATTATATTTGGGCCCGACAACTATAATATCTGAAGAGTCACACCTAAAATTTTAACGATGCTGCTCTTTCACCCAGAGATAGTTTAAATCAACATAAGAATAAATTTCTATCACATGCTAAACAGAACTTGAACTTACCATTAAGCTGGTTTACATTAAATTAAACAAATTCCCAGAATGTACCTTTCAGTACCTAAGCAATAATTCCAATAATTTCCAGTCAGGAAATGCTGTCTTTGGGAAGTCAGTGGCATGTCCTACTAATTAGGAGAAGCCAGAGGCAGAAAGATGTTTTCATACCTCTGTTTGAAAGTGTCTTGGAGATTTTGTCAGCTCCCCAAGCAGCAGATACACGGCCATAAAGCTGGTCTCTTGTCAATATTTACTGTTATTTCAGAGACTGAAATCTACCTTTCTGTGTATTGTGACAGGACAACTCTACCTGGACAAAGTATTACTCAAATAAGTGTTATTTAAGTTATTTCTGCCATTTATTTGCAGACAGGTGAAGAACCCCATAGAAGGGGATTTAAGTGATAAATACATAAATTCTCAGCACACATGGAAATACTCACACTGTAGAGATGAGATGCAGTATCAGGTATTCAGCAGCCAAACTGTCTCCCAAGAGGGCATGGGTGAGGAACCCCAGCAACTCTGCTCTCACTGGTGACAGCTCAGACATGAAATTAGAAACAACTGGAAAAAGAGCAGAAGACAAATGTCAGAAAATGATGTTTCTCACCCTCTTCCCTCTATATAAATTTGACTTTCTGTAACAGTTTGAAGAAAAATGTTTATTCCAAAGCAGTCTAGGAAAAATAAATAAACGTTCCTTAGTTTTTCCAACTTGCTTTGGATAACCTGAATCACTCAACACTTCCTTGGAAATGATTTTTTTAAAAAATTAGATATTGTGTAATGCATTTGCAGCAGGCTATGAAGTGTAGAGCCAAATTTTTAAAATCCATAAGCAGCTCCATTTTACATTAAAGGCAGAAAAAAAACCCTTACATATTGCTCAGAACAAGCAATACAAGGCACTCAAGGAAGAAAGTTATAAATATCAGAGGTCTGCAAGCAATAATTCAATGAAAAAAATAACAGTCAAACAAGGCAGAAAGCAGAATTGCCTTGTTTTGTGCACACTATTATGAGTCTCTATATTATCAGCATGTTTCTTATTTCCAGTATCACACTAAATTGGAAATCTAATTTTCCAGCAATTCCCAAGTCAGTTTGAAAACAAATCAAATCTTATGGCTGAACAACTTGGTAAAATCATTGGGCACATAGAATGCAAAACCAAAATCCACATAAATCACGTTTATTTCAGCCAAACAAAAATGTAAACATCACAAAAACACAAACATCTGCATCCTGTGCAGCATTGCATGGCTCTTCCATTTAGTTAGATTTAAATTCAAGCCCTGCTGTTGAGGTATTTGCCTCTGAGCAAAGCAGTATTTGTTCAGATGTCCTGGAAAGTGCCCAGGGTTCAGACACTCACAGGTTTTACTCTCCTCTTCGTTAAGGCAGGCAGGCAGCAAGGGGTTAATGTGCTGCAACTTCTGTGCCAAAATCACGTGGATCCTGGGCACCAGTGAGGCTGGGGGGCTGTGCACTCTCTGCTCCTCCATGGTGTCCATGCACTCCATGGGATCAAGGGTTGAGCTGTCTCTGGGGAGAGGGCACAGCACAGCTGGACTTACAAACATTCCAGGGGAATTTCTCTCCCTCTGACCCGAGCAGCTGGAACCAGGCCAAGAACAGAGGAACAAACAGCATCGGCTCCCAGCTCCTGCTGGCTCCTCCCACATTCAAATTCCTTCTTTAGGAACTTTATAAACATCAGAAATACTTAATCACAATTGCATTATGACATATTAACACCACAGCAGGCTTGACCTGAAATAGCTGGATTCTATTATTTTCAGAAAATAATCAAGTCACGTTATTCTGAAGAGAAAATCAAACAACCCAACAATAAATCCCATAAAAGCAAACCCTTAGAACCAAACAAAACCACATTTATTATTTGTTGCACAATATAATAGGCTGTAGCTTCAAGTAAAACATTACACATTGTTCTGTCCAGCCTGTACTGAATGAAGTCTAAACAGCAGCTTTAAAAAATATAAGGTCATTTATTACATTTGTCTCTGTATGCACATGTGGGATTTTCACATCCCACCAGGTTCTGGAGCCTGACAAGATCTTCAAGACATTCACATCACAGCTCTATCACTGGCTGAGTAAAAGAATTTTGAAGAAATAAATCCCAATACCTCTGCTGGAACCTGGAGGTATTACCTCTTAATTTTAGAGTTTAGATACACAAGCTCTGCTGTCCCTGAAGATGTTTTACAAGATTTCATCCAGGTGGTTTTTCATTTTTCATTTTCATTTTTAGAGAGTAAAATCGATAAAGGGACTACCAGATGACAGTAAAGTTTAGCACAAATTTCTTGTACTGGTTTTAAAAGTTGGCAGGCTTTGTACCTTCAAAGCCACTTCAGCAGTTCATCCACTCTTTCCGTTAAAAGATTTCTTTTGTTTGCATTTAATATACTGCCACCATTTTGTCTTCCTGTTACAGAATGACACAGGAAAAAACCCACAAGCACCTGTGACAGAGCAACTGAGCTGTCAGTCTGGGATTAGCTGTCACACAGATGATAACAAAAAGCAGCTGACCAGGCTGAGTTAATTTTTAAGAAGTTGGCACTATAAAGGATTCACGTTGCACTCTGGGTACTGTACAGACAGATAAAGTCACCAACAGAAATGTTTCAGAGTGCAATGGCTCAAGACATCAGCAGTATTTATGTTAGATTGTGGTCAGGAGTTTTATTTTGAAAATTGATTCCTCATGTCTTGGATTGGTTTGTATTTTGTTAGGCAAGGAATTGCAGAACAGCAGGTGAAAAGGAAAGTTTCTATCAGTGGATTAACAAGATGAGATACCTTAATTAATAAAGTATCAACCCATTTTTTTACTGATTTTGATCACTACCACTCTTCATGCAGACACGCATTTTTTTTTTTAGTATTTTTCAGAAATGTTTACATTTCTGGTAACAGCCTTCATAGAATTAGAAATTACTTCAAAAGGACATTTTACCATTTTAACGCTTCTTTGAAAGCTTTGTTCACTATCCACTTATTCACTGAAAGCTTAGTTGACATGAAAAGCACAAAACATTTAGCTACAGAAGCATTTTCTGCTTTACAGACTGTTCAACAACCTAAAAAAAGATGCACTGGGTATCCAAGGATATGGATGCACCAGAGCACACTGGACTTCAGTTTCCAGGATGCTGGATGTAACACTTTTCTCATCAAGCTATTTTTAAGCAACAAAATTCACTTCTTAAACATAATTATCATGCACTTAAAAATTTCCTTGTCTGCTCACGGCAATCCAAACCTGCATGTCAGGGCAGCCTTACCTGTCTTCACTGTTCACTATGCTCAGCACTGGGTCCACAGACAGAACACCAAACACCTCCAGCACATCATTGACTTTGAAGCTCTCCCAGCTCTCATAGACCTGCCCCAAACAGAAAATAAAAACCAGAGGCATGGGTCAGATGCAGGACAGCAGGAAAACACAAAGGAAACTCGGGATTCTCAACTGTGGACTGAGAACAGTCTGAGTGAAGAGGTCTCCCCTCACCCTCAGTGTCAGTAAACTCACACTGGAAAAGGGAGTTTTATCATTCCATGCTTTTTCTATTGGCATTCTTTGCCACACAAGTGGAAACAATTGTTTTCTACTCTGATTCATCAAGATTTGCTGAATAAGAGAGAAGTCAATACAGCAACAGAAATTTTGTGATAAAGTTTCATAGTAATATAGCATAGCAGTGAATCAAGGACTATTTCAAATTCAATACACAAATGTGTGGTTTATTTAGAGCTTAGTTTTTCACAGCTGTTTTTCAACTAGAGAAGATATCCTAAAAGAAAAATACCAGGGCTCAAGACCAGCTGTATCTAATACTGGAATCTTTTCTTTTAAACTAAGTGTGGTGAGAAGGTGCAAGCTCTAATAAATGCTGCTGAAGGATTCCACAAATTCAAATGCAGCACTCAAGAAGAGAAACACACTGTGAGTGAAGAGAAAGAATGTAATTATCTATAGAAACAAAATTATGGACTTGAGACAATTTCTGTACCTACAAACCACTGTCTGTCTCACCGAGAGCAGAGCCCTGCTCATCACTTCTCTCACCTTTACAAGACACGCTGGTCCCTTCTCCCCTGGCAAGGGAAAATTGAGGTCAAGTGGAGGGGAGCAGTTGGGAGAAATGACATGATGACCTGCAGAAGCTTCTGTTTCTAATCTCTTTGGCTCCACACATCCATGGATATCACCTCCACTGCCTGAAAAACACAGGGTTTGTAGGCTTTTTAAACAGAAATGCAGAACTGCACAACTTCTTCAGTAAACAACACAGAATAAAACTAATTTAACAAAACACCTGAGACAAGAATATTTAATAGTGCAACATACTTGACAGAATATACTCTTAATATGAGAAATCTCAAAAGTGCATATTTTATGTAATCAAGTTAAGTGTGAGAGAGAGTACTGGCAAAGATCTATGTGTCTTGGAAACCCAAACATGGCCAGAAATCTGATTTTCAAAATGCAATGTTTAAACCAGGGGAATAATTTTTTTTACAGTCCACAGAACTGCAAAGGTAATATTTTTCTGCACTTCATGTTTTAAAAAAAAAGGTCAGAATATACATATTAAAAATCTCTCTGGATTGTCAGCAAGTCACTCAACACACATATAACACTGTAGGCTCTCCCACACTCCTTCCATCCACTGACTTCAACAAAGCCTCCAATCATAAAAGCTGCAACAACACTAATAACTAAAACAGCTGCAAATATTTCAGTTTTTAGAATGAATTTTTGACAAATTCTGGAAAGGTATCAACTTTTCATCAACAGGAACTCTTACCCACGTGCTGCTCCTTCTGTTTGGAGGGATGCAGATCCATGTCCTCATCCTCCTCGTAGCTCCTCTTGTGGCGGCTGGGGGTGTAGGAGGTGGAAGGGCTCACTCGGGCTTGGCTGGCACTGATGTAGGCGTGGGATTGAGGGTTAAGGAAGCCACAGCTGAGCAGGGAAAGCTCAGTCACACTAAGGTGTAGTTGTCTTTTTTTTTAAACAAAATCCTGATCTTAACATGCTCAGCTACAGGTGTTTTATAGGAGACTCTCGCTGTGTAACAGTGTCTTGCTGTAGAAAATAGCAATGGCTCAACTAAAGTTTCTCATCTCCCAAGCATTTGTAACTGGAAATCAACAGAAATTTTCAAGACTCTCCCAAGGAAAAATGTCTTCTAAATCAAAACAAATGCTGCTATTCACTAAATTAAAAAAAAAAATAAAATAAACTCATCTCCTTAAATCTAATTAATTAGTTTGTGACCTCTGATCATATAACAAAATACTGGCTCAATCAAAAAAGATATTTCTTTCACCCATGCTGATTCACCAGGCACTGGAACACAGTAGAAAGTCTGTCTCTCCGAGGTGACTGTTTGTGAGGAGTTCAAATCAATTTCCTGCTGAGGCTGGAATCCCAAGAGAAGTTTTGTTAAAAATCTGATTGCAGTTTGTTTTCTTTTTTTTAAATTAACCCCATAGATTCAGTTACTCAGGCAGAAGTTACAATTAACATGCAAGACTACATAACTCAGGAAGAAGTGAATATATAATGTTTTGATTCAAATTGCACTGCACTTCCAAAAGTAACTGTGTTCCACAGCAGACAGTTTCAAGGTCATGAAACTCTCCACTCAACCAAAACAAATTTTAAATACAACAGAAACAGCTGGAAGCCTGCTGAAATCAGGATGCCACTGAGCAGTTATGAATGTCTATTTTGCAAACCAAAGATTAATTTTGCATTTAGAGCAGTGTCTTCAGGAATCCATTGCCAAGTACCAAAGAAGCTCAGTCACACTTATAAAATTGCAACTTACCACCCAATACTTCTTCTCTAAGTTCATATAATTTATGTAACTTACCCCACATTCTGCCACATCTCTGTATTTACCAAAATGTAAAACCTGTCAAAGAGGGAAAAGACAATGCAATCATCCTGTTTCTGACAGCATCCTGAACATGAATCACACCAAAATCACAGGCCAAAGTCCCTCACAGATATCCTGCCAAAGCTTTCATCATTTTAGCATTTTCTATGAATGCAGCAGGTTTTGTTTTACTGACACCACTGGTGCTGAACACAGTTACTATCAGTGTCCATAGGTTTAACTCAAACTAGAGGGATACAAGGACCAGAATGTGGAAAATGACAAACATTTGCTAAAATAATAAATCAATATTTCACTTACACGTGCATTGGTGTTTGGGTCAACTGTTTCATACACTCCCATGTAAAACTCAGGATCAAACATGTCTTGAACCATGCAGCGAAATTTCACCAAACTGTTGGGTTTTAGGTAATGTACTGGAACATCATTCAGTGATGGAACCTATGAAAAAAGAGATTGTTTTATACAACTGGTGTATATTGAGCAATGCTCTGAAGTAAGACAAAACCAGCACAAAAATTTAATTATTTAACCATCCAGTTTATTCTCCTCAAACCCCTATATATACAACACACTTAGTATTTTCTGAGTGCATCTCCCACCCTAATCTAAGCAGTAACAGAGTGTATCTATCCCAGCACCTTTCTGCAATGGCTGTTACAGATAATTGTTACAATTATCAGCCATTTAACAGTTCCCAAATTCTTCCAGTCCCAATACCAGACTATGAAAGAAGCGGTTATAGGTCACTGGAACTGTATGAAAACTGTACAACATTTGAAACCAACTTTTAAATTTAGAATTATTGCAGCTGCAGGATTAAACAGAATTTATCACTTCCCTTATTTCTACTTAACAGCACTTCCACCACAACAGTACTAGAGCAATTTGCATGCATAATTTCTTATAACAAAAAAGGTCCAGGAAAACCTGTATGTTAATTTCCAAGTCCACATTGGGAAGTCTTTTTCACACAGTTTTACATGACAATGGGAAAAGAAAAAAAATCAATGCCTAAGCATGTGGTATAACTCCAAAGAATGAGACTTGCAATATGAATAGTTTTCTAAATTTAAAGATAAAATCTTTGTTGAAAAAGCCCACATCCCACATTAAAATGCAACAAAAACCATAAGTGGCCCTATAGGAAGTGGCATTTAAACAGAAGTATATCCCCTCATGGTTTTTTTTGAGTAAGAAAATATGATTTCAATTCCTTCTGACATCGTAAATTTTACTCCATTTTGCCATTTATGATTTGATTTAAGCTACCATTTAATACTAAGTACAGAATACTTTCACTGAGAAAGAAAACAAATAATTTTCACCTGGTTTTAGTTATAAGCAGAACAGATTTGATATGAAAGTTTCTAATCCCCTTATCAGTCCCATTATGCCATTTCTGCTAGAGTCTTTCAGAAAAGTACCAGCTTTTGAACTCAACAGTGCACGTTTTATTTTTCAAACCTGAAGTACAACTTCCCTGCTAAACCACCAAACTAGCCTGACCCAGCCCAATAAAGCACAGTTTTAGTAGGAGAAGCATTTTTCCCTTAAAACCTAAAGGTTCAGCCAACTATTTATTCAACTCACACAAGTTTGCAGCATTGTGATAAAAGCTCCTGAGAAAGCAGGTTTATAACCAGCAGCTGAGAAGCTCGTGGTACACACTGAGGACTCACACTTCCCCAAAAATGAGAATATTTGTCATCTCCTGCCATCTACTGACTGTGCTACAGAGTGGCAGCGCTCAGCAGGGACAGCCTGGGGGAAGGAGGGTGCTGAAGGCAAGGGGATGGATGGGCTGGGATTCCCCATCCTGGCTTTGTACTCAGCTTAAAGCATTCGAGGTGTAAATTCCACATCCCAAACCTGGCTCTGATATTCAGCTGCGCACTTATCGTGAAAAGACAGGGCTTATCAAAAGCAAACTACTGCAAAAAAATTAAAAAAAAAAAAAAAGAGGCTAAAGAAAAAGTGTATCTCGAAATGAATAAAACACTCTTACCCAGTTAGTAGCATTATTTTCTTTTAATTTCTCCTTGAAGTATTCGGTTACCTTCTTCTCCCAGTCAGAGTTTGGAACATTTTGGGCTACAAAAACCAACATATTTATGCACCTATTAGCACCACATAAGAGACTTTTATCCAGCATTCTCCCAGCATATCAAACCAAACTTTCACCTCTCTCTAAGGGAAGTAAGTGCATCTTAGACTAATTTATTCCCCTTGCACTTCACTGACTTCCCATTTCAAACCCTTGCAGGCCAACCAAGAAGCACAAAGCCATTACTGGAGGCCAGGGAAAGCTCCACAACACCCCAGTGGGAAAGGGCAGGAGCCGAGGCACCGCTTTCCGCCCTGTGTCGGCTGAGGAAATTTTTATTTCGGTATTCTTTTAGCTAAGATCAAGCCCAGCACGGAAACAGCCACGGCTGACGGCACAGGCAACAGCAGCGCCGCTCGGCAGAGCAAGCAGGCAGCACGCGTTGCTGCCGGAACCCGGAGACACACAAAATAAACGAAACACACGCTGTATACAAGATATATGCGATATAAGACAGATATCTAAGACACAGAGCCGGCCTCGCCGCTCTCCCGCCACCACCACCCCGCGAGGGAAAGCGCCGTCCGGTTCCGGGCGCCCTCAGGGCGCTCCCGCAGCCGCGCAGGGACGCGGGCCCGCCTCACCGAAGATGCCCTGCACGATGCTCAGGGGGCTGTTCAGCCAGTCACCCACGCACGGCATGGCGGGGCTGCCGGCACCCTGCGGCCGCCGAGTCCCGCTCGCCAGCCCAGCGCGGGGACCGCCGCCGCTTCCTCCTCCTCCTCTTCGCCCTCCTCCTCCTCTTCCTGCGGGAATGGCGGCCGGGCCCGCCTCCCGCCCCTCACGGCTGCGCGCGGCCGCCGCCGCCATCTTGGGTGAGGGCGGAAGGGGCCGGGGCGGGGACGTGGCCGGGGAGCGGCGATGGCGGCGGGGAAGCCCGGGGGAGGCACCAGCACCAACCTGCTCTTCTCCTCCTCCGCCACCGACTTCAGCTTCAACGTGCCCTTCATCCCCGTCAGCCAAACGCCGGCAGCGCCGCCCGGCCCCGCGCTGCTGCCCGCCGGTACGGAGAGAGGGAGGCAGGGAGGGAGGGCAGGCGGAGCGCAGGGGACGTGCGGGGTCCCGATGGTACCGGCACCACCGGGAAGGGGCGGTGGGGCCGGGGGAGCTCTCAGAGCCCAACCGGGGGAGCTCTCAGAGCCCAGCCGGGGCTCCAAGGGGGGCTGTGGGCCTGGAGGGGCCGGTGCGTGTGGGCTCGACCCCGCGCTGGGGCTGCCTGTCCCTGACGGTGCCTCCGGAGAGACGCTGCTCGGGATTTCATTTTCTGCTTTGCGGCTCTTAATTTCTTCTACTTCCCCCTCCTTAATGCTTCTGAGTGTGGGTTTTAGCGCTGATCAGCGCACTTCCAGCTCACCGACGTGTCAGTGCTTCCATTCAGTGTGTACTTCATGTTTTCACCTTTTTAAAATCCCTCTCTCATGTTATCTTCTGTTTTCCCGGTTTGAAAATAGCACTTTAAGCAGCCACCTTAAATATCCTTGCTAATTTAATCCTGGTTCTAATATCCTTTTCTCCTAAAGCTTTAATGCTGTTCCCAACACATGCTTGTGCAACTTAAAATCTGATGCTCAGGCAGTTTCAGATAAAGGAACGGATTTTTCTGGGAATGTGTTCAGTCAGAGATTAAAGCTCCAAACAAATGCATCTAGAAACCAGATATTTCAAGGGTGTTGTACATATTGGGATTGGACTAATGACCTTTGAAGGTCCCTTTTAACCCAAACTATTCTATGCTGAGTCTTCAAGACTTTATTTCAAAACTGTTCTGTCGTAGCTGAAATAAATATTGATGTAGCTGGAAATCAATGCAGTATTTCCCTGTAGAATTTAAATGTTTGCAGAGTATGGCTAAATTTTTTGGACAGGAAGGATAAAAACATTAAAATATTATATATACTTTGTGGTATCTAGGTAGCTGATACATTTACTAATTCAATTGTGCAATCCTCATAGTTTTTCTTTTATGCAAATATACATTAATTTTTCATTAAGAAAATAAAACAATGTTTAAATGCTGATCTGGCTGGTAGCTTTACATAAATGACTGTCCTGGCAATTTCCTGAACGGTTTGAAGCCAGCTGAGGATAAAATCTGATGGGATTTGATCAATGTGGTGAGTCTTATGCTCTTGTGTGGCTTAAAATTTGATAGATGAGAATTCATGGATTTGCAGCTGGAGTGAATTTCACTGTCAGAGGTTGTACTCCATTCTATGTCAGTCCAAGTAAGGCCCATGTCCTATTAAATGTTCTGTTTCCACAGTCAAATGTACTCACCATCTGTCCAGTCAGGTGTTGTTGGGATCTTCTTGCTGAGTAGAATATCTTGTATTTGGAATAATAATTTGAAATTGTGTAAAATGTATTAAGAGTCAATCCAGGGATTTGTTTGATGCCTGACAGCCAGCATTAGGGAGCTGTGTGCAGTCATTCTTTTGTTTATCTGTCTCCAAGAGTGAGTAGTTAGTGTTTTGAGCTCTGAGTTTTACAGTAAGATGCATTCTCTGGCTCAGGTGTGGGTGATGTAACCAATATATTTACTGTAGGATGGGAGGGGTGTTCCAGTGAGGACGTAGACTGATGGCACATGTGGTTTTCTGTGTGGGGAGGGATGTACAGGAGGTTGGCACAGTCACAGGTGAAGAAAGAGTGTTCTGTGCATGGGGAGAGCACACGTCAGAGCTGTACACTCCTTTTTTTACATTTGTGTGACCTGCTTGTTTTTACAACATAGTTTTTGCAAAACTAGAAAAAGTCAAGATGAACAGTAATGTTTTGTGTTGGAAAACTGCATGTGTGTACATGTGTACCTATAGTGGGATTTTTTGGCAACCTCATTTTGCAGGGAAAGCTGCACTTAGGCTAAATCTCCAAAACCTATTTAAAACTGGAGAATAGTAGGTGTTTTGTGAACATTTGTTTGCTAAAGGCCTTCAGAACTCTTGAGTACACTGCTGCCTGTGTATGATGGCCTGACACAGTGAGGTGAAGGGTCTGCTCTGCTGCAAGTTTGGAAAAGCTGAGAGTTGACAGTGAGCTCTGCAGTGTGCTTCTCTCTGTCCCACACTGTTTGTGAAATGTGAAAGGAAGGTGGATTTTATTGTTTAGAGCCTTTTATTTAGTATAAATGGCTACTGCTTACAGCTAGGAGATGATCCCCAGGCCTGACTTCACAGTGGTCGTTGGGTCTAAGTGGTTTCAGCATTCTCCACACTGTGGTTCACACACAGATTTTGGTTTTGTTCCTCAAAGTGAGATCAAGTGCTGTAAATAAAAGCAGGAGGGATTGATAAATGCAGGTGATGCCTCAAATTGACACTGTCTGCACAGACTAAATAAAAGATGATTAAAATAGTTCTTTTTAATCTTGGCAGCTGTGTCTTTTATGATTAATTAATTAGAACAGCAGGTTCCTTAGGGAGACTTCTCCATGGATTCCCCTGTACTCCCTTGATGCTCCCTATTACAGTTATGTTGGCTGTGGATAAAGGCATTTGTTGTTGGCTGCTCACTGCTGCAGAGACTCTTGGTGTCTCTGCCTGGGGGCTGAGCAGCAGAAATGCTCTGTGCTGTCTTCCCCACAGCCTGGGATCATGTGCCAGGCAAGAATGGATGGTTTAACCTGTAAGTTTGGCCTATTTAGAAATGTTTTTAAGCTCTATCCTAAAAACTGGAGCATAAAGTCCTATGCTTAGTAGCTGTTTTTGTGGTGAAAGGATATGAACCAAGGCTGTCCTGGCATTTGAGGGGTAAGTAAAGTTGGGAGGGATCTCAGTGCCTGCCAAATTGCACTGGGAATTTACTGCTTTAATTTACAATTACTGCCCTGGGAAGACCCTGGCTCCAGTTGTATGTTGGCTTCTTATTTAATATTTGTTGCTTTTTCTGTGTACACTGAGTGACTTTTATGGTCCATTTTAAATGTTCTTGAAGACTTGGTATCCTTTGTTTTCATTTTATGATGTGCTGAATCAAGGATGTGTAAGCTTTATGGGGGCCAACAGTTTTGGCCATAGCTGGTGGTGTTAGAGAACATTTTGACCCCATGCAGTGATTTGAAGCTCTCACGAGATCTCTGGTGATCCTTTTGTTTTTGCAGATGATTCTGCAGACGTTGGGGAAGAGGACAGCTTCTTGGGACAGACATCAGCCAGCCCCAACCCACCTCAGACTTTCAGCTACTTCTCTCAAGTTCCCAGCAGCAGTGATCCCTTTGGGAGTATTGGGCAGCCACCTTTAACAACTGTTTCAACACCTGTCGGACCACCAGCCTTCTCCAGACCTCCCACTTCACTTCCACTTGTGTCTGGCTCCCAGGATGGGCAAAATGCCTTTCCACCACATATTCCCAAATCCCAGTCTTACAGTGCACCACCCACTTCCCAGGTGGGAATGGCACCTTACCAGTCCCCTCAGCAGAGCTGTCCTCCCCCTGCCAGCACTACCCTGCCCACGGGGACCCCACAGCAGCAGGGCTACAACCCCTACAGGCACACCACCCTGAGCAGCAGGGCCAACCCCTACCTCACCCCACCCCAGCTGCAGCAGAGCCACCCCCCTGCCACAGCATCCCCTGTGCCACCCGTGCAGATGTACCAGACACCCCCAGGGCCACTGACACAGGTATGTGACTCCTTCCTACCACAGCAAAACAAGTCATTTTCATCTTTCAACTGTGTATTTTGTCTTTTGAAGATTTTTCTTCTCTGCAAAAAATCCTACAAGAAGTCTTGAACCATTTATAACAGCAAAAGCTTTACGGTAGAAGTAGCTTGGAACTGTTGTTTCAGGAGAACTTCCTGATCTTTGAAGTGGGTGTACCCTGAGGCTGTAGTTCTGTGAACCCAGAAACAAAGCCAGGTTGTGAAGCTCTGTGGCTCTTTATTGTGGGTTTCTGAGTTTGCTGAGTTTCAGCTGTGCTGCTGCATGTTTTGTGCCTCAGCTTTAAATCAGATCATTCAGCCATTTCGAAGATATGTGCTAAAAATCTTTTCAAGCTGGTTTTGTTGGTGAAACCAGAACTTTTGAAACTAAGTCACATAAAATTGTTGGCAAACTCTTTGAAACACATTGGTTGAGGATTTTGTGTGATATAAAGCAATAATCTTCATTCTTTTCTACCTACAAAAAGCCATTTTTACAGTAATGCCAATGGGTTAATAAAACCTTGTTTGCCTTGAAAACAGCAAAAACTGTTTTTCTTTTTGCCTGAGCTATTGCTATATTTCTGTTATCATAAATAAAGAATGTGAAGGTTATATAATGACAAAACATGACAAAGGCAGTAGAACCGAAACAGTCTGGAGTTTTAGATTATGTAATTTCAGGACTTCTGTTTGTTGGATTTTATATACTGTAGAATATTTTGGTGCCCTTTTTTTTCCCCTTTAAATGTATCATCAACCAAGACAGTTGCTACTGTTGACATCAGTTGGTTTTAGTTGTACTGACTGGCATTTTTGTGTAATTTGTAAGACATGAGCTTTATGGAGTTGCTACTGTTGACATCACTTGCTTTTAGTTGTACTGACTGGCATTTTTCTGTAATTTGTGTGACATGAGCTTTATGGAGGCTGTAGACCCTTTCAAAATCAATAATTCTCTTGTGCCACTGATGCTACATCTAAGTTTGAAATCTGCCTGTTCTGGTCACTTTTCAGGACGTGAGCTATTGCTGAAGTGGCCTCTTGTTAAAATTGGGAGTCTTTATGCAAAAGCATAATTATGTGTACATTAACAATGAGAAGAAGGTGTTTTTATTTTCATGTCAAATTTTGTGGTTGTAAAAAACAAGTTCGTCTCAAGTTTTGAAAATTTAAGAGCATATTTGAAGTCTCACTGATTTTAGGTAATCATGATGCTAAACCATGGTGGTTTTTAACAGTGTTTGTGGTAACAAACTTCACATTCTCAGTTTGAGAAGGTGTAAGTTCTCAAACACGTGATAAAGTGGACAATATTTTTAGAATGAAAAGTAATGTTCTTGGGGATGAAAACATATTAGAAATAAAGGTTCAGAGTATTCCCTGTAGCCAAATACAGAAGAGTCTGTAAAAATCCTGTGAGACTGAGGTGCTGAGCCCATCTCTTTTCAGTTTCCACAGTCCCAGCTCCAGCCTGCCAGGCCTGCAGGGCCCCTGGTCCCAGCCCCTCCTGTGCTGCTGCAGAACCAATACGAGCCAGTTCAGCCCCACTGGTTCTACTGTAAGGAGGTGGAGGACAAGCAAATATGGATGCCATTCAGCATTCTGGATTCTGCTAAACTAGAGGAGGTCTATAATTCTGGTAAGTCCTGTCTTGTCCAGAGGTGAGCAGAAGGACTAAAGGAAAATACTGGGGTAATGCCACTCGTGTGTGTGGCAGTAAGATGTAAGGTTTTGAAGATGTATTTTGTGCCACTTAATTTACTTCACTGACATCATCACTGCTTGATGCTGTTGAGATATATCATCCCAAATAGGTGTCAGATTTTCATACAGAACTCCTTGCTATTTGTGTCTTGGGTTGCCTTTTTGTTAAATTGGCAGTTCTGGAGTAAGTATTCATATTTGGGAGTATTGCCAAGATTTTGTTGTATACAGAGCATATAGAAAGCATCACAGTGTTACAAAGCTTCTCTGCCATGGTGTGACTGTCACTCCTGATGACCTGATGGCCTGATGCTGTTCCCAGGAGTGGCTGGGGCTGGGCTGGGGAAGCAGAGCTGTGTCAGTGTGGTAACCAGCGTGGCTGTGTGTCCCAGTCCAGCCTGACCCCGAGAGCGTGGTGCTGAGCACGGACGGCGGGCGCTACGACGTGTTCCTGTACGAGCGCCTGAGGAAAGCCGTGTACTGGGACGAGGAGCCCTCGGAGGTGAGGCGCTGCCTGTGGTTCTACAAGGGCGACAAGGACAGCCGCTTCGTCCCCTACACTGAGGACTTCAGTGACAAACTGGAGGTCAGTAAGTCACAGACACCCTGTGTCCTAGTTTGGAGGACAGGTGTCTGCTAAGAAAGGCAGGAGCCTCTCTTTAGAGTGGAGAATGTAAACCCCCTCCCTCTAAATTATTAATTTTGAAATCAAGGGGCACTCAGCAAAGATACGGGAATTAAGAATAACAGTTCTTTACTAGGGAAATTAAAATAGAAGTACAGTACTACAAAGCACAAACCCAAACAATGACAAACTTGGAATACAACCTGACATCCCATCAGTCAAGGTGTTGGTAGCAGTCCCATTAAATGATGGCTGCAGTCCTCTTGCAGTGACAGATGTGGTTCAGTTGGAGCAGTGCTCCTGTACAAGGTGCAGTTTTCCTCTGAAGGTCCAGTGGTGATGTGGAGAAATCCGGTTTTCCTCTGGAGTCCAGATGAAAAAAGGGCTACCTTAGTGTCCCAAAATCTGAGTTTTTATCTTTGTAAGAAATGCTGGGCCCTTCCCCCTGGCTGAAGCATCTCCCAATGGGATAAAGTTATCAGTCACACAGTGGGACTCAGTGGGTCATTAGCAGAAAATGACTGGCTGGAGAAAGGATGGGTTGTGAAAAGATAAAGAACAATGCCCTGCCTGGTTTCAATGGATGCCCATTAGCAGAGCATCTCCCATGGAGATCAGGATCAATGCCCCACCTGGTCTTGTCAGATGGTGATAAAATAGATACTTTTGATCACATCCTGTATTATAACCCAAGACACCTTGTTAGCTCATTGTATTAATCACCTTAGAAGCAGTTCTTTCTGTTTCATGAAGATGATTTTCAGAGTGCACTTTCTGGAATGTAAGCAAATCCTGGAAGAAGTGTCTAGAAAGCCGCATTGCTCCTACTTCAGTCCTGCACTGCTGCAACCTCAAATCTGCTTGTGTAGCTCTACATGTGACATTTTTATATTAAAAAAATTATGTACATTTTAACTGTAGCATGACATGAGGCCACAAAATACTGAGAAGGTTACCACGCTGATTTTGTGTTACTTGTTTACTGTTTCAGGCAGAATATAAAAGGGCTGTAACTACAAATCAGTGGCATCGGCGACTTGAATTTCCAAATGGGGAGACAATTGTTATGCATAATCCCAAGGTAATAGATTTTGGCAATTGTGTCTCACAATTCATTAAGAGGGAGTGAGCAAATGGATGGAAGCATAAATTGAATGTGGTCTTAGTCTTGCATGAAACATATAGTTGGTTGTTCTGGATGTGTGTTCATGAAAGATGAACACTGAACTTGTGCTTGCTTCAATGTGCTGTCATGTGGTTGAAAGACAATGCTTTCTGAAACCTAAAGAGAATAAGAGTTTGCATAGTAAATATTTTGGTTATTCATAACTGGCAGCATAGGGTAAGCAATTTGAATTAGTTTAACCTCAGTCTGTACCAAATGAAAGATAATTAAAACAAAGAGCTTTCATGTGGAGAAGAGCATTAATCTAGCTATAAGGTAAATAGTTTCTGTAAGGCCTGAGAAGGTTTCTCCTTATTTTCAGGCCATAAGAAACTAGAGCAAGTTACTCTAAGTACTCTGTGTACAGTCTCATGTGATTAAAACATGGACTTCAGCCTTATAGATCAATGCTGTTAACTGTTCACTTATCACACATGCAGTAATTAATACGCAGAACTATCCAAGGGCCAGAAAGGATCAGGTTGCTCCTACTTGAAGTGTTTAATAATCCTGGTTAGGGAATTCTGTCCAGTAAAATCCTAGAGAAGGATCATTTAAACTACTTGCTGTCATAAATACTAGTTCAGACTGTAAGTCCTATAAACAACTGAACTACTGAATTCCTCACTTTTTAGGGTTTTTGGACTACTTCAGATATTGTTGTCCTTCCCTGTAAAGCACTGCCCTCTTTTTTTCCCCATTTTCTCTTTGTGATAGAGTTATTGTAAATCAGGTAGCATTCAATTTCCTCACATTAGCAGTAATCTGCTGAGGAAGAGTGGATACTGGAGTCTAGGAAGGGAGAGCTTGAATAATGCTTGGCTGAGGAGTTAAAATGGTTCAGAATCACTGAGCAGGCCCAGCTTCTTCACCTAGTGGTTACTTTGAGTCATCTGTTTGCCTTTCACACTAATGAGGATTTTGTGGAAGAAAGCATTTGATTTTCAGATGGAAGGTAAAACAATCAAAAGATATGTTAGATATGTTCAACCATGCAGTGCTTTCAGACTAGCAGTATGATTCATGAGGGATTTCTGTGGTTGGAAATACAAATACAACTGTATTTGTTGCAGGTCATAGTTCAGTTCCAGCCTTCTGCCACACCAGATGAATGGGGCACCACTCAAGATGGGCAGGCAAGGCCAAGGGTAGTGAAACGTGGAATTGATGATGACCATGATGAGGTTCCTGATGGTAGGTGATGAGTTCCTGGTGCACTTGGGTCTGCACTGGGAGTAAAATTAAAGTTATTCCTTCATCTCAGCTGGTTTTGGGGAGTTTTACTCAAAGGAGTCCTGTGGGCTCTGTAATGTCCTGAACCATGGTATGTAATAGGCTTTATAAAACAAGTGTATATATTGCACTTGCTAGACTCTGAACTTCACTCCTGCAGTACATGTTGGTACTCTGAAACTTTTCTTTTTTTTTCCTTTCTGCAGGAGAAATGTCCCAAATTGACCATTTAGTATTTATGGTTCATGGCATAGGTCCTGTATGTGACTTGAGGTTTAGAAGCATTGTTGAATGTGGTAAGTTTGGGTTTGTATAATGAGCAGTTGTATTCTTGCTGTTTAAATGTGGCTCTCTCTAGCTCACATTCAGATAAGCACAACTTTATGATTTTTTTTTAAAGAAAAGTCTCTAATGTTGAGAAGTTATTTTCCAAATGATGATTTTCCAAAGGCAGAATGTGTGTTCTTTCTTGAAGCTTTAGCTGTTATCACTAGTACTCAATATCACACTTGCAAGGTGATTTGGGTTTTGGGATGTGTGGTGAGGGGCTTTTTGGCTGATTGGTTTTTTTTGCTTTTTCTCCTTGTGGTGTGAGTGGATGTGTTTGCTTTGTGTGGTTTTATGTGTGGTGTGGTTTTGTGTTTGCTTTTTTTTTTATATACACTCTGGTATAACTGAGTAAATTAAGAAAGCCCTGTTTGGTTATGGAGTGAACAGGCAGCCATTGTGAGATAAATAGAAGCTTGCTAGAAAATCTACTCTAACAAAAATTTATACTTTCTTATTGTTAAAATAGTAATAAAGATATTTTTGCAGTTTTCGGTTTCTATCATTTGTATTCTGACCATCTGTGAAATTAAGGGGAAGAAGGGACTATTTATGTGTTATTTGAGTACTGCAGCTATCAGATTATCATTATTGTTTTTCTTCACAGTTGATGATTTTAGGACTGTTTCTCTGAAGTTGTTGCAGACTCACTTCAAGAAGTGTTTGGAGGAAGGCAAAGTGAGCAGGGTGGAATTCCTTCCAGTTCATTGGCACAGTTCTCTGCATGGAGATGCAACAGGTGTAGACAGGTGAGGGTGTTGTTTAATGTTGAAAACATCTTAAAAGTTGCTTTTTAACAGGTTATGGGAAGTGGAGAAAAAGATGAGTTCATATGCTCAGCAGGCTAGATGAGTAAATATACAACTGGATTAGAGAATTGCAATTTTTTAAAAAATAACATTTTGATGAGGAATATTCAGAAAGCTGGAAAGGCTTGAGGAATATTTCTTTTATTTGTTTTCATGTACACAATTTCTAGTACTGGATTTGCATGAATGGCCAGTGCATGATACTTGATGATGAGTGAGTAGGAATTATGATCACAAGTATGAGGTGGTGAGCCTGGAGATGTTCTGTCCATGAGGTGTGGACAATTTAAAGTGGAGAGTTTCTATTCTTTGCTTTCCTGCAGTCTGATTGAGTTTGACCCTGGGAGTTATTTCTGAGGAACGCATTGAGCCCTCTGTCCAGTCCTAGAGGAGTGCCTGAATTATGATTAGGCACTTGAGCTAAGTATCTATATTTAGGTAGGAGTCTCAAAATCTGTTTTAAAATCCCTTCTTTGCTGTGACTCACATTTCAAGCTGTTTCTCTTGCTCAAAGCTGGGGAAGTAAAAATTGTATGGATGGCAACTTGTGCCACTTGAAGTGATGCTGATGTTCTCCAGACTGTTCTGGCTCAGTGAAATCACACTGCTTCCCTCCAGCCTTGGTGTTCTATTTCAGCACTGCAGGAAGAGGGATCCTTACTCTGTTAATCAAACCAGGCAGTCTCAAGTCTATAGCAATTCCAGTGCAGTTGTCTTGACTCCAGGCAGGCAGATGGTGATGCCAGGCTTGTATTACCATACTGTGATTCTAATTTTATATGAGTTCCTTTTTCTCTTTCACTTCAATCTGCTCACCAGACTTCCCTGGTACTTTATGAGAGCAGTGTTGGAATAGAGAAGAGGTTATTTCAGGCATCCTTTCAGTCTGTAGAGAAGAAAAAAGGAGCTGTATGTTTCTCAAATACTACTATCAGCAGGTAGCATTAATGTGTGAATATGCAACGAGGCCAGAAGGCTGTGTGGATTTTTAAAATCTCTTCAGAGACCCTTTCTGTAGCATTTACATTGCATTAATTCAAAAGCTGACAAAGTCCTTTCATGCTTTTAACGATTCTGTGTTACCAGGAACATAAAGAAAATCACTTTGCCGAGCATCGGTCGCCTGAGGCACTTCACCAACGAAACGCTGCTCGACATCCTGTTCTACAACAGCCCCACCTACTGCCAGACCATCGTGGATAAAGTGGGCATGGAGATGAACCGCCTGTACGCGCTCTTCATGAGCCGCAACCCCGACTTCAAAGGGGGAGTCTCTGTGGCTGGCCACAGCTTAGGTGATTGAGGAGTGCTGCTTTTGTCCCAAATCGGTTCCTCCTTAAAGGAAAATGATCCCTTTGTTATGTATAAAACTCAGATTAGCTGTTGGGACATGGCTGGTTTTGAGAAAACAGCTGACAAGCTCCTCTCAACAGCTGAGTTTATCAGGCTTTGAGAGAAATTTAGGACTTCCCTTCATGAGAATTTAGTGTCTAATCTGTGTTTAAAAGTTGACAGGTTATCTGGTGCTTGTTGTGTGGGTGGTGTCTGTGTCTGAGAACCTCCACCTAGTAAAAGTACAGTAATTTCATGATTATAAACCGCACTGACTATAAGCTGCATCTCCAGGTGTTGGCAACTTTTCATTCTTTGTCCATGTATAAGCTACACCTGATTATAAGCGGCACGTTACAACACAGAGTGTGATAAAAGGTATCTGTTCTATCACCATCTCTTGAGAGTGGGGCAGTGATCCTGATCTCAACAGGAGATATTCTGCTAATGGGCCATCCATTGAAACCAGGCAGGGCATTGTTCTTTATCTTTTCACAACCCATCCTTCCTCCAGCCAGTCATTTTCTGCTCATGGCCATTGAGTCCCACTGTGGGACTGATAAAATTACTGCATCCCATTGGGAGTTGCTCCAGCCAGGGGGAAGAGCCCAACATTTCTTACCAAGATAAAAACAGAGGTTTTGGGACACTAAGGGAACCCCTTTCTCCACTGGACTCCAGAGGAAAACCGGATTTCTCCACATCACCACTGGACCTCTGGAGGAAAACTGCACCTTGTACAGGAGCACTGCTCCAGCTGAGCCACATCTGTCACTGCAGGAGGATGCAGCCACCATGGAATGGGACTGCTGCCAACACCCTGCCTGACGGGTGTCAGGTTGTACTCTGACTTTGTCAGAGTTTGGAGTTTGTTTCTTTGTAGTACTGTATTTCTATTTTAATTTCCCTAGTGAAGAACTGTTATTCCTAATTCCCATATCTTTGCCTGAAAGCCCCTTGATTTCAAAATTATAATAATTTGGAGGGAGGGGGTTTACATTCTCCATTTCAAAGAGAAGTTCCTGCCTTTCTCAGCAGACACCTGTCCTCCAAACTAAAACAGCAACTTTTCATTCTTTGTCCGTATATAAGCCGCACCTGATTATAAGCCGCACTTTGGGTTTGGACCAAAATTTTGGTCAAAATGGTGCAGCTTATAATCGTGAAATTACTGTACAATCTTTTTTTTTTTTTTGGAAGATCGAATGTATTAGTGCAGCATATTGACCATAGTGGTTTGGACTGGAACTTTTCCTCTAGTTCATCAAGCAGTCTCAAGTGTTTAAGGAACAATAATTTAGTCATGGCAATACATAAAGCATGAACAGGAAGGAAAAGGGGTTGCTTTTAGCTGAGTGATTATGTTCAAGTTAATATATGGGTGTTTTAATTCAGCCATCTCTTTTGATCAAACTATATCATGATATTATTATTGCATATAAATCTTGCTCAGGATTTAGGGACAGGAAAACCTGGTATTTTTCCCAAATCAACTCTAATTCCAAATCTAATCTAAGCAAATCTAATTTACAGGTTCCTTAATTCTGTTTGACATATTGTCTAACCAGAAGGACTTGGCTTCATCAGTAAATTCTGGACCATTTTCTGGTGTTAATGGGAGTGTGAAGGACGTGGCTGTTCATGATAAGCAGGTAATTTGCATGCTGGTATTTCCAACCCATGAGATCTGATGTTTTCAGTCATGTTTTTCTTAATTTTTCAGAATTTATTATCTGAATCAAGTTCATGGGTTTTGATAGTACATTTAGACATGTTAGTGGCTAGGTGCTGTTTTGTAAATATCGTAATTTCTCTGGACAAATTAATTAGATCTCTCTTAAGTTCCAAGTAGGCCAGTAATGAGATGATGAACATCAGCTTTGACCCTTGTGAACATGTCTAACATTATCTAAGTGATGGGGGAGATGTATAAAAGGGGAAGAATCTGTGTTTACCCTAAAAGTGGTGACCAGTTGTTTGAGGAATAAAAGGAAGCATTTTTGAGTGTTGTGTCATAGTAATTGTTAAATATTTGATTTGCGGGTCTGTTTTAGTTGAAAATCTATATCCTGCTTCACTAAAAATGGATATATATTTACTGAGGTGGCTTGATAATGTTTTTAGGATAAAGTAGTTAAACTTGGTTTTGCTTGTTGCTTACTGGTTTTGCACTGTTAGAGGATGTGATTGTGTTTCTGTGCTGTTTTGTTGAGATGGCTGAAGATACCAGTTCCTTGGGCTCCTCCATTGCTACTTCTGCTGATGACCTCTGTGAGCCTGAAGCAGAGGAAGAGGTTCCTACTCTGCAGAAGACTCTGGAAATGCTCAGTTTGTCAGAGTACATGAGCACCTTTGAAAAGGAGCGGATTGACATGGAGTCCCTGGTACAAAAATGTTCACTTGGCTTGTAGGGGTTGCTCAGGGTATGGAGGTTTATGTTTGGGTTTTCTTGTTGTTGTTTTGTTTTTCCTTTCAGTTCTGTGGCAACAAGAGCAGTTACATAGATAAGATAATCAGTGCATGACTTGAAGACTTGAATGTTCTGCAGCTCTTTTTTGTTTCTTGGTGTGGTGCATCCTGCCAATTATGTTAAGGCACTTTGTGTCATGCCTTTTTAATTTTTTGGATTTTTTGTAGCTTTATAAATCGACTTAACAAATTCAGAACTCCTTGCCAGTAAGGAATTATTAATTTTACTAAAAAATTTAGAAGTACTTTTTCTACTAGAAAAATGTGTTTTGATGTGTTTGGTGTTTGTTGCTTTAGCTCATGTGTACAGTTGATGACCTGAAGGAGATGGGAATCCCTCTTGGACCAAGAAAGAAAATAGCTAATTTTGTAAAAGACAGAGCAGCCAAGCAGGTAAGTACACTTCAGGATTGAAATAAAAAGTTATTCAGCAAATGAAACAGACTTCCTTGCTGTGGAGTAGCTTCTGTTCTTGAACACTCTTGTTAACATCCTGAATATATTAAAGGAATTTTGACAATGAAATTAACTTTTTTTCCTCCCTAACTTTAAAACTTTTTTGAAAAGGAACAGAAGAAAGCAGCAGCAGAAAAGAAAGCTGTGCTGGCTGCCACACTCCAGACTCAAGAAGACACCCAGAAACCAAAAGAGGCAGTTTCTTCTGTCTCACCTTCAGAGTCTGGGCAGATGCACTCAAAGAGGAAGCTCCCAGTTGGTGCATCCGTGTCCTCTATGAACATTGACTATGAGTACTTTGAAGTTGGAACTGGCCAGGTGAGACTACATAGATCTAAATGATTTGAGCAATTTAAAGGATTTGATCAATCCTTTCTTTTCACTATATTCTCTTTAATGTTGATGACCTTTCGCTACTTCCTTTGAAGCTGCCAGTTCTGAGAGATGATGTGTCTGATTTCTGTCTGGTAGGTTTCTGTGGTTTACAGTGCCCTGGACTTTGAACCAGATATTTTCTTTGCTCTTGGTTCCCCTATTGGTGTGTTCCTTACTGTGAGGGGTGTGGAGAAGATTGATGAGAACTACAGGCTCCCTACCTGCAAGGGGTTCTTCAATATCTATCACCCAGTGAGTAGCAGTGCTTTTGAGATTTGATTTTAGTTGATGTAGATGACAAAAAGGCAGAATACCAAGTTTTACCTTCTGAGCATTACACCTCTTGTTCCCCTATGTACATTTTCCAAAACAATTCTAGGCATGGGTTTGTTTTGATAATATTTGCCTTTTTTCCTAAGAAGGAATTTTAAATATTTTTTTTGGGGGGGTGGGGGGGGGTGTTTGGGGTTTTTTCATTAATTTGAGGCCACTCTTTTAGATTTTTGTAGAATATTTTTATTTTTACATGCAGTGTTTGTTCTTCTCTGTCTCATTTTGTTTAACAATTCAGCACTGGTAGAGATTGAGTGCAAGGAAATCTTGCTGTTGTCTCATTAGAATCTCCTCCTGTAGGAGAAGGTCCAGAGTAGTTCTTGAACCTGCTTAATATGTCATGAACTGAATTTCTGTAAATTCAAATAGTGCAGAATTCAAAAACGGTTGTCTATAAAGAATAAGTAGGGATTTTTTTCACTGCAATGTGATGATTAGGATAATTTTAAAGATAACTAAATGTCAATGTGTTGTCTCTTAACAGCTTGATCCGGTAGCTTACAGGTTAGAACCAATGATCATTGAAGACATGGATTTAAAACCAGTTCTCATTCCACATCATAAAGGCAGAAAAAGACTTCATCTGGGTAAAAAGAAAACCTATTTCATATGAATCCTATTCATTATTTATTCATTTGATGCATTAGAGTGTTGTAAGATTTTTAAGAGACTAATGAATATCCCTGGATCTCTGACTCCATACTTTTCCTAAACATCAGAGGAGATTCCAGCCTCATAAGTTGGGCATTCACAATTTCATTCAAAAGTATCAATCATATTTCCTCCAGATGTAACCTTCTCATCGCCAAAGTTCTGTTAAAAATTGCTGCACCTTGCTTGATCACTTCTAAGAAGATGTGGAACAAAACCTAAATTTATTGATGACCACCATGATGTGTTTAATCAGAGTCTGTTCAGTGTTGGGAACCCTGAGGGAAAAGGAGGTTCTGTAGCCATTGGAGGGCAGGGACTGATTTTGTTGCTCATGGCTGCACATCAGACAGAGGTGCTCTACTTAAATTTTGCACATCTAATAAGGAAAGTCAGTTTTGCTGTTGTGCAAGTTCACAGAGCCCTCCTGAAAGCTTCTCTTCAAGCACTTAGAGGGATTCTGCAGCATGTGCCCTTTGGAATTGTCCATTAGAGTGAGTTTGCTTTGCTGGACTACCCAAGATACTTGTTTCAGGTTACAGCTCTCCAAAAGTGTGTCTAGTAAAGGAGAAAAATACGGTCTGTTGCTCCTTACTACGTTTGATGTAGGTGGATTCATTGACCCATTCAGTAAGAAGTCAATTGTGTATTAATTACATTTCACCTAATCTTCTAAAATTGAATAGAGAAGCAAGAAACACAACTTTTGACATTAGCAAGGCTGTTTCCCCTGGTAATTGGGATGTTTATTGAACAGAACTTGATCATTCTGGTTTTAGTTGGTAATTTAAATCCTTCTGAATTAATGTTTGTTTTTTTTTTTCTTTCTCAGAGCTGAAGGACTCTCTGTCTCGTATGGGATCTGATCTGAAGCAGGGCTTTATTAGCTCTTTGAAGAGTGCATGGCAGACCCTTAATGAATTTGCACGTGCTCATACATCTTCAACCCAGCTGCAAGCAGAACTGGAGAAAGTAGCTAACCAAATTAAAGAGGAGGAAGAAAAGCAGGTGGTGGAAGGTATGTGGACACATTATTGCATTATTGCTTTCCTGTAACTTACTTAAAAAAGTTGACACAAGTATTCCAGTGTTTGTTATTGATTTCCCTGACTCTGTTAAGGAGGTCTCTGCTAAATGCCAGATTCCCACCAAAGCTGTTCTGTCACTCTTCTCAGCTGGGTGTGGGAGAGAAATTACAATGAAATCTTCCTGGGTTGTTCAGGGAGAGATCACTCAGCAGTTCCTTCTTAAGAAAACTGTTCAAACTGTTGAGAAAGAAGTAAGTTCAGTAACCTTTCTGAACCATGCTGAGTTGTTATTGTCTCGTCACAAACTTGGAAATTACAGCAGGAAAAATGGGTAATATTTCTTAATTATAGTCAAACAGGCTGTGCTTGAAAATAGTTTAAATCTGAAACTCTGTGATTTTTAGCTGAGAAGATCACTGAAAGTCCAGACCCTCCAAAAGATGAAGATGTTTCAGTGAAGGTTGGGATGCTGAATGGAGGGCGTCGCATTGATTATGTTCTACAAGAGAAGCCAATAGAGAGCTTCAATGAGTACCTGTTTGCTTTGCAGAGCCACCTGTGCTACTGGTAAGGGCAATATCTGTGGTTCCAGTACTGCTAAAGGTACACAGAGTATGTGATTGTCCAGGAGTGTCAGGCTCAGGGTGTTGTGCTTGGATGTCACTAGTTGATAATCCTATTTCAAAGTAAAGTGTTGTGCTAGCACACAGTGAACAAATCTGCAATAAAGACATTGCACACTGTTCTCTCAACCTTTTGACACCTCAAACACACATTTTTAGCTACTGTCCTTTTCAAAACAAGGAGAGCTCTGGAAGCATTTTCACAACTGTAGTTTTTCAAATAAAACTATTCACTAAGGATTTTTATTAGACTACAGTAAGTGCTAAAACTTCATTGCTTCTTCTGGCAGAGCAAAGGATGTGTAAACTATATTTAACACCACACCTTGGTGTGTAACAGCCAACCTTGGGTGTCAGCTGTGAGCTGTGCAAAGTGGTGTTGGTGAGGGAAGAGTGCCTGGCCTCTCATTTTGAGTTCAGGTGCTGGACAAAGAGTGCTGTACGTTCTTTGTGAAGGTTTTGATTTTCAGTAGGTAATTTTCAGCAGATATTTTGTTCCAGAGGTTCCAGCCCAGCTCTGAAGGCATTAGCTGAAGGGTCCCATTAGAGCCATCATCACTTCCCCGTGGGAGCTCAGCCCCTGCTGAGGAGGGGTCATGGGGATGCTGTGAGCTCTGTCAGCGTCACCCGCTGGTGGCAGTGCTGTTCCACACTCAGGGCTGCAGGAATGGCAGTTCTTTCCACAGGGTGGCAGCCCATCACTGCCAGGACTTTAAAAACTTGCTACCTGTAGCTGTTTTTGTCCTTCGAGTAAGGAAGATAAGCACAGTGATTAATGACCCAAATAGGAGAGCATTTTTCCCCTGAGGAATAGTGGGAAAAGCTTTAAATGAAATGCTCTGAGTGTTGGAGAGATTAGAGCTTCTGTGTTGAACCTTTTGCTTGCTTGTTTGCAGCTCATTTAATGCAGAGACCATCAAGAAATGTTCTGCTGAATTGTGGAAAATACATATACTCCCTTAGCTTGCATGTTTAATTCTGTATTGGTGTTCTGCAAATGATGTTCCTCGCATTTGGAAGATCACAGTTCTAGCTAAATCTCCTTTACTGGCTCCCTATATAATTTATTTTAAAAAACACAGGAAACTGGACACATCTAACAGCTCCTGCAGCTCTGGAACTTTGTTACTGTTTAACATCATTATTTTTGATGTTGGTATTGTTTGTGTGTTTAAATAGCATTTTATAGATGAAGAAGAAAATGTAGTCTGTTAATGTTAACTTTAAGTTCAGCTACCCCAAAGCTTTGATTTTTGAAAAGAGGAGGAAAAACATGCCCTTTAAACATGGCACTTGAATGAAATTAATCTTTAAATTATTTGAGAGCTATCTAACATTTTAGTGGTAAGGAAGGGAGGAAGACTGTGAGCACTTAACATAGTCTGTTTACAGTTATGGGCCTGCCAGTTAGAGAAGAATTAGAATATTGCTGCTAATTAATTGGCTAATTAATGGAGTGGGACAAAATGAGTAGAAGGAAGTGTGGAATGTATTCAGGACAAAAAGTGATACATTATTTGAGGAGATTAAGGTAAAGAAGTAACATCAAAGAACTGAATGGAGGAGGAGATTTGGAGTTGCAGCATAGGAAGTTAGGGAGGACAGGAGGAAGTGCACTAGAACAAAGGTAAATGCATAGGCTAGGGTTGATAGCAGAACTAATTCAGAACTTGTTTAGAATTATAGCTTGAAGGAGGTTGGTAGAGGTAAGGCCATGTTCATAAAAAATAAATACTAGACCAAGAGGTTTTGCAAACTTTTTAGAGAGCTGAAATAGGATGGAATGTGATTTAGGAGAATTAGAAGATGGACCATACTGAATTTTTAAATTTCTTTTTCTTCTCTTTTGTTTAATTTGTTTCATTCTTCATAGGGGATCTGAAGACACTGCCTTGCTGTTTCTCAAAGAGATATACAGGACCATGAATATCAATCCTGAGCAGCCACAGCATTGATGTATAAAAAGATGAATTTGTAAGTTTGCTGTCACATAACTTCTGTGCTCATATCAAATTCAGCTGCAGCTTAGATGTCTTTACTTTGCCTTTCTCCTCTGAAGTTTAAATTATGAAGCAAACAGCCATAAAATGCCATTTTGATTGCAAAAACAATTTCTAAACTTGAATGCAGGGAAAGCCTTTGAGTTCTTAATTTCATTGCCAGAAGATACCTGATGTTAGTGCTTTTGGTAGTGGATAATAATTGCCACTATAAATACAACAAAGTATGATCTCTTTATTATTCTTCTTCTTCTCTCTAAGTTCTTGTGTTCACTGAATGTTCAAGAATAGGAAAATTTGGTGAAATTGGATATGATGAAACTTTATTTGCAGTGCAGTTGATTAAAGAACTCCAACAGTGTTTCACTGCTCTAATGCCCATTCTGGATTGGTTGACCAATGGTGCACATTTCACAGCAAAAAGCTGTTTGTCTCCTAAGGTGTTAAACATTGCTGTAGATAAATTAATGAAACCCTTACATAGGTCAGTATTTTATTATCTTTGTGTAGATTAAGAATTTCAGTAGAGCAAGTGAAATAACACAGCATACAAATTTGCTTTGAAAAGAAATTAAATACACATTATAATTTAGTATCTTAGATCTGAAATATTCTTGCAGGTATTTTTATTTTAAGATGCATGTTTCCAAACTGAGGATTTGTAGTGTACCAATTTGCATCACTGGATGTTACAGAAAAGAAAATACTTTTTTTTGAGAGGGAAGGAAGAAATAATATGCACCTTGCCTTTTTGAAATCATACAAGATAGTTTCTGATGTATTTCTCCATTTTCAGAAGAGCTGATAATGTCAAGGTACATAAATACCCAGCATGAAGAGAAATGCTTGACATTTCACAGGAGGATTTTAGGTATCTTTCATTGCTACCATACAGTTTGAGTACTCTTTTGTAACAAATGCTTCTGATGGTCAGTTGATAGCAGCTTTTTTAAAATAAAATGTCAAGGCTGATCAAATGCATTTCTTTAAAGCATGGAGAAGTAAAAGGAAAAAGGCACCAGCAGGCTGCACAGCTCTGACAGTGCTGGATCAGTCATCACAATGGCTTATGCAGAGTCTCAAGTCACAGTTGCAGAATTTTTTCTCTGCTTATTTCTTTATGATGGCTCTGGTTGAAATCATAGGAATCTCATTGCAAAGGAAATGCCTTTAAGCCTCATTGCAGGGGGAATGGGATGTGATGATTTACCAGTGCAAGGCTTGTTGCTCAGCTGCAGCAGACACTGGGATAATTTTGTTTTTTTCATTGAGAACTACACAGTTGGGGGACAGCTTAGCAGGATGTCACACAGCAGAGCACAGTCAGGGAAGTCTGTCATTTCATCAGGAATCCCTCAGAATGTCCCTCAGCACTGGCTTGACTGGACAGTGTTTGAGACTGGGATTCAGATACCAGAGGCTGAAATGGGAGGGCAGAATGCACTAAAGTTGTGTCTTGGGAAGGCTGCACACCACAAGACCAGGATCTTTTCTACAGGACAAGAGATGTCTTTACATGTGCTGTGCAAAATACTATCACATCACAAGGAATCTGGAAGTACTAAAGTGGAAAATTCTCCCCCAGTGTTAGCAATCTTTTGAGTTTTTTCCCTTTTTTCCTATTCTTTTAAAACCTTCAAATGTGAAGGGTGGCGGTGTGAAGTTAATTATCCAGTAGTGCCTCTGACAGCAACATCCATTTATTTTGTGTGAGTTACTTGATTTACCCTCCTAGACCATCTTGAAGCTGCTCTTTGTGTGAGATTTCATGTAAACAATGGAAAGAAGTGCACCAACAGATTAAACCTAAAAACTACCACCATCCTCACTAGGATAATTTATTACCAAAAGCTAAAGTATCTAACAGCTGGTTAAAATGTATAATGAATGACACCCTATTAGCAGTTGTTGTGAGCTTTTTCTGTTTGCAGTTGTAGTTGGCAATTTGTGTCCACAGAAAGTCCATTGCAGAGGCTTACTGTATGACAAACTTGATTAAAAACGTGTATGGATTTTTAGATCTTTTTGAACCCTCCTAGAATGGAATGGTGGCATATTTAATTTGCTGAGTACTACTGCAGGAATAGAAAACCTGATAGATTATATCTAATGTCCATGTTCTGTTCTCTCTGCACAGCCATACCCATTGCTCCAGCTGACCTGATGAAAAACCCTCTGAAGAACATCTGGTGTTTTCATAGTTGCATATGAAAGGATAAGCATCAGAAGATTTTTTCCTGCCAGTCCAGAACTTGCTGGGATTCTGCCTTCTTGTGTCACTTCAAGCAAACTTAAGTTATGAGATGATCAGCAGTGTCATTCAGGAGATGGATGGAATGACACACTTTGATCTTGAATCACTTCAATTGTCCCATTGCCAAATATAAGGTGATTGAAGAAGGTTTTTGGCATGCAAATCATAACTTCTCTCTTTCAGCTCTCCTGTCTCAGCTGGCTGCCAGACATGCTTTGCCTACCAAGGCAGCATGTCCTTAGTAGAAAGGACTTGATGAGAAACAGCAATATTCTACTTTTCTTGGCACATTTGTTTGTCCATCTTTAAGAAATGAAATGTGAACTGTAGTTATTACCGTCTTTAATACAGATTACACAAACCAGTTCATATTTACTAAAAACTAGCAACCAGAGTCATTTTCTTACTATTGTAAGTGTGATGGAGATTATTTTATAAAGACCTTTTTAAGCCTCTGTTAAGAGTTTTATTGTGGCTTTTTTTTAAGTAAAAATGAACTTTTGACTTTGAAAATATTAGAAGTTAGTTAACAGCCAGTTCAGTGTTCACATATCCTGAAATGAGGAACGATTTAAAATGACATTTTGATCTGGTAATTATAGAATCACAGACTGTTCTAAGTTAATTAAGGCAATTTTAGTGAAACTAGGCTGCAGTTGTGAGAACTAAAACACTTACCTTGACCTTGCAGTTTAACATCTCAAAACAGTTACTGTAAATAGGAACCTGAAGCTTATGGGTACTAGGTAATAATCTAGATCCAGACTCCATTTTCATGTAATGAGGTTGAGGTGAGTTAGGCATTATGAAACCCTTGGAATTCCTGTCTGAATACTGAGCTGCTGTAGCTTTCCTCTGGCTTCAATTTACACACACATTGTGCTTTTCCTTAATACTAGTGGCTTAACCTTATTCCTGACTATTTGACTCTGTTGTTGCAGTAAACTGATTTTGAAATGCAGTATGTTTTTTTTTCCTTGATATATGTAAAATACACGTTATTGTGTATATAAACTGATGGCTGTAATTAAAATTACCTTACTTCCAGTGGGTCTTCACAACAAGGTTTTGTATTTAATCACAAAAAATATCTTGGAGAGTTGCTCAGTCCAGTTTCCCTGCTTAGGGCCTTGTTCAGTGCTGGAGATCCTTTGCCTCTCTGGCCCTGTTGCAATGTTTCACTACTAGGATTGCAATTTTTTTCCTACCACACAGTTGAAATTTTCTGGGTGGAGCTCCTATCTGTGGCCTTTTGTCCTTTCTCTGCACCTTCAAGAATAACATTTCTGTCTTCTCTAGTACTCTCACATTTGATGTTGAGGGCAAGATTTTCCTGTTTGGCTTCTCAAGACCCAGCACTTCCCTTGGCATCTCCTTGCCTGCCCTGGGCTGTGACCCTCTAGTGAGTCTTGAGCCTTCCCACTGACCTGGCTTTCCAAAATCCTTCTTGTTCTGGGGAGCAAGTTTGCCAAAGGAAGCTTTTTATCCAAAAGAGACAACTGTCTTTGTATCTTTATAAATTAACCTGTCAGACAGAATTTTAAAAAGTTTTACACATTTTTTAAAATATATATACACACAACAAAAACCCCATGAGCACTGGCCTCATTTTCATATTAAATATCAAAGTGGAGGGTTATTGTATTTATCAACTCTGTGCCACACTGAGAAATCTGATGAATTTGCTTAAATAGCATTTTTAAGAAGGTGCTGGGCTTTGACACGTCCCCTTGGGAGGGGACAGCAGCACCAAGAAGAGTCAGATTTGATGGGAGTGTGAGAGGGCTCTGGCTGGCAAGGAGCTGCCTCTGCAATGGAAGAGGGAACAGGAGGGTGCTGAAGGAATGAGGAGCATCTGGAGTGCAGAAACTGGTTTGGGAATACAGAATACAGAAACAAAAAATGAGATGCAGCTACAGTAACAAGCCATTCTTACCTCTTAAAAGCAAATGCAAGTTTAGACATAAAGGAAGGAAAAATTACTGCAACCTATGGTTATATTAAACAAAGGAAAAACAAATAGAGTTTATAGAGTGATTTTAAATCTGCTACAAATGAATACTTTGCTTCCTCAGCAGAAATCTTCCTTGTGTGCTGCAACACACACCATACACAGCACAGCTTCCACTATATCCAGTAAATTTTGATTTATTTTTGTATGTATTATAATGCATAATTAAACAGATAAGGCTAATTGCACTTCAATAAATTTAAAGTCTTCCCTGCTATATTTTCATCTGTGCTGAGGTGCTTGTAAGCATTAAAAAAAAAAAAAAAAAAAAGTCCAGAAGATTTTTTTAAAAAAATCAAAATAAGGGTGAGGTTGGACAGGAAATTTTTATGAATTAATTCCAAGCAAAAAAAATCAGAGCCTCCCTAAGAAATCCAGTACCTTTCCAAAAAATTCTCATTTGGACAGAAATGAATTTTTCATTGGAAACTTTTTTTTTTGAGAAACTTTTTATTCACTGCTTCTCTCCCTCTGTTCCATGACTCTGCTTCTACCAGTAGAATGTTCCTGTCCTTTGGGAACACCTCCTCACACAGCTCTTCATGAAAGTAGCATAGTTAGAGAATTCCTCCTGGTGCTGGGTACTGCCTTGCACAGCTCTGAAAAATTCCAGTAGCTGTGCTGGAGTTGTCCTGGTCCTTTCCCAATTAGTGTTTACAGTAATTTCACGACTATAAGGCGCACCCTTTTGACTAAAATCTCCCCCCAAAACCGGAAGTGCGCCTTATAGTCCGGTGCGCCTTATCTGATCTACAAAGTTGCGACATTTGCCACCCCGGAAGTGAGAGCCCGTCGGCATCGGGGCCTCCCCCGCGCGGGGCGGGCCCACCGGCATCAGGGCCTCCCCGCCGGCTTCGGGGCCGCCCCCGTGCGGGGCCGGCCCGCTGACATTGGGACGGCTCCCTTGCAGGGGGTGTGAAAGCCGCAGGAATCGGATCGGCTGCTGCGCGGGGGGGGCGAAAGCCCCCGGAAGCACGGCGGCCGCCGCGCGGGGGGGGCGAAAGCCGCCGGAATCACAGCGGCTGCCATGCGGAGAGGGGGAAAGCCGCCAGAATCGGAGCGGCTGCCACGCGGGGAGGGGGCAAGCAGCTGGAATCGGGGCAGCGGCGGCACGGGGCAAGCCTGCCGGCATTGGGTCACCCGGAGCGCCAGGGAACTCCCAGAACAGCGGGGCCCTGGGGATGCTGCACGGAGCGGCGGTGGGCATAGCCTGGCCCTGCCGGGTACAGGCAGGCCCGGGAGCCAATGGCTGCCGGATTGAGGCGGGGCCTCGGCCAGCAAGCGCGCGGGAGGAGCTGGGGGCGGAGCCTCGCTGCAAAAAAAAACCCGGTGCGCCTTATAGACCGGTGCGCCTTATCTGATCTACAAAGTTGCAAAATGTGCCGGCTCCCGGGGGGTGCGCCTTATAGTCCGGTGCGCCTTATGGTCGTGAAATTACTGTAATTAATATTTCTAACTTTTTGCCTGGATTGTGACAAACATTTTACAAACTCTGTCTGAAATGCTATTCCCATAATAATATTCTCCCTGATTCTCCCTGCATGTGATTTCTTTTTAACATGTGATTGATAATAAAATCTAGCATTTTGTGTTTTCTACAAAATGGTCAGTGCCAAGGTGCTGCTGGTGGAGACTGGATCTTAAAACAGGAGCAGGAATTCAGGAAGAGCTCTATTAACCATCCCTTTGAATTGGGGTGTGTTCCCCAGAGTTGAAATAGTAAATCCCAATCATTTCTGTTTAATAATGGGAAACATTTCACATGCCTGTTCCCATTTCAGTGCTCTTGGCAAACCTGTGCTTAACCCAAAGATTGGGATCACTGGCACCTACTTGCATTTAATAGGAGCAGTCTGGGGTTTTTTCACACTTCTAACAGCAACTCTTGAACTCTCAGCTTGGCTTTAGACTTGATTTTCATAACTGTAAATCAGGATGAACTTCCCAAAGGCTGATGGAACCACTCTAGTGTAAATATGATTCCAGGCAGCCTACAGGGCATTTCCACAGAGCCACTGAGGGGGTGTTTATTGCTTCAGGTGCAGATTTACCAGGGATGTTCTCACAGAGTTCCCATTTTCCTGTGGTGACAGGGATGGGGTGAGGGGAAGCAGAAGATGGACTCTGGGTCCCACAGAGCTCCTGGGTGTCTGCCAGGAGGAGGCTGAGGGAGCAATGGGCATTGCAGCTGTGAGCTGGGATCTGCTGCATCCCAACAGGCTCCTTGGAGCATCCTTGGCCCTGCAGTGGGGTTTGACCAGCAGACAGGGAAACATGTGAACCTTGTGTTCTGTTGCTGTGTGATGCAAGCAGCTGAAGGAAAGCAGGAATGTAGGTGCCACCTGAAATCACCAGGACCCAGGGCTGTCCCTGCAAAGCTGCTTTCCTGTTGGACAGCCCCCATTTCTGCAGCCTGACCAGCAGCACAACCAGCACCCAGCACTTCCTTGTAGGGTTTATTCCTAACTGCAAAGCGACCTCTGGGCAGAAGAACATACAGAGCTCTGACCTCTGTTGCAGATCAAAGTATTTGTCTTTTTTCCACAGTGGAAATTCTCAGTGACCTGAGCAGAGGTGGCCATGAGTACAGGGTTTGCTCCTGGTGTTCAGCTGAGCTGTTTGGAAAACAGAGACCCCCAGCTAATGCACCCCCTTGAAGGTAAAATGCAGTTCCCCAAAGTGCTTGATGGCTCCTAAAACACAAAACTCTCAGGCTTTCTTTACATATGGAGGCTGTAAAAGAAACATCTTTTATATGTCTATAAACCAGCTTCAGATCCATATAAATGCAGGCAATCAAAAGTGAAGTGTGTCTATTTAAGAGATTGTTATAGAGAACATCTGAGCCTAAAAGGAGAACAAATCAAGCAGTTGACCTTGTAGCTCACTTTCTGCCAAAAACCAGTTCAAATAACTTTTAATGTAATCTTGTTAAAATGCCTCCTGAATACAACCAAAGCAATGTTTATGCTTGAGACTGCTCTGAGTGCATGAGTAGGACAGGGTTTATTCAGAAACCAGGAGCTCACTTGAGTGTAGTGAGAAGCCAAGTTTTCCTAGGCTGAGGTGTGTGAAAGGTTTGGTTATTCATCTCTTGGTAGCTTAGAACACATTCACAGTGCTCTCTGCATTGCAGGATCAGGGATGATTGTTATGCTCCCACTTTTCTGTCTGCACGAAGGACTACGAAAATACAGCTCTGAATATCTAAATAATCAGCTCTAGCTGTAGCAGTCACCAGGGAGGTGTAAAATGGTGTGGAAGGGAGCTGGAGAAGGGATCTGAGGGAGAATCTGCTCTCAGATTTCTGCCCATATTAAGTAGTCAGGCAAAAGGGAGCTCAGCTTTGCCATGGCAAATACTTCCTCTGGTTTTTCCCCTTGGCTTCTCAGTGGAAGCTCCATGTGGAGAAAATACTGACAGTGAAAAACAGGAATTGTAGCTGGAGAGCAGAAATAAATCACCTCAAAAGTCCTTCATGAAGGTGGCAGCATTTCTGCAAAATATCTTGGCTAAATGATTTGTTAAGGGACCATTCTTTCTCAGAGCTGAGCTCTGTCAATGAACAAGATTAGTTTTGCTTTTCAGCTCAGCCTTTGTACAAATCTATGTGGTTTCAGCCACTGGAAGCCCCTTTGTTAATAGGGTCATGATACAAGTTTATTGATTGAGATGTGGTGACATCTCATACTGAATGATTTGTGAAATCCTCTCAGGAGATAATACACTTAGAAAACAGTGGCTCCTGCAACATCAAAAGAGTTATTAACAGAAACTACAAACTGAGATAGAATTAACTATTAGGTATAAATGCATATGTATGTATTATGTGTTTATGTAATGAGGCACCTGTTTGAAAAGCCCTGAGGAGACAAGAGGGATTTCTCCTGGGACATCAGTGCTTGATTTGCAAAGGAGCTGAGAACCTCTGCCCTGTAACCTCTGAAGCAGGAGCTCCCTGCAGCCTCAGAGCCTGGGCACAGAGAGCTGCCTGGGCAGGAGCTGCAATAAACTGGGTTTGGCTCCCAAGTCCTCCTGAGCTCAGCCATCTGTGCAAAACTGCCAAGTGCACCCAGGTGTTTTATTACTCATAAAGAAGTGCCAAATGCATGTGCAGACTGTGGGCAGCTTCTTCAGCCTTTTGTCCTTTGTTCTGATAATAGATCCCAAGCTTAGCCCTTCCTCCAGGAGAAATTATAAAGTTATAAACTCTCAAAGATGTATTGAACTGAAATACACTTGAGTTATTTTAACATGTCCTCAGTATATTTTTAATATTACCTTGACTTGTTGCCTTTCTTTTAAATGGCATTAAGTTCAAAATGCCAACTGTAGACCACTGACACAGCAGATTCAAGGCAGGGGTGGAAATACATCTGTGCTGTGTTCAAAGGGCTTGTGTCAGGCTCCTTTTACCCCAATGTGAACTTAATAATTAATTCTGCAATCACTCAGGTGCTATTTTGACATATTTGAAGTAGTAACATCACCCTACAAGCCTCTTCCCCTATTTTGACCACTCAGCTGCCTGCTTGGATGTGTCTGTGCAGCTGTGAGGCTGCCTGGAAACCTGGACTCAGGTTAAAAGTAGTTCAGAAATAAAAACAAGCTTTTTCCTCTGGATCAGCTCCTGGTTTAGGTGAACCAAACAACTTCTCAGCCACAGCAGAGGCAGCAGCTTGGGGCTGTGGATCTCAGGCCAGCAACACTGCTGGAAACAAATGCTTGTCAAGCTGTTCCTTGGGAGGTTTATGTGGCAATAACTATTTTTTTTACTATTTGAGGTGAAAACATGTAACAGACTCACTGTCTGCAACAACAGCTCCTCAGGTGTCATTTGGTGTCTGTGCAGACTGGACTGCTTAACAAATATCTTCTGCATTCTTTAATCTGAGTCATTGTTATAATGTATAAAGGATTTTTTGTTCACTGATGTCCATGGGAGGTTTTTAGCCAGACAGGCTCCTGTTGACTACAAGCAAAAAAATCTCAAGTACCATTAGCACAGGAGTAAAAACCCTTTGGACAGTCTGTGTGTGCTGAACTCACAGTGTGCCTAATTTGCTGATAAATGTACCTTGTTAGGTATCATTTTCTCCAGATATGCATTGACCTTTTCTTGAATTTCAGCAGGAGGTTCATAGTTAAAGTACAAGATAATTAATGGCCTAGCTAATCATATCAGATGTTGTACTGGAAGCACTGAGGGTAAAGCAATTAGGGATTAGTTCAGTAGAAGTTAATATAAGGCTAAAAATATTGTGGGTTTGGGCTTGGCCAGCAGTGAAACTTTGGAAATTTGTAGGAAGGACAAACTCTTTCAAAACAGGCATAAATTCAATGAGCTTAGCACGGGTGCTTTATCAGCCACAGCCCTAAGGGAAGCTTGAGGCATCCTGTGCTTTCACTACCAGGGCTCTGGATTTTGAAGTTCACCAAATGTATTTAAAATTGTAGCTGATGGTAGGACAGGGAAGGAAAGGAAGGGTTTCTACAACCTTCATTGCTGGAAATTGTTAAGAAAACCAGTGTGAAGGATGGTTTTGGGAGCAAAGTAGAAAAACTTTTTGCAGAGAACTTGTCTGTGCTGGCAGCTGGACCCTCCTGTGGCTGAGCAGCTCCTGGTCTATTCCTGGCACAGTACCTGGGATGCTCCAGCCTCTGCAGGGCTGCTTATCCCCTTATCCTGCCCAAGGAAAATGTCTCATTCCAAAAACCCTTCCTTGCCTGGTGCATCGAGTCCAAGCTCATTTCTTCTGGTCACAGAGTCAGCTCTGGGGGCTCAGAGCCTGCAGGAGGGCTCAGCTCTGCCCACACAATGTCTGCAGAGAAATGAAATTATATTTTCCTTTTACTACTCCTCATTCCAGGTGTCAGTGTATGCAACTCTCCAAGGCACCCTTGCAGCACCTTGCTAATCAAAGCAATATTCTGCAACCTTGTTTATTTTACATGGCCCACATTTTTTATAATAGAATATCCACTGGGAGAGAGCAGCCAGTGCAGCAGTGTGGTTACTGCAAATAATCCTGGATCTGGGTGAAACAAGCAGGAGTCCAGAATGTGGACTTGGTGATGTGATAAAATACCAGATTAAATGCAAATAACAGAGCAGTAGCCTGCAAGACGTCAGTGCTAGAAGAAGAAATCCCTACCAGCAAAGGGCAATGCAAAAATATTCACTGCCTGGCTTAAACCAGATTTGATCATTACAAACCTACAATTTACAGCCCAAATTAGGCTTTTGAGTTGAAAACATTATTTCTACCTTAACTTATGGATGTGGAAGCAGAGAAAACAGCAGAAGTAGGGACAGATGGCTTGTCATCTTTGTAAGCAGTTCCCTTAGGAATGTACCAAGTTTCAAATCCAGGGAATATGTGCCACTTGCCAAGATTTGTTACAGAGCTCCTCAGTCCCTTGACTCCAGAGCTGCCCAGAAAAGGTCTATGTGAACAGCATAGCTCTCTGGATGAATTGTCTTTTTAGGTACCTAAGAGAGTGATCAGAAAATTCCATTAGAATACAGAGGGAAAGGAGTCTGTTCTAGATGCCTGATAAACCACAGCAGCCATGCACAGCACGTCTGAGGACAAACAAGAGCAGTGCAATTCCTTTTGTGTCCCCTGCAGCTTTTTGGTGCTGTGTCTGACCACGTCTGGCTCCAAAATACGCTGCCAATATTTTAACAAGGGCTTGCTATGGATAAAAAGTGTTCCTGTCCAAGCTCACCCATTATCCAGTGGTAAACTTCATGTGCCAGTGGCAACCTGCAATGCAAAGGTAATAAATGTCTCATTTCTTGCTCTCTTGAGGGCTGTTTAAAATAACAATGAACTCCACAATCTTTACCTTTCCATGCTGAGTTTCAAGAAAGAATTCCCTCAGGATGGAAAGGAATTTCTTAAATTCTCTTTTGTAAGGGAATTTCAGCACAGATTATTGAGGACTTCACCTTCAGCAGAGTGAGTTAAGGACTTGGGGCTGAGCTTTGTGCTGATATATTTTGCAGAACTCCAGCTCTAACAAAGGAGCTCCTGCAATGCCTGCCAGCAATAAAAGCAAACCTTGAGTTTATCTTGGCAACACTCTCACTTGCATTCTATCCAAAACTATAAAATACTACTATCAGCCCTGAATCCATTGCTTCTGAGCAATGAGCTTCAGGATTCAATTAGTGTATCATTATTAATATACATGAAATAATGACTCTAAGTACTTTTCTAGAGATAATGACAGTGCCTTTACTCAGGGAGAGATGGAGCCCATGAGATAACCTGTGCTGCAAAACTGATACTTTGTGTTCATGGTGTGTTCATGTCCTGCAGAAATAGCAACTGGTTTAAACACAGCCTGATGTGTATTCTGCTCAAACCCAGAGCAGGTTCTGCCCTGCACTGTGGCAGAGAAGCCCTGATATGTCCTCTGCAGGGGAATTCTTGTTTTTCGGAGCTCTGTTAATATTGACCATTATATATATATATATCTACTGCAGAACTTGTTTTAATTTTATCTTTTTGAGGGTGTTTTAGCAGAAACTAATTATCAGTTTTTCATGCCCAGTACCAAATGTGGGAAGTACCATATAAAACGAGGATTAATCATATCAGGAATGGAAAGCCAGTTGAAAGAGAATGGGAGTTTGTTAGTGCTTCAGTGGGATTTAGATCTGGCTTGGCAGGTTTTTGGAGGGCAAGCCCTGCTGACAACCTCCTGCCCTTCTCTCCATGGCCTGTCCAGTCCACACCCCTGCAAAGGCAGTCTACAAAAATGTGCAGCAAAAGCAAAAGTCCTGTTTCAATGTGAAAATACCCGTGATGGGTCCTTCCTTTTAAGATCTGAGATGCAAAGGGGAATATAAATGTTTATTTACCTTAAACAGTCAGATACAGGAGTAAAGGAGGTCAAAGAAAATGTTAATATCTTTATCTTGCTCTGAGACAATAATTTGTCTTGCAGCATAAATTGATTATGCTCACACAGACTTTTCCTGAGAAGGTTTCAGAGAGGTCTTCGTTCATGTTTTTATTCAGGAACAGAGAAACAGAGCCATGGAAATTAATTAAAATTTCTTTTTTGACATGGGAAGACCAGTAGCAAGAATTTTTCCAGACAAAAATGAATAGAATAGAATAGAATAGAATAGAATAGAATAGAATAGAATAGAATAGAATAGAAAGTACTTTCCAGAGAGACTCCTGTTTGTGCCAGTCCCCCGCAGCCAGCAGCACCCTCTTGCCCAGAAAGATTCCTTCACAAGGAAATTTCACCTGGTCTAAGTTGTTTTTTGAGAAGCAAAACTTCCCAATGGATCTATCCTGCTTTTCCTGCTCTGGCAGCAGATTGTTTCTTTCCCAAGAAGCAGAGAAATAAGAGAAGCCAAGGAAGGAGCCATGTAGAAATTCAATCCATCCATCCTTCTTGTCATCCCTGTACAATCAAACTCTCTCATATTTCTTGAGGAGACACAAAGGCCATTTAATCTCTTGGAAGGAAGAGTTGATGAGCCAGAAAATGAGTGAATTATCAGTAAGTGCAGACAATCCATGGGAGAGCAATACAAGCAATGTTGACCTTGTGTAAGAGAATTTGTGTGCAAGACATGAAACCAAACACTGATGATTTTTTTCTTCCTTTAGTTTGAACTCTAAGCAGTAAGGAAAGAATTACAGGCTGAAATTCTACCAATCTGGATGGCCTGTGTTAATTATTCTGTCATGTTGGACTTGAATACCAAATTTCAGAAGTTTTGTCTCTCAGGCACTTCTGTATCTATTAATGTTGTCAGGTAACTTATGTTTTGTGAGAAGGCAAAATTCATTCTGTAGGATGAAAAATTGATTAAATTATTTTCCTGTATTTTCATTTTGTTGAAATGAAAGGAATGGTTTTACCTACAAACCTCTCTGAGCACTTCATATGTTACAAACCCCTGTTAAAACATGACGTTCCAGAAAGCAAAATAATGACAGATGTTTTTATTGCCCAAGACATCTAATGTGTGAGTGGTAAATTACTGAAGAGAAAATCAGATTTTAAAAAGTTCTTTCAGATTTAATAACATGGAATACCATCAGCAACACAGGTTGGGCTTTGTTTTAATAACATTTTTCAGCTGTCAATTTAAAAAATCCCCCAGATCAATACTTTATAGGCAGGACAGCTGCCACAAAATATGATGCCAAGAAAAACAAAGCCCTGTTTAACATCAGAATGCTTTTCCATTTTCTTCATTTCTGTGCTTAGCAGCATTTAATTCCCGGAACTATTCTGGTCCTGATTACAATTTACAACTAATCACAAAATCACTCCCTTTGGAAACTCTGCCTTTTGGCATGTTGTGTAACTAACATTATTCATGGGGATCCTAGCTCACTTATATGCCCATCAATCACAGCTTCTTTGGATTTTTTTTTTCTTAATGTTTTTTACCTTCTTTCTTCTCTTGGTTTATTGGTTTCTTGTCAGAAATGGAATATTGCATGACAGCTCCATTTATATCTAATACAGAACATGAAATTATGACATTTCTATTATCTCATAAGAAGTAATGGTTGCAATGTGTTCTTGCAGAAAGTATAAAACTACATCCAAAACATTTATATAAAATAGATGGAAGATCTAATTAACAGAGCAAACTCAACATACATTAAAAATGAACTTAATTCAAAATGCCTCATTAAAATATAAAATAATCAGAATAAAATCCTAAACTGTTTAGAAAAAAAAATGTTGCCCCAATACATTTACACTGATGAGACAAGTACAGCTTCTATTACCAGTCACATATGATGATGTTTTCTCTGCTGTCCAGCTGAATCATAAAATTATAAACTCATCTATACACGTGTCAGAACTGACAACCTAAACTGTTAAAGGCAATCTTTGTACATAAGAAAGAATAAGGTTGTTTTACAGCACCTTCAGGACCCTTTATAAAAAAAGCTGTGAAAAGAAGTTCAGCCAAAACTTCTTTTTGAGTTTCTCTGGTTCTACAGGAGCAACATCTCTGCTTTCAAACAGCAACTTCCAGCCAAGGGCAGGATGAGCCCAGTTCATCTGATGTGCTGAGGGAGTTTTCTGTAGAAGTTCCTGTGTCTCTACAAAACAGGATGGAATTTGCCAACAGCCACCTTCCTCTTTCTTCACATTACTCTGCTAAAATTGGAGCTGTTCTAGTGTAGAATTGGATCAATTTTCCTGCAGCTCAGTAGCCAAATAAGACAGTAAATAAAATTACTGGGCATGATCTTTGCAAAATCATTAACTATGGCTTTGCTACCAGCAGCCTTTTATTTTTTTTATTATTATTTTCTTTGCTGTTAACACCATGAAGAGGCAATGGGCAGAACATGGTGCCCAGGAAGTTCCACCTGAACATGAGGAATAACTTCTTCCCTGTGCAGTGAGCACTGGAATAGAGACCACAGAAGGGAGGAGTCTCCCTCACTGGAGATGTTCCAGAACCTTCTGGACACAAGCCCTGTGCTCTGGGATGACCCTTCCTGAGCAGGGAGGTGGCACCAGGGGAGCCACTGTGCTCCCTAAACTCCTGTGATTCTGTGGAAGTCCTGCAGCACTGTTGTGCATTTCATCATGCTGTGGCATTTTTAGAGCTAACCAAGATTTTTTTTCTTTACCAATCTTAAGAGGTAAAAAAGGGATTTCCATTTTGCTTCTCCTGGAACTGTGTATCAGCATTTTCCCATATCATGAGCCGTGAGCAAAGCTGCCAAGGGGCTTCAGGGGGAACTGCATCCTGTATGGGACATTCATGAGCTGTGACTCACTGATGTGAAAGCAGAAAGATCAAAAAACATAACCCAGATCAGCTTCACTTCTCCCTGTTGACTGCTCTTGCCCTTTCTGTAACTTGTGAGTGCATTCCTGACTGCCACCAGTGCTCTCTGGCCCCTGCAGACACTTTTCTGGGGACAAGTAGAGCCTGTCCCAGCCCCTTTTTTTTCCTAGATACCATATCTGTACAATTTTTGCAAGTTCTCTCTTCAGAATGTACACAGAGAAAAGATTCCTCCAGGAAAAGAACTTGATGAATAGTTGCTGTGAGGCTTTGTTGAAATTAAAAATAATGCCAAATACAGGGATCAGAGTCCCATCACTCGCTTTATTTTTTAAAAAAATGTTTAGCTTGAACATTGTTTTTTTGCACCAGCTAATGATAATAAATGGGCTGCCAGTAACAATCCCACCACCTGTTGAGTTTCATTTCTCAAACCCTCCCACCACCAGCAGGAACAGATCCACCCAGCTGCAGCAGCTGAGGGGAGGAAGAAAGGGAAGCAAGGCTGGCTGTGAGCAGCCCTGCTGTGCTTGAAACCAGAACCAGGGAGCTCTGCCCCTCATCTGACACAGACCCAGGCTGTTCAGGCAAGAACTGACCTTGAAGTGCAGCTTTAGTTGAACATTTCCAAGCAGGGCAGGTATGTGGGACAGCACTCAGCTGTTTGTTGGCAGCTTTTCATTCCAAACATCAGCATTGCCCTGCAAGCCTCCAGGAAAGCAGAGAATCCCCTTCACCAAAGCTTCAGTGTTCACCAGGCTCCTGCAGCTGGGCTTTACCTGTTACCCAGGAATAATGGTCTCTGTTCTCACCATGGAAAATGCCCATCTGGAGTGCTCAGCTATTAAAAGGAGGAATTGTTATTACCTGAAGCCACCCACTACAATTTTTAAATAGAAGGTGTTTTTTATTCATAGGAATTCCTGATCATTGCTTTTCTAGGACAGATGATTAAGGGTCAAAAAATATAAATATGTGTAAATCACTTTCCTGTATCAATACATAAGTCCAGTCTCTAAGACTGGTCACACATAGCTTGCAGGGAAAAAAAAAAAAGCAGAAGTAGTAAGTGGAACAAACTGAACCATTGATGTGCATCACTACAGCAAAAAAGGTTAGATGTTCAAGTCCCAAACACGGCCTTTAATGAGTGCACCTTGAAAAATACAGTATTTTATTTTCTGTTTCCCTTCCAAGGATAAAAAGCCTGATTTTGTACAGTTATATAAATGCAGATTTCCAAAGCTGTATACTATTACGTTTCCAAGCAATCAAGATTTTCTCTTTTAGGGAAATCAGTCAAAAATCCAATTTCTTTTGTTATTTCCAAATTGCACATGAAGAACTTCAGCTTTTTTATTGCTGCCTGTCACTATGATATGAGATTGTTTTAGGCCAGAATGTGAACATATTGGAACATGGGAGTTCCTGTAGGGGCTGGGAGGCTCCACATCGTGGTGAGTGTCTGTATCTCATCACAGTGCAGTCAATTTTTGTAAGTCCAAGTCTTCATCCAAAACAGCTCCCATTCACCTATCAGGACAATGAACAAAAATGAGCAAATAATCTGCTTTTAGAGTAGGTTTAGATGGGATGTTGGGAAGGAATTGTTCCCTGGGAGGGTGTGAGGCCCTGGCACAGGGTCCCAGATTTGCTGTGGCTGCCCCTGGATCCCTGGCAGTGCCCAAGGCCAGGTTGGACATTGGGGTTGGAGCACCTGGGACAGTGGGAGGTGTCCCTGCCATGGCAGGGGTGGCACCGGATAATCTTTAAGGTCTCTTTTGATTCTTTGACTTGAACCTTTTCACTTTCTGGCCACATCCAGTTCTCGTCAGTGCTGGAAAAGTTGTTTGGTATTGAGAACTTCATTAACATCTAGATTTTGAAAGTAAGAGAGAAGTTGTTCTTATGTAGCACTTAATTCAGAGCCCAATAAAGAATTCAAGAGTGAAAATTCACCTGAGGGAGCACAGACAGTGATTAAACATAAGCAGAACTTTTGTGCTAAGTTAATAGATAGTACAGGGATTAAACCCAGAGGATCATTTCTATATCAGCAATGTAACTTGTACTTATTAAGGAAAAGCAGAATCAAACTGCAAATCCTTTTTCTGAACCTGGTATTTTCTTCTGGGATTTCTCCCATCACATGGATGACATTCAGGGCCCAATAAACAATCCTGAAATTAAGAATTTGTGCTTCAGATGGAGTTTGCTTCAAAGTCCTACACCTGACACTGACTTTCAAAACAAGAGTGGATTCTGTCCTGATTGATACTGGCCTCTGTAAATGTCTGACCACTGGGACAGGAGGACATGCATGGCCTCTGCATGGAAAAAACTGAAAGTTCCCATTACAGAAAAACACTGCTTTGGCTCTTCTCTGGGTTACAAACAAGTATAGAGCTTTTCCTTTTGGGAAAGATGGTCTGGCCTTGAACTGTGTCCTCTTGAGGTTCCTGGGGACACCTGGTCAGAACTGGACAGCTGATATTGATTGGTTCCAAGCTGCCTATTAACTGAGAAAACCATCTGTTCTTTGACAGACTTTAAACAGAGACCTAATTAAAGTTCTGAAAGAGTGATGCTCACAGAGGCTTTGTTTCCTTTAAAAAAGCTCTTTAATAGCCTGGGCTTCTGCAATTCCTGGTTTTTGATCCCTTCCTGTTTGCTTACATCCTTTAAGACACTGATTAAAGTGGCCTGGAAGTTATTTTGAAAACTGTAAGATAATCTTTCATACTTCTGTATGAAAACACTCAGCACTGCTAAATGAGGGGGGAAAAAGAATCAAGTTCCTTCCAGTGTACACACTGACTGTTTTATGCTGTTGCTTTTTGTATTGGCAGCTTGCAATGCAAATAACTTCTAGTTCACTAACTGGATAAAACTTAGAACTAATTTAAACCAAATATAGCACTAATCATAGAAACAGTGAAGCCCTGAAAAAATAACAGAGTGAAATTTAAACAAATTCTTTCTGGAATGGAACCAATTTTTTTTTAATGTAACTGGTTTTTATTGCATTCTTTTATCGTGGGTTGTACTACTACCTTCTAACTTCTGCCCTGCTAGTGGGCTAAGAGGAACAAGAAAGGAAAAACTCACAGGCTGGCAAAAGAAAAATACTTGTGAGAAGCCCTGAAGGGAGGTGAAGCATCAGCTCACCGTGACAGAGCCCAGGAATGGTCAGCTGGAGCAAGGTTGAAAGAGGAAAAGCCCTGCTCATTGCAGCCTTCTGCATCAGTGGCTTTTCATGGCTGAGAATGACCCAGAATTAGGGGCAGCCTGTGGAAAAGTGGTTTGTCTTCTAGATTCCAGCTTTTTCTGTTGCCATGGTAATATTTCACTTTTCCCCCTCCCTTCCTGGGAGGCTGTGAATATTACTTCAGGATTTTATGGAGTGATGCTCCCTTTACAGCACCAGCAGCTCTGAACTACCTGGTTGGGCGAGATAGAGAAATGGGATCATCAATTTTCACTTTTCTGTGACAGCAATTTCTTTGAAGTCAAACAGCTCCTAAAAGCTGATGTTATCTTTTTGAGCACCCTCAGAGCTTTAGAGGCCACTACTATGATCAAAAACATTTTCTTCAGCTTGTTTTATCTTCTGCTGAGCTAGTGTTGGCCTCCTCTTCTGGGTTAGAAATTCCAGAGTGGAAGTTGCTTGGTATTTATGGCATGGATGAGCTTAAATTATTACAGCTTATTTCACTATCTAACTGAAAAAGCACTTCCACATTCTTGTGTCACTTTTCTTCCAAAATAATCAGAAATGAGTGTTTTGAGCTCCACAGAAATCATTTGACACACCCTGTCAAACTCTGCTAACTCTGTGTCAGGCTTTCAGGAGCCATCCAGTGCTATCACACCAGCTTTAAATTCACTTTAGTGACCTTCTGCACAAGAAAGAAGCCAGAATTTTCTTTTAACTACTTGACTTCAAGGTTTTAATTACTTCTGCAGTACCTGTCACTAAACTCAGCAAGCAGTGACCCCATTAGGATTGCTCTCAAGCCTTTGGGGTCTGCAAAAACATACAAGTAGGAAATCTTTTTGATACTAAAGTCATACCTAAAATTTTTTAAACACAGGCCTTTCAAGGGATCAATTTTAGCCCATTAAAATTAATGGCAATCCACCCAAAGGGTTTGATGAACATCAGGACAGGCTGTTGTCTCCCAGGCACTTTCTGACTCAGTAAACAAAAACTGAGCTGTAATTAAAATCCCATTGTTTACTGTGTATTACTTGGCAGGGGCAATTTTTACTTTCAAGTTAAAATGTGATTCTGTTCTGGAAAGTCACTCAGAGTGGCACTGGGAAATGACACATTTATTTGTCACTTTAGTCTTCCCAGGTGAGTTTGCTCACTTCATAAACTAAAAAAAAAAAGCATTTCTTCTGCCTTTTTGCTTGCCCTGTAAATGATATTTTGAAAGGGAATTTCAGCCATGTCCTTCACTGCTGATGATTCATGATCACTGAGCATGATAAAGCCCAGAGAGATCAGAGCTGAGATAAAAAATGCAAATGAAAGATACCTGTTGTAACCCTGAATTAAAGATACGCCAGTGATTTAAAATACAGATTTCTGCATTGACTCCAATTACTTTTCCATCTGGTGTTTGGAAGCTAATTCTGAAAATGTTTATACATCTGCTTAATCCTCATGCTGAAAAAAAACCACTGTCAGCAAGTGGAAGCCCCATCTAGTCTGATTATGCCAACTTTTTAATTTTCCACTGACTGTAAACTTGAGCTGTAGAACTGATACTGATGTTGGGGGTGGGGGGAATAAGAAAGAAAAAATAAAATTTAAAAAATTATCTTTTTATTCTGATATTTTCTGTCCCTTAGGCCCAGGTCCTGAAGCTGCTGTGTGCACAAGCACCCTCACACACTGTCTGAGCTCCAGCCTCAGAGATTATGATAAAATCTGACAAAAAGGTCACAAAGCACGACCAGGAGCAAGAACATGTCACCCAAATGCATTTGCCTTGTGTGCTGCAGGTCTTTAATCAATAGAAATGAAAACAAAGCCAGCAGTGGCTGCTGCAGGGGCTGTGCAGGGTCAGGGATTCACACAGAACCTCTGCTGTCCTGCTCTGGCTGGGACAGGGACCAAAGCAGGGCAGTGCTGGAACTAAAATTGTTGATGGGTAATAATAATGAGTGCCTGGGCTGTAGCAGGCAGCAGTGCTGCTCTCCCTGGCTCCTCCATCACCCTGCTTTTCCTGAACCTGCAGATACAGAACAAAACTGGGGAGGCAGTGAAGGGTGAAAAATGGATTAATTACTGTGAAATAAGTTGTGCTTAAACACACTGTTGCATTTCTTTGGATCAAAGACAGTTCTTTAGAGCATAAATCTCAGGTTTAGGCCAAATTGAAGGTTTTCATCCTTTATTTATATGAGCTCTATGACACATAAAGGTTTGCAATGTAGAGAAAGACATAACAAACATTAAAATTGTTTTAATTATCCATCACACATCTGAGCCCTCTAGAGCTCAGTTTTCTGCTGACAGCTGCCACTGCCATCCCCCAAGTGAAACTGTCTGTCCCCATATCCCCATGACAGTTTTCAGGATCACTGCAGGGCTGCTGCAATTACAACAGTGAAAACATTCATTTAGAAAATTTAGAGACCCCCCTCACCCACCAACCCATCACAGTGACACAGTACCTTGGAGTTTAAAACTGGCTCTCTGAATGGAAAAGGTAAATAAAAGGAGGAGAAAGAACCTGGGGCAGTTTGGCAGCTCTTGCCTACTAATAAACACTGAATTACTGAGTGGTGGTGCAGGGGCAAGGCAGCAAACTGAGGGCAACAGGGATTCTCTCCCTATTGATTGACTCCATCATGCTCCCCTAGGAATAGTTTTAGCTTTTATACTGTGTGGTAAATGAATCTGATTGAGGCCTTTTGTCTAATCATTTGTCATAATAAATAATTGTATATAAACATGTCTGATTTACCATCTCTAGATCTTGTGGGACAATGTTACTTAAACTCTGAAAACCTGTCTGAAGTTCCCACTCCACTGTGACAGGAGGTTTGTGCATCCTCATAATGAGAGGAATGGAAAATTGTGCACTGTGGATGTTAAACTCCTTTTTCCACTCACATCCACACTATTCCTCCAGGTTCATTTCCAGGAGCTCCCCTGAACTGCTCCTTGCTGCTCAGCTGATGTGTGCTTGCACACAGCAGTGTTTGCTTTTCTGTGGGGCAAGAGCTGAGCTGGAGCAGCTGTAACATCCCCAGGACCCACAGCCCTGCTGTGTGTGCCCAAATTAACAAATTAACTTGGGGGACTTTGCAGGAGAGGAATTGAATGATGCAGGTGTAAATACCTGTGCACATAAAGACAAAACTCCAGGTGAAGCCAGTCCCTAAAGAGACAAGTTAGAATGTGGCAGCATCTGTAGCACCTGCCTGGGAACACAGTCCTGGCCAATCTGACCAGATTGGAAATCGATCTCTGTAATTGATGACAAACACATCCCAGCTCAAATCAGCTGCTGCCTGCCCTCAGGCAGCACCACACACTCCACTTAACACTGATTAACTGAGCCTGGCACAGCCACAGCCCCCAGAGCTGGCTGTGCATGCTGGCTCTGGGATGGGGAGAGGAAATTGGGAATCAAGAGAGCTGCTCTGCCAAGGTTGGAGTGTCCCATCCCTTCCTGCCCAGCCTCAGGGCTTCTCTGCATTGCTGGAAATGTCAGATCCATCCCACCCAGCCCTAGAGCTTTTCTGCACCGCTGGAAGTGTCAGATCCATTCCCACCCAGCCCTAGAGCTTCTCTGCACTGCTGGAAGTCTCCAATCCATTCCTAGCCAGCCTTAGAGCTTCTCTGCATTACTGGAAGTGTCAGATCCATTCCTAGCCAGTCCCAGAGCTTCTCTGCACTGCTGGAAGTGTAAGATCAATTCCCAGCCAGTCTCAGGGCTTTCCTTCTCTACTGGAAATGTCAGATCCTTTCCTACCCAGCCCCAGAGCTTCTCTGCACTGCTGGAAATGTCAGATCCATCCCACCCAGCCCCAGAGCTTCACTGCACTGCTGGAAGTGTCAGATCCATTCCCATCCAGCCCCAGAGCTTCTCTGCACTGCTGGAAGTGTCAGAACAATTCCCAGACAATCTCAGGGCTTTCCTTCTCTGCTGGAAGTGTCCAATCCGTTCCAATCCAGCCTCAGAGCTTCTGTACACTGATGGAAATGTCAGATCCATCCCATCCAGCCTTAGAACTTTCCTTCTCTGCTGGAAGTGTCAGATCTGTTCCCACCCAGCCTTAGAACTTTCCTGCACTGCTCAGAATCCCATCCATTCCCACCCATCCTCAGAGCTTCCCTCTGCTGGAAGTGCTGCTGTGCCTCAGTGTCCTGCAGTGCAAGGGGGGAGAAGGAAGGAGCTGGAAATGAAGAAACAAACACCTGGCTTGTGAGAAATTCCTGCCAGGCTGGGACACTGGGGAGCAGCCACAGCTTTGGCACAGCTCTGCTGAGATGCTGAGCCTGGAGTCACCACTGTCCAGGTCTAGGGGAATTCCCAGTCTGGTTACAGCCACCTCTGTGCCTATTTTGTGACTAATTACTCTGCAGCACAACTCTTCCTGTTGGATGTATGTGCCATACTGATGCCACCTTTTTATGGACAGAAATAGGATTTTTCTTCAAGTTCTGTCCCAACCAGATAATATTTGTGCAGTGAAATGCTGCACTCCCTTTTGCAGGGAGCAGGTGTACTTATTTAAAACTCCCATTTTCCTTCTCTGAGACAAGATAGCAAAGCAAGCCCTTGGAATGGCAGCAGAGTGCTGGGAAGAGCTGGAGATGTCTGTGAGGCATCATCTGTTCACTGGCAAAGGAAATAGGAAAAAGTGCATGAGGAAAAGCAACTCTTGAGCCTTATTTCCTAATCTGGAGGGACAAGGGGGTGTGGGAAGGAATGACAGCCTGTAATAGCCTTGGCTGGCGATCTGGTAGGGGCTTCATTTGCTCTGAATTTAATACTCAGTTCAGAAAAAAAAAATTGTGCTGTCTGAAAATTCAGTCAGCAAAATAAACTTCCAGGAGGAGAGAGATTTTATCTCAGCCCAAAAATATTTGTTAGTGTGGAGATTCTGTAAATACATACATGTATGTATATATATTTCTTTTTTTTTACATGGGCACACACATATATATGTAAATTCTCCAGAAAATTATCAAAGATCTCTAGAGTGTGCCTGATTAGGTTGTTGGGCACTAGTGGGTTAAAGAACTAGTCACAGAAAAATAGGAAAAGTTTGAATTTTACACGCTGAATAAATTGAAAGACATCAGCAGGAGCTTAAACACAGTATTCAGTCAACAGCTTTAAAATAACACTTGAAGAGCTGTGAAATCAAACATTCAATGTTTCAGAGATGGTGAAGTAACAAAATTGGCATTTCTAACACAGTTAAAAGTTGGTTCATCTGCAACTTTGGATGTTTTCTGGAAGGCTGAGCTGCAGGAGGCTCCTTCCTTCAGCAATACTCATTTATTGAGGTCTGCACTAACCTGCAGCTCTGTCATTTCAGCTCAAAGCTGGAATTAACTTCTTTAGGGAATCTTCATGGAGCTGCTTTTGCTGGGAAGTGAAATATCCAGCATGGTATGATCCTGTGGTTTGTTGTGTGAGGTGAGAACCCAAGGCCTGTCAGGTATTTATGTATGCCATTGTATTTCATGATGCAGTCCTTGAGCCAGGACTGAAAAACAGATTCTGGTGTGTCAGAGTGAGGACAGATCAGTGAGACAGTGAATTCATAATTGTAGAATGATTTGGGTTGGAAAGGACCTTAAAGATCATCTCATTCCAAGCCCCTGCTGTGGACACCTCCCACTGGACACAGAGCAGTCTTACCCTCAAAGCTTGAGCAAAACATCTCAGCAGTCACATCCAGAAAGGTGAAACATTAAAAAAAATTCCAACAAAACAACAAAAAACAACCAAACAAAAAAAAGCCAAAAAAAAGCAAAAAAAGCCCCATCCCAAAGATGAAGGCAGTGCTCAGGTTTCATAGCAATTCAGTATTTACTGTCCTGATTGCAAAGCTAACCTCTGACTGTGAGGAATTTATTATTTGAAAGGAAAAAAATCCTCATATGAAGAGCAGACATAGCACAATTTCCTCATGCACTGCAAATCATCTTGGCATGGTGACTGAACTAAAATATTAACTTGAGCTCAATGAGAATCCTGGGTGTTGACTTGATGTAAGCTTGAGGCTCTGACTGCCTCCAGAAATATCAAATGCTCAAGGATGCAGGGACAGGATTCATTTAGCCTGCAGGAAGCACCCCCATTCCTTAATTCAGGGTTCTCATATCTCAGTGTAGACACTTTGCCAAATTATTTTCTCATTGTATTTGGGGTTTTAAACCCATTTTTGTCAGTAATTGCTAGAAGAAACTCAAACAGCTTTTTATTTGTTATTGTACTATCTAAATAGTTTTCTTTATCCAAATGGAAGAGGACCAGATAAAACATTTCTGTTTGATCTCCTTTGAATAAAAGCCAGCAGGTTACCACTCCAAATGCAGAAAAATTACTTAAAATTTGGTTTTTATATCAAAGCAGTTCTCAGTGTGTTCACACCACAAGGAGCATCTAAGTTGATTAACAGGAAATACAATTTTCAAGACATTTTTTAATAATTTAAAACATCAATGCTAATGTTGGTCCTTATTTTTTGTTCTGGTACCATGGGTATTATACTAGAATCCATCTTTCTGCTCATTAACACTCCAAGAGAGTAAATAAAAACCTGCATCAAGCAACAAATGTGCTTTTTAAGTTTTGATGTTTATGGCACAGAACCTCATAAACTCAGCCTTAAAGTGTTTTGTCAGTGTTAGACACTACAAAGATTTGGCTTTTATACTTTATTTCACAGCCTATCATTTGCCCATTATGGTTTGTTTTTAGTGAATTCCCACTGCATTTCATTTCTTTTTAAAAACATTTTCCTATATACTCTTCTGAAATGTTTTTATGTCTGCATGCTGGGAGCATCCCTATCTCAGCTCTCTTTGGTGATGTTCTCTCTGCTTAATTCGGGTGCTTTTCATATTTGGTGCACTAATTGGCTTTTCACAGTCTGGCTTTTCAACTCTGCATGATAGATCTGAGTGCATTAAACCCCTTTTTACCTTTGTTTCCTCTCCCATTCCCCAGCTTTTCCCTTGCCCCTTTTATTAGTTCTGTGCCATTGTCTTGTCAGCAATGTGTAATCACAAAGATCAAAATTGCTGCAAATTAACTTTTTGCCCAACTCTTTCCTTACTCTGTGAAAGCTTATTAAAGGCAGACTGACTGAAGCTGTGGGATAAAATCTGGAATCTGGAAAGGAGGAATCAACCAAGAAATACACATATTTTAAAAACTATTTGTGCCAAATAAAAACAGCCTTCCTGCATGACATTTGCAAAGGAAGAATTCCTTTGTTTATTTTTGCTCTTCAATCAAATGTCTTATTTGAAATAAAACCTTTAAAAAAAACCAAACACAAAACCACTAAAACACACCCTAAAATGTTTAGTCCCTCACCCAAAAAGGGATGAATTCCCCAAACCAGATCACATTTACATTAATCTTGTATCAGCATTAAGGTTGATATCTGCTAAGGAAAAATGTCATATAAAAGTTCAGGGAAGCAAAAAAACTCTGAAAACTGAAATAGATCCTTCACCCATCCCCAAGGGAGTGTCAATGGAGTGTCACCCATTCCCTCTGGGGTGTCAAAACCAAATAACTTCAGTGTTTTTCCTCACTTTTAAAAAGTGTTCCAACTTATGATGGTAGCTGACAGCAAAGCAGGGACTTGTTAGGGATTCTGGATGGGACAGGAAAGAGGGAAAGGAAATCCAAATCCCCTTGTCCATAGCTCAGAGCTCCTTACTTGGGAATTTGGATAGTTCTGATTTCAGCAAAGAAATCAATTCTGTTACATGCCAGGGCAAAATTACCTATATGCTCTAAAATGAGACTCTGGTGGAAATGAAATGTTCAAAACCCTATGGCTGAACTGGAATATATTTAATCTCTCAATATGAATGCTTATTTCTGTCCAATGCCTTACTCTGTTTTTTTTCAGCATGCTAAAATTATTTCCAATACAAGCAGCAGAGCCTGGATTTTACAGGGGAAGAAGACTTGGCAGCCTGTACCTGTTTCCTTATAAAACACTTTGTGCAGTGCATACAGTGAATTAATTAGGAAATAGAATAGAGAAATTCAAAGCTTTGCTCTTTATAAGGCTTACTAGGTGGACTAATTAATATTGCTAGATACCATAGCAGGTTTGGTGACTAGGTGGCCATTTCCAGCTGGGAAAAAAGCAACTGAAGCCTAAATCACCCTGATGGGCTGAGAGCCTGCTGCATTGAAATGGAAAAACTGGAGAGTGTTGGGTCATGGCGTTGAATTTATTGTGTGAATATTCACATCACAGCTCTGGGAAGGTTCCTCATGCACTGGGCAGAGGAAAAGCCAAATGCAGGCTCTGGACATGGCACCAGCCCTTCCTCCACACTCCTGCTTCTTTTTCAGCACCAGATTGGAAGCTTCATTTGTAGCTTAGAAGACAAAAATAGGCAACAGAAAGAAAAATTATTTGCAAAGCAGAGAGGATTTGTTTTATACCTCATTTGAAAGCTTGGAAGCCTGTGGAGAAAGAGCAAACAGCTTGGCCTGTGAAACATCTGGAAAAATGATGAAAAATGATGCTCAGAGGGCTGAGAAACCTGTCCTGTGAGCAGAGGCTGGGGGTGTCCAGTCTGGAGAAGGCTCCAGGCAAACCTTACAGACCCTGCCAGTGCCTAAAGGGGCTCCAGGAGATCTGGGGAGGGACTGGGGACAAGGGATGGAGTGATGGGACAAATGAGTTCAAACAGAAGGAATAAGATTTGGATTGGGGATCAGGAAGGAATTCTCCTCTGGGAGGGTGCCCAGAGCAGCTGTGACTGCCCCTGGATCCCAAGGCCAGGCTGGATGGGGCTTGGAGCCATCTGGGACAGTGGGAGGTGTCCCTGGTGAGATAAATGGGCCAGGAGACCAGCTCCTTTGTAAGGCCTTTATTGGAAAATCAGATTGGGTGGGGAGCCCGAGGCGTTGCGCACACCACCACTGCTCCTGATGGCTGGTGTAGAAGAGGAGGAGGAGGAGTGCAGCTTTATCTGCTCAGGCAGAGCTGGGGCTTCTGTCCTCAATGAGAATCCCAAGGAAAACGATTTCAGCTCTTAGTCCAGGGCTGTCATTTTGGTAGGGTGCTGTTGGGATCATGGAGATGAAATCAAAGCAGCTCAGGATGATAAATTCGTGTTCTGCACTGTTTTCCCAATCTGGGAACACTATCCTCAGTTCCAGATGTCATTTGGGCTCGTTGTCTTAAGGGATTTTTATCTCCAAGTAGTGTCCCAGTGTCCTTTACACTCCTTTATTTGCATACCAATCCATGACATCACCTTCCTCCCAGGCGCCATTTCAGGGAGCAGCAGAGACACCACCCGATGGAGGGAAAGGGCACACAGGTGAGACAACTGGGGACTGAAACAGAATGGGGCCAATGATTTAACATTAACAATTAACATTAATTAGGAATCAGAACAGGGTAAGGCTTGGAATTTAACACTAGCAATTAACATGAAAACTGAAACTTAGGAACTTGTTCCTAACACCTGCCACGGCAGGGGTGGAAGGAGATGGCCTTAAGGTCCCTTCCAACCCATTCCATGTTTCTGTGATCTTTCTCAGGTACCCACACAGCTTCTCCAAACCAAGCACTGCCCTCAGCTCATGGACCCTCCTCCCCCAAACCTGCATCCCCCTGGCCCCAAATCCTTCCTGACCCTCCCCCAGGCAGCACTCAGAGCACTCCTGCTGCTTTCAGCTGCTGCTGGCCAACACACCCTGGGAAAGCATTTTTATTTTAGCTGCTGCTCCTGAGAGCAGAGTGCTGAGATGGGGGAGAGGCCCTGGGAAGCACTTTGTGTGTCAGTGATTAAAGCCCAGCATTTCTCAGCTGAGCATCACCAGTGGGGCTGCTCACTTAGCCCTGGCTGGTCCCACACCCTGCAGGCTCCAGGCTGCTCTTTCAGCATTAAAGACAGCTTTCCCCACTGAAGTAAACAGAAATGACAGGCTGAATAACATGTAGCTTTTAAATTTGCAGAGATGGTTCAGCAGACAGAAATTTTGCCCTGTTTGTGTCTCAAGTTGGAATATTTTCCACTTAAATTAAAATAACTGGTGATTTATGCAATCAAGGCAAAAGTTGGAATAAGCTACATGGTCTTTTAAGGTAATCACTTAAAAATATCTAACATAAATGGAACTGCTTGCTTAAAATAGACAAAAAATTATTTTATTCAGAAAAACAGCTCCTTCAGATATAACCATCAGTATTCAAGCACAAAGCAAGCTGTGCTTTCCATCATCATCCATTTGTTCACATGCAATATGAGACATGAAACACTTTTAGGAATGTTTTTTCCACAATGTTTATTTGGTTTTATTTATTTATGACAGCACAGGATACAATTGTTGTAGGAGATTCTTGGCCACCTTTGCTCCTTGCATTCTTTGATATTTTAATTCTAACACTAGAAGCAAAGGGATCTCAATGACAAATATAAGCATTCAAAATGAGTTGGAAAACTTGTCTTTAATACTTACTTGGATTTTGCCAGGCACTGTGCCCAGCCATGAAAACATTCAAGAGATCTCTGTCTGAAAGTGTCATAGTTTTACACAGGGAAATGTCTGTGTGCCAAATGGATCACCAAATAACTGAAACACAAAACTGCCTGAATTTTCTTTTCAATAATGACATGAAATTAAGTAATTGTTAAATGTGAATTCTAGAAAAGGTCCTTGGGTGCTTTACATTATATCAATGGGTCACGGTGTTACAGAGTTACAGTGATGATTTTGTAAGCTTGGATTTCAAACCCAAAAGAGTAAAACAAAATTCACACAAACTTTCTGGATGTCAAGGCTGACAGTTTTGTGAGTTTTATTTTTTAAAAATGTGTTATTTTAAAGAATTTTGTACAGAAAAAATATTTGCACTGATTATCTCACATAAAGTAATTTTAATTATTTTTCTCCTGCTGTTCAACAAAATTGTTATAGATATTTCTAAACAAGACCAAAAATTATAAAGCTGTTTAGTACCAAAAAGTTCAGCTCAAGAAGTAATTTTCTGTTCCAAGAAGCAGGAAATTGGATCCACTTTGATTTGCTGAATAAAAAAGCAGAGCCTACTGGAAGACTTCAGCTTTTTATTGTTTTTTCCGTTACTGCAGAAGTGCTTCAAAAGCCATAATGAACCTTTTAACTCTGAATAATTTCACAAAAGTGCAGTTTGCTTAAGGACAGACTCTGCCCTCTCCTGCACCTTAGTGAGTGTGCTCTGGGCTTGCAGGGAAATTGTTTCCAATGATTCCAATTCCCAGCCATTGACTCTTTTAAAGGCTCACAGCTGACAGTGTGACAGAAGAAACTGAAACCTAAATACCACCTTTGTTATAAGTTTGGATTCAGGAGAGCACCATCCATTTAATGCCTTCTTCATTTTTTAACAGACTCGTTTGTGTGGTTGTCAAAACCAAATTAAAGGCAGTGTGTCTGCCATGCCAAACACAGTAATTCTTCCAAAACTTGCTTTTCCAGTAATGATGCTATTCTTTCTCTTCTTCTTTTTTTTTTTTTTTTCCAGGAAATGGCTGTTTTAGAAGGCAATGATGTGTGTTAGCAACAATTTGTGAATAGTTATTATTTTAAGCAATAGTTCTCCTATTTATTGGTCAAAAATAGAGAAAAACATTAGAATTCCATGAAGGGAAGAAGTGGTGCTGCTGGCATCAGAGTTTAGGAGTTTCTTTCCTACTGTAAACTACCAGTATTTCTGAGAGGAAATGACGCAGTAAATTTAATAAACTTGATTCAAACATAAAGAACCTGTAATTATAAGGGATGAGGACCTTCCAACCCCAAAACCAAAACCCAAATCCCAGTAATAAAAACCCATGCAAACTCTGAGACAGAAGACAATCCCATCCCAGCTGGTGCTTGCCTGGTCTGCCTGATCTGCTGGCCAGGTGAAACTTAGAAATCAGTAATTATCCCTGACCCCCACAGCTGATACAAAAGTATTTTAGACTTTTATAAATCTTTTAGACAAGCAGAGGGATGCCTGTGTGCTTGGAAGGAGCAGGAAGCTCAGCTCAGGAGAGGTCAGTGTTAATCTTACTTGCGAATCTTCTCAATTTTATAAAAAAAGTTGATTTTGAAGTGCTTTGAGGATGTTGGTGGGGCATTTTCTGCCTTGTCTGTGTTGTCAGAGCATTTGTTGGGCTGCTGCTGGCCAGGCTCTGTGCAGGTTGGTGGCCTGGCTCCCCCAGGGCTATGCTTGGGCTCGTGGCTCTGCACAGTGAATTGTGCATAAATATTTCACACTTTTCTGCTGTCTTAGAAAAATGGGAATAACTCTACAGTTACAAACACTGGGCCCTTTCTTGATAGTGAGACCAGGCAGGGATGGGTCTGCAGCTGAAGTTCAGGTGTAATTTGGATGTCCATGGATTTTGCTGTGCCATTTCCCCACTGTTTTTTTGCTTTCCTCTCACCCTGTGAACTGAGCTGCTTTAGAAAACATGGACTCACAGCTTGCTTCCCTTGGGGAGGGTTTTGAGAAGCAATAAACAAATTAAAAACTGGAGTAAAAAGCTGATTCTGTGTTTGTGGCCAGGGCAATAAAGCAGGTGGAGTGAGTGGGTCCCAGTCCAGCCCCAGCACTGGGATACTTGGTGTCACAGAAGGAGGGGCTGGAGGAGGGAGCTGCCCTGCAGGAGATGCCTGGTGGCTTTGTAGAAACCTCTCATCACCTCTGAGCCCCTGGTTTTCCTGCCCTTTGTTCTGTTCTTTGGTGTTTGTGCAGCAGGGCACAGGCTGCTGGGCTCCTGTGCTGGGCTGGTGGATTCCAGCTGCTCCAGCCTCTCTTCCCAGCACAGGCATCTCCCAGCTTGCAGCTGCTGCCTTTGCACCGGGGTTACACCCTGGCAGTTAAATATTGCATGTTTGGCAAGCTGCACAGGCTGGGAGAAATATTACCTGCTTCCCCAGGCTGGCAGGGCTGGCAAGGAAAATTTGTCAGGGTGATTCCTTGTGTTCTCTACTTCCCTTGGTCTTCCTTATGCATTGCATTGAGGTGAAAAGGTGGCATGAGATGGGAGGGTGATGAATTTCTTTAGTTCTAACAGCTTCCCTGAGGGGCTGTCACACACACCAGGGCTGCTTTGGAGCAGATCTCCTCCAGGCTCCTGTCACCAGCACTTTTCCTGACAATGAAACCTCTCATCTGAACCTCTGCTGGTGCTTTACAAACATCCTTTGTGTCTCAGCGCTTAAGAGAACCCAGCGATTGTGTCTGATCTGGCTATAACCTGTACAAATGAAAATAAGGCACAGGTGAGTCAGGCAAGGCAATGCTGTCACATGTGTGCTGGGGCTGTGCAGCCACTGCCATGAAAATGGTTTAGAATCCATCTGTCCCCTCCCATTGCTGCCATTCCTCCCCTCACAGAATCACAGAATGGTTTGTGCTGGAAGGGACCTTGGAGATCACATAGGGCTGGCTCAGTGCCACGTGGCTGATAAGAAAAATCTCATTCCAGGCCATTTATTTGGGTGTAGCAAATGCTGGTCTTCTAATAAGCATCCTTGCACTGTATTTTTAATTTAGGTGTGCTCATGGTTTGAAGCACATTGCTCATGCCAGTGCAGCTTTCCACAGTACTCAGCACCAGCAAGCCAAGAGAAAATTTGGGTGTGATTTTTTACATTGTGCATAGAAATAAGATAATTGTGTAACATGTTATGGCAGTGGGTGAGAAGATGAACCTAGTACACTTGGTGGGTGGTGTTGTTTGTTTTTTTGGTTTTTTTTTAAAGTTGTTTTCTGTGTGGCACAGTGAGAGGATCAATGCCAATCCCTGCAGCCCTGTGTGGGTACAAAGGCTCTCAGGTGCAGCTGGTTCAGCCCTGGTTGTGCTCAAAGTGAGCCCAGTGCTGTTGTAGCTCCTGGGGGTGCGGAGTGGCTGAGTGAAGTCTGACATTTGACACAATGAATAAATAGGATCAAGGATAAAAAGAAAAATTGCAAAGTTCCCTATGTAAAAATAAAAACAAATTTACAAATGTTGCTCCAAATCATGTTTTGTACAAAAATGCGCCATTTCACCGCCATTTCACCGCCATTTCACCACCATTCCATATCCCTTTGCAGTTAGCACAAGGGAACTTTGTCATTTGTAAAAATAAAGTTTGGTCTGCCATACCATCAAAAATCAAAAGTAGTCCATGTAACAGTAAAAAACTTACTTTACTAACACCTCATGTAGAAATAATAAAAGTTTAAAAAAAGCTCATTAATCAATATAAACCTAATTGTGAAAATAACTTTAAAATATGAAAATTTTTAAAAAGTTTACTACTCTTCTGCTTCAAAAACAGCCTTGAAAGAATTAAATCTACTAAGTTGTTAATTAAGTAAACAATCTAGTACCATCTCTCTCACAATGAACAGCTTGTTAGCTAATGTTCAAAGTGAAAAACGTGCAGTTCTACAAAACAAAGCAACAATTAATTTTCTTTTGTTAGTGCATGGACATCAATACACAAATTTTAATAAAATGTGTTACATAAACTAATATTTCTTCTTTTTCTGGAGAATTTCTTCCATCTCTACTTTCTTTAGTTGTGTCTAAAGTATATCCCAACAAACCCCCAACAAAACTGCAGTTGTGATTTCTGGAACCTAAATTATTTATGAATGGATGGTGGAGTGATTTGTCTGTAATCACCATGTTTAAGTGTCTGTGACTCTTATGTTGTGTGATTGTACCTGCAGGAAGTAAAAAGTAACTTTATCAGAATTGCCACAGGTTTGATCCTGTTCTTCTGGAATTCTTGGAAATATTGCCTCTGATTCAGCCTTCCTCAATGTTGTGTCTTTCAGGGATGTTCTTTAGGTTCTTCTGGTTTTGTACAAAAATCTGAATAGTGAGTCATGTATTTATTTTTTTCTTTTCCAATCACCTGTGTGTATTTAGGTGTATTTCATAGTGTAAAGTTGAAATAAAACTAGTCTTGCTAATATGTAAGTCTGAGTGTATTTCCTCAAAAAGGCCATAAAGCCCATGAATAAGTCCAAACTATAAATTGGATTTGAGGGCAGAAATATTTTAGATTAGAAGTAATTTTTTCAGGCAGCCCTTTAAAGGTTTGGGAGAGTTTTCTTCATTTAATTCAATGTGGAAAAACAAACAATAGGCTGCAAGCATTTGGCTACCCAAATGGCTCTTCTGCCTTTGCAAGGTAATGTGCTTGTGGATTTAGGGAGAATTAAACCTGGAGTTCTGCTAGGAGAGCATCCAAACATTTCACTGTGGTCTCTTGTATTGAAAACCAGATCTAATTATTTTTACTTACAGATGTTCTTCCTCCTTATGGGAGGCACTGCAAGATAAATTGTGCAATTAGTTGATTGTTTTAATTCTCTCACCTATCCACTATTAAATGACTTCTTATTAAATGCTGTTGAAATCCTTTTACTAATGTTATCTCAATTCTTGTAGCTTACCAGCAAAGAATACGAGGCAGTTCCCAATAAAATTCTGTTTTTCTCAAGCTGTATCAATATGAAAAGAATTTAATAAGGGACTAGTCTTGGGATATTTGCTGTAATAAGCAAGTTTAGTTTCATTAAGAAGAAATGAAAATTTAATGGCAGAATCCATGACCTAAATTCTTGAGAGAGTGTGTAGTGATGCACTTCTGTGCAGGCAACTTGACTGGATCTAGTCCAGGTAGTCCCAGCTTTAAGGCAACTGATTGATAATTAATTGTCCACAATTAATTGTACTTTAGGATTGGATAGTTCTTGGTAAACACATTTCTGGAGGTTTGAAACTAAACTCTTCAGAGGAATATCATCCTCCATGAGAGTGCCAGCTGTCCAAGAAGGAACCAAACAGGCCACTTTGGACACTGGTTCAGGCAGGGTTTAGTTGTAGAAGCTGCAGTCTAAAATGATCAAATGTCCCCAAATAGATTCATCAATTCCCTTGCAGAGTCCAATGAATTTGCTGAACTTGATTTAGTTCCTGGAAAACAGCAATGTGAGGAGCTGCTTATGTAAGTGAGATTAGCATCTGTGCTTACATTAGTTAGAAAAAATTAGGAAGGTTATTAATGCTTCAAATCACTGCCTGAAATTAAAAGGAAAAAAATCCAAGCCCATAATGGCACATCCATGCTGTGGTGTAATTATGTGCATCACCCTTTCTCTGATTAAATGCAATTCAAGCTTCTGTTAAAAAGAAATTAAAAAGCAAAACATAAAATCATAAAAGCCCTACACCTGTTTCTGGTTTATCAACTGCTCCAACCACAATCCTACAGACCTTTGGGGTAAACAGCCCCACATATGCAATATCCCCATGCTTTATTTGGGGTTCTGCTAACTGCAGCATTAAACCCACAGGTATTCCTTGGGTTTCATGGCCTCTGCAGCTTTGTGGTCCCATTCTGGAAATGGGAGCAGCTGGTTTGTGCCTCCTCCAGGGTTCTGTGTCCTCTGTGTCTGCAGAGCCTGTGTGAGAAGGGATGATGGGCTGCAGTTTTGCTCTTTTCTGGACTTTGCTTTGTGCCCAGCTCTGCATTAGAACTCCTTCCTAATGTGGACAAAACCATGCCATCTTTCTCTACAGCAAACACAGTGATCAGATTTTTAAGCTCTTGTTCAGTGGGTGGTGTGTGTTTGGTATTTAAGTTGACAGCCTTACATTTTTATATCAATATACTCAATATAATTATTACTTTGTAGTCTTTCAAGTTGCCACTAAATTGAAGAACAACAGTTTTATGAATGTGAGACAAATCTACTTTATCTCTTAAATTAATTAGCAGGACACTGCATAAAAACTAGAAATAATTTAATAAAGGAGGGACTCCAGATGGCTGAAGGTAAACTCAGGCATTGAGAACATTCCACATCCTAATTGCAATACCATGCACAGCCATACAGCCTGATGCTTTGGGGAATTTACAGATGAGCTGCACTACGATCTGCTGAGAGGCAGAATAGTCACAGGGCTTTATTGTCACAGAAAAAGCAAAATGTCTATTGAAGAAAATGAATTACTGACAGTTGTTGAGCTGGCTTTGGTGCACGATACATTTGTTCTGCCCTGTAGATTCTTGTTTCAAAAAATAAAGTACACACATGCAAATAGAAACATATTGCTCCAATCTCCATGGCATTTATGTACAATTTCTGAGCTCCCTTTGTCTGTACAGGTGTTTGGTTGGCAGTGGGATTTTTCCAAAGGCTCTCTTTCCGTGCAGCTCTGATGAGAGACCCTGCATTGCACAGCCCAGGTCCTGAATATCAAACTAATGTGAGAGGCTGGAAATTCTGTGTTTCAGCACATCCCTCTCTCCTTTCAGGGGCCAGCAAGAGAACACAGTGGTGCAGTTTCTCCTTGGGGATGTTCTGGGATGCTGCTCTCACCTGAGAGCAAAGAAAGCTGTAATTTGGGACTCTGACCCAGAAACACCTGCAGAAGAGAAGGGAATCCCCCCAAACCCTGTCTCTGAGCTCCATGGTCACTGTAGCATGGTTTGGTTCACAGTATTTTCCTCCTCCTTTTGTCCTTCTCTTGTTGAGGAAAATCCAGCAGGCAGTGTCAATATGACCTTCAAGACTTCAAATATCCACTCTTGACTTAAAGCCCAATCACAGCCTGGCTGCAAGGGCTCACCTGTGTATTTAAAATGAGGGGGGTTTATGCCACAGGCTACTTTCCAGAATTATTTAAGGCACTCCCATGCAGAGATATCAGAGTAATTACCTGCTGATAACTCAGTATTAGCAATGCATTTTTGGTAAGTCACTTACAGGTGTAGGAAAGTCTGTACTGGTGTTCAGTGGCTTCTCCAGGAAGCAAGGTGATCTGGGGCTTCTGTGAGCCTTAATTTTTTTGATAATGTAAATTAAATTTTTAAAAATTTTTTTTACATGCTATATTTTTTTTCCTCGTGAACCCTCATTATTCATTCCCTGCCCAGTGAAAAGCCATTTATCAGTTTTTCAGTGCTAATCTTGGGGCAGTGGAGAGTTCCTGCTGAAGGAAGGGCACCTCATGTGTCACAGGGACTGGAAGGTCATCACTCTTGGAAGGGCTGTGCATGGGCATTGAGGTTGTGTGAGAGAATTCAGCAGCCAGACAAAGAGAAAATGTGTTTGTAGTGATTAATTAACTGTGCCTGCTGTGAGCTTTGCTGATGTGCTCCTCTGATTTGATTGCCTTGGCTTGGGCATCCAAGGAAGTCTTGGTTGCCACTGGGATACCTTTGTCAGTGTGGAAAAAGACTGAATGCACAATTCCTATCTGGAATAGAATCAGTTGTGCATGGATTGCAGGGATATCTCCAGCCAGACCAGGATCCTCAGGGTCCTGCCTGACCTGTGCCCATCCTGTGCCACAGATTCATGGAGTAATCCTGACAGAATAACAGTTTACACCTTCTCCTCTAAGTAAAATATAGTAAAAATTGCAGTAACAAGAAGTTTAGAATTTGGAGAAATGATTTCTTTGCAATATTTTAATGCAGAGGCTGCATAATGTACCAGGGGAGCACTGCCAACACAAATTTGACAAAAGAATGAGTGTGGATTATAGGAATAAAACTATTCAACCTCCTCTTGGCACCTGCTATAATCCATCAGACCTCTGGGAAATTCAAATGTATAAGCAACTCCTGGAACAAAACAATCACCATTGCTTTCCTATTTTAAAATTTCATGTGCCTAGTCACGAGGAGGAAAAACAAAAGATCTGAAAATGGTTACAGATTTATCTGCTGCCTTATTTAGGCAGCTCACGTCTCAGATGGGAACGTTTTAGTGCTGGAAATTGATTTCTGGACAAAATGGGGATCAAAGAGGTAAAAATTGGAACTCAAACCATGTTTTCATCATCCACCAGACTTCAGACAGCTGCATGGTGGGAAGGCTTAGCAGCAGCCTGAGCTGTGCCTTGATGATATGATAAACCTGGCTTTGCAGTCAGTGATGGAGGATCAGAAATGCTGTGCCTGCCTGACACAGCTCTGATCAGAGAGAGCTTGCTTGGAAGGTGGAAGTTTTGTTTAAAGGAATGTTTATGGATTAGCTTTGGAATGGGGAGGTTTTGTGCCATGCTGGAGCTTTGTCAGTGGGCATAAATTTGACAGAAAGGAGCATGAAATTCTGGCTGTGCTCTCTGACTAACCAGAAATGCACAGTTTGTACAGTTGGTGATTCAGGGGTGTTATTTTTTTATTTTTAAAAAGTGGAGCTATTTGCTATTTTTTTAAAGGGACATGCTTAGTTTTAGGGGGATGTTTTTTCAAAGACTTACCTGAAAGCTGGAGCTGCCCAGAGAAGGGTGATGAAGCTGGGGAAGGATCTAGAAAACACACCAGTGAGGAGTAGCTGAGGGTGTTTAGTCTCTATTAAATGACACAGGATTTCCAGAGAGATCACACAAAAACCTTGTGAAAATATCAAAATGTATTGCATAGAACCTATGACACATGATTTTCAAAGAAGTTAATTTCATAACACCAATCAGTACAAATTACATATACATATATATATATTTATTTATGCACATTGACTGTGCTCCTGAATCTACAAGTTTTCAAGATCTAGGGCCATGGTCAGTCATAGGCAGGAGAATTCTTTTGCAATGATAATAATAATCAAAGTTGCCTTCCCAAAGTAACAAGCTTCTTTTTTTTGCTGTAGAAAAACATACTGGTTACAGAAGGAAGCAAAATGCTGATGGACTGAAGATTCCTAATCTCAGTTATTAAATACATGCATTATCCAGCTGATCAAAACATTTATTTTAAGAATAGTGAGATGTATTTTTTTCATTCCAGGGTATGTAATTATTTTTTTAAGTAGGTGAATGATATCTGTGGGTGGTGAAAAATAACCCCATGCAGGAGGAGTAGCAGGTGTGGTGTTACTTGTTTCTCTGTCTCCTGTAATCAAGAAGTCTATCTCAAATGAATCAGATTCTGGTAAAAACACTCCCAAAATGACGGAGCCTTTCCTTTCTAGTTCTTCCAGATGAGGCAACGTTTATCTCATCTTCTTTGTGAAAAAAGCCCTTACTGATCCTCAACATCATTAATTCCTTTGCTCACTTTTATTTTGTCTGTATCCACTTCCTGTTTTCACAAATGACTGTATTAAAACAAAATATTAATTGCATAGAGGCTGATCTCTGATAAGTTTGCATGCCTTTAATTTCCTCTACCTTGTTTATGAGCTCTTCCTTACAAAATATCTGGAAAAATAAAAAATCTGGAGTCTGGGAAAATGCAAATACTGCAGAGATGAGAAGATGCCTTCTCAGAGGTGTCCTCCAGACCCCTGGGTTACCAACTGCTCTGGCTGTGGTTGCACAGCTCTAGAGGATCCCCTCTGAGTAAAGAAGCATTTAGAGTTCAGCTCAATGCCAACTGCAGTTTTGGGGAATTTCCCACAGCCTGAATGTCTGAGGATCTACCTCTTAAACCAAATCACTTGTCACCTGTCAAACAGCAGAGCATCAGGCTGTGTCCTCAGACCCTGGATGTGTTGGACCAGCAGTGGCCCCTCAAAGTCACCCTGGTGCCAGCAGAGTCTCTGGTTTTCCTCTGACCCTTCTGCTCCTGTCCCCTCTGACCTCTGCGCCTTGCCCTCCTCACTGTGGTGATGCCTTGGGAGAGAAAACTCCTTGTTAGAACTGAATGAGAAAATCCTGAGCTGGGACAAACTTTAATGCTGTTGAGATGGAGCCCCTGAGGCCATGAAGTGACCTATGGCTCAGTGCTCTTGCCTCCACTTTTTATACAGTAATTTCACGATTATAAGCCGCACCATTTTGACTAAAATTTTGGTCCAAACCCGAAATATGGCTTATAATCAGGTGTGGCTTATATATGGACAAAGAATGAAAAGTTGCTGTTTTAGTTTGGAGGACAGGTGTCTGCTGAGAAAGGCAGGAGCTTCTCTTTGAAACGGAGAATGTAAACCCCCTCCCTCCAAATTATTATAATTTTGGAATCAAGGGGCTCTCAGACAAAGATATGGGAATTAGGAATAACAGTTCTTTACTAGGGAAATTAAAATAGAAATACAGCACTGCAAAGAAACAAACCCCAAACCCTGACACAGTCAGAGTACAACCTGACACCCGTCAGGCAGGGTGTTGGCAGCAGTCCCATTCCATGGTGGCTGCATCCTCCTGCAGTGACAGATGTGGCTCAGTTGGAGCAGTGCTCCTGTACAAGGTGCAGTTTCCCTCCAGAGGTCCAGTGGTGATGTGGAGAAATCCAGTTTTCCTCTGGAGTCCAGTGGAGAAAGGGGCTCCCTTAGTGTCCCAAAACCTCTGTTTTTATCTTGGTAAGAAATGTTGGGCTCTTCCCCCTGGCTGGAGCAACTCCCAATGGGATGCAGTAATTTTATCAGTCCCACAGTGGGACTCAATGGCCATGAGCAGAAAATGACTGGCTGGAGGAAGGATGGGTTGTGAAAAGATAAAGAACAATGCCCTGCCTGGTTTCAATGGATGGGCCATTAGCAGAATATCTCCCGTGGAGATAAGGATCACTGCCCCACCCTCAACAGATGGTGATAGAACAGATACCTTTTATCACACTCTGTACTGAAACGTGCAGCTTATAATAATGAAATTACTGTACACTTAAAAGAATATCATCTTTGGGAGGGGAAAAGATGGGCTACTCAGTGAAGCTATGGAAGAAGAAGCACAATACCAGCAGCCACATCTGGGCTTGCTGGACTCTTCCGGTGCTTTTTGAGAATTTTGCAATTTATTCCTCACCCTATGCCCTTGAAAGTATTTTAATATAATGTGTGTGTGTGAAATTTATCTGTTGGTGTGTTGTCCTGTTCAAAACAAACAGGATTGCTGCATGAAGCACCAATTGTTGAGTGAAGTCAACAGTGTCTGGTTGCTGCTTAAAAAATGGGAGTGTTGTTAGAAACTCAAGATAAATTCCACCAGGGTAAAAAGATATTTGTGCCTTTATGGAGAAACAAAGTTTCCTGACATCTCCTTGATGAAATTAGACCTGGCAAGGATGTGATGAGGCTCTTCCTGTAAGAAATACTGTCCATTCTTTTAAGGATAAGCCATTCAAAGGATTTTGAACTTAAAATTAATCTAACTATGGTAAAAGTGATACCAACTAAAGATTCAGCTGTCTGCTGAAACCACATGAACCACAATTTGTGTCTCTGTTTTTTGCTGTGGTTTTGTACAAAGGGATGTAAATAACCAAATAACTTGTGGGAAACATAATTCCTCCACTTTGGAACACAGTGCTGAGTTACCAGGGGGACACTTCAGCTCCCACTGTGGGCTCAGGGAGCTGAAGAGATGAACAGACTGAGTTGGTTACATGTTTTCTTGGAGAATTTCCAGCAAAACAGGTGGTTACTCCATCCCTGGCAAGTTTATCAAAGTCTTTTTACACTGTTGATGCAGCCAGATTGCTCCCAGGCTCAGCACTTGTCTCTTCTTTTGTGCTGCAACTGGCTTCTTATGGTTTTCTTACCTAGGGAATCCCTATAAATAAACCAAATTTAGGAAATAATTTGTGTTTTCAAACAGTCTGCTGTGTTCAACCACCACTCGTGCCTGGATTTGGTAAATGTGGTCAATCCACGTGCTGTCCCTACTCTGTAAAGGCAGTGCCTTTTACATCCACTGAGCAAAACCTGTATGACCTGGTGATGAACAGCAACAAATTCCAGAGAACTGTGATTTAAAACACAAGCAGCTTAACAGTAAACCAAGTAAACTTGGTTCTTCTAAACCAAGAAGTTAGAAATGCTATTAAAAAAAATAAATATTTATCATAGCACTTGCAGTGCTGTTTTTTCACTTGTCAGCCTGCTTTTGTTGTTTGTGGATTTCTAGCAACGGCAATTTGCTCTGTATTTTGATTTGCAAAGGTGAGCAGAAATATTGTTCCTTGTTATTGCAAACCTCATAGTAGGGAAACTAGAGATAACTTGCCTGATTTCACCTAAAGATATCTCCAAGCAGTTAAGGGAAAATGATGTGTTTCTGCCAAGCCATTAAGAGAATACTTTGTTAGTCTGTTAAAAAAGTTGCCCTTGCCTAAGTCTTGTTTTTATGGAGCAATTATAATTAGTTAGGGCTGCTGCAAGTGTCAGCCAGGAGTCAGGGTGCTTCAGGGAAATAAGTCTGACTGAGTTTATTGCTTCCCAGTCTGGAATGATGGCCTGCCTCAGCAACCTGCAGCATGCCAAACAGTTTCTGATGGGATGAAAACCCAAATCTTATTACTTCTGAAGGTCACAGCATATTAAATGTATCACAAATACACATAAACAGCTGTAAAATGCAAATTCACTTCCTCCATAAAGCAAAATTTCCTGTAATATATTTCTAGTTGGTTTCTTGTACTTGGCTTCTGCTGAGATCAGGTCTGTAAGGTTTATTTATGGAGTCAGCAAGCCTCTGTCCATTTTTTAAAAAATTTCTTTATTTTAAAGAGCTCAGTTTACACCACTGAACTTCCCAGTTCCATATTTATATATATATAAAACTTACAGGCATTTTTTTCTCTCTTTAGTGAGGAATAATATCTTTTTATCACAGCATTTGCTTTTTAAATTGAAATGTACTTTGTCATGAGGGGTGGCTAGCTATTAAATTGTTGCAGCAGCATGAGAGGAGGTGCTGTTTTCACTCCTAGATTAGAGGTTCAGATCTGCCTGTGACAAAGAAAAGAGATGCTCCAGTGTGTCGGTGCTGCCCATATTAACAAATAGTGACTGATGGCTCTTCTTGGACCAGAAGGAGCCAGCCCAGGATAACTTTTTCCCCAAGAGTATTTTGTCTTTTGCATTTGCTGACTTGCATGCTCTCTTGAGAGATTACCTATAACCTCAGTGGTGTTTTTTTACTGACAATAAAAGCTATTTTTCTCTTCCAAAAAGCTAGTTCTGTCCCAACATTTCTCTCTCTTTCAGTGAAAGAACAAAGTTTGAAAATTAGAGTTGCAGAGACCCTTGGAGAGAAAAAAATGCATAATCATAACTTATGACTGACATTTTTTGTCTGAAGATGTGTGATATGTTTTATGAGTATTTAATCTTTCAATAAAATGATTTTCAGCTGCTTGAATTCACAAGAAATGGCAGCAAAATTTTTTTTTGGTTTGGTACTTAGATTTTTTTGAATGCTTCTGTTTGACAGGATTATTCATGATGGCCCTTGGAAGCTTTTCTGAGGCTGCTTTTGGAAGGCTTTGCCATCATTCCCTAGGGTAAATTAGATCTAAAAACATTAGAGTGTGAGTTTGTCTTCAAATAATTTGTGTTTGATTTTATTCTGTTTTATGCTAGAATTTGCTTTGGCTTGTTATAAAAATATCAATTAGTCTCTATCTTTTGTTTTTGAAACAACCCCCACAACCTGCAAACAGAACTGGAAACTCCATAACTCTTGTCTGTCTAAACCATTAATTATGAATATTTCTTTGTTTTTTATAAGTCCAGAATTTAGGGCTGAAATGAATAATATTTTTTTTCTCTTCCATTAGTGAAAGAAGGCTGTGGAGCTTTCATGCAAGTTTTGGTTTTGTGTTTGAAGACAAATAGAGAAATTTGGGCATTTAGAGCAATTTGCTACATTGCACATCTCCCAGTCTCTAAAAATGTGCAGGCAATCTTGTGTTAATGAATGTAAATTCATAAAAAGTCAGGGTTTCTGTTCTGACCCAAGACTTCTGCTGGAGAAAAGAGCAGCTCCAGATGCTCCTTGTGGAACAGGAGAGAGGAGGGGACCTCCCCTCTTGATTTATAAAGGAGGTGAATGGTTGTGTTTATTTTACTGTGAATTCCATAGAAGTATTTTATCCATTGAAGATTTAAATAAAGTTAACATTTGGAGGAAGCTTCTCTGTCTGAAACTCCAATTCTAAAATCAGGTTTCTGACGTAAGGCATCCTCATAGTCAGTGGAGAAAAAACAACCTCGAGAAGTCAGTTCATCAGGAATAAGGTGGAGAAACTTCATCTGGTTGTGCCTCTCCCCTGGGTTATTTCTGGGGGTGTGGAAGGAAGGAGGTGACAGAAAAGCCCTGGGTTGGTGTCTCCAGGCAGTGGCACTAAGAACAAGAACAATTCTGCCCTAAATCAGCACTTGCAGCTTGCTGCCTTCAGTGCAGTTTCTGCCATGGCCATTGCTCAGGGGCCTGATGTGCAGCTCAGATCTGATGCTAAATATGTAGTGACTGGCATCATAATGTTTCTTCCCGGTTTTCTACTGCAGCTGTTATCAAATTACTGAATTTTCTACCTCTGTGTCTGACTGCTGTCAGGGGGAACAGTCTGCCTGCCATGATTGATGGTAGCTTTCCCCATCACTGCTGCCTTCTGATTTCATTTTCCAGGCATGTCTACATCAAATTTTATTATGAAAGATTCCTGCTTTGTAATTTCATTATGCAGAGAGAAAGAAGAATTAAAAGCATAAGCACTTTTGTAATAAAGCAATATGTAGATTTCCAGATTCATGTTCTGAAATGCTCGCTGACTTAAAGACAAACACAATGCTTGAGGCAGGAAAAGGCAGCCCTGGAATTATGAGTTTGGACTCTGGAGAATCCAGCTGAGACCTCTGCCAGTACAAACAGGCAATCAGAAAAATATCTGCCCCAAAGGGCTTCAGATTTATAGACAACACAGGCAGACTGCATTAGGAAAAAACCCAGGAAAACGTCTGAGGGGATGTGACATGGAATGACAGAGCCAGAAAAGGGTGGCACTTGCCCCTTCATGCAGACAACATGTGGTGTCCCAAAACCTCTCCTTCTGCAGCTTTTGTCGAGGGACTTGAGCAGCCTGGAGCAGCCAGGGGCTGTGACATCCCTGTCCCCTGGGAATTCTCTCTCCCTGTGCACCCACCTGGGCAGAGGGAGCTCTGATGGGCTGTGCTCTTACCAGACATCACCATGGGCACGTTTTGGGCTCTCCTGCCTGCCCTGTGGGATTGAGGGGGGTGATGGGCAGGATGGTCGGGACAAACAGAGAGATCTCTATAGGCAGGTCTTTCAGTTTGCACTTTATTGCATAGGGTGTGGGTAAAGAGGGCTCTGCTTGGAGCTCCCAGCCACAGCTCAGAGCAGGGCAGGAGAGTGTGGGGTGGGAGGAGTTCTGAGTGAGAGGATGAGGTAGGAGAGGTAAGAGCTAAGAGAAGGAATTAAGAATTAATAAATTAAGAGCTAAGAAAAGCAGTAAAGAGTTAAGAGATTAAGAGAGTGAATTTCCTGTTACAATACAATAAATCGCCTTCTGTGTTGAATATTCTAATTTTTTCACTAATCTAATACAAAATACAAATTTTCTAACATTTGCATGCAACCTATATGAATTGCTATATTACTGTGTTTTACTGCTTCCTTATTTCTAAACTTTAACCCTTCCTGTTACACTTGGAGATCTCTGCTACCTCTTTAGTATTTGTGGCATTTAACATGATTTAAACAAAGGAAGGAGGACTTTAAGTATCCACATTATTGCTGTCAGCCACACAATTGAAAACTGCTATCATTTTAATTTTGCTTATGCCTTCTATATTTTCAAAATCCTTTATTGGACAATCACATTTATAAGGTTTTCCTGATTCATCCTCCCCAACATGCTTCCCTGCAGCTGGATCAGAAATTGCAGGAAAGGATGGACTCAAGCAACAGAAAATAAAGCAGAGCTGTGGAAACAAAGTCAAATAACATATAGCCTGGGATTTCTAAGGAGATTTGAAGCATAAACTTGGCCAGCTTTCTGTGAAATGTGAGATTTAGAGCTTCAGCTCCCTAAAGCTGTTTTTGGGTTTTTTTTTTGTTTTTTTAAAAATTTTTTTTAGGTTGTAAATTAAGAGAAAAGAGCAAAAAACTTTAGAAACCAAGTGGTAAAGTGGTAAGAGTCATGTGGCCCAGTGCAAGGGGGGAAAATCTGACCCTATTGAGGCTCTCTGGCCTTTTCCAGGGGTGTAGGAGGGCTGAGGTCATCACATTCACACTGACCTGAGAGAAACAGTGACCCAAAGCAGAGGCAGGAGTGCTGTCAATGCCATGATGTGCCCAACACTTTGGATTCTGACTTCTGTCATGTACCTAGCTCTGAACTGACACTTATAGCAGTTCAGTAATTCATTTTGGTGGGGTTTTATTTATTTTTTGTATTTTTTTTCTGTATTTTAATTTTTTTTTTTTTGCTTTCTATACCAGAGGAAGCAGTATTGATGACTTAGATCTATGCACTACAAACATGTTAGTCCCAGCTCATTTGCTGTCAGTAAATTGCCTCCTCTTTAAAGAAGAATGATGATGGCTCAAATTATAGTTGATGTTGCATTGCAAATAACAAATATCATAGAGGAGCTTTGGCTATGATGTTGAATGTTCTTTCTCTGAAGTTTTAGGAGTAATCACTTAATGATGGTGATGTGTGAATAAGGCAAGGGGAAATTTTATAATAGCACAGAGAAAAAAGCTACAAGCACAGATCAGTTATAAATCATTCCTCCTGTATTATCTTTCCTCTGAAACTGCAGCAGACTTGCCAAATAGCTCAGCTAAGCTGCCTTTTGCATGATGTGTGATAAAGATTTTGCTAACCTGAGCCACACTTGTTTATGCTGTTCCACATATATTTCTTGTATTGGTTTATTTTTTGTGCATTATGCATGCATCTTGTACAAAACTGCATGGAACAGTCTCGTGCCAGTGGTAAAAAAAATTATATCTGTAAATCCCATGCCTCAGAGAGGTGCCAGAGGGCTCACAGAAGGGTTAGGAGAGTGTTAATCTGTGATCCTGGAAGATGTTTAATCCTGTAAAGGAGCACAACCTCTCAAACAAGCTGTTCTGGAGAGTCCCAAGACTGAATTTTTCATTCCTTAAACAAAATGAAGATTCTTGTGGAGCAATCTGGTTTGAGCAGCTTTATTTTTTTTAATAAGTAAATAAGTTTGTTCCTTAGTCTTGTGATGCAGCTACCATGGCATTTAGAAATGGGCCTTTAATGGCAGATTGTGTCTCAGCACTCTTAAATATTGAGTGAGAAGGGCATCAATCCACTGATCTGGCTGTCAGACACCTCTGACTAAATTCATCCTCAAGTTAAGTGACCTCCCACATTAGCAAGGTTTATTTCTGCAGCTGAATTCACAGCTCATTTGCTTACCACTCAAAGAAAAGGGAGGGAAAAAAAATAAAATCTAGCTTTTCTTCTTTTTTCCTTTTAAAGGCATCCTGCCTTGTTGACCAAACTGTGTGTGTATTTCTTCCCAAATTTAGTCACTGAGGTGGGACTGACAGAATAATAGTATTCTGAACGCTACATCTGAAACCACTTGAATTTATTCTATTTTATGGTGACAAAATACCCATATTCATTTACTTGTTTTCAGTTTGTATGAGATAATGTCTCTCTCCCAATGCCAATCAGCAAATAATGATATCAGTGCATGGAATTAGCCCTGACCAAGAGGAACAGTGTGTGGTCTGTTGTACAAATAGTCAGACTGATTCCTTCCTTCCTATTTCTTTTCCCAGCTCCCTTTAAGATGAAATTCTGTGAAGTATTAAACACACAGGGCTTATTCACTTGTTTGTGCTGGGCAAGTGAATCCAGGGCTTGTGGGAGATGCCAGATGGGCTCTGGGAGAGACAGAAGGTCTCTGTGTCCCCCCCAAGCAGCAGCTCTGTGTTTCCCAAATTGTGCTGCCCAGTGCCTCAAACCTGACCCACAGGTAAGAGGCTGATTCTGACACCCTCCCATCCCTATTTAATGGGTGGATATTAATGTCCTGAAAATTCTCAGCATGGAGTTCAGATGCTGCTCATCTTCCACCATCCTTTGAGACAAACATCCCTGCTCTCCAGAAAAGGTACAGCAGGGACTGCACTGCTTGGGCTGCTAAAATAATAAATCCCCAAACAAAACCATAACCAGAAGGAAAAAGCCCCATTATGAATTTCCCTTTCAATCCTGAGTGGCTGGAAACAACAGACATAAAACTCAGTTTCTGATAGTTGTTCCCATTTCATGTTGCTGTTGTTGGTCAGTAAAAAGATTAATTTCATAAATTTATTCTGTTGTAGCCTGGTGCAGTGGGAAAACAAAAGTCTGTATTAATTTAAGACTGAAATTTCCTCTTGGATTAATAAACTTTCCAAACCACATTGTTTTTAACTAGAAAGTTTTGTGGACTCTACAGAGTGAAGGCATAGGCTGATTTCAGTTTAAGCCATATTTCAGTTTAATTTGTTCTCCAGTTGTCATCAGTTGAAAAAGTTTAATGAATGTGGGTGAAATTGAGAGCTACACTGCATTTTCCTGAGGAACACATATATAAATATTTGCAGTGACTCTGGGTTGTTGCTGCACATTTTGTGCAGCCCATTTCACAAAGCTTAGCAGAGGGGATTTGGTTTTCACATTGTGACTTGCTAAATTTATCTTGAGAGTGAAATGCCAGCAGGAAAATTTGTCAGGTTCTGCTTTTTGGTGATTTTCATAATGTTTTTTTAGGTTTGAAGGAAGATGATTAATTTGGATATTTGGGCAGAAAACAAAAGCAACAAGGGAAACAAATTGGATTACATGGGGGGATTGGAGGGGAGCTTTATTTCAGACTGAACAAAAACTGTAATTATGTTTTGTTTTATCTATTTCATGGCATAGAACTTTCTGAATAATCACAGCAGGGCATCACTCAGGGCAGGTATTACAATCCAAACCAGACTTAGCAGCTTTCTTTCTGGAATGCACCTTCTTAGCCAGATAATCCTTATAAAAACCAGCTATAGGATGCCTACTAGAATTCCAAAGGATTGATGTGTGTGTGTGTAGGAAGTCAGCTGAGTTTGCAGCAAATTCTTTAATTAATACATAGATTTAAATTTTTTTTTACTATAGTTAGTCAGAAAATGTCAGTGTTCTTCATGGGAACAACTGAGATAAATCAGTCAGAGAATGTTTTGGGTTTGAAAGAACCTTAAAGATCCTTAAAGTTCTGACCTTCCTGCCCTGAATTTGGAAGGGGTTAATCCTTTGCAGCCCACTTTGCAGCCATATTCTAGGCTTAGTTTTTTTTATTTGTCTTCAGTGCACAAGCTCATACGAAATTATAGAACAAAGCAATATATTGACTTCTCTCTGAGCACAGAGCTTTGAAATAAGCTTTTACACCCAGGTGGCTCAGCCAGCAGAATTCAAACAATAGAGACATCTTGGGCTGCTAGATCAATGTCTCATACTAATGAAGTTTGCTTGAAATACTGTGAGGGTGAATCCTAAAAATCAATCTGTTTGTCTTTGGGCTAGAAAAAGGTAGTGTTGAACATTCATCCTTCCTGCCTCTAATTTCGGTGTTTAGTTCTTTGTGTTAATTATAGTTTCAGTCTTGTTAATTATTATTTCAGTCTTACAAGGTCCTGAAACTGCTGTTGGCTTGGTTGTTGGTAAAAGAACAGAGGGAAAGAATCAGCCCTGAGATGCTCTTTGCCTGCTGTCCCCAGAGCAGAAAAAATTGAAGAATTAAAGAGTGTGGAGGAATGGAAGTGAATTGGGAGGAAAGGAGAAATGAGGAGCACTGTCTGTGTCCTGAGGGGAACTGCTCAGAATTCTTCTGACAAAGCCACATTTCAGCCCCAAGTGCCTATTTGGATTTGAAATGTTTTTGTTTTGAGGCACTGTGATCTCAAAGTTTCACATCCAGGGCAGGACTCTGCTTTCCAGACAAAAGCCTTGAGAAACCTTGGGAGAGGCTTGGTGCTTATGTCATCATCTCCTCCTGGGGATCTGGATGGGATATCTGGGTGGGGTTTTGGCCAAGCAGAATACACTGGGTGAGCCTGAGGGGGAGCTCACTGTGCTGTGTGTGGGGATTAGGGAGGTGCTGAGAACACCCCAGTGCTCTGGAGCAGTGTCAGGGCTCTGCAGAATTCCTCACTTGGGACAAAATCCTGGGAGGGGACACAGGCAGGACAGCTGAGCCAAACTGACCAAAGGGATCTTCTCAGGGGATATCTGCTCAGCAGTGGGAGCCAAGAGAAGGGGAGTGTGTGTGTTCATTATTACATTTGTCTTCTGGAGTCATTGCTATGGCTACTGCAGCACTCCTTCCCAGGAGCTGGCTGGACATTGCCTGATGCTGGGCAGGAGAGAATAAATCTTTTGTTTTGCTTTATTAAATTTTCTTTGTCTTGACTCATGAGCTGTTTTTTTTCCCATTTTCTCTGTCTTGCTGAGGAGAGGAGTGATACAGCAGCTCGATGGGCAACCAGCAGCAGCCAAGGTCAAGCCACCACACAGAAAAGCTGGAAAGAAGGGGGGAAAATAACCATGAGACTTTAAACCCTTTCAAACTTCAAATTAGAGGCAAGGCTGCTCCTCCTGCCTGACCTTGTCACCTTAAAGCCTCCACCATTAGTGCTGTGTTCTCCAGGTACAGATGCAATGCCCTGGAAGGGAAGGTTTAAGAGCTGGTGAGACCTGTGCTTGCAGTGCTGTGTGTGCAGTGCCTGACCTGTCTCCTTGAGCTGGAGAGAGCAGGTGAAGCTGTGCTGCCCCACCCTCCAGGGCATGGGCACTCAGCTTTGGAGCCACACATTGGACTGAGGGACTTGCCAAACTTTGTTTCATGGCTTGCCCAAGGACACACAGCTGGTCCTGGTACAAACAGGAGCAGGGATCAAGGATTTGCTGCTTTAAAAGGAGCAGAGGCAAGACCCTGCAGCCTGCCATGGGTGTGGAACTCTGGAGATTGATGTGGAATGAACTCTGATCCCAACTAGGGACTGTATTTCTGGTGGCACTAACTATACCTGAAGAGAAAACCATAAAAACCCCTGACCCACCTTCTTATCTTTCCCAGGCAGCCCATCCATACAGACCACATGAAATCCACCTGCAGGTGGGTTCTGATGGTTCTGGAGCCCAGCTACACTTGGGGCAGGCTCTGTGTGCCCGTGGCTCTCAGCTCTGCTTGGCACAGCTGGTTCAGAGACAAATGTTCCATCTGTTCCCTCGCTGCCACTCTGAGCCAGCAGCAATGACAATAAAACACTCAGGGGCTCTCTGAGGTGCAGATGTAACTCTTCCCTTGCTCACACAGCATCACTGCTCCTGTTGGTTGGATTGATGGGGTGTGAGGCAGTTTTCCCTGGCAGTAGCACATAAGAACCTGCAGAATAAGCACTGGGGAAGGAGCTGTGGTGTGGGGAGGGGCTGTGCCATGCAGTGTGACAAGAGGGGACCATCACTGTGGGAGGACACTGTAAATGACCCCTCTGGTGCAGATGGAGACAGCACTGAGCCAGCAGGAGAGCCTGTGGGAAAAAAAATATCTTCATTTCTTTGGGGTGCAGTGATGGCCATAGCGAAGTTTGGTCCCAGGAGCTCTGCAAACATTGGCTGCTTTAATGTGCATGAAAGGCTCTGGAAATGGAGATGTCTGTGTAAATATTGAGGTTGTTGATGGTGACAATGCTGGTTAAGAACCTGGGTGGAATTAGGGACTTTTTTCTTGGGGTAATGGACTAATTTTGCTTTATTGCTCTGTCAGGATTTACCCTTCAGCGTTGCTGTGCTGTATCTCATAACTAGAATTACAACATCCACAGCAATAACTATTATTTCAGTTCCTACTGGAAAAGTCTGTGTAATGGCCTCTGAGGATAATGTTTCTCCTAAAACCTGTATGTTGCCAGCTTACACAAAATTGGGTCTAAACACTGCAGATTTTTCAGATTGTTGAATCACAAACCCTTTTGAGTGCAATGAGATGGGAATTTAATGGCAGAAAGCATCAACATTTTAGCTTTTTATACAGTATTAATTGTCTTAGCTGGGGCAATGCCAAATCTATGTGTATTTAAAATAGCCTGTTACCATTTAATTGCTTTTGCTATACCTTAAACATGTCCTAGCTTGAAATTATGCTATCTCTCCAAAATCTGTAAATCAGGTTTAAAAAAAGATAAAAGCAGGATGCCAAAAATCACTCTTTAATGCAAAAATGAATTGAAAGGAAAGGAGCAGGATGAGAAGAAAATGTGAACTGTTGTAAATCAGAGATGCCAAGGCAAGAGCCTGAGCTGAGTGCTGGGGTCCCTGGGTGCTCTGAAGTGCTGAGCAGAGCTTGAGGGCAGCACCTGGAGCAGAGCAATGTGTGAACCCCTTGTGCATCTCACTGCCTGCCTGGGGGAGGAGAGGATGGGGTTATCACAAAAGGCTTTGCTTCATTTTAGAGTTTACTTCAGGCAACACAGAGTTTTGAACTGTTCTTATGAATAAGCTGTTAAACACCACAGGGGCACTTTTGTGCCACAGATGCTGTGGACAGCAGGAAACCAGTTGGTATTTGGGTTTTTTTGCCATGTTGGTGTTTTTGTTTGTTTGTTAAACACCCCTGTGATTTTAAACAATATATTTCAACTATCTGCATGTCCCCTCTTTGATCTCCTTTACTGGGACACAGACTTTGGTGAGTACTTGAAGCTGTGCTAATGAAATCATAACCATATTTCCTCATGTTAATTCAACTGGACTTTTTTTTTTCCTCCAAAGTTGATGCAAAACCAATTAAAGCATGCTATTTTTATTTAGCAATCCTACTAAATACCCTATCATTGTGTAAAGTAGGTACAAAAATTCCTTTCTACTCCATAAGAATTCTTTGTGTTTTAATTTACTGGAACAATACAACAAATAGAGTAGCTCTTATATTCTGAGGAATCAGAGAAATACTCAGATCTCCACACTTCAACTCACATCACTACTGTCATTACAGTGACAGCTGGACATTTCTTAATTGGGAAATATATTTTAAGCATTTGGGGAATAACTGACAGAATTTTTTTAAGCTATGCCTGTTATATATGTATTTTTATTTAAGGTCTCAACAAAATTCCAGGTTTTCTAGTAAGGTATGTTGGTTTAATAGTGACTAAGAGTGTGCCTAAATTTATTTCAGTCTCTGTTTCACACAGAAATGAAGCAATATTTGTTAGGGTGTCTTCTTTCTGTTCCCAGGGTTCAGTCCTGCCTTCTCTTTTTCCTCTCCTGGGTCTCCAGGTGCCTGATGTCTCTGCTGGTCACAGAGTGGTTGTGTCTGGGTCTGAGCACTCTCCAGGCTTAGGGAAATAAGAAATTTGATCTTGGTATTTACCAGACTGGTGGAAACCAAACTTTGCAGAGTCAGTGTTGTGATACAAGCTCTCTGTAGCCATGGCCAGGAGCTGCTTTGCTGTTTGCTCTCCTTTTGACTTTGATATGCTCACACAGAGCATCCCTGACCCACTATTATTAACAGATTTCCCTTTTTTTGTGCCTCCTCTGGGCTTTTTCACTTGACATTCTCAAACTATGCAACAGGGAAGAAGGTGAGAGTTGTAGCACTCAGGATACTTGTTCCAGGCAATTGCCATGCAGCAGTGTTTATGGAGCTTGAATGTCAAGCATTTTAATAATCTCAGCTTGGCTGAGCAAGATTTAATTATTAATAAGAAGAACAATGATCCACAACTGTAAGCCCACCATGGGCATGAAAAAATATTGCAGTTTTTATTCATTATCAGTTCTGCTTAGCATTCCAGGGTTTAAAGGCCAATGAAGAGTCTGATCCCATTATATCTATAATAAAATTTGAAGGAAATAAATATTCCCTGTCATATAGTCTAAAGGAAGATGCCTTGTGCCATGTTCTCAGTTGTTGTTACACATAACAAAATATTGTTACTACAATGCCAAATGTGAATTTGTTAATATATCTCAGAGGTGTCTGGTTTATAGGCATGTTAATTTGGTTGGATAAGGCTTTTTACAGCTCTGGGGTTGTTCATGTAAGCCAACAGAACACCCAGGTGAGGGCACCTCTACCCAGGACATGCAGAGATGTGATCAGGATCCAAACTAAATCCATTTATTTATGGCTTCTCTTGGAACTGTGGCAGCGACCATGCTAGAGGAAATTCAGCACAGTAAGGACATCCTCAAAGGGGAACTGTGCTGAGATCAGTGGCAGGAAAAGTATTCCATGGATTAAATCAAGCCACAACCATTGCCACAAGATTTGCTGTGGGTTCTGCAGAAGTTTCCCAGCACCAGCTCCATGTGAGTTTTCCACACAAGACCAGGCTGGTGCAGCTCCTAGGAAGGAATCTCTTCCAACTTCTTTTTGCACTTAATCAATGTGAAAATACAAAGAGGGCTGGTGCAGGAAGAGCAGAGTGTGCCACAATATTACAAATGGTCATTTCTGCAGAGTGCTTCATTGTGCCACATTTATTGGAACTGTTTTCCAGAGGCTGCCCATAGTTAAAATCATGTATCTTGGGGCCAGAGCTTTGCACAACAACAATATGGCTCATTGTGGGAACAAACAGCAAGTGAGTTCAAAAAGGCTTTTTTTTTTTTTTCTTCAGCCACTGGTGCCTTAAACCATGGAAGTATAATATATTTTCAGTAATTACTCTCTGCAGTTCATAATTGCCCAACATATGCAGAGTGGTGGGAGTTCCTTTGCTGAGCTCTGGAGAGTTTCCAGCAGGAGCAGCTCAACTGCTCAGCACCAGCAGGAGAGATGAAAACCAGACATGACCCTTCCTTGGGCTATTGGCCTGCTCCGTGCTGGCCTCTCACTTCAACCCAACATTTTGGGACTCTGGGAATTATACATCCACAGGAACTACATAACACATCTAGGAGAAAATAGGTTTTAAAATTATCACTCTGTACCCCCCTGTAGAACAGAGAATATAACTTTCAAATTATTTTGTATGATAGAACACAGTACCTGTTCAAGAACCATTGATCATCTCAATCACTCATCTCCTGCTACCCTTGGGCTCAAAACAGACAGGTTTTCAGCCCCCTGGCTTATTTATGACACACAGATTTTTACCAAATCTCTTGTGCCCAATGCTCAAATCAAAAGAAAACCCAATATTTGAGTAGAGGGATGACACTGCTCAAAGCACCTTAACCATAAATTTGCCACTCCTGTGCTCTTCAGCTACCTTGAGATATTTGTGTATCTGCTTCTTCACCTCTATCTCACTTTGCTACCTAAATATTTAGTACAAAAGAACTGAAGTGAGATATTCTGGGTACCTCCAGGGAGCCTCTTGCCCTGTCTCAGGGCATCTTCCCCTTTTCTGCTTCCCCTCCCCATGAGGAAATGATTCCTGCTTGCTTTATTTCCACCTCCTGGCACAATTCCTGCTTGCTTTATTTCCACCTCCTGGCACGTACAACACCCCTGGCTTGGCTCTTCCAAGATGTCAGGAAATCATTTAGTTTGGAAAACACCTGTAGGATGTGTCTCCTCTTGCTGACATTGTTTTTCCACGGGCACAATGCTGGTGTGAGCAGTCCCCCACCTCAGGGGCAGCTCAGAAAACAGAAGGTGAGGTTTTGTAATGTGATATTGAACTGTGTTTTAAGTCATAAAGATCCATTAAAAAATCTGCACAAAATCCAGGTAATCCCTAAAGAGACAGGTGATGAGACAACAAAATGAATTTCCATAAATACCCAAGGTAATACTACAGAGGATGTGAATTCTCCATTGAAAGAAGAGCAGAAATTATAACAAAATCACTTTAACCCATTAAAGTGGCTAAAGACAACCACTGGCTTGTACCATGCATGTCTGAGTAAAACCTTTAAAAATTGTTTTTCCTTCAGTATCACATTAGGTTCTCTGTCCAGGCTGTCGTTTCAGCCTCAATCATCTACACTTTACAAGCTCAGACAAATATCTTTATGCATTTTTCCCCAGGTTTCATAATTTTTCAGTGACCTTGTAAATGTCTTCACTTTCTTGTGCTTTTAAAAACCTCTCTCTAAATATCTTCTTTGTTGTATTGTCTCTTTTTTTTTTAAAAAAATAAACTCATGGAATTTAGCTTTGAGGCTGCTAGGCAGTGAAATAGAATTGGGACCAAATATCACAGCTATTGACTGCTTTCCTAGGACTTGCCCTACTTTTGCCTGTGAAAACTCAAAAGTTTCTCTCCCAGTGACAACTTTTATTAGAGAAGTGACAAGATTCAGAATGTATCTGTTTAAAACATAATTATAAAACAATTGATCAGGTTTTTATTTTCACATCTCTTTAGATTTTTTTTCTTCTCAAATTGATCTTCAGGTTAACTATTTTACTTTAATCTAAATAATTTAAAGGTTGATGGTTCTTAGTGGAGCTGTTTTTTAGTGAGTCAGGTCCTCAAATGCTGTAAACCAGGGTAGATGTGATAGATATGAGATGTCATTCACTTTCCCTCTAAAGATAGAACTTAAAATCTAACCCAGAATTATTCCTGTTGTAGTTCACTACTTATTTTTCTGTTTACATAAAGATTTTTTCAATACAGTAATTAAATTTTGTCATTGCAGAACAAGGTGTACAGCCCATACAATGAATCCCATGGAGCAGGCATGGAGATCAATGAATAAACAAAACTAGTGAATCACCTTGTAGAAAGATGTAAAATCTCCCAAATATTTTTTTTCTATTCTTTCTTTATTTTTATTTAATATTTTGTTAGCTGCAAAAGTTCAGACTTGACCATACCAAATTGTCTTTTAAGTCAATCCTTTAACCATTCTGTAGCATCACGGTCTAGATATTAGTATTGACTATTTTAAGATCAATACAGTTAATTACTAACCATTTTCAGGGATCTCTAGGAAAAAAATATTTTCTGCCCAAACTGGGGAAAGAGCTGTGAGCTCAGAGCTCCTGTGCTCCTGCAGCAGGGAAGGTGGTGACAGCAGAGATGGCTGTATATAATTTTGCTGCTTTAAACTTGTGGTTATTTCTTTTTTTTGTTGGAGCTGTGGCTCTTCGTGTCACTTTTCATGGCTGTGCAGTTCTAGTCTGCCTTAGGGCAGCAATTTTCTGGGCTTCAGAGAGCTCTTGTGTAAGTGGAAAGAGAGGATAAATAAGCACATTGGTTAGCCAGACAAGACAAAGTGTAGGTCTGCTCTTGCATAGCATCTAGCTCTCTGTATTTATAAAAATAAAGAAGAACCATTTCAAGTTGCTTTAGGTTCCCCAGAGGAAGCAGAGGAATTTCTTTGGGAAGAGGTACAGTAATTTCACGATTATAAGCCGCACTGAGTATAAGCCGCAGGTTACAATACAGAGTGTGATAAAAGGTATCTGTTCTATCACCATCTGTTGAGGGTGGGGGCAGTGATCCTTATCTCCATGGGAGATATTCTGCTAATGGGCCATCCATTGAAACCAGGCAGGGCATTGTTCTTTATCTTTTCACAGCCCATCCTTCCTCCAGCCAGTCATTTTCTGCTCATGGCCATTGAGTCCCACTGTGGCACTGATAAAATTACTGCATCCCATTGGGAGTTGCTCCAGCCAGGGGGAAGAGCCCAACATTTCTTACCAAGATAAAAACAGAGGTTTTGGGACACTAAGGGAGCCCCTTTCTCCACTGGACTCCAGAGGAAAACCGGATTTCTCCACATCACCACTGGAGCTCCGGAGGGAAACTGCACCTTGTACAGGAGCACTGCTCCAGCTGAGCCACATCTGTCACTGCAGGAGGATGCAGCCACCATGGAATGGGACTGCTGCCAACACCCTGCCTGACGGGTGTCAGGTTGTACTCTGACTGTGTCAGGGTTTGGGGTTTGTTTTTTGTAGTGCTGTATTTCTATTTTAATTTCCCTAGTAAAGAACTGTTATTCCTAATTCCCATATCTTTGCCTGAGAGCCCCTTGATTTCAAAATTATAATAATTTGGAGGGAGGGGGTTTACATTCTCCATTTCAAAGAGAAGCTCCTGCCTTTCTCAGCAGACACCTGTGCTCCAAACTAAAACAGCAACTTTTCCTTCTTTGTCCATATATAAGCCGCATCTGATTATAAGCTGCACTTCGGGTTCAGACCAAAATTTTAGTCAAAATGGTGCGGCTTATAATCGTGAAATTACTGTAAATATTTCAAGAGAAAAATATCCTTTTCTTCCCATTATCTAGATCATAGTTTTCAGTGGGAACTCCAAGTGAAAAATGACAAGTGTTTACTTTAAAGAGTTCTGTACACCTTGATAAAGACACGACAGCAGCCATTAGGATTGTTGTTCTTGTCAGAACTTGGGATGAAGTTTTCAAAAGCAGTCAGCCTCCTGTTCTGCTCTATTTCAGTACAAATTAGGATAAAAGCTGAATATCCAGATATATCAGAGTGCTTCAAAATCCCAATTGCCAAACAGCAGGGAACAGGCTGGGCATGCAGGGTGCTCATCCTCTCCCTATCCAGGTCAGAAAATAGAAGTATTCAAGTGGGGCATCAGGCAGGATGGCTCTGCCTGTGCCAGGAGGGTTCTCCTTGGAGGACAAAGGGCTTCAGGCTCTGCGGCAGCCCCAGAACCCCCAGCAGATATTTGTGTGTGTTTAACCATCCCCAGCCACATCAGTCTGTTTCTTGATGTGCAATTTTTAATATGAACAAAGTTTAATGACAAACTGCCTCTCTTTACTTGTTCTTAACCTGAATTTGATGTCCCCATTTCTTCTGCTGAAGAGACTCTGCACAAATAGCCCCATTGTCTTTGGAATTCCAGATTTTGCCTCCTTTTTTTGCATCCTTTTGCTGTATCTTCCCTGAGCATCTCCACCCCAGGGTGAAAATTCCAAGCCATTCCAGACCTCAGCTGATCTTTTTTTTTGCTCTCCTCCTTTTTGACCTTTCTCCTGTTAATAGGGAGGTGCAGAAAGATGCAGACTTTTCTCTGAGATTAACAAATAAGGCAATTTTTTTCTGTAGGATCTTCCTCCTTTTGCTCATTCTTAGAGGCTCCTGTTGCATTTAATGCTGTCAGATGCTTGTCAGGCTTATGTTGCACCTCCCTGCTAATTACTGAATATAATTTATCTGCATATTAACTACCCCAGTCTAGTCTGATTTCAATGGCTTTATAGCCACTTCTCAGTAATCTGTTTTATGGATGACTCTTCATTAGGATCAGGAGATATCGCTGTAGGGCACTTTGTAGTGCTGTATTTCCAAAAATAAAAAAACATTTCTGTGTTGGGACTTAGGTTTGTGTGTGAAAATCTTAGGAAAAGCAGAAAGCCATTAAAAAATGCTAATTATTTTTACTACTTCAGTAATTTAGCAAAGTATTTATCACATTTCAGGTGTGGGTAGGATGTACATGCACAGGTTGTAGTCTTAGCTTCTAAAAACTGCTGGTTACAGATAGTGTAACCCTTTAAATTGTATTTTCATTTACAAAAGAGAAAAATTGAAAGTATTTTTCATGGAAAGAAAGAGCTGTTTACTTGTAAATTTTTAGAATAGATATGTTGATTTTTCTTTGAGTCTGTTTTTTTTTCCCCATTGCATTCTTCCCTTTTCAGTTTTGCTACTAGGAAAGGAAAGTTCCCTGAAATGAGATGGGAGCAGGGAAAATGTGACATCACATAATTTTACCTCTTTTTTTTTATAATGAAGAAATTATTGTGATTTTTTTTTTTTAAAAAAAGCAGACTGCTTTTCAGTGAGAGGGTTTTTAAAAAATCCTTAATAGAGAGCTTGAAATTCTTGCAATCAGCCTGTGAATGTCCAGGCTGAGCAGGCACTGTGATTTTGGGAGGCTCAGGGGACTGAAGGATGTGCCTGATGGGGAACCCTTGAGCTGTGTCTAATCCCAGCCCTTCTGGAGGGCTCTCCAGGGAGCTGCAGTGTGATTTCTGGCACTCCTTTCCTGTGGTTCTCAGCAATTGTTCCTGCTGTTCTTCCTGATGATGCTCACAGGGAGCCTAAGGAGTGATTGAGCAGGGCTGTCCTGGGGGGCACTGCTGGATTTTAGCCACTGGCTCTGCCAACAATCACTCCCTTTCACTGTGCTGCCTTTGAAATGTCAGGCAGGGCACTGGAGGTTAAATGGTACATTTTGTGCTTCTAAAATGCAGAAATGTGCTTCTTTTAAAATGTGCTTCTTTTAAAAAGTGCTTCTTCTAAAATGTGATTTTTCTAAAATGTGCTTCTTCTAAAATGTGCTTCTTCTAAAATGTGTTTCTTTTCTTCCTTTCTGTTCTTATGTCCTTCAGGACTTGCTTTTGAAAGAGTGGCCAGGTTAAGGCAAGATTCTGGCACAGAAACCAGTGATTCCTTTTGGGGTGTTCAGTTCAAAATGATCTAATTAGGATCACTGATTCCTCACAGTGAAAAGTTTTTACAGAAATGTGTTGCCTTTGGCTAAACTTTGGATAAAGGTATCCCTGGTCTAGAATGATCAGATTTTGGGTGTATCCACAGCAATAAATGTATTTTCATTCACCAGGAGAGCAAAGGGAGGATCTCCTTAGTTTCTTTGTCTTCTACTGAACTTGAAGAGGTTAATTTTGAAGGGATTTGGAGCTGTGAGAAGCAGAAATTTGATAACATCATAGAACCATGGAATGGTTTGGGAAGAACCTTAAAGATATCTCCCTGCCTTGGCAGGGACACCTTCCTCTACCCCAGGCTGCTCCAAGCCCTGTCCAACCCGACCTTAAACACTTCCAGGGATGGGACAGAACATATTTAAACATACTTCCATAAAATTTGTCATCAGAAATTAGAGGAGGAAACAGAATTTCATGGAGCAGGCTTGCTGCCAGGCTGTGTCTAGCTCAAGATACCCTTTAATCCTTTTTTTTTTTTTTTTCACTGAACAACTTAGTGGATTGTGCAGTGAGTAGGCAGGTGCTGGGTTTTTGGATCACTTCTTTTACAGAAAAGTTCTTTTTCTGTTGTGATATGGGTAGGAACCCAGTTTCCACATTTAATAAATGAGTTACCAGGCAGAAGAAAAGGGCTGATCCCCTTTCTTGGGACACATTACCTGGTGCTATGTGGGTTGACTCCCTGTCCTGGAAGATTTAAACCCTGTTTGCAAGACTGCAAACCCCAGGGTGAGCAAACATGAGGGATGAAGTGAGAGAGCCAAAATCACCTTGAGTAATGGTGCTCCACTGCAATCACAGCTGGCTTTGCTCTCGTGGTAATGGAGCTGCTTGCAGGGGTTGGGCTGTAATGAAGTTTAGTGCTGCAGACCAGGGAACCTGATGTAATCAGATATTCAAGGGAGAGGCAATTAATCCTTCATTTAAAGACACTCAGATCAGCAAGACTTCTCCTGTTAAGGACATAAATAAGTCTTTAATGTGGACTTCATGATAGGTAACTCCTGCAGAGGCATCTATCAACTGTGTATGATGGTAATTTGCAACTCCCTGAGGAGTTGGAGACAACAGCTGACAATTTCTCAGTCTTTTTTTGCTGCTGGCATTCACAGCAGGGTTTGCCTCTTGCTCAAGGAGCGGGCCTGGCCCTTTAGAAGATTGATACCACTCTAATTTTCTACTGTTTTAAAGAAGATAAAAAGTTGGCTTGAAGAAATGAAGAGGTTGGCTCTAAGAAATGATACTTCATGATAGCTTATGAAAAATTCTACATCAAGCTTGTGGTTCAGCTGTGCAAATAAAAAAGGGCTGGGCTGTCATTAGAGGTGCTTAATCAGAATAAGGGCACTGCTCGTTAGGACCTCATTCAGAGTACTCATGCTTTGAGACAGATCTTAAAAAAAATAATTACTTGACAAATAGAGTTTCTTGTAATCTGTTTCTCAACTGAAAGCTCTGTGAGTGGTTTTATTCTTTTGTGGATGTTCTCTACTAGTCTTAGTTTTACTGAGGTTGGCAGCTGTCATGTCCTTACCAATTTAACCAAAAAATAAAGCTTTTGTAGCTAAAGAAATAAAAATCCATGTTTTGAAGACCCAACTGCCACCAGCTGGCTCAGGCTGGTGGGTGCAAAGCCCATCTTGGTGCCTCCAAGGCTCTCTGTGTGCAGGGAAAAGTGACTTTGGCACAGTCCACCCAAACATGCTGTTCTCTTAGGCAGTCTCTGTGAATTGATGATTTCTTCATTTACTTCTTCTTAGGATTCCTCAACTTCCTTCCTTGCCCTTTCTGTGCCAGCACTGTGGATTTGAAGTTATTAGTCAAGAAGTAGTAGATTTTGTAGTAGGTTTTGTACAGAGCACTGGGGCAGCTCCTCTCTGGATCAGAGGGTTGATCTGCTCTCCTAGAGGTGAGTGAATAAAGCCTGGAACAGAAATGCTCACCCCAACCTTTCTTCCTGTAAATTAAAAATAGAAGTGAGGTCAGAAGGGGAACTTTGCCTACAGTGTGTTACTAAATCAAGCCCTCGTGACAAATTAAATTAAACATTTAACATAATTGCTTTGTTTATCATTACATAGACAGTCATAATTACTGATGTTGGTTAATTTTTATACCTGCGCAGTCTCTTCCTGACTTTATTATCCAATCAGATCAAAGTCATGCATCCAACTTCCTTACAAAAATCAGTTAATGTATTCTGCAGAAAAATAAAACATCTGAGTGGGAGTGGAAGTAATAACTCACACAAAAGGAAAAATAAAAGGAAAAAATATTACTGTAGAGCAGTGTTTTTCTCTCTTTCCACTTTTCCTATACTCCTGCTTTTGTTGGTAGCTCTGCATATTCATGAAAGATAGATACAATCAATGTTTTGAAGGAAAATATTTATCTTTTTGATGGACTAGGCATGTTTTGTGCTGATGTTATTCTTTTTTAAAAGACAAAAGTTTTCTCTGCTTTCAACAGAAATGCTTGTTCATTATAAATATGGGAAGTAAATTACCCTGGTTTTCTTTAGAGTGTGATTTAACACACTCAAGAACTTCTTGCTGTCTCTCTCAGCCTTTTCATCTCTAGATTTAACAGCCACAGTTCCTGAATTATTTGTTTTCACTGCAAAGAAATATGCAATAAGCATATTGTATAATGATAGTCACAGAATGGTATCCTAAAAAATATATCTTTATATGTGTATATCAGATATGACAGAGCATATAAAAATTAACTGGAACAGGAGAAGTACTAGCAGTTATAGAGTAGGATATGAAATAATGTATTTGCTAATATTGATTAGAAAAAAAAATTTTAAAACAGCACAAAAAGAGGGAGCTGCTCACAGCTGTATCCCAAGGAATTAAAAGGAATGGGCTTGTGATGTTCAGGAAGGTTGAGATAATTCCCCACATCACAACTGCCAAAGGATGACCACAGATTTGTAGGATGTCTATCAGAGACACTTTCCTGGAAGATAAAGACAATTCAATGTGGAAGAACAGAGCAAATAAACATTAAATTAATGGAATTAGGGAAAATCCTGACTCCCTTGGAGAGCAGAGGTTGATTAACAGCAACTCTGCCAAAGAAAAAAAGTTAAATGGGAAGTAACAGTGATCTAATGGCAGGAGCTGGAATTTGGAAATAAAACCAGACTCTGGGAGAAAAAATCCTGGAGGAGGAAAGATGGACCAGAGTTCCTCCCTGGCAGGGCTTCTGTGGTTTCCCCTAGAAGAACATTTCTAGTTTATGGAGTGCTTAGCTCTGATTTGCCTCCTGTGGCAGTTTTTGGGCTCCTGCAGCTGTACAGGCAGGAATGTGTTCATTCCATATGGGTGGAAAGGTGGGAGACTGCTCTGGTAGCTAATTAAGAACAGGGTGTAATGATGATTCTGTAGTTTTGTCTTAACCCAACGAAGAAGAAAAATGGGCTAAAAGGAACCCAAAAAATCAAGTGATGATGAAAGTTAAACCCAGTGTAGTCCACTAAAAAAGAAGAAATAAATGAGTTTTTCACTACTTCTGATAATTATATCTATAAACACCAGTTCTTTTTCAACAAATTGAAAGTTGATTGTAAGAAAACAAAAAAACTACAATTGCTTCGGCTTGTTATTAAGAAAAAATTTCAATTTCCTAGGGAATAGGTAAACCAAGCATCAAAGCACAACAGCATGACATTTCTTGTTTTTAATCATTTTTCGTGTGACATTTCCATTGGACACATCAGAGAAAGCAGCAGGCAGGCTGCTTTGGCTTTAAAGTTGGAGAAATAGAAATAGAAGAAATAGATAATTCAGATTCAAACAGATGTAAGATCAGCATAAAAGATGCTCTTTTGGGGAAGCCAGTGACATTAGCTAATCAAAAAACCCCACATTTCTGTCTAAACTGCTTTTCTTTGCTAGATCTCTTGAGGCTGCCAGCAGCAATCACTTTGTTAACCAGAAAACAAAATGGTAATTGAAAATTCACTTTAAAATGCAACTTTCTGAATCATTCCACGCCCAGAACAGGAAATTATGGAAACCTAATGGATTATGTTAAAAAGAAAGAGCTGGCTGGTGAGGCTAATCACAGTGAAAAGTTTCATTGAATGTTTGAGGAATGAAGAATGTGAATTATTAACAAAAAACCCCACAAACCATAACCAAAATTGACCTAAAACTGGAGCAGAAACCTTAAAGCTTTAAAATGGAAAGAAATGGAGCGAAGTCCTGTCCTGGGACTGATGCTGAGACCCATAAATCTGGAATTGTTGGGTGATGCTGGGCAGGAGAGGCAAAGAAGGAAACCTAAACCCCCACCAGCCCCCCACACCTGTCTCTATTTGTGCCCTGCAGGAATCAGTGTAAATGGTTAAACATGCAGGTATTTACCCCAGAACACAAACAAAGCATGAACTCCCAGCAGCACCACTGCCACCAGAAGTGTTTCCATCACTGTTTCCTTTGCTTGGAGCTGTATTTGAAGCTGAATCTTTTCATGTCAATACTTAAAGCCTTGTTTTCCTCGTGTTTAGTCTCTGGAAAAGAGAAGCCACATCTGCTCTGTGGGGACACACCAGGCTTTAGAGCTTTCCCCAGAGCTGGTTGAGGACAGAGGAGGTGACACTGCTCCTGCATCCTGTGTGCTGTGAGCACATGGCACCAGCTCGTGGTTTTGGAAGAAAAATTTTTTTTCCAGTTTTCTGACATGGGAGGAGAAGCTTACAAATATAATCAGCTGTGGAGACTGATACAGTGACTTTGTGCTGTCCTAAAACAGGTTAGTGCTGCAAATCATTATGAAGGTGGGAAAATTCTCTCAATCTTTACACAATCTAATTATTTGTTTAATTTTTAAGAGTTTATTCTGAATTTAAGTCCCTGGTTTAGTTTTCCAGGACACACACAAGATTTCCTGCATCTGTTGTGTTAAAGATGAAAGCCTGTTGCTTTCCTGCCTGAGCAGGATTGTGGGGATGTTTTCCATCTCCCCAAGATTTTGTCCTAAGGTGGCATTTAGCTCCATTTTCCACCTGAAATTTTAATGTAATATTCTAGATTCTCCTTATCCTTTGGGCTCATCTGGGTGCTGGCTGGAGGGGCAAAGGGCTGAAGGGTCACTCATGCAGGGCATCAGTTTATTCCACATTCAGTCACACAGAGGATTATTTTGCTTTTTCCTTCCTTCAGATGTCTGGTTTGATCCAGACACATTCTGCCACACAGACCCCCTGGTTCCTCAGAACCTCTCCTAACAGATTAATTTCCAAAATTTGAAAGGATAACCCATCCATTTAGCTGCAATGTTGGCACAGTCCCCAAGAAGTAAATCCCCCTGACACACTCTCAAAGTCTGAATGCTGAGCAACTCATCCAATTTTCAGAGTAGATTTTAATTCTGTTCATTAATTTGAAAAGCAATTACATACCCATGTAAAGTCAGCATGCTTCAAAGAAACAGCTGAAAAACCAAAAGGATTGCAAAATAGCTACAAGGCATAAGTATGTTAAATTTCCAGTTTTTTAAAACTTACCTTACAAATGCATGTTCTCTTAAATCATACAAGCCATAAAGTAAAATACATATGTTAAACCCATCATCCTTGTTTCTTTGCAGAGTTTACATAAAGTAAATTAAATTATTGTTTCTACAAAATGAAAGTGGCTTTTTAATACAGATTAGTGGACTCAATTCTCTGTTCACGCTGCATTTGCTGTTATAAATCTGCCAATGGCAGCCTTATTGCACCTGATTTATCTGTGACATTGTGCTCTGCTCTGTAGGAGCTGAGCTGGGTTTTGAATGGGTCAATAGTGGATCAATCCTGATGAAATCTGGACATTTCTCTCATGGATCTGCTGCTACTCCAGGTGCTCTCCTGGAGAGACAGGGTGGGAGATTATCAGATAACCAGATTCTTCACTTTCCTCCCTTATTCCTGTATGGGATCAGAATATGGGAATTTTGAGCACAAGGCTGAGGCATTGCAGTTCCTTTGAGCCTTAACTGCATTTGCTGCTTGTAAATCAGGATATTGTAATGCATATATCTTTATATATTATTTAGTAAAAATTACAAAATCATTTAGGTTGGAAAAGACCTCTAAGAGCACTGAGTCCAACCTTTAACTGATCACCCCCTTGTCAGCTCAGATTAATATTTGATCTGTGGTGAGTTCATGGGGGCAGTTTCACAGCCTTTGATAGAATTATCCATATGAATAAAGAAACAGAATATGTGAGTGGAATTGAGGTCTGTCCTGCACATTCTCAAAGGGAATGCTTATTTGTTCAAGTTCTGGCTTCACTGGAATTGAAAATGGAGAAAAGAAGTTCCACAAACTTTATGAAGCCATTTCTTCAGTCTTACCAGTATAAAAGCTTATTTCTGAAATTGTACCATGTACTTTAGGCATAATTAGAATAAAGAACTGCTGTTTTTTAGATGTGGCAGGCTTGGCCTTTGCAAGCTGGTGTGCAGAAGGCATTTTGTGCTTCAGTAATTTAAATTCATTTTTTCATTTAGGAAAATTACCAGATAATTATGTTTAGTGCATTGCAGATGTATAAAATCAACTTGTTGCAGGGGCAGCCAGGCTGTGTTGCAGGCAGCTCTGGCTGTGCAATTTGCAGTTATCACTGCATTGGGGCGTGAGGGAGCAGCTCTGATGGGTGTCCTTAAATTCAGTGTATGGGTAGGATGTTAATGTGGTTGAAGCAGATTTTCCTGCAGTGGTTTTGCCTTTTCCAGCTTGGAAAAATTATCTGCTTTTGATCACATGGCACCAAGCATGCACTTGCTTACAATTGTCCATATGGAATTAACCCTGGTTTGCCCCTCTCCCACCAGTGTCTGGGAATTGTTGGCATGTCCTGAATATTCCTCTCCTCTGGGAATTGCAGATTGGGGATGGGAAGGTTCAATTTGCAACTCATTTGTTGCCCTGAAGACTTGGGAGAAGTCTGCTCTCTTTTATGAAGGGTCAAAATGTAACACCTGAATGAGTGACATTCTCTGTTTTTTTCTACAAGCCTTGTGGCAGGTGTTGAAGGCACTGCTCTAGGAGGTGAATATCCTTTGGAATTCAGACTGAAGCTTTTCTCCTGACTCCTGAAGCCTCAGAGAAATACCTGCCTCACTTCCTTGCCAGTAATCCTGGTTCTGGCCAAACCTGCTGCAGAAGTGATGCAGAAAACACAGCAGCTTTGTCTGCTTCCTGAAGAGAAACAGAAATGTGTAAAAAAAGAGTATTTGTAGATGGAGAGTGATTGGTGATAATTTTAAGGTGATTCAGACCCCTTTTCATATGTGCTTTCTAATCAAGTGGGAGATGCAGGTGGAGCAAGCACAAGCTGAAGCTCTTCCAGCACTCACATCATGAACCTCCTCAGCTTCTCCTCCCAGTTGGCTTCATGGACAAACCACTTTGATCCAGGAAAGCTGGTTTTTTAAAATATTTTTTTCCTTAGCAATTTCTATTACTGAAAGGTTTGAGGGAAATATGTAGTTTTAAACCCCACTGCAGAATGGGAGATTGTTTTGCCATTTCCCCACCATAAAAAAACCAACATGACGTTCATAATTCAAAAGTTTGACATTGGGGATTGCTGTTGCTGTTAAGGACTGTTTTTAAAAAAACATGAACTCTTGATCCTCACAAATGGCAGGAAAAGAAAATTCCATGAAAAGCAGCACTCCTGATACATGAATATGAAGATTGGTGCAATACTTCCCCAATGCCAAATCAGTGCAAAGATTTGAAAGGCTTGGAATTTTAATTATTTACAGAAAATTACTTAATATGCCATTGATTCTAATTATTTTGCTGGCTATGGCAATGACAAGGCATTTTAAATTTTATAGCATTCAAAACAGTTATTTTTTATGTTGGATGTTTCTTGAAAGGTAATTTTCACCCAATTTGCTTTTCATAGGAAAAGGTTATCTTAAAATATAACCATTGATAAATGGGTCTGACAACATAACAGACTGCCCAATTTTTTTCTCCTGAAGTTCCAGTGAATTTGAAGTTTCAATGGATGTAGGATTTATGTATTCTCAAGGAACATCTTTGATTAAATAAAATTAAATACTTGACTTTTTAAAGGTCAGCATGTTATATACAGCTGGTAAAGAATTGGACTAAAAAAGTTTTACCTTATTGATGCAAAAAGTGTAGTTGAGGGGACTGAATCTGTAAATGAGCAAAATCCTCACATGAATCAAGTTGAGAGTGTGAACTTAAACACAAATTAATTTGTATCTGTTTCATGAAGCACCATCAGAATTCTTTCCACAAATAAAAGTGAATGAGGTTTGAATCCACTTTGTCAAGTATAGTGTTAGACATAAATAAATAGTTTAAATTTGAGAAATCTCTCATATTCAAAAGTATATTTGGTGTATAAGGCTGTACATAGAAGGATGTGAACAGGTTATGATGATCTCTGAGAAAAAATGTTTAATGAATTACAGTTAGATTTTCAAGGAGACAGTCAGTTGAAATGTGAGAAGTTCCATCCTTACAATTCATCTGTATTTTTTTGTTAGAAAAAGAACAAGCAGGAGGAGTGCCCAAGTTGCCCTTAATTTGTTCTCTAATTTGGGCTGCAACCTCCCTTTGCAGATATACCTGGAACATGCTGAAGTATTGTTCCAGTGTGTGTGTGTGTGTATGCATATAAAATTTGTTTACTTAGAATTAGAAATCACTTGTCAAGAGCAATATCAGGTATCTGTGCCATACAGGTAGTAGGTAAAATCTTCCATTCCATCTGTAAATTAATTGGGTACATGGAGAGAAATTGAATCTGAAAATACAATGTATAGGAAATTCAACTCTGATGTCAGTGCAGGCAGCATTAAGTTAGCAATTAATAACGAATATTTTCATCAATATTGGAATTTTTTTGCATAGAAAGACTTGCATCCTTGTTTGATGATGTTATTCCATGTTCCTCTGTGCCTGGTTGGCATCATCTGAAATTCAGGCTGGTTTGTGCAGACTTTGGCCTTTGCTGTGTGAATTTGCATCAGATTGTTTTCCCAAAGGACTTTCTGTGATAAAGTTTTGCAAAACCAGATTATGAAAAATGTAATAGATTCATGCATTCACTTGATGCCATGATTTGGGATGGGCTCTTTCTCCTGGTCCTCACCTGGGAAGATCCTGTGATGTGCAGTGCTGCTCTTCCTTGGCTTTACCAAATGTTTTCTGCTGATGTGCAGCTGTGCTGGCTCCTAACAAAACTCCTGAAAAAACTGTCACCTGAAACCAGCAGCATCCTCAAACCCTTGGCACAGACCATGACATTTAAAAAATTTTAAATTAAAAAAAAAAAAAATTAAATTTTAAAAAGTGAGACTGGAGGTTTTCCCCTCCTAAGTGCACTTGCCTGGGCAGGGTGAGTGTGAATCAGGTTGGTCTGTGTCCTTCAAAAAACTGTGAGAAAACCTGAGAGATTTCAATTTTCCTGTTTGCAAAAGTAAAAAGTTTAGTCCCCAGGGCAATATTGCACGTGAATGATTTTATGTTCAGCATTATGATGATGCAAGCCACAGCAATGTGGAGTGCTGTAATAGACAGATGTAGATGATTATTTAAAATGTTTTTGTAATTAAGTTGCCCAATTCCATTAGCTTGTAAGTGTCTACTACTCAGCATAGCTAATAGGAATTTTATGGGGAATCAATTAGGGTGGGCAAGCAGATTCTCTGGCTGTTATGATCTGGAAAGATAAGAATTCAGGAACAGAAATAAAGTTTCTCATTTCTCTCAGAATCCAAACAAATTATACATCTGGCTCAGGGAGCAGTTACAAATAGTGGCTTTTACAGAAAAGCTGTTTGGAAAAAACCTTATACTAAACCCAAAATCTTAAATGAAGAATACTTGTTAAATAGCATGGAACAGCTGGGCTAACATGACTAAAAGAAATGAAATTCATAATTAGAATATTGATGGCTTGTAGCAATGGCTGGGAACAAGCAAATTGTTTGTGGAAATCTTCTTAGAGCTGGGATTAGAGAAATGGATGCCTTGAATGAGAATGATTTGGTACTTAGGGTAGAAGTGCAAGCCCTAAATACACATAGAAGAGCAGGGTGTAGTTCTGTGGAATTACATAATTGTGCTTTCATTGCTAAGCTGGTTTTTTGAAGTGTGGGAAAGAAATGTAAGAGGATTTATGACTGTGAATTAGGAACTGGGGTCCTGTCACAGCCAAGGCTTTGTGTGGAAATTGGTGGTGGTGCCATCCACAGCCCACATTGCAGCAGGAAATCCATTCTGTGTGAGATGGTTATCTCCCCTTGTCAGGCCAGGGGAATTCTGTGCAGGGTTACCAAGGGGGAAAATTCAAGCACAGACTGTCAGATGAGTGATTTCTGAGGAGCTGAGCAGCCTCTTGGAGCTCAGACTCCAGACCAAAGAGATTATTTTGAAATTCATTAATTTTACTTCCACTGGGACTGGCTTTTGTCAGCATCAGGGAATGTCCATGTCACAACTTTTCTTGTTTTATTTCTTGTAGTGGTTATTTTCTTTCATCTAAGATATATTGCTGCAGAGGTTTTCTTTCTTCAACTTTGCACTGTAGATACCCATAATATTGATTTGTCCAGTCCTGACTTGCTGCTCTGATGCAGAATGAACAAAAACCAGAAGATATTTCATTGAAATAATTAACCTAGTGGTGCCACAAGTTAAACTTTAAATGATCTGACACTGAATATGGCTGGTGCTATTGCCTGATGGGTTAGTATTTCTAAATGTTACTTTTACAAAAAGCCCTGTGGAAAGAATTGTATTTTGTTGTAACTATGTTTGAGTTTTGTAATGGTAGCAATAATAAAAAGAACACTAATAACAGTAATAATAAAAATGCCCCAGTATTTCCTGGTGAATCTTATTTTATTTTCTGCAGGAGCTTTATTTTCTTCACAGTTCAGAAACTTTTGCCTCCTTCCTTTTTACTTCCTTATACATTATTATCTGAAAAATGCTGAAAAGAAGCAAATTAACAATAAAGTAAAAATGGCCTTTTAATACCTTATAATTATCTAGAATTAAATGTACATCTCTTATCTGTTCATACACAACCTGTATGCAGTGCTGAAGGGAAAATAACATGACTGTTGCTGATAAAGCCAGCAAGAAACAATATAAAAAATTTGGAATTTTTCTAAAGATTCTTCAGAATGCCACTAGCAGCAGCCCAGGGAAAAGGATGTAGAGATGAAGTTTTGTGTTTTTAAGTCCTGGAGGACTTTAATAGAAAGGATCACCATTCCCTCTATAAAAAAAGGATAAAATAATGAGTGAGTGAAGACGTTTAGATACAAAATTGTTCTCTCTGGAGTCTGTTATGGGTAGAAATCAAGTCCTTTTCATTTATTTCAATATTAAACCCTTGTTACTGCCCATTCTGTACACCAGTGGATCAGTTTCCTGTTCTTGTGGTTGTTCCAAAGGTGATTTTCTCACACCTGCACAGCTGCTCTGAGCTGGAGAGCAGCCAGAGCAGTCCCAGGGTGACTCTGATTCCACCTGATCCTGATGTTTCTGAGTCCTGCCAAACCTCAAAGTGTGCCCAAGAGCACTGCCACTCCTCCAGTGCTTCCCACTCTGAATTCACAGCACAGTGATGACCTTGAGGGTTTCTGGAATCCAGAGAACATTTAATTCCCAAAGACAGTGCAACAAATTCACCAGGAGAGGCTTTCAGCTCTGCTCCTCATTTGAGCACTACCACCCCAAAAAGAGATTTAGACCCCATAGCCACTGAGATTCCTATACAAATATGTACTGCAAATTGTATTATTTGTGTCCTTCTGCCCCAAGGAGTACTTTGTGCCCTGAAGGGGCTCTATTACAGTGCTGGAGCAGAATTAAACCTCCTGAATCTGCTTTGTTCCCACCAGTTTTAATATTTCTAATTCATTCTCTTAAATTAGAATTGTAAATGGGGACCAGATCCACCAAGCTAATTCTCTGTGAAGTATTCTTGAAGATTTGTAAATTAAATTAATTTTTTTGGTCATTTAATATCAGTGTTTATCACTCAATCTAGATATGCAGACCATTAAACTTAAAATCTTGGAAGGCGTGAATATGTCTGTAAGCTGCTGTAGTACAGTTTGTGATGTTCATTATCACTTTGCCATTCTGTTAAATCCCTTGAGACTTTCTCTTCTAGATTTTAAGGCTTTCTTAATTATGATTAAGGAGCTATTAAGCCATTTATGCACAGGGCTTTTTTTGATCAGCTGCATTTTGATGCAGACATCGGGCAGAAATGAGAGAGCTCATTGACAGGGACAGACATGCAAGTTTAATATGCAAGTTTATATATATATATTTATTATTATATATTTATATATATAAGGCGTGCACAGGCTCACTGCTCTGACAGAACTGTTCACTATTTATTCTTTACAAAGCCAAAAGAAATAATTCAATTTTCTAGGATTTGTTTCAGGCTGCTAGAGCATCAGGTGTCAAATGAATTACTTTTGTTCTTATTCCATGTTTGCTCACAGCTTTTCCAGGTGCTGGCTCCCTCAGGGCTGCCCAGGCCATTCCCAGTGTCCCAGGCTGGGTTCTGATTCCTCCCCAGCTGCACTGGGGACAAGACCCCAATGTGAAACACATTTCATCCATAAAAAGCTCTTTTTCAGCTCCTCTGTTTGATACCATGGCAATGTTTAGCCCAAACATGCCTGAGTCCCCACATTTACCCCACCAAAAGTAATTTTTTGTGTGCTTTTCTCCATCTTCTGTTTTCCATTTCACACAGGAGTACCCAGCACTGTCTGCTCCCCAGAGCCTCAGTATGAAATGATTGTTGCTTTCTGCCAGGCAAAAATATCAAAAATATTAATGCTTTCCCCCCCTTTACTCCTCTGCCCTTCAAAGTTTCCAGGTTGCTATCAACTTTTGTATTCCCTGTTTTCTGGCAACTCCTACAATTAATTTAGTGTCAGTGCTAAGGAGAACCCCCAAATTCTTTTGTCCCAAACATCCCCTTTTCCAAAAGATTTAGTTCTCTACCTTGCCTGAATTATTTTGTGTAAGAATTTTTCTCTGAAGCAGGGAGGAAAGCTGAGGTTTTTTCAATGCAGCATGGAGGAGCCAAGCTCTGGATCTGATTTTATTTGAGAAAGCAGGGAGAGTACTGACAAGAAGATTGATATAATTTATATTCCATTAAATTCACATTGAATTTCTGCACTTAGCATTAGACATAAAAAATATTGAGCTGTCCAGTGGCAGATATTCAGAATTTTCTCTTTCCAAGCCTTGGAGAGGAACAACTTCACCTAAAGGCTGCAGGACTGTGTTTGTCCAGCTGGTCTGGGACAGAATCACTTCCCCAGTCTCTGAATCTTTTGACCTCCCTTAAGCAGAGAAATGCAAGTCAGCAGCTTGAGATGAAAATTTTAATTAATTACTGCAAGGTGGTTAATAGGCAAAAATTTCTACCTGTGCCATGTGGTTTGAAAGTGTGTGCACCTGCAGAGTGAGGCAGGTCACAGGCACAGGCTGAAGTCAGCAGGGCATTTTCAGTGCAGCTAGTTGAGTTTGTTTAAGGATTAATGATTCTGCTTTTATATTTTTGCTAGTTTAAATTTTTTTTTTTTTTTGGTTGTTCATGGCTTTCTTTGTTTGATTTTTGGTCTTTCCGATTTCGGAATTAAGAGATAGAAGGGTTTTTCAAAACACATGAAAAATTTAGTGGGAACTCACACTAATTATTTTCTATTTCCATTTTCTTGGGAGCAGTAAAACAGACCTGGCTGTGTAGGGAAAACCCTAAAAATGCAGGAAATAAACTACCTTTTGAGATTCCTGGAAGTGTCAGAGGTTGGACAGGGCTTGGAGCAGCCTGGTCTGGTTGAAGATGTCCCTGCCCACATCAGGGCAGAAGACTTTACAGATCTCTCCAAAGCCAAACTATTCTCTGATTCTATGGGCAGCTAATCACTCAGTTCCTTAAGTGTTGTTAAAAGTGGGGGGGAGAATCCAAATTTTGAAAAATTGGAGCAGATGCATTTTCCTTGAATGCTTAAAGTGGGAATGAAGAGACCCAGACCCCAGGTAGAACAGGGATGGAGGAGGAGGTGCAGGATGTGCTGGGAATGGAGAGGAGGAATTGTCCTGTGCATATCTCCCTGAGCTGTACATCAGGACAATCATCATTGCTGGAGAGGAGGAATTGTCCTGTGCAGAACTCCCTGAGCTGTACATCAGGACAATCATTATTGCTGGAGAGGAGGAATTGTCCTGTGCAGATCTCCCTGAGCTGTACATCAGGACAATCATTATTGCTGGAGAGGAGGAATTGTCCTGTGCAGATCTCCCTGAGCTGTACATCAGGACAATCATCATTGCTAGAGAGGAGGAATTGCCCTGTGCAGAACTCCCTGAGCTGTACATCAGGACAATCATTATTGCTGGAGAGGAGGAATTGTCCTGTGCAGAACTCCCTGAGCTGTACATCAGGACAATCATTACTGCTCCTTTAGCTCAGTGCCCTGTACTTGTGTTTGGTGCATGTTTACAAGGCACTGTGGAGGTGAAAGCTCTTCTGGAGGTGATGAGTTTTGTGATTAATTGCCATGATTAATTGCAGAGCTCGGTGGTGTTCCTGGTTCCTTTTAGGAACTCAGGGTGGCTGCTGCTGTGACAATGAGGGTGATGAACCATGTCAGAGCCAATTACTGCCTGTGAAGTGCTGGGAAAAGGCAAGGGGGAATTGCTAATCCATCACATGATTGCTATTGGTTTAGTTTATTTATCAAGCAAGAGATTCTAGAATTCATGAAGCAGTCTTCTAACAGGTTTAATTACCATGATTTTATTTGTGGTAGGCTGAGTTACTCCAGCTGATCTCCATGTGTTGTTATTATTTGTAGAAAATTGCTGCCTGTCCCTCTATTTGGCTTTTATCAGGAAAAAACAATATTTTAATATTTTTTTCTTCATCTCACTTATCTATTTCAATGGAGGGAACATTCAGTATAAAAGTCTGCAGGGTTGATTTGGCAAGAGCCCAAGAGCAGTTGCAGCAGTGAGGTTAATGCACAGTATTTTGTGCTCTATTTTGTGTTTCCAAACACGTGCACAGCATCCACAGATGAATCAACTTCTTTTGCAAAGTGAAGCTCCATAAGAGCAGATATGGAAACTACTCCATGCAATTACCTGTGAGATGAATTAATGAATGGCATGACTGAGTGATATCTGAGCTACAGGGCACTCATTAACATGAAGGCAGGCTGAGTTAATTAGAGCTCATTTTAAATGTTAAAACTGTGTTTTCCTTTTCCTCTTGAACTACAAAAAGTGTCCCAGTTCAGTAGGTGAAGAAAGGTGATCCTCAGCTGGGTGTGTAGAAAGGAGAAGTCATGAAAAATCCTGGTTCTGCCTCGTTTTTAATTAGGCTGGCACTGAACCAGGGTGTACTTACCTGAGAGCAGGTCAGCACCAAGGGACATTGCTCTTTATTCTCCCTGGAAAATCAGCACTCAGTTTATTAATTCAGTTTATCAGCCAGATAAAAAGTGAAAAGACACCACAACTTAAGAGTTTTTAAATAATTTAAGAGCTACTTTTTAGTGTGAGGCACAATCTTTAAAAAATGTAATTAGATTGAGTGATAGTTCTTCATCTTGAATGTGGGAGAAGATGAGGTGAAGATTTGACTTTCTGTTTATTTAATGTTTTACAAGCTGAGTACATCCAGAAACAAAATTAAAAAAATACAAAAATGTGGCACTGAACTTCACTCCTTGAGTGAATTTCACAGTGCAACTTCAAACAGAGTTACTGAAATTTCATTCAATAAAGCTTCCATTTAAGCATGTCAAAAACTAATATTCAGAAGAGTTTTGCTCAAGTTGTGCCCATTCCTGAATTGAATCCCTTGTCAGTGAAATATTGCTGAGAATATAAATATGCTACTGGCATATTTAATCACTTATTTTAAAATTAATGATTGTTCATACCACAGATTTCATGTTTTATTTGGGTTTTTGTAGTAATCATCTCCTTCTCCATTGGGCAACAGCAATTTATTCAACTGAGGAGTGACAATAATAAATCATCCTGTAAAAAAAAAAGTGGAAATATTTAATTTTTCTTTTTTTACTCAGTGTTTCTTTTGGTTTTCACATTTATTTTGTTTGAGATGTTGAGTGAGCTCAGTGCTAAACCAGAGCAGAGACTGAGGGACGTGAGACCTGGATACAGAGAAAAAGGATGGATAGGACTTGGCTACAGAGAAATGAGATGGCTGGACCAAAACCTTGAAGGACAACAAGTAAAAAAAGGTGAAAGAGGTTTTAGAACATTGAGCAATTACTGATATCTGGCAATTTCAAACAGGTGGGTTTTTTTTTTGTTTTTTTTTTTTTTACTTGAAGTTGACTGAACCTGGTTTTAGCACTGGAAAATTTGACTATTATGATTTTTCAAAATCTGTTACTTGTAATAAATAAGAGTGCAATTTCCTTAAAGATTTTTAGAAACAGATTGAAGTTTTTTCTTCAGCTAACAGTGTTGGGCATGACTGAGTATTTTTGCTTGTTTCCTAATTCCTCATACCACCCTCTAATTCTTGAATTTCCTGCTTCTTTGTTATGTTTAATGCACATTATTTATTTTTAGAAGTGGTTTGAAGCTGCTTGTAGGTTTGGTTATGATGTTATATATATTTTCTAGGTTAGCTCATGATTTCTCCTGTGATGAAAGGCACAGGTAGGCTTCTTTCAAGATTTGAAAGAAACTTTGTCAGCTGGTCCTTATCAGCAGCTTCTTGCTGTCCCTGCAGCTCTGCCCTTGGGCTGCTGCTGGGAGACAGAAAAATCACTTTTCTTGCAATTATATCCTAACATAATTGTGTGTTTTGTGAAGGCGCTTCCAAACCGGAAGATTTTGACATTCATTTAAGTCATCCTGCTTTCACTTCCAATATTCACTCTTCAGAAGAAGTAAAAATGCCCCCCAAAATGAATAGTGCATTACTGAGCTGAAGGAATGTGATCAATAGGGCTACAGGAAGCCCCAGTGTGAATATGTGGGTGAAAAACCACTTCATTGGTCTGACAAAATGAGATTTTTGGATCTCTAGTGCTGATGTCATGCCACTCATTTTCAGCAGAGAATGCAGTCCTTGCTGAGACCTGTAAATTTAAACCTGGTTTAAAAGTGAGTAGGTTTTGTTACACTTTGTGCCTTGTGTGAGAGAATGGGTCCCAGCAGAAATCTGCAGCCTAGAGGAGCAGCACTGCTATCATGAGATGAATTTCCTTGCTTTATTTTAGGTTTCATGGCATCATTTCCTGACTTGATGGCTCATATTCTATTTGTTATCTACCTGCATGTGATAAATGTGCTCAATCTCTTTTGAATTCCTGCATTAAACCTTACTGGCTTTATCACTTGAATTCATGTTTGTTTGCTAGGGCAAGAGAATTGGTATTAACTATATAAATTGGTTTCTAGATTAGTGGTTTTGTTCTTTCTTAATAAAAAGTGGGAAATGGTATTTTTAGAGATCATTTGGCCTTCAGGGTTTTCTCTTTCTCCTTAGTAATCTTTTTTACTTCAGCAGAACTGCTACAGAGCCTCAATTTTGTTTTCAGTAGCATGGTCCTGTTCACTGAGCTCCTCAATTTTGGACAAAATTACATGAGTATTATTTCTTTGAGAGCTAGAAAACTAATAATTGCCTTTCAAGTTTTAATCAGGCCTTTCAATATGACACAAATTGCTAAATTAATTGTCTTTTTTTTTAAGATACTGGTCAAATCAATGAAGGTGACAATTGCCAAATGAGTTTGTTTTACAAAGCCTTCCAACAAACTTTCTATGATTGATTTTTTTTTTTTTTTTTAATGAGCATATTGCATTATCTTTGTGTTCTCTTGCATTCCTCATGGAGCAGAAAGGCAGTTTTCAGTCATGGCAGTTGTGTGGTGATGGAGATCCCTTCTGGGCAGCACAGAGTAGGAGGGATGAAGATGTAGGAGCAATTAGCAGCTCATTTGCCCTGGCGGATTATTTATAAAATTATGTATATGTAAAATTCTTTTATTTTATTTTTTAACTGAAATGCTTTAAAATTAATGTAAGCCTTCTTAAATTCACTTTCTGTGTCTCTTCTATGCTCCTACCTGCATGCCTACTGATTAAAAAAAAATCAATGTTGTCTTATGCTGTGCCTTTAGAAGCAGGAAGTCATCCACAAAATTTTCCTTGAGTCTGTGAGTCAGGGAAATTTGACCTTCAAAGGTGGTCAAGCAAAATACTGTTGTAACACAGAACTGAGTTCATTTCCTATGGAAATAGCACTGGCAAATAATTTTTTTATTAGGCAATGAGGCAGTGATTTCAGTTCACCTTCCCTACTACTCCTTATTAATCAGCTGCATGTCAAAGGATAATAATTAAGAGAACATACAGAGAATATTGATTTCTGTCAGGTTGTTCTAAGTTGCATAAAAATCGGAGATTTGACAGATGATAAATACATCTTGATTTATTTTTTTTTTCTTTGAAATCATTCTGAGCACATTTGGAAATTCCACTGCTTCTCATTCCTGCAGAAAGGCCAAGAGGTGATTGTCCAGTCCATTAGAAAATGCTGCACTTCTTCCCTACCAGCAGCACCAAAATGAATGAAAATGCACATCATGATTCTGTTTCAGTAAGTGGCCACCTGCACGTCTGACAAGAAAGTGTCACGTTTGCAGAGAGGCAGAAATGTGAAAACTCCTGACACCCATCAGAACAGAGAGAGATGCTGAAAAACAGAGATCTAGAGCAATTATTGATAGTGGTCTACCACAGACAAATAAAAGTTGATGTTTACAGTCATGCTTGACTGACACCCATTTTATATAATTGCTTTTTTGTTCCTTACAGATGTTTGCTGTACAGTGGGGTTTTATTGGGATTGTGATTGAGCTGCAGATTGCAATTCCTGTATTTTCCTACCTTACACTTGTGTGGTCATTTTAGGATAGTGCAGCACCACTTTGCCAAATAAGAAATCCCACAGACCATAAAATATAACCAAATAAATAAATTTGATATTACACATCACACCCTGCACTCACAGAATATCTAGAAGAATCTGGTCAGAAAGTTTTGAATTCTGGCAGCTTGGAAAAACTAGAGCTCCAATCTTAATAGCTTATATTTAAAGCCTTGGACTCTAGGATCTTAAAGGTCTTTTCCAACCAAAATGGTTCTGTGAGTTCAATGTAACCTGTTAAAATGAGCACATTTTCCAGTGCTCTGTTCCTAAATGAAATTTACTTCTTGCTGCTTTAACAGTTAATAAATCCCAGCCAAAATTCAGTAAAGTTATATTGTGCATTTAAATTCAATAAAAACTGGTATAGTTTTAAATATATATAAGCATGTATAGAAATATGTTTTATAGACAAATACATTATTGATGTGTTGGATATCTGAAAATATATCTATTAACAGTGCACTGGTAATAAATTATTGGCTAATGCCTTGTTTGGGCCTCAGTACAAAATTCAAGGGAATGGAAAGGTTTTGTAAAATATTACCCACCAGAGAGACTTTTTAGCAGAACCTGCTCCAATGTCCACTGCAGTGTGGAAAAACATCACCTCACTCTCCATGAGGTCTGGATAAATGTTCCAGTGCTCACACAGAAACAAACTGCCTGGATTTGTTCTTGCCTGGAGGGCAAGAAGTTAATGAGATTGGGACACCTGGGAATGCCTGCAGCCCTTTCCTGTGTGTCTCTAGATGTGACAAAAATGCCGAGTGTTTGTAGCTTTGCATCAGGAGCACTTTGTCAGAAGCTCTTTCCTCCAGAGATATAAAAATGACAACTGCAGAGAGCAGGTATTTTGCTTCCAAGCCTCTGATCCCAGTGATGTTCCATGCCTGCAGATCTGTGTGTTGGTCAAGCCCTGATAATTTGGCAGAGCAATGTTATAAAATTCTGCTCAGCCTGTGGAGCTGGAGCTGGCACTGGGAGCTGACTCGTTTGTGCTGCTTGGAGAAGTTGCTTATAAACAAAGAGACTGATTTAAACTGCTTTGACATTTTAAAATATCAGTGTTAAATCCTCATTGATCTGCATGCTTGTGGTTTTTATTGAGAGACAAGAGCAGAATAACCTCTCTGATATTAACAGTGTTTCTAAATCATCCCTAGAAATTCTGAGCTGTGATTTTGCTGTTTTACTAATTTTCATTGTCACAACCATCTTGTTAAACACAACACAGTACAGGGAACTAGAATAATATAATAATTTTTCCTTAAAATCCAGTGACATAATGTAAAAGATAGAAAACCTTTTCAAATCATATTTTTCAGGGAAAAAAAGTTGCAACAAGCTAGTTGATTCTCCCTATAAAGAAGGACAAATAAAACAATATACTGATTGTATGTTGTGCCTGGCAAATTTGGCAACAGAAAGGTGGTGGTGTTGTTCTGGCCAGACCAGAGAGATCTTTGAAAGCAAAAAAGCCACATGGACCTAATAGGAGATTTCAGAAAGGTCTCTGTGTCATATTTTTGGTCATTTCTTAGAATGGGTAATGAATATCATTATTAAAAGAAGCTGGAGTACAAATTCCATGTGCCTCCCAGCCATCAATCCTACTTTGGATTTGTTTTTCACTCACAGAAATTGCCAGCTGAGATTTCAATGTGAAGGTTCTCAGGCACCATAGCAAAATTATTCTTGATTTCTGCTGGTAGAAGTGACCCAAATGTTCCACCCTGCAGTACAGTCATTAGTTTTTATAGCTGTCAGTACAGAACACAACCAGAAATCAAGCTTGGAACATATTTGATGGAATGACACATGCTAAAAAGAGAAATGTGTGGGTTCAGCTCAGTTATGTTCCAAAACATCACCATGTGTTGCAGCTCCTGACTAACTCGAGGGCACAATATTGTTTATACATTGGATTTGGCATTTTTACACTTTCACCATATTGGACTGAATTGGTTATATAAGAATCATAAAAAGAAATTCCATGTGCTTTGAGGGCAATGATATTATTAGCAAATATTTACTTCATTTACTTCATTCCATGTGATTTTTTTGAATTGTAATTCTGCTTTGTGCATGGTGTTGACATGAAAAAAAAAGGTAATATAGAGAATCATTTGTTTGTTGCCATATATCCCCAATTTGCTGGTCACTGGGCATATTTGACTTAAATATAATACTTTCAGCTGAATACAAGTATCCATTTTGAAAAAAAAAAAATTGGTTACCAGAATTGTATTATATTTTAAATCTGTCACAACTCTTGTCACATAATAAAGATGAGTGAATTAGAACATTTATTTTATTTTGGTGGAAAACCCAGAAAGGCTGTTAGAAATTCTTGAGTTAATCATGCAGGCTATTGCTCATTCCCTTGTGATTTTTTTAAAAATATATTCAACAGTTGGTGTACCTGTTTTGTCTTTTCTTTGTCACTGCAGACCAGTATAAAACCCTGGCTTGTGACTTTGTTTTTTTTTTCTGGAATGTAACTGAATTTCAGATTATTAGCTATTCTATTCAGGCTGTGAGTGCTGTAGTCAGCCTGATGACTGAAGCTGAATGCAGATAAACAGGCTGTGAATTTTGACCATGCAGAGTCTGTCTAATTTATATGTGAATTTTCAAATATGAGAATGTGGGCTTTTGGCATGAATACACTCATGATACTAGAGTGGACAAACCCAAAATTCTGTATGAAGCCTCAGCAGATATTTCAAAACTCAGCCCCTTTTGGAGTCAGAGCTCCTGACCTTGGAGCTGTGTGAAATCTTGTCCTAGTTTGGAGCACAGGTGTCTGCTGAGAAAGGCAGGAGCTTCTTTTTGAAATGGAGAATGTAAACCCCCTCCCTCCAAATTATTGTAATTTTGAAATCAAGGGGCTTTCAGGCAAAGATATGGGAATTAGGAATAACAGTTCTTTTCTAGGGAAATTAAAATAGAAATACAGTACTACAAAGAAACAAACTCCAAACCCTGACACAGTCAGAGTACAACCTGACACCCGTCAGGCAGGGTGTTGGCAGCAGTCCCATTCCATGGTGGCTGCATCCTCCTGCAGTGACAGATGTGGCTCAGTTGGAGCAGTGCTCCTGTACAAGGTGCAGTTTCCCTCCGGAGCTCCAGTGGTGATGTGGAGAAATCCGGTTTTCTTCTGGAGTCCAGTGGAGAAAGGGGCTCCCTTAGTGTCCCAAAACCTCTGTTTTTATCTTGGTAAGAAATGTTGGGCTCTTCCCCCTGGCTGGAGCAACTCCCAATGGGATGCAGTAATTTTATCAGTCCCACAGTGGGACTCAATGGCCATGAGCAGAAAATGACTGGCTGGAGGAAGGATGGGTTGTGAAAAGATAAAGAACACTGCCCTGCCTGGTTTCAATGGATGCCCATTAGCAGAGTATCTCCCATGAAGATAAGGATCACTGCCCCCACCCTCAACAGATGGTGATAGAACAGATACTTTTGATCACATCCTGTATTGTAACCCCAGACAAATCTGCAGGTTTGTTTGCAGTGGCAGCACAGCACGGCACACAGACACGACTCAATCTCATCTCTTGGCCAGTCTCTCACCAGTCTGTGCATGCAGCAAGAACAGAAACCCCAAACCCTCCAGCGGGGAGCTGGAGCCTCTGCTCTCAAGGACAGGGTCTACCTGCACTCAGGGCTGAGCTGGCCTCCAATCTTTGAAGCAGCTGACCACAGGGTTGGCTTAAAAGTGATAATTTATTCAAAAGAGAGGTGACCTCTGCCTCCTTGGGCAGATGAAAGAAAGCAGAATGAGGGCTCTCAGCTGGCTGCCCTGTGAGAAACATTTGTAGAAGGGCAAGTGTGAGATGTAGGAAGGGAGGCTTTGACCTTCTGGGGCTGACACTGAGGTGCTATAGCTCTTTTATTTAGAAAAATGTCGATTTTTAAGTGCTTGGAACATCTGCATGAGATTTGTGATGAAGTGATCTTGCTCTGAGGAGCGAAAGCTCATCTTGGCTCAAGGGAGGAATCACAAGGAAATGGAGTTTCCCTGTCCTTACCCATGAACAGGATTGACCCACGGTAGAAATGGGCATAGTGCTAACATGAAAATGTAGCCAAACATAAAGATTTGTGGTGTTTTTTTTGTGGCTGGTTTAGTAACAGGACATTTCTGCACTTTTTTCCTTGCTTTGCCTGCTATTTCCCTGAAAAATGTTCAAGTCTGTGATTGCATGCTGCCCTACAAACAGCTCAGTATTTCACACAAGCAGGAGTTCAAACCCACTTTCCCAGACCATCCCAAGGGTGATGAACGTGTTATGGACCATGGACAATCCCAGCTACTGCAATCTCAGTTCCCTTTGCATCCCTGCAATCTTAACAACTAAGTCAGCTGATCCTCACAACTCTATAAGCAATCAACTGGTTGATTTAAAATCCCTTTTCCACCTCTTTCAAATCCCTGTGAAGCTCTTTCTCCACATTACACTGCTCACCAGCACCTAAGCATTTTCAGTGGCTAAAATAAAGGACCCACAATAATTATCTGTCCCTTTTCCTTGCTACTTCCAAGAGTTGGACAAAAGGAGGTAAGTTTTACATGCCTCATTGTAAGAAAAATATATTATTTGTTTTGCTACAAACAAAGAAATGATTGATTTTGTTACTGAAACCCCTTTGTGGAAGGGAGGTGCCTGGAGAGGGAACCTGGGGGATGATCTCTCTATAAGGCCAGATAACTCTCTCCACTTCTCTCAGTAATTGATCACTTTAGAAGCTTCTCATTTTTGACCACATGGCACAGGAAACAACTTGAATGATGAAAACTCTGGGGCCAACCTCATTCCACCAGGAGGTTCTGTTGTTTCCTGATGACTTTGGCTTTTTGTGCAGAACTTCTTAGTGACTAATGAGGTTCTTGCTGCTTTGGATGGCACTGCTCTTTTGGTGGGTGTCAAAGCACCTCCTGCAAATGAAGAGCTTTTCTAATCGTCCTTGCCATGCTATTTTTGTCTTCTCTGATTTTTCTCTTAATTTTTATGACTTGGCATTAAGATAATTGGACTGTTGATAAGTGACTGCTGTTAAAAAAAGGGACTAAAATGAATCCTGTCAGATACCTGCGTATTATAGGCAAATTGCTTCTGCATTTATTACCAACCTGGGCCTCCCTTTATTAGTTGGAGACTTGAGTTAACAGAGGTGGCAGCAACCACACTTCTTTAATCCTGGGGTTTTTTGCCTGCTCTAGATGAACCTTCTTTGCAAATCTATCCTTCCTTCAGCTGTGTGTGGGGATATAACACTCCTCATGCTCAAGACTCTGAATATCCTTGCTGGTCAGAAGAGGTCTTGTAGAAACTGTTAATTTTGGGGATATCCAGAGATCCTGATGTAAATTTGTGTCCTAGGACACTAAGGTTTATTGCCTCATCCTTTGAAGTTGGGGCAGAGCTCATAATTCATTGCTTTGCCTTTTAATTGTGCTTCTAAATGTTTTTACACCTCTGGAATGCTTTGGGGATACTAACACTGAGAAAAGCTCTCTGCTACTAGAACATTTGACTGGAATGCAATGAGCAGCAAATCATTAGAAGCTGAAAGACCAGGGATGGGGAGATCAGGTGCTGATTCTCTGTGGCTTGAACGGAGCCCAGGGTGGGAATGGAGAAGATCTGGTGGTGGCAGCAAGGCTGAGACATTTGGGAGGTTCAGTCCTGTAACACACTGCGGGTGTAAGAGAAGGTTGTTTCAAATAAAGGAGTGGTTTACTTGTCATCACAACCTGGGGCAGCACAAACCTTCAAATGAGATCATTTTTGTAAGATCTAGAGTGCTAAAGTATTTTTGTATAAATACAAAAGCCATCATTGAAGCCATTGAAGACTGAAATCCTCAGAGTGGTAGATGTGAGGGAAAAGAACACCAAATCTGAGGCAAATAAAATTCCTCTCTAAACCAAAGAGCGATTCAGAAAAATCAAAATTTCAATTAGTGGACTAAAAAAATGCCCCAGCTGAACAGAAAAAAAAAAAAAAAAAGTAGCCTAACCCTTATTTTGGCAGGTAGATAGGATGTGTTGATTGATATATGAGCATTTTATGAGTTTGCAGATAAATCAGATAAAATATCAGCTCATTTATTTAAATTGAGAAGCGGACACTGAGGAGTTTGGTGATTATGAACCTATATTCAACATAAGGTGAGCACTTTGGAACAAATGTAGAGGTTTTTTTTAATAAATGGAAAACTTTTCCACAGAATTTGCCACAAACTGACAGTGCTCTTTTCACAGTGTGATTTTTGTAATTATCTCAGTGCAGAACAATCATCAGTTGCTCTAGGAAAGAATTAAGCCCGCAAAAATCTTTACAGAGTGACTTTGTTCCACCGTACTTGAGATTTCCTTGATGTGCTGTGCTGAGCTTTTATTGCAATATGGGTAATTATTGTCATTCTGCCCAGAGATGTTGCTCTTAATACTGCACTTCAGTGGCTAAATTAACCACTGGTATTACAATTGACATTTCCTTTTGAAAAATAATTAGAACTCAGCCTAAGATTTAATGAGCCCACATACTAGAACTGCCCATTATTTGTTTTTCCATCCTGAACGTGCTAAGGAAATGATATTCTAAAAAAATAATAATTTAAGTAATTGTGTAATATTTAGTGTTGTGAAATAATCTTGTAACCCTCTGTGATTCTTGGAGCCTAATTAGAGTCTTTCAAGCCAGGTTATTAAAATACCTGGTGTAAATACTCACATCTTCACCTGTCTCTGTTCTGGGCTGTTTGTTGAGGGAACCTGTGCTGGCACAGTCCTGGAGATCCTCAAACGTTGTCTTGAGAGAAAAGGGAGCTCAGCTGGAGCTCTGGAGCACGAAGATTTCAGTGCACAGAGATCTGTGTGAGACCCAGGCAGTGCATCCAGCCCCAGTGTCTCAATCCTGCATCATTAAAGTCAAAACACATCCTTTATTTTCTTCTTTCTGCTGTCTCTACGTGTGATTTTAAGCCCTTTGGAGCAAAGGCACACTGTGTGTTTGCTAGAAAAGGCAGAAAACACTGGCTGTGATCTCTGTGCAGTTTGAAGGTTTTACCATCATTCTAACAGAGATATAATATTGTTAAATCACTGGACATATGCTGAGTTATTTTTTTCCCAAGTATTGCCTTGGAGCACGGCTTTTCAAAATGGTTGGTGCCTCCTGTTTCCATGGGCTTTGGATTTTCAAGATACCAAAGTCATTATCTTGGAATTCCTGCTTATGGATAGAGACTCTGAAAGAATTTGGAGTCAGCTCTCAGACAGGGACTTTTTGGGTTTTGTTGTTTAGTATATATCTTTTATTTATTTATTTTTAATGAAATATTTTAGCAGTGTTCTGCTGAAAGATAATAACACAAAGTACAACAACAGCATAAAATCCCATTGGGTTCTCTAAACACCTCTCCCAAATGCTAAATCATGCTAAAGCCTTCAGATGTCCTGCTGAGATAACTTGACTTAATTATACAACATCTGACTAGCCTATCATCATATAAAGCATATTTCATCTATATCTTGAGATTTATAACCAGGGCATTTTTTGTTTCATGATGTATGTGCAATGCTTATTTAAGCTGCTTTGGATTCTGAGCTGCAATTACAACCTCAAAAAATGGCACATAACAATTTTAAATTTAAAAGAGATCATTGTACATTACTGGTATTGTAATCAAGATGTTCATGAAAGGGTGTTTATTATGTGCACTTTTCTTTTTCTGAAATCATGCTGCTCTCACTTTAGTGAGAAAAAGTAACTCTTTGGAAAAAAACCAAACTCTTTGAAAAAATCCCAAACAAACCCAAACTGACCCCAAATTGCTTCTGCTCAATAATTGCTGAGAGCAGATTTATCCCCAGCAGTTGGAGAGCTGGGAAGGTGCATTTTGGCTCCTGAGCCTTTGTGTTGATGCTCAGATTGTCAATTATATTCTCAACCTCCCTTGTGCATCAGAAGCTTTGATATCTCAAACTCCTTTGATCTCCAGAAAGCTTCTGGCTCGAGGATAACTCATGGAGTTGTTTACAAACGTTACAAGATAGATTCTCATGTTCTATTATCTTTTTAATGAGCACAACCTTCTTCCCCAGGCTGGGATCAGGACTGGGATGTGCTTGGTGCTGTGGAGTGCATCTTAAAGCTTCTGATATGATATTTTAGCTTTAAAAATTGCTAAAATCTACAGAGAGGAATATTCTAGTTATCATTTATGGTTTGCAGTGGCTCACAAAGTCGTCAGTCTGTTCAGTTCCATCAGGTACAAATGTGTTTTCCTAAAGAAGTTGCTCACAGTGCTGATATTGTTACTGCTCTAGTCTTAGACTGGGCTGGCCTGGCCCTCTCTGTTTAAACAGAGTTAATGGAAAAAGTGAATTTTAAAATTTGTTTTTCAGGTTGTATAGCAATTCTTCCTCTAATTTAGTACTGCTAAGCTGTACAGTTCTCTTTGTGGGACAGATCTCTCATGGATTTTCAAGGATTTGTTCAACAAGAGCCTGTATTTTGATAATTTATTTGGCCTGAACCCCTAATCTAGTCCAGCAAGAGCACACTGTTTTTCAGCCAATGGAAAGCACAATCAGTGAGTTGCAGTGAGAAACAACCAATGTTCTGCATAAATCAGAATTATCCACATTACCCACATAGAATCCACCCAACTGGCACAAGTTGCCTTCAGATTCCAAAAGTTGGGAGCTTTTTTGCTTTCAAGTCAAACCAAGAGGGGAAAAAAAAATAAAAAAATCTTTGTGCTATGCTCATGGTTTTATGGATTTTATGGTGGATTTCACACTTTGAACCTTCTCAACCACTCAGAGTGTCAAAGTACTGAGAGATCCAGACCTCCAGGAGAGGCTCCAGTGCTGTAAGAGTCATCCTTCTAAATGTGGAGAGTGATTTGGTGGCCCCAAAGCACAACACCTCTCAAAATGGAATTAAATTTAAATGTACTCAGAAATGACTCCTGCAGTTTACTTCTCAGCCCCCTCCTCTCCATCTGTGGCTGGTGGGAGTTGAGCTTACTCAGAAATTTGCTGAGGGTGCTTAAGACCTTGCAGATGTTTAAATTTGAATGCCATTTGTAATAGGATATAAATAAAGTAATACTGGCTGGCTGCAAAATGTAATATCTTGGAAAGCAATGCTGAAAAGCTGTATGAGACAAAATGGGGATTTTAAAAAAATTTCAGCTGCTTTTAACCTTCTTCTTTAGATGGAATTTCAATATCTGCACGGTTTCCTGCAAGTTGTTTTTTTTTTTAAATTGACTGGGTGCAATGTAAACCTTTGTTTTAATTGAGTTAAAGAATTGTTAATGGTTTTAGAGACCAAATTAGCAGATCCTGAAGCAGGACAAAGTTGGATGGAGCTGCCAAGAGTTGAATCTGTAGCATCATTCTCTATATTCTCATCCAAATAAAAGAGAATTTCCAGGCTCACCATCTTTGCAGCCCACCACTGGACCCACTCCAAGAATGAGCATTCCAGGAGAATCCTTTTATTTTGTTATTTTCAGTGACAGCAAAAACAGCTTGAGGGATGCTGAATACAAACACTTGATTTGCAAGGGAAGGTTTATATAAATGATGATTTGATTGCATGTGGTGGCAACAGTAAATACATCACTAATGGGAATGAATCCTCTCAGGAAAATAATTTTACTGCTCTGTTCCACAGTGCAACCAAAATGCTGTAAAGCTTTGCCCTGAGTTAATCATTGGGAATATTGGTGAAGAATAGTGAGCATTTTGAAGGAAGATGGATGTGTGCTGTAAACCTGACATAATTTCATAGCTTGTAGACATGGGTAGTCCCTGAAGTATCTGCCTTGCAAGTAGGAACATGGGTCAAGAGGAAAGAAATGAGAGAGACTACAGCAAGTGCTGTGTGAGACTATTGCCCCTGGCATGAAATATTTATTGTTATTACAAGCTATATTCAAACCAAATGAGAATACAAGACCTTTTACTTTTCTGAAGCTGGAAATAAATTTGTTTTGTGGTTTTTGTTTTGTGGTTTTTGTTTTTTTTTTTCTTTTGTCTGCTGTCTGCTGGCGCGGGTTTGTAAACACTTTGATGCACTGCACGAAGATTTTAAGTTTGTGATGTGGTAAGGTTGGGCCATATCTCCCAAGATTAACCAGTGATTAACATTCCCCACCCATAATCTGTCAAAGTGAATGAAAACTTTGCTGTTGACTTCACTGGGCCCTGTTTATTTAAGCATGCTCTAAAGGGGAGAATGGATACCCAGCTTCTGTGCTTTATTTCTAAAGTTTTCAACAAATCTCTTTTTAATATCCCTAAAAGTCACCTTGTTCCATTAAGGAGGGTGAGTTACTGGCAAATAGAACCATGACTAAGAAAAAAGAGGATTTACAAATGGGCTTGAGGAGAATGATGGGAAGCTGATGTTCACAGATCACTCACAGGGCCAGTGAGAGCAGACACCTCAGAGCTCTTTATGTCCCTGCAAATGTCCCTTTGCACTGAAACCTGATGGAACCTGCTCCCACACCTTCAGTTTCCTAAACAGACCTTGAGAGACAGCATTAGACCAAAACCTAATTGAAACTGGGGAAATGATGTGACTATCACAGTCCCTGGAAGCCCCTGGGACCTGGATCTGCTGCTTCACCCAAACCCTGATGATGTGATAAGAACAGAGCAGCAAAGGTGCTGCAGGACTGATTAAAAACAAGCACTTAATGAGTTCATGTTACAGAGAAAGCAAAGGGCAAGAACCCTGCTTGACACACAGAGGGATTGTTTTCAACCTGCCCTTTCCCAAGTCAGTGAAATTCCTGGGCTCTCCCCAGCATTTTGACCATAAAATCCACATTTGTTTTATGATAACTCCCTTTTTTCTTATTTTGAGAAAAAGATGTAAAGCACCACAGAAGAAAAAACTATAGTAAATTATAATAAGGTCTTATGTAAAGTTTGTTGAAAAATTATTTTATTTCACCCAGGGTCTAAAATTATTAGAAGTGGTGAAAAGCAATTTCCACTGTCGTGCTTTTAATTTGATTTACAAAATGTGGAGGCACGGTTTCACGGCAATAAAGAAATCAATGTATAGTTGCTGGAAATCATGACATTTTCAAAAGTAATTCTATTTTCTCAAAGTGAGATAATATTATTTCATTCTCTTCTCTTCAAATCATCGCCCAGCACTGTGTCAGGTATGTGGGAGTCAAGATCACTGTTCTCTATTGAGTGTGAGAGATGAAAATACATCTTGGACATTTTTTTCACTGTCATTTCTGAGAGTGGCAGTGACCAGTGTCTGTGGGCTGTGTCTCATCATGCTGCCTCAATTCAATGTCATGCTATTGAATGTCACAATGTCACACTGTTCTCCTTAACACCTACTCCTGGTTTGGGACTATATTTAATAGAGAGAAGCTATTCTTCTCTTTATTCAAAGAGATTTGAGTCTCTTTTCTCTGCTGAGAGACACCAGCTGCTGAGGCCCTTTTGTTAATCATCAAGGACATTGAAGGAAAGGTTGTGCAAAAAACAGAGTGGCTTTCAATCCCATGTGGGCTGAAACTGGGACCCTACAACATTTCAAAGTTTCCACCATTTCCATGATTTCCCCATAATTTCCCCATAATTTCCACCCATATCACTGCAATATTACCTTTTCCAAGTGCTCTTTGATTAGACTGTGGAAAATATCAATTTTATGGCCCAGCATGGTAGCCCAAATTGCAATTAACTATCAAAGATCTATTTATTGACATTAATATTAGGGCATGGTGTTACTATATAATAATAATTTTAAAAATTGAATGTTTCTATGCCTAAAGGTGTAGAAATAAAAGCTAAAAAGGGCAGATTTGTGCACACCTTCCTGTTTGTATTGCCTGTAGTGCTTTCATTTCCCTCTTTAGAAGGTGACTACATTCCAACATTTGCTTTTTGTTATTCACCTTTAACATCATCCTTCTGTTCCTAGGCAGCAATTTCACTGACAGGGCTGCCACAATATTCCACACATTTGTGAAATCATTTTGTCTTAACACAGCTGAGATCTCTGAAATTAAAATGATGGTTTGTGACACTGAATATGAGACTAAAATGCAAGACAGAAAACTGAGTGATATATACAGTAATTTCACGATTATAAGCCGCACCTGATTATAAGCCGCATGTTACAATACAGAGTGTGATAAAAGGTATCTGTTCTATCACCATCTGTTGAGGGTGGGGACAGTGATCCTTATCTCAATGGCAGATAATTTGCTAATGGGCCATCCATTGAAACCAGGCAGGGCATTGTTCTTTATCTTTTCACAACCCATCCTTCCTCCAGCCAGTCATTGTCTGCTAATGGCCATTGAGTCCCACTGTGGGACTGATAAAATTACTGCATCCCATTGAAAGTTGCTCCAGCCAGGGGGAAGAGCCCAACATTTCTTACCAAGATAAAAACAGAGGTTTTGGGACAATAAGGTAGCCCCTTTCTCCACTGGACTCCAGAGGAAAACCGGATTTCTCCACATCACCACTGGACCTCCAGAGGGAAACTGCACCTTCTGCAGGAGCACTGCTCCAACTGAGCCACATCTGTCACTGCAAGGGGACTGCAATCACCATTTAATGGGACTGCTACCAACACCCTGCCTGACGGTGTCAGGTTGTACTCTGACTGTGTCAGGTTTTGGAGTTTGTTTCTTTGTAGTACTGTATTTCTATTTTGATTTCCCTAGAAAAGAACTGTTATTCCTAATTCCCATATTTTTGCCTGAGAGCCCCTTGATTTCAAAATTTTAATAATTTGGAGAGAGGGGGTTTGCATTCTCCATTTCAAAGAGAAACTCCTGCCTTTCTCAGCAGACACCTGTCCTCCAAACTAAAACAGCAACTTTTCATTCTTTGTCCATATATAAGCCGCACCTGATTATAAGCCGCACTTTGGGTTCGGACCAAAATTTTAGTCAAAATGGTGCGGCTTATAATCGTGAAATTACTGTAATAACTACTGCTGCAGGGGGAAACTTCCATGGAGCCAAACTTTGACTGCTGGTCTTGATTGGTCTTGGTTTGATGATCAAAATGGTCATGATTTCCTTGTACAAAACTGTTTTTAATGAACACAATGAAAAACTTAAAAATATTTTAGAAGATTTAATGCTTGATGCCTCAATAAATTTTTCATCCAACCACCATAAAAATATAGTTTAAAATACCACTCAAAGTTCTCATTCTATGTTCTGACTTTTTGCCATTCTAATGGTATTTTTTTCCAACAAGCTAAAGGTTAAAGCTCTTATTAAAACTGAATTCTATAACAGGACTTTAATCATAGTGCTGCTACTTTGATGCTGCAATATAAATAATCACCACTGTGACAAATTTCACATTGCTGTTCAGTGAGTGTTGCACTTACTTATTCCTGCTAACTTGCTCTTATTACATCCTGCTGGCTTGTTATTGTCATAATCTGCTGTTATCCAGGCAAAGTCCCATCACTCTTGCTGTATTTCACAGGAATATCCTAAATGCCATATAAATCTTCTTTTTAAATATATTAAACCAGAGTTAGGTGGCCTCCAGCATGTATATTTTTTGATCTATTGGTAACCACAAATCTCCTTAAAGCTGATGCACATACTGGATACCTGTCACTTGCTTGAAAGTAATGAACAATTAAATGGGTCCTAGAGACAGATGAAAAAGGCCAAGGGATTGTCATCATGTAAATGCTGGGATTGCAATGTAATGGTTTTGCAACCTCCTCTTCCCTTCCCACCCCTCACCTCCATCACTCTGTGGAAGAGGTGTCAGTGGTTAGAGGAGAAAAACCAGGGAAGCAAAAATAAAACTGGAGGGCAACCAGAGGAGTAACAAGAAACTCAATTTGTGTCATGGCCTTGGGAGAAAATCTACAGATGGAATTTAGTTTTTAGGAAATTTTTTGGGTAAAAAGTGTGGTTGGAATTGCAAAATAACAAAACTCTCATATTTCCTAAATCTCCCATATTCAGCAAAATAAATGCTTCTATTAATAGATTTTCAGCCAACTGAGAGAGATCAGATAAATAAAATTTTCCTTAAAAAAATGTTTTCCAAATAAACAAACACACACATTCTTTATGACTAAGCTAAGCCTTTGACATGTGGTCTGTCAGTGTGAAATTCCAGGTTCACTGAAACAAACCCACTTTATTCAACTTTCTTAAATCTTGGTTTATTTTTTTAGTTGAACTGTTATCTCTCAGTGGACAGACCTTTCTGGGATTATCGTGTAAAATACAAATTTAAATTATTAATGATGTTAAAAAGGAAAAAAAGTATTCAATTGCTTTGTACTTGTATTTCATAAATTGTTCATTTAGGGTTAGGAACCTTATTCCTATAACTATTATATGACTCTGTGATCTTTTTCATCTCTTAAAACAGAAGAAAATACTTTCTAAAATTTCTGTTTGCAAGAACTGTGCTCATTGCTTTGGGCTAGTTTATCTCTAAGTTCAGTTATTGTCATTGTTTCCAACCAGAGTTTTTACAGAAAAAAAGAAGTAAAATCTGATGCTCAAGGAATTTGACTTCCACAATCTCTATTTGCATGTTTATATGGACAACCTAAGGGCCAAAGAAACTCTTTTTAGTCTCTGCTGTCATTTCCAAGTGTTTTAATTAGTTCCATGCTATTATGGATTGTTTTATTTCTTACAAACTGCAGCTGTGTAATTTTGATAAAAAGACTCTCAGTTTTCAGAAAACTGATTGATGGGTACTAACTTTTACTTGGCTCTCTGAACAGCAAGCTGTCATGTCTGCCCTAAAGGGGACATAATTTTTGCTTTAGATTTACTACAGTACCAAAAAAAGATATGACTTTCAATATTAGGAAGAGAAATGGGGGAAAGCTACACCTAATATTTCCTGATTTTGAAGGAAAAGGATAGCAGAAATCATGAGGAAATGTTAGCAAGCAGTAGGGTAATAATAATAGAGACATTTAGTGGGCAGCAGATTTATGTGTTTGAAATTGTGTTTCCCTCATTCTGTTTTGCATTGATCCCAGCTGGGTCAGTTTTATGTGTAAGAGTAATAATGTAATGATTATTGCTGTTAACAAGATTAAAAGAATGCAAAAAAGGAGGAGACAACAGACATACTGAGGTCAACAGGTCAAAAGGGGATTTTCTAAATTAAAAATGATTGTCAGGGGTTAAGCAGCAGCTGCCAAACAAAGTGCAGGGCAATGTTATTGAGATGGGTATTTATTTTTTTTTACCCTGGTTCCTTAACTTAAACTGGAATGATTGGTTTCAGCCAAATTAATATTTCTAAATACAAAAGAAGGTGACTCTTTGTGGTCCATCACATCTGCCAGTGCTGATTACGGCTGCTTGATCATAAAGGGATTTCACTTTTTCATGTCCTTTTAACCAGTTAACAAGAGATCACCAGGTCAGGTACACTGAATTAATGGAGCAGTTAGAATGTGTGAAATCTGTAGTTTACTTCTCCCTGAATCATCAGCTATCTTGGCATTAGAATTCATTTTTTCTAGCTGTTATTTCAGTTGTTTTTACAACGCAGTTTAGTGGTGCTCACTCTTTGCTACGATGAACAGATCAAAGCAAAGACAAGACTGGGCTTGTATTGGAGAAGAAAATAGACAAAACCTCATCTCTTTTAAAACAGATTTGCCCTTACTTCTATTGGAAAATAAAAATTTAAGGCTTTTGTGCCTCAGAAACCATTTTTCTCTTTGTTCCTAGGGGATGACTCTGGCTTTGTTCATGCTACTCAGTGCAGCTCTGTGGTTCTCAGCAAAGATTTGCTGAATTTATGTTGTTTCCATATCTTGCCTCCATTGCTCTTTCAGTGATGGTTCTGTGTGCCAGAAAATGGACATTTGATTCCTGAGTCAGGTCAGTAGGAATGTGTCTGATAATTGGTATCGCAGTGGCTTGCAGAGACATCGTGGGGATTTGGAACAAAATAAAAATGCTGCCAGTCTGGGATATCTGGAGGAAAAAAGTAATTCTGCTTCTGTTTTGCCATGGTTTCACCATTTTAATCATAAATGAATGAATTAATTTAAACCCTTTGTCTCCTGGGCCTGGCAGTTTTAAGCACCCAGGTGCAGGTGGTGTCTGGCATCAGCTGGGGCTCTGCCTGGAAAATAACCCTGGTACAAGGGGGACTTCAAAAGCTCCTTTTGAAGGACATTTTCTCGTGGAAAATGAGAAAAATTTCTCTTTGAAATTCTGAGGAATTAAAATGATGAAAGGTGTCTCTAGTCTGTGAGAGGAGGCAGATGATTGCTCCAAGTGTGCTTATCTTTGTGATCTGTGGGTCTTTCAGCTGTGCATTGACTAGGTATTGCCATAAAATGTATTTATTAAAAAAGCAATACAAAGAAAATCAGTTCTTTTAAGTTATAAAATGCTGATAAAACCTATTAAAGATCAGAAGAATAACATCTTTCTGATCCAAGTTATCTTGTGGATGATGGGCTCATGTTCTAGCCAGTACTTTGTTATTGGAATGGAGTTGTTTTCTGCAGGAAGAAAACTCTGAAGAAACAGATTTGTTAAACCATCTTTTGAGGTTCCACTGAAAGTTGGTTACAGACTATTTCTTCTGGGTATATAATGAGGGAGGGTAGGAATTTTCTTATTCACTGGTAATTATAATCAGTATACCCCATTTTTTATTTGAAGTGTTATTTATCAAAACACTTGGCAAGGTGTTTCTTTTCTAACATCTACTATGGAACTATTTTCTTTGCAACAGAACTTCTTTCTGATAAGAAATTCTATCTTAGATCAGAAAAAACCTCCTGAGCATAAAACCTGTGGTGGGCTCAGTATATGTATAACACTCATACTGCCTTAGAAGAAAAGGTATTTTGGTGAGAAAATCACTTACTGGAAATGTTTCTGTCAGCTCTAGAAAAAATTATAGGATCTAAACAGTTTGTGAGATGAATGATGGCTGTTCTGCACAAAGCTCATGGCTGAACACCTACAAAAAAATCCTCCTTTCCTCTTTGACATGTGTCAAACACAACATGTGTCCCTGTCCCTGTCGAGCACTGCTCTTATGGCCCATTAAAAATAACTTCAAATTTACTTCACTGTTTCTTTCGAAAATTCTGTTGATATTTTCTCCTCAGAGCTTTATTCCAATTTCTGTGTGGTTTTGTTCAGCCCAATGTCCATTAATGTGACTTCAAATTTTTCTCAGGTTTCAGAGCAAGTTGTAAAAATTCCTGTTGGATTCTTTGTCCAGCACTGTCTGTCCTGATGCATTGCAGATATTTATAAAAATCAGGAAGCCATCATATTTCATCTTCACTTGCTTGTTTTTTGACTCCTCACGCCTCTTCAGTGTTTTCCTTTGAGCTGTACCTCTTGTAAACACATAAGTGTATGTGCTCTGTATTTTAATATCTTCTGCTGTTTATTTGATTTTATGGATGTTTTTGTAGTGTCTATTTTTTCTCCATAGAAAATCTGTTGCTAATATCCCATTTTTCTCAAAGATCCTTCCCAGTGCTGTGCTGCATTGAATACACAATATGTATCTGGTGTCTTGCAAATCTATCTGAATTTAGGAAACCAAACTGTGCTTAAATGAGCAAACATTTCTATGTGGTTTAAAATAACTTTTAACATCCTTTGAAGCAGCCATGAGGATTTCATTACTGAAAATTCCTTCCCTGTATGATATATCTCCTCTTTACAAAGAAACATTTTACAGTGTGGCCAGTTCCATCCTATGAATTTTCATAGTGTTTAGCTCTGGGCTATTGTGAGTGTTGTTTTTTTAAAATCTCAATCCAATCACTTATTTCTCAATATTTTATCCAAGTTAGCCTCTGATATTGCCAGTGTTCTGAAGATTTCAGCCCTTAGCCCTGAGTTATTTTCTGTCTCAGTGCTTCCAGTCTCATTGTTAGTCTCATCTTGCTTTCTGCAGGTGGCAGTAAGTATATTGTTCTGCTGATGCTCTTTCATCTCTCAAAGTGTTTGTTCCAGACCTAACCCAAGAAATGTGCAAATAAGTGTTTTACTGCAGAGGAAACACTCAGCAAACACGCTGAGGTCTGGCTATGACAGGAACACGGGGTTTTGCTGAAACACATATTCAGAGAACAGAATTGCAATAGATCCTTTGCCTGAGAGGAATCACTGCATTAGTTGAGTCTTTAGGATGAGAGGGAGCTCTTTGTGGCAAGGGAGCTGCATCCTATTCCAAAATTCTAATCTGAACTCCAGCACATCAGGGCCCTGGGGCATCCTTTGCCTCTGCAATGGCTCCTGCCAGGTCCCTGCACAATCTCCAGGACAGCAAAGAGAAGAGGAGAGAGGATGAGGAATAGAAAGGGAGAGAATGAAGTGCAGAACAGGTACCAGTGGATAAGGAATAGCAGGCACTGGGGTGTTCTTTGCTGATAGAATGGCTCTGCAGCAGCTGCTATAACTCAGCACACTTCAGAGCAGCCCTAAGCAGCTCTAAATTTCAAGTGACCTAAGTTGTTCCCTAGGTTCAGCAGTGTTCTGTATATTCTGTCCTGTAAGGATTGCTTGGAGAATGTAAGAAATTCTCTTTGCTCCTCTCTGAAGGTACAAAGTTGTTGGAGATCTGTGTGCTGTTACCCTTCCCACCACCAGCCCAACAGCCCTGGCATTTTTCCCAACATATTTATCCTCAAATGGCCTCCACTGGAAATTTTATCCTACTCAGAGGATCTTATTCCATCACATTCTTTGGTGAAAGATATCAGGCTGGTCACCTTTCCTGAAGCAATTCCCACCTGTTGTTCCCTGGTTTTGCACTCAGGATCTGGATATTTACAGTTAACACCGAGGTGGGTGGGAGTGTGGATCTGCTGGAGGGCAGGAGGGCTCTGCAGAGGGATCTGGACTGGCTGGATTGAGGGGTTGAGACCAGTTGTTTTACTCTCAAGGATTAAATGAAAAACTGGATGGTGAAGTGTCTGCAATTGGTAACATCACTTTGGGAACACTGTTCACATAGACTCACAAAAAGTTACCCAGACATGGCTGAAACAGGAATTTTAACAGGTATTCACATAGAAACCAGGATTTCAGTTTCAGAACTCATCAAATCTGAAATTTTTCAACTCTGACCTGAAAAAACCCAAACTGAGGAGATGATCCTGGTGAGTCTTGGTAACATTTCACAGCAAGCCTGGATGTGCCTGGTGCTGCACCTGCAAGTCTCAGTCCTCAGTCTCAGCCCAGACTCCCCCTCAGGCACTACAGAACAGCACCAGTGCTGCTGACTGAACACAGAAATTTTCTTGCCTCTGTTCTCTCTTGTCTGCACAGCAGCAGCACCGTGGTGTGCTGGGCAGGGAGGGCTGAGGCTGTGAGCCAGGATTGTATTCAATGTCCAAAGCAGGAAGGAACACTTAGGGGGAAAGTGGAGTAAAAGAAGATATTTTTCTCTTTTTTAAAAAAAGGTTCTACCTCATGTCAAATAAGATGAGATTGTATTTAGTTCTCAGCTGCAGGGAATGCCTTGGGGAAGCAGAGCACTTAAGCTTTTAATTTACTTTCCTCTTGGCTCTACTTCGCAGTGGGAGCAGACCACAGAGCCCCACTGCTGCTCTGTGTGTCTGAAGGAATAGAACTTTCCTGCTATCTGCAATGTGCTGCTGCTTTGCTGCCTGTTATCCTCATGAATAAATGAGCAGCAGCAAGTGGGAGATCTCCCTCATTTTCATCATGTGTGAAATCCACCTGTGCCCTTCACGCCTTAATTAACTGAGCCCTTACTCACCACCCCTGAGTAAGCAATCCCTCCTTTATTTGGCAGGGGAAAGAAAGGAAATGCAGCAATACAGGACTAACAGTGTTGTGAAAAGTGGCAGAAAATGGCCAGCTTCTACCCACAGAAAAGACAAATGCTTCTCTCTATCCCCAGTGCCAAATACTCATCCCAGAGCACACTTGCAGTGAAGTGTGCCAACAGGAGCAGCTGTTTCTTCTGTCTGCCATTGCTTTACTATCATAATAATTTAAACACTTTCTGTCACTGAAAGAGATACTGAAAGAGAGAATTGGTGCAGAAGTACTCTCCCAAATAGATTTTAATCCTAGTTTGCTCCATAATATCTACACCCCTATCTACAGATATTTTTTTCCAGAGGGAAACAAAACCCAAGAGCTTCTTTTCTTTCAGAGAAACTGTGGATTTACAGGGGAGGGAATAAAGCTGCTCCAGTCCCACACCAGTTTGAACCCACACTGGCCTGTTGCATATTCTGGTGCTGCCCATACATGAGTTTCAAAGCAGTCTGGATTTTGTATGTTTTGGTTTCCAAATTTAGATTTACACATTTTTTTTTTCTTGCTGATAAACTTTTACTTCTTTACTTCTAGACACTGTTATATAGGTATGTGCACATCTAAGCTGTTCAGGGTAAGGGCTAGTCCAATTCTGTGTGCTTCCTTTACTCCAAGAAGCTGGTTCTGGGACTTGGATGCAGAATTCCAGAAGATTTTTTGGAAAGACTGCACCTCCCCTGAGCAGGGAAGTCAGGGAGCTCCCTGTGAAATAAATCCTAAATGGCAGTGGTATTCTTTTTTATACTGGAAGTGCAGGCGGGTTTCAAAGAAGAGTGAAGGGGCCCCAGGATAATTCATATGGCAAAAAAGTGTGTGAAACTTTCTTCCTGAAGGCAAAATGTTAGCAAAACTGACTGAAAAGACCAAAAAGTTATTGGTAGGATTTGATACAGAAATCCTGTGCAGCAACATACACAGGCCTAGGTACATTTTAGTGTTGAAATTTGGTCATGTCAGGTTTGTGTACCTCTGCTTTCTCACATTATAGAATATGCCATGTAATATTCACACATCTATCATGGAATTACTGTGTGGTTTGTGCTGGAATGAATCTTAAATTCCTCTAGTTCCAACCCTTCTGCCATGAGCAAGGAACCTTCCACTGGGCCAGGTTGCTCAAAGCCCATTCCTGTATCAGCCTTGCACAACAAAATACATACACATGCATGAATAAATTTGTTTTAAACTGTTTAGAAGGAGAGATGAGAACTGAAGCAAATTAAACACAGAACAAGTGTATATTGAAAGAGGAATTCCTTGTAAATAAACAGGAGGCTGGGAGACAGCCCTGAGCATCCTGGCAAATGCTGCAGTTCTGCCAGCCAGAAAATCTTGAGGGGACCTCTCAAGCTCTGCTTGTGAGAAGATTTGTGTTGCAACAAACCTTGGAGATTTTGGAGCCAGGAAGATGAAACAAAAGCTGTGCTGGCAGAGCACAAAGCAGTGTTTCAATTGCAGATCACATTTGAATCTTTGGAGTCGGAGAAAAACAGTGATTAGCGAAGATGATCATTGTATTTATTCTGTTAAAATAATATTTGTTGGAGTCTCTGAGAATATTTTGTATTTGAACCATTGCTAGTAATGTTAAGGCAGAAAATAAAAACCAGTTTATCACAAAATGCAGAATGAGATCCAGGGTTCTGCTGATAATGTCAGGCTGGTGAGCACCTCCTGTTCACTGCTGGGCTTGGAGCATTTGTCACACCCAACAGCAGTAAAATGCACCTGGAGAGCCTCTCATCTGTGAGCCTGTGTGCAGCCCTCGTCCTGACTCTGCCTGCAGGATGCAATGATGGCAATCACACAGTCCATCATATTTATGGGGCATTTTGGCACTGAATACTCCCTGTCAACTCTGCAATCAGGGAAAAGCACAGTGTGCAACAGCTAACAGCAAAGAGATCATAATGTGCTGAAATCTTCTAGGAACAGATTCCTGGAGGCAGGCATGTAAAGTGCCTGGAAAAATACAGGAATCTTGAACTGGATGATAGACATGGAGGGTTAGATGGGATATTGGGAAGAAATTCTCCCTGTGAGAGGAGTGAGACACTGGCACGGGGTCCCTGCCCCTGGATCCCTGGCAGCGCCCAAGGCCAGGTTGGACATTGGGGTTGGAGCACCTGGGACAGTGGGAGGTGTCCCTGCCATGGCAGGGGTGGCACTGGGTGGGATTTAAGGTCCCTTCCAACCCAAAACAGGCTGTGATGATTCTGTGATTTCCTGCTGAAAAGGAGGTAATGAATTTGTACATTTAGTGGGTAGCAATAATAGAGACAGTGACCAAGATCCAGAGGAGTTTAGGCAGTGAGTCTTTTCAGTATTCATTTTAATGAGACAAGGATAAAGTGAAAATGGAATCATTACAGCACTTTTTGACAGCAGAAAGCCAGTGAACTTGCGGCAGTACAGTCAAAATAATGTTCCTGCAGTTTGTGGGTTTGTTACTCTTCTGTAGTGCCAACATGCTCTTTATCATCTTTTTTTCAGTTCTGTCTTGATCTGCTGCAATAACTTTGCACTTTGAGAGAAGTTTGGGTCATATTTTTAAAGGCAGAGTGTCTTTAAGGAGCAGGTAAAGCACATTTTTGCTGTGCTCTTGTAGCTGTTCATCAAGGCACATCTACCAGCTTATTTCAGATCTGCCCTGCCTGGACATTTGCTAATGACCCAGCTAAAAGATGTACCCTTGTCCCTAAACAAGTTATTTCTTTTTCATTTCCTTTACCCCAAAACACTACTGAGTTTAATCCAACAGTGCAAATCCAGTTTCTGAAAGTTTAGGGGTTTTAAGCAGTTTCCTGATTTTATCATCACACTTAATGAGTGTAACAAGTAGAGTAGCAGTGTATATTCTCTTGGTTATTTATGAGGTTATTATACCATTCCCTAAAAACAACCTCTTGAAACATCCTTAACTTTTCAGCCTGAAAATCATGACTGTTTCCAGCGTGTGAACTATTAATCTTGGTAGTAGACTTTTCAAATATTTTCTTCAAATTTCTTTTGCAAATTAATCCCACAAGTCATTTTACACTGCTGTTAATACTGCTGTGTGCCTGGGAGCTCAGAGGCTTTAATAAAACATACCTGTACTCAGCCTACTTCTTTCTTCCTACAGTGACATTCATTAAAAACAACTCCACTGAACACTGGTGTGTTTCTCTGGTCTAAAACAAGAAATCAAATTTGGCCAATGCTTTTGCTGCATCCCTTCATGTACTTTTCTTTTTCAAAGTAATGAGCAAATAAAACCAATTTGAATAAATGTGGGAATGCTTAGGAAAAGATGGTTAGGTGTGAGATTATTTATTTTTTTAAAATACAGAGATAGGATTTTATATGAGATTTTTTCACACAACCAGATTTTATTTGGAGCCACACTGGAGGGATGTTGTCTGCAACATGTAATTATACATTATTTGGGAAGATTGGGCTCTGGTGAAAAATCCAGGGGAGTGTTTTGGGTAGAAATCAATAGCTAAAGCACCACTCCAGGTCTGCAGAGCTAAAATGCTTCTGTTTTTTGGGCATTTAGCAAAGTGGAAAACACATATGTCAGCAGTAGATATTTCTGTCAATATGTGTTTTGTTGTTTTGTGGAACTGTGGATAAAGAACTGAGAAGATTTGCAACACCATAGTAGAAATCTCCTGAAGATGAGCAGGGAAAGGGACTGAGATGGAATAAGTGCTCAATTTAGCAAATGCCCTGAAATTTGGCTGCACATGTCTGCAAACTCGAAGGAAAAGCAGCACCAAAAGCTGGCAAACATCTTGGCACCAAGATGAGTGAGTTTTAGCAGCAGGTATTGGTGTCCAGCCTGTCCAAGCAGAATAAATCCTGGTGGAGTGGGGTGTGTGTGAGACACAGAAATGTGTCTGAGCACCACTGAGTCCATTGGGGAAGGGCTGAATCCCTTGTCTGCATGAGGGAGAGGACCAGGTAAAACAAAGATGTTTGGACAGGTCTCCTGCACAAGGACACACACAGCTTTTGCAGGTGTGAGAAATCCCAAGGAAATTTAGCTCTGTTAAGGATTTTAGCTGGTAACTCACCTGAATCAGTGCATATGAAGGAAACTTTCCAAAAGGAATGAAGAATGGCTCAAACTCTCCCTATATTTCATCAGAAGTTTAGGACTGAGCCTTGTGAGGCAGAAAATATTCCCAAATCCTGCATATTTCCAGTATTAAAAGAATATTTTGAAGTTGAAATGGATTTTTTTTCCATTTAAATGAGATTAATGTCAAGAAATATATGACAGTATGAGTTCTGAGTGGCTTTCAAGTAGCTCTTTTGCAAGCATCTCTAGAATGTCAGCTTTACAAAGTTACAGATGAAAAATGAAAATTCTCACGTAAAATTCCTTGGAATAAAAAAATTTAAAATCTTTTGGGATAAAAATGCCTAAAATGCACTTCTGTATCAGTTTAAGAAAGCAAAATAATGGGTGTGGGGTAGTGGAGCATTTCTGAATTGCTCAGCATCTGGTGCCCAGTGGTTTATGGAGAAGATGTTGGTGCTTGTCCTTAGATTGGAACAGGAATGGACTTTGGGATTTAGAACCCCAGCTCATCTTTTTGTGGTGTTTCTTTGCACATTCCTCTATTAGCACAGTAGATTTGCTGTAGGATTTGGGCAATAGCTGTGCTGGGTCCTGGGTCCTGAGTTCCTCTGAGCCTGGGACACACCAGTGACCAAATAACTTTTGGAGTTTGAGTCCCTAAACCTGTTATTGGCAGCCCACAAAGTACTGCCCAGGCAGGGTGGAAATGCAGATTATCCTGGGGTTGTTACCAGGCTGGAACACTGAGGGCATTCCCAAGCATCCCCAGGAGAAATAAAACTCAGTGCTTAGGAAACACTGTGAGTTCCTGCTTTGTCTTGTCACTGAAGCTCTAAATAAATCTTGATAATGCCCTTTTGAATGTGTGTGTGTGTTTTAGAAACATTTTTGAGGTTGGTTTTATAATTTATTAATATTCTACCTTCAGCAGAAACTATGACAGATGGAAAGGCAATTGTAAGGGGACTTGCTCTGATATTTAAATATACTGATGTATGCTGAAATCTCTATACAAATTTGGAGACATATTAGAGATTGATATAAGAATTTGAAATTAGAAAATAATTCATTTCAGCAACATTCAGTTTATAGACCTGGATGGTTTATTACAGTGAGCACCACTGCATTAATTATGCATCACAGAGGAACATCATTTACTTAGGACAGGTGCTTTTCTAACCAACTGAAACAGTGAAAATCTTTTACTAAAAATTTACTAATCTTTTACTAAAATGCCTTGAAAGAAGTCAGATTTGTTTCTGAAGAAGAAATTAGGCAAGTTAAGTTCTAATTAGTTCAGTGTGCTGAGTAAACACATCAATCTGGATAAAATCTGAGTACAGATTGTGCCTGGAAGCTGATCCCAGGTGCTTTATTATCTGCTCATTGTAAGGATGGGGGAGTCAAAGAGCATAAAAAAAGTCTCATTAAGAATCTTAATGGATTTGAGCCAACTAAAAGATTTCATCTTTGTCTCCCCTATTTTCTAGAATTTTTTCCTATTGGAGAAATGGACTTTACTACTTTATTACTTATGCCCATGGGAAGTAAAGTGAGGACAGAAAGTGATTGATAGATGGAGTTTAACAGTAATAGTAATTGCTGCCTCCATGTCTTTTGTCTGGGTGCTTTGGAAGTTTTAAAATATTCTGTTTGGGAGGCAGAAATGTCATAGCTCCATTTCTGCCTGCTCCATGAGCTCTGTGTGCTTTTCTGGGTTCAAATTTAAGGGACATGGTTTGTTATTTGTTATGGAAGGAGGGATGATCTGCCTCAGACTCTCATGAAACAAGTGCAAAAGAAATCACCTTAATTCTGTCATCCTTGATGATTTTGAATATCAATGAACTGGAAAGATCAAAGCAAATTACCACCAGTCTGGCACAGCTGTGTAGTGGATTTGGGGGCTCATCCTCAGGGCTACAGTGCCCCAAGATGACAGATCAGGCTGTGACACAAAAATGCCAGGGGGTGTCTGATTCCCTTCATATTCCATAAAATTACCAGAGGGTGTCTGATTCCTTTAATATCCCATAAAAATGTCAGTGTGGTGCCTGATTCCCTTCATATCCCATAAAAATGTCAGTGTGGTGCCTGATTCCCTTCTCATTCCATGCCATGAGCCACCCACTGAGCACAGACCACTTCCCCCCTCCCGTGGCCTTGCTGACCCATTTGTAGGCTTGGAGCAAAATTCCTCCTTGAATTCAGGAGCCTTAAAAACCCCACTGGTTCTTCTGGTTCATCAGCATTAGGGGAAAAAAGATGTTCTTAAATATCTTTATTCTATATAAGCACACCTGAGTTGCAGCTTTCATATCTCTCATGTAGAACAGGATATAAAAAAGTTTCATGGAAAGGAATGGTCACTGTAACCATGAACATCTGAAAGATGGATGGCATTAATAATACAGGAGATGCTGTGCAAAAATGTTGGAAGCTTTTAAAAGCTGGAATGACCTGCACAGCCAGGGCTGAATTTCAAGGTTTCAATTTTTTTTTTTTTTCTGGAAGGACTGAACACAGATCTGGCAATACCAGAGAAAAATAAAGTGGTTTTTATCCAAGAAAGAACAAAGTGTTTCCCAGCAGCTCAGTGTGTTCTAGGTTCTCTCCAGACACAGCAAATTTACCATGATTTGAGTATTTAAATGCCTGTGTCTCAGAGCCCAGGCATGGGGAGATGAGTGACATAGGATTAGGCTCCATTAATGACTTTTTTTATTAAGAAAATTGGAGCTAAATCACCATATTGAATTTGCCCAGTCTTGGTTGTCTATTGTTTAAAACAAAACCAAAACAAATTGTCTTCTTTCCTCCCCCAAAATTGTTCAAGAAATCTAAATTCAGTCTAAAGGTTACAATTTTTCATCAGATGGTTTCTGCTGACATTCACAAGATTAGATATTCATTACTCCTGACCCAATGGTTCTGTGTGTCACTTGCAGGGAAGAGTGGGGAATATTTCAGTGGATGTTTTTGAAGTCCATCTTTATTAAAAAAGAAGTTAAAATCTGAAGCTGGTTAAGCAAGGAATAGTTTGCATGAAATGTATTAGTCAAAATTCCTGAAGGAGAAGGTTTCAAAGTTTAAATTTGAAAGTTTAAAACTGATTGATGCTTGAGTTTAGTCCCTCAGAGCAGTGTAAATGTAGCCTGTAAATATAACTGAGCCCTGGAAATTGCACAAAAACCCCAAAGCAGTGTATGTTGGAGATTATTAAAGAACAGTAGCAAACATTCAATACATAGAAATTGAGAAAATATAAGGGATCACTGTGAATTTTTTGAAAGGTGAAGCTGTAATCATCCCATTCCCTGCATCCAATTTATACTTTTGCCAGGAGCAGCCTGAATGCTGTTAGCTGGCAGTGATTTTATGTTCCTCTGGGAATTTTGCTGGTGGTGATTTTCTTACTAGATTATGATCATATCATGACTGTACTTGTGTGGGGGAAAATTTTTCAAAGTTTTAGTATTACACAGTGTTACTGGTTTTGTAGTCATTGTTAATCACTTTAAAGCAGCTTTTTACCAGATTTCAGTTAACACACTAATATTTTCAACTGCTTTCCCTCCTCTTCATTGTATCTCATACCTTAATGATCACTCAGTTTAATGAACAGTGACTCATTGCACGTTTCCATGGGTCCATCAGTGCATCATGCAGACTCTATAACTTGTGAGAAATGAGAATTATAAAGTAGATATGCATTTATTTAGTGTTGAGGTGCATGGGGGATGGCTTCTCCCAAATCACGCACACTAAAATTTAAACTAGCGCTCTATTTGCTCTCTACAAGTTTAGGATTATACAATATGCCTAATATATATTAGTTACTGAAAAAATAATGGGTTTCAATAATATACATAGTATAGTACAAAACAAATCAGAGAGGATTCATTGGTCAGAGGAGGAACACCTCTTTAGAAAAATGCCCTGTGAAAAACATCATGTCCTTAGCAGATGTTTATCTATGTTATTGAATTCTCTGAAACCTTTCTCCTGGGAAAGAGTCAGAGCTAAAGCTTCTCTGAAGAAACTTTTTCCTGGGAAAGAATCAGAACTGATACTAGCCTTGGAAAAATCCTGGCTGTGCCCACACATATTCATGTCCTAGCCCTGCCTAGTCCTGCCTACCCTTGCTTCATATTAAAATGAATCCAAAGTCTTTTTGCGCTTGCGCATCCCCAGTTCAGGGGTCATCAGGGTCTCTGATGAAAACTCTTCATCACTCTTGAACTGTTCAACTTTGTCTCCAGAGCATGTGTCTTAGCCCTTTGGGCACATTCCAGACCTTGAGATTAGTTCTTGGTTCAGGGTTTTGGATTTATCACTTATCACTGGTGGCCTTGCACCCCTCACCCTGTTTGCAAGCTCTGGCTGTGTTTATCACAAACTGGTCTGCCTCTCCTCTCGATTTCTGCGAGCATAGTGAATGTCAGGCGTTCCTCATTATCTTAGTTTTTGATGAACTGTTCCTCACTCTTCAGTTCCCTGTCTCATCCTCACCTTTCTTTTGCTCTCTATTCCCTGTGAAATAATTTTATTCATAAAATCGGCCGCTACCTGGAACCCTGGCTGCCATTGGAGTGCCAAGGTGACATCAGGAAATTTGGGAGGTGAGGTTTAGTTACAGGGACAAGGACAAGTGTTTGTGTCCTGGGGCCTGTGGCTGGGGGGCGGAGCCATGTGACAATGCAAGGTCACATGGCCAGGGGCATTGCCACGTGACACCGTGGAGATCACGTGACCAGGGGTGTGACACCACTGAGGTCATATGACCCTGAGGGCAGGGCCACATAACACTGTGGAGGTCACATGGCTGGGGGAATTGTCACATGACACTGTGGAGGTCACGTGACCTGAGGGCAAGGTCAGGTGACACCAAGGGCGGGGTCACATGACACCTGCATATTTGCCTTCAGATTCTTTTGTGGACTTCCAAGTTCTACTCTTCAAAGTGAGATGAAGGGATTAAATTCCAGAGCAAGGTGTAGGCTGAGGAGAGAGAAATTTAATTGATGCAGGCTAATTGAATTGGAAGAACTCGAAGAAGAAACACCAATTCATATTTGAGCCCTGATAAAGTACATGTTTGTGAATAAAAATACTTTCTTATGGAGTTCATAAAGGCAGACAAGCCAGAATGCGCAGAGTTGGATACTGCAATAGTCCAGTGCAAGCTATAAAATATGTGTGTGTGTGGATGTGATGATGTTTATAGACAGGCAGTGACCAATATAGAAAATATAAGGGCAGCACAAATGGAAAGTTAAAGAGCTTTTCAAACAGAATGTTATACTTTGGCTGGAAAAAACAGCGTTACACAATGCCTTTGTTCAGGTGTCCAGGAAAGTTAAAATTATATGAGATCTAAATTAATAACAAGCCCATCTACTAATGAGGGCAACTGTGGAAACACCATTTGGGAGAGCAGAACGAGACAAAGCCGGGGTTTGCTCAGGAAGGGCCCCAGATGGAGCTTTGTTCTCCCCGTGAGCTGCATCTGCTGCAGACACACATCCAGACCAAATACAGGGAGTTAAACTCCAGCATTTGTCTGGAAACCTGCATGATCTGGTTGCAAAGACTGATTAGAGATTAAATCCTTCTGACAACTGAACCCCTTAATAACAGAGGTTTCACAAGGTGGAAGGCTCCAGGCAATTGGGCTGTGGAGCAATTAATTTTTTATTGTGAAAAAAAACCCCACCGCAAAATGAAAAGCACTGGAAAGCCTCAGTGTATTCATAGCAAGTAATTTGTTTTCCTTTTGCTTATTTGAGAGCTTACCTTGAAGAATTAAGCATTGACATAAAGACTATGGGAGGGAGAAGAAAGCAGGTGGGCAGCCAAGAGGGAGTGCAGAGTTTTAACTGGCTTCAACATGTGATGGAATTCTTTCACTGAGAAGAGTTTTGCCACTTCTTAGCAATTGTTGGAAGCAGCTCAGAGATGGATTTTGTAATAGCTGATTCTTAGAAAAAGGTGACATCCACCAAACTCTGATGTGCATAGCAGAGAGAGAAACTGGAACCAGTCTCTAGAACTGGAAAAGTAGTCTGGGTTCAGATTCATATCTAGACCCTCTTTTTAGGTTTTAACTAAATGTGGCAACTCATGACAATTTTTCATTTTTTAAGGATTCCTTGAATTCCTTACTCTTCCTCTCAGAAAGAGAGGCACAGGAAGTCAGAAGAAATGGCAGAAAATTTTTGCTTTTCAATGTGAAAACATCAGCAGTCATGGAAGTCAATCTATACAATTATGAGCAAATTCCTGCAACTCTCCAGCCTCAATCATGCTTGTTTGCCAGTGTATTCTTGGTTTATTTTTCCCTGAGGTGCGATTAAGTCTGAGCTAATTAATCCAGAATTATGCCTGCATTACCAAAATAAAGTGATTGTTTAGCATAACAAAGCTGATAATTAGTATAACAGCAGAGATAATGTTGGTATCAGCAGCAGTGGGATGTACAGCCAAATTGGGACTACCTGGAGACACCTCCCTCCAAAAAAGTTATTTTGATGGGTTCTGTTACCTTGGAGCTCTTCTGGTGGTGCCTTAAAAACCCCAAGTTCTTCAGAGTGAAATTTGGCTTGCCCTTGGTTAATTGTTTGCTATTTGCCAAGTATAATTTAATAACTAATTTAATAATGAAAATTGCCAGGAGGATCTCATGTAATTAATTATTTACTGGTATAAATATTTTATGTGCAAATAAGAGATGTAAATTTAACTCCTCTGACCCACGTATCAGGTCAGAGTACTTGAGGGACTGATGTAAGCAAATTCTTAGCAGCTTAAGGATGCCATCATCTTCATCTCCTGCTCCAAGATTTCTGGATCTCACATCCTACAGGGGAAATGAAAACACTTTCATAGTTTCTGTGTCACATCTGAATAGTGATAGAGATTAGGAAGGTTTTTTATGTCTAAGGTGAGTGAAATTCAGCAATAGATTGCCAAGGGAATTGTGACTTTCTGGTAGCTAAGCTGCATGAAAGTTAGAGAAACTTGTGAATTTTTTGTTCAGTTCAAATGATCTGGCATTATACACAGTTTCAACATCTGAAACACTGTGTGGTAACACCACCAGTTGGCCAAAATCTAGGGACTCCATAATGTCCTTAGAATTTCAGATAGGCCTGTTCTTAGGAGTAATTTAATTTTTTAAATTAAAAAATTAATTTTTGCTGCAGTTATTTTCACATCCTTTAATCCATCTACAGCTCTTAAGTTTCACAGTGCATAATTATGGAGAAGGGAAATAGAGTTTTTGTAATTCATGGATGTGAAGTTGAACTGGTAAACAAGCAGAGGGATGTGGTAAAGATTGTGAGTTTGGGAAAAGCACCATGTGGTTGTCAGAGGACAAAACTGAGTCAGCCAATCTGCATCTTACTCTGTAGAGTTTCTTAACTTGCTGCACGATGCTGGATAAATAATTTTAATGTTTCTACACTGTTTCTACTCTCCCTTTTTACCTGTTTGCTACCTGGGACTGTTTCTCTTGTCCCTGCAGTGCTTTGCACAGCACAGCCTTGGCCTGAGGCTGGAATTCCTCAGTCTCACTGGAAATGATAAATGTTTACTGCAGTGAGGTTGATCTGCTCTGAAAAGGCTCCCCATTAGGCTGAACTTTGCTTAAATTTAATGCCAACATTAACCACCCCACCTCAAAACAAACCAACCACCAAACAACCAGATATTCCCCAGGGAATACATCCAGTCAGAGAAACTCTCCCTGCCATGGTTTTTGCAAATGTGCACTTGCTGGAGCTGAACTTCTCAGCACATGGTTTGTTCTTTTATATATTTTATATATAAATAAAAGGGGGTGCTTTCTATTTAACTTATATTTAGCTAAAGCACATAAAAATCACTTGTTTCTACTTTGTAAGTGCAGCAAGAATAACGTGCTGATTTTTGCTGCAGCTATTACATTATTGATATTTCTAGGGCAGATTGTGCCACCCAGCAAAATTTACTTACAACACACTCCAACTAACCCAACAGCATCAAACAAAACCTCAAAAACGAGCTGACAACATCAAACAGAAGCTCAGAAATAACCAAAAAAGAAGCAGCTTTATAGTTTCAGTCAATAGCAGAACTGGGTCGGTATCCAGCTCTTTCTAGATGGAGGCTGCTGGACTTGGCTTTAATATCAGTAAGTGTGGTAGATATGGGAGGAAATATACTTTATAAAAGACAGGATGGGTGCACAGACTTGCAAACAGTTTCAAAATACAGCACAGTATTTAACATTCTGCCTTTCAGTTTGATTACAGAAATTTTTCATTGTAAATGTCACAAAGGTCTCTAAGAAATCACAAATCTGGAGAAATTTTTTGTTCTTGAGACTTCAACACCTTTAAAGTGAGTTATTGGTCCATTTTTGCCATCTCTCGTGTCATTATCACTGAAATAGTGGGCTCAGTTGTTCAGGTAATCTATTTTATTTTTTTTCAATTGTAAAATTCAAGCATAAACTGATAAGCACTGTCAGATTCTAAGATGTTGGGCATTTTGGGTTTATTGGCCAGAAAACCAATTGAGAACAGGATAATACAGCCTCTTAAACTGTGCCATGGCTAAACAGACACCAAATGATGTAAAATAAACGACACAAGCAGATGGGGATATATTACTGTGAAAAAGCCCCATCCTTAGAGCTGCTTAAAAGTTCTTTTTGTCCTGTAAAAAACTTGCTTGTAACAAGGAACACACCTGATTTCCCAGGAAAGAGAATTTAAAAAATAATTGTTCATGAGATAGCTCATTTTTTATTGCTTTTTATGCAAAAGAGAAAAAAAATTCAGGAAAATGTTGTGAGTTCTGAGATGATTGTGAATGCCCCAGGGAACAGAACCCCCAAGGCAAAGCAGCAGTGAACCAAATTCTCATTGTTGATACAGTGAGAAATGAGAAGCAGCAGTGAGTTCTGTGCCAGTGTTCAGTGCAGGAATCTGGAAGCTCTGGCTCACATTTTAGCAGCCAGACTCTGCAGTTAGCACGGTTTGTCTTGCTCAGGCTCTGATTCACAGCTCTGACTCTGCATTTCTGGAGCTGCTGCTTCCCAGTTGTCACATCCTTTAGGATGTGATCCAGCCTGGAGCCACAAACAACACATAAATTATATTTCCAGGAAATGCATGCATGCAGAGGTGAGGTGAAGACAATAACAATCACTCCAAGTTAATTACTGAAGTGATCAGCACATTTTTTTTCCTATAAATTCTCTCAGACTGTGGTGCCAAGGTCAAAGCTCTGACCTTTTGTGGGGTCCCCTCTGACTGCACAGCCCAGCCTGAGTGACAATCACTGCCCAGGAATTTCCATGACAGGCAGGATGGTGAAGACCAGGGAATAAAGAAATGTACTTTTCTAATTTCACTGTGCTTGTTCTCAGAGCTAATCACCTTCCTGAGAGCCAGCAAATGAGACAAAAATATTCTGTGGTGGACTCCTACAGCTCCCCAGGAACGCAGGCAGCTCCTGTGATTTTAATGGTGTCTCTTGGCATGCATAAATGGAAAGCTCCATCCATGAAAAGTAATTCAAACTGAGTCCTGGATGTTGCAAATGGGATTGTTCAGATGCATGTTTTCATTCCTAAAATAAATTAAGATAATTAAGGTAGTTTGGGAAAAAAATAAAAAAGATAAAAGCCAACAAAACCCACGCCCTGATTCTTTCCTGAAGCAGTGGCATTATGTTGTGTGAAGGTACCAGGATCTTTTCAAACTCCTCACCCTTGTTAGTATCAGGGAGAGTTTATGATGATTGCTCTGTGCTTTTTCTGGCTCAGCTGCCATAAACCCTTTCTGCCAACAGAGCAGATGGAAACAAATACATTTAACCTTGCATTAAATGAGTTTGCTCCAGAATAATGCTTCCTCTGGTTAATCCCCTTCACAAGCATCCAAAAAATGTAATGCATATGAAACAATTCTATATATCAGAAAATCCATAGTCAAGACTGGAGGCTATGAGAGAAAATAGAATATTTTTTCAGCAAACAGGATGTATTTGGGTATTGTGTGGGCTCATTTTCAGTTTAGATTTTTGGCCATATACAGATGTGTCAGGGGCCAAACAGCTCAGCAAGGCTGGTCACTCTGTGAGGTTTTAATGGCATTGAGCACATGGGCACAGAGATGACAAGTGATGGGGAGAAGGAAATAATCAGAAAATATCCTGGGAAAATAAATATGAAGAACTGACTCCAATCAGATTTGAGTACAGTCCCCAAAATCACTTATATTTAAAAAAAAAAATCCCAGCTCATTCTCATTTTTATCCATATCTGTATAAATATATTGATATATCACCAGATTAAATAAAATAAAAGAATGAAAAAAAAAGATAAACTACAGATGGATTAATAGGTTTTAGTTCAACATCTGACTGACCTGTCCTCACACAAAATAGAGGGAGATCCCTGCACTGTGGTTTTTCAATATTCATCAACAAGAACACATGCTTTCTTTTAATCAGACTTATTTCTAAATTATAACAATATTAACAGTTAACTACATTTGTTATGTCCTGCTTGTAGAGGGAATAAGATTTTTAAAAAGTTACTTTTTACTAAAAAGTCATGAAATTGAGTGTTTAATGATTCATCTCATGCTGGCAGTATCAATCACATCTTCATTTGATGCCATGAAACTGTTTACAGGATCCCATCAAAAATAATCAAGTGTTTGATCAAGTTAAAGATTCAAAAGAAAGAAGTAGTAGGATGTAAGATGTTGATTTAGGGGCAATTGAGATTATATAAACAAAATTGTATCACTTTGGCTACCCTCAGGCTCTGGAAATTTCTGTTTCCTTGCAGAGAAGTGGGAGTTCTGGATATTTTCCATCCTAACGTTCTGAAATCAGGAGCCTGGAGCAGGACTTTGCATTAAGAAGAGGAAATATTTTATTATGCTTAGGAATGCATATTGAAACAGGAAACTTAAAAAAACCAATGCAATCCATACATTATTAAAGAAATTCAGGGAGAAGTGATTAGGCCCAAACAAGTCATTTGGTTTGAATTAGATGGAAGAAAAATATTTGGAAAGAGATCTGTAAAAGAGAAATGGCTCAAGTATAGATGTAAAATGGGAAAGAGAGAGAGATGTTATATAAGGCTGCAAAAAGTCAGTGATTAGAATAATCTCATTTTTTATTTTATATCAATATTGATCATAAAAAAATCGAAGGAATTGTAGTAAATGGAACTTTATTTTTTTTGCTGTAGTAGTTGATGCAGTATCATTTATGAAATTGTGTACAACAGGATGTAGTACAAATTTTATAAAGTGCTAAGTGGCTGTGGGGTACCAGGAGCAGGCAATGTTGGAAAGAAAAGGACTGAACAGGATGATCAGTTTATTTCCTCCATAAATAGGCTAATAAAGTCCTTGTTGGCCTGTAAAAAAAGATGAAACAGGCAAAGAAATACAAGTCCAGGTTACTTGAAAGGCTCATACCATTTAGAAGGAAGAAATTTCAAATAATCCAACTATTGCATCATTGTGGGAGAAAGATGAAAGTTGTTGGGGCTTCACAAACCAGAGAATAAATGTCCTTTTCCAGCACTGAGTGTGTTTGCCTGGAAGTGATTGCACTCTCAAAATCTTGTGATGGTACTGAAATTTGAGGGTCAAGTTCTGTTAATGTAGTGCAAAGTTATTTATTTTGATTATTTTTAATCAGTTGCCATAAACATCATTATAGTTTGTGGTGATTTGACATTTTATAAACAGAGTAACTCCTAGAATGACCAGAATTTTCTGATATCATTCCCAACAGGATCTAGATTTTTAAAAAGGGGAAAGCTGAAAAATTTGAACTTTCTTGTGTGAACTTTCCTGAGTGAATGTTAGAGTGGTCCAAACAAGGAGTGATCAAACATCTCCAATCACACTTTGCAGATATTCAAACAATGGTTTATTAGAACCTCAGTGGCTCACAGGATTTCCAACACTTTCTGTGCTGTAATAACATTAAATGGGCTTTGCTTGGCTTCACTTAAGTGCTGTGAAGCTAACTAATAAAACAATATACAATATGAAAAGGCAAGTCAGAATTCTGTCCCAGGATTGCAGTCTTTACCCAGCAGCTCTATTAGCAGATCAGGATAACAAGTATAACAAGTACGTTGTGATTAATAACCTGAAAAGAAGCTTCTGGGGATTAGGCACTTCACAAATGATTCCAAACAGCTCCATGCAGCAGGTTTCACACTAATACTGTTTTATCTACAGCTGCAGGAAACATAAACCAGCTTCAGTTCATTGCCTTTTGTGAAATAACTCTGATTTATACTAGCTGAGAATATTCCTTTGCATGGTCAGGACTGTTCCTGCATAGTTTCATTGCAGTATGAAAAAAAAAATAGAAAAAAAAAATAGAAAAAAAAAAAAGGCAGGCAAGGCTTATCTAGAGCTAGAGATGTGTCAGAGATGTAGCAGTGCAGTATTGCAATGTGTTTTGGGATGAACTGAGCTGCTCACATCCAGTGTGCAGATGGAGCAGCATTTTTTGAGGCTGCTCATGTTTAGCAGAGACCCAGCTGCAGGAAATTAGTCCCACAGTTTCTAGAAAACTTCTGTTTCTCATTCTGGCTGTTCATCAGGGCTTGATTTTCCTGAAGGGAAAAGGAAAACATATGTAGAATAATAAGGAAATGGATCACTTTTTACTTCAGAGCTTTAGAGGCTTGCTAGAATAAAGTGGCAGCACTTTCTTGGCCTTTGTTAGTGTCACTATGGACTTAATGCATTAAAGTCCTTCAGTCTTAAATCATCCCATGATTATCCATAAAATATAAGGTGTATATATATGGCAGATATAATCCTGCTACACCTCTTCACTGTTTTATACAACTCCCCAAACCCACTAAAATGCTAATAAAATTAGCAAGAGTGACAAAGCACTTAAAATATTTGCAGATTTACACCCTTCCTTATTCTTTCCTAAAAACAGCATCTGGGTGCCTATTAAATTCACTGGTCTGGAGGACTGTTCCCAGTGTTCTGGCTCTCCCATTCTGCTGCTGCTGCTCCTCACACAACCACAGCAACCGTGGCAGAACCTCTGGGGAACTTCCCTTGGTGTTCTCAGGCACGAAGAGAAGTTCCATATGGGTGATACAGGACTAAAATGCTCTAAAACTGCTCCCCTCAGTTGCTTTGCCAGTATTCAGGCATTCTTTGGATATTTAGCATCATTTTCTGAGTCCTGCACTGGCCTCTGCAATTCTGTCTCCAGAACAGACAGAACCTACTACTTTATCTTAACTTTTTTTTCCACTGAAACAGCACTGCCTTAGTCATGGAAAAATGGTCTGTAAATGTCACATGGATTTGTTCTCAGTATAAAACAGTAATATTTTAAGGTGTTAGATTTAACACATTCCAAGACATGAACTTTAGCAGCCAAACTCAATGAATGCAATAGCAGACAAAGTGAAAGCTCAGTCATCTTAAGTGTTAATGAAATCTTGTAAATGTGGTTAAATCCAAACTAATTGGTTTTAAGAATTCCTTTAGAGGCCTGAGATATGTGAGATGCCTCATCTCAGTTTTTCTTTTAGCTCACAACTCATATTTGACTCTCTGGTAGAAATTTGAGTTTCCTTCTTTGGGATGGATGATCTCTGCCTGGTCCTTGTGTGTTACATTACGTGGCTCTTTCATAATTATAAAGATTTATCTACTCTCAGAATCCTTCCAAAACAGCTCTTCAGGCAGAGCTCCAGCATAGGTTATACTAAATAGGAAAAAGACATTTTAAATCTCAATTAGGGAGCCTAGCCTGGTAATTATTCCTATTTTGGTACACTTCCAAATGCAGTCAAATCCTAAGAGTTCAATTAAATACAACCCCTGAATACATTTATTGAAGTAGCTCCATTATAGTAAACATTGAAACACTGAATACTTTTCTTTTTTTTTTTTTTTAAATGCACCATTAAAGTAATCATGGTTGTTATTTTTCAGGACAGTATCTGTCTTGCTTTATTTCTTATCTGTCAACCAGACTTCACTCTGAATTACACTGGCCCTTCAGTATGGAAGGCAAAGCTGCTCCAGGGCCATCTGCAAGGGGGATGAGATTTATCTCATTTCAAAACAGGCACTGTGGTGGCACAACAATTACTGGCTGTGTGGAGAAATAAACTGGTTATCTGTGAATTCTGGGCTCTGGCTGCCCCAGTGCCTCAGCTCAGGCACTGCTTTTGCTTTTCCACCTGGATTTCTTCTCCCTGAGGATTCTTGTTCATGTCCTCCCAAAGGTTAATTGGGATCCTTGTGCAGTGAGTGAGATGGACACAAATGCACAAATCTGTACAGGGTCAGTTAAAACATAAGAAAACCTATTAAAAACAGAGAGAGGTTGTTATAGCTAAGAGAAACAATCTGCCATTACACCATAGACTCCTATCAGTCTTTTTCAGACACACAGAAATCACACTCACAGAAAAGGATGGAACAAGAGACAGTGGAGGATGGTTACAAAAGACTTTTGTAGTGTCTTGGACATAGAATCTTGAAGCCCTGATAGGCTTTCAGTCCTGGGTCAGGACTGCATTTGTATCAGTAGTGGAATCAGCAGCTTGGGGATAATAGTTTTCCTTTAAAAAAGCAAGAAATAGATTTTAAACTAAATAGACACATCTGCATTTTGACTCTTTGTTTTGTGATTTTCTAAATTATAACATAGGCTTTAAACTACAGATGAAATTGATTCACCTGGAAAACACTGACACAGAGATCTTACCGATTTTGTTTTTTAGTTTGATTGCAATTTGACTTAGTTATATGAAGAAAAGGAAACAATTCCCTGAAAGTTTAACTTCACTTTTAATTATGCAGTATCTACCTTTGGTACTAAAAAACTTTTAACAAAATGTTCTGAAACTGTCACTGAGTGCTGTCACTCCCTGGGCTCAGCATTTATTACGCCTGCAGGCTGGGTACAGAGGAGGAACCTTGACTGAGCTGTGATCACCCTGGCAGATGTGACTGAGATTCTGGCTGCAAGACAATTCCCTGTGATGGTGCAGAGGGTGGATGATGTGCAGAGGGCAGAACCATGCACTGCTCCACGTTTAGGGAGTCACAGCTACAGAAACACAGTGTACCCTCTGCAGGCTCGTGGGGGTTGCTGGAGCAGGAGGAATACAATAATTTAATGACTATAAGCCGCACCATTTTGACTAAAATTTTGGTCTGAACCCGGAAGTTCGGCTTATATATTGTCCTAGTTTGGAGGACAGGTGTCTGCTGAGAAAGGCAGGAGCTTCTCTTTGAAATGGAGAATGCAAACCCCCTCCCTCCAAATTATTATAATTTTGAAATCAAGGGGCTCTCAGGCAAAGATATGGGAATTAGGAATAACAGTTCTTTACTAGGGAAATTAAAATAGAAATACAGTACTACAAAGAAACAAACTCCAAACCCTGACAAAGCCAGAGTACAACCTGACACCCGTCAGGCAGGGTGTTGGCAGCAGTCCCATCCCATGGTGGCTGCATCCTCCTGCAGTGACAGATGTGGCTCAGCTGGAGCAGTGCTCCTGTACAAGGTGCAGTTTCCCTCCGGAGCTCCAGTGGTGATGTGGAGAAATCCGGTTTTCCTCTGGAGTCCAGTGGAGAAAGGGGCTCCCTTAGTGTCCCAAACCCTCTGTTTTTATCTTGGTAAGAAATGTTGGGCTCTTCCCCCTGGCTGGAGCAGCTCCCAATGGGATGCAGTAATTTTATCAGTCCCACAGTGGGACTCAATGGCCATGAGCAGAAAATGACTGGCTGGAGGAAGGATGGGTTGTGAAAAGATAAAGAACAATGCCCTGCCTGGTTTCAATGGATGCCCATTAGCAGAATATCTCCCATGGAGATCAGGATCACTGTCCCCACCCTCAACAGATGGTGATAGAACAGATACCTTTGATCACACTCTGCATTGTAATGTGTGGCTAATAATCGTGAAATTACTGTACTTGCCACATGGCTGGGGGGCAATTCAGAGGGGCCTTGAGGACTGGGACAGCAAGGACTTTGTGGAGATGAACTAAAAACGTTCTGCATGTAGGGTGAGGAAGCCTTTGCATCGATACAGCCCTGCTGGAAAACAGGGCAGGGACCTAGAGCAGGCACTGAACCTGAAGGGGGGATTTTGGGAGCTGAGAACAAACTTGAGCTGTTTGACAACCAAAGCCATGGAGCCAAACTCTGCTGTGCTGGTTGAGCAGCACAGGGGAACAGCCCTAAACTGCAATTTGGGAGGTTCAGAATGGACATGTTGGGAAAACCTTTTCACTAGGGAGGTGTTGCCATACCAAACCAGAATTTTCTAGGAATGTTTTGGGATCTTCCACCCATGAAGATTTTTAAGGTAAGGATTGACAAAGACACTTCTACTTCCATTTCTTCTGGAACGCTGGAGCAGATGATCTGCAGGGATCCTTTCTAATCCATATTTTGCTGATCAGTGCCTTTCATTCCACTGAAACCTTCCTCAGAGAGCTGCCCAGATTCTGCCAGACTTTTCATTATACTGTCTGCTTATGAGTTTCCTCCACCATCTCAATTTATTCAGACACTGTTTAGTTTACTAATTTTATTTTAATGTCAGTATATTACTTAATTTGCAGAGGACTAATTAACATTAGTGTGTTAATATACAACCATCATTCAGAATCCAAAATCTCAGTGCCAACTCTGTTTTTATCATAGTTGCATTTCAATTACAGCCATCTCTCTTATCACAGATTTAAATGTTCAGACTTTCATGGGTTTATTTAAAGACCCACAGATCTTAAAAGGTTCTAAGAAAATACAGCTTATTTCAATAAGAATTTTTCCAGTAAAAAATGTCACTAAGAACATGAAAGGATCTGCCTTAGAAAGAAGACCAGGTTCTACTTTCCAATAACTGTACAAAGTGATTTTTGAAATGTGGCTGTCAAAGTAGGGGTGTGCTACCACTGCTGCAGAATGCTGCAAAACTGTGGGAAACAGCAAGAATATCACATTATGAACATGCTGGTTTCTTTTAAAGGTGAGGGACTCCCTTTGGGAGGGTTTCTTTATGAAACTCTTGATTGAAACAAGAGCTTGCTAAATTTTGTACCTCTTTTCACTGCAAAACAACAACAAAAGTAGAAAGAACTATATATTGTTTTACTCTTGTGGGAACTACATCCTTGAAGCAACAGCACCTCTAAAACTTTTTAAGCCAGCTGCAGTAAAAGCTTTCCAAAATGGCCAGAGAATGTGTTCCTTTAACTGGTGGCACAAATGAAACAGGGCAAATGCATCAAAATTTCTTCCACCTCCTTCAGCAGAAGAAATAAACCACAGCAAACCTATTTTCCCAGGAAGAATTGAAGAGAATCCACTGACTTTCAAGAGCAGAAAATGCAGCAAAATCAAGTAATAGAGTTCTGTGAGTGTAAAATGACACAAATGGCAAAATAGCTTTTGGTTTGGAACCTGGCAGAGTAAGTTCCCTAAGATGTACAATAAAACAGAACAGTGCTTAGGGGTGTTTAATGAAACCATTGCTGTGATGGAATATTAACCTCTTCTGTGATTTTCAACACAGTTTCCCAATGTGACTTTGTGTTGTTCCAGTTTAATTGCTTTTGTCAACTTGAGGAGTTGATTTGAGGAATAGAAGATAAAAGTCGAGGATTTGCCCTATGCTAAACAAACCATGACTCTGATAACTCAGATTATTTTATATGCACAGGACAGAATTAATGGTATTTTAGATGGGTCTGGAAAATTACATTTGCTGATGCCTCTGACCCCGGGATGGAAAACCCATCATTGCCATTAAGTTTCAAAGGTCTGGAGCTGGTACTCTAGGAATTCAGAAGTTATATGACCCCTATTAAAATTAAGTTTTAATGTCCTTAAACAATTAAAGCTCAAATATTATATGTCCATTAATGAACTTCATAAATATTTATAAGGTGCTGTCTAAAGTGTGCAGTCTAAAATGAGTATGGTGAGAATTTTCCTTAATTTGAAATGATTGTGTTCTAATTTGGAGGCTTTCTATCTGTTCCACACAGCTCTGTATCCTTTTACCAGAGGAAATCAGAGGTGTTTTCATGGATGTCAGCAATATTATACTGGTGTGGAAGCAAAAACCCAAATATTTCCCTGTTCACAGGGGTTTTGTTGGCTCTGCTCAGGCTGCACTTTGGCACCAGAAGGGCTGGGCAGGACACAGGAGATCCCAGCTTGTACTGCCAAGCTGAAATCACTCCTGGTTCATGGCCACGAGGGTTCTAACATTTTCAGGTGTTTATAGATGCAGTGAAATATTTAAGAGTTGCACAGAGAGATGTTTCCAGTGCAGTGTGTTTTAATTCAAATGCCAAGAAACCCTTCCACCTAAATCTGTGCTGGTGAAGCCAATGAAATAGCAAATGTCAGTGTAGAACTGATACACCTGAGGGAACAGATGTGGCACAAGGATTTGAGCTCTGGTTGCAGTTTTAGACCCCTGTTAAAAATCCTTATTGCAATAATCCCTCCCTGGCTGCAGCTGGGCTGCCACAAATACTTGCATTGGATAATGTGTTTTCTGTCTCCTCTGTCAAACCAGTGAACTCAGGCTACTCATATTATTGGTGAGTATTTATGAGCATTGAGACATTCCTGCTTTTAGGAAGTGAGGGAAGTTGCTGATTAAGATGACTTGAAAAAAATATTCATTTAAACAAGTTAGTTTAGCCACTGGCTCACTGCACAAGAAGAAAAGTTTTAAAGTTTGCCCTTGTTACATCTTAATATTTTTATTATCTTAATATTATCTTAATATTACACCTTATAATTTTTTACATTTTCATGGATTCTTTCCTTATCAGTTAATTCCAGCTCTTGGATTACACTAATCTATTGCAACCCTGATGGCCCATGTTAATCCACTGCCTTAAAATATTTGTTCTCCTTTTGATGATACCTGCCTTGGGAAGTTCTTGGTTGGCATCTGAGAGCTGCATTCAACATCCATTAGATTCCATTGTTTCTTTAAACACTATTGATATTTGCTGAAAACCTAACCTTTTTTTTTTTCTCCTTTAAAATCTCTCACTAGAAATAATATATCTTAGTTGCTTTGTCTTGTGTGTTTGAGTTTTTCTCTCTGCAGCTGCCAGCTTGCAATGGGCAGTTAACGGATAAGTTAACAGATTTTTCTCTGTCACAAACTTGCTGCATCACTGCTTGTAAAGGGCAGCCCAGAACCCTTTGGAGATTGCTTCCCAGATTAAAGTGAAATGCTTTCAGTGAGTGTTTGGGAACATGTAGCAGATGAGCATGAGCAGCCCCCTTTCAGACAGTACTCGTGTTTTTCACAGATTACAACTCCTCTTGTAGGCTGATAACAGATGGAGCTTTCGAGGAAATATTTTTCAGCTTTGACTCTTGTTAGAGTTGCCTGAGTTTAGCCTTTGGAATGGATGAAATGTTAGAGAAGCAGAAAATATTCCCTCACTGGGGAAAGAATGTATTTATTGGTATGACAGAGGTTCCATTTATTTTAAATACATAACAGATCAATCCAATTTAATTTGTTAATTTGTTCCTGGTTCAGTTTCCTGGAGTATTTGCACATGGAGAGGGGTTCATTTCATGGGTTTTGACACTTATGGCCACTGAGCACTGCAGCATTAACAGAAGCTGCATATGAGTTTCACTTACTGTGCTCTAATTAAAGCTCTACAGATGCTGAGGTTTAAATCAGAGCTGACTAATCATATTTAATTTAAATGTCTTAATGGCTTTATTTTTAATAGAACAAGGGTACATTAGCTAATCCAGGTTTTCATCCTACAGAGAAAGGTGTGTCAAAATTTCTAAGACTTTGATCCAAAAAAAGAACATTAACTCATAGATTAATCCAGTCATTAATAACTCCACTGAAATCAGTGATAATGCTGCTTGCTTGAAATTTTGTTTGTATTGAAAGGGTCTCACTTTAATTGCACAGTATATTTATTTTTGCAGCAGAAAAGCAATATTTTGGTGGAAATTGATTATTTCCTGAGCCTCTGATTTTTAGGGACTCAACAACATTTCTGCTCTTTGCTTTTGCACCAGGCCTGGCACATTCAAAGAACCCAAACCACTTCCCAGGCTGTGTGGGAATTAATTCCTGAGCAAAGTAGGGCATTACTTCCCCCTCTGGAGATGATGAAATGGCTGAGTGTATTTAAACCATAGCAAATGAGGGCAAATTTTGTCATTCATAGGATTCCACCTAAGAGAATTGTCTTCTTTTCCTTTCTTTCCCCAGAATGAAAAAGTATCTGAAATTTAACAAGGGCTCTTTTAAGGCATACAATGAACACCAAGCAGTTTCAGGGATAATTATGAGGCAGGAATAATTTTAAAAGCATTTTGAGTTGTGAAATTTTTCATTTCCTCTCTGTTTGGCCAAATCAGCATCTTTGAGGAGTCAAGAAATGTTGAAAAATCATGAAAACTCTGAAGTTTCTTGCTCAAGGCAGTCCTTTTCTTGTCATTCCAGGGAAACTGGAATAAAGTTTGTGAAAATGTTAATGTGTAGAAACACATTTAAAGTTTGATACTGCAACTAACTTTCAAATCATCCTTAGATTCAACAGTTTATCTTCCATGATATCAGTACAGAGCTGCTTCTGACAGAGTAATCATTGGGTAGCTGTCTTTACAAGGCACACACATCTTTTTGGCACCTCATTAAGCTGATTTATGATGTATTGCTTCACTGCCCTCTGCATTTTATGGCCAACTTTCAAATTCCTTACCAAAAAATATTTTTAAATGGAGCTCTGATATTTTTTTTCCTTGCAATCAGCATGAAGCAGCAGCAGGAGCAAGTCTAGCCTAAATAATGGTGAGGACTGTTAAACCCTAACTCAGGTCTCCTTTCTGACTGCACTATCCAGAAAGACTTAAATCATTTGGAATCGTTGCACAACTGAAGTTTAGACAGAAAAATAGGAAAAGAATCACTGTTAAATATATAGAAGAAGGGAAGTTTGAAAACCAATTTGCTTTTATAAGCTCTGAGCCATATCTTTGGCTCCAGACCTCTCAATAATAAGGTAATAAACCCATATGGAAGTGAGCTTGTTACAGCTGTGCTCACTCCTTGTAATTCCAGCAACTGCTGCTCTCAGTTTCTTCTTCATGAAGACATCTCAGAAATATCCAAACACAAGGAAATATTGATATTTTAAAATATCTCTTTCCTGTGACTTCACAGCTGTCCCTAAACATAGAAGGGGACACAACTATCATTAATTTCTCTTATCTAACATAAAGTGTTGACTATATTAATGAGATTAATTAGTCATTTAGAGGCTAAACAGATTAATTAGATCCTATCTTTTAATTTTCTGTGTGCTAATGAATATTTTATATGATAGTTTTGTTTAAAGTAATATTAACAGCTCTCACACTTTAGGCATTATTTCATTAACTTAGTTCTCTGTCATGTTATGAAAGGCTTTTAATCAATTGGTTTCAAAGGGAGCCTTTTCTTCCCTATCTGCTAAATCATATACAGGCAGGCTTTTCTTCCAGACACCAAGAATTATTCAGGGGCTCTATCCATGGTTTTGTTTTGATGAATTCAGTTTTATTTAGAGAGGCACCTCTGTTCATTCAATTCTGAATTCCTGACTGCAAGGGCCACAGACCCCTGCCCTGTTTTCTCACACAAGCTTTGTTAGATCCTTGTTTTGGAAATGTCTCTCTTCAAAATGTATGTAGCTCTGAATTAAAGTTGCATTCAAGCATATCAGATATTCAGGAATGTATCACTGAGAACATAGGCAAAGGTGTCAACTTCCCAATAAATCAAGAGGAACTGCCTGGAGTTTATGGAATGTGAATAACCTCTGAAATATTTAGATTACCTTCTAGGAAACACAGGAAAAACGTGGCTGTGAAGGGAGTATAAAGGCTACTGTTCCATTTTCTCATGGGAGGTAATAAATTCCAGAGCTGCCAGTCCTTTCACACTGAGACAATTCTAGAGACTTAATCTACAAATTAAAAATTGTATCTTACCAAGTCAGCCTGTTCCCAGCAATGCACAGCACTCATTACCTGAGTCCTTCACTGAGTATTTATTGTGATTACAGCACATTTACAAAACAGCTTAATTACTTGTTTGACAAATACATTAAACATTAAGGAGAATTCTTTAATGTTTAAAGTCTTTAATGCTCTTAAAGGTTTAAATGGGAATTTTATTCTCCAAATGTCAGCAGATTCTTGCCTGGTGTTGCCCAAAGCCAGGAGTGCTGATGAAGGTGTTTCTTTATTCAGGGGCATCTCCAGCACCTCATCCTGGCATTGGCCACAAAAAGATCTGATTCCTCTTCACTCCACACATAAGGAGTCAAACTCCCACTGAGACTTGGGCAGAAAAATCTCAATTTTTAGTGGTTAGAGTGTGGTTCCTAGCATAGCAAAACCTTCTGATACGGAATGAAAATTATTTCATTAGCAGAATATGATTTCCTGTCAGCATTTCATAGGCAGATGGATGAGTTTTTAATTCTCTCAATTTCAAGATTCTTTTAAACTGCAACAGGTGAAAATCTAGTGAGGCTGGGGAACTGTTCCACCTTGAAGCTGCTCATGCAGACTCTTCATTGTTCTCTCAAAACAGTACAGGAAAAAATTGCAGTTACCACTACCGGTAGATTCACCTTTCCAAAAGTAAATGTATCATACTGCCACATTGTAGTGCTCTTTGCATTAAAATATATTCAAATATATTAACATCAGAATAAAATCATATTCAAAATATATATATTCAAATATATTAACATCAGAATAAAATCATGAATACAGATTTTGTCAAGAATGGGAGAGTAAGGACAGTCCCAGGGGGAGAAAATTATGAGTCCTTGCCACAGGCAAGAATTTTTGAGGGACTGGACAGGATATTCACCTTGTTTCTGCTGCTTCCATCCTGTGTTTTACTCAGTGTCCTTTGTCATACTTTACTTTTACTGTGATGAACACTAATTTTTTTCAGCATTCAGGGTTGTGAACACTTAAGGACTTTTTTTTTCTGTGTATTTTACTCACTGAAGTGTGCTTTATGAGGCACATTTCTTAAAACACTCCTTGAGGTGTGAGAGAAGATCTTCCTCTAATTCCTGTGGAAAAGGGTCTCAACCACATTCCTTGTATTCCAGGGAAGTGCTCTCAGAGGGTTACAGGTAAAATCATTGCAGAGAACTCTGAAATAGCTGCAGGGGTTTGTAAAATTAATTAAGTACTCACTTATTTGGAATGAAATGATGATGTCCACAATTAAGTTTGCAGCCTACAGGTTGGAGTGCTCTCAGGGCAAGGCAGAGATTTGAGTCTGAGATACATCTCAAAGATAGAGGGAATATTAAATCAGGTGTGCAGTGGAATAGCTCCAGTAGGAAAGAAAGGAATAGGATGTGCCTAATTCACTCTACTCTTTAACCCACAATCTCTTGATGTCAGAGAGTTTGGGTCAGATGAGGTAGAGGAGAGAACATAAGTGAAATGACACCACTTTTCTGTTGCTGAAGCAATTGCAAACAGAGTTTGGAAATGCTGGCAGATCCTCCCTGCATTGTGCATTTATTCTACACCACAGACACCAAAACTCAGGTTTGCTCGTGGAGTTGCATTTTGTACAAAGCCTGCAGTCAGTAATTTGAGGAGCCATTATTTCTTTTATAGGTGCCATTAATCTGAAAGATTTGCCTCAAGGCAGAATGTAATATTGTTTTCAGTCCAGTCTCTGATGGTTGAAGATTTGCCATTACAGAAAGTAGCACAAAGGGAGACAAATAAATGCCAGTTCTGATGACTGCTTCAGGAAAAATGTGAGGAGTGACCAAGCCCTACCTCCTTCCTCATTTCTAGCATTGCACAGGTTGCACAGATATAGAGAGCAAAGAGAATTCTTTTGAAAGTAGAAAAGCTGAGAGTGGTGCTGAATCTGTGTCATGGCAAGGGGAGACTTGAGGGATGCCAGGCTGAAATATTTCTCAGGATCCTCGTGGCATTGACCAAGTGGATTCTCCATCAACCCAAGGGAAGGAAGATCAGATTTTCTTTCCCTTGAGAGTTATTTTCTTATTCCTTTTCTGTAGTTCAAAGTCCTCTTGGCAGCAATGAACTCTTTCTTACAGCAAAGGGGTTTTATTTCTAATGCTTGTCATCTCCTTATGCAGCTCTACAGATTTCAGGAATTTGTGCCCTGGTGCACTCTTCTAAGTTGGATTTTCTCCTCAGTGGGGAATAGAACTCTTTTCCAAGGGGTTATGTTCAAAGGGAAGACTGGAAACCATTTTAAGAAAAATACCTCAGTCTCCCTCATACACCACAACATTATCCAGGCAGTCATTAGCTCTCTCAAATGTCATTAGAAAATTCATACATCACCCATATAACCTAGTGTATACTGTCCTTGTGATGGATGCTGTGGAGTTCAGCAGTGTCATTAAATCTGTATGGATTGTTCTGTGCTAGCAACAATATCACAAAGCTCAAAGAAACCAAATCCAGCCTGGAATTCACACATTGTTGAGTGTGTTACCTCACACCTTCTCCTACCTACAATTACTGGACACACAGTGAGCAGTAGAATGAGACACTGATCAGATTTAAAACAGTCCCCAAAACCAGAAGCACCCAAGAGCTATTTCAGAAAGCAGAGTTAGAAACATAATTACAAGACAGGATAATGAACAGCACCTCTTCAATTTCCCTGTGGCCCTTGCTAAGAAATTAAATCAAGTTTGTACTGTATAAGCATGACTGAACTGTTAGAAATGGGGGAAAGAATAAAGTGTTATCTTGTAAACAATATATACATAATGAACAGAGAATAAAAAAGAATGGCATTGTAATGACAAGAAATGAGAAATTTAATGGATTGTATAAGAACCAGCAGTTAGAATTGGTACTGATAGTTCGAGTCAAGAGTTTATTTGGAATGAATAACTGAAATTTTGGAACTTGTGTGGGAATAGGTTTCTCTGATTTTTTAAGTGCAGTAGTGTTGAAGCTTTGTTTCTTGAGCCAGCACCTGCCAGAAGAGGAAGACAAGATGTCTCTATGGATACAGAGGAGATGAAATACAAAACTTGTCAAAATCAAAAGCAATCTTTCCATTGATGCCATCAGGCTCTGCACGAGGCTTTAGCAAAAGGTCCCCTCTAATTTTGGGATTAGTGTCATGTGAAATCTCACCTTGGTTTTCTGGAAGACACAGCAGAAGTTAAGCCAAGTGTAGCTGGTGGAACAATAAAAGGTTTAGCACAGCTGGGAGAGCAGCAGTGACTCCAGTGCTGAGCTCCACCAACCTTCACGTGCCCTGGTTTTGTTGGGGAATTGATTTGGTTGGGGAATTGAATCCCCTACATTCCATGTTATTCCTTTTGATGTCTAACTGGGTAACTGAGTTATAAACATGGAAAACAATGACAGAATTCTTCTGTCTGCTTTTGAAATTTAGATTAATGGAAAATATTGGTGTTTCTATCAATGCTTACTCCATTTTCTATTAAGAAAAAGACAAAGTAACATGCAGATGTTTGAGCAAAGAAATGGTATATAAGTTTTGTGGATATTTTTAAAGCATCATGTCAGGTCCCAATACCTTGTTTTTCAGCAACCTCAGTGTGTCTCTTTGTTCTGTTTAAGTAAATCAGTTTATTTTCTGAATACAATGATTGTCAGCACTCAGGATCCCTCTGTTTCTGGAGTAAAAGGAGAAATCAGATTGTGGAACTTTTCCAAACATGCCTAGAGGGGTCTCTTTATAAGAGTATGAATCTTCAGCAAACAAGTTGCTGTTGTATTAAGTGATGCTACAGACACTTGCTGCACAAAATCAGAGGGAAGAAATGTCATTCTTGCAGCAGTTATCTTTTTTTAGCAGACTAGGTCCCTATTTATATTATGGGCTGTAGGAAATACACAGAATTCAATACTAAAGACATTTTCCTCTTATATCCTTTGCTTAATTTAGTAATCTTAAAATAAAGTACCTTTTCCCTCCAAGGAATTTACAATGTTCTTATAATGACATTGCTACAACTAACCCTCTTTTCTTCTCCCTTGTGGGCAATTTTTTTTTTTTTTTTGGTGTGTGTGTATGTGAAAGCTTGAAGTTTTTTCTCTCTAGCTACTGCTCAATTCCTCTTTTGGAATATGTTCTCTGTCTTCTGTAACAAGCTTGTGAAAATCAATATTCCAACATTTATCACAAGTTACAGAAGAAAAGCCCTTAATCAAAGCCACTTAGGCATGCTTGTGAAGGTTACCCAGCACATTATGACAGAGGACCCTTCACAGATTGCACAGCTCACCTCTTTTACCCATCCCACAGGGTGATAAACCTGCTCATCTTATAAAGAAATGAATGATTGAGCCTGTTCCATTACAGCTAATATCTCCCTGAGAGATGGGTCTGCTTGGGAAAAATTCTACACTTATGAACTTTCTGAAACAATAAAATGGATCCATTTTTGAGCCAGCTTTTCCTGTGGAGCTAATTCCCAAGCAATTTAGTTTTGCTGATTAAATCTGCTGTCTGAAAGGGGGAGCTGGCAGATCTGTGCAGGAGAGCACAATCAGCTGCATTTGCAGATGAGCACAAAGCCTCTGTGGAATCTGATGGAATCTGCATTACTGAGTTAGTGGTACATGTGTTGGTGTTCACTTGCAGGATCAGCCTTTCCTAATCATGGTAGTCAGTGAAAGTATGATTGTATTGGTGCTACTGGTCTGTAAGGGGTTAACACCACTTTGTTAGGGGCTTGTCTTCGTGCTCTTTTTCACTTAGAGTTAGGATTAAAACATGAAGGAGACGAATTTCTCATTTGGACTTGGTTGTCTATTAAATCTTATCTAAAGTACAGAGTTCTGCAACACTTCCAGCTCCCAGCTAAAAGTGAGCAAAATGGAGGTGAAATGAGCTGGATACAAGGTCTTTTAAAGCTGAACAGTCCAATAAAGAGCTAACAGCTGTATTATTTACACTTTTGACCCAATAACCAAACTCATGTGACCTGCAATACAGCACTGTCAAACCAAAAACCTGAAATCATGAAGAAGAAGGAACAAGAAAGAAGAAAGAGGTAACACTCAAAATCCTCCATCTTGTCCCATACCTATTGCTATATTCTAAAAATCCCAAATTCAAAACCCTTCTCCATGTGAAATCACACACTTCTATTTAACTAAACACCCATTACTCCATCACTCAAATCTGGAAGTCTTCTCCAAGGCCTTAAGTCAAAAGCAGTGTTCTCCTGGAGTCAGTGTCAGAAAGCACAGAAAGCTCAAAAATCCCAGGTTTCTAGGTTCCAACACTGGTTAAGCTGGAGAAGGGGAGATATCACTTTTTCTGGGATGAAAAGAGAAAGTTTCTATTGTGAAAAGCAATTCTAAAGGCATCAGCTCAGAGTCACTCTGGAAGCAACACTTGCCCAGTGCTCTGTAACCAACTCAGAGTCTGTGAGTTAAGAACAAACTTCTTCAAGCTCACTGAAGGCAGCTGAAGGAAAGAGCTGCAGCAATATCCTTGTGTGCAAATACTGTGCCAGTAGTTGAAACACCAGCTCTGGAATGATTTTTGAATCTGATCACAAAAGGGTGGACAGATCCTGTTGGACAAAAAGCAAAGGCACAGACTCAGAAACGGGAATCCCTGAACTGAATAAATACTGGGCAGTTGAGAAAGATTGAAGGAGTGCAAATCCCTCAGCTGGCAGTGTTTGCCCTTGCAGTGATTCCCTGGACACACAGCCTGTGCTCTGAGCCACCCTCAATGCCCTTGCTGGAGTGCATTTTTAGGTGTAGTGTGAATTTAAGGATCTGTTCACAAGTGACAATCTCATCCTTGCAGGGTGGGAAGCATCAAGAGTTACTACATTTAGATGCTATTTAAGAAACCTCATTTACTTCTAGATCCCCTTTCTCAGGCAGGTGTTTCTGTAGGGAAGCAAATCCAAGTTTTCTCGTTAAGGATGGATAGAGGAACCCCAGGGAGCTGAGGTCACTCAGACCCTGCTGTGACACTTCACACCCAGGCTCCTCACAGCACAGGAACAATGAGGCTGCACGAAACCTGCACTCAGATTTTTGCTAAATTAAGGAAATAATGTGAGGTACTGCCATCCCAGATTTCTTGGCCTTGATTTCAATTCAAGGAAGGACTCAGGATGATGCCCCCTGAATTTACAAGTTGCTCCTCAGTTTCTTCTTGCTAGGCTAGAACAAAAACTAAAGCTAAAATATCCCTCAGCCCCTATGCCTGATTTTTACACTCAAGATTTATGTGTGAGCTTAACTTCATAATTACCCTGTTTAAGGGCATTGCTGGGTTTCTAAATTAAGACTGATGGCATAGATGAACAAGTAAAGGTCATTCCTTGATGCATTGGCTCTTTGTTGATGAACAATTTAACACAAAAATACTTTGTGTTTAGCACCAAATCTTTTTTATGAAAATCACATCCCACTGCCTGTCTTTATAAATATTAATTCACAAAATTCACGTGCTTTGTGTGGGTCCTGACAGCTTCTGTAGTGGTACTGACAAGCCAGTCAAAAAGAGAGAAGTACAAAAAATAAAAGTGGTAAAATTTACCCAAGGTGTCAAAGGGCATTAAGGCACATATTTAAATATAGGATTCTATTGAGTTTCAGAGCATAAGGATCAAGTTAAAGACAATGAGATGAAAACAGAACAATCAGCAGTATAATCAGATCTTAAAATTAACATTGTGGGTGGGAATCCTTCTAAAAGGGGCTGGGATAAGACAAAACCGGAGATAAAAATATTCTAATCATCAAATCCAAACTGCCAAACAAAATCCCCTCAAACCTAAAATCAAATTATGGTTAGACAGCTTGTGGAAAAAAAGGCAGGGACTACATGGAGAGTCTTTGAAGTGAAAAAGTAGAACTGGCAAACTGTCACATTGATGAAATTTGAGGCGGGAAGGAGGCACGTGTTTGTCAGCAGGAAATCAAGAGAGGTTTTTGAGTATCTGGTCTGTTCTGTGAGGAGCTAAGTCAAACAAATCAATAAACTGCACCAGATGGGACCCAAAGGGGCAAAGGTACTTGGAAGGATGAACTGCAGAGCTGAAGGGATTGAAGGGAAGTCTGAGGAAATAACTGAGCTGATAAATAAACATTGTGATAAATAGAAGCAGCTCTGCTGTCGGGTACAGCACACAGCTCCCAGCCAAGCTGGGGATGAAATCACAGCTCACCAGTGGACAGAAAGCCACAAATCCTGCTGGAAAAGGATCATCCTAAGGAAATTCTGAGCCTTGTCAAACTAAAGTCTTGGAGGGAAACTATTCCCCTAATTCCCACGAAATAAACCCCAAGAATTTGCATTTATCCTGCTGGCACCACACTGAAAAGCTGATGTGCTTATCAGTGTACTGTCCCCTTCTTTCCCAGCTGCTTTGTTTATTTATTACCCTCTTCATGTGCAAACCTGCAATTGAATATGATGGGAAGGGGCACAGATTTGTCTTCCTCTTCACAGGAATATAATATATCACTGTCCCCTGGAGTCCAGCACACTTGATCTTGAATTACAGCCACTCAGTCCAAGCAGCAAATAATCCAAATGAGGCATCTTTACTGAGATTCTGCTTGTATGGAAAGGTAATTTACTGTACATCACAGAGACTGTAGCACCTCTTGACTTGCTGTCTTTTATACTGCAGAATCCAGACATGCAAATGTGAATTCAGGTTTTCCTGCCCTGCTTAGCTGTTATGAGGTCCCTGATTGCCAATCCTCAAAATGATTTGCAGCTTGGAAACAGATTCTATAAAACATTTATCTTGATTCAGGGAGATCTGTAGCCACTCTACAAGTGTATGTTACAGGAAAATCTTTGTGCAGCTGCATCACTAATTTGAACCAAAGAAAAATTATATCAGAAGGTACAGAGGGATTTTTCAAAATAGGGACAGGCAAATACTGGTAAAATGATCAGAGGTCATGCATTTCAAGGACCTGGTTAACTCTAAACGTAATGATGGAGTTCTTCATCTCTCTGTTAGAAAAGTGCAAGAGTTCCCAACTAAAGAAATCAAAAGGTTTTATTTTAATGACCTGTGAAAAGTATTTTCTGTGGGTGCTTCAAATGTTGTGTATGATACAGAAAAGCTATAGCCAGATTTGTTGGATTGTGCTTTTAATTTGATCTCAATAATAAATCTTGTCCTTTCTGATTTTGGGTCTCATTTATTGCTTTGTGCACTTTGTTTACAACAGACTAAATCTGCATTCCATATTAATTTAATATAATAATAAGGCCTTGAATACATCTTTATTAAACTACAGTTTGTTAATTTAAAAAGAAATCCCAGTTACTTTATTTACATTAAATTATATCTGGTTCTACTTGTGTGTGTTGTGAGCTCCATAAGCAGAATATAGAATATTCTCCTGGAATTTGACCAGTAAAATTTGGCTAGGGAATTATCTGTTAGTGTTATTCTAAAGCACTGTTTGTATTTCACTGACAAAATGAGGTGTTACTGAGGGCTAAGCTGGCTACAGACATTTATCTACTTTCATTTGGACAACAGAAAGGTGGAGCTGCCTAGAACTTCATGCTGCTGAATTTATTAATTTATTTTTTTCGCCATTACACCCCAGAAAGCAATTTAATAATTTTATCAATTTATATTTAGCTACTGGCAAAACCCCACCAGATAAACCCAAAGCTAGCTTGCTATGACATACAGGGACCAATCTGAGCTTACAATAACAAAGAAAGCTTACTTTAAACATTTTGTTTGGTAGCACAAAAGTGATTTTCAAAGCTGTTCTCAGACTACAGAAATCTTGATCACACTGCAGCCACTATTGTATTTTACTCTCTCCACAGCATAGTTCAGGCTGGCAAACAAAGATTTTCTTTGAAATAGCATTTGTATTTTTTTTACTAACTTCAGGAAATTATATTGGTCCTTGCATTTGTTTATTTTGATTATTCTACAGGGAGTTTTCACAGCTGTTGCACAAATAAAATCAGCTTATATATCCATCAAATATTACCCATTTTCATAACATTTTTAAACAGAAATCAAGCTACATAAAAATTTAAATACTTCCTGAATTTGAATATGCAGCTGTAAGTTTTATGCCTGGCTCTGATGTGAGGTGATCCAGGTCAGAGTGTCTTACCACTGCTTCAGTGAAAGATTGTCATGATTTAATCTTTGTGTTAAAGCCTCTTGTTCTTTAGAAATTATTTAATGGACATTTTCTGTGGGTATGAGACTGCCATGCACAATATTTCAAAGCTTTACTACTCAGAATAAAGGCATTTTTGAGACTATCAGGGTGCAGTTTCATAACTGAGTTCTCTGTCTCAGGGTTTTTTTTTTTGCTTGAGAGCTGAGAGCTCCCTCCTGCCTCTTTGAGCAAGCATCAGTGTTCATGCAGCTCTGCACGAGCCATCAAACCAGAAATGCACCCTCCAAAAATGAAATGGTTTGATTCCATTGGAAGAGTGAAATCACAGAAGGTTCCCTGTGGGCCACAAGGCACAGCAATAACTTTGGGGTGAGTGTGTGGCTGCAGGAGCAGGAGGAAGGATGGGAACAGAGGAGGCTTGGGTTGGCTCCTTGGTGTCTGCTCAGATGGATTTTCAGCCTTTGCATCTTGGTTGCTTCAAAAATAAGGACTTGTGGCTCACAGATCTGTGTGCTCACATCATGGGCCTGAGGATGAGAGAGCGATTTAGAAGAATTCCTTGGCTGTGAATATTCATCAATGTGGGAACCCAGCACATCCCTCTGGCTGCCCTGGATGGTTCCAGACCCTGGCAGGGGGCTCAGGAGCCCTGGCACAGAGCCCAGAACTCCTGTGCCTTGGATTTCTCTCCCTGGGAAAAATTACCACCCTTACATGAAGAATTACAAGTCACAAAAATAAGTAGAGTGTAAGTTAGATTATTATAAGGTGAAAAAGTAGGTTTTTAAGATTGTTTATAATAAGGGTCTGGGGTCAGGATGGAGGAATCTGGGCGTGTTCTGTCCTTCTTTCTCCTTCTTCCTGCATCCATCTTTTGGGTGATGTTGGCACTTTTAGATTGGCTTAGAGCAGAACCAGACTGTACAATAGAAGTGATAGGTATTGGAAGTAAATTGTAAATAATGTTTATGTAGTTTATAGTATAAAAAGATAATCCCAGCCCAGGGTGGGCAGTGTGCCTGGGGCTGAGCTGCTGAACGGACCTGGGCTGGGCAGGGAAAGAACTTTTAGATGAGATAAAATAAACACCTCTGGAAACAACAGAAGAGACTCCTGACTCTCTCTGGAGCTCGGGCTGGGACACAGAGACTCTAAAACAGCACAGGTGTCAGCTCAGGCTCCAGAGACACCACTGACCACACATGAAAGCAAAAGTTATGATGTCATTTGAGAGGAAAAGTCTCCAAATGTATTTTCATGTATTGCACTTTCTTCCCTGCTCTGCTGTACCAGAACATATGATTCTAAAAATATCTCTTTACCTCCTGGCCCAAACCTACATCATTTAGTGCCCTAGCAAAATTCCTCTCCTGGGATCTGTGCCAAATATTTAAACTCATGGACCTAATCTGAAGGATCTGAAAAAAAAAAAAAAAAAAAAAGCCACTTAACATTTGGATCTGTGGAAAAAATATTTAGGTGATAATAATGTACAGTAATTTCACGACCATAAGGCGCACCGGACTATAAGGCGCACCCCCCGGGAGCCGGCACATTTTGCAACTTTGTAGATCAGATAAGGCGCACCGGTCTATAAGGCGCACCGGGTTTTTTTTTGCAGCGAGGCTCCGCCCCCAGCTCCTCCCGCACGCTTGCTGGCCGAGGCCCCGCCTCAATCCGGCAGCCATTGGCTCCCGGGCCTGCCTGTACCCGGCAGGGCCGGGCTATGCCCACCGCCGCTCCGTGCAGCATCCCCAGGGCCCCGCTGTTCCGGGAGTTCCCTGGCGCTCCGGGTGACCCAATGCCGGCAGGCTTGCCCCGTGCCGCCGCTGCCCCGATTCCAGCTGCTTACCCCCTCCCCGCGTGGCAGCCGCTCCGATTCTGGCGGTTTTCCCCCTCTCCGCATGGCGGCCGCCGTGCTTCCGGCGGTTTTCGCCCCCCCCCGCGCGGCGGCCGCGGTGATTCTGGGGGCTTTCGCCCACCCCGCGCGGCGGCCGCCGTGATTCCGGGGGTTTTCGCCCCGCCCGCGCGGCGGCCGCCGTGTTTCCGGGGGCTTTCGCCCCCCCCGCGCAGCGGCCGCCGTGCTTCTGGGGGTTTTCGCCCCGCCCGCGCGGCGACCGCCGTGATTCCGAGGGCTTTCGCCCCCGCCGCGCGGCGGCCGCCGTGATTCCGGGGGCTTTCGCCCCGCCCGCGCAGCAGCCGATCCGATCCCTGCGGCTTTCGCCCCCCCCGCGCAGCAGCCGATCCGATCCCTGCGGCTTTAACACCCCCCGCAAGGGAGCCGTCCCAATGTCGGCGGGCCGGCCCCGCGCGGGGGCGGCCCCGATGCCGGTGGGGAGGCCCCGAAGCCGGCGGGTCCGCCCCGAAGCCGGCGGACCCGCCCCGCACGGGGGAGGCCCCAATGCCGACGGGCTCTCACTTCCGGGGTGGCAAATGCCGCAACTTTGTAGATCAGATAAGGCGCACCGGACTATAAGGCGCACTTCCGGTTTTGGGGGGAGATTTTAGTCAAAAGGGTGCGCCTTATAGTCGTGAAATTACTGTAACTTCTATGAGTATAATTTTGCATGCAAAGAGCAATGAGTCAAGTTACAAAAAAGAGGTTTGAAAAATAATGAGACTTTGTCTCAACATATATTATTAATTCTGTAGATATTAATACTTGTTTTCAATAATTCATGACCTGTGTTCATTTTTGTGGGATGCCAGTGTTTTCTAAGAGAATCTCACTCCCTGGCAAGGGAGGGATGAGCAGAACAGAAGTTCATGTGTGGAAAATCACCAATTTTTGCAGCATTGCAGATCTGAGGGAAGCCAACATGTGAGGAGCAGAACAAAAACCCAATTGGAGCCTTTAGACAGTTCAATATATAATTCTGATCATATTATAGTCTGCTATTCCAGGGCAGACTCTATAACCCCTACTAGTGAAAAAAGGTGTCTGTGGTGAAAATACAAAAGAATCCAAGCTTCTCTGTTAATAAAAATTTCATTATTTTTAAACCAGTGGCATAATTTATGGGTATCTGTGGGACAGGAGGGTGAATTTTAGCATTACTCTCATGCAAGATGGATATGCTTCATCCTACCCATTCATCTTTTTGAACATTGCCTAATTTTACCCCTTTCACTTGGATGCTGTCAGGACTAAGGGAAAAATTCTATTCTGGAAAAGCAGAATCAAAGGGAATTAGGTAACTCTTGGGCTTTGCCAGGTTGCCATGAAGGGCTTTTCAAGGACCATCAACATATGAATAGGATTACCTTGGATGCACTAGTGACCAGACATATTTTTAGCCTTTGGCAGAGGAGAATGGAAGCTCTGCAAACAGCATGACTGCTCAGAACATAAGAATCACTTCAGAGAACATTACAGAGGGGCAGTTTAAACTTTTGGAGAATGGGACAAGGAGTTGGACAGTCTCATTTATTTAATTTTTTCCCCCTTCTTATTTAAAGATCATAAAATAGCACCTTCCAAATGAGTAACAAAGGTCAGCCTGGTGCCACTGCCCATTTGTGTTGCATTGATTTTGAAAGGAAGAGGTTTCTCCTCTTTTGGGTCAGGCTGGGGGTCCTGGTGAGAAATCAGAGCTGTAAACTGAGCAACAAGTTATGAGAAGCAGTGATTGCCTAGAATTTAAATCTGAAATGGTGTCCCTGCCACAGGAGGGATTGGCTACTGTTAAAAATCTTCAAAAGGAATTTTAGCTCTCTTTTGGAATTTTAGCTCCTTTTACAGCAACATTGAATCATTCCCAGTGATTTATGAACTGTGCTCTGTATGCTTAAAATATCTGGGGTCTGCTAAAATCTGTGACAAAGCAAAATTCTCCAGGCTTGGCTGCATCCTCTATCAAGATACTGTAAATCACTTTATAGTACCTCTTGCAAATGCAGTGTCACTCTTGGTGCTGAGTTCATGAGCCTAGGTGGCATAAAACAGACATGTGAGTGAGTGATTGAATAAAATTCATGCATTTTTTCAAATGTGTTTCACATTTCACATTTTAAGCCTGACTAATGAATGTTTGCCTTAAAACAAAGCAAAAGTGAAATGATAATAATAAAAGAAAAAAAGACAAAATTAGAAAGTATTTTAATCCTCATGGGAATGAAAGTCTTAAAATATTTTAATTAATTTCTGTTCTTCTGCCTTTATATTCCTGAATGGCATTATACTCAGCCATATAACCACATATGGACACCTCATAAAGAGATTTATCCCATCAGAAAATCTGAATAGAGCAAGAACAGACAAGATGGGCTCCTCTCTGAGGCTGCTGCTCTTCTGCACTGACTGCAAAGGGAGGGTAAATGAACATCTTAAATTACACAACATATGGAATGCAAAATTAAGGTGAAATGAACACCACATTGATTTCAGATTTTTGGATAAATGTTCAGAGCTGGGGTTTGTTTAAGATCCCAATTTCCAGGAAAGTCCACTGGGCTTAAATGAAAAAGTCTTTTCAGAAAGACTCATTTTATACCTGACATCATACATTAGTTCTTCCTTATTTCTTCTCTAACCTGCCAATAGAGACATAAAATTTCTGGACCAGCACTGTTTCTTTTTATATCAACACCATGTAAGAAAAAAACCACTGATTTAATTCTTATTCTCTAAGAGCTGTTTGTAATAGGATTTATAAATAGTGATAAATAGAGTGCATGGCAAATTTTCATGTCATATTTATTAGCTTATTAACTGCTGTACAGCCTCTGCTACAGTATGGAAATGCAAAAAAAAACCCCAAAACCAAAAAAAACTGAATAAAGGTTCAAGACTGGTTTTACTCTGGACTTCTGTAGCACAGAGATGGAGTAGGTTTGGCCAAATATAATTTATAAAGTAGCAGAAGTTGCCAGGGGAAGACACTCCACAGAATTTCCTGTGAAATCCAACTTGTAAAAGGGTCACCATTTGCTGTTAAATGTGAGCTTTTTCACAAAGATCTCTAAAATGTGTGTGGGTTAGTGCAGGAGGGGACAAAAAACCTTTCAGCCACTGTCCAAGCACTTTAGGTAGGTTGCTTCAAATTAAAGTTTGAAAACACTGAGGAGAAAAAGCCTACATAACTTTTCTCCTCCCCTTTCCCTGAGTCCTGTGAATGTGATGTGAAAGCATTCTTCAGTGTATTAAAAAAATTGATTCCTATTTGAAAAGTCACAATTTTTTTAAAAATTGTTAAATTGTTAAAAATTTTTTAAAAAAATTACCAGCCTCTTAGAAAGCTGACACAGATCTGAGGGGTCTCAGTAAGGAATTAATTTATGGACACATGCAAGAGGCTTTTCTGTGAAAACACCACCAGCCCTGAGCCAAGAGGAGTTAGCAAATATTGAAAATGTGCTCACTGCAACCTGCAGCCTCTAACAGGGCAAGGAAGAGGCATTTCCTACATTCCCTCCTGCAGCCACACAGGAAATAAATCAGCCAAGGAACACGGCTTGTTTGTGCTCCTTTTTGTTGCACTGACTGATGATTTCTATTGCACATCATTAAGCAGAAGGCACCAGAGGTGGATCTCATAAAAAGAAGTAATAGGGATGTATTTTTTTTTCTCTGTGGAGGAAATCCAGATGATTTTAAAAGCCCACGTGTGGTTTCATGACCAAGCAGAGGATGCCATTTATAATTGGCATTAGAGCTCATTAGAGCAGCATTTGCTCTCATCTTCTTTCAGGGATTTGGACCCTAAATCCCAGGGCTTTAGCTAAACCTCTCTGAAAGATTCCCTCTTGTGTCCTAAGCCACTCCTGACCTGTCACTTTAACCTCTCTCTGCACTTGTGTGATTTTCCCTTTTGCAGAAGAGATAATGATTGTTGTTGTTTATGCCATTCTCAAACAGCTCTCTGGCCCAACACTCCTGGGGTTTTTTTTGGTGTTTTTTCTTTTTTCTTTTTTTTTCCTTTTTTTTTAATAACTAGATGATCAACAAACTCTGTATAACCCCTTCAGAACTCCTTCCTCTTTTCTTATTGAGCTCATTTTTTGGTGCAGATACCATGCCACACACCAACCAAGATGTTTGTATAAGGTTAAATAGAAAATAGGTATTAACCTGTATCTAACACTGAAATATCTCATTTCCTGGTCTGCTTCTTGGCTCCTAAAGTGTTCTCCTTTCAGAACTGAATCTCCAGATCACTCCCCTTTACGATGTTTTCTCTCAGAACACAGAAACCAAGTTTTATTTGGATGAAGCTAACAGGAAGACCAACCTAATCTATGAACTGGATACCCCTCTATTGATCTTTTAAATTAAAAACTCATCTAATGAGTGGTGTCCTGTTGGAACCCTAGAAACAGAGTTTTAGATTTTCTGCACTGACAGGCACTGTCCCTCAGGAAAGCACTGCTTTTAACCTGAGGCATGGAAAAGGCTTCCAAAATTGAATAACAGAACTGAGGTCACTAGTGTGTAATTGGCATAGAAGTGTGTGATACCACATAGTAGAAAACCTAGAATTTGAAGGTTTAGAATATAATAATGGGTATAAAACAAGGTGAAGGTTTTAGGGCGAAGATTTCTTTCTTCCTCTCCTTGTTCTTCATAAATCTAGGTAGTATTTTTGTAATTAGACAGAAAATTCTGCATTCTGAGTCACTAGTGTTTAGTTGAGTTAAAAATAAATGTAATTTAAATATCCAGTCTTAATTAAACAAGTTGGCCCTTAAAAAATCTTGAAGATGAAATGCATTGCCATTTTTAACTTACTAACCAGAAATACTGTAAAACTCCCTGTAAATAAATATATAATAATAAACATCTAAGTCCAAACACAAAATACCATCTCTCAAGCATTTAACCCTGACTCTAATATCAAACACAATACTCCCAGACATTTAGCCCAGCCTAGACAGAATCTGGACCAGCCCAATTTCAGTCAGACCCCACTCCTGGCAGGCTGTGCTCCCTACAAACACAAATCCATATGTAACACGTGCCAGAATATGGAATATTGCTCTGTTTGCAAAACCTTCCCCCAGGTTTTGCTCATTAAAGAACTCCAGGACAGCAGAAGGATAAACACTGAGGTTACACTGAGGTTTTGCTCTGCTGGGATCCCCTTTATTTACCACAGAACTTGTTTCTGTCTTTCCCAGGCTCCACTGATGGAATCACAGCACCTTAGCCCCAAAATTTTCCAATTTTGCCTGATCCTGAAATGAAGAATTTGTGACTTCCTGAGCCATCTCCTTCTCTCCACCTCAAGAAATGTTTATGTATTTGTTTCAGCATCCCATGAAGTTCCCACCTCACTTTTATTTTTTAAGTGATTCCTACATTTAATTGCACCGTTTTTCAGGGATCAAATGTGTTTTGTGTAACTCCATTCTCCTTCAGAGGTTTTATCACTTTGCATGACCCAAAAGTCTGCTTCTTTTGCAGGGCAGCCTCCCATCTGCTCTGCTGTTGGCACTCCAGGGCAAAATACAGAGCAGGGGCAGGGGGATGTTGAAAAGGGCAGAAAAAGCTGAATATTTCACTGTAATCTCTGTTTATTAAATTGCTGTGCAAGCAGAGGAGCTGCTCCTATTCCCTGTGTGTATTCCAACTTGGGAAGGAGCTGGTAATTCATAGAGGAATCTCTGTTTTGGTAAAGTCTATGTTTTTGTGGAAAACTATTTCTTTTTTTCTTTTTTTTTTCTCCTGAGAGAAAATTGTTTCTACTGTTTGGCCTTGCACAGCAAATAGAAAATAGATTTTCCAGAAATTGGATCCTTTCAGTGAAGTAATTAATTGAATTTAAACCCTTCATTTTCCAGTTTTTATAGAGATACTTCAACTTGTTATTTCAACTATTTTTTGAAGCAGAGAGGAATTTTAAAACAAAGCAATTAAATTTACTGAAATTATACATTGATTACACAGAAATAACTTCTGCTTTACATTTTTAAATATCTATTAAATAGACACATAAATTTATTAAAAATTGTAACATAAGCTCTAAGATTGTTCAACAGGTGAAAATAATTTCAAAATATGGGGATATTTTTGTTCATGTTTCACAGGTCAAACTTTTGGTTGGGAAAGTTCACCCAGAACTGAAAATCCTCTTGGGAGGTTCTTGGCTCCCACTAAAGGTACTTGGTTTGATTTGAAGACACATAAGTTATTGAGGAGAGAACCCAGATCTTTGGGAATTATTACAGAATTTTAGTTCTAAAGGATTTTAATTATGGTTTGAAATAGCACTGAATGCCATTGCTGCCTTTGTTCCAGCAGTGGCAATATGAAATGCAAGTTTTTGAGAGTACATTTTAAAATGTTTGCTCTGGCAGTTATTTTAGTACAGATATGTTGCAGGAAAAAACAGTAAATTAAATAATTGGTAGCTTTGCCATATGGCATGACAAGTATTGATTCATTCAATAATCTGAGCTAATATTTTCATAATGAATATATATGCAAAGGAGTGTATATGATACATCCTGCAATATCCAGGTTCTTTTATATTTATGCAATTCTTTTAATGATTCCTAAGAGCTCCTGTTTTAGGCTGTGGTGCTTTGGTTAGGAACTGTGATCTTCATTTCAATTTAGACTGTGAAGGCTTTGTGTGCCTTTGAAATCAATATTTTCTTCAAAGGAAAAACAGATTTTTTTTTTGTCCCTTTCATCTTGTAGCTGTTTTGAAAAAAAAACCTATTTTGAGTAAAGAAAGCATTCTAAATGTTAAAATATCGATGTAAATAGTGCAAGGTGTTGGTGTAACACAGGTGCCCACTGTGCACAGGACTGCTTTTGATTTTCTGAACTCAGAAGTATCAGACTGCTGCAGAAGGGGCTTTAAAAAGAGCTGGATGACACAATTAAAGTCATAAAGCATGACACAATTAAAGCTATAAAACATAATAGTAGCATCCAGTTACAGCTCAGGAGCTGAACTTGAGCTTTTCCCACTCTCTCATTTCTATCCATTATCAGCTCTACAGAGCTACAATTTTTGAAGAAATACCCGGTTTTGATTCCTTTGTGTTTTTCTGTTTCTTTATTCAAGGCACTTTACACTTCAGAGAGCGAATCACACACTTTAAACAACCCCACTGGCTGCTCATACATTTCCTGAGCCTTATTTGCCATCTCAGGATACAAAATAAGTTGCTGTAATAGGTTTATTGTCAAGAAGGAAAACTCTTGAAGCTTTAGCCTTACTTTTCCATCTTTTGACAGGAGTTTAATATTGCTCTGATTCTTTAGAAGGCTGGAAAAGCACAGAAAATTCCAAAGGAGATGCAGCTCTGTGCCACAATTAGGAAATATGGATTTCTCCCTTGCAGGAACTTGTGCTTGGACTCCTTTCCATCCTGAGTCTGAGACAGGGGTCAGTGGTGGCCTGGCAGTTCTGGGTTAATTTTGGGGCTCAGTGATCTTTTCATAAAGGATTTTGTGATTCCATGGTTTGGGTCACCATTACTACAACAGGAAGCACACTCCTAATTTTTTGAAGATTTAAGTCCTCCAGAACAGAACTTCCCCCTCAAATTATCCCTGGTAAACCAAAGTTACAAATTTCTCTTTCTGCCAGGTCTGTGAAGATCATATAATTGCAGAAAGTTATTTTGTCCTCATTTACTGAAAGGAAAATTCTGAGCAAATATCCGGTGCTCCTGACCTGTAAGTACTTGCAGATGAAAATATGTATCTTTTATATCTATAAAATGATGCATTTGTTCTGCAATATTTGCCAAAGCTGTCCATCACTATATTTAAAGTTCCATCACTTTATTTTCACAGTTTAAATTCAGATGAGATCATGGGGTTTTTTATCTCTCCATCTAGGTACATTTAAATCTTATAAACTCAGATCTTTGTGCCCTTCTCAAAAAGTCACTAATTAAAATTTACAGTTGTTGTGTCAGGAAACTGCACTAATAGGTGGAAACATGGAAACATTGCAATGCTGAGTCCACTGATGATTCAGTGGTGTGCCCATGAACAGCTTGTCAAACTGCTGTTAAAAACTGCAACTTTTCATTAAAAATAAATATCTATACCCTCACATCATAACAAACACACCATGTGATATTTTCTTCCTGATCTATCCAGATGCTTGCTTCAAAAGCAAGGAAATAATAAACCCAAACAAATTTTCTGGGCCAGGATCTAAAGGACCCAGTCTTGAAAGCAGGGATGGGAATTTTCAACCCATATCCATGGATTGGAAGCAGCATTAAAAGAAATCACAAGATTATTGACTTATTCACTCCACTGCTAAAACTTTTGTTTGCAACTCTAAATCTAAAGAACTCCTAAATCTAAAGAACTCTTAAATCTAAAGAACTCCTAAATCTAAAGAACTCCTTTTTCCCCTGACAGTCTTTCAACTGCTCTTTACAGTTGCAGAAAATTGCAAATGAGGGCAAGTCACACTCCCTTCAGAAGTAATGAGAAATTGAGGTTATTTTGGGATTATATTGATGATGGGAGAAAGCTTTGATATCTTTGTACCACTGTAAATCTAAACTTGTCTCAATTGCAGTGCTTGAGCATGAGGAGGATCCCTCTTATTAATTGTGTTAATATCAGCATGGAAACAACAGCTGTAATGTGTTAATTTTTTTTTTTTTCCTTTTTTGGTCATAGCCAACAAAAATAAGCAAAACAGATTAAAAATTTAAAAATTAAAAAATTATCATTAACTACACTGGGGACCAAAGAAAGATGAATTATTCAAGAAAAACCCTGTATAAACAGATGTTTGAAGATATTGGGTTTTCTCATGTCTCTCTAAAAGTAGAAATTTTCTTTTATTTGTACTATTCTTTTAAATAAAAAATTCAGTAGGAAATGGGAAAAAAAAATACCTGAGAATAATTAGGGAAGTCAACCTAATGGGAAAAAAAAAAGAGCTTTATTCCTTATTTGTCAGTGTGCTTAATTAAAAGCCTTCCTGAAGATTTTAAAGCAGTTTAGCTTATCTTTGCAATTTCAGTGCCAGCCCAGTTAAAGAGCCTCTAACTTAACTCTGCTAAGAACCTGCTGCTTTCTTGAACCCAGTGCCACTGAGGGTGAGTTAAATATTCCCTCTAGAACAAATTAGAGCACAGAACATGTCAAGCCTTGCACTAAAAGCCTTGGAAACTTCAACAGAAAATCTGGTTTATTTGAGGGCTGAATTGCCAGCAGAGCTGCCCTGTTCATTTGTGTCTGCAGAAATTAAACATTCAGGGAAATTCCAGGTTCTTCCCTAAACACCAACAACAATTAGCTCGTCATTATTGCCCTTGTGACTCCACATTGATTGTGAAAAATGCACAGAACTAATTTTGGTCAGTGAGGAATTCTGTAGGAATTGCAGAATTCCGTTTAGTTTGAGTCAATATCCTTTTCAAAACTGTAATTTGTGGCTGGATCCACAACAGGATCCTTCTGTGGGTACTTGCCCAGCAGAAAGACATCATTTTGTCAAAAGTAGTTCAATATTTACACTCAGCAGTGTGGTGTGATGCTAAACAGCCTCCTTTCCCCAAACAGCATAAAAGCTCATTATTTAACAGCAGTTGATTAAATCTGTCTGCAGTTTTAAAAAGTAAAATATGCATGAATTGATTTTGCTCAAGTTTGTTCAATTATCTCTATAAATCAATGCAAAAAAATTGCATAATATGTTTAAACAGTCAAATAAATATTGAATATTTGCCTTTGGTGTTCTGAGGGGAAGTTGCCCAGTAACAGAAATTCCTTATTTCTACTCCTGAGAGGAGGCAAAGCTGCCTCATAAAATGAAACCTAAATATTGGTGACATAACCAGTGACCAGCATCCACACTGATGGCACCAAGCTCAGGGGAGATAATCTAAATCAGCTGCCTGTGACTGGATTTCATCATTATCAACAGCTGTTTTCATTTTCCACTTAGATATGGTCAGCAATCTCTGGCTCACCTAGAGAAATCATTTGGATTTGCCAGCTCAGGGAGCTGCTGGTGTCCAAAATTTTAGGATTATTACAGGAATGCTGTGCCCTTCCCCTGCTAGGCAACATTAATGACAAAGCTGGCTCTGAACACTGCTTGGTGGTGTAAGCTGGGATTCAATCACCCCTTAATTAATCAGCAGTCTTTACTTTGAGGAACTGCAGCAAAATGTGCAAAATTAGCAGTGACACACACACACAGACTCAATCAGCTCCTTAGCCTACTCAAGTTGCAGAGCTGCTGATTTTTTAAATATAGATAATATAGAAGGCAAAGAAAATGAGGCTGTCACAGTGCAAAAATAAGCACCAAGCCTGTCTTCCAGCAAATAATGAAATTGTGAATGTGTTTTCCAGGCATCCAGAAGTTAATGCTCCTCAATGTTTTCTCTGTCCTTCATCTTCTTGAGCACTGGTAAAATATATCCTTTATTATATACTGAAAAATCATACAAATTAAACCAAGTATTTTCATTTGACAGTAGCCTACATCATGCCTAGATGGGCCAGACAGAAATGACTTTGGTATTTAAATAAGCACATAAATTATGACTTAATAAGTGCCGAGAAGAATGAATTCCAGGGTTCAAGTTGGGAAACAAAAGTTTTGCCATCTAAGTTCCAAACAGCATGAAGGGTTCATATCTAATTTTAAATTTTAATTTGCCTTCAGTGGAAACTGGTTGTAAACCAGGATGTTTCAGCTCTCCCCTGACCTGACAAAACATCATCAATGCATCCCAAGTGGCCATGGAATTAAGGGTGCTCCCACTTCTGCAGTTACTGACCAGGCTGCAGTTGATGTGAGGAAAAAGGGAAATTCTCCTTTTGCCACAATGCACCCAGTCTCACAGCATCACAGAATTTAAAGAGGAATTAGGTCCCTGCTGGTGTTTCCTGGGTTAGGAAATCGCTTTTGCAGTTGTTCAGAGCTACAACTTAGGAACTGGTCTCATTCTCACTGAGCAGAAAATCCTGGTTTTCTCCTCCTACAAATCACTGACGTGATCAGTGGCTGAGGAACAGAGCAGCAGCAAGATGTGATTCCTGCTGGGAACCCCTGGCACGTTGTTCTGGAAGGGCTCAGGTACCACTGCAGTGAGCACAGCCCCCAAATTCAGGATTCTCCAGGGTTGGGGATGAGATCTGTGCACTCACAGTGTGTGACCCCTGGGACAGAGCAACTCATGGCATGCTTAAAGGGAATGCAGCCTGAAACTGTATTAATACATTCTCTCACCCTGCTTTACCCTTCCTTGGGCTATTCCCAGTAAATTTGGGTTAGAACAAATTCCTGCTGTGAGCAGCTTCAAAATTCTGGCTGCTTTATTACACAGAATCCAGGAGAAATGACTGGTGGTTTCCAAGAATCCAAGTGAAACACGAACAAACAGTCCTTTATTGTCACCAGCACTAAACCATAAGGCCATGTTCAAACTCTGGAGTGTTTGTTTTGCAGCTCACTCCTGTCCAAGACAATTGGCCATTTTATTTTGTTTTCCTCTGCTCATGTGGAGCTTGTTCTTCCATTTACCACTTCTATTTAATTATCCTGCATCATTATGCTCCCTTTCAAGTCAAGAGCAATTTGAAATGGCTGCAGCAACGGTTGGCAAGCTTCTACTACATTTAGAAGAAAATAAAAAAAAAGAAAAAGAGAAAAAAGTAATTACACAACAATTTCATTGAAGTCAATAAGGCCATTCTTAGCATGAAGTGTTACTCAAGATTAAAGAGAGCAGATGTCTGCTTTAAGTCAGTCTCCTGTTAAACACTGCACAAGAGCACTAAATATTGTAAAGGTTAAAGACTTGAATTTATCACAAGTTTATTATGGGAGCATGAATACTTTTACAACAGTAACCCCATAACAATATACACAGTTTATTGAGTACCAACGGCACCAGTGCTGCAAATGTCAATTGGCTCATATATAATTTATCTCCATTTCATGTATACATGAATTTAATTGTTTAGACTAATCAAATTTCCCCAAGATGCTGATTATTAGGGACAGTGGTGACCTGGATGAAAATATGTCAATTCTTGGTGTAGAAGAGTTATAAAGGATACATTTTGAAACAAGTCAAGGTCCAGTAGAGCAATTTCATGGACAGTAGACAGAGGAGAGCCCTCAGGGCTGCCTGTTCTGAAGGGATGGAATGTCTGAGATTTCTGGGAATGACCAGGTGTGTCCATAAATGAGAGCACATAGAGCTGGCTGTTCTGTAGGGTTGGGATGTCTGGGATGTCTGGGATTTCTGGGAATGGCCAGGTGTGTCCATAAATGATTGCACACAGGACTGGCTGCTCTGGTGGGATGGGATATCTGGGATTTCTGGGATGTCTGACATTTCTGGGATTTCTGGGAATGGCCAGGTGTGTCTATAAATGAGTGCACACAGGACTGGCTGCTCTGGTGGGATGGGATGTCTGGGATTTCTGGGAATGGCCAGGTGAGTCTGTCCTGGGATGGGCAGCAGCTCGTGCAGTGCATTGTAGTTCTGCTCCACCAGATGGCCCCAAGCACAAACATTCGCCCCCCCAAAAAATTCCCAGATGGAATACTTTGACACAACTTCATTAAACAGCAACTGCTGAAACTCGCTGATGCATTAATGTTTAGAACTGTTTAATTAGGCACAATCAGGAGCGAGTTGTTGGCACCTGCACAGTAACTAAACAGAAGCATTAATGATTTGCTTTCATAGATGTTTTAAATATGATATCCAGGGCAATTAAGATGTGTGTAGCTGCATCATGCTGATTGAGGTTTTAAATTTAAATTGGAGTTTTATTGCCTGAAATTTCTTTTGTCCATCAGAGTACCAACAACTACTTAGGAAAGAGACCAGCAGCAATGTACAGTAATTTCACGATTATGAGCTGCACCATTTTGACTAAAATTTTGGTCCGAACCCAGAAGTGCGGCTTATATATTATCCTAGTTTGGAGGACAGGTGTCTGCTGAGAAAGGCAGGAGCTTCTCTTTGAAATGGAGAATGTAAACCCTCTCCCTTCAGATTATTATAATTTTGAAATTAAAGGCCTCTCGGGCAAAGATATGGGAATTAGGAATAACAGTTCTTTACTAGGGAAATTAAAATAGAAATACAGCACTACAAAGAAACAAACCCCAAACCCTGACACAGTCAGAGTACAACCTGACACCCGTCAGGCAGGGTGTTGGCAGCAGTCCCATCCCATGGTGGCTGCATCCTCCTGCAGTGACAGATGTGGCTCAGTTGGAGCAGTGCTCCTGTACAAGGTGCAGTTTCCCTCCAGAGCTCCAGTGGTGATGTGGAGAAATCCAGTTTTCCTCTGGAGTCCAGTGGAGAAAGGGGCTCCCTTAGTGTCCCAAAACCTCTGTTTTTATCTTGGTGAGAAATGTTGGGCTCTTCCCCCTGGCTGGAGCAACTTCCAATGGGATGCAGTAATTTTATCAGTCCCACAGTGGGACTCAATGGCCATGAGCAGAAAATGACTGGCTGGAGGAAGGATGGGTTGTGAAAAGATAAAGAACAATGCCCTGCCTGGTTTCAGTGGATGCCCATTAGCAGAATATCTCCCATGGAGATCAGGATCACTGTCCCCACCCTCAACAGATGGTGATAGAATAGATACCTTTTATCACACTCTGTATTGTAACCCCAGACATATATGGACAAAGAATGAAAAGTTGCTGACACCTGGAAGTGCAGCTTATACTCAGTTTGGCTTATAATCGTGAAATTACTGCTAATGATAATGGGAAATTCCCATTGCCACATGCATCTGTGCAGACATGTACAGAATAAATAAAATTATCTCAGTCTTGACTCTGTATTTTAACAAAACCCTCCATGATTTTGGAGTTCCTCTAGAGCTGAATCTACAGCCAAGGGCTGTGCAGTGCAGCTGGGTGTGCAGCCCAGATCAGACCGTGCACAGGGAATGTCTGTGCAGGAAAGGAAGGGAAAAAAGGGTTTTTCCTCATTGTGAGCCAGATTTAAATACTCAAACAGGCAGGAAAAGAAGTGGTAAAAAGTAAAAAGTATTGACATGAGTAAAGACAATGTAAGAAAGAGCTAAAACGGCCCTTCATTTACAACTTTGAAAGAATAAGTAGGTTGTTTAGTGTACTGTAATTGCTAAAGAATAAAAAGCTACTCTGGTGTCATGTCAGGCTGGATTTTAGTGTTTCTTTGGCCATCAATTTTTGCTTGAGCATCTGGTTGTCTACTCAGGTAATGGAAAACTGGAAATGTTCATCCAGACATGTCTTAATATTAGATCTCAGTGGATCAGAACCCACATCAGTTTTATGTCCTGTGACAAATCTGGAGTGCAAATCACTCCAAAATGAAAGTTGTCTGCCAACTGCTCCTGATTTTGTGTCAGAACTGTGAAAAGTATGAAAACTTTATTCAACATCCTTTGAATTCTTCTTAACATACAAAATTATTTCACTTTTATGTGTTGTGTTGAGGCTCTTGCCTGGTTTCAGAGTTTCAGGTGTAACTACCACCTTTTTTTTTTTTTTTGTCATGTCCTTTCTGCTACAAGCTTGCTATTTTCTACAGACTTTTGGCAGGATGAAGTTTACCTTCTTTGATAGAAAAATCAAGGTTTTTTAGGCTCAGCTTACCATGAGCTGCAAGATTTTGCCCTGAGACAGGTAGGAAGCTTGCACACAACCTGGCAAAAGGCTGTAATCTCCAGAAAAGCCAGGTCAGTTATGCTGCTCTGTCTGGCTGTGAACATCTCTTTCAGGACTGAAAGTTGGATGCAGGTGGCTCAAAGAGAAACTAATTTTTGTGAGAGAAATGTACTGAGAGCCCGAGCTACCCACCTAAAAGGATTGATAATGGAGGCATTGCAGTGGGATCAGTTCTCTCTCCTATGCAGTCACCCTTAAAAACATAAATGGCATCGAGGGCACCTGCTGTGCTGATGTGGGGATGGGATGAATAAAAAGCTGGGATGTTCCCAGGGTCACTGTGGTTTGCTCTAAGAATGTGCTGTAGTGCAGCGGTTGTGCTGTTCCTCCTGCTGGGTTGTAGCTTAATTCCACAGCGTAGCCTAAAATCTTTTTCTTGCTATTTACCACTATTCAGTTTAAAAGTCAAAGCGAGTTTTTGTTCAGCAGCCAGCTGCAAGCTGGGTCTAGGTTTTTTTATTTTAAAAAGTCAGTCTGAAGTATTTATGTTTCATAAATCACCAGCAGATGATACATGCTGGAGAGCCAGAACACTACAAACAGATCACTGCAGCAGGACAAACCTTGTTCCATTTGGGACTAGAACTCCAGTTTCATGACTGGCTTGATCCACACAAATAATGAGGCTATTTCCTCCTATTAATAAAAACAAAGATAATTCCAGTGCTCACCTGTCAAGAGGTGTAGTTACACATTCACTCATTGGGGAAACAAACCAGAGGAAGTACAAGTATTTGTACAAGTATTTGACAACAGAACACCAACTGAGTGTCCTCGAAGGAAGGTGACTTTACCACCATCACCAGTTTAATACAAAGGTTTCACAATTCAGCTTTGCTTCCTGAGAGCAAATCGCATTTTTTAAAATCCAGACTATAAGTAGTTGACTGAGCTTTGTCTGAAAATTAATGAATTAAGGCGTACAAGGGAGAAAAATCTCTTTTAAGTGATGTTTTTAGTGTTCTCTCCAATGCCAGTCACACATCTGGGTTTTCTGGATTTCCATCATACTCCTTGCAGTAAATTTAGCACTCACTATAGATGAGTTTAGTACAGAATCTTGTGTTTTTGTTCTTCCACAAACATGGCCAATAAAAGTTTTACTACTTAGTAGCTAATTCAGAATCAAGGCTTCCCTTTAATGCACAGTGCATATATTAGGCAGATTGGTTTAACAAAGCCTCTCTGGCGTTAATTCTCCAGCAATAATCACGTAGTAAAGTGGATTGGATTCCTGCTGCAGTCCTGATGGCTGTTTTGTAGCTATGTGCAGTGTTAATAGCTATGAACACTTTCCTGAGGGACATGCCCCTCCAAAGGCCCCAAGAAAGCAGATAATTAAATACATTTAAATGTGAATTAGCTTGCTGCATTTCATGCCTTAAGGCTGAAACTCTCTTACACTAAAGATGTTGAGGAGGCTCTCCATGCTTAGGAAGTTAAAGGCAGTCTGTGCAAAAGTAGACTAAGGCAATCCAAGGATTTGGGCAGGTCGGAGAATGCCATTGAGGGGAATGGTGGATGGATTGGAGGAATCACAAGAGTAAATCAAGTCGTTGGTTGTTTTGCTGATTTGGGATCCCATATAACTACCAGCTCTGCATGTTTAGCTAAACTCATCTCTGGGTATAAACAGGCACTGAATTAATGCCATCTTTAGGCTATAATATCACATATCATGCAGAATCTGACCAGGGGACACCGGGGTGACACTTTGGTTATCTGCATCACCAACGAGGAGTGGGGCAGGGATGTGTGAGCAGGTGAAAAGCCTGTTACATAAACACATCCCACAGAAGGTGTTCAAACGCTGTTAATCCTTTATGCAAAGATAAAGCGAATGGGCAGCACGGGAGGTCTGATGCGTGATTGCCTTTGCACAACAGGCAGAGTCTTTACGAGCAGCCGGTGCTGTCTGTGCGGTGATGCTCCCTCCCGCCGGCCCCATTCTTTATTTTTTTTGTCCATCTTTTCTCAGCGCGGGGCTTCGTTACGAGCCAGAGATGAGCACCGGAACGCCAGCCCACGGTCCGACCGCAACCCGGCGGTGCCCTGGGATGCCAGCCCCTCGCACCCACGCCTTCATTCCCTCCAGGGAAGGATAAATGGGGCACAAGACGCGCCAGGCGGGGACAGCATCCCATCCCGGTGCCGGCGGGACCGCGAGGGGCGGGCGGGACGGAGCGGGATGAGCTGAGCTGAGCTGAGCTGAGCTGAGCTGAGCTGAGCTGAGCTGCGGGGGCGGGCGGGGAATCCCCAGGATCGCCGGGACCCTCCCCCGAGCGGGGACACCGCATTGTCACCGGGACCCTCCCCTTGAGCGGGGACACCGCATTGTCACCGGGACCCTCCCCCATAGCGGGGATACACCGGGACCCTCCCCCGAGCGGGGACACCGCATTGTCATCGGGACCCTCCCCCGAGCGGGGACACACCGGGACCCTCCCCTTGAGCGGGGACACACCGGGACCCTCCCCCGAGCGGGGACACCGCATTGTCACCGGGACCCTCCCTCCGAGCAGGGACACACCGGGACCCTCCCCCGAGCGGGGACACACCGGGACCCTCCCCCGAGCGGGGACACACCGGGACCCTCCCCCGGCGCTCGGCTCCGCCGCGCCAGCGCCGCTCCCGCCCAGCGCTGCAGCCGCGGCCGGGGATGGCGGGGCCGGGGCCGGGGCCGCTCCGTGCCGGGCCCGGCGCTCCGGGGAGGGCGGCCTGAGCCGGCCCCGCTGCCCCCGGGCATGAGAGGCGGCGCTGCGGGAGCGCCGGGGGCACCATGCGGGAGCTGGCGATCGAGATCGGCATCAGGGTGCTGCTCTTCGGGGTGTTCGTGTGAGTAGCGCCGGGCAGCGGCCACCAGCGGCAACTTTGCTGCGGGGCTGCTCCGAAATCCGAGTGCCGGGGGTGCGGGATGGAGCAGCGGGGATGGAGCTCTGGGATGGAGCAGCGGGGATGGAACAGCGGGGATGGAACAGCGGGGATGGAGCAGAGGGATGGAGCAGCGGGGATGGAGTAGCGGGATGGAGCAGAGGGATGGACTCCGGGATGGAGCAGCGGGGATGGAGCAGAGGGATGGAACAGAGGTCTGGGCTCCGGGATGAAGCAGCGGGATGGAGCAGCGGAGATGGAGCCGCGGGATGGAGCTCTGGGATGGAGCAACGGACATGGAGCTGCGGGAAGGGCTCCGGCATGGAGCAGCGGGGATGGAGCAGCGGGGATGGATCAGAGGGAAGGGCTCCGGGATGGAGCAAAAGGAAGAGCTCCGGGATGGAGCTGCGGGATGGGCTCCGGGATGGAGCAGAGGGATGGAGCAGCGGGATGGGCTCCGGGATGGAGCAGAGGGGATGGAGCAGCGGGATGGATCTGCAGGTCTCGCCCGGTGGGCTCCGGCGCTCCGGGGACCGCACCGGGGAACCCCCGGGGATGCCCGATCGAGCGGCAGCTGCCGCCGATCCCCTCTCCGGGGGATGCTCGGGGGTGGAATATTTATTTCCCCGAGGTGAGTGTTTGAGGGAACTCTCCCAGCCGCGGGGTTTTGCCGAGGAGCTGAGTGCATTATTTCTCAGAGAAGCTGCTGTTTGTGAGAGAAGTGTGCAGAAAGTGAGCATCCCAAACAATGCTGGTGGTTTCGTCGGGCCGGTTGTGTTTGGGAGGTGAGGTGTCACCTGGCGGGGCTGTGAATGCCTCAGCAGCCGGGTCTGTCAGAGCGGAGCCCCGGGGCCGGAGCTGGGTGACAGCGGCTGGGCAGGGAGGGAACTCAGGAGAATCTGGTTGTGGAAAGATGTGCAGCTGTCGCTGCAGGACCATTCTTTCTCTTAGCCTCTTTTTAGGAGAAAGCACTTCTGTATTATTTTGCTTTGTGTATTTCAGCCCTTTCTTTCGTGCAGTTTGTGTTCTACACGGATTTGAACGATGAAAAGTTCTGCTCTGTATAAGTTTGCATTTCCATTGTTTAATGTTTAAAGACGAGTGTTCTGAGTGTTTGTGGTCTCAGGAGTATCACAGAGCCGGGCTCAGATTTTGCTGTTTGCTGGTTTGTTTTGCCGAGGATGGATGCTGTCACAGGTGCAGGCAGTACAGGACAGCTGTTAAGCTGTTTATTGACTTCAGCCTGGTGACACCGAGTGCTTTGATGAGTCCTTTCTGAACCCCTCATGGTTAATTAATAACTTGTCCAATTTACTGGTGTTTGATTTTTTCCTCGGTGCTCATTTCTCTTGAATATTGATGGAAATCTTTTGATTTGCAACAAAACCCTGTGAGGTGCCTTTGATATCTGTCAGTGCAGTCACATCTCACTTTGAAAGCAGACCCGTTCCTGTCAACAGAACTCTTTTCTGGAATATGTGGAGTTACAGGGTGAGCAAAGACCTCAGAAGCTGATGCTACATCAGAACCTTTCTGTTCTCTGTGATTGTGTGTGTAATCCATCACCTACACCACCCCTGTAGGAGATCTCTTCATGTAGCTTATTACTATGATATGTAAATCATGAGCCATCATAATTTGTCATTTCTTGGTTGTGATTCTCTTCTGTCTTAATTTCTTCTGTAAAAGATACCATTATTTTCACCACCCTTTAGGCTGTGGTTCCAAAATCCTTTGAGTAGAAAACCCCTGGGCTTTTTTTAGCAGAAAAGCTCTTGGTAGAGTCACCATAATGGCAAATGCCTATGGGAGAATTTCTCACATTTTCACACAGCTCAGCTCCTGCCTCATTGGGATTCTGGGGAATAATTCTGATATTTCAATAGGTCATTCAAAGCATTCATTGATATCTGAAAATACTGGGCATGATAGTGTTCCAAATTCAGGCCAGTGTTTAATATCATGAAGAAATGCACTTTATTTGCTGGTAATGGTTGCAGGAATACAATCTCCAAAAGAAGAGCTTTTCTATTCAGGTAATATTAGCACAGAAGTAATACTTTGCTATTGCAATGGTATTCAATAGTTCTCTCAGTTTTCTACAGGGCAATTACATTTTGAAATTTGTTGCAGAGGTTTATACACTGTGTTTCCTGTGGTTTTATAGACAGCAGATGCAAAGATTTTTATGGAGCACTGAGTTCAGTGGAACGTCTTTTCAGGAGTGAACATTCCCTGGTGAATTTGGAAGCTCTGGGACTGGAATCCAGGCAGCAGCAACTTGAGCTCTGCTGCAGAAGAGATTTCTAGGAATGGAAAGGCTGAACAGGTTCCACCTCCCCTGGAAGGGAATGCCATTAGCAGAAATGAGCTGAGGCTGGGGCTGAGCTCACCTCTGTGGTGAGTGCCAGGAAATGAGGGACTGGACAGAAGGGAAGGAGCTCTTTCTGAACAGGTTTTGATGGCTTTGTGTCATTAGCAGTGTCAGAAGCCTGACCTTGAAGGTAATGGATCCACAGCTACTTGAGAGTTCTGAGCCATCTGTGCCTCCCAGACCTGAGCTTCAACTGAACAGTTCATATCACTCACAGCAATGGGCTGGCACATCTTGTACCACAGAATGCAAAAGAAAAAGGTGCATATTCCACACTGGAGCTTTGCTTGGTAATAAATGTCATTTCATAAAAATGGAGGTGTGAAAACTTCTGTTTTTGATTGCTGAAATTGAATGTATTGCCAATTTGAATGTATTTTAGATCAAGAAAAAACATGTTTTCTATGTTTAAGGCTGGCAGTGTTTTTCCCTCCAGTTGCCATAATTATCAACGTCAGTCATTCCATCAAAGGCACAAACCTCAACTTGTTATATAAGATCTCTTCTATCCTGCAGATGGGCACCCTCAGAAGCAATGCACATTTTTGGTAGTTGAGTATTGATTTAGTTGAATTCAGCAGTCATTTAGGGAGGATAATGATAACAACTGACTCAGTTCTAGGTGTTGTGTTCATGGCAATTGCTGAGGGCTCACTTAGCAATTAAAGACTGGATTAGGTATTGAAATTTAGCAACTCAAGCTTCTCTGCCTTTACAGAGACCTATGCTAAAGGGTGTTTTAGCCCTCAGGATTTAGTGGTATTGAAGGAGGGATTAGTTAGAAGAGATTTATACGACTGTGAATGCCTGAAATTGAGAAGCAGGAGTTAAAAAAAAAAAAGTCAACAACCCCAAACTCCAAACAACAGAGTCAAAACCCCCAAAAAAGTGGTTGCAGTAAAAAAAAAAACCCTAAATACATCCTTTACTGCAAAATTAAATGGGTATTCTTTGAGTACCTTCAGCAAAACAGCTCTCAAGCTGCAAGTTACAAACTGCAAGGATAGTGTTATTTCTGTTCTGCTCAAGTTCCTCCTGGTTTCTTAACTATCAAATTATTTCTTAGCTTTCAAAATATGTATCCTTTCACCTTGTGATTGGGCTGAACTGATCTGATGGAACATGGGTGGTTTGTTACTTCCAAGGTAAGGAGAATTCTCAGGCTATAGTCTGACTATTGCATGATGAAGTTTCAAACCTTTTCCAAGCAAATCTTGACTTGATCAATTCCTGCTTCATATTTTTGTTTAGATTTTTACTTATTAAGGAATACCTTTGGGTCCAGAACTGAGTTTTGTTTTTAAAGTGAGGTTTTTCATGTAAGCTCTCAGAAGTAGAAATGGTTTATTGTTTAATATAACAGCCATGAGGATGTACTCTGTTTACAGGAAAAATCCAATGTTAATTTGAAGAATGATTGAATTAGGGTCTTGCAGCTCTGTTTTTCTTCATTTTTGTAATTATTTCTATGACTTTGAGCATCTTAAAGTGCCTGGATAAGGCTAAAACATGTTAAAAATGACCAGATCTTCACTTCCATGTGTGCAGTGGCGTTTGTCACTTACAGCTTGCTTGAAGAAACCAAATTGTTTTGACTGACTTGGTTTTATTCAGATAAGCCAATTATAAAAGGATTTGTGTGCAAGTCTGATAGTTTTACACAGGAGTGATGCCCTTAAAACAAAGTTTTTCATCTGTCCTAAAATGAATTCACTGAGTGGTAGCTCAGAGCGAGCCTGAGGGGTGTCTTTATTTCTTAGTGTCCTGTTTTAGGTGTCTTCCATGAGGAAAACCTTTTTCATGTTTCAGAAGTTTTGGAAGACCACACTATTGCCTCTTGGCAGGGAGAGAGGATTTGTGTGTGCTGTTGTGTATTTAACCCAAGGACTTGTCAACAGCACGTCACTGACGTTTAGAGAGCTGATTGATTAAAAAGGCAAAGTCTTTCAAGGATTGCTTCATCAAACCTCGAGCTCTTCAGTGCATGTGATGTGATTAAAATATAAATGTCGTTTGGAGTAATTGGATATCTTCCCCACAGCACAGTCTCATTAGCAGCCTCCCTTGGGAATAAATGTTTATCTGCAGGCTAATATACAGATATATATTGCACACATGTGAGTTTACAGCACTAGTGCTGCCATCCTTTGTGTGTGTGCCATGCTCAGTTTCTGGTGTAAGTAAATAAAAGCTGTTTCTGTGCATGTTGTGTTTGTTACAAGTTTGCAGTATTAATATTTTAATCAAGTTATGAATATGCATGAAATAATTTGGTGTGCAGAGCTCTTTCAAGTAGCTTTCTTTGTCAGGGGATGTTGTTTTCTGGATATCCTGCATGTGTTGCCTTTATAAATGATGCTGTGTATTGTCTTGTTAACACAGACAGAAAATCAATTACCCGAGGAAATTCTACAGTGCTGCACTTCTGCATTGCTCTTCTCCCAGAGTTTTGCCTTTTCTCTTCCATGTGGATGGGATCTTTGGAGGATAGACTGAGCTGACAATTGTGACTGTAGGTAGCAAAAGCAAGATGGTATTGAGGAGAAATCACCAGACTGAGACATTAATTTTCTCATTTTGACTCAGATGCTGTGAATTTACACAAATCAGTTGGACCAAGAATTCAGAGCACCTCTTAAGCCTTGGCTCTCTAGTTGAAAGTTTCAAAGTAGGTATTTGGCCACTTCTTGGTGGTTTTGTGTCTCTGTTCTCAATTTCATTTCCCCATAATTCTGACTTTGTTTGGAACCTGATATTTGGCTTCTGATCCTCACACAGTCTGGGACTTCATTTCTGTGTACTCTAATTTCTCATCAGGAAAACAAGGACAATCCTTTTTTCTCACCCTAATCCTTCAGTTAACTGATAAATTCTTTGTCATGAGGTAGCCAAACACACTGAGCGTTCTTGGAGCTTCTTCAGTGTTGGTTTCACAAATAGTAATGATAATAGGAAATGAGAACATCAACATGTTTGCTAACCTGGTTAAAAATAGGTGCATCGTTGTAAACTGTAATTTATCTGTTATTAAAGTGAGGAAAAATTTGTTTTGTGGTGCAGGCTGAAGTCTGATTAACAGTGTAGGGTTAATGAAGAGTTAAGGGAAAGACCTGCAGGAGAAAAGAGCTTTTCTGGCGCTTAGGGTCTGAGAAATCTATCAAAGGTTGTTTATTGAGCACCAGGCTTGTTTTAGTGCTCAGCAGAGTGGTGACACCATGGCAGTGATGGGAGAGCTGGAATGAGGTGGAGCACCTGGAACTCCCTGGTACACCACAAAGTAACCTGAATTTTGACTTTGCTGGGTCTGTGTCCTTGACAGGTCACTGTGCAAACAAAAGGCCCTAAATACCAACTGCACCCATGTCATGTGAGGCACAGAGCAAAACAGACCCTGTGCCTGTCCTGATGGGAGTGAACTACCAGGGAGCTCACAGGAAAATCTGGTATTTATTGGGTTTTATGGGCAGCTTTTGGTGGCTGGGGTGGCTGTGATGATCTGATCTCAATCTGCATTCTCCATCCTGTACAACTGCAGGGAAGGCAGGAGAAAAAATTCAACTTTAAGCCTGGGGAGAAGGGTGGGAAAGTTGTTTTAAGGCTTAGATTTTATTTTCTCCTTTCCCTACTTGATTAGACTAGTTTCCCTCAGTGAAGTCTGTTTTGCCTGTGACAGTAACTGCTGTTCTTCCCTCGACCCAGGTGCCTTTCACTGCATTTTCTCTCCCCATCCTGCTGAGGAGGAAAGTGATGAAGCAGCATCCACTCAGTGTCATCCTGCTGTTCAGCTACTTGGTGTTTCAGTTAGCTGGAACTTCTGATTCCATTGGTTTTTTATTTTATTTATTGGAATAGGGTAGGATTTTACTGACTTTGATAACAGTTATTCAGGAGAAATTGTACCTACCTGTCATCTTGTGCAGACTCTGTGCAAAACACAGACTGTTTTTACAGACTGTTGTATCAATATTTCTAGACTGTGGGACTGAGTTATTTCATTTGTGTTCCCTAAGTCTGGGGGAAAGAGGGAGTGAAAGGATGGGAAGAGGGAAGGGGATTTAATGGCAGGAATTCTACTTGTCCTGCTAATAGGACAGGATTTACAATTGATCTCCATGGCTAAACTCACAGCTGAATAGATGCTAAAAGAGTTTGTTATTGTAAATGCCAAAGCATCTGCTCCACATTTTTTGAGGAGTAAATGGTGACTTTGTGTCTCTTGTTGAATCTTGTTGTTGAATCCCATTTACTCACAGGCTCTGGCACTTTGTGTTTATTTGCTTCTAGCCTGCTTGAGGATGTTTTATAGTGAGAATGCTACTGATAGGGTTCCTAGGGGGAAAAATTTTCATTAATAAATTGATTCTTATACTTGAATCTAAGCACAGTAAGATAGGGCACAACTGTGATTCTTTTGGGAAAGAATTTAATAAAAATTATAGTCTTACTGCTGAGAATGTACTCATATCTGGCACAGTAAATCAAGATCTTTATGGTTTCCCAATCTTTCAGTGACTTTGAAAAGTCAGTACTTGGAAATAGCTGGCAGAATTATTGATGCTAAAAATGAATTAAGGATAATATTTAGTGTGTCTTGTAACTTTTTTGTGTAGTAAGGACTGTGCTGGTACTGAAAAGGGGATGCCTGAGTGCTGCATCATTGGCAAGGATTAGTGGACAAGGACAGAAAGCTAAAGGCAACACTCATGTCCCCAATTAAAGTATTGGTTGTGATCCACTAATGAGCAGCAGGGACTTAGGTTTGGATGGGTAAGGAAAACTTCACTTGTTTCTGGGTCAGAACAGCTTCACAGCAGATCCAATTGCATTTTCTGCATGGATCAGACAAAGTTGTCACCAGTTCTAGCACTTGAAAGCAGATTTTCATGACTATGTGGATTTTAAAGTACCTTCCATTCACATTTTTCCCTTGCTTTTAAATGTAAAATTTGTCATCACTGGACCACAAGTCATTGATATGTAAAAAACTCTGTGGTTGATTGATTGATATGATTCCATAGAAAACTGAGATTAAAAAAAAAAAATTAAATCAGGTTGCTGCAGTCACTGTGTATTGTATTTATTTGTTTCTCTACATTACAAAACATTTCTAGTTTTACTACCTGAATTGCTAAACATTTTCCTTGTTAAAATACCACTGAACTGGAATTAAAATTGCATAGGAATGCAATAAGTAGAAATTGTTTTACTGTAGGGTAGGCAACAGGGTAACAAGTGGTGTTTTCATAGTAAACTGATTGAGATTAATTATTCAAGTGAATTCCAGAGAGTTCAGGGCAGGAGTGAGGAAGATTGTAGGAGAGGTATAGAAAACATCTTTCTTTTATTTTTTTTTTTCCCTGGAAAAGGTAGAAATAATTCAGTTGTTTAATCTGAAGATCTGAGGAGACAGGGCAGAGATCTTCACATGCAATCAGCTCCTTAAAGGAGTATGGAGACAACAAGCTGCTCTTCACATCCTCTGGGAATTAGACAGAAAGATTTTTGAATTTGTAGCAAAGGAAACTAAAGGTTGAGTGTGGAGAAATACATTCAATTGTTAAGGACTTTGAGCACTGTGATAGAGTGCCCCAGGACTGGCAGAGTCCCCAGCCATGGAAGTTTTAAAATGCAAGTGACACTGAAGTGTTTCAGGAGCATTTTACGTCAAGTTTTGCTTTGCTGTGGCTGGTCCTGTAAGCTGGCACTGAGTGGAGTGAGGTTTGTATTTCTGAGAGTGCCCCAGGGTGGGGGGAAAAGTTTGAAGTGAAATTTCTTGTAAGAGATTTTTGACTCATCTTGATGGGTGGGAAAGGAAACAGAGCAGTTTGAAATCTCTTGGAGCATACTTCAGCAAACACTGAACAGAAGCTGAGGGTCCCTCCTGCCCTGCCAAACTTCGTGTGCTAAATATTCTGCATTAAGCAGATTGTGGGAAAAATGAAACCCTAGATTAGGTGCAGTGTTTTACTCTGCAACCTGGCATTTCAGCCTTTATTATTGAGTTTTACTTCTTTACTGTGTCTAAGGGAGGTGCAAATGCTGGCTCAGGAGTGTTTGAGCTCTGGAGGGTTTGTGGCTCCCTGCCAAGTGTTGGGAAGCCCTGCAAAGGGAGAACAGCAGAGGGGAGTGTCACCTGACAGAAAGAATTCTGTTTTCATTAGCTGCAATTGTCCCTGATGGGAGAAGAGATCTAACAGCCTGTCTGTGCTCTCACAGCCTGCAGAGATTAATAACACAATAATAATTGTGTTCATCTCCAGGTGCTTCCCAGGAGTGTAACTATTGCTAATGGACCTCAGTGAGTGCTGCAAAATGCAAAAAGTGATCTTTCTGTTACCATTACTGGATCTTCTTCTCTTAGTGTTATTGCTTTTTAAATCATTACTAATAATGATTAAACTCTGGAACATGTAGTTTGCACATAAGTGTTTTTGGACTGAGTGATTTTAATATAGTTGGATTTTATTGGGAATATCATTAGGAGGAGGAATGAGGAAGGACAGAGAACTGAGAGAGGGAACTCTTGTCAGAGTGAAGCTCAGCATGGTTGAGAGTTTACCCCAACTTTCATTTTGTGTCCAAGCATAATCAATAGTGTGTGACATGCAGACATAAAAAAAAAAATAAAGAAACTTTTCCAGACTCAGCTCCATCAATTTGCTGTGAAGCTGTGTAGCTGTGCAGGGAACTGTGGAGAGTTTGACTGAAAACAGTTTGAGATGTAATCAAAATAAGCATTAAAAACATCAAGAGGAAAATTTTGACTGTCTGCAGCGTGTTTGGGTTCATTATTCAGACTTGTGCTTAGTTAATTTAAGCCTGTAATATGAATTCTGTTTTTCACTTTAGGATAATGTACAGCTGCCAGCTTTGACACTTCTAATGGCTGCACAACTCATTATTTCATTTCCCTCTACTTTCTCCTCCCCAAACACACATTAAAATGGATTTTGTGAAAACCTTGTATCATAAGGTATATTTAATAAAAACAGAGGACAGAGGCAATAACTGATACCATAAATAATTTCTTTTTGTAAATAAAATGAGAGATAATGCAATGAAAGCAGGAGCCAAAGCTTTCCCTTGGCTGACATTGGTTGTCTCTGTAAAGCCACCACTGCTGATTATTTCTGGTCCATTCCTGGATGGGCTGGGGATTTGCACCTTGGCACAATGAGCAGCAGCTCTGACCCCCTTGCCTTGTTTCCCAAGGGCAGCACTGCTCCAGGTGAGCAGGGATCACAAGGACTGGAGGACTCTTTCACCCCAGGAGCAGCTAAATGCCAAAACAAAGTTGGTTTTGTTTCAGATTATTTATTTTATATCCTGCTGACCAGAAAGCAAAGCTGCAAGGATCACTTTCAATGTTAGGTCAAGGAAAGTTGTAAAAATTAAAAACAAGTCTTTCCTTTCTCCTTTCCAAATATCTGTGAGGAAGCTATCATGGTGAAAATGCTGTATTGAAGCTAATTAAGTACTTTAAGGCCTGGAAACCCATTTTATTTCCATGGAATGGAAGTGTTCTAGATTCACTGTGGCAATAATGATGCTCAGTGATACTCACCTCTACTTGCTATAAACAAGGAGAATTCATGGCTGGAAGTTTTTGGAATTTTCAGGTACACAAGAATAATTTCCTGGCTATGTTAACCTTTTGTTCATGCACACTCAGATAATCCTTTCCCTTTCCTCTGTGTCACAGGAAGGGAATTTTTTAATTAGAGAGAATCCAAATGCCAGGGGCTGAGAAAACAGGGGCAGTATAATTAATATAAGTGTAAAGAAAACTAACATTAGGATCTAAAACTCCACTCCAGCTTGTTCTTTCTTTTTCACATTGTGAAAGGTTGTTGGTTTGCTCTTTCATATTAGGCATTCTAAGTATATATCTCATTTGTATGTGATTTCATAAGCTGCAGGACTCCTGTTGTGAGTCTGTGTTGTTTTTAGTCTGAGATCTGAGATTTGAGTGAGCCCAGGCTCCACAGCTGTTGCCTCCTCGCTGGGTGCAGTGTTGGCTGCAAGGAGGAGAGCACAGAGTGTGGCCATTCATCTTTGGAAGAACTTATACCCTAATATAAATCTGTCAAATCAGTGGATATGTGAGGCAAATTTGGGAAACTTATCAGTAGGGCTGGAGGAAAATACTGGAAATTCTCCTTTTTTAGCACTTCAGGGAAATATGACAGCTGTGGTAATGTGTGTTTATTTTAAAACCACATCAGAATTTATTTTTAATCTTTTCTTAATCAAAATGATTTCTTATATATCTGAAGGGCTAATGGAGGCATATGTGCTAATTAAATGTCACACTGCAATTGCTAGCTAATTTAAAGTATTCAGAAATATTTTCCATCAAGTCATGCTGGCTCATCTGAAGCCAAAGCTACCCTCCAGAACCAGTCCTCTACTTGCCAGTGGCATTAAATAAAAAGCCCAAAAGCATTGCCTGTGCCCTTTGTACTTTATCAGTCCCCAAAAGCTCAATATGGGGATTTCAAGTTGCAGCAGGTGTACACACTGCATGGCATTGCACTGGGAAATAAAAAGTTTTTAGCTGTTAAAAAGGGATAATTTATTGATACTGGTGTTTCTGTGTCAGTGTGAGTGTACAGTACTTAATTGGTTTCAGTGCACTTAAAAAATGACATTTACAGTAACAAGTTTCCATAAAAGTCTATGAAGAACCATAAAACATTAGGTCTGTTCTGATGGGAACACTTCTTTTGCATTCAGTACCTATTATAATATAAATTCAGGTATATATTTAAAATTAACTCTTTCCTTTTGATTTCTATGGAGAATTTAAAGCTGAGTGTTTTTCAGCAGTGCATACTTGGCATGTGTAGGTACCAGTCCAGTAATAAACAAACTGCAGAATTAAGTGTTGCTTTGATACTGGAATGGTTTTCCCTACCTTGCTTTGTAAAACCATGTCAGGAAAAGTCAAATCTCTTGACACCCAGTGCTATGCCTTAACTACAGGGAACATTTCTTTTTCTATCAAAGCAAAGTTTCTATTATTGAAGTTATATTTTTAATTCATGCCAGCTTCTTCCTCACTCATCATTTGTAATTGATGGCCATATATGTTGTATATGGATGGCTGAGGAGCTGTGGATTTCCCAAATTACTTTGGATATTAAATGGCTCAGATCTCTTTGCTTGTGCTAACCTCTGAGCTGACACACAGCTATCTCATCGTGCTGATACACACAGACAGCAGCATTTCAGAGTCTGAATTGCTCCAGCTCCATGGAGAGCAGGATCATGGTGATAAACCACAGGCATTGCTTCTTATCTCCCTCATCATATCCTCTCTCCTTCAGTTTTGTTAATTTTACATGCCAGCCACAGAACTTTTCGAGCTTTTCATATTTTGTCTGGTTTTGTGCAGGAATTTGTGAAATAACCTCCAAGAAGTTATGTTGGTTTTTTTTTTCCATAATATTATCTGTAGGCAGTAAACAAACCTAGGTTTTCTCATGGCTTGAGAGTAAGTTATTCTCTCCAGGTGCATCAAATAACATGACATGAATGCTCTCCCCCCTGTTAGTGTGTTTCAGAAAGGGTAAATTGAAGTCTTGAATCCAAATGTGAGCCAAGGTGATGTGAACAGTGTTCAGTGCAGCCAGCTGATGCAAACTCTGGGCTCTTTCTCCTTTAGATCACTTGTGGGAAGCCCCTGAATCCAACCCTGAGTTAGGGATTGTGCACATACTCTGTAATTAGGCCAAGTATTGCCACCTCCAGCAGCACTGACACTGCTCACAGCCTTGCAGAGTAATTGATTGCACAATTTTACATGGCAGCTACACCAGCCAAGCTTTTACTCCCAGCTTTGAGACCCAGTCTGGGGAATTCTAGAGGAAATATCCATGTAAAAACATGATAAATTGAGTTCCAACAGCCCAAGCACAGTTAGCCTGTGAGTTTGGGAAAGGCAGCAGTGTTTGCTCACACAGAGTTCTGCAAGCAGAGAATAGTGGTCAGAGCCAAATATTTTCTCCACAAGCCCCCAGAGGTGATTTATAAGAGAAGTTCATGAACATTTGCTATCTTTTTGTTGTTTGCCCCAATGGGGACATGCAGACAGAGCCATTTGAGGATAAAATCTGGAAGCTTAGAAAAATGCAGAGTCATTCATCAGGTGTCTGGGATGAAAGTCTGGGTGTCACAATCACAAATTCCTGTTCATTCTCTCCTGGTGCTTTACCATCCCATGTGTGTTGTCCTCTCAGTTATTGTCACTTGGCATTTGGGATACAATTTGGCTGTGAAAGAAAAAGGCAAAACCCCCCAATTTCCTCCCTCTTTTGCCAACCAACCAATCAACCACCCCTTAGCTGATGCTCAGCTAAAGTTAAAAATTCAAACCTTGCTGTGTGATTCATGCAGCTGAGGCCAGGCAGTGATGGGAACAGCAAGGTGAGGTGCCAAAGGATATCCTGCTGCTGCTTCTGGGGGGTGAAAACCACTGTGGAAGCTCTGTGAGGATATTTATGCTCTGTTTGATTCCTTCCCTATCAGTGAATGGTTTCATAAAAAGATAACCCCAAGTTATTAGTCCATCTCATCACAAAACTGCTCTTAGTGTGCTGTTACCTGGCTCTGGCTGTGATGTGGGGCTGGCACAAAATGATCCTCAAGGGCTGCATGCTGTGAAATGGAAATGAAGTTAATGTACCTCGAAGGCCTTGGAAAAGAGCAGCATTTCCACTCAGTGTGGAGCTGAAAGCAGCAGTGCTGCCATGGCCAAAGAACCCCAGGGACTGGGCACCTGATGTTCCCTGATGTTTTTAGTGGAATTTGGGCTCCTCTTTCCCTTGGGCTGCTTTGGAAGTCACAGTAAAAGGCTCTGGAAGTTAATAGAAACCCTTTTATGCCTTAAAGACACGTCACCAGGCTGAAGTGTTTGAAATCTTGCTTGCTAAGCAGTTAAAAAAGTTGGGTGAATATGTAAAAATGAAGAAAAAGGCCAAAAAGCTAAGACTACAGTAATTTCTTGATTATAAGCCGCAGGTTACAATACAGAGTGTGATAAAAGGTATCTATTCTATCACCATCTGTTGAGGGTGGGAGCAGAGATCCTGATCTCTGCGGGAGATATTCTGCTAATGGACCATCCATTGAAACCAGGCAGGGCAGTGTTCTTTATCTTTTCACAACCCATCCTTCCTCCAGCCAGTCATTTTCTGCTCATGGCCATTGAGTCCCACTGTGGCACTGATAAAATTACTGCATCCCATTGGGAGTTGCTCCAGCCAGGGGGAAGAGCCCAACATTTCTTACCAAGATAAAAACAGAGGTTTTGGGACACTAAGGGAGCCTCTTTCTCCACTGGACTCCAGAGGAAAACCGGATTTCTCCACATCCCCACTGGAGCTCCGGAGGGAAACTGCACCTTGTACAGGAGCACTGCTCCAACTGAGCCACATCTGTCACTGCAGGAGGATGCAGCCACCATTTAATGGGACTGCTGCCAACACCCTGCCTGATGGGGTGTCAGGTTGTACTCTGACTGTGTCAGGGTTTGGGGTTTGTTTCTTTGTAGTGCTGTATTTCTATTTTAGTTTCCCTAGTACAGAACTGTTATTCCTATTCCCACATCTTTGCCTGAGAGCCCCTTGATTTCAAAATTATAATAATTTGGAGCGAGGGGGTTTACATTCTCCATTTCAAAGAGAAGCTCCTGCCTTTCTCAGCAGACACCTGTCCTCCAAACTAAAACAGCAACTTTTCATTCTTTGTCCATATATAAGCCACACCTGATTATAAGCTGCACTTTGGGTTTGGACCAAAATTTTAGTCAAAATGATGCGACTTATAATCATGAAATTACTGTAAATTTTTCTGTACTAAAATGAAGCTCTTCCCCCCTGCTGCCAAGGGACACTTCCCTGACTAAGTTTGTACTTTGGCCATGACACAAAAGGCTCAAACCCAGTTTTCTTTGTCCAAGGACTGCATTCATTTCTCATGACACCTGGTCCTTTAAACAAGCTTGTGCTGGCTTATGAATAGTGATAGACTGTACTTTTGGTTGGGACGAAGGGACATAAATCACCAAGTGTCAGGCAGCTTAGAAACCAGTATGTCCTCATGATTGTTTAATAGAGAACAAAGGGAATTGCCTTCAAGCCAGTGAAATCTCTTATCCACTCACCCATTGGTGATGCTTCAAAAAAGAAGAGAATTGTTCTCTTATGAGTCTTGGCATTAAAATTTAATTAGCAGTTGAGCTCTTTGGGAAGATTAAAAAAAAAGTTATTCCTTCTTTTACAGTCTCTTTCCTTTAACTGTTTACTTTCTATTTCTGTCTTGTTCACAGAGACATCTGCTGCCTTCTACAGCTATTTTTTTTCTCCTTCAACAGGGATTTTGAAATTAGTTTTGCCCAGAAAACTTTTTTGTAAATTTATTTGTGTTTTAGGTGGTTTTTTTTGGCATTAATTTGCACTAAATTTGAACACAGTTATGAGAAGATATTCAGAACACAAGTCAAAGAAATAAATGAAAACCTAATCAGATTTAATATATAGTGCACATAAAAGTGCTGCTGTTCCATAAAATAATAATAATTACAGTCATAGATGGATTTGTTGAAATTACTCATTCTTTATATGAATACAGATGAGTATATATTAATCAAAAAATCAGTCCTCATCAGAAATCAGATACTATTTTTGTTATTTATTACATTTTCATCTCTAGCACATCTTATTTTGCTCTTTTTGCACTAAATCTTATGACAGTACATATCTGCAGTGTCCTAGGATGTTTCCTGTGAGAACTGAGTTTGATTTTTTTTAATTCCTTTGATTTAGACAACAAGAATTTTAGCTTTCTCACATCATGAGGGCCAGGAAACAAAAGATCAAGAAGAGCCCCAAACTTTTAACTCTGTTGGCATTTGTTCATAATGCCAAATGTCCTAACATCAAACTAATTACATTTTGGTGCAATGTGACAAATTTTCCAAAAATGCACTGGTGCATGGACGTGTCATAATCAAGGTGATTTTCACCAGAAATGCTTCAAATATACTTTAATAACTTTTAATATACTTTAGGACTCTCTCTTGGTTGAAATTTGGAACCAAACCTGCTTTCATTGTCTGGGAGTTGACCTTTATTTTTCGAGTTGAAAATTAGAAAATGAATTTTTCATATGGGTGATATATTACCTGGAACTGCTCTTCTTTAGAAATGTTTTCTTTTTTCATGTCCTGCACAAGGCATTGCCTTTTAAACTTAATAAAAGCTTTGTTTTCATTTGGAAAACACTGAAACAAATTGTTTTGACACTTCTGAAGTTCACCTTGGGAGAGCAGGCTCAGACTGGGTTTGGAGAAGCTGAGTTTAACAATAAATATTCCCCTTGCAAAACCAGACTCCTTAGGCTCCCAGAACAATCTTGCTGTCCATGTGGGCCAGTGTAGGAGACATAAATCCTGTGACAAGTGACAAGGCTGTGTTTGACCTTCTTTGGTCCCTAGATTTGGAGAGGAAGAGGAGCTCAGTTGGGCTCTTGGGTGTTGTGTGAGTCTGAGTGTGCTCAGTTAAGGGGGTCAGAGAAGAGTTTGAGCTTTAAAAATCCCCTGGTTCCAGTCCCATGCCTTGCTCCTATTCAAGAAACTGTTGCCCCAGCTTGGTTTGAGCTTTGTCTTCCCTGGGGACAGTTGGATATGTGAGTGTGTTTTAATTTCACTCTACAAATTGCTTTGGGCTTTTTCCCTTTACAAAGTCACTTGATCTCTACTGATGTAAAATCTGGGTTTGGAGAGTTTAAAGCCCTTGGCTTTGGGAGATTTGCAGTAAAAAAAGCTTTGGGCTGCTCCACCTCTGAGTTCTGGCTCTGTGGGTTTATCAGGTGAGACCAATCTGCAGAAAAGGGATCCCAGCACCCATCCCTGGAGTGCTCATCAACCAGAGCTGGAACGAGCACTGGAAAGCAAAGACCAGAACTTCCCAGCTTGTCTGGTGCTAATTCAAAGCCAAGAAAAGTTAAAAAGCACTGGAGGACTCTGGAAAAGGAGTGAAGTGAGACCATTTAGGTGGTCATGAAAAACTTCTGAAAGTTCCTGCTGCAGCCAAAGATCACAATTCCTGCTTTTTTCTGTGCATGACAAAGGACACCCACACAAATTACTTTCTACAGAACTGTGGGACCTCAACATTTTCTTTTGATGCTCTCAATTGCAAAATAATTTACAGAACAATAAGGTTTTTTTGTGTATTTGTGTTTTTGTGTGTGTGTTTGGGCAGATTTTTTTTTTGTTTTTCTGTTGGTTTCTTTTGGGTTTGTTTGGTTTTTGGTGTTTGTTTTTGGCTTTTTTTTTTCTTTGTAAGAAGACTAATAGACATAATAATGAAATTAAAACTGCTTTGGTAGAATGAGACGTTTCTGGTAGACTTAGATTCATCTTTAGCTTGACAGCCCATCCTGTTTTAGGAGTAAGTCTCTTTTGGAGATATTCTCCAAAGTTCTCTCTCTTTTCTATCAGGAGAAGAAATTTTCTGGGCTGCTGCTTTCTTTTGCTTTGTGATCCTGTAAATGCAGCTGCCATGCTTCGAAGTCTGACATTTGACATTTGAAAGACATTCTATATTTTACATTTGTTATATAATCTCTTCAGGGTAAAAGGCTGGATTACATGATTGTAAATTGATAAAAAATGACTGCATGATTTATTTAATCTCACAGTGTTATTTGCACACTTTTCCCACTAAAATTAAAATAAATTCTCCACAGTAGTGTTTATGGAACTTTTATAAAGTTGTAGAACAACTTCAAGGTGTAGACTTTTAAAACCCATTTTCTGAAGGGTGCATTTATAAAGTTTGTATCACTAAAATGCAGTGAGGTAGGATGGCAGTGTAGCAATTTATTAATAATGATAATTCATGCATGCTGTCATAGTAAAACTTGGGAGAAGTTCTAAATGAGCAGAACTCTTCTGGGACTTTTTGCTCATCAGTTAAAATTGGGAAAAAAAATGTATCTTTCATTGTGTTTTCCAGTTTTACAGAATTTTTGGATCCATTCCAGCGAGTGATCCAGCCAGAGGAGATCTGGCTGTACAAAAATCCTTTGGTGCAATCAGACAACATCCCCACACGGCTCATGTTTGTAAGTACTGAGGGCCTGGGGTCGTTTGGGGGCTCTAAACTGAGAAAATGTTCATTTGATAAACAGCAGGAAATATTTCACAAGTAGAGGATGTTCCTGTCATCCTAAAGGCAAATCTTTTCCAAACCAATGTTGTCCAAAATGTAGCAAATTATGGGAAGTCTTTAAAAAGCAGAGTTATCCAATGATTGAATTTGTGAATGTTGATTTTTCAGTTTAGGATTGAAAGCAGTGTTAGCTGAGAGGGATGAGAGAGAAATGAGTAGAGAAGCTTTTTCAATTAGCTGCTTGGGTGACCTGACAAAACCTTCCCATGCTCTTATAAGGTTAAAGTGCTTAAATTTTGAAGTCCAATTTGTTTTAGCCATGTTAGGCACTGAGATACTGGACTCTGAATAATTTTATTTTTTTTTTCCCTAAAGGCAAAACCTTTGTTTTAGCTTCTGCCAACACTAAATATATCACAGAGCTGCCCTGCTGTCACTGCTCTTCTGGCTCTTCCCTGCTCAGCACAAGCAGACTGGATGGCTGAATTTGGTTATCAAACTTCCTAATTTTGGTAACCTTCACTGGCAGTTATTAATGATTAATAATCTCTATATATAGAGTGCAGTGAGATAAATCACCTCAGAAATGCTGAAATTTTGAAATTATGCAGTTCAGGCTGTAAAAGTAGTAGTCCAGTCTTTCCAGCAGCTGCCTCAATGTTTTCTTTTCCTGAGTCTTCAGTGAGGCTGGGGTTTTACTTTTCAAACTTGAATTCAGATTAAACGCAAAACAGCTATAGAATTTCTTTTCAGCTTTTTTTTATAAATACTTCATCCTTCAGTCATAAAAAATTTTTAATTAAGGAACAGCTGAAATGTGCCTCCTGCATATGAGGTGACCATTTATATCCCAGCCTTCCTGAGTTTTAAATTTGCCTTTATAAACAAGAAATATTTTGTTTATATTGCATGAAGAAGCATCTCTATTTTGGACTTTTTCATCCTGGATGGATGAAAATATATCTGTTTTTCCTGAAATGGAAGACGGCTGGATAAAAAACCCAAAAACCAAAAATCAAACAACAAACAAAATAACCCTCGAGCCAAACATTAAATTCTTGTGCTGGGAAAGTCTGAGTTTAATTGTGTGATTTTTCCTTGTGCTCAGCAGTACATTCCTACATGACTTCTCTGATCTGTTTAAAACTGAGGAGTTCAAAACCAAGAGTAAATCACTGTACAGGGTTTTGCTGCAGTGGTGGAACTATTTTTGAAACCAGTTGGGATAATGATTAGTTCATCCTCTTTTTCCCTAGGCAGTAGGCACTGGGAAGCACAATTCTGGGATATAATCATAATAAATTCCTCTGATCCCATAGCCCCAGATTTTGGCAAAGTTTGTGGTGGGTGGAATTTTGAGGAAACTGTGTCAGTAACATTTGTATGACTCCTGTTCCCTTTCTGGCTTGGGTTTTAAACAGTGAACAGCTTTTTAAATTAAGAAACATGGGTAATTTCTATATTCTTTTATTATTCTTTAAAAGAGGAAGAATCTGACTCTAGCATTGATCACAAGCTTTCGTTATGGATAGAATTTGTTGCCACTACTGTACTCTGATATTGAAATATATCCCTGTGGCTTATCAAAAACCAATCTCCAAGATTATGAATTGTTGGATTTGCTATGAAAGCCTTGAATTCAAGAGAAATGTTGTGAATGCACATCCAAATGAGACAAAGCTGACTTCTGCATGGGCAGCAAAAGCTGAGAACAGCCTGGCTCTGTCTCTCTGCCCATGGATATTCCTTGGAACGTGCAGGAACTGCCAGCTGTCCCTGGAGGAATGGAATTGTGTGGGAGTCCCTTAACTTCAGCACATCTCTGCCTTGCCAGGATGAAAAATAAATGGCAGAGATTTGGTCCATGTTTCACAAAAGCCTGGCAATGCTGGAATATTTCAGTGCTGGAAAAGGAAACATAGCTGGGATGTGTCTGAGGAGAGAATTGCTCATTAGAATGTTGCCAAATCTGTTTTAGATATGAGCCATAGAGAAACTTCCTTGTGAAATAAATAAGAAGGAGTCTGTCACAAGGCAGAATTTGTGTGTTCATTCTGCTGCAGAATAAAAAGCCCCTTCCAGCCAATGCTTTTGTGGAAGGAGCAGCAATACACCATGAACATGAATAGTTCATCTCCCTCAAAAATTCACATGCTTGTAAAATATGAGGAAATCTGTGGTTTTACAGATGTCTGAAGATGGATGGGGAAGTGGTTTGGAACAAGCTGCCACCTGAATGCTATTCTTTGTTGATAATTTCTGCTGCTCCTGCTTGTTCAAAAGATTTCTGACTCCATTAAACCACCACTATAAGCCTGTCAGCCTTGGCTATATTTCTACATGTTCTTCAGCACTGGAATGCAGATATTTTTCATCTTTTTTTTTTTTTTTTTTTTTTTTTTTGCTTTTCTGTTGTTTTGGATTTCTTTTGTTTTGTTTTTCCTGGTGGAAATCCTTGTTTTTAAGAATGAAACTAGAAATTTTTATTTTTTTTTTTAGATTTCATGATCTGCCTCCAAAAGCAGAAATTAAACTGTTGATGAGGACAGAGAGAAGTAAATATTTCTGGAGCAGTAATGTGGCATTGGCATCCAAACTTGAATCTCACATGTACTTAGGGAGAGATTTTAAGTGGAAGTGACTCCTCTTTTTGCACAAAACTTGGTGCTTGCCTTCCTAAATGTAGAAGAGGGGAACAGACTCCAGCCTATGTTTTAATCTTTTAAAAATTTTAATTACTAAAATATTATTTTAATCATATTTTGCAGATGCAGATGAGAACAATCTGGTACAGGATGCACAGCCAAAATAACAAGTGCAGTGCACTCTTGTACTGTTTCCTACTCAGATTGTCTAAAATCATAAAGTGAGGACTGGGATGTGTGGTATGAAAAGAAGATCTTGTTGTATCTTTTGCCATAATAATCTGTCTGGTCTGGTTTTTATGTCAGGGGAGCTATTTAAGAAGTAAGGCCCAGTTTATCTTCAGTAAAGAAAGCATAGTCATACTTCAGACCTGGCACCCCTTGTGCCATTTACAGCTTAATTTTTGCCTTGTTTAAAGAAAAAAAAAAAAAAACAAACAAAAAAACCAAAAAAACACCTCCCAAACCTCAACCAGTAATTTTCACTTTTATTAAAGAGAATAAAGTGTGTTCACTGAAGCACAGATGCCATTTCAGGTTCCTGGTAGGAGGATTCCTGTCCTCCAGCAGTGACAATTATAGGATAAGGTTTAGTGACTAAACCTGTAAATGCTCAGGTGATTTTTTCTGGGTTTGAACAAAACAAAGCAGCTCACTCCACACCTGAACACTTGTAAACAAAAGAACCACAAAGACACAGCCTTCCCAATGCAGTCAAGTGTGACAGCTGAAAAGAAAATAAAAAGTAAGATAAAGAGCATTTTTAAATGCCAGGAGGTTGGTGCTGCAGGGTCTTACTGAGCCTGGGTGGGTGGGCTGCCTCCCTCAGCAATGCACACTGAGGAGAAAATGTCCAAAATCTGTATGGATCACTTTATGAACTTTGTGGACATTATGGACTGTTACTTTTTCATTGGAGAAGCTGACATTTTAAATGCAGCTCTGGGCAATTACAAATCAATTATAGCCAAGGGCTATATTGGAATATTAATGTGCTTGTCACCCTGGAGTTGCAAAGACAAATCATCCCACTTTGCATAAGGTCAGGAGTTTGATAAAGATCATTCAGCCTCTCAGTTTAAATGGAGCTGGCTGCAGCTCATTATTAATCAGCTGGACTGGGAAGGAATTGATGCTCTCACCCATGGTGTTTGTTCTCTCTCACAGGCAATTTCGTTCCTCACGCCACTAGCAGTGATTTTTGTGGTGAAAATAATCCGTCGAACAGACAAGACCGAAATTAAAGAGGCTTTCCTAGGTAATGTATGTCATACTTCAAGGTGGAAAAATGTGTGATAGCTCTCAGAGATTGATTCCAAGTGCAATCCAAGCCTTGAAGAAAACCTGTCTCCATTAGAGCCCATTACAGGAGCTCAGTGCAGTGTCAACCCTTGGGTTTATGTGTGTGTGATGTACAGACCCTGTGCTTTAATTCCACAGCCCAGCCTGCAAGAAACTGGAATTTGATCAGCAAAGACAAGTCCATCTGAGAGACTGTTCAGATGTGTATTTTCTGTCACACCCAATCTATTATTTACCTCTTATTTTTACTTGCAGCTATTCTGAATTAAGGCTTTGACTGGGCAGTCCTGTGCAACTCAGCTGTTTAGTGTAGGAAATTATTCCTCTCATTGTTTTCTCTGGTCTTCTCCTGGAATTTACTGTTACCCATTGCAAAACCCATGCTCTTGGCTCAGTTTTTCTAATTAGAAGCTGTTGTTTCATCTTAAACTGCCAATGGAATTAGGTGTGCACTTAATCCTGGACTAGTTACAGGTGTAGACAGAAAATTGGAGCAGAGGACAATGGAGAGGGTAAGCTTAAACCTGTTCAGCTAATTCCTGCTGTGCCTATCTCCTGAAATCTTACAGTGTGCTTTATATATATATATATATATGCTTTGTATGTATATGTGCTTTATATATATAATCCTTTTCACATAGATATTGCCAGAAACCAATATTGATTCAAGCACTTTCACTGGCAAGGGATACCTTGACACACTAAGAGCTGCAAATGTTTTTGTTGGCTTTATGTTTGGAGTATGCATAATTCTGAAATTCTGCTTTACTGGCTAATTCACACTTTAATTTATTGTCCCTTACATAATAAAATCAAAGCAAAACTCAGCCTTGCCTTAGCTAGATAGGATGTAAATGGCACTGTGTAAGTGGAAAAGATTTTTTAGACATTCCCATAGATTTTTCCTTCCCCAGTTGCTCTCTCACAAGTGTGACATGATCCAAGGTTTGTTTTGGCTGCTGCCAGTCATTTGTTGTAAGTTCTGCAATGTCTTAGTGTGATACTTCACTGACAAGTCATTCAGTGGAAATAACTCCTCATTCATAAAACACACACAGCCAGTTCTGTTGTGTAAGGAAAGGAGCTCAGGCTCAGTTTCTCCATCACTTATTTTCACCTTTTTGTTCTAAAAAGACACTGTTTATTTATTTTTTTCCCTACTGTTTTGCCTTCTGTTGTTATTCCCTCTGTAACATCTAGGAGAAAAGTTGCCAGCTTCCCCAGTATTCCCCTTGCTACCCAGACCAAGGAAACACCAACCTTGATGTTCTGTTCACTTTGTGCCATAATTGTGGAACTTCTTGTGGCTTATTTTTGTTCAAGTGCACTGCACACAGACAATATCCAGCATCTGGTGGTGTGAAGGTTCATTGGGTGTGCTGGGCCTCTGATTTGCTGAGATCTGGCACAAAATGTTCATAAAGAATATTCAGGAGTACCCCAAAAGGTTGATTTCTTTAAGCATGATGCATGGAAGAGAGAAAAGGTTAAAAAGAGATGAGAATTCTTTGCCCCTCATGTAGCCATCAATACAAAGAAGGGATTCACCTGGAGTAAGGAGGAGTTAATTAGGTGCCCTTAAGCCTTCCCTGGGAGTGCCTACATCTCTCACTGACTGCATTATATGACTTTAGATGGGAAATATGGATCTTAAGGGAGACAACAGCATGCCAAGGAGACAACAGCAATGCCAATAGAATTCTTTTTTACCATCCTGCATTCACTGTCACTTGATGCTTGGACTGCCACTGTAAGGAATGTGCAGCACTGGAGGCTCAGCTCTGTCAGGTGTGCAAGGAACAATCAAGACAAAACTCAGCAAAAAGTCTGAATGTTACTGCCTGGCTTCAGAAGCAGATAGATTTTTTAAGGAGGGGAGTGTAGTGCTGTGGCATTGCTGGTCCATCTGCATTTGATTTCATGGAAAACTTCCCCATGCAATTTCCATAAAAAACTGAGATAAAACAATGAAAGGGAAAAACAGAGCATGGGATTGAGTGGTGTCTGTGAACACAGGTGTTGAAAGAGGAGGAGATTTTTAACAGTATGGGTGTCTCTAGGATTGACTTGTTCTTTCATTTTTGCTGGCAGCTATTGTTATATTCTGAGAAAACCCTTATTTTTGCTTTGATGAAGGTACCACTTTTCTTTAGCTTTAAAAATAGATCCTATAACACATTTTTATGATCTGTAATATCCTCAGGCAAAGGTTTTATGGAGACAGGATGAGTGCTGCTGAAGTGCAGCATCTGCCCAAGGAGAAAATAGCTCATATGGCTGTCATAATCAAAGTTATATTACTGTAAATGTTGTGCTGGAAATCAGACATTTGCCTGATAATTTTTTTTTTCTGATGGGAAATAAAATTCATTGGCTCCTGGTTTGCAACAGGGAGCTACAGTGTGGACTGCAAAATTAAATCAGTTTTAATCTAAAATGTGTGTATGTGCAGGATGCAAGTGCCAGTGAAATCAAGGCAAAGATCTCCACAGGCTTGAGGTGAGGTTCTTTGGAAAGTCTAAGGACTTGGCATAGCACAAACGGAGAAGATGATTAAGTCTTATCCTAGTATGACGTGTCCTTCTTTTCTCCAGTTTTATTTGAAAAAAATTGTTAATCAGTGGAAGCAAACGTAAGGGGAAAACACTGAAATATTTAAACAAAACATCCAAATCATTTTGAAAGAGAAATAAAGTCATCCAGTTGTAGTTTTAGCCAAAAGGCAATTCTTAATCTGAAAGTGAAGTGTTTGAATTGCATCACACACACACACACACACATATATACATATATACATGTGTGTGGATATATCTGTATATCTTGTGTATTGGTCTGTACAGGAATTCTGCTTGACATAAAGAGCATGAGAGTTTAATCTGGTGAATTACAAAACTCAAAAATTGCAAACCCACAGTACTTCATTCTCTGTTTTTTCCCCTATTTGTTGACTTATGCTTGTGCAAATGGCATGGTAGGAAAACTGGCTTTGTGCAGAGAAAATAAGAACAAAGTAAGTCATGATTATTTATGATGCTCTGAGGTCTGTCCTTAGTCTGGCTAACAAGAAAAAGAGTAGGCTGAAAAAAAGATAATTCCGTTTTCAATCCAGTAAAGGTTCAAGTTTGTAAATCAAATGCTTGTAGTGCTGCAATTTATTGCCTGGTACTTAGGTTATTATTGTTCTGTTTGTTCATTCTCTTTTGTAGCTGTTTCCTTGGCTCTAGCTCTGAATGGTGTCTGCACAAATACTATTAAATTAATAGTGGGAAGGTAAGTCCTGTCATGTTCTAAACCATGGGTTGAGAGAAGTGGAGACAGATTGGCAGCAACAACAAATCTCAATAAATAGAGAGCTGCTGTTCCAGGGCATCCTTGGCCTGGTGCAGGTGTTGGACACTTCATTTGGTGACATCCCACTGTGCAGGAATCCCATCCTGCTTTTGTTCTGGGGCTTGGGAGGAGTGGTGGGAGTGAAATCTGTTCATTAAATTGGCAACACAGTCCCAGCATGGGGGAGTGAAGATGTCAGTGCCCCTTTCTGATTAAACTGCTGATTAAGTCAGCTCTGTGCAGCCCATTTTGTGAGAAGCATGGTCTGTGTGCAGGTGACATCCATGGCAAAATAAACCTGGGAGCCAAGCAGTGATCCCTGGGCAGAACATTGAATTAAGGAAGGGCTCAGAAAAATCCAGCAACAAAACTTCCTGGAAAATACGTTTTTCAGTACTTTTTGCCTCTTTATCAAAATTTTGAATAATTTCAGCTGAAAAATACACATTTGACTAGAATTCATGCTCTATTTGACAGAGTCCCAGTGCTGCTCGTGTTGTTGGATGTTTTGCAGCATTGGGAAGGCAATATTTGTTTTCTGAGGAGCCCTCCCTGCTGCAGAACTGATAGCCCTGACAGTAATGGCACTTGGCACTTTTATTTGATAGGTGCTTTTAAATAATTAAGGATCCACCCTCTTCTTTAGACAGGAAGCTCATTTCTCCTGCATCCCCAAGCCAAGTATTTTGCTGTCAGCTTGTCTCTGAATCTGTGATTGTTTCATTTTTCTTCTCTACATGTTTTTTTAGCCCAGGATCAGTATGACACCAGTCCAACCTGCAGGCCCAGCTCACAGCAGGGTCAGGAGGAGCTCAGAGCTTTGCTCAATGCCCTGAGACAGCATCAGGGCTGGCTCAGGTTTTGGGGGCTGCTTTTAGGGTGTTCTGAGCTGGGTGTTTTGGAAAAACCTGTGAAAATGTGGGAGTAATTACACTTTGTCTAGGCCAGACTAACCTGCATGTGTGTAGTAAGCAGTAAATGTAATAATCACTTTGAGGTTTGTTTGTTACTACAGCTTTTGTATTTTTAATATCCATGGTGTTTTTTGTAGACCGCGTCCCGATTTCTTTTACCGCTGCTTTCCAGATGGAGTCATGAACTCTGAAATGCACTGCACAGGTGATCCAGACCTGGTCTCTGAAGGCAGAAAAAGCTTTCCAAGCATCCACTCTTCCTGTAAGTTCCCTTGAACACAGTGCCTCTTTAGATCAAAGCTGTCCTTCCTGTGGTTTGGGGTTGCTCTTTTTCTTCTGGACCATAAACCTGATTTTTGCTGGAGGAGTCTGGATTTCTGACTGTCAGAAAGTCATACATTTCTGTCTGGAAATAAAATTGTGAGTCTGTGAGCCTTCCTTGCCTTGGGAACCCCCTGAGATCAGTCAGAGCCATAGCAGGACTGTCAGCAGAGTGAAGCATATCCAAGGTAACAAAGCACTCTGATTCTGAGGGGCACCTGTTCCCCAGTCTATATATTACTTTGTCTATATAGTAAATATTTATTTTGTTCTATTCCAGTGGAGTATGAAGGACAGTACAGTCACTCTTCTTTTGGCTTTGAAATGGTCCTCAATCTAAATCTCATGGTTTGATCAGATACTCCCAGTTTGTGCTGTACCCTGATGCTTTTTTGAGAATTCATCTATCTGATTTAGTTTTACTAACTTAGGATGTTTGTAAAGGTTCCTTTCTCTTTCTTGAGAAGATGATTTCTAGTGTGATTTATGTTGTGTCTGATAAAACTTCTTTTCACCTGCAAATAACTTGATTACTGTAAGTTTCTTTGTGGTTTTTTGGTCAGTAATGTTTGCTGCTTTCAGGCTGTTCTGTTTCTAAGAACTGCCAATTGAGAACCAGTAAATGGCATCTATGGAATTTTTTTGAAAGTGGTAACTTCAAATTGCCTAATTGTGCAGAAGAACACACTGCAAACAAGTTGGGTGATGAGATGAATGAAACTGTGAGCTGAGTTTGCTCTTTCTTTCTGGAGTCACAGAAATAAATGAGTGGAAGATGTTTGTGGATGTGTTACCAGCTTTAGTTCCAAGCCACAGAAGGAGCCCTGGGGTTTTCCTTTCACCTGGCACTGGTTGTATGAGCACTGAGTTATGGTGCTGCAGCTCACACCAAATTTATTGGAGCAGAATGATGTCCCAGAGTATTTAGATCAAAATTATGAGAGCAGCTTTCTCCATCACTGACATAAGATTCGAGTGTGGCTGAGTTGACCGTATCTCCCACCACAAAGCCTTTTATTTAAATGTGATAAGAATTAAGAGATATATTCAGTAATTTTTATCACTTGGTATGTTAGAATGAGGCAATTCTGCAGCTGCTTGAACTGCTTAGCTGTTTGAAGCCTGATGTTATAATATCTAAGTCTCTGACAAGCCTTAAAAATCCATCCCTATTTTAGTCTCATAATGGAGAAGAAAACCATTTAATTTGACAATAATACAATGCTAGCCCTTCTTCTCTGCAGCAAAATTATTTCCATAACCAAAATTGTCAGTTTTATCAAGAACAGTTTATAGTTGTAATAATGAATTTGGTTTCTTGCTATCCCTTCATTCCCAGTATTATAAAGAGTAGAAACCAAAAATGTATTGTGGGAAGCACAGCATTATACTGCCTTCCTACACCTAGGAAGCAATGAGGATGTTTGGGATATACTAATTAATGTTTGCAAATTGTACTATCATTTTCCATTTTCTTAGCTCAGTTTTAAAAACTCTCCTTTCTATCTTCTTAATGTGTAGGTTATGAATTTTTCTTCCATAATCCCAGTCCCAAATATTTTCTTAGCACCTTTCTCCCTTCCTTCAGCACAAGATTGTTACAAGGTAAAGTGAAGGAGTTCCACTCTTCAGATTTCTGTCATCCCTTGAATGTGTGTTGTGAAATTCATGAAACAGCACCAAAAAGTGTTTTTTTTTTTTTTATTGTTAGTGCTTGGGGGATTTTTTTTTCCATTTTTGTGACTGCAGAAATGGAAGGGGTGAGGATGAGAGCTGACATAAACTGCAGTACCTCTCTTGCTATGATGGTTACAAGTAGCCCACTACAGTTTGGTATTTCCTACTTCACTTGAACCCTGAGGAAAATAAATCACAAGTAAAAGCTGCCAGGCAGCTCATAAAGAGGGGTTAGAAGCTTCAGTCAAGAGCCATTCTCATCTTCAAAACTGCTTTTCTGAAGGCATTTCTAGGATAGGCTGTCAATCACAAGCTTTGTTATACCAGAATCTAAAACCTCATCCATGCAGGACGAGTCCTTTAACAAGAAAATCTGTGGTGCTGTAAATGGAGAGCTGGGAGAGTGTAAAATGCAGAGATGTGCATCAAGAGTGACAACAGTGGCACTCCCAGATGGCCTGGCCTGACCTTGCCAGCTCCATAAAAATGCTGAGAACAATCTGTTACCACTCTCAGTGCCCTGAAGGAGAGCTCTCCTTCCTTGGAGCACGGATGATTTTCTTGGCTTCCCCTCCCTGGGCCAGGAGTGCTTGTCATACCAAGAAGAAAGATGTGTGGAGCACAGGCTGTTACATAAAGCCAAAGAGGGACTTGCATCTCTGCATCTTCTGGATTGTTTGGAACCCATTTTCCTTTTTTTCTGCCAATCTTGTGTGAGGGAATGGCTGTAGGGAGCCCAGGCCCCTGCCTGTGTCCAATAGCTCAGAGGTGTTCCTGAGTGGCACAAGTGTTGCTGTTCTGACACCCAGAATAACTCCTAAATATACATTTGTTTATTCCATATTTAGTATTTCCATGGTTTTAAAGTCCATTGGTATTTTTATGCTAATTTAAAGCTAGCACCTGTGATGGTGCCACGCAGCCTCTCTTCCCATACTTCATCAAAACAGTGATCTTTATAAAGATCATCAAAGCAGCATTTTTTCCTGCCTATGTCCTGCCTGTGTGCCTTGTGAAGAGTTTTCTTGCAGAGACCCTTTGGGCACCCACCTCTCCAGATGTTTTTCCCTCCTTGCAACGAGATGGAAGCAGCAGCAGCAAGAGAAAGATCAAAAAGGAACAGCAACCAAGTGGATGGACATACAGACAGAATGGCTGTGGAACAAACAGCACAAATTGTGCAGAAACCAGTGGAAACCTTTTCCTGGTAATGATTACCCAGCATAGCAGTTGATGAGGAATGTGATGTATGGATAAAGAGAATTTAACTGAATGCAACACATGCAAGAGAAAAATTAAGGTGAATGAACACAGAACATTTAATTGGACAAGCCACGTGCACAACTGGGACCTGAAAAGATCACTGAATTTGCAGGCATGCATTAACTAATGGGATGGATAGACAGCCTTTCATAATGGATTTCTTCCTTTTAACCTTATGTCTGATGTCACTTTGACATTTGTGTCAGGCTGACAAAATCTCTCCACAAACAAAATAGGAACTTACAAGTTCTGGAGTGTTATTTCTCTAAAAATCAATGTACATGGGAAATAAATGCTTGTAATTCCTGATTTGTATCCAGTGGAGCAATTCTAGGTAGGCCAGATATGCAGTAATTAAAAATGCAAAAGAAATCAGTAAGGTTCATTTAATCAACAGTTCTTTGTTACTTTGAGTAGCTTTATGCATTTGCCAGCTCAAGGAAGATTTCACAATATGCCACTCTTTGTACAGGCTACAGCAGGTGAGTGTTTGATTGTCTGGTATTTGTGTGGACAGGGAGATCTGAGTTTATTTTGGTGACAGAATTTGGAATTTCTATTATTCCCATGGGGCCATGAGGGAGAATGTCAGCTTTCTAGATCCTGTGTTAGTCTTAAATTGCAATTAGCTATAACTTGCTATAATTGGGTGAATATCTTTATTTGGAGAATATGCCTAAATTTTTCAGGGCACCTGTCCAGCCTGGGATTTTTCATGCTTGTAAGCAGAGGACCATATGTCAAGAACAAGTTTCATTAAGGTGACAGCAATACTGAGCGTGTTTTCCATATGAGAGCTCACATTTCCAGAAGCATTTAGGGTTCATGAGTTGCAGCTTAAATTTGTTGCAGTGCGCTGGGACCTCTGAAGAGTTCTCAGAGGAGAGCAGAAGAATATGAGCAGTAAATTATCTGTGATGTTGCCACATCACCAGTCAGGTGGCTGGAAGGAGGGGGGAAATAAGGGGGCAAATTCTCTTTTTACTTTGTGTCCTGGTAATGGCACAGATATAAACTGGTTCTACCAAATTTTATCAGTTGGATTTTGTCCTCATCTTTTCCCAGTTGCTGTCTGACATGAATTCTGGCTGAAAATATGAGTCCAGATCATATTCCAAGCTGGTGATACCAAGTTTTGGATACAGAGCTCTAAATCAAAGGAATAAAATCCTGATCCATTGCATTCTAACTGAATCTTGGACCCAGATTTCACTGTATAAATGAGAACAGGGCACCAACAACAAGCAAAAGTGCTGCAAAAGTAGTATGTGTTTATGTTAAAATAGATAATAAACGAGTCTTGACTTATTGCCAGACCAGGACAACTCCATGGTTACATCTTTATTGTTTATGTTCATGTGTAATCAGAACAGTAAGTAGCAAATCAGCATCACAGCCTTGCTTCAAATGTTCAGTAAAATGAGCTCCTTAGCTTAAAAGAAAGAATGAAATCCTAGACAGGGAGATGTCCCATTTGCTGCTGTGATTGTAGTAACGGAGTCCTTGGACAAGCAAATCTGGGTAAATAATAGTAACACAGCACAATTTATTTAGGAACACCAAAAATCCTCTGTGAATTTAATGCCAGATTCTTGACCCTGTTTGCTTTCTTAGAGGAAATGATTAATTCTTCATGATATAACTCCCTTTAGGCTCTTACTCTGCTCAAAACATTTGCAGGCAGATTGCAGTTGCCAGTTTTGGCTTCAGCTTTATTTAGTGACTATTTTTAAATGTGTTATTTTCTGAGTTGGCCAGAACTATTGAAGCTGTGTTTTTCAGCTAAGGAATTAGATTGGAGGAAGTTGCATGAAACTGCTTTTGGTACCTTTTTACTGAAGCAAAAATAGTGGCTTGGTGAGAGGTTAATTTAACCTCCTTGGAGCTTGTACTCATGAGTTGGTGCTCAGGGGGGACTGAGCCCATGTTGGCCATCAATACCCACACAGAAATATTGAAACTGATGTGTCTGCTGTGGAAAAAATTAATATTCACTTGTTAGTCTGGTTTATATGAATTTATAGTTGGATTCACAGAACTCTGAGGATAGAGATGCCTCTGGAAATTGTGCAGTTCCAGCCACAGCTGAAAGCAGGGTCAGGGTGAGAAGGTTCCAGAGGAAATTTCCAGTTGAGTTTTGATTTAATGTGAAGATTTCTTGATTTCAAGATTTTCACATGTCTCACAAGTCCAGTGCCTGACCCCTCATTCAGTGAAAATTCTATTTCTTATGTTTAAATGCAGTTTCCTGTGCTTCAGTTGGTGCCAGTTGTCTTTTCACCTTGTGCCCCCCAGCAGAGTTGGGATGTTCTTCCCCCAGTCCAGGAATTTGTATTTTCCAGTGCTGGACTTCAGGAGATTCCTGCTGGCATTGATCCCTGAGAGAAAGATCCCATCAACTGAGTGGAAGCCAAACTCTCTAAAAATTAATCATTTTAACATAGTGGCTGCAGAGATAATTGAACTTCAAATTTCATGTTGGATTGGATGGATTTATGGCAATAAAATAAATTAAAAATTAATACAGCCTGTATGAAATTGCTGTATCAGCAGCAAAATAAACACTCAGGTGATTTTTATATCTGCAATTTACTTACTTAAATTAGTTTGAAAAGTTCACTTTTGGCTAGATTGTGTCCTTTTTTTTTAAATAAAATCTTTGTTGAGTCTAGAGATTCCTTTTTGCAAGGAAAAAGTAGAGTTTTGAAGAAATGATTTTGTGATAGCATCTCAATTTTGTACTTTCAGAATGAATGTTAACACAGCTGTGCTATGAGCACAGCTTTCATTTCTTGTGTGGGTGTTTTTGTTTTTTCTTCTTTTTATTATAATGCTGAAAGATTTGTAGAGATTGCTGTAGAATATCACTGAAGAAATCAGAATTCAATCAGAAATCTGAAATGAAGAATGCAATCAGGCTGTGGGGACAATAACAGTGACTTGTGTTGTTATATGTTTTTTTAATTACCTCCTTGATGAATGAAGGTCTTGATATTTTTGAGAAAGTAATGGCCCTTTAGAAGTGAAGAAGAAAATTATTTTCTTTGCCTTTCAAGTTGTAGTTTAGACTTACAGACAAAATGGAAATATGTAAAAAGCTGAAGTTAAAGTGAGCTGCAAGTGGAAGTAAATCTCTGATCTTAGCTCCAAGTTTTCAAAGCAGCTGCTGCTGTTTCTGGGTTATTATATCTGCTCATTTTGTGCTTTATCTCTGTTATTATATGCTTTCATCTGTGCAGGGAAGGAGCTTAATTACTTTTCAGTCTAATTCTTCCTTTCTTTTTGCCTAACTTTATCTTTTTAGGCAGATTTTGCAAGTTAAGATAAAGGCTTGGTTTCACAGGCTGCAGATTTCGTTGTGATGCTGTAGATTTGTGCTGTATCTCAAGTAAAGATCATTGTTCTTCTGCCTGACCTTTTCAGTTAAAAGGATTCTGAGTCACACCAGAGGTCCAGAGATCAATTTCCATCTGTGAACTGTAGTGACAGCTCTTCTCTGGAGTGAAATGGGTCACAAAGCACAAGTTTGATTTGGAAACGGAGGGCTGTGAACTCAGGGGAGGCTGGCACATCACTTTCTGACCATCTTTAAGGAAGAAGTCTCACTACAGTGCTGGCAAATATTGAGATTCCTTCACACTGCCATTGCAGCACATGGTGAGGTCTTCCAGCCCATGGTAGGAATAAATCAGAATATTCAGGAGAGTGTTCTGCTTATATTAGAGCTACTTGCAAATAAACCCAAATATTCTGTGTCCATGAGGATGTGAAACTCCCTGCAGAGCACTCACCTTTTATAAGCTGGGGTGGATCTTTTCCACCCTGAAAGAATTAGTTGTGATCAGTCTCCAAATCCCCTTTGAGCAGCAAAAGAGATAGACCTGACTCATGCCAGATCATGTTCTTCTAACAGCAAATAGCTCTGAGTCAATCTAGAATTATTTCATTGAAATCAGGAGTACTGACTACAATTCTGCTATAAGCAAAAGAAAAATAACTCAATAAACCCCTTGAGACTGAATGATGAAGTTAAAATGCCAGGCAGCTTCCTTTAGAGGTGGCTGACTGATTTATCAAACAGCAGAAATCTCAGTCATAACATTTTCTGAAAACATTAATTTAGGTCTCTTGAAAGCAAGGGGATATTAAAAGGCTCTTGAGATAAAAGTTATGAGATAAATGCAGGAAATCAAGTGTACTATTTATGTCAGAAAGAAAAAAAAAGCACCTGCACAAGCCTCATTTGGGTGTTGCTAATGCTGTCATTTCTACATAGAAAACACCAGCTATTGCAGGTGATTTTTTTCCCCTTCCTTCTGCAGAAGACTGAACAAATAATGACATCAGTGTTTCCTCAAACAAAACCAAATATGTATGCAAAAATATTTTTACAACTAATACTGCTTTGTTGAAAATGACTGATTTGTCTGGAGTTTCTCTCTTGAGACTTTCGGTTTTCCTTTGTTTCAACCTGAGCTAAGACAGTGGGTTTAGATTTCTCTCAGTCTGGTTCCTACATTTTAAATAAGCAACTAGGAACTTTTGGAGAATGATTATGTTGAGGGTTCTAATCGTGTTGGAAGGCAAGTCAGATTTGTGGATGAAATAGGATGAAGTATTTTTTAAAAAATCACTCACAGGAGAGGTAGGGGGAGGAAGAAATCTCTGGATGATTTTATTGAGGGAATTAATTAGAAAATAGAAATCAGAATGATTGACCTGATGTTTCTGCTACTGTGGCATTTCCACAGACACTTGAGACTAAATATGATTTAGAATAACTGCTGAGTTGTATAAAGTCTTATTTTAAAATATTTAAATATTACTAAATATTTAAAACATCACTTTCCCAGTCACACAAGAAGTTCTCTACCCTATGATAAGCTATTTTATTCTTCATTTTATTAGCCTGATCTCTTCACCTTGGGATCCAATGACAACACGTGGGAATGATTCCAAGCTGTGCCAGGAGAGGTTCAAACTCAATGTTGGAATAATGTCTTTACCAAGAGGGTGGTCAGGCACTGGAAGAAGGTTCCAGAGAGCTGGGCAGTGTTTCCCAAGCTTAAGAGACATTTGGACACTGCTCTTAATAATTTGCTTTAGCTTTTGGCCAGCCTGCAGTGGTCAGGCAGCAGGAATAGATGATAAATGTTGGTCCCTTCCAACTGAAATATTGTTATTTTCTGTTTTATTCTCCATCTTCCCTCCTCTGTCTTCATTGCTTGCTTTAAATCAGTAAGTTTGTGTGGATGAGCACAGGAAGATCCTGTCTAAACAAATTGGACTACTAGTTGATGTAAATATCAAAAAAGTCAATAGGCAATGTTTAAAAGATGTTTATGCTGTCAAACAATAGGATATGAAATCACTTTCTGGTGTTGTTTAGTATGGCAAGGAGGCTGGAATCTCAATAAAAATATCAGTGTATGCAGAAAATGCCTCTTGCAGCAGGGGAGGGGATGGGTAGGAGTTAAATATGAGGAGCAGGAGGATAATTTGGATGTGGATATCCATGGATCTGACCTTGATTCTATGTATTGTTCTATGGTATTCCTTGGAAATGAGCATTTACCTCCAACAGTTGCAGTCCTGGCTCACAGACCATTTATTTGGAGGTGTCCCATTCCCCCAGCTGAACTCTGCTTTTCTGGGCTGAAATCTCAGCATTACTCCTGAATTAGGTTTCTGTCTATTCCCTCCTTGGTTTTGAGAAGAGAGAAATCTCTCAGGTTTTTTGCTTCTCTAACCAGTTATAAATTCTGTGGCAGCAGCCTGGGTGTGAATTGTCCTCTCAGCCAGGTGGAGACTCCACAACAACTCTGAGAACACCCCAGCACCTTTGCTGGTTCATGTTTTATTGTCTCTATCCCTTCACAATTTACTGCTCCTCTCAGTGTTTGTCACTGTGTTTGTCATTGCTGTTGCATTATCCCCCAGGAGGTGCCTCCTCTGATGATATTAAAGCTGATTATATAATTTATGCTGACACTGGACTAGCCTGATGAAGCACTAATTAAATGAACATAGCTTTTGTGGTGTTTCTTGCTGTGCCACTACAAAGGAAAAAGGTGACTGGGAAATATGATGTCATTAGAATGAAAGGACAGGCAGCTCCTCCTCCCCTTTCCCACTAAATAATGAAAATTAGTCAGTTGTTAGAATGAAAATATTTTTACATGTTAAAAGACATCCATTTGTTTGAGAAATGAAAGTGATTTATGTGCTTCAGAGTGAAGAAATTATTGAATTTCAATAGAAATGTTTGCTATTCTGTGATAATTTTTATAAAATATTACCTCAGTACTTGTAATTATAGTTGGGTATCTAAATTTGAACTGTTAATTATCTTTAGCTAGCAATTTCATGGAGGATAATCATATTTCCTTCACTTGAAAATGAACATTTTAAGTAACAAATGAGCTACAAGCCACAGGTTTTTGGCAGTAATTGCTGCTACTCCCCTATTTTCAAGATAAATCTCTTAATTAACAGCTGTATGGCACTCTCTCACTGAAATATTTCATCCTTTTATAAAGGAATCCAGGGAAATATGAAACAGATTTCTTAGATACGAAAGGGGGGGGGAAAAAAGTCCTGTGGGGTTTATTGGCTTCTTAATTCAGACTCTGAGTGTACTCAGGAATGGTTATTTTTAATGCTTCTGCCTCTCCTCTGACATAATTACCTGTGAATGCTCAACAACAAGGGCTGCTGGAATTCATGAGGGGCTTGTGAAATGAATTTCTTCATGTTTAGTTTTCCAGCCCTAACAATAAATCAACTCTTCCGAGCCTGTTTGAGGTTCAGACTGTGTGCACACCTCAAAAAGAGTTTCCTTTTTTTCTGAAAAAAAAAGAAAAAAAATTTATTTAGAATTTGGGTTGGAAGGACTTTAAAAATCATCCAGTTCCAGCCCCTGCCATGGGCAGGAACACACCTCCCTCTCTTATTTAGCACTTTAAAAATTGTATTTTCTCCCTTTGTGTGTTTGAAGGTATTAATCCCAAACCTCCTGTGTACTCCAGAACAGAGAGCAACTCCAGTTTTGCTCTCTTCAGATAGCAAACTTCATTCTAGACTGAATTGGGAATGAGGTGCCCAATTTTCCAGTCCCTGATTTTCTCATGAAAGTTATTTAAAAATCTCTCTCTAGAGAGTTTTTGGCAAGTTTGGAGCCCCCTGAATTCAGTGACAATGAAGTGCAGTCACTTTTTCCTTGGTGTCCTGGTTCACTTTGAAATTGGGGTTGAAAAAGGCTCAAAGTTATTTGTCTTCCCCTGTCCCAACCCTACTTCTCTACATAAAACCCCAGTGAAAAGTTCCTCCCACAGATGGGGGATAGATCAGGCTTCATGGCTTTGCATTGCAGCATTGCAGGAATAAATAACATTTTCCTATTCCTGCTGTGTGTCACACCATGAGAAGAGAAGCAGCGATTTTCTATATAACCCCTCCTGCTCAGCCTGGGCATAGTCCTGAGGTTTCTTTTTTTAAATGTTTAGAGGGATTATTTGCACTAAAACGTCTATATTCCAGTACACTGCTGACCATGGGTTTGACAGAATCACTTTAAAAACTTTCTATCCATGGAGATCCTCTTCAGCCTGTCTCCTAACACTATTTTACATGTCAATCTGTGTGCTTGGGCCAATTTCCTTTGAGCAAGTTTTAAATGATGTGCACATCCCTGAATGAGTGATGCAAATTCTTGGCAAGGTGAATGGAATGATAAAAGGTTGAGCAGGATGTGATCCAGTCCAGGATGCTGCTGCTGGTGCAATTACAGCAAAGGACAGCAAGGACTTGCCCTGATCCATTGGCTGGAATTTGGTATCTCCCAGGGTTGACCTGGAAAAGAAAAAGTTGCTCTTGGCAGGGATTATTTGTTGTGAAATATCTCATAAATGCCTACATGGCCATAATTTGAATTAGGGCTGAAGAGGCAGTGATCTAAGGCTTGTGCCTAGATGCTGTGCTGGAAAAGAGAAATTATTAAAAGTAATTCCAGGGTCTGGTTGGTTTAATCTTCTCTTTGCTGTGTTCTCAGAGAAGGGAGATATTTTCAAGGTTTCTACCCACAGAAATGGAAAAGTAGGCTGTGGAACAGGTTTGCTTTAAGACTTTTACAAAAAGGCCTCATGAACTGAACAAATCAAAACTTAATTCTCATCTTGTGGTGGCAGTGAGGTGCATCCTGAGGCCACCTTAGGAATTTCAGGTGAGATGAGGTATCTGGAAAGGTACATAAAAAAAACATGTCACCAAAAAAACCCAAAAAAGTTCATAGGAATTCACTGTGACAGTGATGCAAAAACAATCGGATGATTAATGCTCTTGCTTTTCAGATAATATAAGTCTGTTTTTGTTCTAATATGTCTCTGTCTCCAACACTTCTTTTTTATTTCCCAAGTCCCTGCATACATTTGTTTTTTGTGATGTGCTTTTCATGTTGCTTCTGCTGAGCTGTCCTTCCCTGTGAAAAGAAATTAATAAAGCTAAGCCAAAGGGAACGTGATTGACTGTCCCACTTGGAAAAAAAAAATTAAAAATATTTTGTGATAATAAGCTCATGACATTCTTTGGGAATTGTACTTCTATAAAATGCTCTTTGAACAGAATTTCAGCATTAAAATTGATGCACTCATTTGGTATCATACTTTTTCCTTCAAGAAGGATAAATATTTCAGTCTTTGAAGAGTGTGAAACTGAAAACATTCAGCAGTAGCCCTAGCTGCTGGAATTCCTCAGCAGGAATTGCTGCTGAGCAATTCCAGTGATGAATAGTCTGTGTTTGCATTTGGGAAATGTACAGTAATCACTGCAAAAATAAAGCATTGCAGACAAAGAGATGGATGATTTTATCTGATCCTTGCCAAGGCCATTCAGAGGTTTTTTGTAATTTGATGTCACTTAAGGAATTTGAAGGGTTTTCCTTAGTTCAAAAACTGCTTGATGTAAAAAAGTCATTTATTGTGTGCTTAGCAAAGCATCCATTAAACCTTGAGAGGCTGAAAATCCTCCTGGGGTAGTTTAAATTTCAGAAAACCACTCACAAAAGCAATTACATTTTTAAATGAATAATTTATCTGGGGTGCTTTAGATCAGATTCTTGTTTACACGTTCTCACCCTATGCATTTCAGCTTGGTAATTGGTTTGGTCTGCACAGACAGGATTTTCTGCTCCCCTGAATCCCTGTCTGGAGGGAATCAGGTGTCAGGAAGGGTTCTGAGGTGTTTCCAGGTGCTGTCATCCTCCTTATTCCTTCTGAAACCCATTTTTGAAAAGAACATCATAGAAACAAACTGAAAAATTGAGTGTAATGTATTTTTTTTTTTTTACTGCAATAATGATAATGCATTTTCAAGCATTTTAACAAGCCATGACAGAACCTGTGGCTTGTCTCAGGAGTTTTTTCTGAGTTCAACAACTTCTGGCATCAGGAATTTGATTTGAGTTAGCTACACCAATTGTTAAAAATATCTCTTTTCCTCATTCCTTTTTCCTCTTCCAACATTTAAAATCAACCAAATACTTGCATCTGAAATTTGTATCCACATGTTTCTTGTGTTAACATTGTTTTAAACTAAATCAGACTGATTTTCTTCTGTTCATTTACATCAATGTCTCCAAAAAGGGCTGGGTAGTATTTTATATTGCTTTTCCCTTCTTTATATAGAGAGAGTTTGAGTTTTTTTTCTGGAAGAAGGCAGCTTGGAAGTGTTTTCATATTGCTTTGCTGAATCTTTGGGATCTGTCTTAATAATTTTTACTGGGAGAGCAGGCAGGGTGTAACCCTTCAGGCCATGTGTGTATTTGCATTTGGTTTGTGATGCTGTGATGTATTGACTCCAGCTGGTGCAGGAAAAAGTGCTCAAATATATTCCACTGATGGGCCAATTCTTCAGTGTAAATATCACCTTCAGGCCCAGGACTCTTGAAGAGTGAATTTTTTTCTTAATGTTCTTGACTGACATCTTCAAATTGAGCCATCAAGCAAAGCTGCCCACATGGGGTGCACAGCAATTTTGTCTTGAGTTCTGTAGTTACTTCTATAATGGCTATCTCACATCCCAGAGCATTTTGCTGTTAATTCTGTGCTTTTTGCTGCTGACTCTGCATGCACAGGGACTGCTGGGTGCAGCAGCCCTTTCTGGGTGTGCACACTCCAGGGTAAGGGAGGTCAGTCTGAAATTCTGCAGTGCAGGGCTCCTCTACAGCCACAATGAGTGTTATATATTAATGTATTATTAGAGCATTATGTATTTATTTTCCCTCTTACATTAGGTGTGGGTTCCCTAGAGGAGTGTTTGGGACTCTCTTCTTTCTGCCTTTTGGTTTAGAGGAACATATCAACCTCCTAAGGCAAAATCTGCCTTTGTGTTTATTACAAATATAGTTCCTGCTGAACTTCCATGATCTTCCATGAGCACCTCCCTCTGGAAATGTGGCACATCCTGAAAAGAGCCCCACAAATTTGGGGGAAATAGTATTTTAAAATATCACCAGATTCTCTCTAATGCCTTTTTAGTTAAATCTGCTGCTGTGCTGTGCACCACACTGACAATTGTTGGTAAATTTGCCTGGTAAATTGTAGTAATCCAAAATATGAGTCTGTGTGAACTGAACCCTACTTCATAGTTTGGGGAATATTACCCCAATTCCTCTAAATTGCTGGGCACTGTAGATTGCCTGAAAGTGAAACCACCAAGCACATGATTCTTCTGCCTGGCAATTCTGCCCCCAGATTTCAGTTCACCTAAAAACAAAAAATAACCCCAGGTGAAGAATGGAAATAGGAAGACAAACTTTTGGAGTGGGAAAGTTTTTGCTTCAGGATTACATTTGATATTGCAGATCCAAGACAGATTTCATTTTGATCACTCCATTTACTCGTCTGGAAGAGGAAATGATGCAAACAAGTCCTTTCCTTGTCCAGTGTCTGTCTGGAAGGTGTAAGAGCTGCAGCAGGAAAGAGTTTCAGTGCAGAAATTTGGTGCCTAAGTTCTCTTGTCACTGCCACTTGGGCATGTTCTACAGAAACTGGGTAATGGAATCTAAAAATCTAATTTAAATGTAATTCAATTAGGGTGCAAACTGTCTGAATCCTTTTCTGCTTTGAACCTTAACGTTTTAGAATAGGTCTGAGATCAGGAAAGATGTGCTGAAGGTTGAAGCATGAAAAAGCTTTAGTGACTCAATTTAAAAATTTGCTTCAATGTTTAATTTAGTGTCTGATGTCTCCCCCAGAGGAAAAGGGTAAATTGCTGAAGGAAGAAAAAAAATTAAATTTCTATGGGATAGGTGAGTGTCTAGAGGCAGCACAGTGTTTGCTGGCATGTCAGATTATGTGAAAGCTGGGTATATATATTTTTAAAAAATCAAATTGCTTCTGAGTGTTCCCTTGCCTGGTTGGTTGCAGGTAACAACCAACCACAGGTAACATCATTGCTGTAGAGAAAATATGTATGTCATGGATCTTGTTGGGGAATGCCTTTTCTCATTCACTTCCTCAAAAACGTGATTTTTTTAGAGTTTTGAAAATCATAACTGCTTTAATAAAAAAAAAAAAAAAAAACACCAACCAAACCAGTGCTAGTGCCAATTTCCTGTAGTGATGTGTTTTGCTTTATCAGTTGCATTTTCAGGCCTTGGCTTCACCACCTTCTACCTGGCTGGGAAGCTGCACTGCTTCACGGAGAGCGGCCGAGGGAAGAGCTGGAGGCTCTGTGCAGCAATCCTGCCCCTCTACTGTGCCATGATGATTGCCCTGTCACGGATGTGTGACTACAAACACCACTGGCAAGGTGAGACATGCACACTCCCTTTTTTACTGCTCTTTTTTTTCTTATTTAGCCATGTATTTCTTTGATTTTTATTTTTTTTTTTACCCAGCACATCATGTGAGTTAAAACACGATGGTGTGCTATAGATTTTCCTTGCTCCTGGATTGATGCTGGGGTTTCCTAGCAAGGTTGAATAAGCTAGTACTGACCTTCAGAGCTCCAGCAGTGCTCTTGGAGTGCAACACCCAAAATCAGCTGCATCTGTCACTGTTGTCTCAGAGTCCTGCAGAATTCAGGTGTGAGATGCAGCTGATGTAAAGGCTGAGCAGTTTATCAATTACACACTCGTGTGGTGTAAATGTGGTGACTGCCCCATTTAATTAGTGGCTTGTCTTCATTTTCTTCTGTCTTCACTCAGAGTCAGGATTAAAACATGGAGACAAATTTCTCATTCAGACTTGGTTGTTTATTAAATCTTATCTAAAGTACAGAGAGTTCTGCAACACTTCAGCTACCATCTGAAAGTGAGCAAAATGGAGGTGAATCCAGCTGGATACAAGGTCTTTTAAATTAAACAGTCCAATAGAGAATTAACACCTATATTATTTATACTTTTGACCCAATAACCAAACTCCTGTGACCCTCAGTGCAACACTAACTATCCAGCCAGAAACTATCTGAAATCATAAAGAAGACAGAAAGGAGATACCACCCAAAACCCTCCATCTTGTCCCATATCTATTACTATATTCTAAAAACCTCAAATTGCAAACCCTTCACCATGTGAAAGAAAGCACACACTTCTATTCTAACTACACACCCATGATCCCAACTCCATCACTCAAATTTGGAGCCTTCTCCAAGGCCTCAAGAAAAAAGCAGTGTTCTCCAGGGGTCAGTGTCAGAAAGCTCAAAAATCCCAGTTTTCTGGAAATTCAGACAATTCAGAAAACCTTGCCATCAATTATTTCTTTTACCATTTCTCCACCCACTTTCTGGCCACCTTTTTAGCTTCCTTGCTTTACTCATGTCTTCTGCTAAGTAAACCAGGCTGTAATTACTTTCCCCCTATTTGTCCCTATATTCCTATAAGAAATAGCATGGTATTTCTGATGCTGTTATGTAGGTCATCCTGGTTTTCTGGTATTGCCGGTACTGTACTGCTGGCCTTGCAAATTGAATTCCCCTCAAGGTCCTGAGTGCTCCTTTCAATTACCTGAAATTCCAATTTCATTCTGGTTACATGCTGTTTCCTGTTTTCCAGCACTGTGGTGGGCTGACCCTGGCTGGACACCAGGTCTGTCACTCCCCTCCCCAGCTGGAAGGGAGGGAGAAAATGCAGTGAAAGGTTCATGAGCTGAGGGAGAGATACTCAGTTGTCCAGATATTTTTTTCCAGTTTTTTTTTTTAATCTGTTATCCCAGAGGAGCTCCCCCATCCCTGCTGTGCTCAGCCTTGCCCAGTGCCAGACCCACCTGGAGCTGTGCCTGGGCTTGGCTCACAGGTTGGTTCTCCCAGAATCTGCAGCTCCCTCTGCTACCAAAACCTGGCCCCAAACCCCAGTGCAGAGACACAGAATTCTGCTGGTTCCTTCATGTAATTTCAATTATTGCTCTGAGCACCAGAACCAACCTCAGCTGTGCTTCCCCCTGCCCTGCTGTGCTCCTGCTGCTGCTTCATCACCATTGACATCTTCTCTGGTTTCCAGCAGAGCCTTGGCTTGTTTCTGGACCTGCTCCTCTCCTTTTCTCAGTGGGGCTGGAGGGAGCCTCCAGCACAAAACAGCACGAGGCACAGCCAGCACCTGACACTTGGCTGGCCTGAGCTCTCTGCTAGAGAGAAAAGGAGGAATGTGAAGAGGACAGGTTTACCTGAGTTTGGAACAGGTGCTTGCAGGGTGTGCTGTCTCTTGCAGGATTATTTCTGGGCTGGAAGGTGTGCTGTGTGCAGGTTATCAAGGTGTGCTTTATGATGGTGGAGGAGATGCACCCAGGAGCTGTCACTGGTTCATCACAGCTGCTTCTACTCTTGGATTTTAAGGAGATGGAGCTGCCAGCTCCTCTTCCCAAGAGCAGTGCTGGCATTATCCTGCAGCTGATCCCTGCTTTCCCTGGAATATCCCCAAGGGAGGGACTTCTCCACTCTGGGCACAGCACAGAACCTCAGCCCTTGGCTTTTATGCTCAGCAGAGTCAGCTAATTGTGTAAATTCTTTATGCTGGCTTTGGGATGGAGCCTTAGCTATGCTGTGGGAAATGAGAAAGAACATTAGTTGTGAGTCCAACACTTCCACAGTTCAGGTGAAAGACAGAGTAGAGTGTCTCTATTAAAAGTCCATTCAATGTGCTTACAACATCAATATTATGAGAACTTTATGAGCTCCCTTCAATGTGGCTGGAGGGAATGATATTCAAGGCCTTAGTGTTGGTATTAGTGAATATTAGGATATTTCACTGTGAATCCTGAATTCCTGAATATATATTCCCTGTATAGGCTTATAATTCTAAAAATGTTTTGAAAACTCATGGAATACAGGAGAATTTTGTATGGAAACAAGTAATCTTAAATACTTAGAATGAAAGAATATTCTCTGTCCTTTATGGACAAAAGGAAAAAATAAAAAGAGGAAAATTATTTCTACCATTAAATCAATCAAAAGACCAATTTTTTTTTCCCAAAAACAGGAGTTAAAATAGCTCCCTGTGTTTTTGCTTATTCCCCAGTTTAAGCAAGGTCAGTAAGTCAGAAAGCTTTGGCATAAATCAGGTAGTGAATTTGTATTATTGTGGTGCCCAAACTGAGGCTCAGAGTTACATAATTTGTGTAAAGGTTTTGAAAGAAATTATCTGGGCAAGTTTTCAGCAAACCTTAAAATCCCAGGAAACTTAAAGAGGACTGGAAAAAAAATCTGGTGTTTCTCCATGATTAAAAATAGGAATCATAAGCTTGACCTGATTGTTAAGTAAAATAAAAAAGCAGCTGGAACACTATTCAGTCAAAGTTGGATAATCTGAGAATTGCACCCAGCACAAGTTTATAGAAAATTAATCTTGTCACAATAACTAAGTTTTTTTGCAAGTTGATTTATGCTGGACAGTGAAAATTCTTGCCCTCAGCACCTTTAATACCATTATAGTTTGGTAGAGACAGGTTGGTGAAATCAGTCACCTTCCAGTGTGGGTAGGATAGATTACTGTCTGCACATAATCACCTTTTAAATTCTTGTTTGATCCCCTGTTACATTAATTTGTGATAGTTTCATTATGTCCTTTTGTGTGGAGGAAGAGAACATAGGGTTAGAAGGCATCTCCTGGGTAGTCCTGTTCCTCAAATGTGACTTACAATCACATTTCTTAAATTTATCCATGTATTAAATTACAGGATTAATTTTTTCAGGTTTTCTTGCCCTAGCCATTCCTGATAAAAGGCACCTCACTCTTCTGATGATTACAAACTATCTATTACACACTGAAAATTGAACCATGGTCTTTGTTCTAATAAAAATCACACTGACAAACCAGCGTATTTAATCTGTATTTAAGGACTTTAGACAAAAGTAATTTGTATTGATTTACCCTTCTTTGCCAGTAAACTCAATGATTCACCACTTTTATTACACTTTGGGTTTTTTGAAATTGAAATAATGGAAACACAGGTATACACAGATGATGTGGTGCTGAATCAGTCTTGTTAAAATAAAATGTGTTGTCAGGTCATATTTTAACCAGTGCCTTTTGCCTCACTTCATTATTCTTCATGCTAAATCTGAGGCTTTCACAGAGCATGTATTTGCAGTGAAATTTCTCTCTTTGATTGTAAATGAAACACAAGATGAGGTGAGTATTTTAGCAAGAGGCAGAACCAGAAAGAGAAGGAATCCTCCATAGAAAATTTAAAATTGCTTGTAAATGAGAGCTGCAAAAATCTCATCCAATAGCTTTATTTTATCTTACTTTATTTTGTGATAGGGGTATGGGATAGTAAAAAACATCAAGGAAAGACATTAAAAAGATGTTAAATCAGTTAACAGGCATGCTTAGTTTTTGACCTTTCAGATGCTTTTGGTAAAAATTCATCCAGCTTGAAATTGTTCTTGGCAGTCTGCTTTTGTAAGTGGGAGAGGATCCATGGGCTGCCTACCCACAAATGGTCAGCACGAGTGTTTGATACCCCATGGAGACTTTTCTGCTCTGTGTTCATCTCCCAAAACTTAGCCAGCCATCTACAGTTTGGGTGTTCAAAATATTACACAAGTCTCCAAGGACTGATTTTATGTGTCTGGTGTGATTGTGGTACTGGTTCCAAATCCTTTAGCAAAATTCAAAATGCACATTTTCTGTGTTAAACACTTCCACATCAACCAAATGTCTTTATTTGCAGTTGTCACTCCTGGCTGCCCTTCCCCTGGTAACGTGCTTCTGGTTTTGTTGCTTTTTTTCCTCCAGATGCTTTTGTTGGAGGGATCATTGGCCTCATTTTTGCTTATATTTGCTACAGACAGCACTACCCTCCTTTGGGTAACACAGCCTGTCACAAATCTTATGTCAGCCTGCTGGATCAGAACTCTGTGAAGAAAGAAGAGAGAGCTACAGCAGACAATGCAACTGGGCTGCCTCTGGAGGGAATTACTGAAGGTCCCGTATGACTTTGAGAAATGTGCAGAATGAACTTTTAGCCTTCTCACATTTCCTCCAAACTGGTCTCTTAACAGTGGTTCTTACTGTACATTTTTTCTTTTGTTTCTTTCCTTTTTATAAAGGGAATTTAGATGTTTTATTTTTAATGCCATCGTACTTTTAAAGTTAAATTTTCAGTTCATACTGACTTGCTGAATTATCTGTTTTCAGTCTACTGCAGATAGGTAGAACTACCTGAGGAAAGGGGAAAGAACATTATGGAAAACATGTGGAGGATGATTAAGAGAGTAATTTTGAGGTGGGTTGAGCATATACCAGATCTGAAAACAGATTTTCTGAAGTACTGAGTATCTTTTACAAAGTTCTGGTCATCTTCAGCACTCATTGATTTCGATGGGTGGCGAGTACACAGAGCACTTTTCACCAGGTGTAATTTGATCATTTAGGGCATCATCCTTATGTTTATCTTGCTGCCTTCTGACATTAACAAAAATCTCCACATGCTTTGTGGGACTTTATATAAATTGTCAAGTTTTGCCAAGGTCATTCTGAGCTACTAATGACTAAGAGAAGGCAAAAGGTGTGGATGGTGAAATGCTTGTAAGAGCCAAGCCTTGTGCATTAGTAGCTCCAAAGGGTGATTCTCATGTTCAAGAAATTCCATGCTGCTAAAATTACCAACTAAGAACAACATACAGGATGGATTAGAAACTTGGTATTGCATCATCAGCAATTTTTGAGAACTCTTGCAGTATTTACAGTCAGAACAAATCGAAAGAAAAGAACACCCGTTGCATTGAACAAGCTGAAGTCTTTCAAACAGATGTTTAAAACCCCCTGAAACTGGGAGGATAAAGAAACACAAAGTTTTCTGTGTGCCATGTTCATTCTTGTGTAGTGACTCACTGCAGCATTGGTGATCTGAGGAAATGCAAAGATTCTCATTCGTGACTTTGGGCGCACAACCACGAATGCTTGTGATGGTTTCCAGCACTGTAACACATCCAGAGGAAGGCTGGAGCCAGTTTTCCACTAATCCCACCCCTCATCTTCAGCTCTTGCCACATTTTCAGTGCTTGCCAAGGTTGGCTTGGTACCTGAATTGGAACTCACCTGAATCAAACCACTGTTGGTATGGAGAAGGTTGACGAGTGTGTGACCTGAGTTGATTTTTTATCAGTAGGATTCTGTTTGTTAGTATGCACTATGCAGTATACATCCCATTCCTGTGAGATGGTGTACCTTTGGATGGCAGAATGTCAGATTCCAGGTTTTTTCTCCTTAGGTATCCTGTGAAAAATGCAGGCAAAATATTCCAGACCACAGCCTGGCAGGTGAACATTTCTTGGAGCAATCAAGATAATGTTGATCAACGACCCCAATTACGGTGCTTCAGACTGGAGGAGACTGCTGCCACGACTATAATTTCTGTGTTCCTGTTGGAATATGCATCAGCCTCGTAGACATTTTGTGGTTCAAACAGCTCAATGTCTTTATGTAAGGCTTGTCATTCACTTTCCTCAAAGCTAAGCTTTGTAGATTTTTTTTTTTTTTGAGAAGAGCTGCTGCCTGATTGGCAACACTTGAATTTTTGTAAAAAAGCAACTAAATTAGGGTCCCATTAAAAATAAACCTAATAACTGTGTACAAGAGGATGCAACCTTGCTGTGTATAAACTTATATGATATTTGGAAATGAATATAAATAGGAAGTGACATTGAGGAACAGAATGTAACAGGCATGAACCCAGGAGGTTCTGTAGAAATCAGACCTTGCAAAGCTGGAACAGTTCAGCTGTGTAGAGGGAGGATGTTTCACTTGCAGTTACAGAATTCTGAGCTCTACAACAGGGACAGTTGGACTTAGCTGTGGTTTTCCTGGTGAATATAAAGTAATTCACAATACCAGCATCAGCAAAGCAAAATTATTTGGCATTTGCACTGGATTTAACAGAACACTCTGGTGTGGTTGAGATCTTATTCTAGAAATCCACAGAGTTCAATGGAGGTTTAATCTTCCTACAAAGTTTTTTAAACCATCCTACAGAATTCTGTAACAAATAGTTTTCTATTACTTCATGTGGGAGGATTACTGAAAGCCCCAGAGTCAGGGTAAGGCTTAGCCATTAGCTCTTTCTTTCAGCAGGAACCCTAGTCTTCCAGGTGATATGCAAAATTTAAAAAAAAATAATCTTCAATCAAAATTAGGAGTTTAATACTGATGCATAGAGCATTTTGCATGTTTTTATATAGATCTGGCTTGTTCTCAAAATGGAGTGGGGCCTTCTAACTGTGCTGTACACATTCTTGGTATTTTAATGGCTTTTGATACAAGCTGTCTTTGGGATGAGGAAAAGCTCACACAGCCCTCAAGTGAGTAGTGGCTGTTAAAGGGTTGGAACATGAAGTGTAATACAGCATAAAATCTGAAATTGTGAGAGTAATTGGTGGCCTGGAAAAGCAGTAAAGAATAACACATTTTAATGGGAATAATTAAACTGAGAGTCATAAAGTAGACAATGTAAAAGGTTTGATTAAAATGTAATTAAAATTATGAAAGACTTAATGGAATGAACTTGTGGAGGGATCTGTAGGTGCCACAATCACCAGTGCAAAGTCAGCATAGGGAAGGCATTTTTGTGGATCAGTGTATTTTAATCTCATGCTTTCTCAATGTGAAGGAAATGTAATGTTGTAATGCACCAATAAAACAACACATGAATGTGGGTTTGTACATCTGTGTGTTATCATTTTTTTTGAGAAGAATAGAATTTAGCAAGTTATTTTCATTAATAAACCATGTAGAGCATCACACACAAAAAAAGCCCTGAAGAAACAGGGTTACTGCTAAACAGTCATTATTGATGCTATTAAAATGGAACAGCCTCCCTCCTTTAGCCAAAATAATGCTCTTGCTTTCCTCAAGGGAAAGACACAGTGAAATTTTGGAATTGTTACCCAGCTAAACCAAACAGGTCCCTTTTTCTTCCATATCTCAAATTACACTGCAAGTGCCATATTTAATAACAAATGTGGTTAGACTAGAGCAGGAGAACAATATCAAATCAAGCACAGCAGGGATACCCTGAAACCATGAGGCTGGGAACCAGCAAAATGTGAATGCAAATTCAGGCACTGGGTTAGAAATGGAGATTTTGTGCTGATTCATTCAGATTTTATTGCTTTTTCTAATTTGGCCCTCTATTTTTTATCCTGTGCATACAACAAACTATTTCTATTCCATGTGAGAAGAGAACCTCATTTTCCTTCTTTCTATCCATGGCAAAAAATAAAAAAACCAAACACTTTACTGTGGATTGGGGGAGAAAAATCAGCTCAAGCCTTTGAAAAAACCATATTTTTGTTTTGTGGTACTAAAATCTAATGACTTTGGGACAACTGCTCTGGATCACTGAGCACAACACATCCTGTAGGTGGAATAAAGCCTTCACAGGGGTTTTGCTCACAGTCTTAAATTTTTGAATTTGTTTTAAAATTGCTAAGCAGGACCATGTTGGAAAGTTAGGAGTAGCACCCACAGGCATTATCTGAAATCAAATTTCTTATTACTCTTAGCTATCTTTACAAGAAATATATTCTTACCTGCTATCTCAGAGTACATTCCATATTTCTCTGATAAGCAGAATGCCTAATTTCCCGTCCTAAGAGGCTAAAACTAAATTAGAAGTTTCCACTAGGATGCACCCAGTTTAATTCAGTTTATTATACAGAGAACTCCTGTTCTACAGGTGTGCAAATTACTCCCTGCTCAGGAACTTGCTCTGAACAGAGAAAAAACATTATCATTTTGCCATTAAATTAAAATTTGCTCGTTATGTATAAAATTAAAATGACAAGACTGGGTGGGCAACTCCTGATGCTGAATTAACTGAGATTCTTTTTACAGATGCCACAGGATTTTTGTTTAAATTTGCAGAGGTAACAAAAATAATTTAAAAATCAGCATTCAGACTGGTCCAAACTATAATTCAAAACTTCTGAGCTGCATGTATGTTGAATGAAATTAAGATCTGTATTTTCTGAAAATAAACTTTCCAAAGGGAAAAGCAAGAGGCTTTTGGGATAACCCACCTTACATAGCCTGAGTAGCAAGGTATGAATGGGGGATGAAATAAAAAATCCTCACCCAGTGCTCTGACTTGGTAAAAACAAGAGTGATGCATTCAGTCAGTTCAGGAGCACTGCAGAAAGTCAGGCATGAACCATGATTGAAGCAGCTCCATAAACCTTAAACCTTTGCACTGAATGCCTTTGTTAGTTTGCCAAAAAAGCTCTTAATTTCCATGCATTATTCTGCCAAGCCAGTAGATTTTAACAAGTTTATTTCTAGGAGAAGATGGGGCTGGGCACAAGGGCACTCTGGTTTTTATTCCAGTGATTATCTATGGCTTGCTTTTATTTGGCCTCTTGTTCACAGATGTAATTGTGCTTTTTAATTACATCCCACACCACTGTGTTCTCTGAGCTCCTGTGGGTCCCTGGTTCTTTCCATCTGCAGAGCAGCTTCTCCTGGTGATGAGAAGGGGAAAAGAATTGATAGTGACATTCACACACCTTCTGGATGGTGTCTGCCTTCCTTTTCATCTTAATTAGACTTTGCAGGTCTAATTAATTCACTTATATATAACCAACATTCTCCCAGAACACAGAGTGCGGCTCTAAAAAGGACCAGATGTCATTGCAGAATTGCCCAGATGAATCCAGACAGGCTCCAAAAGGAGCACTCAGGTTGCCAGTGTCTAATAAACAGAACTTCTCACTTAAGGCAAAGGGCATTTTAGAGAATTTTAAGGCTTTTACAGCCCTTGGTGCTGCAGTGAGGAAGGGTGGTCAGTAAAGGAAACTTTCACTCTCAAGTTCAAGTGAATTCTCCCCCTGATTCTCAGCTGGAGCAAAAGCAGATTTCTGATCTTCCCATTTCTCAGTTAAAGGCTGAGCAGACTCACCTGATCTGGGAGATGCTGTGAGGGGCTGGTGAGTGCCTGTCACTCATCAAACTCAAAGCATTCTGGTTAGCATCACTCTCAAAGTGACCTTCTGACCCCGTTCAGATTGAGAGAGAAGAGCTGCTAATTGAGATCCAAGCCCATCACATAATTGCTGGAAGAGATCTAAGCCAGGGAAAGTTTGATTTATTAGTTCCAACAGGTTTGCCCAGTGCCCCTTGCTGGACACAGAGTAGGTGGCTCTGAAGGCTCCCAAGAGTCAGATTAGTGTCAAAAATCTCCTTGAGCTTTTTATTAATTGTTTTTGTGTGTGTTAGGGTTATTAGGAGAAAGGAGTCCCCATTCTATTGAGGATCTATTTACAAATAATTTATTGCTACTTAGCAGACTGTTGCAAAATATCTGCTTTACCAGGCAGGCTGAATACACAATTCTGTTGTGTTAGTCTGCATTCTGTTCACATCAGCCCTTATCAGCATTACAGAGCATTTGTGTATACAAAAACCCATTTCATCTTCATTCCCAGTCCAACAGATTGCAGTCACAATGAAAGTTTCAGACGTGGGCTCCTGCTGAATTCAATATAACACTGTAAAAAAGGAAGGGGAAAAGAACATTACAGCAATGTCACAGTGTCACTCTAATCTAGGAAGTGTAAACTTGTCTAGGGAGTGAATGTGATGGAATTCATATCTGCAGCATTGTTCAACAAAGATAAAACAATTTAAACATCCTCTGTATCACTGAGTGTGGAAAAGACTGGAGCTGGCTCCTTCAAACAAGTCCTTGCACAGAGTAAAGCAATAGGGATCATATTTCTGAGGCTTGTTTGGGAAACAGGAACTCCATTTCATAAAGGTTGGGAAATATTTTTAATTTCAAGTATTAACAAAACTCACAATTTTAGGAATATACCAATGGAAAAACATAATCTCTTGTTATATCTCAGTATATAAAGACTTTTGCCAGCTTGTGGGAGAATGATTTCCACCCTTCCTCTTTTGAGGCTTCCAACCTTCTCACATCAAGAAATGCCCAGAGTAACAGGGTTATTCTTGAGTGGGTGAACTGTTCATTCCTAATTTGCTGCTTTCCTAATTCCATTCTGGCCTGAATAACCTCCCTTGGAATTTCAGTGCAACACCTCTGCTTCTGTGAATTGTCCTGATGGGAAATAGTTTCATTTTAATTTTTGTCCAGTTTATTTTCAGCACCAGCTGGAGTCTCCTCTTGTTAAATAATGAAAGAAAACTCCTGTGCTACTGACCCCAGAGGGGATGAGCACAGCTGATCTAAGGCTTCAGTTCAGGCTAATGGGGAACAAGGATTGACACAGAAAAACCCAGCTCCTGCAGAAACATTCTGAGAAAAAGCTGCCAGGGGAGGCTGGTGCAGGAAGAGGTGCCACAGGAATTCATTATCTGTAAGTGGATTTACATTTTCCATGAAGTGATGAAAGCAGCCTCTGCTGTATTTGGGATTTCCCAAAGTAAATGGAAATAAGTCAGCTGTGAGTGCATTCCAGCTGGGAATTTGTGGAGTTTAAGCACAGCATGGTTTGATGTGGAGAAACTGTGAGGCTGTGGATAAAGGGGGGAGCAGAAATATTGACCTTGTTTCTGTATGGCCCTTTCTTTGTTGGAGGTTTCTGCAACAGAAAGAAGCAGAATTATCACCTAAGAAAATTTTCAGCTTTTTTTTTCCCTTCACACCAGTGTTTGTGTTCACCCATCTGTCAATAAAAAAAGGCTTTTAACTCAAGGTGTATGTACTGGTTTATAACCAATCAATATTATTAATCTCTTCCATCCTTACTTTTGTTGAGTGATTACACTGAAGAAGCTGGGTTTTTGAACACATATTTATTTAATACTTACAGTATTGTATTCTTACACTTCCCAGGAATTATAGAGAACTGTTATGCAAGTAAATATGTGTTTAGTCATAATGCTGTCCTTGCAAAAATAAAGAGGAAAAGTTACACTACTTCTTTTGCCATCTTTCTGTAAAACTGCAGTGGTGAGAGCATGGTTAAATGAGTTTAATGGCACTGGTAATGGCTATGCAATAAGAAGCATTTATAAAGCAGTAAATGCAGCTATGAAGAAAGGTGCTTACAAGATAAATCAGAGCAGGAGTCACTCGTTAGGTTGTGATAATCATTAAATAGGCAGAGCCAGGGCAATAATTAACATTACTGTTCAGAGTTTTATGTGACCTGCAGCCCCCTCCTAACCTGGGGCAGTAAATCCTCTGTGAGGGGCTGAGTTTGATCCCTCTGCTCTCTCCTTGCTGATACTCACCCAGGTGCATCAGCATCGTGACAAATTTGTTTAAACACCAGAACTGACGGGTGCAATAGGATCTAAATCCATCCTGAGACATGAATTTCAATGGCTTTGCTGCCAAAGAGGGGGACAAAAATACATTTTGTTGTCAGCAGAAGTAGACTAAAAGCTTTTCTGTCACTTCCCTGTCCTGGTGAGTTGTCACCTCGTTTCGAAATGAGGCAATTGAGTCTCTGGGTTTGTTAAAGGAATAAAGGTCAGGCTCCAAGGGGGCAGCTAACCACACAGTGCTCAGGGAAATAGAGGGAGATTCACAGACACTGCTCTCCTCTGTCCCTGCCCTCGGTGCAGCATCACAACTCATATTTTATGCCCCAGTGATGTGTTTTCAGGAAACACACCGTGCTTTCGTCAGGCTAAATTGTGTATTTGTGTTTTGGTCATTTCTAAACCCTTGCATTAGTGCCCCCAGCGACCTTTGTGAGCTGGGGCTATGACACAGGAAAAAAAGTCTAGAAGCTGAGCTTTGAGGTGTGAGGCTTTTAAAAACAGTGTCTGTAGTGTGCATGGATTGCTCTCTGCCATTAAACACTGATCCCCAAGGTGATGATTTGAGAAAGTGAGATTCCCCTGCAAAGCCCTCACTGTTTCACTTACATGAAGGTTTCTTGCTTGCTTTCAGCAGTGCAGGGCACACAGCTGAGAGGTTCAGCTTCTCTCATGTGAGTGGGGTCTGGGCCAGGTTTTTATCAACATCAGACCCTTGAATGGGGTTTGGGGGCTTTGGGCTTTTTCACAGCCAAAGGGAACTCTGTACCAGACTGCTCTAGAAGAAGTTTTACAGCTCCAGGTGAATCCCTGATTAGCACAAATGCAGATATCTGCCTACAAAGCTGACAATGGGAAGTTTATATTGAAATGAATGTGGTGATTAGGGGAAAGAACTTCCTTTGATCTCTGCTGAAATCAGTGGAGGCCAAATCAAGTTGGGGGATCCTGGCATGAATCCTGTGCATCATTTTTCTGCGCATTTGTTTGTGGGAAGGTGAGCTGGCAGGCACGACAGAGCTCCTAAAACATCATCATAACTCCAAGTAGCTCTTACCATGAGAGAAACTCCCCTGAAGTCCAAAAGTGGGTCAGTCAAATTGTTCCATTTCAACAAATCTTAATGTCAATTATTCAAGCTGGTACTCAAGGTCTAATACAAGCTTTCACTCTTTCCTGCTACCCAGTAAATGCAGGAGGGGATGGATGTTCATCTGGGTTGAACATCACCTTTATTACCTATGAGAGTTATTTTTTCTGATTTTTATTGGTTCCTGATACCATCCAAAGGACATGAAAGGGCTTGAGGGATGAAAGTAGCTCTCATCTTTCCTTTCACTCTTCTGGCATTAAACTCCAATAGGCAGGAGCTGGTTTTTGCTTCATTCTTTGTTCAATTATTTGTTTAAATGATAATTTTAGAATGATAATCCAGTGAAAATGCCTTCCTCTTTCACATGGTGTGTTCTCAGGAAAATATTTGTGTCTTGCTGGGTGCCTGGCAGTATTTCACACGATGTTTGCATGAATATCAGTTTAGAGAGAATTTATTTGCACTGAGCATTACAGAACTATTCCTGGGATACTCTCTGGGCATTCAGGGAAGCATCCCCATCCCAGCCTCTATTATTTCCCTCCATGCAGCAGTGGTTAGAATCCTTCTCTACCTCAACACAAGCAGGAAGGACTGTGCTGACATTTTTCCCTCCCTCTGGCCTTGATCTGAAATCATTCATTAATTTAAACCACTTCTGGAAGAACACCTTTAATTTTTCCAGCTTCATGCCTCCTAGCAGAAAAGCATCTCTAAACTATTTTATTGATGGATCTGGGAACTTCTCCTCTGTGTATGCTCCAGGACAAGAACATCTGGAAAGCTGCAGACAGTGACACTAATAAATTATCCTGCAAACTTTTTCCATCCCTCAAACGGTGCAGACTGAATTTGGGTTGCTCATTTGCAGATGAATCTGTCTCTCCCAGGCTGGATGGATGTCCTGTAATGACTCCCTGGCTCCCAGCTCCAGGCCATTTAGGTTATGGTTAAGCTGGCTGCTTTTTTTCTCTCTAGCTGCTGGCCAAAATTAAAATCAGAGCAATGTGTAAAGTGCAGTAGTGTTATACAATGTGACTGCAGCAAGGAATCTGACCCTGAACCTGTAAAACACCTGGCAAAGGCTGAAATGGAGAGAAAATAAAATAAAATAGCAGGAACCAAGGCAGTACAGAACTACCTGAGTACCTCTGCACTAGAAAAGAGGCATCTCTAATTTTTTTTTTTTTTGTATATTATATTTCATACAACCAAGCATGTTCCATTTCTATGGCCAACCCTTGCAGGTGCCATCAGTATTTCTCATGTTCCATCTCATATTTTTCATCAGAAGAGAGTGTTTGAAAGGGAATATTACTTCATAAAAACAAAACTAATTGCTCAAAGACTGGCATTTTCATGGCAGCACACTTTGTAGCCTGCTTATGTAACTTCTACTCAGAGAAATCCTGAATGGTGCTGTGAAAATAGATAAATCCTGTGTCTCTGGAGAGGGAAGGGTTTGTAAAAGTGAAGAACCTGAGGGACACAGAGGTGAGGAGCAGCACTGCCTGGACATCCTGTGCTCCAGAGGACTCCTGGCACCTAAAGCTCCAGATGGGTTTTGGCAGGAGTTGTAAATTTTGGCTTCCTAAGTGGTGCTTCTGTACCTCTGGAGTTTTTACCAACAGTTAATGTACAATCAGCTTTTATTTCCTCTACATTAATTTGTCCTGAATTATCCAGCATAAATTATATCCTGAAAATTAAGTCCCCAGAGTGGTAAGTCTGGAAACACCCAAGGAAGAATATGCATCCATTACTTGGAAAGTTGGCTGAGTAGCCAACATTAATATTTACAGATGGAATTTAATGACCAGTGGCAGAGCAATCACTGTAATAGGGCAGCTCTTGCATTCCAGCTTAAGCAGATCTCAGCTCAGTTACTGCTGGCAGGAAAATCTTCCACAAATCTTTCCTGCCAGAGATAGCACATGTTTGGCACACCTCACATTGACAGACTTACCTGGCCACTGGCTCAAAAAAAATATTAAAAATGTTAACAAGGTGTTTGGGGTTAATATTTAACCCTGAATATTTAACCCTGAATATTTAATCCTGAATATTTAACCCTTAATATGTAGGACTGGCTGAAGCTGAAGCATGTCTAAAGTAAAAATCAAACTTGGACCAAGAACTCCTGGTAGAAATTCTGACCCAAATAATCGAACTGGTAAAAAGGTGAAGAGATATATTCCTAGTATTTTCTCATTATAATTATTATTATTGTAAGTAATACCATCACTATTTGAAGACATCAGGTCTGTGTGTCTTTCTAAAATATATGCTCTAATTAAATCTCAAGCTGATGGGAAATCAGGCCAGAGAAAAATTACCCCCTTTTTTCATGTCAAAAATCCATTACTCTGGATAGGTTGATGATTAAATTGTCAGCTAGGAGACAACCTCTGGCTTTAGGATTTGGACACTGGATTTCTCACCCCACAGATTTTTTATTCATGAGAAAAACATGTTTAATTTTCTAAATATCAAGTACAGAAGCTATCAGGAAGAATTCTTATTGTATTTTTTCCTACCTATTTTTATCTACTAGGAGAGGGTGGTTTTTTTGCAGGTCTTTTACACTATAATTCATTGATATTAACCTGGTAATGTACATAAGAAAACAGGCATGTATCTCACATAGTAATTTAATCAGAAAGAAGAAATTAAGTGGCTTTTGGCTCTGGAATCATGAGCTGGAGAATTAACATTCTAAGTAACTTTTTTCCTTAATATCTGTGAGCCCATCTCCACATTGGGGAGCAAAACTGAGTCAAATTACTAAATTTATATTAATTTAAACTTGATACTGATAAAAATACTGCAACAATAGGCATCATTATGGTTCTTACCACAATTTCCTGATTAAGTAACACCTATAAAATCTTAAACCCCCCAAAATAGGAAATTGTGCTTTTTTATTGGTAAGGATTTATCCTGAGCCCCTGCCAGGGTTGTTCCTCATGCCCTGTTCTGGTAGCTCAGCAGCTCCCACAGGGACAATCAGCATTTCTGTGCTTGTAGGGATGTTTGTGCAGGAGCTTTTTCTTTGCCTTTTAGAGGAGCTTTCAATGCACACACCCCAGCTGCCTAAAGCCTTGCATATTCTGCCTGTGTTTATACTCCTACTTACACTTCCAGTGATATTTATGCCTGGGGGTGTTGGAGAATTAGGCAAAACCTCCCCATAAATAGAACATGAGGGCCAGCAGTGATGGACATGGATAGATTTAGGTTTAGACCTTCAGCCTTGCACAGAATTATTGCTGTTAGCAAGATAAGTCTTATCTGGGTAAATAATGAATAATAATTAAAAAACAGCTTAAACTATACCTGGGAAACCTGGAGGAAGGTTTGCCAGCAGAGGTACAGGTCAGCTGTGTTTTACAGGGTAAGAAACTACATTTTCAACATGGGATGTGTCCTCATCCCATCAGCTCTGTGGCAGTGAAGACATCCTAAATTCTGGGTGTCTCTTGAGCTGGTCAGCAGCCACTCATTAAAGCAGTGTGCTTGTCACTGATTGCTGCTTGGAATCCCTGCAGGACGTGCCAGCCATCCTTCACCTGGCTCAGGGCTCAATCCTGAGGTGCAGTTCCACTTTATCTTCTCCTTCAGGCAAAACACATCAACAGCCTCCATAAACCCCAGCATTTGTGAAGTACAGAAATCCTCACTGCAAATCCTCACTAATATCCCTTGTTTGACTGTTGTGAACCAGCAGCACTGCAGTCAGGAGATAAACTCCCCTTGCCTTGGCTGTGACACCTGCACTGCAGCTCTCCCTGCTTCCTGAAGTTTGTGCCTCTCAGATCTTGCTGAAAAACTCAATTTAGCATTTTCTGTGCACCCTGGGGGCTGCAGGTGACCTCATCCATACCCTGTACCTGTGTCAGGAGAAGCAGCTTCGTGTGGGCATCAGGAGAGTTTGGAGAATTTTCCTGCTGCCACACAGGAGCACAGCTGCCTAGTTTTGAAGTGTCCTGGGTCAGTTCTGTGTTGAGATTTGGACTGGAGATGTGGATGAAATTCCTCCCTGTGGGGGTGGGCAGGGCTGGCACAGGGTGCCCAGATTTGCTGTGGCTGCCCCTGGATCCCTGGCAGTGCCCAAGACTGGACATTGGGGTTGGAGCAGCCTGGGACAGTGGGAGGTGTCAGCCCTGCCTTAACAGTGTTTTGACAACTGCCAAGAGAATTTTCCATCACTGCTGAAGCTCAAAGTTCAGGCATTTTCCAAAGCTGCTCTTCCCAACTTTACATTAGTGGAGTACTTGTCTCCTGCCTGTTCTTACATCATGTTGTTTTCTGGGGTGTCTGGAGCACCAAACATAGCTCAAAATAGTTACCATAAATTTGATTTTTTATAATTATTTTTTGGGATACCATCCATAACCCCACTGGTGTTAGATATTATATATATCTAAAGCTATAGATAAAGCTTTTATTTTTTTCACTGTCTCTCAGCATTTTTGCCCTTGGAGGCAGCAGGATGTATTTCTCTGTTCCTGACAAACAGATCCAGCTGGGTGTGCATTAGGTTCTTTTTCTTTATGAAAAGAAAATATATTTCTTTATCAGCAGGAGAATTAAGGGGTTCAGGTACCACAGAGATCCCTTCAGCTCTGATCTCTGCCTGCTCTCATGATCCATCCACTCTCTGCATGGGAACTTTTACTCCCCCACTTTCCTAATGAACTCTAAGGGTTCTAACAAGCCCTTTTCCTCCCCATGGCACCCATTATATTTTACAAAACCTCAATAGGTATTTTTTTCCCCAAGTTTCAGCAAGAGCTCACTCTCAGTGCTCAGCTGTTTGTTTTCTATTGCCTGGGGCATCTCTTCCACCCTGGCACATTCCCAGCACCCAACCCATGCCCCAGACAGCCCCCTGCTCTTGCACCCAGCATCACCTGCAGGAATGCTTGCTGCTGTTCATCCAGTATCTCCCATTCCTCACAGAGCAGTCTCTGTGTTTATTGCTTTCCTCAGAAATAAGTGCTTCCAACCCCAGTGTCTCTCTCAAGCTGAAGTTGATGCTTTTGCAAAGGCAGGTGGAAGAAGGCAGTGTTGTCATTGAGCCCTGTGCTGCAGTTTTCCTGTCTGGGGGTTTGTGCTTTGCCTTTTTTGTCAAGTTCTTGGATTTCTGTCCTTAGAGTGCTGTCAGTGCAGCCTTTGTTTGTTTGTTCATTTTCCCTTCTGCTCTGTTAATGAAGTTTGCCCTCTGTGCTCAGCTTAGACCTCCTCACTGAGTAATTTTAATTTTCCTGTTGCATTTCCAGTTTTGTTCTTGTTTTGGCTTACAGGTGCTGATTGCCTTGCTAGGGGCTAATTCTGGACCAGTTGCATTTCTTGTGTGGCTTTTTATTTGTTTCTCACCACAGTAAGATCCCAGAAAGGACTTGCTTAGCCAATGTTGGAAGATTTTTTCCATTCACTTTGATTGGTGAAATGGAAGGAAACATCAATGCTTCTTTGGCTCAATTTAGATGGAGCTATTTGCAACCTCTCTTCTTCCATTCTTCCAAGGCTTTAACTACCATCCTGCTCCAGTTTTCTACTCACAGGGTTTTAGTTAATGAGATTTGCCTTCTCCTAGCTGTTAATTGAGACCACCAAAGGACACTGATGGAGGTTTCCATCTAAAATCCTGAATTCCAGTTGAGGGGTTGGGATGAGGTGAATAAGATGCTCTGAAAAAGTCAATTGCCATTTCTAACTGTGTTGCTTGTCTGGTGCTTCAGAGGGATCAGGATTTTTTCCCTGAGGAATGACTGACATCTCATTACAATAGAAAGACAAAGAGTTAGATGGATGCCTACAAAACAATTCTAACATGGTCATCTTACCTCTGGGAACTTTATTGTAGAATTTAATACTTAGTTAGCCCCTATTTCCTCCTGATTAACACCACCGTGAGTTGTTAATTGTCTCAGAAAATATATGTACTGCAGTGATAGTGTGACTGCCTCCAAGGGCAAAAATGTGTTTGTATTGCCTGATGGTTGAGTGAAGTTCAATAGATATTATTATTGTGCCAGTCAATAAAGAGATGAGCAGAAAGGCTTACTGCAAATCGTGTGTTTGAGGAGAGTCAACTCATTAATCTAATTATCTACAAGCCCTCTAAAAATGTGTTATTGACTGTGCTTGCTGAAGCATCAGCTCAAACAGAACTGCACACACTGAGCTGACAACTCCTCTCCATTCTGGAAGAGTAAATTCCAAATTCTGGTACAAATTCCCATTCCCACTGCAAAGCCAAGGGCGTGTGCTCCCTGTGTGAAGACAGCAGCACCCCACAGCCAAGTGTTTCTGAAGGGGAATAAGTGGGGAAAGAAGGCATACACCCCACAGAAAAGTTACAGTAATTTCACAATTATAAGCCCCACCTGATTATAAGCCGCACGTTACAATACAGAGTGTGATAAAAGGTATCTGTTCTATCACCATCTGTTGAGGGCGGGGGCAGTGATCCTTATCTCCATGGGAGATATTCTGCTAATGGGCCATCCATTGAAACCAGGCAGGGCATTGTTCTTTGTCTTTTCACAACCCATCCTTCCTCCAGCCAGTCATTTTCTGCTAATGGCCATTGAGTCCCACTGTGGGACTGATAAAATTACTGCATCCCATTGGGAGTTGCTCCAGCCAGGGGGAAGAGCCCAACATTTCTTACCAAGATAAAAACAGAGGTTTTGGGACACTAAGGGAGCCCCTTTCTCCACTGGACTCCAGAGGAAAACCGGATTTCTCCACATCCCCACTGGAGCTCCGGAGGGAAACTGCACCTTGTACAGGAGCACTGCTCCAGCTGAGCCACATCTGTCACTGCAGGAGGATGCAGCCACCATGGAATGGGACTGCTGCCAACACCCTGCCTGACGGGTGTCAGGTTGTACTCTGACTGCGTCAGGGTTTGGGGTTTGTTTCTTTGTAGTGCTGTATTTCTATTTTAATTTCCATAGTAAAGAACTGTTATTCCTAATTCCCATATCTTTGCCTGAGAGCCCCTTGATTTCAAAATTATAATAATTTGGAGGGAGGGGGTTTACATTCTCCATTTCAAAGAGAAGTTCCTGCCTTTCTCAGCAGACACCTGTCCTCCAAACTAAAACAGCAACTTTTCATTCTTTGTCCATTCTTTGTCCACCTGATTATAAGCCGCACTTTGGGTTTGGACCAAAATTTTAGTCAAAATGGTGCGGCTTATCTGTGTGCAAATCATTTGCTGATTATTGCCCACCTAGCAGCCAGCTGTGCATCCCACACTGCCTGTGTGGTTTTAGCTCAGTAAAATATAAAATGCTGGCTGAGAAAGTAAATGCATGGTTTATTCTGCTTCATAATTGTGGAACTTGGAGGGGGCAATCTTAAGGCCCACAAACACTGGGAATTTGTTCTTTTACCAGGCTCCCTCCACAGTTTGTGTTGTCTTTTTTTAGAGTAGAAACAGCATTTGTCAGGGCAGAGAAATGACCTTGGCTCTAAGTGAAGCCTGGACATGCTCCTTGGGATAAACAGACTCCAGGCAACATCTGACTTCAACCAGCTTGAGCTCTGAGGCTGTTTTGAGCTTGAATAAAAGGCACAATTGAGCATAAAATGCAGAATTTTGTCTCTAGGTGCTAGGTGAGAGAACCAACCTCACTGTGTGCTGGGTTCAGGGCAGAAGGTTTGGTCCTCCAGCACTTGGTTCCTTTAAAGCAACTTTTGCTGATGTTTTCAGAGCCAGGAGGGCTCAGTAAGGAGTTGTCACTGAACACCCCAAAAAAGCAATAGCTCATGTAGAAATATGGGTTTTCGTTGTGAGGATTTAAATTAACCCCAAGAAGGATGGATGTTTCTTTCTTCTCTAGAAGAAAGCACTCAAAAGGTTATTAACTCACCGGGGACTTTATAAGGGAACTAAACACTGATGAACATGAAATTAAAATTTTACATAAGTGCACAGGATGATTGGTTTTATAAGCTTAGCTTTATGGCTTAATTAGAAGAAATCCTTTCCCCTTGCCAATAATGCTAATTTTAAAGATCTTGATACTTTTATAAATACACTGGGTAAAGAGATGTTTTTCTTAAGGAATATTATCATAAAATCAGGGAAGTGTTGCATGGAGAAAATGGTTTTAGGGAGAGCCCTAAACCATCATAACATGGGCCATAGAAGTGGTGCCAAGTGAGCTGTGATGATTTGCCCAACAAAAATATCCAAAGCTTAGCCCAAAATAAACACAGACATCTTTAATAATCTACAGGAACATATTTAAAATCAGCAAAGGGACCTGACAAAGTGCTGAAAGCCAGTTTCACCAGGGAGCTTTAAAAATGCACCTGGAGCTCTGGTGAGTGCCTGATTGAGGCCCTGGAACTCTCTCCCTACCTGTTCTAAATGGATAATTTGGCTTCTAATGACACATTTGTATTCAAACAGAGACTTAAATCCTCCTCAGCTCTTTTGGGCTTGCAGATAGGGGCTCCAGTACAGAATAAACAGATGAACCTTCCATTTTCAGGCTATTGCTAATTTGAACTTAATTAAAAGTCTTTCATCTCTAATTTTTTATAGTCTGTAAAAGGCCTGCAGTAAATATTTAACTTGGTCCATCATGCTAACAGAAGAAAGTCTGTATTTTTTCGAAAACTTTCAGGTTTTGATTCTGCTCTGAAAGAGCTTCTGTTTATACTGCCATTATATTGGTATTTAAGCAGACTAAGAAAGAAGCCCCCAGTATTAAACAAGTTTAATAAATTAGTTTAAAAACAAATATTGAAAAGGTAATATAAGAATCAGTGTATGGAGTACAAAGCCAACCAGGGAATGGGAAGCAGTTCTTAAAAATGTTTATGGCAATGAAGACCAAACACAAGAAAGGCTTTCATTGATTTAGATTGGGAAGGTGATTTTTGTTAATAATTTACTAATTTGACCAGGTGAAGACTGAAATTTAGATACAAAAGAGTGAGCAGCTCTTCTGGGGCCATGCCAGGAGTGTGGCTGCAGCCACAGCTCCTCAGCCTCCAGGCTGGAACACTCAGCAAATTCACAGGCAATTACCCCAGGCTGGGATTCCTTGGGTCATTTACATCCATCACTTCAGATTTGTTGTATTAATTCCACCAGCTCAGCACAAAACCCGGGGATTTGTCACAGGACTCACACTGCTGCTCATCTCATGATCCCTCCAGTCAGAGCTGCCACCAATTTAATGGCACCATGAGGAGCTGTGGGTGAAAAATTGCCATGTTAATGCTGAAATTTGAATGATTTATTTGTGTGCAAATATCAGAATGGTTTACAGGGAGCTTTTTAAGACAGCATGCAGGAGCAGAAGCACTTCAATTTCTGTGGGTTTTTTTGGCACAAACCTTTAGATGTCCAAGTGTGGGGAGGAGGAACCAAGAGATGCAGATCTGTAATTCACCCTGTCACACAGCTCTGTTGGATTCCTCAGGTAGTTGGGATCGACAGCCCCTCAAGAGTCCAATTCTCTGACACTTTTCACCATTTCTGTAATTTAACTGTGCCCTCACAAATCAGCTTCCAAACAATGATTTTATTTTTTTTTCATTTTTTCATAGCGGTAGGGCTGCACCATTTCTTGTGCATCTGAAAAATGCATCACTCTGTCTGTAAAATCTCTGTATCTCAGAATTGCAGGCATTATTTAACACATATAGCAGCAGACTTAATTGCAAAGGTTTCCAGATAGAAAACCAAAAAGTAAAAGAAATGAATGTATTTTGAGGTTGTTCTGCTCTCTTGTTGCTAAATGCTGCATGCATTAGGAAAAAGTTTCTTGGCATATTCTGTCCTCAAATGGCAAATATTCCTGAACTTTTATTAAATATAGGTGGTTCTGATAAGCACAGTTAATGCAGAAAGGGAGGGCTGATGAGAGAGGGAATTGCTCCTTTGATTTAACAGATACTGATTAGCCTAAAAATATTCACTTTGGATAAAACTAAAAGTAAATGGGGGAAAAACTGGGTAATCATGATCTCAAATACTTCAGGATGTGTGTTGACTCAATAACCAGTTTGGTATTTTCTGCAAGTATACAGAAAAAATGACACTGAGGCTACTCAGTGAAGTTAATAATTAATAATTAAGTGTGTTTAGACTGCACAAAAATGGAGATACAATCAATTTCCAGAGGTTACAGCCAAAATACATATTTTTTATTAAGATATTATTGTGAAGAGTCTGATTTCCCTTTTGTGTGCTTTTCAAAAAGATATTTTCTTTAGCTTTTCCATATCTCATATGGTAACTCCCAGAACAGCTGGACACAAACACCTCAAATATGCCACTTGAAAGGGCAAAAAGTATTTTCCAAGTGAAAGGAGGGATGTAAATACATGGGAGGGTAAAAGTTGATTTACAGTCTAATCATTTAACCACACCAAAGAGATGTAGATGAGAGAGAAGCTTCAAAAGGAAAATGTTGGGACAATAAGAAAAAGAAAACACATCTGATCCTACTTCAAGCAGAGCTCTGGTTGAATTTCTGTGCACCTTGGATATGAGTCCATTGATTTATGCAGGACAATTGCTCCTTCAAGGAAGCCTTTGGGTCACTGCATACAAATTTGCTTTATATTGAGCTTTTCCTGCAGACTTCAGCTCAGAATACTTGATAGAAATGAAGAATATTGTTCAACAGCAAGAATAGAAGAAGAATTGCTTTATTCTTTCTCTTATTTTGAACAAGGAAAATATGGCAATTTACAACTATGGGTTAAAACCAAAAATAAAATGGGGAATAAGTAGGGAAAAGGAGTTGTAGAGATCCCAGTTGATGGAGCAGAATTCCCCTTCCCTGCCCTTGCTCTGCAGGCCAGGGGCAGATAAGCAGGCTCCTGCTGGGTGGAGGGAGGATAAATTTCTGGGCTGGAAAGGCAAATTCACAAAATTGTTTGTAAGAAGTGCACTTGTAAATGGTTTCCTCTGCTAGCAATGCCCTTTCTAGCCACAGAAAGCTGATTTCTGGAGCTTTCAGCAAATCCTGGTCACACTGATAAAACTTCTAGGAGCCTGGAAATTGTGGAAATTCAGTGGCAAAGTTCCAATTTATAGCATACTCTTACATTTTAATGTCAACTTCTTCCCTTTAAGCAAACCAACCAAGTTAGCCTCAGCTGTTATTTGCTTTTCTATAAGTCACTTTGAACTCTGCTGGTGGAAAAACACTGCATAAGAGCTGGGTATTATCATTATATATAAAAGAAAAATTCTGTGTTTAAGTCCTGGGTACAATATTTCACACAGTAGTGGTATGGGTTTGTGTTAACCTAAATTTATTTCTGAACCATGAGTTATTGCCCTTCCTGCATCCTGCTCTGAGATGGAGAAAACGAGGCATTGAAAGATTAAAGCCAAATGAGCTTTTACTTAGTGGCAAGCCCATTTTTGGTGGGAATAATAAAACATTCACCTTCCTTACCAGCTATCCTTTACTTACAACTGCATTTCTGAAAGACAGTGTGGAAATTTCAGGATATGGATGCAGAGCTGGAGGCAGCCCTCTCTGTAGGAGGCAGGGGCAACACTTGAGAGAAAATGAAACCCAGAGGATGGAGAGAATGCAAAGAAACCTCTGGAATCAGGCAGTTCCTCACTCTGAGACAGGCAAAGCACAGGAATAAAGAAAACTCATTCTCTAGCAGGAGATGCAGAATATTACACTTGGGAAGGGAAAGCCATGGAAAACAGAGTTAAAATGATCTATGGCAAAATAATGCTGAAGATCTGGGTAGATTCTGGAGGGACCTTGGACACAAAGGGAAAAGGAGGTGGAAAATATTGAGCTGATCTTTAGAGGTATTAAGGAAAATGAGTACAGGCTGGGGGAGTTTTGCTCAATGCACAGTTCATTTATTTAGCTGATAAACTGCTCAGAGAACTTTTAGAAGTTTTGCTCTTTCTTTTCCTCCTCCCCCTTTTTTCCATTTTTTATTTTCTTTTTTTTCTGTGTGTGTTTGTTTTTTTGTTGTTGTTGTTGGGTTTTTTTATGTTTTACTACAGTGGTGTTTGGATGAATTATTCCTGTGGAGCACAAAATGTAATTCTTCATAGAAATCTGGGCTTTTCTTTCCATAAATAGTAAGATCCTGTCCAAAACTGCAGAAACTGGTGCTCTTAGTGGTTTCCCAGTGTCTGTAAGAAGGGTTTAGTTGATTTATGACTCCCTTTTTTCCTAAAATCCTGTGCTATGCAATGGATATATTCCCCTTCTCTGCCTGTGATTGTGTTCACCTGTTTCTCTCTTTGGATTTTAAGAGCTTCAGAGTGTCTCTTGTGTTTATATAAGGATGTAAACTACAGATACAGATGAACTTTCCTGTGATTTAATCCAATAATAAATAAATTTCCATTGGCTTCCCTTCAGTGGCACAATTTTCTGTCTTGTCTTAACTTTTTTGGAGTAAAAAAGGATCTGTGGAACCTTGCTGGGCTTAGAGAGGACATTATTATTTTTATTCATTATCTTAACATCTGTGGAATAAAAAAGGTAAAAAGATAAAGTTATGCAAAATAAGTGGTAAAATGTATGAAAATTATCTCAACAAATTTGATTTGTTTTTCCATTGCATTCTCTCTAGGTAACAACATGATATTTCTTACTCCTCCCACTGTTGACTAATAAAGTAGCTAATGATCTGGTATGTGTAAACAAGTACAAATATTTCCAAAGGCCTTGATATTTCTTGGTAAACACTGCATGAAAAGGGATTAATCTGAGCAGAAGCATTTTCTGATATGTAATTATTTTGCTGTTTCATACTGTGATCCAATATATCAATGAATCATGCATTTAATACCTGCTTTAAACACCTTCAAAAATGGGACATAGAGATTATTTTTCCTATTCCTCTGGAAGTGTCTGCAAGCTTTTTTATGAAACCATACCAGGGTTTTAATGTCTGGATGCTTTAACTCCTTGAGGAAAATGATGGAGTTGGAACAAACTACAGGAGAGGAGATTGTAAGGACTAAACTATTTGCTTGTGCTCATCTGGGGCACAGGATCTGAGACTTCCAGGCTGTAATAAATCAAGGGAATCCGTGGGAGAGATTTCCTCCTGCTTTCCCTGTCACCTGAGGAGAGATGCAATTTGCTCCTCCTTTATCCCATCTGTTTGGCAAACAATCCACAACCACCTGAGGGAGGCTGTACCCAGCTGGGGCAAACACTTCTATTTCCTTTGCCACAGCTCAGAATGGCTGATAACTGATCAGAGAGGCTCCATTTGTCTGCCTGGTGAATCAACAGAACAAAAGAGCTTTACCCAGCCTGGACAGATCCTCACATGGGCTCAGGCACTGAGCTGAGCCAGGGACAAGTGCCAGCAGCCCAGGGATGTCCATCTGTGCTTGGGAGCACTGCTCTCACCAGCCCTGGCACTGTTGGGTCTGGGAGCACCTGCAGGAACCCCACACCCAGATAAAGACAAGAACTGGAGCTGAAAACCTCTCCCAATTTATATTCATTACCTGTGTGGGTGGAGTTGTGCAGTGATGGTGACTCAGCTCTCATCTGCCTCTGGACAGCTGATTTATGAACTCATTAAACTCCAGCTCCTTGCTCGTGACCAAGACCTCCACACAAATCTGCTGGTAGGTGAATTAAATGCTCTTGTGTGCAGGAATGTTAAAGAAACCAACATATCTCACACAGTAATACACCTGGCTTGTCATCATCATAAATGTTTCTGACTTCACTGATGACAATACAGATACTTCTAAGCCAGTTTCTTTTTAGAGTCCCTTGGAAATGATGGATTCTGCTGCCTTTTACACACAGCCCTCAACGATTGCAAGATGGGGACACTACTTTATGAGCCCTTTCCAAATCATTAAAAATACATATATCGAGCCACCCAGTGCTGTAGAACATGAGTCACTGTGCAGCTCATGAAAGTACTCCTGAAGGGTACAAAAAGTGCCACTCTTTCCATTTTTAATTAGTTTCTTTTGTCTTGCCTTTAACAATGAGAAGGTGGCAAGTTCATTTTTTTGCATGCAGGCAGAATGCACCAGTAGAGCATTAATAAGGCAGAGCTCTTTTCCTAATCCAGGAGATTTTTACTCTGCCTCACAGAAATCTCTCTAAGATATCTGAATGTTTATGCCAAACCAACTCATTTGTGAGCCTCCATCATTAAAAGTGAAATGTAAATTGGAATGTATAAGAAAATATGAACTGAGTTTTGGAGGTCCAAATTCTGATTAAAAATCATAGGACTCCTTTGTTTCCCTCATTGTGTCACAGAAGGAAAGAGAAATCACTGCAATATCTCAGTTGCACATCCACAGACACAGGTGAAAACATGAGAAAAATGCAGAATTAGCATCCAAGATACCAGAAACCAATAAAGTGATGGCAGAAAGCTGGAGTGCACCACCCTGTTTTATATATTAGAGTACAAGTTCAGATGGATGTTATGCCTATTCCTGCATTTAAGTATTTTATTGAAATTGAATTCCAAAGACAAATAAATTGAGAATCTGCTTCAAAGTTGAATGGATCTTTAGTTACAAATGGAGTGGCTATATCTGGTATGCAACTGAGACACATTCTTTCTGAAGAAAAGCAATATAAATAGAAATGAAACCAGTCCACTTCAGTATTTCTTGAATGACATCAGAGAACTTTAGGACAAGTGCATCAGTTTTGGTTGCCTTGAACATGCAGCAATGCAGGGAAATAAATATATAATAAAAATATGTTTAAAATATGTTTAAAATATCACAAGCAGCGAGGGTGTGATGCCACAGGGCTCTGACAATCCTGGTTCTGCTGCTCTACCTCAGCACCTGGACTCTGGAAGAGAGAAAGGGGCAGAACCTTGAGGTGCTGGGATTTAGAGACACCTGGTCAGGCACATTTTCATTTCTCTGTGTGCTTACCCCAGACTGTGAAGGGAATTGCTGATCTGTGTCCATAGATCAGCTCCTCTCTAAGCTGAGCTCAGACCTGGCACTGGGCAGCCCTTGCAGCCCTCACAGCAGATGCAGTGTGCTGGTGCCTGTCCTGAGCAGCTCATTAAAAGGCACTGGGCAATAGATGACAGAGTAGCTGGCAGGGGAACCTGTCCAAGGATGGATAAACAGGTTCCAGTTATTCCTGCAAGGCTCCAGGCACATGGCAAGGCAAAGGGGCAGCTGGGAACTCAGGAACTTGTTCCACATGGGAATAATGATCATTCCTAAATGATCCTTCTTATACTGCTCACCTGGTCACTCTGCTCTTGAGAGGAAAAGAGCTGGAATATAGGATGCTCAACCTTCCATTTTATTCTATTTAAGTGAATTTTCTCATTTAACTGCTTTTGCAATTTTTCCTTTCCAACACTTGAAGAAGAGCCTGTGAGAGGAGTGAAATGCAGATTCCCTGTGTGCACAAACACAGTCCTGACAGGGTCTGAGTATTCCATGCCTCAAGCTTTGATCACTGTGTGGGCTCCTGTGCCTTTTTGACAGCTCTGCATCCACTCTGCACTGAAATGCTGCAGGAACCCTGCAGAACAATCACAAAACCCCCATTTATTTCAAGTAATCACCTACTGATAAATCAGTTTAGTCATTTATTTATCAGTTTATTTATTTATGGGAACCCTGTGGGAGCAGCTGTGATACTGTGCAATCTTTCACATGCCATGCTTTTTACACAATCACTTCTTTGGACTGTGGCTGTGCTCCTCAGCACACCACCAGCATTATTCACTTGCATAATATTAACACTAAAATTAGGGGACACACTCATTCCATCTTTTAGGTTCCCATCATAGTCACTGATAGCTGGAAAAAGCTGCAGGAGCCACTGTTTTCCCTTGAGAAGAGACCACTGGCAGGTGACAAATTCTATATTGTGGTGACATCTGCCTGGGTAAAAAGCCAGAAGAGATCTGGAACATCAGCAGAGGCAAATCTGAGGAGCAATCACACAATGAGACCCTGGGAGGCAGAAATATTTAATGCAATTGAGAATATTAGAATATCAGTGGAAATTCCACAGGATTGGTTTTCTTTCCTAAGTGATTATTATAGAAATATGGCTCAGGTGGATTTCTTTAAGAAGGGAAAATATTTGCACAAGTGTATTTGGGGGGAAAAAAAATTCAAATTGTAGGATTGTTTTCCTGAAAACCTGAAAAAAAAAATACAGGCTGACACCCTTACTTAACCCTCTGCAAACTTCATTTAACTTAATATTGACAGAGGGAAACTGCTGAAGTGGTAAAGGTCAGAAAAATAAATTCATTGGGATACAAATTTCTTCCATATTCCTGTTTTACTACTAATGATGGTAGTGAGAAGATCTGGGCAAGATATTGGCTTGGGGGAAGATGTTCTTTGTTATGTTTTTACAGAGTGCACCTTTAATGCAGTGATGAGGGAGGATGAATCAGTAAATAAAACCTGGTCTGGAAATCTGCCTAAGATGGGGGTACACCCCTTCCTAACTTATGGTTATTGTAAGTTCCACCTGGCCACTTAGTTTCACTCTGGACATTTTATTCAGCTTTCATTTTAACTTTACTTTTTAATGTTTCCGAGAGAAACTCTTTAAAATACATATCTGGGGGTTCTTTCTCTTGTGGCATTATTCTATTTTGGTTTTCAGAGCTATCAGGTTATAACCCTTATAATTAGATTTTGGTAACTTTTTTTTTTTTCTTTAGATGAATATAAAATTTTGAAAGGGTAGACTTTTACTAAAAACCTATTTATAGAAGCAGTCCCTCTTATACAACTTAATCTCTCAGCTCATTATCTTTCTGGCTTTGTTCTCCTCCTCTTCTCCTCCCCATGGTTGTCAATCCAACTGGTACCATAAGAAAATGTAAAAATTTTCTGCACATTATACACTCTTAAATCAACTTAAAAACCCTCAGAATTTTAGGAATGTTTTAATGTTTTATTTACCTTTTTTTTTTTTTTTTTTTAGCATTTCAGAAAGCTATGCATGGAAAATTTATAAATGTCTCATCTGGTGGGGATGAGCTTCAACTAAAGAGTCCAACCCAAGAATTGGTTCCAAATTATGGATGCACCTCTCCTCAGTTTTTCCCCACAGCTCCTTCTGATAATTCTCTGAGAGAACAGATATTTCTGTAATAGAAATTAGTTTGATAAAGGTTTTTTCTTAAAATACCTTGTGACCCTAAAGTAAATAATGGACAAATTTAGACATGTGCAACATGAATAATTTTAACACATATGGCACTTCACTTTTTTTAAAGAGTGCTGGTGTGGATGCTCATGAGGAATTCATTCCACTGTTCTGATTATCTTCATTATTCCATTATTGTGGAGCACTGTGGGAACTTTCTCAGCAGTTAAAGCAGTTGGGATTTAGGGCTCTGCATGCAGCACCTCTGGTGTTTGATGGAGCTCACCCCTGCAAAGTTGTCATGGGCCAAACTTTGTCTGAGCCTGGCTTGGAGCTGCTGCTTCCCCCTCTCTGTGCAGCTCAGCCTTTGTACTCAGCCAAAAAACAGAGACAAGCCCCCAGCTTCAGAGCAGCCCTCAGATCTGTATCCAGAACCTCAGGGACAGTTGGGTTGGGATGGACACCAGGAGGACATCTGCTGCAGTGCCCCAGCCTGGGACACAGCCAGCTTTGGAGTCACATCCACTTTGAAGCTCAATCCAATGGCTCAGCTGCTCCCCCAGCCAAGCTTTCAGCATCTCAAAGGCTGCAGATTCCACATCTCTTTGGCTTTGCTCCTTGCACTGGGAGGGGTTTTACCCCAGCTCTGAGCAGTTTTCCTTGCTGTAGGAGGTGTGCATTGCCTCCAGCTGTCTCTGAGAACACAGATTTCCTACACAGATTTCCTCTTGACCCTCACTGCTCCATCCCTCTCCAGGCTTCCCTCTCCATCCCCCAGGGATCTCATCTCATCTCCTTGGTACTCAGCAGCCACCCTGGCAAGGATGGACTTGCCCCACTGTGTCAGAGCTCTTCTGTGCCTGGAATTTCACTCCTTACAAGGTTTTTTAAGGTTAAACAGTCCAGTTTAAAGTTAATACCTAGATTATTTTTCCTTTTGACTCAATGGCTAAACACTTGTGACCCACAGTGCAGCATTTTCTATCTAATTTAAAAGCTCTACCTAAATCTAAGAAGAAGAGGGACAAGAAGGAAGAAAACCTTTGCTTTAAAACTTCCACCTTGTCCTATACTTATTACTTTATTTTAGAACCTCAAATTCCAAACTTTTCACCATGTGATATTACACACTTTTATTTAAACTACACACCACTGATTCTAGTTTTATCACTCAATTTTGGAGCTTTGTCCAAGGCCTCTGGTCAAAAGCAGTGTTCTATTGGGGATCAGCACCTGACAGCACAGAAAGTTCAAAAAATCCATTTTCAGGGTTCCAACACCTGGTTATTTACTGTCAAAGAAACCATCAGGATTCCCTTCCCTTCCTGGGAAATACCTGGACACGCTTTTCTAATTTTGCTAGGGAGGGGAGGAACAGGTCAGTTCCCCACTTTTGTTGCAGTTGGGTCTGTGAAGATGAAATACTTTGTCCATTGTGCTGCTGAAACCTGGGACCAGGCTACGATCTCATTTCAGTCCATGAGGATGATTCCTCTGTCCCCATCCTACCCTAAAATCACCTGCACAGGCACAGATTAATCTCATTGAGCAGAGTTTGCACAGCATTCAGAAGGAGTAGATTTTTTTTTTTTTAGAGCACCTTTATTCCTTCTGGGTTAGTACAGTGTCCTTATCAACAAAATATTTCTTATTAAAGTTCAGAGACACTGCACATCCCTTTTTGTTGGTTGCTTTCCCTCATGTCTCCTCCTGTGCTTTAATAATCTGTGCTATTTTTATTTATCATGAGCAAATAGTCTCAGACTAAATTAAGCAAACCACTAGGACCTTAATTTGCCAAGCATTTCCAAGGGTATTTTTGTTTAATTAAAAATACTTGAAAGATTCTGACTAAAAAGGCCAGGGAATAGTAGTCGAAAGAAATGCTACCTAAAAAAAGTAATTGCTTATTTCATGTGGGCAGCTCAGGTTAAATATCTCAAAGGAACAGCCACATGTTGAAATTCTGAAAGAGCTAAATTACTATTTCTGAAAGGAAGAAGGATTTTTCTGTAATTTGATTCATTAAGATCTAAGTACAGAATGCTTGTTGCTTTACCTGAGGTACAATTACCACACCACCTTTTTTATTTATATGTTATCTAAACATACTTTAAGCCAAAGATATTTCCAGATTTGGTTTTTTTTCCTCAGTGAGGATGTTATGGTAATAAAAAATCTTATTCAGGGGAGAACATTCTGAAGCTGTAGTTTTTAGAGTAATAAGTAGAATGGTTCATATCTAGATCTGTATATCAAATATTTTCTGGGAATTTTACAAAATATTTGAGAATATAATTAGGTGTGTTTATAATGTCTGTGGAGCAGAGCCCAGCTTTGCCCTCTGTATCTCCTCCAACCCTTTTCTGCCACCCTGGCAAGCACAGGAGCTCTCAGCAAACATTTCAGGATTGCTTTTCCCAGGATTAGTGGACTGGCTTGGGGACTTTTTGCTTCTGGTTGTGCATTTTCAAACAGATTTATAACCCCATATTTATTTAAAGGGAAAGGATAATGGCAGAGGAAGAAAACTGCACAGCCCCAGGTGGGTCAGGGGGAATCTGAACACTTCATTATTTAAAGGGCTTTTCCAGCCTAGACAGATCTGTGATTTATCAGCATGGCCTGGAATAAAAGGGTAACACTTCCAGGGGTGGTGATAAAAATGGGGAGGCATGTTTACTAGACACAGAGAGCAATTTTACCTGTTCTTTCAGCTGTGCCAAGGAGTGCAGGTCACTGAAGGTGTCTCAGCACTGATGTGTGATGAGAGACACAAAGATCAGCAAAAGGGCCTGCAGGGGAAGCTGGAAAAAAGAAAATATGTTAAAATAAAAAATACAACCAGCCCTGGTAGAGCAGGTCTGAACCTTGGGTAGAGATCAAGATTCCCATGGACTCCCCTTCCCCAGGAGCAAATTTGCACTGCTTCCTCCTTTTCCTCCTCTTTCTCCTCTTCCTCCTTCTCTTCCTCCTCTTCTTCCTCTTCTTCCTTCCTCTTCCTCCCTCCTAGCTCCCCCAGCTCCTGGAAACTCCCCACATCTGCTGGCCTAGATAAGAAGCAGCCTGTGACTGAGTGTGCATTAAAAAATAGGCTGTGTGATTAATGTTTCTTGATTTTTCTTGTTCCTTGTCAGTGCCTTTTGAACAATTATCATATTAATAAATGATCAACTTGTCAGTGACTAAAATAGCGTTTGAAGAAATTAGTGCAAATCAGAAATCCGCTGCACTGGTGCTGGAAAATGATGACCAATATAGGACTTGAACACTTGACTTTTTCCTCCTTCTGGCTGGCTTTAATTGGGAATTTAAGAAAATGCTTTGACCTTTTGATAACATTGCTCAGATTATTTACAGCTCTGCTTGGAGTACCAAATTTCTTTTAATTTATAAGGGTCCAAAGCTACCCCAAGATTACAGGAAATCAGGGTCTGGCCCTCTTCATCAGACTAATGATTCTGTATGGCAAACCCTTGGATGAGAAACAGTAAAAAAACTTATGATGACTTAGAGAATGCATATAAATTAGAGAAAAACCTCAGAGCTGGTATCAGGAGGAGCCTGACTTTCAGTTATTTGGGTAGGGCTTTCTCTCAATTCTTTTATTTTCAGGTGTGAAATGAATCAGCAGGCAAACTTCTTACCTCCATTAACTGTTTGTCAGGGATATTATTTAGGAAAGTTGATTTTTTGACATATAGGAGCTCTTCATATCCTGGAGAAAAAGACCACCAGCAGCTATAAGTGCTCCTCTGACCAACAGTGCTCAGTTTGGAGTCTGCAGAGGAGCACACAGAGGGAACTGGGGACTCCTGATGTCATCTTGGAATGTGTTTGTGTGCTGAGACATCACTGAAAATCAGATAGAAGGGATCCTAAGGGATCTTCCATTTTACCTTTCTGTCTTCTTCCCTCTAAACTACCTGGCTAATTTTTTGGTTCATCTCAGAGCGACTTTCAACAACAGCTCCTGCTTTCATTTACTTTATCTGTTTTTATTTTCACCACTTGCCATCCCAGATGATGGGTTTTACCCCTCACCTTTGGCATCCCATGGAGCTGCAGGCTGGAGGAAGTCCCTGATGTCCCCTGCACATCACACATCCCAAATTCCAGCACCAGTTCACTCTGCAGCTGTGACACATCTGGGCCAGGGCAGAACAAACCATCCCTGAAATCTTTGCAAACCTGAGGGGAAAGATAAAATTCTTTCCAGCAGCTGGACACTGACTTTTAGAAAATTCATGAAGATGTAGCCCAGCCATTGGTTTTATTTCTCTTAATGCTTTCTTAATTGCTCTTTAGAGCATTTAAACTATTCAATACACTGAAGTACTCTTGTGAAGGAAGAATCCCAGGGCTGCTTTCCTCCAGCACAGCAATAGAGCCCCAGGTATGGTCTGTGAGCTGGCAGACTGCCCAGGAGAGCAGCTCAGAGCTGCTCTGCTCACCAAGTGAGCAACTCTGTGTAGGTGTTCCCAGGAAATATCCAGGCAGCCCAGATAAATAATTTCTGATCAATCAGAGTTCTCATTCCTGAACACTCCCCTTGACATTTCAGTGGTTATCAGTGGGCTTGATGGGCTGCAGTCTGTATCTCTAACCTGGTCTTATTAAGCAGAAGTGCTTAACATCAGCAATAATTTACAAGATAGATAGGAAGGCAGGCAGTGGTGACAAGACTTTCTGAGCAAGTGCAATTTTAAACCCAGCAAAGGTTTCACCTGCAGAAAAATGTAGCACAGCTCCAAGCTGAGGCAGACCTGGGTGTCATTTCAGGTCAATCACTGGTTTTTTCAGCAGTCAGATGCAGGATTTAATTTCTCTTGGGGAACTTGGGCTTGTTCTTGGTGATGATTTTTTTTAGACAATACAGAATTATTCCCATTGAAAGCATAAGGTTGGGTTTTGCACACAGCCAAAATACAGCTCATGTGCTTCCAGTAAGTACAAATAAATCTAATTTGAAGTCTGAATTAATACTATGCAAAAGTGAAACGTTTTTGTTTAATTAATAGTCTTATATCCAAAAATGCAACTCAGAATGTTATCAAACATGTTAATGTCTCAATACTAAACTGTACATTTAATATAACACGATAAGAGTTCTGACTGCACTTTATCCTTGAAAACCCCAATTTTTATGCAAAGATGAGTTTGCTTTTTTCCTGACCTGTTTGGTAAGAGTGTGAACTAAGATCTTTTTACAGAATCTTTCATGAATAATAGGTTAAAAAATAAAAAGTTAGCACCACCTATGATACTGTCAGCAGAGATGGAAATCAGGAGAAGCCACCAAAAGCAGAGTTTTTTCATTAAAAGGTGAAGAAATCCAGCTTTCAAAGAAATGCTTTAGAAAAAAACCCTGTGCTTTTTTACACTTAATCATTAGCATATAGCTTTTAGTATTTTTATATAGTGGCTGTTACATGCTTTCAAAAATCAAGCAACTATTATAAGATATAAGTTTTGCAGCTGAGGTGTTCATCTAAAGATGAAATAAATAAAACCCACAATCATTTGCATGCAGAGATTTGTTCATCTGTGCATCCCCTAATAAAATAAAACCAATGTGGCTCCTTGCAGATACCAGCAAACAAAACAAGTTGCAAGGCCAGGATTTGGAATTTTACAACATTTTCATGCAGATTTTTTCCCTCAGCTGACTAACATCGAGTAAAACCATTCCCTGATTTGAAGGGACACTCTGCTCCCATTATTTTCTCTTCTGCAGTTGGCCAGGCCATTGCTCTCCCCACAATTAAATAGGTTTTGCTTTCTCCTTTGTGCTTAATCCTCTCTGCAGATGCAGCCTGACAATGAACTGGTCCAGGGTGCTCTGAGCCCTTGTTTCTGCTTTACATCTCAGAAAATTAAACAAAAAATCCCTGTCCTGTAAAGCCCCAAGGCTGACAAACAAGCTGAGTATGAAATTTGCTCCTTCCCAGCAGTGGTGCTGTCTAGTGATGGATGAGGAATGCTGTGTGTCAGCTTTTCTCTGCAGCTAATTTCTTCAAAATCAAGAGGGAGGTGGTTTTTATTACCAAATAAAAAACAAAAGCCTATGTTGTCTGGAAAATGTATTGGCAATCCTGCTTTGGTTCTGTTTCACCTGGGAAAAAAATAAAATCACCCCAATTCTGAAAGTGGGAAAAAGCTGAGCAGGAACTGCCCTGTGTTAGTAAGAGCATCACTTTTCTTCCCTTTTGTGCTTTACTGAAGTACTTAAAAACTAAAGTTCTTCTGGAAGCACAAAAAAGTTTCATTAAGTATAATCAAGCAATTTTCAGTAGACAACTCTTCATCTGTATTTGTGCAGACCAAGAACACAAAAACATAATCTGGCCTTTTTTTGAGCCATTTCCATACCCTTAAGGTAAGTTTGGTATCTTCATTCATTTAAAAATTAAAATTAGTCCCAGTATTTACCACACACTGGAACAGTTATTGGGAAACTAAAAGTGAGGATGAGCTCCCAAGTGCCCATCTCTCCTGACATCAGAGAAACATCCCCATGCTGGAATGGCCCAAAGAGGCAAAGAGCAAGTAATGGATCACAGGATCCTGGAAAATCTTGGGGTTGGATCCTTTAATTCCAACCCTGCTGCCATGGACAGGGTGCTCAGGGCTCCATCCAGCCTGGTCTGATCTCCTGGAGCCACTTGGAGCAAGATGTTACTCCCAGTTTTGGGTGTTTTTCCCTTCTTTACAAAATGCAGCACATTTTTCAACCAGAAAATTGAGTGCATGGCACTTTTGCCTGCCAAAGTAGGTTTCAAAGTGATTGTGAAGCCTCCAGCAAAGGTGGGAAAAACAGTAAGTGCAAAATAATGGGAATAGGTTATTCCAGGAATAATTGAAGTCCAGGAAATGGAGCACCAAAAAGATATATTATGCATGGCAAACAAAAGGCAAACAGAAATTGGTGCTGGAAAACCCTGCATAAATTGCTAAAAAGACAAAGGTCCTCATTATATTGGTAACTTTCTTAATCAAAGGGATTATTGGTGAAAGAATGCTTTAGAATGGTACAGATTTTTGGTTTTACACCTTATGCAGATGTTTGTCTTTTATCTGTTTGCTGCTGCTGATGCCTAAAGAGGCTCCCTGGAGCAGAGGCTGGAGAGTGTTAAAGGAATAAAGCAGGGATTTATTAAAAGTCCTGGCCAAGGCTCCACCCAAGATGGACAAGGGATCAGGAGTTCTCACACTTTTATAAGTTTGGTTCCATTTCCACCTTGGGGTTCATTGTCCAATCCCAGCTCCAGGCTCTGCAGTCCCACCCTCCCAGATTCTCTCCTCCATTCCCTGTTTGCACTTTTTGGGGCTGAAGCTGCAGTGGTGTCCTTGGTTCTGGGCTGGAAAAGATTGATTTGTGTACCTGAGGAGTGAGGAGAACTTGTAACACTTTCTATGGAGTTCAGAGCTACATCTTAATGCAGTGCAGAATCTGGAAAATATGAAAGCTGAAATTCCAAGCATCACTGACAGTTTGCTGCTGGCAGCTGAGTGAGGTTGGGCTGTGCTTGGCTGAGGCACCTCATGGAACATTTTCCAGACCTCAGCTCATTCTTCTCATCTCTCCCCCACCTCTTCACTTCACCCCATCCTTTCTGCTCCCCCTGTGTGTCACCTCTTCTCCCAGCACTGAAAACAAGTGGGGGGTGACAGACACCCCTCCTTTACTCTCCATCCTCCCTGGTGTGTGCATCATCTCTGGACCTCACTGGAGAGCCTTGAATATGTGGATTTAGGCTGTCCCTCCTCCCTCTGTGACTGATGAGCTTCCTTTAGCTCATCATCCATTAGCAATCTCTGTTTTCATTACCAAACTCTGGCCTTTCACACCAGCACATCTGGAGTGATTCTATGTCTTGCCTGTGTGCTTTTCATGATTACACTCTTGCCTTGTGAAAAGCCCCATCAGAACCTTGATTTTCTTTCTGATATTTTTTCCAAACCAGCTCAAGACCTTAATGATTCACTGGGTTTTATTTAGCCATGAACTCGATGCTCAGATAGAAACTCTGAGCTTCTTTTAGACTCAGGAGTCCACATTTTTAACTAGTGATATATAAGATACCTCAACTAAAACTAAAGGAGGAAACCACAATGCAGACAGAGTTTTTGAAAACTGGATTGAAAAGCATTTTTTTATAGTTTTAATTCAGTATTTCCTGTCCTTCCTGATTTCAGCTGCTGGAGGAAGATTGCTTCTAATTAGAATCTGTCTCCAGACCTGAACACCTTATTTTTAACCTGTTCCTAAGGCAGGTGGTGCAGACTTGGTTGTTCCAGGTTGGAACAGTCTGCACTCAGCTCAGTGCACAGCAGCATAAATCCAAACACGAGTGTGACAGGAAAGATCCAGATTGAGGAAGGAGATTCAAGCAAATTTCAAGGAAACACTGAGATCTCTGGGGTTGGGGTGAACTCTTGCCTGGAAAGGCTGACCTGGAACAGAGACTGGGCAGAGCAAAAGGAATAAAACAGGTATTTATTGAAAGGATTCACCTTGGGCAGTGCAAGAGCCAGGCTGGGGCTACACCCAAATCAAATCCCAGATGGATCCAGTCATGAGTTTTACACTTTTATCAGTTTTGGTTCATCCACACATTGGGGTCATTGTCCAAGCACAGCCCCAGGTTATGAAGTCTCAGCCCCATGGCTTGTTCCCTTTCCCTTGCTGTTTTTTTCTGCTTTTTGGGTACAGGTTGTCCTTGATTCTCTGCCTAGAAAGGAATTGTTTTGTCCAACTCCCCTGTGAAGAGACCTTACTAACACCTAATAGGAAGTTTTAGAGTTACACACTAAGCAGCAGAGATTCTGAAAAATATAAAAGCTAAAACCCAAGGCATCAGTATTTTCACTGGGCTGTGAGATTCTGTTTAGATCTTGGTATCCTCATGGAGTCCTTTCCCAGCACTCCTTTGACGTGGGGCAGGAAGAGCTGAGGCAGTGAATAAAACACATAGCAAAGTAATTTTAATGATTGTTATTGGAAAATGTGATTTCAGAGGGACAGGCATTTGTTGTGAATTCAGTTCTGGTGTAGACAACACCCACAAAGGATAAAAATGGAAATATCCTTTTCAGGTTAAAATAATTTAAACTAAGAAATTTAACAGGAAATACAAAACAAACAAACAAAGAAACCAATAATGGTTAAAACAAAGCAAAGTTTTGCTCAGAGCAGGGCAAGGAATAATTGACATTTCTCATTTATGAGGTGGGTGTACCTACAGAATTTTGCATTTACCACTGGCAGTCTCACCATAGAAATTCTCTAATCCACTTCAAGCACATAATTTCTGTGGGGAGCCAGCTGAGCTGGAAATGGAACAGCCCAAGGTATGGAGATCCTGCTGAGCTGACATGGCACACCCAGCACGGAGCAGCCACAGCCCTGTGGCCAGCACTGAGAGCTGTGGCCACATCTGCATCAGCAATGAGCAGCACAGCTCCTGCTCAGGCAGGAAAGGATTTCAAGGCTGCCTTAATTCCAGCTTTTCAATTCTGTGTTTATCCATCCCTGCTTGTAAAGTCTGGGCTGGGAAATGGGTGAACCCTTGCAAGGAAAGCCTGGATAGAGGGATGTGGCAGTGTTAAATTAAACTATCAGTAGTCATTTTATTCTTGGAAATTTCCTGTTCTTCTGTGATCATTGGGAATGATTTTGGGAGATGGGGTTTTAAAACTTTTTTTTCTCAAAACTTTTAATACACTCAAAAAAACCCAACCAACCAACCAAAAAACCCCCAAACAACAGCAACAACAAAAAAAATCAACCTGACCCACCAAACCATTGGTGAAAATAATAAAAAAATTTTTTTTTGTTTTGTTTTTTTAAGCATTTCCTTGTATTACTGCTCCCAAACAGCTCCTTTTCTATTGTCTATGTCTTTATAAGTGCATATGTTATCTGTGGGCAAAGGTCCAATGGAAGAAGCTGGATCATGAATCTCTACCACTGTGAATCCTCCCAGTCCCTGCTGGTACTCAAGGGACTCCCTTGGAGGTCAGATGAGGTTCCCTTGTGCATCATGCCCTGCCCTGGCAGGTTTTCTCCACCACCCAGAGCCTCCTTCACTCCCAGCTCAGCTGTCACTTCACACCATCCCTGCATAAAACTGGCAAAGGGGGATGAATGTGAGCTGGGACAGCAGCAGGAATAGGAAGATTGATTTATGGGAGAAGTCTAAAAAAGCTTCCCTGTAAGCACAGCAAAGTTATTTTTGCATGGGAAGCCAGCTCCTCACTGTGAGCAGATCCAGGCAGGATTGAAGCAGGACAAAAGCAAAGGAGCAGCAGCTGCACACCAGGGCACAAGGACAGGTAGGAAATTCCATATTCCATTCCAGTTCAGCCTGAAGGGCTGGAGAGCTGCTGATGCTTTAGTCCAGCCTTGCCAGGAGGGAGCATGAGCTGGGCAGGCAAAGGGCAGCCTGGCACACAGACTGATGGTGCTGCAGCTTTCTCCTTGTGCACCCACACTGCTGAGGGATGCTGCCTGCAGCCTGGAGCCAGGATCTGGAGGGTTAGTCGGGAGTTTTTCATTTGTAAGTCCTGAGAGGCAAAGTTTAGAAGTGCTGGTGATGAACACATTGAACTTCCAGCTGCAGATTTTTGTTAGACAAGAGGGAAGAGAAAGGGATCAGAGGGATCATAATGAAGGGAACTCTGCAGTGAGAGGAGAGATGCTGTCATATCCCATTTACTGCTACATGCCTGCTCCTGTTAATGTGTTTTATTGCCTTCACTGATCAAAGTTACTCTGGCAGGGGCTGGAGCAGACAAACCCTCAGCCAGACCTCATCTGTGTGTACTGCTACAGCCATGCCTGTGAGGCAGAGAGGTGTCTGCACAGAAGAGCCTTTTATCAGGGAAATTTGGGAGATTCTAGATAGCTTTTCCATGTTACTTCAGTGGAAAGAGAACTGAGTGGATCCAGAGAAGGAGCAAATGGAGCAACAATATCCAGGGGCTCCCTGCCACAGCTCCCAGCCAGTCGTGTGGGCTATTCCAGAACTCTGAAAGTGAGAAATCTCAGCCAAATATATTCCAGTGACCCCTGCTAGGCTACAGACAAGCCTGACCCAGCCTAGTGGAGTCATCTTTTTTTTACTCAGATCCTCTATACCATGAGCTTAAACTCCAGGTCCTGGCAGATAAAGTGCCTTCCTTGTTGTGGTGGATATGAACATCTGCCAGTAAACTTCCTGAACTAATATTTGAGTCCTCTTTGGTGAATAAAAACTCTTCTCCTGGAGGGAGAGTGCTCTTTTGTCAGCTTAGTGCTGCTGAGGTTGCAGCTGTTAGAAATTACAAAAAGAAGCAGACTTGTGTAAGCCTAGGGATCAGTGGAGTATTTTATGGCTTATACAAAGATTTGTAAGCAAGGAAAGAAAGGAAAAAATCAAAGCAGGGGGGCCAAAATGTCTAAATCAAAGAACTTCTTCTGGCTGAAGTTTTTTAGCATCTTGGATGTCAACCTGATGGATGCTCCTCTCCCCAGCAAAGTTGTACTGAATATAATGGAATAACTTACACAACTGAAGAGGAGCTGAGAAAACTTAACAGAAAACCACTTGAAAATTCACAGTCTCTTTGTTGAGATGATCCTTGATATACTCAATAATACTAATGTTAAGTAGCAAAATCCTTTGCTGTCCTGAGGCCAAAGCTGCTTTAATAAAGGAGAGAGAAGAGGCAGAAGATGTTGAGCCATGTCTCTCATTCCAGTCTATCTAATTAACATTGAATATTAACTAAAATGTCAAGTAATCATCTCCAGTAAGTGATATGGAAATGAGTATGCTTCAGCTAGAGAAAACTCATTGGCATTCTTCAATATATTCATACCAATGCTCAAGTGGCTCCATGTTTTCAGGCTTCTTTCTTTCCTCTCTTTTTCTATTCATATTGACAAAACCCTATTCCTGAACATCAGGTCTGAGTTCACCATTATAACAGCTCTAATCCTAATAATCCTATGTTACTGTTCAGTATTTTTTAAAAACAAATTCTCTTATTTTCATTGAGCTTATTCTTTTGGCAAATATATCAGTTATTTGGTATTTAAAAGGTTATCTTGAGCAGTGTTTTGAAAATCTATCTCGTTGGTTTCAACCCAACATCTCATTACAGATTTTCTAAATTTTTTGAGATTCCTGTCATAAATAATATTTATATTGTTTTGTGAGGCATGCAGAACAATTCCTTCAAGATGCTTCTAAGATTTATGTGAAAAAGTGTTAATATTTTATTTGCAATTAGTTAGATTTGTACTTAATTTTCCTGCTCTCTGAGAATTGAATTTAATTCACAAAGTTTCCTTGATTGCACGCTCAGAACTAACCTACAATGAGTTTTTGTTTAGGCTGGACCTCCCTCACAATATCCAGACCTGTTTCTATATCTTAACTGCCAGATCCTATTAAATGTTGTCATTTCAGTGTTATTGGGCCATTTTGTAGGCAGTGTGGTGTAAAACCTTTCAGCTTTCTTTGGGTTTATTAACCTGAGATGAATTCCTAATGTCCATTTTCACCCAGGCTTTAGTGCTGATGTCCACAGGCAAGGAATTTGCAAGTCTGCTCAGTTTTGATGTGAATTGCAAATTCTCAGAAGTGCTTGGAGGAAGAAAGCTCTTCCAGAGAATATTTGTGTTATCTCTTTTCTCCAGGTTCTGCTTTTTAATGTTTGCAGAAGGAACATGAATTCCATTTTGTAGGCAAAGTCTTAATGTCTATATTTGTTATCAATGGCTTTTATGTCCACTTGTTCCTGGAGCCTTTAGGGAGGATGTTGCAAGGGCAAGCACTGGAAATCCCCCAGAATGACAAAATGATGAAAGTGAGATGAGTGTGGGGCTGCCTTCATGGTTTTTATTGTGGAATTTCACAGCAAAAAGCAAAGAAAGGTTGGCTGCACCTAGGGCAGAGAGAGAGAGATGTCAGGCATGAAAAATCCAAGCTCCCTTTGAGCTGAATGTAGGAAAATAATAGAAAAGATAAGTGAAACCTTTAAAAATCACGGGCATAGAAACGTGTTCTTCAAATAGGAATGATTTAATCAGAGTCCTGTGGAAATTCCTACAAGACTCCAGGCAGAAACTTTTCACAGCTATTTCATACAAGCTGCAGGTGTGGAAATGTTTTATTGTCCTGCCTTACCAACCCTTTCTGCCTTCAGAACCACGGGGTAATGGACTGTTGAGTCTCAGCTCCACACAGGGCAAGAAGAGATCTGTAAATACGAATAGATTGAAATTCAGATTGCTGGACATCACTTGCATCCTTGGCCATGGCATCCTCAGCCCTGTACTGCATTTTCAGCACAAATACAGCAGTTCCAGGGTAGGTCTTTCAGAAAGACCAGCAATAAATGTCCAGCTGCAGCTCAAAAAAAAAGGGCACTGCAGAGTTTCAGCAATTCCTTTGACCAAACCAAGCTCCTTTAGGGGTGTGTGTGTTGCCAGCAGACTCCTGAAAAACTTTTGGGTGACTTTAGTTTCTTCATCAAGAACTCAGTTCTGAGATCTTTTACAAGATCAGCCCTTGAAAGACCATTAAATTAACTTTCTGCCTGGATGCAAGGATTACACCCTACAGGAAATGTTTGCTGCAATTTCTTTTTGTGGCATAAAAATTGATGAATTTTCAGAAGTCATTATGTTCATCAAACCCAACCTGTTCTCATTAGAAGTACTCCAAGAAGAGTTGATGTTCATTTGTTTCTGGTGCCATCTGCTTTTACTGCTGCAACAACATTTGTGGGAAATTGAATATGGTAATGCTTTTTTTTCACCCCTTGTGTAACAAAAACTTTTTTTGAAATGCCTCTGTCTGAAAAACAGGCAAAAATAAAGGAGAAAACAAACATGCAAGAAAAAGTTATTTAGCTTTCACTGCTACCAGCTACTCTAAGCAGTTTGAACTGGTTTTGCATTTTATTTCCTAAATATCTTGTAGCAGTCAAAAGTCCATGCTAAAAGTCAAATAACCCATTTTATCACTGTTAGAGTTTCTACTGCCAGTGTCCACGATCACCTCACCTCTTTCAACAGAACAGGATCAAATGGGCTTTGTGAGAATGCAGTTTAAGGGTGAAACTCTCCTTGACTGCTTCCACCTGAATACACATTCAACCTGTTGGAGCTGAACATCAAAGATTTTATTGCAACCTTTCTTTTGGGTTATCAAATGGGGAATTAAAAAACAACAACTGTATTTTTAAAGGTTTCATTATGGACACAGTGCATTCAGTTTGGCTGAACTGTATCAACTTCCTGTAGTAAAGGTAATCATTTAACCCCTAAATATTCTCATTTTCCTTTTCTGAGTAGGTTTTGTTTACTCAAATGAGAGTGAGCTCTTTTGAATTCTCATGGGTTTTATAATTTTCATTCTTGTGCCAACAAGAAAACTGAACAAGGGCAAAATGTCATTGGCTAAATATACTGTGGTGTCAAAAGTTGTGATCAGTAATAAAAAGGAAGGAAGGCAGAGTGTTTATTCTGGAAACAGGATCTATATTTTAATGGGAAAGGTGAATAATAAATACTACTAAAAAATAAAAATAATAATAAAGCTACAAATTAAACACTATCTATGAAAGCCTAAATAGGATAACCTTGCTGTCTGTGACATGGCAAAATGTTTATATCTGAAAATTTACTTTGTTTTAAAATAGGACTCAGCTGGGACACACCATTTTGAGCTCAGAGTTTAGTCAAGCAATTCCACAACATCCCAAAATATTATCCTTCTGTGAACTTTATCTGCTAGCAAACATTTAAATGTCCATAGCTCAAACCCTGATGACTACAGAATGAAATTAAAACTAAATTAACATAAAACATTTTTATAATAACATATTTTTCCCCTCCTTATAACAGAATCACAGAATCATTATTAGAAAGGATTAAATTATATAAATTTGTGCCAAACATGAGGGTCTTTCATTGCTCAAAGAGCCACAGTAGCTTCCCCACATTAATGAATTCCTTTGAGGAATTTACTTTTATCTCTCATAATAAAAGCAGTCATCTAAATCTTTGGCTTTGGGGTTTTCTTTTTAATCATCCCAGCAATATCAAATCATTGTTTTGTCTATCCCACTGTGTCCATTTTATGGATTTGTATAACAAGAAGCTCTGCCAATTCTTTTACTGAGTCTACAATAATAGATCAGGGTGCCCATGTTCTCTTGATGTTGGGCTTTATAAACATAAAACCAAATTGAATATTCTGGAGTCATTCAAAGTTGAATCTCTGCCACTGGGAGAAGAAATGTAAAACCATGAAGCTGGAGTATTTCAGCTGAATAACGTTTCTTAATAAAATGCCAAAATTCATCCTCTGGCTCAGGATATGGAGGTTCCCAATAGTCCTCCTTTCAGCCACTGACATTTTTCATGAAATTCAGAGCTAATTATTACCAATCACAAGGTTGTGTCCAGGTTCTAGGCTGCCTCACAGAGAGGAGAAGCTGAATGGGCAGCTAAAGAACATCTGATATTAGTATGAATAATGATTATGTACTGTGCTGAACCCCAGGGGTCCCAGCCATGGATCAGGATATATTTCCTTGATCTCAAAAGCCAACAAGTTGGATGGGTTCCACAGCTGCAAAACACACATGGAGCATTCACTGCCTGCTTTTTCTAAACTGCTGTCACTCCATTATTCCATATTTGGATAAATAAAATAGATGTCTTTATCAAACAAACAAACAAATCCTTGAAAGGCAGCAAGGTGGATGTTCTGAAAGGCAGACTGTTTCCCTCAAGCAGGTCTTGGAGTCAGTGCACAGATTGGTCTGTGATGCTGTATGAGGGAAGTAGAATTGATGCAGTATGTGAAATATGGGATAAAAATCCCTGCATCAAACCACCTCCAAAGGAAATGCCTCTTTTTAATTTACTCTGCATTGAGTCAATTTACTCTACTCTACTTTGTCTGTTTGAGAAAACCAGCTCAGTCTGGGCAGTTCTGCAGCAAGTGATAACATCCCAACTTTATAATTAATGAAATGTTCTGGACTTTGCTTCAGCATCACCAACAAGGAGGAGGAAAGACAATGATGATACCCCAGCAGCTGCCCAGAGGAAAACAGCCCAACAACACCACCAACACCAGCCACGTGCTGCTTTCTCCTGTTCCTTGGACAGGTTTGTGCTGCTGTGCTCATGAGCAGCCCCTGGCACAGCTCAGGGTGCAAGGAGAGCCCAGCAGGAGCTCCTGGAGCTGTGCTGGACTCAGGGGACTGGGGGCTGATGTGGTTTGTGCAGGCTGCAAACAGAATTGTTGATTATGGCTTGGTGAGGCACAGGGGCTGCCACAAGCCAAGGGAGGTTTTTGGCTCACACCACTGAGCTGAGTTTGGCACTGAAGGATTTTAACCAACTCTCCCTGCTCAAGTTTGCAAAGAGGGTTTGATGATTTTCTTTTTATTTGTTTTCTCTGCCCTCTCTCATGCCTCACATTTTTCTTTTGTCTCCACATTAATTTAACTGCTGCCAGGTTCCTGCATCAGGAGCGTTTTTAATCTTCTCAGAAGTGATGCATAATTTGTGAGACTTTGCAAAAAACACAATATTTTTAATAACTTCTGTTGAATGCAGAGGGCAACGCTTCTATAATTTTGCTTATTGTGTAATAAAACATTACAATGAAAATTCCTTGGCATAAAAATGTAAGAACCTAGTGAGGAGTGCACCAGTCAGATTGACTGTCTCTAACATGTGTTGGTGGTTTTACTTTCAGGCTAGATTCTTTATGCAGGGGTGAGTGGCACCTGAGGAAATCAGGATTCAAATTAAAAATAAATGCAGTCTGATTTCCTAGCCAAAAAAAAAAAAAAAAAGAAAGTACCAAGGAGGTTTTGGGCTCAGACCATACAGGCATTCATTTACCAACTGTTTACTGTTCAGCTCCACTGCCATCTCTCTGCATCGATTTTCTTTCAAAATTACATCCCCCTCACCATTGACAAGTCAATTCCAAACAGCAAATTCTCCTGTCCAAGTCTTCAGTCTATGTTGCTCCTGGGCTTCAGAACTGCCTGCTCTGCTTTAACATGAGGAGCTCAGGGTTTGGCCCTGACAGAGCTCTCTGATTTGCTGATTACCTGGGATGTTTTCTCAACCACCGAGAGAAAAATTAACTCCCCATTCTGACAAGTGGGATGAAATAAATGTGGGCTGGAATTAAATGAGTTTGCTCTCAGCTTTCCCATTTCAAGGCCAATTATGAAAATACAGTTTTTCCTGTGCTGCCAACAGCAGTGTAAATCCCTCCAAAAATTTTTAGGTTGTTTTTCTTCACTCTCATGCCCAAACATAGTTTTTTTTAAAAAGAAATACTTTATGTCAGGTGGGAAATTTCTAAATACTTCACTTTTTTTTTTTCTAGAGACCCCTCAAAAATCTGGACTATTGAAATAATTTTATCCAAAATTTTGTATGTGGACCATGTTTTTTTCTTTGAATTGCTTCTATTTAAATAAGATTGTTGTCAAACAAGTGATGTGTTTCTGGGGATCATTTATTACCCCTGAGTTTTTCAAACAGAAGTGGCTTCAGTTCATGGCTCTACTGGATCTGACAGCAGTGCAGTAGCTGCACTGGATTTTGAGACAAACATTTAACTTCAGCATGTGTTAGATGTGGAATTGTTTCATTTTCTTGAGCTACAATTCCTGTTTGGAATCTCCAGGCTCAGCTCAAGGTGAAGCCACCAGGTCTGAAAGCCCTGTGGGTTGCTGAATAATTCACAGCCACCCCAGCACACCTGAATTTAGGACACACATCTCCCAAACCCAACTCCTCACTGCTTTTCCAGGTGGAAATAATCCATTATCTCTGCCAGTGGAAGAGGTTCCTGGTGCTGTGTGAAATGTCTGCAAAGCCAAATCTCACCTTGGGGATGCTGGAGCAATGTGGCATCCACAGGAGCACCTGCCAAAGGTTTATCTCTGCAGGAAACCAGACAGGACAGCCCTGACCTTCCCCAGGCATCTGGAATTATTCCAGAAGGAATGGAGATTCACTGGTTCAAGCTCCAAAAGACCAGAAGGGTTGCACTGGTGCAGCCAGTGTTAATTTGTCACTGCTCTAGGAATAAAGGAGTGATGATGAGAAGTTGATGAGAAGTTGATGAGAAGTTGTTGAATTCTTTGCCTCCTGCAAGCCAGAGGAAAATGCAGCACAGTGTTTTCTTGAATTTGACATAAGAACTTGGGAGAGTCATTCACCTCAAAAGAAAATGGTACAGAAGTCTGGAGGCAGCTGCTGAGGGCAAAAACAGGAACAAATAGATATGAAAGAATTGCTGGCATGGTTTAAGATCTGCTGGTGAGGAGGTTGGTGCAGACCAGAGAACCAGAGAACTTCATCAGGGGAAAACCCTGAATATTCTGAAAGTGCTGTGAGAAGCAGTGACAAAACAAGCACTACCAACAGGAGTGCACTGCCACAGGGGACTTTCATCTCAGGCTACAAAAGAGATGGGAAACAAATAAATATGATGGCAACACAATCCTTTCCACAAAGACACTTTTTCCTCCAATTAATCTTTTTCAAACTACCACGGATATAAAATACCTGTTTATGTGGAAGTGAGAGGAGGCTCTCTGAGCCCAGAACCAAAGCTTGCAGCAATATTTGACTGGCAGAGCAGGGGAATTGCATGGAAAGCTGAGAAAACTGCTGCAAACTATTCTGGCAGGGAAAGTGGATATTTCAAAACATCTATTCCTTCTGCTGGGTTCTAAGGGACCCTTAAGGAGCTGCAGGGACTCGATGAATGTGTGCTGAGTATTTAAAGATCTGATGAAATGAAATGTCACAGAGAGCTGAGTGCCTTTCCTCTGCAGCCCTGAAGGTTTTATTGCACACTGAGGTGAGGAGTGGAGACAAAACCACATCCTGGAAAGCTCAGCATTCACAGAGGCAGAGTCACAGGAAAACTGGATCAGACAGCAGTGGCTGGGGGGATGTTTGTTGAACACAAAAGCTGCTGGAGATGCTGCCTGTGCCCTGGAGGAGCAGCCATCCATGGGTTAAGCACATGACAAGCACATGGGACAGCCAGACTGTGATTTTTAATTTTTTTTTTTTTTTAATGGATGTGAAAATTTGACTATGTTGAGTAGAAGGCCTTCTGGAAAATCCACCTCAAGGTTAATTCCAGTTGATCCCAGACTTGTTTCTTTCTGGAGAGGTGCACTGCCCAGCACATTTCCATCAGTAATCACAGTGTGCCATTAGACAGCCACAAAGGCACTACACATTTACACTACCCTGCACTACAAATATTTCCTCAATTAAACCTAGTCTCAGTATCAAGTGAACTCATGGTGACCCATCTAAAGCTTTGCCAGAATTTCTAAAACTCTCTTGTCCTCTTGGCACATCCCCAGTGAGTGTGAGCATCCCCTGCTGCAGCCAGAGCAGAATTTCAGCCACAAACCCAGCGCAGGTCTGGGGACCCAAACCCCCAGAGCAGAGGCACATTTTTGATGTGGAGTGCAGGGAACTCCAAAAATTGGGCAGCTGAAGCCAATGGGAACCAACCTGTGCCATGTCCCATCCTCAGGGACATGGCTCACACAGGAGAAGTTCTTATCTATATTTATTTTTCTGTTTTATGGGTTGTTTGGGTGACTTTTGTGCATATGTTTTATTTCCTTTAATTAGAACATTTTAGATTTGGGTCACTTTTATTTTATTTTTAATTATGTTCTTTTGGGCTGGGTTCTGTTGCTTATTTTGAAGCCAGCACAATAACTCACCCTCCTGCTTCCTTGGAGGCTGTGTCTAACAATGCAACTTTGAAGCAGCAGTAGAAAAATGTAAGTTGATTTTAATTCCATATATACATGATCTGAAAGCAACAGGGATGGGATTTGTCTTTCCACTGAGCTCTGCATGTGTGAAAAAATAATTTTTCTTTTCTATGTTAAGAAAGAAAATGAAATCTCAGTGGTTTTAACACTGGCTATGTTGATGCCAGCTTAAGAACACTCCCTTCTTGCAACTCCTTTTATAGAATCTTGTGAATTTTCTGGGGGCAAAAAAAGTTCTGTTGGGGCAAAGGGAATTAAATTTTACAAGCTGGTTATTAATTTTTAAATGCTTTACTTCTGAGTTGTATAAGAACTGAACAGAAAAAAAAAGAAATCCCTTCTTTTCTTTCTTTTGTTATATATTTACTTTTTGTGAAGAAATAAGCACACTCTGCTTTTCCCAACAGTTCTATCCCTCATGCCCTTTCTCTATTTTCTTTAAATAAAGAAATTCTGCTTTATCCTTGTAATTGTGGTTGCTTTTTAGATCACATTGAGCAACCAATTCAGCAGATGCTGAACTTGGTGGAGTTTGATAAAATCAGAAGCTGTGGGGAAAACCAAGGAGAAACAAAAATGAAAACATGAGCTTGCTCAATGGGGAATGAAACTCTTCTAAGAATCCTGAGGAATGGAAAGCAAAGGCAGATTTAATTTTCTGCTTGGAAAACCAAACCCAGTTAATCATCATTTGAAATTATCTTTGTTTATCTGCTTTTTTTTTTCCTTGGAGCAAATTTCATATGTGGTTACAGATGCTTCATATTTCCAAAGTTTCAAAGGTTTGGGTAAATTGATCCTTAACTTTTTTGTTTGTGTGTGGATGTTTCAAGATCTAGAGGTGCAGTAACTGTTCCTATTTAATGTCTGCTTAAAATCTTAGTTTTTGCTGAGTACAATGAAGATGTTGGTCACTTGTGAGCTCAGGTGGTGACAGATTTGTCTGAGATTTAACAGAACCAGGAAATACTCTGCTTGGTTTTGGGGGTTTATTTCTATGGGTTTTTACTCCTGAATCTGTTTTCTGCAACTCTCTTGCCATTGCACTCAGTGTTTCTAGTCTAAAAATTGGTTTTTTTGATATATCAGTTTATGTTTGGATTACACCAGTTAGTGCAATAAAACTTATTTTTCTACAATGTGCTTGTTTTAGCATTCAGAGAATATCTGAGGAGGGAAATAACAATAAAAAAGTTTTCTCCTTCTGTCTTTAACATTCACCTTCAGGTGCCACACCAGGAAATCCAGCCTCCTCTGGCTTTACTCTGGATAAGGCTGTTTGAATAGAAATTAATGTAATTAGCTCCAGATTTCAAAATATGAACATGTGGAAGTGTTTGTGCACCCTCCACATGAGTGTTGCTGGAGAACACAGGCATTAGAGGATGCTGAGATAATTTCCACTCACAAAGGAAAATGTTCAGGGACTGAAAATAAATGAAAGCTAGGTCTGTAAAATTGTCCTAAATGGGGGGAATCTCACAGTAGAATAAAACCATTATGCTGAAATGGAAAGAATCCAGCTCAATGGGGGCAGCATTAATTGATTCACAAACAAGTCAAGCTCTGAGTGTCTTCCCTGGAGTGCAGGTGAAGCCATGGAGACCCTGGGCAGGTTCAAAGGACTGCTCTGCACACTTTGGTGGAAATGTGTGGGTTCAGAGCTGCTCTTGGTTTGAGTGTGAAGAATAATTCTGTGTATGAGCAGTGCCATGGCAGAGATCCCAACCTCCTGCACAGCCCTGAGCCACCAGCCAGCTCAGCCTGGTCACAAAGCAGCACATTTATTGTTTCAATCTGCTTTGTATTTTCCTCCTTTTGTTTCCCCACCCTTTCTGGACCTTTTTTCCCTAGGATTTTCAAAACTGACCCCCTGATTTTGCACCCTAATGGATGATCCAAGCTCTTCTGGGTGTCTTTTACCTCACATGAAGCTCTAGTTTCAGGGGGTTGCACAGAAATTATCCTGTGTAGAGCACACAGCATCTTGGGCACTAAAATCCTGAATCCTGGCTGTGGCAGCCAGGAATAATTAGAGTAGATGTGCAATAATAGCTATTACATACTTGTTTTGGTTCTAATCAAAATATTAGCACAGATAACAGATTCAATGAAAAAAAAAGGAGAAATAATGGGCTGAGAGAAGAGCTGGCTTCTATCACAGGACTTAATGGTTAACACATTTTATTAGAAGCCAAATAAAGTTAAATCAGTCTAATATTATGAGTGTTACACATGACTGGGGATAAGAATTCCTCTGGTGTGAGGCCAAGTATCAGTTAGAGGAACATTGAATAATTTCTGCTGTTCATGGTCTGGCCAGAGCCACTGGCAGGGGAGAGCTGGGCAGCTCCATACCTGGGAAGAAGCAGATGATGGCTGGATTGGCCATGGCTTGGAAGTTAAAAAATAAATTCACAATGCAGGTAAAAAGAGATTTCCATTCTGTTTTCATTCTGCATGCCCTTTTGGAAGGTTAAAACTGGCTAAACTGACATCATGGGTCGGAAAAAGTAACTTTTTAGAAGGTGGTTTCCAAATGTAAAACTAACCCTGACTGCTGCCCAGAGCTCTTTATTGTGAGTTACTCAGGTGTTTTAGCAACAGAAGTCTTTGTAATGCCAAGTAGGTCAGTTCAAATAAAATACTGGGATGAAAGATGGGAAATGGCAGAAAATGGTGCTCTGTGCCCTCATGTACCTGCTTCCCTTTGGCTGCTCTGGAACCTGCCTGCTTATTCAGCAGTTTGCTTCTGGTGCTGATTTCCAGTTTTGTCCTACCAGAAATTTCCATTTCCTTTCTCACTGGGAAGTTTTTGCCTTTCTGATTGTTATCCAATAACCCTCCTGGGCTGGCTGGAAAGTGCAGGTAATGTGATTACTTTGTTGTGTTATTTCAAAGCATAAATAAATGGAAAGCTTTTGAAAGCCTAGAGTTGCACTTTGACATCTTCGTAAATACTGGCCTGTGTCACCCCTTAATACAAACCAAAAAATAGGAGCAAACCAAAGTTGTTTCTGTTTTGTGTTAAGGGGAAAGATCTGATTTAGGGCAGAGTTTTTCTGTTGTCCTGTGAGAAGGATGAGAGACTTTGCTGGAAAAAATCCTCAGCCAAAGTGAAGAGTCACAGCAATGGGATGTTACAGCTCAGTGTCTGTCTGCAGTACATGTGAGAAATAAAGAATGGCCAGGATGGTTATTTAATTGACAGGATTATGCAGAGAAGAGAATAAATACATTCACTGTGTGATAATTTGATATCTTTAGAAGAAATAAACAGAAAAGCTTTATTGCTACATATTCCTTTTGCTGTTTTAAGAGCTGGTTGTGGCTCAGATTCCCACAAATCCTCCAGGAATCCCTTGCACAAAGCAAGTGATGCCAATCTTGTTCCCAAGCTGAGAACCAACAAAATAAGCAGTGGATGGTGAAAATGTGTGTATGATTTGCCTGGATGAACCTGGGAATACTGCAGCAGAGGTTCCTGGTGGAAATAGGGAATGCAAGAAATTAGAGGGGGAAAAAAAAGACCAGTTCTTCATGACTTATTTAAACCTTTTCCCCAGTGTTTGTCATGGAAAGTTACTCTGAATGCAGAGTGGAAAATATTGTTCTCCCAGCCATGTTAAACAGATTAAGTTCTAAGGTATTAAAATGCAGAGCAAACACTTCCAGCCTCTCCAATGAAGCTGTGCTAACACGATTTTTTGGAGGCTGGGGGTTTGTACACCATCTGCCCTGCATTATCAACAGGCAGTGTTCTATGTGGATCACGAAAGAGCTGAGTATTAAAGCTGAGATTTAGCCTGGGTAATCCTATTTAAACTCCTTTGGAAGTTTTATTGTTCAGTTCATAAGCATAAGTTCAGGAAAACTGCAGGGTTTTAACCACTACACAAAGTGAAGAATCCTAATAAATGAAAGATTCAGGTTTGTTCGTTTACAGCTCTACATCAAATCTTTATAGCTCAGAAAAGTAGATTTCTTCAGTGGTTTTCCAGATTTAATGAGTGTTATTTTTTTTGATACAAGTGTCTCTATTGCTGTAGATGTTGGGTGCTCAACAGACCCTCTAAGTCATGGTCTAGGCAGGACAAATGAATTTGAAAATGTTGACACAAGTGCCTGGCTGAAGGGCTCAGAAAAACCTCACAGCACAGCAGGGAAATGAGCACAGATTTCCAAGCACTTTCCCTCCTGCTTTCAGGACAGAGTAATTTTTAATTTGTGAAATAAAAAACTAGTCAAAAACATTGACTAACATCTGGTTGTAAACCAAAAGGATATGAATAGTTTGGATAAATAAAAACCATTCATTTTTATTCAAGCCATCTTTCCCTTCCTTGTACTTCTTCATTGAATGTCAAATTTTCTTTTCCATTTTTTCTCATGCCACAATCTCTTTTTCACCTTTCAGTCTGCTGTCTCATACCCATCTCTTTAGTTAACACACTGGACTCTTCTACTACCTAAGTTTCCCAGTTGCTGCTCTGATCTGCTCTTTCACACCAGCTACCCTCTAAACTCAGAATTAATTTTCTAAATCTCTGCTATCTATCACTAGAGTGTTAAACAGACAAGCTCTAATTCCACCTGCTGCTGCTTTCATCAATTAAATTTCATTTTCAGTGACAAAGAGGAAAGATGCCAAGTTTTATGGTAATTCCCATCAACCACTAATTTGAACCTGTCAGTGTAGCAGCACATATTGACAAAGATTTACTCCAGGGAAAATCTTTGTCTGCTTTTGTGCTGAGGACAAGAGATGACAAACAATAATGAACTGTGCAATGTTGTCAAGAGCAGTCACGGAAGATCATCTGTTAATTGTTTCCTTCTAGTACCTTCTGGAAAGCTCTTCATTTTCTGCCAGACAACTGGTTGGAATTGGCTGCTGGGTGGAAACAACATCCAGATATCTGTGCAGAAACAACATTTTGATATCTGTGCAGAAAGACCCCGATTAGGAAATGTAAGATGCCATATGTATGGGTAAGTATATATTAATGTACTCTAGGACAGCCAGGTGAATGGAAAGTGTGGTGAAATATTCAAAATAACAAAAGAAAGATTGTTCTGTTCTGGTGTCTGACCTCTTCAACTGGCCAAAAGATTCCTTGTATGAACTTTTCTAATAATATTGCATAAGATAGCCAAGGTGTTGTAGGAGATTATGGGCAGGACAGGAGGAGGGAATGTCAGGGCAGCTCTCCTGCCCTGCTGCAGTGCTGCTCCCCAGTGCCATGGAAATGGAAATCCTCCCAGTCCTCAGCGGTGGGAATCCAATCCTCCAGCAGCCAGGAATGCTCACAGAACTCTGGAGTATTTATATATATATATATATATATATATATATATATATATATATATATATATATATATATATATATATATATATATATATATATAATAGCTGTGGCTATAAAGTACCTGACTGTCCTTAGAACTGCAGCAAAGATTCTCTTTTCAATCAAAACAATTAGCAGGAAAAGCCATGAATCACTGCAGCACAAAAGTTTGTCACCCATCCTAATTACTTTCCATTAAAAGTCCAAATGGTCCTGTCAGAGGGGTACAAAATGATGGTGCAAGAGCTCCAGGCAGCGATTTGTGGCTGGCTGTTCAAACACACACTGATATAATGAGATATAACTTGTCTCACAAGTTTTTCTTTTGCTGTAGGAAGGTGTGTGCTCTTGGATTCCATCCATGCACAGCCCCAGCTCTTGCTTTCTGTGCTTGTAATGAATCACATTTGTACCTGAAAGCTGGAGCTCTATGTTTGGAGTGAAAGCTCCTTGTCATTAACAAAAGCTGCATCTGGGAGAAAATGAGCTGTAGAAATGCAATGACAAATAATATTGTGAAAATCTCCGGATGTCTGTGTGTATGAAACACTGAATTTGGCTTGTTCAGAAAGGGAAAAGCTCTTTGTCAGTGCTTCCCAGACATCCAGACAAATGGGACTTCTTCTGAAAAGCATATTTACTGCACAATGACAAGGGGCAGGTAAATGCAATAATTGGCCACTGGAATGGCTTCCCTGCCATAGTCAGCTCACAGGAAGGGAAATCTTCCAAATGCAATTAAAATATCAAAGTTAGCTTGGGATGAGTTGATGGCTTTGCAGAGCCAGGGAGCTGAGGGACAGCAGTGATGGGAAATGATTACATTTTACTGGGCTGTGTGTGAACTGGGGCTGGCTGAAGCTGAGCAGGGGGAGACTGCAGGCTGGGAACACCCTGGAGCTCAATCACAGAAAGGAATTTTCTGGGAATTCTGGAAAATGTGTCTCGTGGCATCCTTCTCATGGGGCTGCCTGGGAGGGAAGGAAGGCCAGAGGCAATCCTTGTGCCCTCACCTCCCAAAATTTCCATGGGGTGCTGATGCCCAAAATCCAGAGAGGGGATATTTATTAATCCACTCTGCCACCCTGGAAGAGTGGGATTACAGGAAACACTGCTTCTCATCCAATTTCAATTGTGGAATTATTGGGATTACAGAAACACTGCTAAAATCTCTTTCCAGCTGAATCCCTGCTCCACCCCATGTGAGCTGTGAACATTGGGCTGAGATGAGCTGGGATCTCTGAAATGCAGAGGAGAATTCTCCTAGAGGAAATGAGCCATCACAGGAAAATCTGTGATACCTAGGGAACAAATATACCAAAACACTAATCATGCATTTTAATGGATTGTCTTCTTTATTTTTTTAAACAGGTGCCTGCAGGAGATTCAGGAATTCAGGAGAGAGTGGGATCTTTAATGTAACATTAAATTCTCCCATGACTGCCACTTTCCTTTTTAGATTTTCCTGATAAACAGTCAATTAACTTATATTGCCTGTAAACAATACTTTAGATGAGTCCATCAGTTTAGTTGCTTTGAAGGATTTAAACTAAGAAAAAATTTTAAAAACCCAAAAACAACACATTTATATATATATATGTATATAAAATGAACTTAAACCCAGAAACCTTATTCATAATGAATCTACAGCCATCTGTGGGTTATTTTTGGGTGTGTTGCTAATCACTCCCATTATTTAGTTGTTGAAGAATCTCTCCTTGCAGAGGTGTGTGTGCCTGAGGACTGTGAAGGTGACAAACACCTTCTGACAGGCTGCTCTGCAAGCATGAACACAAAATATGGCTCTGCTTCACACCCCTTGTTGAATGCATTGGATATTGCAGCCACAAAGTAACTCTTGCATTCTTTTGCTATTGATTTTAACAAGTAAATAAGTCATCAAATAATTATATTTACAGTTCTGAATCTGTGTGCCCCTGATTATAAAACCCCTCAGCACAGCATGTCTTTACCTGCTTGTGTCAATTCTGGTTTCCATCATACACCAGCATGTTTAAATTCAAGGTATCCTGAAAATCTTCTCTGTGTCAGGAATTAGCTGTTAATGATCAATGGCTGTTAATTAAAACACAGCTTCCTCTTTGTCCCTTTACTTCAAGTTTCATACCTGATTTAATACATGATTGCTCTGTGAAAGAACAGACTGTTTGCATTGTTTAAACCTATTTTCACAAAGAAGTGACTAGCAAAAGTAGAGTTTAAATAAGCAAAACACAGTAGTTAAACATGCTAAAAATAATGAAATATCTTTTAAACCTGAAGGTATATTATTTTATGTCCTTGGCACTGTGTGGTAGTCACAACCAATTGCATGGGACTTCTGCTCTCAACACTTTCTGATTTTGGAATAACACCACTGTAGTACCTCGTTTCTTATTAGCACCAGTGAAAGATGAGACATGTTTTGCTTTTTATTTATTCTATCATTTACTGCTTACTTACAGCAACTCCACACATTAATTTGAAAATGAGATTATTCATACATTTTATTGCAGGTCGTAAAATGACAGCCAGAGCAAGGGGTGCTGGCAGGCAGGCAAGAAATGCAAGTTTTGCTAACTGGGAATTATCAGAGAGTTGATTTTAAGGTAATGGAGAGGGGCAATGTGTGAAAATAGAAATAAAATAGGAGAAATGATGTCTTTGTAAAACCAAAATCCATTATCAGCCTTCAGGAAAATTCTCCTATTGAGTTAAATGTCAAGGTTTCTCACTTTCTTAGTCTGAAGAGAGTCAAAGTGATAAATAATCTCCATCCTTCTATAAAATATAGTGCAACACACTCTGTCCTTCCAATCCAAGTTTTTGATATTCTTTCCTCTGCTTGAGTACTTCTTGTTGGTTTACTTTCCAATTCTCTTTTTTGGTCTCATTTTCCCCTCAGGACATTTTTGGTCTTGTGTACACTTTGTTATTTCATCATTTTTTCACAATCTTTTGAGTACATGGATTTCTCTTGTGTTTTTGATCTTTGCACAGCTACTTTTCTTTCCAGGTATTTCCTTTTCATTCTTTAATGAGAATTTTTGTTTCAGGTCTAGATTCCTTTCCTTTTTCTCTCTGCATTCTAGTAAGGATGTTTTTGTCCATGTAGCTTTTATTTCTCTCACCTTCTTACTCTAGGATGTCCCTTTTGTCCTTTTTTTTTTCTTCCCCATGTGGTTAATTTTGTTTTGTCCAACTTACCTCCTTTAAATGCACTTGGGTAACTCCAATGTTCTTTCATTATGCATCAGGGTCATCTTAGATAGAATTGCATTCAATAACTAAAAGATTCCTAAAGATTATTTTGAATTCCACCTCCTTTTCCTACCTTCTGTTCTTCTGTTCATCTTCCTAACAAGGAATGAGTATTTCCTATCCAAAGGCTCCTTTGGCATCCTCAGAATCTAAAGCTTCACCTCAAAGCTGAGACAATCAAAGGGAGACACCTGTGTGACATCTGGTTTAGGGCACTCCTGAGATTAAGGCTCTAAATTATCCTGGGAGGAGGAAAAAATAAGGGAAAACAAAGTGTGGAAATTGTGGGCAAAATGACACTTGTCCTGTGTTTTGTAAATCAGTGAGGGTCTGTGAGCCAACAGCCTGGAGCAAACCATGGCAGGTGCAGAGTGTAGGAGAAATCATTCAGTGTGTTGGTCTTCATTCTAAAAAGAACAGTGTGTCTTGGAGATAAATCCAGGTTTCTCCTGCCTGCTGTAAAATCAGACTGATAAATAAGGTATAACAAAGGGAATTTAATGATCCAGATTCAGATTTGATACCCTAAAATCAAAGAAGCAGTTTTGGTCTGATCTCTAAGAAGTGACTACATCATTGTTTTGGCTTCCATGCAATGTATTCAAATATGATAACAGTTCTGATACTGGCTGATTAATTAATTTTTTTTTTCTTGAAATTTCATTATGAGATTCTTGGTTTAGAGTTCTCGACCTGCTTCAGAAATACCAATTTAGGCTGTGCAATGGTTCTGGTGATCAGCTTTCCTTAGCTAACCTGTGTGACTATGAGAAGGAACAAGGTGGAGTGGCTTTTCTCTTTATTTTATGTCACTGGGGCATCAGCCAGCCCATCCACTGTTATTTAAACTGTGACATGGCTGTGTCTTTCCTTTGTGGCCAGATTTTCATGTTGGACAAGCTGCCACAGGAATTCTCTGCTTAGCCCACAGCTGAGCCCAGTTCTAAAACTGGCAGAGGCTGCTGGACTTGAGCTTGTGGCTGCCTGAAAATCGCAGTCCTCAAGCCCCTTGATACCTCCCACATTGTTTATTCAAATTCAGCCACTCTTGTTGTGTACAGGAGAGCACATCTGATAGCTCTCACTACTGTATAGTCTAAGATTCCTGATTTAAGTCAGGATGGAAAAATGCAGAGTTGAGCATCCCACTGGGAGGTTCAGTGTCCTATTGAGTGCAACAGGGCTGAAATTGCACAGAAAATCCATTTACAGTCAGGTAAACACAAAGATCTGTGATGGCTTTTTTGTTGTTGTTGTTTTTGTTTTGTTTTTGTTGTTGCTTTTGCAAACTTCAGTGAGAATTACTGAAAACATCTTCAAACACAACATTTGGGGATTTAACTTGCAGGAATTTTAGCTGGTTCTGACAATGAAATGTAGTGGGAGCTGAAAGTCCTCCATGCTAGTCAGTTCTGTGAAACTCTTCTGAAGTGCAATTTCTCCTAGGATTATTATTCTATTGCTCTCTAGCAAGTATTTCAGCATATTTGGTACTTAATCTTCTGTGTCAGTGGTGAAATTGTAGCTTCTATATTGCCTTGGGGCTATTTTTTAATATTTCTGTCTTTATGATATCTACTCATCAGGGCTTTTGTCTGAAAATTAAGGCAGCATTTAGATAAGTATTACCACATTCTTAAAATGAGAGAAAATAAAGATACAGTCAGTGCCAATTTCCCCAAGGTCAGGAAGCAAGTGAGCATATGGGGGGTAGGGAAGCACTTAAAAAACCAAGAAAAAAAAATCAAAAGAATCCCTACAGGTGAATTTAGATTGTTCTGTTAAAATTACAAATTGGCAGCATCACTAATGCCATTTAGCCTCTCTGAAAAAGGCCACTAATGGTATCACTCACTGAAAGCTGACAGGTACCCTTTGAGCCTGACCTTTTGTTAAACCAATTCTCCCAAACTTAGACTGCAATGCATCAACATTTCCCATTTCAGAGATGTTGATGTAGAGCAAATAGTCCAGAAAATTAATAAGAGTGGAAGAATGTCCCCTAGAAAAAAGAAAACTTTCTATGGTGGCTGCTCAGGCAGGTCAACGTGATCATTTCAGCTCAGGGGAGTGAGCTTGTGGAGCAACTCCATTTGTTGGGCTGCATGGACAGGCATGCAAAATAATGTCTGTAAACACTCACAGGCTGAGCTTGAACTAAAATTGCAGCAGAGGAATCAGTGGCATGAGCTTTGTTAATTAGAGAATGCAATGAGTGCTGACAAACAATATCGACTTCTGTTGTGTTTGGAACCAAGACATTTCATTAGGTGCTAACAATTAATGATTGGAATAATTGGCTTGAGAGAAGAAAGAGATCAGTATGGATACAAAGAATTGTGCTGGTGCTAGCCCTGTAAAACTGCAGAAAATAAAGCCAGGCCTTGAGAAAGTCAGACCTAGAAAGGCAAAACTCCCAGTCCAGCACGGTCTATTAGAGTTACCTGTGTGAGGTCACAGGTTAATGCAAGAGACATTCTGGAGAAGTTGGATCTGTAACAATCTCCAAGTAATTTACTGCCTGAATGCCTTTATGTAATTTATTACAGTCACAGGGCTGCTGCTAAGGGCTGCTCAGGATCCTCACAGGTTTCACTTCTCCCTATGAAACCCTTGCAAACAGAGCAGTGAGCATTGATTTTGTTAGAGCATCTCATTTTAGGATGATGATCATGTTACATAATGTAAACTGTGCTTATCAGAATCCCATAACCTATATTTTTCATTGTCTTTGTCTAGTTTATCATTCTTTTCCATGTTTTTATAATGCTGTTGTACAGCCCAGGCATGCTCAGACAGACACATCTGGAGAACACTTCCATTCTTTGTGCCAAGCACATTATCAGTTATTAAATCTTTCCAAATCTCCCTGCTTCACAATGAAATCAGGAGAGTTCAAGTTATGCTTTTATAACTCTATTAAGTTGAAGACTGTAATTCTTGTGAAAAAAGATATTAACTGAGGCAATTTATCATGGAGTCTGAGGAGTAATCAGCTTCTCTGAGAACAGCTATAAATACAGGATTGCAGACTGTACAAAAAGGAGATTTTTTGGGAACATTTAAAACCATGGGGAGTGAAGGGCAAACATCAGGAGGTGCCTCCTTCAGCTGCTGCTGCTGCTCCAGGTTCTCCAGGCTTTTCTGCACCTCTCCTGTGTGTCTTTTACCTGGGGGACTTCATTTCTCCCACACCTCTGCTCCTGACTTTTTTTTTTTTATGGTTTCTGATCAATAACAAGGAGTGTATAACTTTCTTTTAGCTGTATTACACTATGGCTCACGACATGAAAACTCAGTGTTCAGAGCAATGTCTGATTTCAGCTGCTTGGGCTATTTTCTGTTCTCCTGTTCTGCAGTTCACTTTTGCTTGGCTGAGATGTTATATTTTATTTTATGCTCCAGCACGGTCCAAGTTAACAATATATATCTTTATTCCATTCTGCCCTTTGCAGTTTCAGCTTTAATTCTGAAAATTTGGCCTGGAAGCTTCAAGAGAGATAAAGAAAAGAGCCCCCAACATCAAAGAAGTGGTAGAAGATGAAAGGAAACTAGAGAATGCCTTTAGGGATTAACAAAGATTCTTGAGGAAAAAGGCCCTGAATACCCAGTCTGTCACAATCAAACCATGGAGAAAAACCCTGTGAAAAAAGCAGAATTATATGTGGAAGGATGACTGCAATTACTAAGGGAAAAACTGAATTTCTGAAGGTGGTGTGAGAGAGAGAAAAAAAGAGAGAGAGAATATATAGGACAAAAAATTGGGGTTTGCCATCATCCCATAGGTGAAAACTGAAACAGTGACATTCAGTGACCCTCTGCTAGAGGATTCATTACTTAAACTCTCTTGAGACAAAATGTAAAATAGTTCCTGTTCCTCATCACCCCTGTGAATTGAAGCAAAGGGAGTGAGATTCCATTTCTAATATGCTCTGGCTGTGCCTGGAAAAGTTTCTGTTATTGTTTCTGTAAGAGATGTAGCAGAGTTGTGTGAGCAAATGTTTCACTTAAAATGTGGGTAATAACAAATCACACCACAAATAATAAGGAAATTCTGGCTGCAATAAATCATCTTTGCAAACAGTGTGCTTAGATAACAAGCACATGAAAATACCAATATAGAGCCCATTACTGTATGGAAATTCTTCCTGCTGAACTTAGATTTCCTACAAGCTATGGAACAGGAATAAATACCTGCTGCCAAATTCTGTGTCATTATTACATCTTCCTCTGGCCTGTAGTTAGAGAAACTACTCTTAGGAGTGGGTGGCTACAACCTGTTGTGTTTTGCTGGAAGTGTAGGCTCTAAAAATTTTGCCATGTGTCAGCTGAGAGCATCCTCTGGCTCACTGAGCCACTGAGGCAGCAGGAGCTGAGTAAGAGTTAAACAGGTTTGTATTGCTGGAATGCCTCTGAGTTTTAGGCCATTTGTTTCTTGCCTTGTTGGACCACCCCAGAATTTTCACATCTGAATCCCTCAGTTTGTTTTTTAAAAGGAGGTTACGTCCAATCAAGGACTCTTTTCCAACAGTGAATACATGCAAAGGACTTAGGCTACCTAAAACATGCAGCTACTGCTTTTAATAATTTGCTGTGTGCAGTGTGTTGTGAGTCTATGAACAATTCAGTGTTTCGTGTGCTTTCAATCACAGAAAACATTATATTTGTTTTATTCTGTCCAGTGCTAATAATTAACCCTTTTCTACATCTCACAGTCAGGGCATCCAAGGGAAGGAGCTCTACCTAAGTTAGCAATGAAGTATTTTATTGAAAATTACCCTGCAATGAGCTGAGCCTGCAGCAAGTCAGTCTTGGGTGTGTGTGAAAAGATTCAGCCTGGGCCGGACTGGTCTGCTAAGTGGGGTGAGAAAATGATGGAAGGGAGTACAGTGGCAGAACATTTTGTGTAGCTGGATAAGGAGGAGATAGGGGGCTGTTGGATTAGGAAGATTTTGGCAGAGAACAAGCACTAAGAACAGCCTCATAAAAATCAGTTTTAGGAATTATTTAAAGGAAATACCAAAGCAATCCAAAATACACTCTTCATGGGTCATTACATTACAGTAAAAACATTAGTCCTGCACAGATCATTATTTTATCATTAGCTTAATGTCATCACTTAATGAAGATACATCCCTGCATCTCTCAGATGAGATTCACTGGGCTGCCCACACCCACAGATAACAGATGCAATTAAAATGTTGCCAAAGTCATCATCCTTGTGACAAAGCTTTGGAAGTGTCTTTGTGGTGGTGGAAAATAGTTTTAATTTTATCCACATGGGTGTTTGTTTCCCACTACCCCTAATTTTGCCCATAGCATCAAGATAGAAAACCTCCTATTATAAATGATTTATGATCTTGCAGTATTACCCCTTTCTCTTTCCATATTTCAGGAAGGTGTGTGTATCATGTCCCTGATAAGGGGGAAATTAAATAGAAAATGAATAAACATCCAAACTATGATAGCCCTCTAGTGAAATCATTATGCTAATTTTTAATTATTTTTTTCACTTTGAAACCCCTTGGGACTACAATTTGTTTCAACAGCAGCTGTATCAGATTAAAAAACCCAAAGCACTCCTAACCAATTCTGCAAACTGAAGATTTAGCATCTTTCTAACAGCACTGTACATTTTTATCAAAGAACTAAGTTCAATCCTATTACATTTTATTATAGGGAGGTTGTGATTCATAGTGGAAGATGTACAAATTAATTACTCACTCCTTGGGATTGGATATAAGATTTCCTTTCATTATTCAAAGAAAGGATACTCCCAATGAACTGGTTAATGTTTGCTCAGTTGTTGATAGCACAGAGTGGCACTGGTGCAGCATCCCTGGAAGACAGGGAGCATCAGAGCAGCTCCTGCATGTCTGATACCATTTCAGGCACCACAAAGAGCCCTGAGGCAGATTTTATAAAGCAATGTCAGCTGTAACAAATCCCCCCCACTTCCCAGCCTGCCCCACGAATTTCTGCCTAGCCAGTAGAATAAAATAAAATAAGCATTAAAAAAAGTTTCAGCTCAGTTTGACTCTGAATTGTTTCAGAAATCAGAATCTGCTGTTTGATTTTCAAATTAGACTTCTCTTGAATATTCAAATTGAGATGAAATCACAACAGATACAAACTCAAGACACTGTGCATCACCCATGGGCTTTTGCCAATGTTTTGAATTCTATTTTCACCTGTTAGTCTTTTTTCTCATGTTGTCCCTTCTGCAAAGGAGTTCATGATTCTGGATTCATGTTTTTGGATGGTGTCCTACATAAAGGTCAGTTTATCTTTTAGAAGCATTCTCAAAAGTTTTCAGGACATAAGTTTCCTGGTCTTTCATTTAGGACCCACTGGACATCATGGAATGAAATCAAAGGTTTTAAATTCCTGCTCCCTATATGTAAATACTCTGAGCCACCATTTAAAACTGAACCCTTGATGATTGTTCAGCAAAAGTCAGACACTGAGTATGTGCTGTCCTTAGCTTGGGATTGAACAGGATCTTCTCCCATCTCTACCAGTGCTTCCAGCACAAATCTGTGACTGGACAGAGCACAGCAGCTCCAAGGCACTGCCAGATTGTCAGTGCAGCATCTTCAGAAGGAACAGACTGCAAAAAAAAACTTCAACCAAGCAGTTTAATAAAGAACTGTGTGCTGCTTGGGGATGTACAACTGTTCTTTTCATGGAGGTTATGAAGCATTTCTAGGGAATGTACAAATCTGCTTGGACATCGTTGCTCATCCCATACAGAACAAAATTTGAGGTTTTGGAGCTGTCAGTTGAGAGAGCTGCTCCTTGAGCTGTTTGCAGGAGAGGAAATGGAGATGAGGGCTTCATATACCACCCCTGTGCAGAGTGTACATTATCATCCATGAATAATTCATCAGCATCATCTCTCTCTTCTGTTCCCTGTTTGCACAGGGACTGTCTGCAGTCACTGTTCCCTGGACCTTTCCAGTGCCTCCTGCCCTCAGTGCAGGAGACAAATCATGTCCTGAGACTTTTAGCAGCTCATCTCAGAAACAAAAAGAGAGGATGTTTATTGACAGTATTATTATGAGTAAATAAATTTTATTCCTAGTGTTCTTCCTAATTTAAGTTGTTGGATTTTATTACTTTGTTGAGATGCTTGCCACACAGCCAGGACTACTGAATCTCCAGACTGGCAGATGTTTCTCCTCATTAACCCAGCTTTCAGCAAGGAAGGAAGCCAATGTTTTTCAGGCTTGTATATTGAAGATCTATAAATGGCCAGTGTGTGTATTTAGACAGGACAGTCTTTCCCAAAGACATTAAGCAAATCAGCATCTTCTAGTTGGTGGGAAAAACCAGGTCATTTGAACTGGGCAATCAGGTGTGGATTCCAGCACTTAGCTGCTCTGAATTGGTAGCAAAAGGTGGAGGAAAAGATAACAGAGAAACAAACTCACCTGGGTGCACCCTCTGCCAGCACAAGCACCAGGGGATCCTGGTCAGCCTCACCTGCAAGGTTTGCTTGGGCTGAAATCCCTGCCTGGGCTGACAGCTCTGAGTTGGACAAAGTCATGGTCCTGCAGGTTCCTGTGTTGCAATGAAAAGCAGCAGTTCTGAATAGTTCCATCCTCCCCTTTTTAAGTTCAGAAAATTACATGGACTAGAAATTAATATGCTGTTAACAAACTTTATGCCTGAATTTGCTTGAAAATCACAACAAGAGCATTGTGCACCAGCTGAATTTCTATTAGCATATTAAAGCAACCTCAGTGAGCTGTACAGCAATGTACTGAAATTAAGGTCAACTTAGCTGCTTAACCAAAATTTTGTATTCTACCAACAATGTGTCTGACTGGATTTCTATTGAGGGCAACTTGGGAGCAACTACTCCTCAGGTATAGTAATAAATGTAAATGCAGTGCAAAACTTCTCTTGGAATCTTGAAACTGAGTCAGTTTTCCAAGAAGTTTAAAAATCTGCAGTGAGAATTCTAGTTTTATTTATTGTTTTAAGACCATCAGTAAGAGTCTTGAAAGATTTTGGTACTGTCTGTTGGTAGTTCTTAGCACCTTCTGTAATTTATTCCTCAGTGTAATCCAGTGTCATCATTCTGAGGAGAGAAGCAGGCTTTTGGAAGAAAACTGGGATGTTTCAACTAAATTTGCCAGCTCTGTAGTGAAATTAAAAACCTTTTACACAACGTGAGGGAAGGCAAGGGCAGTGTTTGCACTGGTGAGCACACCTATATCCCTAAAAAAGCCAGTAAGGAAGGAAAATTCAGCAAACTAATCTGTAATTTAGAGAAAACATCAGGGTTTAAGCGAGGCTCATCTAAAAAGATAATCCTGTGCTCACTGCAGGTGCTTAAGAAATGACAAGACAAGCCTGAGTGCTCAGGGGATTCTTCTAGGGAAATAAGGATTTTGAGAACACTTGGAAAACAAAAGGAGAGTTTTTATTCTGGTCCAGTCAAGGACTGAATGGCACTGTGCCTCACAACAGTGGAAATTCAGGTTTTTATTTAAAGGAGGTTGGAGGATTGGCTGTAATCTTCAGTGGCACCTTGAGCTCTGCCCGCAGGGAGAAAATGTCTCATTGAGCAAATGCCCTTGAAAAGGGTTTGCTTTCCAGGTAAAAAAGATTTGTGTTTTTAAAGATAGACAAGCTTAGGAAGCTCAGGATTTCTTGCAGTTCTCCAGTGGTGTAACTGGAGTAAGAGAGAAGGCTAAAAACACTCCTTAAAGTCTGTCTCCATCCCAAAAGGATGCCTGGCAAAGTGAGGCATTTGCAGCCCTTCCTAAACGAAAATGTGCTGGGGAAATCCATTTTAAAGGATATTGGAGTCTGGGGGTTCTCTGCTTCCTGCTCCAGGAAATGTTTAATGGGGTTTGCCAAGTGTGGCAGACATCACTCAAGCCCACAAGGGGCTGTGGTTGGGAAAGGCTGGGTTTCACTTTTTGCCCATTCTGGAATCTTAAAGCTGGCATCCCCAAAACCTGAGCAGATTCTGCCTGCTGAAATGCCACCATGGTTTCTCCTCTCCACTTTCACAACAATTTATCCCTCACATACCAGCAGAGCTGCTTTCCTTTCAGTAGAGGAGCATCATTTCCCACTATGGAAGTATCATTTCATCAAATGCTGTCTGGCTGAAAACAGCCATGATGTGCATTATTATTACAGGAGTAATATTAATAAAGATTTTCAGGGTACTGTTACAGGGAGCTGCTGTTTTCTTCCTCTGCCTGACCATTTTGGTGAGAGGACATGCCTTTCTTTCTGCAATTTTATTTCTTGCACACTTCAGGGTCTGCAGAATTAGGTGCTTGGGACAATATTAGAATGAGACTGCCTGAGATAATTCATGCCCTGAAGCCTTTGCTGGATATTTTTCCATCATTTCCAAGAAAACTCTCTTCTGATTTGCTGAGAGATGTTTATTTTGCATTCAGAATGAAATCTGGAGTCTCTGTTTTTCTGATTTGAGCCTATTTGATCTCCAGCCTGAGGGAGCTGAGTCCCTGTGACTTGGGAAGGAGACAGAGCAGATCCCACCATCCCTCTTGGACTTCAAACCTGTGGGAGGAACAGGAGCAATTCCATGAAACTGCTGCTTGCCTTTTAAAAAAGCAGCTATTTTAAAACCTAAGTTGAAAGGCTTAACAAAAGTTAAAGGCTTAACAAAAAAAAAGTTACCTATGCAACAGAGAAAATGAATTAAAACTCATTAATATAAAATTAATATGTGAAGCATGTGCTGTGACATATGGCAGAACATGGATTGAAACTCAACAAAAGGAAGAGACTTCTAGTAAGCAGAAGTTTCAAATCTAAGATATAAGAAAAATAGAGCAGGGAAAAACAGGAGACATATTCACCCTAGGTTTTTCGAAATCTTTGATTTATCACTTCTAGATGGGGCTGAAATTCCATTCTCTAGTCCTTTCTTCTTTTTCTTTCCATTTCTGCTTTGCTCCTAGTTTCTGATATTTTTTTCATTATTCTTTGACTTTTAGAAGACCTACCATAAAAACCCAAGAGCAATAAAACACAGCAAAACCCAAGTCAAGCTAATTTTGAAATACTTTTTTTCTCAACCATGAAATTGTGGGAATACATTTTTAATATACTCAGAGCTGTTTGTTAATTATGAGATGTCATTGCCTCTGAGGACTGCAGGAAGTACAATCCAAAGTCTTTGTGTGCTTTGAGGCAGCTTTGAAAACACATCCCTACAGTGACCAAATGGATCAAAATATGTAAAAATAGAAAAGCTACAAGGGGGCTCAATTGTTTAATCAAAGAGATGGAGAGGAATAACAAATGTGTGAGAAACTGCCTCTGGGAAAGGCTTCAGTAAATATGGCAGAGCACTGCATGCAAATATGCTGAGAAAATCCCCTTCTCTGTCAGAGACAGGTCAGCTCACTGGTGCCATCTGCAATCTTTGTAAGGGCTCTGGAGCTGATTTTTATTTATTTTGTTCTTTCCCAAAATTAAATCTACATTTTAAATCTTAACTCATGTCATCTTAGTAATTAGTTTTAGCATCTATCTGTGCCAATCATTGCCACTGTAATTTTTGTTAATTAAAATCAGTCATGGCAAGGGGAAATTAAAAATGCAAATGCCTCAAGTATTACACCAGTGGCTGTTGTGAAAATTTGGAAGCTTTGTTTGAAAAGGCAACAATTTTTCACTGGAATAATTGATCTGCTGCTGTTCTACTTTTGTAGCAGAGTATTGATGTTAATTAACATGATAAATATTAACATGTAAGCTGTGTTTTGGTTAGCCAGGAGCAAATAAATCAAATTCTGCTCCCAGGAACCATCCTTTTCACTGAGAAAGGGATGGCCAGAGCATCCACATCCCAGTCTGACCAGAGCACCAGATGTGCAAACACCAGCAGACCTGGAACAGCTGCTCTGCTCTCACAGCTTTGCCACTATTTCTTCTCACTGCACCTGTTTTTTTCACTGCTGTTAAGAGAGAAAAGGCAGGACCAAATTCCTCCATGCAGTAACTGCACTGATGTGAGCCCATGTTACAAATCTTCATTCTTCTCAAAGGCAAAATTATCATGAGCAGAGAGAAGGGTTTGGTGCCACATTAAGGCTTTGTAGGAGAGCCAGAATTCTCATCCTTTATTAACGAGGATTTTCTTTTGACAGATGTGCTTTGTATCCCACAGCTGTGGGTGGTTTCAGTGTTACAAGCACTTTTATGGGAAACACTGGTTACTCACAGCTAAACACGGATTTTCAAACAAGGGCTGATGTGAGATCCACAATGTCTCAGTTAATGAGGAGGTTTTGCTATGAAGCCTGCTGCTGTTTGTGAATCCTTTTATTTGAGGATCACAGGCCAGCAGACTGGGACATAACAAACTCATATTTTTCCTAGCTGTGCCACCAGTTTCTTGGGTGACCTGGATGAGCTTCTTCATCTTCCTGTGAGAGAGATTTTCCTACAGCAAAATAAGCATGTGGTCATTTTATCTTTGAGAAGTTGCATGGCAAGGAATGTTCAGTGTTACAACACATAAGCATTGTTATTTCAGTTATAACAAGATAAACTTTCCCTTTTCAAAGCAGCTGTCCATGGTGGATCCCTTGCTGTGAAAGCCTTTGCCAGGGTATCAGCAGCAACACTCAATCAGATTAATTACCACTGCAGACACATCTTGTGAGGAACCTTCATTAATCAGAGGAAAAACTTCTTGTTATTGAAGGTACCACTGAGTTTGGACCAGTCAAGGCTTTCTTTATACAACTGAAAAGCAAAATGTTTGGGTAGCACAGTTCAGCTATTCCTAATTCAGGACTACTTGTGACCAAACCCATCATTTCCCAGCTCTACAGACTCACCAGGATTTTGTGATCTGTCAGTGCTGCCCAGTGCTGAGCACGAAGGGGTCTCACACAGTGACTCACTGGGCTGAACAGAGATGGAAACATCACAAATCAGATTGTTTTCAACCTAATCAAAGATGCAGGAACTCATTTTGCCCCAAAACCCTTCTGAGGACTGAGGAGATAAAAATGGAAATTGGAATTAAAAAAAAAAAAAAAGGTTGCTTACTGAAAAATAATGCAGTTATACTTCTCATTGAATTTTGTAATGAATTGAGGAATGCAGTTAATTATACAATCCCAATGGTAATACCTGAAGTAATCAGGTTTATATTTGAGTCTCTTCTTTTTCCTCTCTGCCACTTTCCTTGTGTAATTTCTAATCTTGCTACAATATTTTATAAATTACAGTCCAACAATCACTGCATAAATAAGAATACAAGGAGGCAAGAACAGTGCAAGTATTCACAGTGCCAACACTGTCTTACCTGTTGCAAAAATACTTTCCTGAAAGTCACATAACTAGTCCTTCAAAAGTTTTAAAACATGGAAAATAAAACAAAAACTGAAGAAAGGTGATCTCTTTTAAAGTGGAAAAAGTACTAATTGTTTTTGGTGTGTTTTGGTGTTGTTGTTTTGGGTTTGTTTTTTCTTTAATCTCTGCAAAGGAGCACTCATCCCTCAGTAAATTGTGGCACAATGAATAGTCATGTTTGAAACAAGCCCTTAAGATTATTTGTATTTAAATTACTTTACAAAGGACTACAACATATTATGAACTACAAGTTTACACTTTTTTTCCTTAAAAGTATCCAAGAAATAATGACTGTTGGTCAGGTAAATCACCTGCACCTATCACATTTGTTGACTTTTACAGGCCAAACAGCATTTCTAATCCCTGGAAATTTAGGGGACTTAAAATCCTCTGGAAAACAATTTTGCCAAAGAGAAAACCTTATGGATTTATGTCTAATTCCTACAGCTCACTTTGTGCACCAAACAATTTTACATTTGTGCACAAGGTTCTTGTATTCAGGCCAGGTAAGAGGAGGATTAATTGAGGTCCCTCATCCTCTGTTTCTCCTCCTTTCCTGCAGAGAGAAGGAAATTGCTGGGGACAGAAGGACTGGGGCTCCCACTAAAAAAAACCAGCCCTGCAAGGGCTGTCACATGTTTTACTTGGTTTAAAAAAAGCTTTATTTAAAAATACCAGTCAGAAGTTTTCAGTAGTATGTGTTAATATTTTAAAGCTACATTTACAAAAAGTTGGGAATTTAGGTCCAGGAACTTGTGGTTTTATTTGAGGAATGCTTTTGTTAATAGGTTAAACATTTTTCTTGTGTCAAAATCAAGAATGCTTTGTAAATATCATTCCTCTGACTCTGAGTCTCCTTTGCTTTTAATATTGTATAACTCATGCTAAATATTTAATTCTTTTTTAATGTTTTCTGCTCTGAAGCTTTCATGTCTGGGATCTGATTCGGATTGATCATTCTGTCTTCAAATCGAGGATATTTTATTTAGAATTCTGTGGAGAATAGCAGGCTTGAGAACTGTTTTATTATGGAAAACTCATCTACAATAATCCACTATATGAAAAGCTTCTCTGTTCCCCACTATGAGCAAAATGCAGCAAAGAGAGACAAAGAGAAGGAACACGAAAATATAAGGGTGAAGATGGAACAGAATGGATAAGCAGGGGAAAGGTGCTTTTGGCTCAGCATTTTAGATCTGCTGCCCTTGTCAGTCAAAAAGTGGCTGTTTAATTTGTGTTAAAAGTGAATATCAGCTCCTTCTCATAGCAAAACTTCCAGACTTGCTGAGGAAACAGTCTGCAGGGGAATGGGAAATAAAAGGAAGGAAGCCTTTAAAGAATAGCTGAACACTTAGCCTGTGAGAATTGTGTTTATCACAGATAATCTGCCCTGGTTGGCAGCAGCTGAGCCCTGAGCTGTGCTCATCATGGGGATCTTCATTGTTGGCTTGAGCTCCTTCACCTCCAGTTTCTCTCCATTGTTACCAGAAGCAGCCACTGCTTTCACCTGCTGGAGTTCTGGAGATGGGAGCTTTGGTGACAGCAGATCCTGTGCTTTTAACACTGATATATAACCCTGAAAACCACTCTTCTTTTCCCAAAGACACTCCAAGAAATATTCTTCTCCCAGCGTCCATCAAAAGCACTGACAGGCTTAGAAAAGTGTTTTCTCCAATTCTGAAGGCCTTAAGTATGCTGCAACCACATGGTCATCAATACAGACACTCATGGAATTATATCCATTGAGAATTAATGAATAAATAGTCCTTAAATCATGCAAATTTTAAAGTAGAAATTTTTTTCCAATTAATTCATTGTCAAGGGAAGATGTCCCCAGTAAGAAAATATTCTTGCTCCCCATTACAGGAGATATTGTGGAAATCCTGTCATCAGGGATCTGGGAGCTTTTAGCACAATGAAGAACAGAAATATCATATCTGAACTTGCCAGGTCTGGTAAAGTTTGCAGACAAATGCATCACAAAGGGAACTTTGCATTGGTTGAAGCAGAGAATTTGTCCCCTTGCTCCACAGAGGAAGATAAGCAGATTTGGTTTTTATTCAGCCCACGGTCAGCATGGTGATAATTCAGGAAAACAACCTGGAAGCTTGGCAGGATTCAGAGCAAGGGAGCTCAGCCCAAGTGTGCAGCACAAAAAGCATTTCCTCTGGGATGGAGGTACAGAAATCACCAACTCAGAGGCAAAAGTTCAGATGTAGTTTGATGAAAATAAGGATTTTTATCAGAATTTAAGATCTGGCTTAGGGTGAAATTTGTTTTATTGTTTTATAAGAAAAGGGACATGGTTAGACATGACAATGGAAATATTCTCACAATTTATGTCCCATTAGGAATGCCAGTCATGAGTATATTACTTTAAATACATCCTGAGTGAGCTGGCTTCCAACTGAATGTATTTCATCCTTCCTGCTCTCCCAGGAGTCCTGTTCTGGAGAGCAGAAAAAATGAAATACTGAAACCATCCCCAGATTTTGCAGCACAGGAATACAGCCACTCCCTTAGGGCTGAGCTTCAAGGCAACAACCTCAAAATGTTCTCCAAAAAAGAGACAGAGGTAACATTTCCTTATGTAAGAAAATCTAACAGAGATTTTAAATTCCCCAGCCAAATTGCACTCTGGAAAAATCTGATTTCTTAGATTACCTCATACAGTGGTGCTTTTAAAGGTTATTTCCATGTAAATTTGTTGTGACAAAGCTGATGCTTCCAAATACTATTTGTGTGAAAAAACCAGCACACATTTGTGCATTCCTGTACAAACTGCCCTGTTGTAAATTTAAGTTCACAGATGCATTTCTTACAGCTCTGCTTTATAACCCCACAATGAGTGAAGTTATAAAAATACAAATTCTTTATTGTTTTTTATTTTTTTTTCAGCAGTGATTGCTCATTTCAGGCAATCTTAATGAGGTTTGGAAGAATGCTGTAGAAGAATCATGGATTTCAGGGATGTTTCAGTTTGCTGCATTTCATCATAATTCCCACTTGAACTCCCACCTCTCAGGCATGAGATGTCTGGCACTGCTCAAATTCCTAAAAACATTTTCATGCCAACTCCTGAAGGCCCCTTTGGGTTTTGGTGAGATTTGTACACGTGTCTCTGAGTGGGTTTTGGTGATTTTTTTTAATTGCCTTTGCTTTTCTTGTGCTGAAGAAAGAAAAGTTAGAACTGGAAAGGTAAATAAAAATAACATTGCCACAGTGTGGAGGGCCTTAAAGTCAACTTATCACGACTGGAGCCAGTCAAAATCTCTCTTGCACATATGAGAATGGACTAAACCAGCAGATATGATTTTTCTGGCATTCACTGCATGCTGGAAGAACAATTTCACATTTTAAGGAATTATCTTTAAAGAAGAGGATGTGAACATTGCAGAAAATCAGCAGTAAAGCAGAGCCATAACCTCTCTGTTCACTGCTCTCACTAAAGGGAAAAACAGATGGATACTGCTAATGCCACAGAACATAAAGCAACATTTACAGCTCAAAGAGTGCTGTAAAGAAATTCATTTTATTCATGGCTGGTGAGGCAGGGCTCTGATTTTTACTAGAAAATCTTTTTTTTTGACTGACTCTTCTGAGGATGATTTTCATATACATGGGTACATTGTATTTGTCTCTTAATAGATTCAGTATTTCAGCCAAGTCATTTCCTACCCTGCAGACACTTTTAAGGACAGGACACTTAATATGTCAAAAGTGATGGGTCTTATGAGGATTTTTACCTCTACACTGCCTTTATCAGTGATCATAAAACTTGCTTTTTCAGCACTATTTCAAAGTCAGATCAAATATTTATTGTACTTATGGGAAATATTTACATAAGCTCTTTAAAACCTGAAATCTGAAAAAGCATTAGGACCCATTTGATTCCTTTCTATGACTCAATGGCCCCTGAGAAAAGTTTAAAGTGTAGAAAGCAGCACTGGCAGGAAGCAGCCTGGAAGAAGCAGCTCCTGAGTTCTACCTTCATTGCACTGACCACAGATTTTTCTCTTTCCTGTGGTTCCCAGACTTTAATTGCTGTCAGCAAGAGCCACAACCTTTGAAACATCATCAGTGAACCAGCTCCAGAAGCTGATTTTTAAAATATTTTTATTTAATGCTTTGATTCCAACAGCAGTGAAATTGCCCTCTGACACAAATCTGTGAATTTTTTTCTGCTGCCACCACACAGTTTGCAATAGATGATAATTTTGTTCTGCCAGACTGATGCATGATATTTTGCTTCTTAAAGACTGATTCCTCAGTGACCACTTTTTATTTTATTTAAGCTGGAAAAGTGGAAAATCCCAAATCAGATTGTCTGGGAATTGTGAAGCACTTAAACCTTGTGCATCTTTTCCTCCTGCCTGTGATCAATTTATAATAACTCCAGAGGGAAAAGAAACCATGCACAGCTAGAGGGAAGTCACAGGTCACCAGTGTGCTGAGATGGAAAGCAAGATTTGTGCACCATAATTATGGAATTTTCCTGGAACTTCTATTTCTTGCTCCTGCTAGACTCAGACCCTCCTAATATATGTAAATATATCAAAGAGATCAGAGCATTTTCAGGATACTTCACCAAAAAGAGCAGCAAAATCCACCAAAGAACCCAAATCCTACAGCAAAAACATTGCATAACGCTCCTAAAATGTATTTTATTAGGGAAAAGGAGGATTATAAAGCTTCTTTAAACAGTGAATATGTGATGTCTTCTCAGAAACAAGCACCTGCAGGGACTGTGGGAATGCATTCATCATCTGGGCAGCCACAGGAATGACGGCCAGCCCAAGAAAAGTGGTGAACAAAACCTTGCTCTAATGTCACTGTCAGCCTGCTAATGCCCCTTGTGTTTACAGGGGGATTTTGTCTTTCACAGGTCATCCCAGCATTTGATTTGATACTTTATATTGTTTTATCAAACAGGATTTAAGTATCCTCAGTGTCCCTTGAGCTCATAAGAGACTCAGAGTTCCACTGCATCATAAACCAGAAGAGCACAGAATTCCCAGTCCTTTCTGTGGAGGAATTGGTGTGGTCCAAGTGGCTGATGAGGTTTTTTACTTCCCACATGCAGACTATACTGCTAAACACTGAATTTTACACATTTATTTTCCATGTGTGTCTTCCTTCCAGAGCCCTGAAGCCACACTTTGACTCCCAAACTCCATTGGACATTGGACACAAACAAGTCCTAACATGGATTTTCCCCAAGAATGTGAAAACCATGTAATGAAAATATTACACATCATGAAATAATTAAGGTTTATTGCATCCAGCCTTAAATATTAATATGTAGATTATATAATGTGCAGAAATTAATAACACTTTCCTGGATATATATGGTTACCATGGTTTCTGGACATTTGAATTTTTAAATTTAGTTTATAAAACCCTGCAGAGCCCAAAACATTAATAACATGGATTAAATTTTTTCCATCCATTTAATATGCATTTAATACATTAGGACATTTCTATTTCTCAGTAAGTACTTTATCAAACTCAGTAAATTACTGTGTTCACATTTTCATTAGCTGTAGCCATGGAGCTGCTGATGGCTCTTAAAATCAGTTTTTGCTTCATTTGCCATTATTTTTTCAGAAAGCCTGCCTTCATAGAGACTTCTTCCTCTTTAAAAATTTATGTCATGGAGCCCCATGTTGTCAGGAACACTGATTGATTCATCAGTGTTGAGCATCCTGCATTGTTTCACACAGATTTCAGATCCCAGCTTCACACCACTGTTGCTCTCACCCTGTATCTCACAGCGTAATGCACTGATGCTGATAAATTACTTATTAGCTACCAAAGAAAAAAAAAATATTTTATTGGTACCTAGTAAAATAATAATCAAATGCTCTTGCAGGTTGCTAGGATGTTTCCAAAACCCTGAAAATAATTCAAGCTTCTCCCCTTTAACCCATTTGTTGGATCACAGTGCCTGGCACCCCTCCATGCTTTCCTAAAGCAAAGTCTGAACTCCAGGAATACTCAGCACTAAGAAAACCTCAGGGTTCTGCTAGTGGAAATTCTGATTTCTCCTCTTAGGCAAACCTGCAGTTTTTGAGGTCCAAATCAATCAAATTGGTCCTGGATGCTGATATCTGGGATTGGCATTCTCGTTCCCTCCTTGTTGTGAGGGATCACACACCTTTCAGCCCTCTTTTTTTTTTTTTTTTTTTTTCTGTTATTTCTCCAGAGACTTTTCACTAATTTATTGTATTTTAGAGAGTTATGGATAATTGTGGCTAGGATGAAATTAGAAAGAAATGGCACAAAACTGGCACCATTATTTAATTCACACATTTCATCATCTTTTTGGACCCTTAGAAAAAGAGAAATATATATGGGGAAGGAAAATATTTTCAGAAAAAAAACCCCCAACAGCACTTGAGAAATTTTTCCTTTGGTGAAATTTGGTCAAAACAAAATAAGGCTGCAAGCAGTCATTAGAGTCTCTTCATAGGTCACTCCAGAACCTCTGGGAATTTACATTTACAAGTCCAGCAGGTTCAGTGGAACTGGATTAGACCATGCTCACTTGGAGGGAAGTTTCTGGATAATTTTAAACTTTTCAGTTGAAAGCATTTGGAAAGGGAGCCAAGTGTTTGAGTCTTTGATTAAAGCCATCTGGTTTTGCATCAGTCTGACAGAGTTCTAGAAGCTAAATATTTCACACTCTGAAATTCATATATTGGTTTTATTTTTGTGTTAAATTTAGCGGAACTCTGGAGCCCCAGAAATAGAATCTCCTTCATCAATACTTTTTATTTAATCTTTTTCTGAAAATACAACATGAAATAAAAAGATCCCTACTGGGATTATGAAGTTAGACTGTGATGAAATGAATCTTGACTTTTGATATATTCCTTTTGCAAAAAAACTGAGGCAGAACTCAACTGTGCAAGCCTCTTGCTCTGTGCAAAACCTCTAAGAGAGGATGGCAGCAGTTTTCAGTCAGCTCTCTTTCAACCAGGGACAATTAACCAGCAGAAAACTCAAGGAGGAGAAATGACACCACCAAGGTAATTTGTAATGCAAATAGAACCTGCCCCATAGCATGTGTGGGTTGGTCCCACACCCCCATCTCAAACTGGGGTTTCTATAAAGGAATGCAAAGTGGATCTAAAGTTCATCAGTGGACCCCTGGAGCTCTAACTTAAGGCCATGGAAATCAAAGAGGTCCCAGAAGCTTTCACAGGAATATTCCTGCAATAATTACTAAGGAAAGGAGAAACCTAAAAGGGAGACTGCACACATCTCTACTTCAGTCCCACTTTCTCTTGTTCAAACTCACAGAAAAATCATGTACAGTCATGAGCTAAAAGCTGTGTAGAATCATACTTCTCATTATTTATGTAGCCATTAATTTATTAAACTGGTTTTTATGATCACCAAGAACTTTATTCTCCATATGTCCTTAGTGAGGACTATTGGAGCTGTCTGGAATGAAGTCTCTTGCACTGGGTATCACATCTTGGATACTTGAGAAGTTTTGGTGGGTTTAATGGCATTACTGACCATGCACTAGAACAGCTGAAAGCTTGGTACAGTAGTTTCACGAATACAAGCTGCACGGATTATAAGCCGCACCCCCGGTGCCTCGACAATGTTGCTGTCTTTGTCAATAGATAAGCCGCACCCCGAATATTAGCCGCACTTTCGTTCGTCGCGAGAATCCGTGCGCAGCTTTCACAAATTGGCCAATTAGTAAGAGGATCGCGGCATAGCGGGCTTTACTGGCTCGGGGCGGGGCCAGGCAGGCTCGGCCCGCTCATGGTTGCCGACGGGGCCGGGTGGCCCAGCTCAGCGCCACGGCTCGGCGGGGCTGGTCGGGTGCTGCTGCCGCCGCCGCCGGGCTCGCTGGCCCCCCTCTCCCGTCAGCACCGCCCCGCTGCCGCGTTCGCTCGCCCGGCTGGCAGGGCTGCCGCCGCCGGGCTCGCCGTCCGCCCCGCTGCCGCTTTCGCTCGCCCCGCTGCCGCTTTCGCTCGCCCCGCGCCGCGCCTCGCGAGCGCCGCGCCCGCCCCGCGCTGCGCCCGCCCCGCGGTGGCGCTTTCGCGGCTCGCGGCTCGCGGCTCGCGGCGGCGCTCTCGCGGCTCGCAGCTCGCGGCTCGCGGCTCGCGGCTCGCGGCTCGCGGCGGCGCTCTCGCGGCTCGCGGCTCGCGGCGGCGCTCTCGCGGCTCGCGGCTCGCGGCTCGCGGCTCGCGGCGGCGCTTTCGCGAGCGGCGGCGCTTTCGCTCGCCGGGCGGCAGGGCTGCCGCCGCCGCCACCAGGCTCGCCGGCCGCCCCCTCCCGTCTGCACCGCCGCCGCGTTTCCTCGCCCTGGCCGGCACTGCAGGCCCCCGCACCGCCGGGCTCCCCCACGCTGCTGGCCCCGATTCTGCTGGGCTTCCCCCGCTGCCAGGCAGCCCCACCCGCCGGCCTTCCTGCTTCTGCCATGCTCCCCTGCACTGCTAGCCCCAGTTCTCCCGGGCTCCCCCGCCCTGCTGGCTCAGGCTCTGCCGCCCTCCCTGCCCCACCCTGCTGGCTCAGGCTCTGCCGCCCGCCCCCACACTGCTGGCCCCGCCTCTGCCAGGCTTTCCCACCTCTGCCGGGGCCGGCCGGGCTCCAGCTTGGCTTGGGGCTGCCGCGGGCTCTCACTTCCGTGTTGGCAGCTTTTAGAATTTTGTTAATAGATTAGCCGCCCCGGAATATTAGCCGCACTTCCGGGTTTCCACCAAAATTTTGGTCAAATTGGTGCGGCTTGTATTCGTGAAATTACTGTAATTGCTTTTTCTATAGCAGCCCAAAGTGTATCATTTTATTTACAGAACAGTGAGAGAACAAAGTGCCTTGATGCATTTTGCATTCTTGCTTGGCAGTGGTTTAAATTCACACTAAGATGTGAAAGAGGACATGCAGTTAACCACCCAAAAAGAGAAGCTAACATCTCTGAACATCTTTAGTTCACATCCATTTGCTGTGCACCAGTCCTGAGCACTCAGTGCTGGTGAGCAGCTGTGGATCAGAAGTGGAACCAGTTCACCCAGTGCACACTCTGCTTTTCCTCTGATAACTCACAGTTCTATTCCTTTCAGCTCTTCCAAAGATCCTTATCATTCTTCAAAAGCCTTTTCCTCATCTCCTCCCCATCCCTCTGATGAATCTTCAGAATGTATTCACCTGGCTCATGCACCCTGATTTTCAACCTATCCGACCCTGAAGAACACTCAGATTTTTTTCTTTTTTTCAACCAACTGGTGGCACAGCCCTCATTTCCTCCTTTGCTACTCTTTTTCTGGTATCTGTCCTTATCTTCAATTACCTTAAAGTATCTATTTCCTTTAGGCATTTCATTTATTGCTTGGTTTTCTGATGTCAAGAGAACGGATGGAAAACTGTCAAGAAGAGCTCCTGTTTCTACTGTGCAATAAAAGTTCCAAAAGACCCTTCTCACAAAGCCCAAATCCAACAAAGCAAGAAAATAACCAAATTCCTCCAAGAAACATGAGCAGCAGCAGGTTGCCCAAGGACACAGAGTGAAAACCCACCATTAGCAAAAATAACTAAAATTAATGAAGCTGGTAGCTGCTCAGGCTATTAAAAATTGATCTCCAGAGGTTCAGATCCTGTAGTCCTCAAACAACGACAAAGAAAAGGGAACAAAAAATCTCTTTACTTCTCCAAACAGGTATTTTTCAGTTTTAAGAGCAGAGAGAGATCTTTTGGGACAAGACAGTTTCAAGAAATAAGTTCCAATGTTACGGTGACCTGGAAGTGGCAGTGAGTGACGTACAGCGCTTCAAGAGCAGATTTCTTCAGAAGAAAGTTGGAAAAGGCATCAGCTACAGGTTGTTTCTTGAGTTCCCACTTGCACAAATTCAATTGTGATTAGAATGAAAAGAGGGGAAAAGAGGATCAGCATTATTGCACCTTCTGTGGCAAAGTGACACTGCAGCAATGCAAGAGCACAAAGCTGGCATTACATTCTGGCCATCCCTGGCCATCTAGTGGCATCTTTCCCTCCACAAAATATAACAAATAAACAATTACTATTATTATTTCAAAGAGAAGCAAACACCCCCAAAGCCCTTATGTGGTAAATAACAAGCTTGCAAGCATATAATTCTTGTCATCTTCTTAATGCTGTGGCACAGAAAATCGGTTTAGAAGCTTCACAGAATCACACAGCAAGGTTGGAAAATTGAGGTTATTGAGTCCAACCTCAATGCTCTGCAGCCTGGTGTGCTCCAGTGCAAACATCCAGTGCTCCTGCACAGGGATGTCATTCCAGGTGGCTTTGTCTAGTGTGAGTGACAGCTTGGGGACAGTGGGAGGATGGCTTGTGGTGCAACATGTGCCACTGCTGCTATTAAGCGTACCAAAGAGTGGCTAATTCTTATTTTTTTGGTTTTGTTTATATTTAGAATTTGGATTGAAAGTATGAGAGAGGAATTTGTGTTTGGACTTAGTTGTTTATTAATTTTTATCTGTAGTACAGTGAGTTTTATAGTATTTTTAGTTAACAAGTTAAAAGTAAGAAAATGTTGCTGTATTTTGTTAACTACAAGGTTTTTTAAGGCTTAACTATTTAATTAAAAATTAACATTTATATTATTTATATTTTTTACTTAATGACCAAACACTCATGGCTTATAGAGTGGTACCTTTTATTCAACTAAAAATTATTCATTAAAACTAAGAAGAAGGAACAAGAAGGAAGAAAAATGCAACATTTTAGAGTGTTTTGTTTCATACTTATTGTTATATTTTAAAACTTTAAATTTCAAATTCTTTACTAGGTGAAAATACATACTTTTATTTAAACTACACACTAGTGATTTTAATTTTATTATTTAATTTTGGAAGATTTTTCTAAGGCCTCAAGTCAAAAGCAGCATTCTTTTGAGGGTCAGTGTTAGAAAGCACAAGAAAGTTTAAAACTCCTTGGCTTTTGGGTTCTAACAGTCTGGCACTGTTTTGGCACTGAAGAGATACTTTGGAGCAGAAATCACTACGGTGAAAAAAAATGTTCTGGGGGTCCCTTCTGGGGCAACTCCTGGGCTCCTCAGTGCAAGCCACTGTTATAAATGAGAAACAAAAAATCTCGATATTCAGCAAAATTTAGATTGCTTTATTTTACATAGACAGAGCAAAGCAGTGCTGGGGAAGGTGAGGGGTCACTGTTCACTCCATGCTCTGTTAAACCTTGATTTTCAGCTTCTTCTGAGAGTGTGGTCCCTCGTTGTAATCAATAATTTTGGTTTTTTGCTGTCATAATTTTGCCAGGCAAGCAATGGTGGCCAAAATAAACATCCATGTGAAGTCTCTGGGAGTCAGTCCCGTAGCAAAGAGCAATGGCATAAAAGCAATGGCATAAAGCACCAATTCTCCCTAACCCATAATCTTATATAGGATTTTTCTAACAAGCTAACACGTAAACTCAAACCACTCATTCTCAACCTATGCGAATTCTAATTCCTTAACACGTTAGGATACGCACAAACTACGTGTACGATCGATCTTGTTCTATCTGAAAAATGTAAGCAATATTCTCACTGGAGTTCTATCTTGTCTAAGCATGGTCCTGCAACGAGCTTCTGGGGCCTCTACTGAAAACATTACTGTGTTTGTTAACCTTCACTAGAACTTGTTCTTCTACTCTGGCATCTTAAACCTTTTACTCACTAAAAGCACTGCAGCTCACACTGAAACTTACTGACTTATGCTAAAACTCAAAGTTACACTTCTACTTCATGTGTGAGTAACTTAACATACTTCAATCCATCCAAAAACTTTAATTCAACCCCTGCACTCTGATTTCTCTCTGAAGGATTCAGACACCTGGCTCACTGAGTGCAGCACACACGGAAGGTGGCAGAGCTGACAGCCGGACAGGGCGGCCGCGCAGTCTCCCTCTGTGGGGGCATTCCAAACCCGCCCGGGCGCGTTCCTGCCCCGGCTGCTGTGGGGGATCACCCTGCTGGGGGGAATCACCCTGCTGTGGGGGATCACCCTGCTGTGGGGGATCAGCTGTGGGGGATCACCCTGCTGTGGGGGGATCACCGTGCTGTGGGGGATCTGCTGTGGGGGATCACCCTGCTGTGGGGAATCACCCTGCTGTGGGGGATCTGCTATGGGTGATCACCCTGCTGTGCGGGATCTGCTGTGGGGGATCATCCTGCTGAGGGTGACCACCCTGCTGTGGGGGATCATCCTGCTGTGGGGAATCTGCTGTGGGTGATCACCCTGCTGTGCGGGATCACCCTGCTGTGGGGGATCCGCTGTGGGGGATCACCCTGCTGTGGAGGATCCGCTGTGGGGAATCACCCTGCTGTGGGGGATCTGCTATGGGTGATCACCCTGCTGTGCGGGATCTGCTGTGGGGGATCATCCTGCTGAGGGTGACCACCCTGCTGTGGGTGATCACCCTGCTGTGGGGGATCCCCAGAGCTCTCCAACCCTCGGACGGCTCTGAGACCCGCCTGAGCCCCGCACACCGGGGCAGGGCCGGAACCGCCGTTCCCGGGCCGCGGGGCCCCGGCCGAGCCGCGAGCGGCGGCGGCGCCGAGGCGGCGCTTCCTGCGGGGCGGTGCCGGCAGGGCCGCGGGCTCGGCTGCGGTGCCGGGGCTGGAGCGGCCCCGCCGGGCTCCGCTCCCCGCCGGGCTCCGCTCCCCGCCGGCCTCGCCATGCAGCGCTTCACCGTCAACATCAAGCTGCCGGCGCGGACCCTGACGGGCGCCCTGAGCGCGCCCAACCGCGGCGCGGCGGATTGGTGAGGGCCGGGCCGCGGGCGGGGGTCCCGGCTCCCGCAGCTCGGGCTTGGCTCTGCCCCCGGAGCCCCTGGAGAGGCTGGCAGAGCACAGACAGGAGCCTGGAGCTGCTGCTGAACGGGGCAGGGACGGAGCCGTGCCCAGGGAGCCCCGGGGCCCAGCCCCTCCGGCAGTGACATGCGGGGTGCCCGTGGGAGCAGGCTGAGATTCGATGTCGGGAGGAAATTGGAAGCTGTGAGGGTGGTGAGGCCATGGCACGGGGTGCCAGAGAAGCTGTGGCTGTCCCTGGATCCCTGGAGGTGTCCAAGGCCAGGCTGGACATTGGAGCTTGGAGCAGCCTGGGACAGTGGAAGTTGTCCCTGCCATGGCAGGGGTGGCACTGGATGGCTCTGAGCTCCCTTCCAACCCAAACCATTCCTAAATTCTGTGGTTAACTTCTCTTCAAGTCAGACCGGCCTCAGCAGATTGTCGCTGTTACTCTAATAAATGCTACTTTTTTGTCTATAAATAAGTAAACTAATAAATAAGAAGAGATGCAATTCATTATATGATTGCAAGTATATTTCTTACCTGTGTTCTTACATGTAAAATTTGGGAACAGTCTTCATAAATTCCTATGTGATCTTTTAAATTTAAAGAAGAGGATTCTGAGATGGACACAAAGATCTGCTTTGTGTTGGCTTAGGGTTCCAGCAGACAGTGCAATATTATTTTATAATGCTTTTATGTTACTGAATAGCATTTACCATCTGATAAACATCAAATACAGTGTCTAGTAGCATGCATTCAACTTACCAAAGAACCCCTCATTCCTGATGTGAAGAGCTTTTGTTCTGTTTTACTTGGTGATGATGCTCTGTGCTCTTGCAGGGGCTGGCAAGGTTTGATTGCCTATGGATGCCATTCCCTCGTGCTCGTGGTGGATGCCAACTCTGCTCAGACCTTGCAGGTTTTGGAAAGACACAAAGCCAGTGTTGTCAAGGTGAGATGTTCCTGGTTTATGGTATGTTGTTTGGTTCAGGGGTTTATGTTATCCTTCTAAATCACTGCACATACTTGACAGGATGTTCCACGTGATTTTCACTTGAAATCTGACGTAAAATACATGTGTTTTACATGATCTCTTTTGCAGCTAAGTCACATCATGCATGCTGAAATTTGAGTTGAGGTTGATGGTTTATCTTTCTAGAAAACATAGAATATAAAAGATAGAATATCTGGAAACATTTGTTAGTGTTACAGAACACAGATGCTGTTAACATAAGAGGATTACAAATGAACATGACAAAATATCAAATGAAGCTCTTTGCTGCTGCCCTTTCTGATCCTCCCTGGTGTGAGAAGTGCACCATTTGTATAGGAAGTTACTTTTAAGCTTTTCCTTCTTTTCCTACCTATAGAAAAGGAACAATAGCAGACAAAACTGAACATCTATTTTGTGATATAAAATGGCTAAAATTTTAGTTTAAGTGGTGGGTACCTGTAGTTTCCTTTGAAGGTTCTTGTCTTGAAATTGCAGAGTTTGACTTTGGGTGGAGGGTGGAACAGGATGTATTTCTTTGATTCATTATTTCTTTGATTGTGGACTGTGACAGATTCACTTAGGGTTTGAGGGTTTTTTGGCTGGCAGATGTGTTTGATGGTCCTTGGCACAAGTGCTGTATTTATTAGAAGGCAGTCAGTAATTTTTGAAGAGTAATGGGGTCTTAGGTAGGAGGGTTTTAGTGGGATCCTTTTGTATAAGAAAAGGTTCAATGTGCCTTCTTCACTTAGCTTAAGTAACAAGTTGTAGCAAAAGTAACTTTTTTATCTATGCAGTGATAGCATTTTAATAAGTTTTGGTTACATTCAATAGGAAACCAAGCGCTGAAGTCCAGTAATTTAGAACATAATTTTTCCAAAGCCACTGAAGCTTTATGAACAGAAGTAGACTGCAAGAAAAATGGCTAATTTATGAGGTGGAAGAATGACCAAAAAAAAATCCCTTGTATGTTAAGAAATAGGCAGTATACAAGAAATTATTCAGAGGCCACGATCATTGCAGATAACTTTACCTCTCTTAAGAAATTTTCTTCAATTCTCAGATGAGTTTTTTAGAGGGTTTGCAAATGCTAAGAGCATAATAAGGTGGAGTGGCTGTGTAAGTCTGACTTAAACTCCTTGTAGTAGGGGCTCACACCAGCAAACTCAGTCCACTGGGGATCCTCTCCCCAAAAACCTGTGCCTCACTTCTGAAAATTTCCAAAACATCTGTTGTGAAGAAAATAAACAAAAAAACAATTGTTCCATAATACTTTTGCAGTTTTTCTTTAAATGCATCCTCCCCTTTGGCTGTTGTAACTGTGTCTGGAATAAGTAATAACTTCCCTTCTTAGTTGTCCGTCTGTCCAAAAGGTGGGGGGCTGATGACTTTGTATGGAGCAGATTATATCTGATTTTACCTTTACAGAGAGTATTGAAAGCATGCTTTTATGGGAGAACATCTAATGAACTGAGAAGTTTTTTGATCCATCACAAGAATGAGAGGATTGAAATGACCTTTGTGTCATTTTTGATGCATTGATAAACAGTGATAATAAAGCTTTAGCAATGAGATGGTATGGATTGTGAAAATTAAAAAAAGTCACTTCTGGTTCCTGTTTCTGACTGATGTTGTATTTTGAAGTCAAGTGTGTAGTACTGTTAGAAAATAATCTTTTAGTTTAGCAGAAGATCAGGTCCTGTGTGGGGACTTGTTGGATCAGTGGGACTGCAGAGACGAAAGAGGTTCACGGTGTGGGAGCACCACATGGGGTCTGGTTAGGGCTGGTCATGTAAAGATCTCCTTTTTTGTTGTTTTGAACTTGGTGACAGCTCCTCCCTTGAGAAAAGATGTTTTTCTGACTTGGAATTTGCTTTGGAGTAGTATGCATTTAACTGAGGAATAAATAGCTTTGTAGATTTTTACAATTGCAGTTACACAGCCACCTGCAGATTTCCTCAGGGGCAGTTCTTTCTTGAACAGCAGGGAAGCAGGAATTGCAAAAATCAAATTTGTAGGTAGAGTCTCTCAAGAATTCCTTGTGATTCTGGTAGAAACATGCTTTGAGTTTATAGCTAGAGCTAGAGATTGTGTGGCTGTGCATGTGTCACATTTGTTTAATTTATTCAGCTGGTTTGTGAGACACATCCTGCTCAGAGCTCTGAGAGGGGCAGCACAAATGTGCCAGCAGGGCTCTGAATGCTGCTGTAAATGTGGTTCATGGTGCAAAGTTAATGATAATCCTGTCTCAGTTTTTAAATGTCACGTTTTCAGTATCTGCACTGTGTTTACCTCACCCTTTCTGTGACAGGCAGTGACAGCAAACAGAGTGGAATTTTTGTAGCAGGTGAATTCCCATTAGCTTAGCAATAGAGTTTCTTTATTCTGCCAGTTTCTGCAGTCTCTCCTGGGGCAGAAGTTCACCTTAAAAGCAGATAGCAAAAAACAGCTGCATGTAGGATAGATAAGGAAGAAGTCAGTGTTATCCATCCCCTTGTAATCTGGGAGTTGGAGACAGAGTGTTTCAGATTTCAAGATACAGATTTCTCATAACTATTGCCAATTTACAAGCCTGTGCAGCTTGAAATCCCAAACTGGAAAGTGGCACCTGGAAATCAGTGTGGCAATGTGTTGAAAATAACCAAAAAGGTAGGAAATGTCAGCAATAACTTGTTTTTATTTTATTATGAGACAATGCATAAATTAAAGACTAACCTTCCTTCCTCACCAGTACCACAGTATATTTGTCAGATTAGGAAAATTGCATGCTTTAGGATGTGTATAAAAATGGAATGATAATTTTTCAGCTTTCATTTGTTTGAAAGTCAGTGGGTTTAGGTTTGTGGGTGCCCACAGAATCTTAAACATTGCCATTTGTTTTCCTCTAAATACTCGAGTGAATTCTCTATATACATGGTGTATATTCTTGTAGTTACCTTCAGGAACAAGGGTTGGTTTATATAATTGGGATATCAGCCATGCAGTCATGCAGCACAGTGCTGACCTGCCTTACATTTACACAATGAGGGTGGCTCAGAGGTATGTCAAGGTGCTGTTGGCATTAACTATTACCATGCTTTTTTATTGAGTTCATTATCTGAAAAATACGAACTCTAGTTCATGTGCCATGTAGTTATCTCCTTTAACCAATTCCCATCTGTATTTTCAGGTGAAGTGGGCTAAGGAAAATTACCACCACAATGTTGGCTCTCCATATTCCTTACGTTTGGCTTCTGCTGATGCCACAGGGAAAATCATTGTGTGGGATGTGGCAACAGGAGCAGCTCGCTGTGAAATCCAGGAGCACTCAAAGCCCATCCAGGGTAATGATAGTGCCTGATGTTTATCTGGGATTATTTTATGGAGCATTGTGTGCAAATCCATCACCTACCTTTTATAAACTGTGCTCAGTTCTGACAGGGAATTTTCCTGTTGGGATTTCCAGCCCTCTCTATGTTTCATTTTATGAGTAAATGTGAGATTTATGTCCCCCAGAGGAATGCTGTTAGATTTAATTCATTATGGTGATGCTTTCCAGGACCCTGTGACAAAAAGGTAGAATGTGTATTTATGAATGTTATTGATTGAAATAATAACATTTACTATGTCAAGTACATCTTCCTGCTCTTCAGCTGGGGTTGGGGTCTTTTGGGGCATTTCAGATATTTTAAAAACTTGTGATGGTGCTTATGTTATACCTGGTGGGCTTTTAAAATATATTATATAAAAGTCCTCTTACGAAATTAGGTTGTTTAGTTTTTGTTATTATTCTGTTTTATAAGTCCTCTGAAAGAAAATGCAACATTTAAAATCTAGTACTGCACCATTGAAAATTTGTTTATTGACTACAGCTCATTTTAGTTTTACTACTTTTTTATGTGTGCATTATAAATTCGATTTTATTTACTCCTGATATCGATTCACTGAAGGTTTAGAGAACTTCTGACCCTGTCATTTAAAGATTTTTACAGTTTTTCAGACCAAATGAAGCCTTTTATTTTCTGTCAAACCAGGTAAAGCTTTTACAGCTCTGAAAAAGCTGAGTGTTATATTCAGTTTCATTTTACTCTTGAGCTTAAGGCTGATGATGAAAAGGTTTTAGAGTGGAGAAGACATTTGTGTCCAGTCCAAATGGATACTATCCCAAATATTCATTTTCTTCCCTATTTCTTTTGACAGACATGCAATGGCTGTGGAATCAAGATGCTTCCAGAGATTTACTGCTTGCAATTCACCCACCAAATTATATTGTACTGTGGAATGCTGACACAGGCACCAAACTTTGGAAGAAAAGTTATGCTGAAAATATCCTGTCTTTTTCATTTGACCCCTTTGATCCCTCACATTTAGCATGTAAGTTTATATGTATAAAACAGCGGGGCCTGGGTATGTGTGACCAGGAAAATTGTTAAACCGGAGTGGAAATGTTGAAATTAAAAATAATGGATTGGAGAGAATAATGTCAGAAACGCCAGTAAGAAATCAGAAAGCAAAGACAAGGAGCCTTTGGCCAGTGTGGAATCTTATTTCAGAAGGTGCTGTTGGGTGGGAAGGGGGAAAGCAGGCACGAGTGGAGAAGTTAGAGATGTAGAGATCTGAAAAGAAATGTTTGAGGCTTTACAAAATGTGTAGAGGGAGCTGGAGAAAGCCAAGGATACAGAGCCCTGTGAAATGTAAAAGGCTGTAAAGGGATGGGTGCTGAGGGAGAAGAAACCAGTGAGATAAGACCAAGAATAAATGTTATTTTCAACAGAAAGTATATTGGAGGACTCAGTGTGAGATCAGTACCAGAAGCAATTCAGAACTCAAGAGGGATGTAGTGCAGATTTATTGATTTTAGCAGAAAGAAACTGAGAAAAATAGGAGAGTCACCATTTTATTCTTGAATTTAGCTTCATCACTCCTGGTCTGTAATGAGACAGTGCAGTTGCCAGCCTTTGTCGTTTGGGAATTTTTTTATCTGCCATATAATTCAACCTTCTGTGAACACTTCAGCTGTACAACTGAGCTTTGTGCTGCAACATAAATAAGTGAATTAATGATTATTTGAGCAGTTCTCTGCATGAGAACAAAAAATGGTGATACAGACAGTGTGTATTCTGTCTTCTGTTTGCATTGTGAATCTTAAAGAAAACAGTTGGTGAGAGAGAATAACTGAGCTGCTGCCAGTAAAACAGTAATTTTTAATAGAAACTTAATTTTGAAAAGTTGAGATTTTTGGATATTAATTGATTTTAATGGACCATCTGCTGCTCTTTGTGTTGTCTAGAATTAGGATTTTCTATCTGATACAGTACTATCAAAGTTATTAGCATTTCTCCTCACCAAAATGTCATGAAAATGAAATGCCACAATCAAATTGCAGACTGAATTGTGCTATTTCTCTTTCTTGGTCCAGTGCTCACCAGTGAAGGAATAGTGTTCATCTCTGACTTCTCCCCTTCCAAAGCTCCTGCCAGCTCAGGGAAGAAAGTTTACATCTCCAGTCCCCATTCCAGTCCTTCTCACAACAAGCTGGCTGCTGCTACAGGGGCCAAAAAGGCCCTTGATAAAGTAAAAATCCTAATCAGTAATGAAAAACCAAGGTAGGTTGCAAATATTTCTTCTCAGATAGTGCTTTATATACCTGATTTTATCAAAGTACTGAGGTTAAAGCCTGTAAGGTGTATACACAGCAGTATAAAAATTGAAGTAAGCTGTGTGTCTAAGGGTAATTTCCCATGAATGCCAGTAAATATCAGGGCAGCCAGCACTGTTCCTATGAGAATTGCTTTGGATTTGAGATGTGCAAGAATTGCACTTGTTCCATTTGAATGAAATGCAATTTTAAAAATTACTCTGTAATCTTATTTAGACAAAATTCAACAGAATGTGTTTTTGGAAGTCAGTGATGCTTTGCACTGCTCTGACAGATAAATGGAAATACGCAGCTGCCTTGTGATCAAAATAGAGGTTACTTTAAAAATGCAGTTGCAGGAAAAATGAAACTGTTAATTTTATTTAGATCTGTTTGTTGACACAACCTGATAAAAGTTCATGTCTAATTTCACAGTGCTGAATCTGTAACACTCAACGACTGTCTTCAGTTGTCTTATTTGCCTTCCAAAAGAAACTACATGCTCTTACTGTATCCCAGGGAAATTCTGATTCTTGACTTGGAAGTGAATCAGACAGTGGGTGTGATTGCCATTGAAAGGACAGGGGTGCCTTTCATACAGGTGAGGAAGATTTCAGTTATTTTTACAAATTACAGTAATTTGACGATTATAAGCTGCACCATTTTGACTAAAATTTTGGTCTGAATCCAAAGTGCGGCTTGTAATCAGGCTTATATATGGACAAAGAATGAAAAGTTGCTGTTTTAGTTTGGAGGACAGGTGTCTGCTGAGAAAGGCAGGAGCTTCTCTTTGAAATGGAGAATGTAAACCCCCTCCCTCCAAATTATTATAATTTTGAAATCAAGGGGCTCTCAGGCAAAGATATGGGAATTAGGAATAACAGTTCTTTTCTAGGGAAATTAAAATAGAAATACAGCACTACAAAGAAACAAACCCCAAACCCTGACACAGTCAGAGTACAACCTGACACCCGTCAGGCAGGGTGTTGGCAGCAGTCCCATTCCATGGTGGCTGCATCCTCCTGCAGTGACAGATGTGGCTCAGTTGGAGCAGTGCTCCTGTACAAGGTGCAGTTTCCCTCCGGAGCTCCAGTGGTGATGTGGAGAAATCCGGTTTTCCTCTGGAATCCAGTGGAGAAAGGGGCTCCCTTAGTGTCCCAAACCCTCTGTTTTTATCTTGGTAAGAAATGTTGGGCTCTTCCCCCTGGCTGGAGCAACTCCCAATGGGATGCAGTAATTTTATCAGTCCCACAGTGGGACTCAATGGCCATTAGGAGAAAATGACTGGCTGGAGGAAGGATGGGTTGTGAAAAGATAAAGAACAATGCCCTGCCTGGTTTCAGTGGATGGCCCATTAGCAGAATATCTCCCATGGAGATAAGGATCACTGCCCCCACCCTCAACAGATGGTGATAGAACAGATACCTTTTATCACACTCTGTATTGTAACGTGCGGCTTATAATCATGAAATTACTGTAACTGACTTCCTTAGTCACAAATCCTGTAGCTGTAGAAGTTCATGGAAGTGTTGCCTTAATAGTAACATTTTTAATGATTATTTAAACATCAGGAGTTGTAGGCTCCTTTGCAAGTGTCCTTTACAAAGGGGAGGATTTTGAATGTGCAATCTAACAGCCGTCTCTTTGCCCAGGTAATCCCTTGTTTTCAGAGGGATGGGTTGTTTTGCCTACATGAAAATGGTTGTATCACATTAAGGGTTCGTAGATCCAACTGCGGCATCACTGCAACTCCAAATGAGGAGCCAGGTGAGTTTTGTATCAAAAATGTCCAGAAGTGAGCTTTGATGCATTTTAATTAATAATTTAACCCCAATAATGACCCCATGCCTTATACAGGACAGTGAATCTAGTGCTCTTCTGGTGTTTTGTCTCTCGGATGTTGAATTTAAATTTAAATTTATGCTGTGCTTTCCCAAAATAAAGTCAAAAAGGTTTTGAATTCCCTGATATTAAGTGTGAAAGAGATTGTATTAATATCCTGAATATCCTTTTATTGCTAAATAATACTTAAATTAGCAGGTGGATTAACAGTCAAATATACAATAATGTTTTAAATAAAATATGAGTGTGTTCTTTTTATCTTTAAGAAAAAAACGTTTATTAGGCAAACACAGGATTTTGGAGGTAATTTGTTCAATTGGAAAAATTGATTTTAGACCTAAGATATGGGCTTAAATTTACATTATAATCTGAATTATTAAACTTTTGTCTCATGAAATGTTACTAAGAATGGTCTTTTAAATCTAATGGTGGAGACTGAAAAAAAGGGGAAACATCATGAGTTTTGTTTGGTCATTTTGGTTTGGACAGCTTGCTGATTTCTAGTGAGCTACATTACTGGCTTCCAAGTTACCAATAAACCTGGAGTTTTGGATTGTGGAGAGCAGATTCAGGTTCTGCCCAGCTATGAAGAGTTACTGTTTTAGGTTTTACGAGATTCATATGGAATAATATATTACAAAGGCAAAGTTTCATTTTGGAGAACATTCCAGAGCTTTGTTGTGTACAGCAAGATCAAGAGTGAGTTGTATTTGATTGCTTTTCCTAATTGCTGCACAGGAAGCACATGGATTTCCATCAAAGTGCTCAGCCATGCTTCACATTTCCCTCTGCTGGTTGCTCACATTCCACGTTTTTCACTCTGTTTCTTCTCTGGGCTCTTGGTTCCAGATCCAGAGCCAGTTCAGGAGCTGGTTTATGATTTAAGAAGTCAGTGTGATGCCATCAGGGTGACCAAAACAGTTCGACCCTTCAGCATGGTGTGCTGCCCAGTGAATGAGAATGCTGCAGCTCTGATAGTCAGTGATGGCAGGGTGATGATCTGGGAGTTAAAATCCAGCATTTCTGGCAGGAATGTGCGCAACAGGTAACAGCATTTACTATTCTTACCAAAGTTCCTTTTTTTCCAAGTGGTTTCAATATTTTATTGTATTTTAAGGCAGCAGTGATCCCTCTGTGTATGGAAGTGTTCCATGTGCTCTACACGTGTGTGGGTGAAGGAAGAGGAACAAACTGTGCCATCCAGATAGATCAGTTCCCTTTTTTTGGGGAAGTGCAGGAAATGTATTCACTCTTTTTTTTTTAAAGGCAGTTCCATCCTGACTGTCTGCACTAAGAAAATAAAAGATAGAATGACTATTCACTTTATTTTGGGGGAGCATTTTCCTCTCATTTGGCTTTCTTCAGACCATATAATTTTCTTTAAGGATAGATCCCTCACTTACAGCTGTATGTAAGGACCAAGTGAGTCTGTAAAGAATTACACTTTCAGTAGGAGAATGGCTTTCTGCTGGATTTGTGTGAATTTGACACTGAGCAATAGGAGTTGCACAGCAGGTGAATGGAATATGGTGGTATAAACAATGTTTTTATATACAGAGCCTATGGAATTTTAGATTCACTGTGTGAAGTGATACAGTGCTTTGAACAGTCAATGGATTAAGGTTGTTCTGCTGCAATAACCCTTTAAAGTACTATGGAATAAAATAACATACTGCAATAAAAGAAATAAAATTCTTTTAAATGTCAGTAGTACCAGATTTTCAGCACAGATCCTCTTGTTGCTCATCAGAGATTTAGTATTTTTATTTTTAGTCTTCCCAAAAATAGTGCTGGATGGATTCCTTGTGCTGCATATCAAGGAAAGCTGTTCAGAATCCAAATGTTCTTGGTTTTTACTTCTTGTGTTCTTAAGAGGTATTTCTAAACCACTGATCTTTGTCAGGAAAGATGTAATATTGTAAGAGCCAGGTAGGTGTCTGCTCTTTTCTGATGCCACAGAGCTGCCCCAGGCAGCAGGACACAGCTGCCAGGGCTGCAGGGGCTGTTGGAGTCCCCTGGGGTGGAGATTGTCCTTACATGAGCATTGTTCCCATTTCCTTTGCAGCAGTTCAAGTGCATCACCTCTGTATTCTCCAGTCTCCTTCTGTGGAATCCCTGTAGGAGCATTCCAGAATAAACTTCCAGACCTCTCATTAGACAACATGATTGGTAAGAATTTCATTAACTGGTACTGCTGCTAGTAATTCCTCATGCTTTTGAATCATTGTACATCTTACCTTACTTAAGAACTTAAGGTATTTGTTAAAATTATTTTCTAATAGGAACTCTGAAAAGGAATTCCTGTTTGCTAAAGAAATTGTCAAATGAATCCTGTTGAGGACCAATGTTCCAACTTCATTTTCTTTGAGGAAAAAATTATTTTAAAATGGAATTTGGGCAAAACACTTTGATTTGTTGTTGCCAATCTTAGAAGCCAATTTATTTGACACATCCCCTCTTGGTGAAATCTAGACAGCAACCAGTCTTCAAAAAAGTTTCATCATACAAAGCTGAAGAGGAAGAGATGTGTTTTATGCATTGTTTGTAATTTTTATTATATCAGTTTCTGTCTGAAAACTTTCTGGAACATCTCCAATTAAAATTTCATGCTAACAAGAGCTTTCATTTTTAAGCAGGGCAAGGTGCAAGTGCTGGAGAAGAGTTCAGGAACTCATTTCTGCAGGAAGTGCACCTGAAGTTCCTGCTGACAGGACTCCTGTCCGGGCTGCCTCTGCCTCCCTTCGCCATCCGCATGTGCCCGCCCCTCACCACCAAAAACATCAAACAGTATGAGCCCATCCTTGCTGTTGGTGGGTGCCTTGAGCAGGTTATTCATTGCTCTGAAAACAACAGATCCTCTGTTAAATACAAGTAGAGTTGCTGGTACACACACAAAAAAAATCAATCTGTGGATCCTGTGTAATTTATTGCAGATAGTGACTCTTGTATTGATTTGGTTCTGAGTCTTTGGGTTCTTCCTTCCTGCCTTGGGTTTAAGCAATGCTACCTGAAAAATGCAATATAATAGCAAGTTTTTATTTATCTTATTATTTACTGTGATGTTGGTCTGCTGATACACTCAGCATTTTGCATTCAGAATGTCAGGAAATAGAGACTTCTGCAGCCCTGCATTTCTAAACCAAATGAACTTTACAGAAACTTTATTTTTGCTCTGATATGAATTTCTAAAGTTACTCTTGCAGCACGGTATTTTTTCTGGATTCATCTATTTTGTCTTACCACAAATGTAGTTAAACTCATCTAGCTATTAGAATAGTTGCCAGTGAGCACCTGATGTATTTATTAACTTGAGATTTTCCCTATTTAAAGCTGATTATTGTGGCATCCTCTTCCAGAGCTGTGCTCTAAACCATAGGCAGTCCATCATGACATGATGTGATGCTTCTAAAATGGAACTTGTGGTTTTCCGTGAGCTTCAACTGTTAAAAAAGGTGAAATATAAAAATTAGAAAACAAATAGGTGTAGGTCTTTTTAAACTTAATATATCTGAATGGCACACTGTTGGATTTCATAAAGCTTATATGAATATAAAAAAGGGACTAATGGAAAATTACAAGTTTCAGTATTTCAGAAGGTTTTTGATGTAATTGAGGCTCAAAGCTACTAAGTTACTGATTTCTCATTTGAAAGAAGTCATTATTTCAGGATGAGAAAGCAGAATTGCTTTAATGATTCCATAAAATCTACCCAGGATTCTCCCCTGGCATTACTGGGGGATAACAGTTCAAATATTTCCTTGCGGCATTTACTCATCTCCAGTAATCAAAGCAGAAAGGAACATTCCTTTCTTCTTCAGCTGGGTGGGTGTGCTGTGGAAATGCAAGAAGAATAATCAGGTTTTTTACAGCCTCTACAAAAAGGTTTGGGAAAATGTCTTGATTCAAATGGGTGTCAATGGCTGCAGAGGGTTTAATATTTAGGATTTAAGTGCTAGAAATTAACATAGTTTTTGTAAAATTGTAAGATATAATTGTTGCAGGTATCTAAAAATAGGAGAGAGAGAGAGAAATAGCTATAATTCCTGCATTTTCACTAAATTAATCAATTTTTTTAGGTACAAGCAATGGCTCTGTCCTGGTGTTTCATCTCACAAATGGACTCCTCCACAAAGAGTTAAGCATCCATTCCTGTGAAGTCAAGTAAGATTTTCCTTTTCATTCCTGCTATAATCCTTCTAGGAAACAAATGCTGAAACACCTGAGTGATGTTAGCCAGCAGTGTGGGTGTCTTGCCTTGCTGGTAATGAAATCAGGAAAATTGCCTGTTGAGTGCTCTACTGTGCCTTTGCTGTGTAAGAGCTGTAACACCCTGACAAAACTGTAATGAGAATTACATGGAAAGAAATATTGGAATTGCTTCTGTGCCAGCTCATCTGGGATGCATATCAACTAATTCCAGTCTCTTCAGAGCACTGCAGGACAAAGGAGTCTTTTAAGGACAAGAAACTTTATTTATTTTATAATTATTGGGATTGAGTCCTTTGAAATAATGCTGGTTGGTATGGCAGGGTTTATTTACTTTATCCCTTTGGGGCTGAAATTGCTGTTGAGACAGTTCTAGTCCTAAGGAAAGTAAAGATCATTTTTTAAAGACTGAATATAGAAATCAATATTCATCCTAAGAAGGAGCAGAGTAAGTTTCAAAGCTTTTGTGCTGTGTTTGTGTGCACACAGTGGCAGAACTTTTTGGAAAACTGATGGCACAGATATTTCCAGGGAAATTTGAGCATGAAAATAAAATACTGATTTCTGGTACAAATATTAGTAAAAGTTTGTATCAGAATTGTGAGAGGTTTTTTTATTACAGTGATTATAGGACTCAAAATAAAAACCCCCACTCGCATTTCACATGTCAAAAAAAAAAAGTAAGATGGAGAGGGAGGAGGAAATAAACACAATTTTGAAAAAAAACTTTGTGCATTGTTGGAAGTATTGTTAGTTTGGGTTTTTCAGTTTTGTAAAGGGTTTGCAACTTTTGAGAAACTTTAAGAATATATTGTCTTTCTAGCAAATGCCCTCAACAAATCTTTTTAATTCATATAAAATGTTTGTGGATTCTATTTAGCCATAAGTTATTATCTGGGTAAATCTTTTAAATATTTGTTCCAGTCTTCTCAATTGCCTGAGTGATTTTCTATATGAGTTTTACAAGTTCAAGGGAATGCCTCAAGCAATTTAGATTAAGGCATGGAGATTCTTTTCTTTTTTTTAATTGATTTTCATGGAGTGCAAAAGCTTTTCTTTCACTGGGAATTCTTACTTTACTTCTAAAATGCAGATGGATTGAATAATGCCTCTGTTTCCATTTTATCTGAAAGAAATCCTTCAGGGACCATCATTATTTTAGTATGTAATTGAGAATTCCCTGAAATTATAACTCAAGGCCAGCAGAGTTCTCAGTGCTCTGTATTTAGGAAGAGAATGTAATAAAAATATGGCAATTTTTCTTTACAAATCAAGTGTTCTAAATTAATGGCCCTGAGTTTGAATGTTAACAATTACGATTTTTTTAAAGTATTCTACATATGTAGTCACATGATGATTTTTTTGTTTGTTTCTATTTAAACTTTGAATCTGTGTTGTGACTAGAAGGGAGAATTGCCTTTCTGTCCTTCATTTTAAGAGAATTTGTGCTTGTGGGTAACCTTGAATATTCTTTTTATTTATGATTATTACTTTCACTATTTGTTTAGAGTTAAGAAAGTAAATATTCTTCTGTTGAGTTTAATTTTATTTTATAAGGAGATTGAGGCAAGAAGCAGCAGAAATGCTTAAAGCACACAAAGAAGGAAAATCAATCAGGCACTGCCAGGAGTGAAATGAGGGAAAAAATCAATAAGGGGATTTTGGCCTGGCAGAAACTGGGAGCAGGAGGTCAGGATTCCTTCAGGACAGAGAGAAGCACAAATCATTCCTAAGAGAAACTGCAAGAACCATGAAATAACCAAATCTGATACCTGTGGACACTAGGCAATAAACCATAATAATAAATCATCCTCAGTGCAGAGAAGAATATATCTGAGACATGCAAATAAAATGCCTGCAGTGCAGCTTTCAGTTCAGTGGCACATTTGCATCTCAGTGCTGCTTTTGCTTATTCTGGTAGCAAAATAGCTGTGACTGGAGCAGTGCTGCTCATTCTTTTTCACTGAAGCTCAGCAAGTTCAAGGCTGCAACAGCTTTTATTTTTAAAATTAAAATCTCACTGACTGTAACAAGAGTGTCTGTGGCCTGCAGGCATGACTTGACAATTACTACATTGCATCCAGATTTTAGCAGTTGAATTGAAGCTGTTTTAGCATTTGAATTTCAGCTGAGTGCTCTTTGGGAAACTGCTTTGCAAACATTCATCACCTCTTTAAAAAAACTTTCCTCGAATAGAGAAATTAGAAAGAAAACTATCTACCAGCACTTTGGGTGCACATATGGTTTCATTTCCCATTTTGCCTTTCTCTTTTTCTTAAAATCCTTAAATTTAAGTAGCAGCTGCCATGTCACAAAGTCACAACAATCTATTCCCAACCAGAAATGTAATTTGTGGTTTTATCCACTTCAGTGCACTTTGTGATTTGTTTGCATTGGAAACATTAATCAAAACAAGGGAGTCTCACTCCTGAAGTAACTGAGACCAGTTGAATGTATAGAATCTCTAAATGTTACATTTTGAAGGAGTGGATTCAGTCTGAGAAGTGGCTGGCAGCTGAATGTAACCCTTAATTCTGGTAGCAAAGATGATTTTTATGAGGAAACTTTTGCTATTTCAATAAAAAGGTATTACTTGTTTTCATCATTAAAATGTGAACCACTGTCTTCAGATTCTCAACTTTTATGTATGACAGTGACAAAAATTATGTTGTTTCAGGTGCAAGCAGTTAGCTGAGCTAAGGTTTCCTTTTCATTTTGAGTGTCTTGGGTTTCTGTAGAATTTTATTGGTATTGACAGATGGCCAGGCAGCAGCACAGAAAAAAGCCCTGGTAAATGTGAGCTGATGAAAGAAGTGTAGAAAACGCTTCAGGAGAATGCAGGAGAATGGTGAATAACTACCAGCAATAACAATGCATTAGGAGTGGACTTATTCCAAACAACATAGCTGAGTAGCAGATAAATGGAAAGGTGTCAGAATCCACATTTCTTCCATTTCAGAAAGCTCTCTGGATTTATGACCCTTTGGAGACTTGCAGTGTCACCCATTACTGCAGCTGTAGATTTCTATTCACTCATGCCTGTGATGTTTCAAGTAATTATTGAATGCTTCTCATTTTGATTGAAATTAATGCTTGAACTTCCATAGGTCCTGTTGGTAAAAGGACTGAGCCCTGAATTTTTAACTTTTCTTGAGGGTTTAAAAAGAAAGCTTCCCATGTTTTAAAAGCTTGAACTAAAATAATATAAATATGGCTGTAAATTGCATGTGCAGAATATTATGGGAGTGCTTTCTGCTTTCACATGTACACTGTATTTAGGAAATTTCTACTTCATGCAGTGTCAGTTGGATTTACTGACAGTAAATCATGATTACTGTTATTTATCTTTCTCATACTGCACATGCAGTTGATATAACAGAATACTTGTCCTGGGAGCAGTTGTTAAGTAATCTGTGTTTGAAGGCTTTGAGGAAACCTTAAATCCTTCTATATGTGTTAAAATGAAGTTGAGCACATTTGTGCATTAGAGCTCAATTTTCTTTAGAAGAGCTCCTTGATTTATTTCCCAGGCAGTTTTTGCAGGCACCAGGTGTGTGTGGGAGATGGGGCTGCAGAAGCATCTTGTTCAGGAGCAGTCCCAGCCAGTGCCACTTTCTGTCCCTTTTGCCCTGTGCTATGTTTCAGGAATTGAAATCCCTGAAATTCAGGCTGAGAATCCATCTGTTCTGCCAGTATGTTCTGAGCACTGGAACTTGACATCCTTGCAGCACTGCCACGTGATTTGCTTGGGAACTGCTTTGGTGTGATCTAAAATTACAAAAACAAACAAAAGACCAGGCTTTTGGTTCTTTTGTGAAATCTTTTTGTATCATCTTTATTTCTCCTCTCTCTGGACTGAAAGAATGAAGTCTACCCACACTGTCACCCACACAAGTATTTTCCTGTGTGCTGGAAATTGGAGTTGTTTGATAATAACCACTGATTGGATCAGAGCAGGGCTTTTAATCCACTCTAGTGCTAAGTATCTCCAAGGGCTTTTTCCAAAAATTAATTGTGTTTCTACCTGAACGTTTTATTTTAACCAAAGCAGAGCCAATGCAGTCTGAAAATAAAGCTGCTCTTAAATGTAATTCAGTAACTTTATATTCACACCATAGTTGTTTATGTGTAGCTTCTTTTTATGCTTAAATATGATATTTCCAGAAAGTGTAGAAAATTACATCTGTGCTGGGTTTTCAAGAACATACATGAAAAAAATACTTCAGACTTCCAGCAATTCAAATATTTTGGCTGATATGCTCCATGTCCTTCTGATCCCAGGGGAATTGAGTGGATAAGCTTGACTGGCTTCATTTCCTTTGCCACATCAACACCCAACAATCTGGGACTGGTCAGGAATGAGCTGCAGCTGGTGGACCTTCCAACAGGTTTGTGTTTCCTGAGAAATCTGCTCCAGGAGCTGAAAGATTTGCTGGGGAGTGACAAGTTCTGACTATTATTATTATTATTTTATTCCTTCTGTTGTCATGACAAAATAAAATAATAAACAGGAGCTTTAACTGTCTTGGTGAAGCCACAGGATGTGTTTTGTCTGGTGCTCTGCAGACAGACTTGACCCAACACCTTTGCAAAAACATCTTGGACTTACTCAATGAATAAATATCAGCAGAGGGTTTAGAAGCAGCCACACAGGGTATTAATGGTGGATTTTGTTCACCAACTGCACATATTTCCATATTTCTAAGTGTGTTTTGTCATAATCTGCACCCACTGTTTCATGTGCTCCTGAAATACTTGAACCATTTATTGGGATTTGTTTCAGCAGCCTGCCAGGCACATGGCCAGAATTGAAGTGTGAATGAGTGTAAAATGGATTTTAAACTATAAAAACTGGTACTTTTTTAAAGAATTGGGAAGGTTAAAAAATACATAACTGTTAAAAGATGCTGTTGATAGCAAAATTAACAAGTTACGTGTGTTTTTTCAACTATTTTGGCCTCATTATGGATGATAATATATTTGTAATGAACTCAATATTTGCACAATAGAAGGAGATATAACTGGGGAGATTAGCCCAGAACATGAAGCACTTCAATAATCTTCAATTCTTTTTGAATGTGAAAACCTGGAGCCATTTAAGTTCTAATTGAAGAGCCTAAATCTTGTAGCACATGGCTAGTTCTGAATTGTTTTATGTAAAGTGATTTTTAATTTTTTTTTAAAGATTATGGAAAAACATCAGTTGTTGTATTTCCAGGGTTCTGCACAGAGAGGTTATTTTAGCATAATATTATTTTAAAGTTTTTCCATGTAATGTCCTTTGTTCATCTAAGATCAAAACAGAAAAGATACATGCACTGGGAAGTTAATCTCATGTAAAATGGGAATCTGATTTTTCACTCAGCTTGTGAATCAGTGTAGAACATTTGTGGATAGAAGTCATAAAAGGTTCAGAATTTCTGCAGGCAACCAAGGAGTAAATGTGAATATTGAAACCTTAACATTTGGTTTGCTTAAAAAATGGTACATTTCCTCTTTTAAGGCTTTCAAGAAAGGCACAGCAATTTAATTGTTTGAGTTTTGCTTCTTCCCTCACTTAGGAGCCCAAATTTCTATTTTAGGCTTAGGAAAACTCTGCTAATTCAGATTTACTTTGACAAAATTCACATGTACGTTTCTGAGCAAAAATATGAAAGAAAATTGCTAAGATACTGAAAATAGAGGAGAGAGAATTCCAGTAGCCTCTGACAGGAGAGCTCTAACTCATGTTCTTGATAACTATTTATTCATTATACATTTACTCATGTAGCTTGCTTAAGTAATTTAGCAGTGAGCTACAAGAGGAGGTAAAGTTTATAGCTTGAATTTTCCTTAAGAGCTGAGGAGAATGAAACTTGCACAAAAGATGCTGTTTGTAGCTCACTATTTATTTTACTGATACCTCTAACACCTATAATTCTGCAACACTTCCTACAAGTGGATGAAAATTTTGTTGGGGATGAGATTATAAACTCTCAAAATTTACTATTTTAGCTGGAAAGGAAGTGAGAAATGAAATACTGTCACTGTTCATGGCAGAGTTAATTTCTCTTATCAAACTTGAAATCCTTTAATGAATTTCCTCCTTGGGGAAAGGAGAGAATTTCTCATTGGCTTTGAGTGGAAAATAATAACTCTGAATTCTGGCTCTATGTAATCCTGATGCATCCATTTGAGTTGCTGTGCTCTGGAAGTGAGTCAGGAGTTCGATTTGACAGAGTTTACAATATATTTAATGTAAACTTTGGGATTTTAATGATTGCAATAAAATGAAATGCAGCAAAGTTTGACAATGGCACCAGTAGCGTTAGAGATGCCAGGTGATTTGGAGTGTTTGTAAACTGGTTCTGTTTACACACAGAGCAGTTTGTCAGCTCTTTCTCTGTCTCTGGTTTGTTTTATTGACTTTGTGCTCTCTGCTTTGTGCTCCAGGCAGGAGCATTGCGTTCCGTGGGGAGCGAGGCAACGACGAGCCGGCCATCGAAATGATCAAGGTGTCTCATTTGAAGTGAGTGCATCAGCCTTGGCAACTTTATCAATTTCACTGTACTGCATGAAAATCCTCATGGCATCATAGGCATTCCAAGAAAGAAAAGGTCTTCAGAGTGTATAGAAAAATATTCCACAGCATCAAGAGGAAAATGCCTCAGAATATTAATTCCAAGTGAAAAAGCTGTGAATGTTTCTGTGGTTGACTTTGTCACTTCAGGATCCAATCACATTGCAAAATCAATAATTAATATTTTATTTCTTACAGGAATTGTGTCTACTGAATAGGCTTTTTGATAATATTAAAGAGAATAAAAGTGCTGAACTGTTTTTTTTCAGCTTTGATTCTGTTACGAATCTAGGAAGTTTGGCATTAAAGATTAAATGATTATTCATATTTATTTAGCTTTAGTAAGTATTTCACACCTTTATAATACTTGCCTTCTGGAAAACCAATGTGAGATATAGTTGTTTGAAAAGTCAGCTGATAAATTACCAAATTGTTTCTTTTCAAGTTCTCATTATTTTGAGCTCAGGTCTGTGACAGGAGGCCCTGATCTTCATTGTATCAAAAATAATAATTGTAGTGCTCCGGAAAATTATTTCACTTTCTTGTATAAATGAAATTAAGGTAGTATTGAATTTAATAGGGCATTGTTTCTAAATCTTAAAAGTTTCTTTTTTACAGTGGAGGAAAAAAACTGATGTCCCTAGCTTGCACAGAAATATTTTTGTATGTAGGAGTTCCAGAGAGTTGGGAAGAGTTCAGCCATATAATGTTCTTAATAATGCATTAAAATTAAGAACAGCCATGGGCTTAGATGAAGAGTTTGGAGAGTGTTGAGTGAGAAAAGAAAGGAGGTTCACGTGCAGTGAGATGAATGCAGTGCCTGAGAGGACAAATTACTGCATGGCTTCTCTGTTTTCAAGTTAAATGTGAAAAGTGGCAGATTAAAGGTGTTGACACTCACCAGTTCTGCAGATAAACAGTCTGAAGACATGACTGACAAGTGTTTTAGTGTGAGGTGATTTTATGCTCATTTATCTCAGCATTAGGAAGTACCATGCATCTGCAGGAGGGAAAATACTCTGTGCAGCCTGCAGTCTTGTGTTTTTCTGGTATTTTGTGCCATCAACTCAGGCTGAACGTGGTGAGATCAGAGGTGCTGCTGCTCTCTCTGAATTATTCCCCTTGTCTCCTCCACAGTAATTGTGCAGAACCACCTGTCAGAAATTTGTAATTCTGTAAGCTTTGAAGAGAACTGTTTTTCAGACATTCTTTTGCTCCTCAGTAACTCCAGGGAATCACGAGCATCAGAGGGGGATTTGATTTGCTCTCCTAACTCGTGGTTTTTGAGGCCCTCCAGAGTGCTGCTGTGAACAGCACATGTGAAGTAAAATGCTCAAAGGACTCTTGCTGGAGTAAATTCTCATTTGTTTCAGGCAGTATCTAGCTGTGGTATTTAAAGACAAACCACTGGAGATCTGGGATGTCAGAACTTGTACTCTGCTCAGAGAAATGTCTAAAAACTTCCCTGCAGCCACTGCTTTGGTAAGGAATAAATTCTGTTACCTTTTAATAAACGTGATACACTGAAATAATATAAAATCTTAGAACAATTTTGCAGCATTACTGCAGCTGTAGCATATACAGATAAGTGCTTTAACATTTCATCTGTCCCCAAATGGAGGCAGGTAAAAAGGAGGTTGTGGTGAAGAAATCTGCTCTGCCCCTTGGGTGATGGAGGGAGGTACTACAGAAGGCAATCTCCTTGGAAATCATTATAAAGCCCCAATAAATTCAGGGAATAAACCTTTGTCTTTTCCATTTTCCCTGGGCCATTTTCCACAGGAGTGGTCACCTTCCCATAACTTAAAAAGCCTGAGGAAGAAGCAGCTGGCAGCCAGGGAGGCCATGGCCAGGCAGACTGTGGCATCAGACACTGAAGTCAGCAGTGTGGAATCCTCTGTGATCAGGTATCTGCTCCTGATGGAATCCTGGGCTACAGAAATTGTTGTTTTTCCCCCATGTGCCATTTTCCAAATGAAAAGAATATTTTGGAACTGATTCATGAGTACACAGCAAGCAAAACAACTTTGTGGGGCTCCCTTTAGTTTTTGTGTGTGGGACTTTGATGTACTTTGGTGCACCTGTTTCTCTCAGGTGTGTCTGTGGCAGTCCATTGGTTACCTGGTTCTTGAAGTAAAATTGTTACTTGCCCTTGGACATTTCACAAGAGTGGGAGTAATAAACAGTTAACTGTTAACTGAAGTGTTTAGAAGGATACTTGTTATATTAGAAGGATGTTTTTTCTTTTTGTGCTGTTTCTGTGCATTAGGTAGAATTTGTCTTGCAATTCTGATCTCAAGAAAGAAATAATTATGTCTCATTATGTTCTTTTTAAAGCTTGTTGCAGGAAGCTGAAAGTAAATCAGAGCTGAGCCAGAACATCTCTGCCAGAGAGCACTTTGTGTTCACAGGTGCTGATGGGCAGGTTTATCATCTCACAGTAGAGGGAAACTCAGTAAAAGACAGTGCAAGAATTCCTCCAGATGTGAGTTCCAATTTTTTATATCATTGATGCTTTAATTTTTTGCTTAGTTTTGATTGCAAGAAAGAAATCAGGGATGAGCTTTGTAGCAGCAAGTGGTCAGTAATGTAGTATCTGAAATCTGAATTCCAGCTTAAAAACTGAGAGCAATTCTGTTTTCACAGTCTTATATATAATTTCTCCTGCTTTAACTGAGTAGAGTTTGGTGTATCATGTTGTATAGTATTTTTTAAAATGAATACTAATGTTGAAATATTTATTCATGTGTTTGAGTCTATTAATCACAAGATATTTTTCTGCTTCTTAAATATTTTCAGGGAAGTATGGGTAGCATTACTTGTATTGCCTGGAAAGGGGATATCCTTGTTCTTGGAGATGTTGATGGAAACCTAAACTTCTGGGATTTGAGAGCTAGAGTATCCAGGTATGAATGCAAATTAAATCTGTCAGACATGAGATGATGAGTATTAGAATGTGGGATGTTTTCATCCTTCCTCATTTTTGTTCTTCACTGTAGGGAAAAATGCAAGTATTTTGGAATAAAAATTCAGAAAATGTCTACTGTGTCTCAGTTCTCTACATTTAATCTCTTGTGTTTTCAGAAGAATTAACATTTAATCAGGGTTTTAAAACCAGCTAGATACCTTTTTTTACATTAAATCTGCAATGGCTTCTGGTTAAACATTCAACATTGTCATGTTTATTCCAAGCATTTCATCATTTTAGTTGAATAAATTCATAACCTGGGCATAATTTGTGTGTGGGTATATAGAGATTGTTCTCCTCAGTCTGTGCAATACCAGGATCTGCAAAGTTCCTGTAAGGATTCAATTTCTTACAATATTGAGTGTAGAATGGTGGATCCTAATCTTGTTTTTCCTTAGGGGGATTCCTACACACCGGAGCTGGGTGAAAAAAATACGGTTTGCCCCAGGGAAAGGAAATCAAAAACTTCTGGCAATGTACAACGATGGGGCAGAAATCTGGGATTCAAAAGAGGTGAGTGGCTGTGGGTTTGATAGGCACTTCTCTTCAAAGCCCACACCTCACCTCTGGAAGTCAGGATGAGTGAGGGATTGGGTTTTACTGGGTCAGGATTTCTTGCTGACAGTTGTATGATAAAGTCATTTGACTTTTCTCAGCAGACTTTTACTCCTTACAAAGCATCTTTGAGCTGTCATCAGTGAGAAGTATCTTCCACTCTTAAAGCTGACAATGTCTGAGATCCTCTTTGTCATCCTCTTGGAATGGTTTTGAGGCAGACCCTGAAAATTTAAGGGGGAGTCCCCAGTTTGAGACTTTGATCTGTGGACAGGAGATTGCTTTCACTGCAGGTTTCTTCTGTGTATGGTCAATAGATTTAATTTGTTAGGGAATACCAGCAATCCAGCCACTTGTTCATTAGCATTGTCTAGCTTCTCTCTTTGCTCAGAAACTCTGTAGTTGTGTTCACAAACCTTCTGGGGCTTGCTTTGTTGGTCTTTCAGGGGATTAGAGTACCATGGGGAAGGAAATGTAATTGTACTGTTTTAACTTAGCCCCCAGAATAAGTTCAGGGTATCAGGGTATGAAACAGGAATTTTAATTTTTTTCCTGTTCACTTGTAATGAGCACCAGCTCCAAACTCAGACACTTAATTAGTGCAATATGAAACTCCACTGATGATAAGAATTGGACAGCAGATATGAACAACTACTGTGAATTACATAAGCAGAGTAGGATATTACCCAATGAGCCTCTCCTTGAGGCACATTTGAATAGTTTTGATGCCACAAGATACTCCTGTAGCTGTTCATGCTTTTTTTTTCTAGGAGTTTCCTACATGAAAGCATTTAAAATTAAATTCACATTTTCAGTTGGAAGTCTTTCAGAATATCTACAGTAAAACTTTATAGCCTCAGTTCTATTATACATCTGATCCTGTCCTGTTAGAAAAGAAACAAAAAGGCAGCTCAAAATGGTTAAAAGGATTTTTTCTCAGCTCTAAATTGGGAAATAGTGACCTACTCCAAGGTTTCTAAATTCTCTTCTCTCCAGAAAAGATGTTATTGAAATGATTTATGGCTAACTTCACCTTTCATCGTGAATTTTGTGCTGTGCCTCCTGGGCCTGCGTGACACAGCCTCACACTGGCTGATGGAGAGGCTGCTAAAAATAAAAATAAAAAAAAAAACTTGAACTTTTCCAGATACAAATGGTGAGCAGTTTAAGAAGTGGGAGAAACGTGAATTTCCGGATCTTGGATGTGGACTGGTGCACGTCAGACAAAGTGTTGCTGGCATCAGATGATGGATGCATCCGAGTGCTGGACTTGTCCATGAAAGCCTCGTGCTTCAGGATGGATGAGCAGGAATTAATAGGTATGCTCTTGTCTGTTTTGCTCTCCTCTGCTTGATACTTCTGAACTCCTGTTTGCAAAGTGGAGCTCAACACTTCTGTTAGGAGTTGTCACATGTGGAGATTTTGATGCCTTTCTGCTGCTTTTCATTGATACAGGTAATTTTTTATGCTTGGGTCATATAGATGGGTTTATTAATACAAGTTTAATCTCTTAAATAATATATATTTCTTAATATTTTAATTGAAGTACACATGAACAGAACAAGAGTTTTTTGTATAGGTATTTAGCAAATTGACTTAAAAAGCATTGGCTCATCATTTAGATATCAGTACCTGCATCACTGATACTCATTGCATGATTTAGAAACATTTATTTATGTGTGGAAATGTATTTTCAGATTTTTTTGAGGGGTCTGTAGACTGATTCATTTGTTCAAACTGACTTTTAAAATAGTAATACTAGGGCTGTTTGCCTTTTTAGCCATATGTCTAAGAAGAGAATTTAAATATTTAAGTAGTTAACTAAGCTACATTTTTTTTGTATTTATTATTGCTGGTGTTCCAAATAACTCTTCTTGTTGTTGCCTTTTGAGTCAATCCTACCTTTACTCAAACAATTTCCTAAGTCATTTCCTTAAAACCCAGTAGATTCTAAGACATATGTAATAAACTGGGATGTGGGGAGCTGTGGTGTGGGCTTGTTTGTGGGAACATGTAATTTATCCCAGCCATTTTTGCTATCAAATGAATGTTCTGCAATATTAAATTATAAAGATGAATGTTTTAAAGCCAGGCACAGTGAAGTGAGGCTGTGCCAGCTGTAAGGCTGCCTGTGGTTGAGCTGTCCTGCCCCTGCTCTGTGGTAAAGTTTTAATTACCAAATCACAGTTCCAGGAGTCCTGCATCACTCAGTGCAGAGGAATTGTGAATATTTCATGATGGAGCTGGTTTTGTTTTACTCCTCAGTCACTGGGTAGCATTTACTGCCTGTCACCCACACCTTGTGCTCAGTACTGACTTAGTGACTTTTCCATTTATGTGACAACACCATGTATAATTTTTATCTTATTAAACTCCCACCATCCTTTCCAGATGATGGGCTTTAATTTTAATTTGTATTATACTGTAGGAATTAGGGGGACAAAGCAAAACTAAACATGCTTTATGATATATTTGGTCTAGCTTTACTTACTTTGCACCATGGCCATGTAGCAGCAATAATCATTATACACAGCTCTGCCTAATGCCTGTGTAATGCATTCCAGGAGTGTATGGCTGAATTCATTATGGAATGTCCTGAAATTCTCATTTCAGCGTGGTTGATAACCCTGTACCTGCTATGAAATGGTTTTGCTTGAGTCTAGAGATAAGCTTTTATGTCTAGCAGCCTGTGCTGGGTATGTGAAAAGACATTTATTTGTGATTTTCCTGGTGCTTGCAAACAAGCTGGGACATTTTCTGTGGTGCATTTTCTGTGGTGAATTTTCTGGAGGTGCATTTTCTGGTGTACATTTTCTGGTGTACATTTTCTGTGGTACATTTTCTGGAGGTGTATTTTCTGGTAGGATATTTTCTGTGGTGCATTTTCTGGAAGTACATTTTCTGATCAATAAACACAGAAAATGTACTTCCAGAAAATTATTGCACATGACCCTGTGGACAATGAATCTTTTCCTTTTGTTTCAGAACCTGTCTGGTGTCCATACCTGCTTGCTCCAAAGGCCTCATTAGCTTTAAAAGCATTCCTGCTGCATCAGCCTTGGGATGAGAAATACTCTCTAGATATTATGGACATGTAAGAACAAATATATATATATACAATTTATATATATAAATATATAATATAGAGCTATATATAACATACTATTATTTTTTAAAGCCTACATCTTTTATTAGTCTTTCTGTGCAAATAACTGTTGGATGTATAAGTTTCCTCACTCTTGGGGACAGTCAAAAATGTAATTAGTTCATTGTTTATTACTAAAAGTAATAAGCAGATAAGGCTCTAAGGTCAGGTATTTCTTCTGGCCTTCAGTAGCACTTGGCTATTAAAAACTGCAGTCTGCTTTAAGTCCTGGCAATATTTTTATGGCATTATATTACTTCTGAGAAAAACTGTGTTCTCTCTGTTCTAGAAGTTAAAACAGCAGTCAGAGCTGTTCCTAAAGTGTACTGCAGGTGATACTCTGATGTCTTGCTAGACCTGTCTGTGCTCTTGGACAGCCACACTCACATCACCAGAGGAGCACATTTCTGTGTCCTGGACTGGCTCATGCTCACATATTAATGCTCTAGGCATTGCCATTTTTATTAATTTTAAGGTTAATGAAAACAAGAAAAATGGGAAAAGAAAGATTGGCACTGTCTGTGAGGTTGAGTGGATCAAACCCAATCTTTCAGTGTTGTTTTGGAACTGGTAACTGGATAAAGAAACCTGCAAGAATGGCTTACCAAAAGAATGTGAAAGATTGTTTTCATGTATGTGCTTGTGTTTTTCTCCTACAAGTAGTGCTCTACCATTTCAGATCATTCTGTCCTTTTTGTAACACAGAAAACCTTTATTGGTTTTTTTTTCTAATCCAGTGATTATCCAGAGAATGAAAATATTAAAAACCTTCTTCAAGAGCAGTTGAATTCGTTGTCCAAGTAAGAATTCTTCCTATTATCACTTGTGTAAGCTATGAAATTCTGGGATGGCAAAAAATCTGAAGTTTGTGGCAGTTCAGCTAATGAAGAAAGAACACTTTTTGCCTCTCTAAATATATGCTTAAATAATGACAGTTTTTATTTTTAAAAAAAGTTCATTTTTATGTAATTTTATATAATTTTATATTTTATATAATTTTTATGAAAATTTAAAATTGATGCTTTAAAGGTACTGATAGGGTCAGTTTATGATTTGCAATGACCTGTGAGCATTTGGAATGTTTTAAGCAATCCTTCTCAGGGGTTTTAAGGGTTCTTTATGCTGATCCAGACTGCATTGGACATTACTACTTAAATACTCCAGGCTTTGTTAGGATATTTGAGCTCAGAGGAAAAGAAATTATTCCAAAAATCCTTTGTTCCAGAGTAATGTTGGTGCACATTGCTCTATTTACACAGAAAGCAGATTTTGACATTTTCAATTTAAACCTTGAAAATTATAGTTTAAACTAGTAAATAGACAATTTTTTTCATTTTCCTTTTGTCCTTTCATTTAGTAGGATAGAAAAGGTAACAGCCTATTTTTATCCAGTCTGAAACATCTGTGAAAAAGCAAAATTCATGCATGTGCATCCCTTTTGCTATGACACTACATAGCTGCAAGATGATTTGTAGCTGAATTAATATTGTAATTGTAATTAGTAGAATTACTGCAGACTAATTGGCAGCTTTGCATACACCCTGCTGGTGATTCCCTATATTGCAAGGATAGAGTTCCTGATGGACTCCCTGCATTTGCTCCTGGAGACCAGTTATATTTCAAATTCTATATAATTCTTGTTGTAATTGCTTTCACAGATGAATTTCTTTCATTTCAGAAAAGAAACTGTGCATTTTGGGGATTGATCTTTTCAGTTTGTATGTGATGTATCCTATTTGTGTTCAAAACCAACCAACCAAAAAAACCTGCCCAGCATTTTACAGATTCTTTAACACTTTCTCTTTTGCAGTGACATAAAGAAACTTCTGCTTGATCCAGATTTTACACTCCTGCAGAGATGTCTCCTGGTTGCCAGGTAGTGGAGATTCAGATAAATTTAAGAAATGTTTCCTAGGAAAATCTTGATGCTGTTAATGCACAGGAATGAGCTGAAGTTTAGGAACTCACCCAGTTAGTTCCAGTCCCTGAACTGCTTTGTTACCCATATAGTAGGGTGGTTTTAGGATCAAAATGCAAATGTTACCTCACTGAAACAGTTTTATTTCCTTGCTGGATACAAGGAACTTCCCTCAGTCTTGGTGGCACTGCAGTTCTGGCAGCCACATGGCATTTAGTTGTTCAAGCCCCAAAATGTCATTCAGAACTTGACAATAGTTCTGTACAAACAGGGCAGGGCCTGGGGTTTATTTCAAGTGTCTTTGTTCTGTGTGGTTCCTCTGCCTGAACTGAGCTAATTTTAGTCTGACTGTATTCAGAGATGGTTTTCAAACTTAGTAACTTGTGGTTGAAAGAGAATACCAGTGACTAAATGTAAAATAATTATAAATATCAATTTCCACATATTTCTATGCTGAACTTTCCTGGAGTTCAATTGCTGTTGTAACTTACCTTGCTGAATGTACATTCCATCATCTTCTCTTGTGGTTTGTCCCACTGATAATGCAAAGTACTTGTGTTGTCCACAGGAATGCACAGTCCTTGAGAAAATGAAATAAATCACATTTTGTGTGGTGTGTGACAAAATACAAACCTGTTTCACATCCTGCTTTGTGTCTTCTCAGACTGTATGGGGATGAATCTGAACTGCATTTCTGGACTATTGCTGCCCACTATTTGCACAGCTTATGCCAGGAAAAACCTGCAAAATCAGACACAGTTGTCCTTCAAGAGCAGCTGGTTAATCCTCTGGATATATGCTATGATGTATTGTGTGAAAATTCTTACTTCCAGGTATGTCAAAGAGTTCCAAACCAAATGTCATAGGAATGTCATCAGCACAATAAACACTCACTTCCCTGTACATATTTCACTTTTATTAGTAACATACCAGTCTGGATTAAAACATTCCTGGTACTTAAAAATAGAGGCTGTTCCAAAAACTGGCAAGATATTTACATATCTTTTGAATGCCTGGTTTTATTTCTTATGGTAGGCTTACATTTAAAATATTTATCTTTCTTTGTCCAGAAATTCCAGCTGGAAAGGGTAAATCTCCAGGAAGTGAAGAGATCAACATATGATCATACCAGGAAATGTGCTGATCAACTTCTTCTCTTGGGCCAGGTTTGTGGGTAATATTTGAATTTTTTATTCTTCTTCTCTGTCTATTTTGTGTATTCAAGAAAAGCTTTTTCTAATTCTGTTTGTTATTTCTTACTTGTATGAGCCCACTGCAGAGTTTTTGCATTCTTATGTTAAATTCATGGTGGGTTTTCAGTGCAAATGTCCTGTTGAAATGAATCTTAGTCATTACTAAATGGGGAGATATTTTTGTAGCCTGTTTTAGAATAACTTTCATTGTTATTTGTTCCATGTCTTAAAAAGGGTAAAAATAGAAAGGCTTTCAAACAAAATTAATATGTTGTGGTCAAAGTTGCATTTTTTTCTCTTGCCAGACTGACAGAGCAGTGCAACTGCTGCTAGAAACCAGTTCAGAGAATGCACATTATTACTGTGATTCACTCAAAGCTTGCCTGGTCACAACTGTCACCTCCTCAGGGCCATCTCAAAGCACCATTAAACTGGTAGCAACCAACATGATAGCCAATGGAAAGCTTGCAGGTAAAAGAACTCCTTTCTTTGCTTGTAAACTGATAATTCCCATCATTTTTAAGGATGCCAGTGGAAATAGGAGGGAATCCTGCTGTGACAGATCTTACATGTGCTGTAGTAGGCACTATGCAGAGTAGTTGACACAAAAATGATCAGTAACTGAGTAATAAATTCCAGCTTGTCATGATTTATTTTCACTGGAAAACTTACTTCTGGAGTAAATCTTTTAGTAGTTGTTTGCACAAAAAGAAGCTGAGCACATAATTTGTATTTTCCACTTTTCTAATTAAAGAATTAACTAAAATTTGGTGCCTGTTGCAAAACATGAAATACAGATTTCGTCTCCTTGTCAGTTCAGAACTTTTTTCATAACGTTTTTCTGTACCAGTACAAGGTTAATTTTGCTTAATGCAAGAGCTGAAACATCACTGAAATATTTCAGTTGGAACCATATAACTGAAATACTCAGACATGCTGAGAAAGTTAAAATTTCCACTTTATAGACTGTTAATAATTGCATTGTGGACAACATTAGATTAAAATAAAGAACTACTTATTTTAATACTTTTAATACTTATTTTACTTATGAAATCTATTTATTGAATTTACAAAGATCATCATGTCTCTATGATGAGGAGTCCTGTGAACCCCTAAATTTGATTTCAGAACAAAAATAAAGGAGAGCTTTGTGTGGCCTCTGTAACCCAGAGCAATAATGCAGTAACTGCACCCAGGTTACATTGAGAGCAGTCTCAGCATCTTCATGTGCTGAGGATATGGAGATCCTTTCCCACACTTGGATAGCAGCTCTTTTCCCCTGGATTTCCTGAGTGGAGTGCATTTTTGTGTTGCAGAGGGGGTGCAGCTGCTGTGTCTGATTGACAAGGCTGCGGACGCCTGTCGCTACCTGCAGACCTACGGCGAGTGGAACCGAGCAGCCTGGCTGGCCAAGGTGTGCAGTTCCTCACTTCCCAGGCTGCTAACACCCAGCAGCTGTTAGCATCTGTGCTTAGGGAGGCTGAGGAGGGTGCTCAAGTTCCCTAAGTAACTGAAACATCAATTAGAAATGCCATTCAGATCTGAGAAGCCAGTCCACTCAATCAGCGCTGGCAGATTCTTCTGCTTTCTGACCACACAGGTCTGCCCATGTTGCCACATTACAGAGCTGGGGGCTAAAAAGGCTTGGGATACTCAATTTTCTAATTTTTCAGCACTTTGGGAAGGTCCATATAGCTGCAGCAGTATAAAGTTGGTAATAAACTCCAACAGCTCACTGCTGGATGTGGGTGAGTAACTGGGCAGTGACTTTGTGCTGAACTGTATGGAGTGAGTGAGCTGATTCCAAAATTACCACACCCACATAGATTGGCATCACCTTCTGGTTTTGTGTGCAGCCATAATTACAGCAAAACTAGCCAGACACAGCATTAATTCTCCACATTATAAATGGGCAGGGGTCAGTAAGGGTTTTTCAGTGCCTCTTAAATAAAGTTTCTGTTGTGTTTCCTGAAGAAAGAATGGCAGAATTTGTACTTAGGTTTTCTAAATGAGAGAATAATGCTTTTCAGAAAAGATTTTTTGTCCTCAAGTCTTCAGTAAAGGATGAAGAGTAACTTCATGATTTAGAGAAGTTAGGAGATCTTGGGGTAAAAATGATGTAATCCCATGTGAAAACAGAGTGACCCAAGTGAAGTATTTTTATACCCAGACACCTCTGATACTCCTTAATGCCGTATTAATTCAAGGAATATGCATACTTTTTATGTCAAAATGATGGTTTCAGATGCTCTTGCATGTGCCCAGAGTGCTGCTGAGGAGGAAGAGCAGCAGCAGAGTGCTGTGTGTGTGTGTGGGGAATGGCTCAGGCTGTGCTGTCCCCCACAGGTCCGCCTGAGCTCGGAGGAGTGCGCGGACGTGCTGCGCCGCTGGGTCGATCACCTCTGCTCCCCGCAGGTCAACCAGAAATCCAAGGCCATTCTTGTCCTCCTGTCCCTTGGCTGCTTCACTAAAGTTGCAGAGATGTTGCACAGGTAAAGGTGAAACAGCACAACCTGTGTTTCCTCTTGTCCACACTTATTTCTATTTTAGCGTGTTTTTCTTTAATTCATTTTAATTTGTGAGCTACTAGTGGCATTTCACTTACTACAGGCTTTAAGATTGTCAGCACCCATGGACCAAGCAGTAATGATTCATTGTATTTGTGATTTTTTCTGAGTAACTTCAGCCCTGATCTTTCTGAAAAATTTACAAGTGTCAGTTCCTGAGTGCAAGGAGGAAAGGGAGATATCAGAAAGTTTTAGAAAGCCTCTCTGCAAGTGTCTTGGTGTGATGTCCTGGAATACTTTTCTGTTTTGTATCCTAACAAATTATTCTCTTTTTTTTTCCCCCATTTAACAGCATGAGGTACTTTGATAGAGCAGCTTTATTTGTAGAAGCTTGTCTGAAGTATGGAGCAATTGAAGTAAATGATGATACAAATATCCTTTTTCTGAAATGCTCTTTGCTCACTAAACCTTCACATCTGACCTGGTGTTCTGGAAAACTGAGCAGTTGCACAAACTTTTGTATTATATACTATAAATAATAATGGTAAATAATACCTGATCCTGTTCTATGGAGTCATCACCAAATAAAAAATGCCACTAATAAGTCATGTAGATAACTTCAGATCTAACAAATGAAAAACCCTTTGTGACATCACAATTTCTGTTGCAATTTATGTCATTCTATCATGGTAGGTACTTAAGTATATCTGAAATGTGTCTGGTTTAGTTTACAGCACTCTGCATGTTGCTTTATAAATACTAAAATGAGTTCAAAAGGAGGATTTAAAGCAACTTTTTTTCCTTATTTGTGCTGGACAATCATGGATTAGCACAATTGGTAGCAATGGTCAGCATTTTCACCTTGGGAGAGCCAAGGAGTAAGAATGGGGGAAAAAAGGATTCTGAATTTTTTTTTTGTTTTGCTGTTAATTTGTGTTTTCCTTAATGCTTCATTTACATAAATTGATCCATGCTGTGTATGCAGATTATGCCAGAAGCTTGAAGCTCCTGGGCTTTAAGGAGGGAGCTGCTCTCTTTGCCTCAAAAGCAGGAGAAAGTGGGAAGGAGCTTCTGACTGAGCTCAAAGGCGAAGGAGGAGGTGACCCAGGAGTGAAAATTCCGTGTTTCTGAGGTTTTCTGGCAGGCTGGGATCCCACTGGTGAAGATACATTTTCCTCTTGATTCACTGTAGTAGCTGATTTGTGTGATTTGAACAAATACTGTTAAATATGTTCGAGGTCAGGATTAAGAACTGTGGTGTTGCTTTTTTGTTAAATTTGTCTGCACTTTCACAAGAGGGGAAAGAAGCTTATGATAAAGTTATACAATAATATTTCCACTTTTTCAACTGCAGCAGGAATCAAATTTAAAAATGTGCTGAAAGGCTTCCATACCTGTGTAAAAGTCTGGTCCATTTGCTTCTAAAAATCAAATCTTAATAGGACTTCAACACTGTTGTATTTATATGTAAAAATGATTGAGTCTGTACTGTAAAAATATAAATATATTTTAAAATAAATAGAGATCACAAAGCACACAGTTCTTTCCTGGAACATCATGTTTTTTTCAGTCCAATTTCTTGTTTAAAATTACTGTTATTTTAAATCAATTCCCTGTATTGTCATTTCCATAACTGCCTGGGATGGAATCCTTAACAGGTTCACTTACAAATGTTGCTCTCCTAACATTCCAGAAATCCATGAACCATCACTTTTGTTCAGTTAAGGGATTGTTATATTCCATTTTATTTTCAAGTGTGCCCTCCCTGCACACCCTGGGGACTGAATTGTGCTTGTCAAAGGATGGCAGAAGGTTTTACCTCCAGAGCAGCAAGGTCAGGACACTGCTGGTGCTGCCCCCAGTCACAGTTTTGTTATTGAATGTTTGATTAACAAAAGGTGAAAAAAGCATTGTGCAAAGGCAAACCAATGGCTTTTTCATGAGCTACTTCTGCTAACCTATCTTATGGTCCACATACACAAGGATGCCAGCAAAAACCTCTTTGCTGATTTTTTTGCCAGTATTTTGGTGTTGCAGTACTTGTTTGTGTTCTTTCTAATGTCAGATGTCTCTGTGTGTTACTGATGAGAAATTTTACAGCTGAGGAGTGGCTGCTCAAGGGACACTGCCCTTGCACACTGAAAACTGTGGCATTTAGGCTAAAAACCTCAATTCTTCTTTCTCCCAGCTTGTTGGAGCTCCTGAAGTTGAGTTTGTTGTTGTGAAAAGAATCCTATAGAAGTCTCTCATTTAATTGTAATTTTGTGTTGTCTACTTAGAGTAACAGTGGATATGTACTGAGAACTCCCATCAGCTCTGGGACATCTCTAGCTCCAGAAAACTTCTGGTTCAAATCTTAAATAACATTTCTGATAAAATTAGACTGTTCAAGTCCTTTTGAATACAAACTGAAAAAGGGAGTTAGTTAGGAGGAGTTATAACTGCAATGTGTTGTATTTGTTCTTGCCACATCTTACATAAATAACCATAAAATACCTTTTGTTCAGTGTGTTGTGAACTGTGCTTATGTTGTTGCTTTGGCTTGGGAAAATGAGTATACAAGGAAATTTGCCTTAAGTATTAGGTGAGCAACAGAATTAATCAAAATGAACTGTAATTAGCAGTGGCCTGAATTCTGGCTCACACTGACTCCTACAGCTCTGCTCAATCCCTGCTCTTGCTTTTGCAGCAGCCCTTGTGGAAAGGCTCCCAGAGCTGTTGTGAGCACACCCAGACTTGTTCTTTGACAGGCCATGAAGCTGTTTGGCAGGGGGTCTCTGAAATAAATCTACTTCAGTATACACTTGGATTTATAACTCTGATTTTTTTTTTTTAAACATATTGCAAAGGCCTTTTAATACTGAATGTTTCTAGAACCTTTTAAGTGTGTGAGTTGCAGGAGACTTTGTAGCATTCCCAACTGGAACCTTCATGAGGAAAATAGAGTGTAATAGTTTATTTAGATAATATTGCAGTCTCATTACAATAATAAAAATATTTTGAAAATCTCTGTGTGTCTTGATTTAGTACAAACCCATCATCTGTTGCCCTGGAATTGAGTGTTGTTGTCATTTTGCCTTCTGGACAGGAACAATGCTCAGGGCTGGGTTTAATAGAGGAAGTGATTACCCTTTGTACATCTGAGTCACATTTTCCATATTAGTTCTAATAAAACATTGTGTTTGGCCAATATTAATTCCCAGGCTTTAGCAGCAAAATTTGTGTGGGTTAAATTAGAGCAGGACACGGTCTGCACATCCTGAGTTTTGAAAAGCACAGAAATAAAGTAATGAAAGAAACTCCTCCCTTTCTGTTCTCACAATCTAGAAAGTGAACTGAATGAATTTTTAAAATAAATATGATTTTAACTCCTTTAAACCCCTTTAGAATTCCTTCCTCAAAGCACTGTGAATACTGCAAGTTGCCCAGAGGTTCATAATCTGTATTTTCTCAGTTTTACATTTTGAAGCTTTTGTCAGCAGTGAAGCCATAAATGGAACCTGTGTTTGGCAATGAGAAAATGGTAAAATTGTGTTTGCAGGTCAATATACAGAGATTCTTTGTGTATTTGAACACCAGCACTGGGATGTTTAATTAACAGAGTAGAGTATTCATTACCTGTTTAAAGATTCATTTGCAAAAAGCCAGGAAACCTTTGGAAATAAGGAAGTTTTTGGACATTTAGGTTGTCTAGATGAGGAACTTCTAGTTGGAGAAAATCTTGCAACACAACTAATGCTGGTTTCCCCTCTCATTGCTTTATATGAATAATTTTGGCCTTCCATGATGAACAACAAAAAACAAAACAAAAAAAAAAAGCATAAGATTGAGTCTGCAGGGATGCATAAATTGTGTTCAGCTCAGTGAAGCATCTGAGATCTGTCCATCTCTGGAGCTCAGTCAGTCCCTGGGCAGTTCCTCTCCATCCCACTGCTGCTTGTACAACCTGGGGGAAGCTCACAGTGAATATTGTCATGGCACTCTTGGCAGAGCTGAATTTTAAAAATGGGCTTGTTTCTTTTCAGTTCCTAATGGGATTCTTCTAAAAAGTCCAAATTATTTGAGTTCTATGATAATTGATTTAGTTATTCTGTGAGTGAAAAGGCTAGAAAATGATCTTTCAGCTGAGCTTCAGTAAAAGCAGGCCCTAATTAGAGTTTTAATTGGATCACAATGTGTTTCACAATAAAGGCAGCCTGCAAATTAAACATTTTGACCAACAGTGTCTCAAATTTCCTAACTTGGGTCACTTCCTGAAATACTTCTCAAAAAAAATCAGTTTAATAGTGTGTGGTTGTGTTTATATACACACATACACATAGAATTGATTCAGGGGGAATAATTAGTGAAAATGACAACACTCAATTCTTGATTGCAGTGTAAAAATGATTAGTACTATATTGCAAATTACTTGCTTTCATTAAAATGCAGTCTGCCACTTTAGAGACACTGCAGCCAGAGAGGCATTTATTATACATCAAGAAACCTGGCCCAGGGTGTTGATGTTGAGTGTCTGAGCAAATAATCTGAGATCATTTTTGGTACAGCTGATTGGAGACAGAAAATGAGGACAATTCTTCAATGGGGAAAGGATTTGGTTTGGATGATCACTTGCTGCCCAAAATTGTATTCAACTAAAAATTTAATTGCTGGTGAGTAGGGTATGGAAGGGTTTTTTAAGAATTATTTCTTTCTCTCAATAATTCATCCCAACTTTGATATTTATGTGAACCATTCATTAATGAGTTCAGAGTAAAAAACTTGCACCTGAAACTTATACATAGATCCAAGCAGTGGCATAAAATTCTTTAATGAAACTGATGCTGACCCACAGATATTTTTGAATTGGGAATTCAAAAACCAGGAGGTGGGTGCTGCTGAGGTACTCAAGGCAAAAATATTTTATTTAAAAGGTTTAATACAGGAGGGGTTCAGCAGAGCTGTGTTCTCACTGAAAGATTAAATTGCAAAGTCAGTATCTGTTCATTTCCCAAGCTGATTCAAATTCTTCTGCAACTTCACACCCACTTGTCATTGCTCTGTGTAGCTGGGACCTCAAAGTGCATTTTGTCCACTCCTGTTGATTCCAGGGGAAAAGAAACACCTTAAAAACATGAAATTAATTTTTTTAGAAGCAGACTGGTGGATTTGGACTCGTTGAAGTTCTTTTCTGTGGAAGGACATTACAAACTTCCTTGGCAGATCTGAATCCTTCCCTGAGGATGGGCAGAGCTTGGCAGAATATGCAATCAAAATTTGCTCTCCTTTAATCAAAAGACAACACCCACCTCTTCAAACATGTTTCTGATGAGCATTTATGATGTGAGGTGAATTAAATCCTCCTACCAAAGTGCATCCTCACAACTTAACTGACAATTCAAGTGATTTCCAGCAAATTTTAATAGCAATAAATGGGGTGGAGTTGCATAAATGCAGCCTGTTCTAAAGGATTGGTTATCAGAAGTCTCCTCCTGTAACATTCTCCTGCCTCCCCAGCCCATCTGAACAAATTAAGTTATAATAAGTTTAGTGTGGAATGACCAGTTTGAAGGGGAAATACTGGAAAAAGCACACTTTGAGGGGTTACAGCTGGCACCTCCTCCATCACATTCACCCAATAAAACAAAACATGCAAACGTAGCTGATATAGAGCATCTAAATTTTAGTTGTTACAGTTTGGAGATTTTTTTTTATAAATTCTAGAATTTCTTTGTGTTTAACTTGCTGTTAGTGTGAGGGGGGTTTTTTGTTTTGTTTTGAGATTTAAAATGGCTTTCTGTCTTGGTTGTAACAGTTTGGAAGAAAAGTGTGGATCCCCAAAGGAGGGAAGCAGCACATTTAAAATGCAGTCACAGAAGGTCAGTTTATTTCAGTCCTGAAAATCTTAGAGAAGCAATTGCAATTAGGTGATGTTAAGTTTATTTCCATGCTGTTCATTGAAATTGTTGGTCCTTTTTCATAGGTTAGACTTTCCCCTCCACCTTGCTGTTTCCTCCCTGCACAAGCAGCACCAAAAGGAGGAATTGTGGGTGCTGGGGAGGGAGCAGCTCATGAGCAGATGCTGCAGGGAAAGCAAAGCTCCTGTCAGACCAAACTCAGCAGGAGGAGAAGGCAAAGCTCTTAAAGACTTCTTTTTGGCCCAGCTTAAAGGTTTTCTTTCTGGAAATCAGATCCCCAGGTTGAAAATAATTTTTTTCTCCCTCCCCATGTCATTGTCACAGCTACTTCATTTAGCCAGGAGTGGCTGCAGGTCAGGAAGGTTCCCCCTGGCAAACTGTGTTCCTGTGGCTGCTTTGCAGAGGTTTATGGAGTGACAGTGTTACACATCAGGCAAAACAGATGCCAACAGGTGGTTTTTAAAAAATGCAGTGTTATTGCTTTTCACCCTGCTGTAGCAGGAGATAATAGAGTTATATCAGACTTCCCTGGCTTTTATTTCACTTGCTCTAACTAATAAAAAGCTACAGGCAACAAATTTCAGTTGCAAAAAAAGGTCATCTTTCTGCTTTTTTTTTTTTTTCTTTTTTTGTGTGCGTGGTCATTTTTTTCAAGCTGGTTTCATATTTATGGCCCTACTGAGTAAATCTTTTTTTTTTCCTGCTTTTGGAATCCAACCAGAGGCTTGTGAATAATGGTGTCATTTGGTGGCCCTTTGGAAATACTTTTTTGCAGCATTGTTTGTGAACTTTTATACCCACACCTCTTTTTACCTTTTTGGTTTGTTCCTAGTAATGCTTTATAAAAGAGGCAAATTCATCTGGTGTTTTATGTAACCTGCAGGACCAACTATTTCAGAAAGTTTTGAGCTTCTCCCAAGCTCTGTATCCCTTGTCTGGATTTACTGTGTAATTCTTTTGAGTTGCTTCAGCTCCAGAATTTGCTTGAGCTAGGTAAAGCCAGCAAGGTTGCTGCTGCAGGTGTCATTTCCTTGGGACCAGCTTTTGGTCTTATCTTCCTGGCTCCTAAATGAACTTTTTCCTCGGTGGTTTGGTATCCAACCACTTTTCTTTTGAAGAAGAAAATTGCCTTGGGAACATGAGGACATTTATTAAAGCAATGCACCTAATGTTTGAAAGGCAGCTGAGGATCTCAACAACAAATCCCAAAACAAAACAAAATCAAAACAAAAAAACCCCCAAACAAATAAACAAAAAAACCTAAAAACAAACCACACCAAAAAACACCCTGCCCCAAAAAAAAAAAAAAACAGAACACCAAAAAACCAACCAACCAAAAAATCCAACACAAACTCCTCCCTCCCTCCCTCCTCTCAAATATCCAAGTCTTTTCTTTCCTACTGTGTTCTAGTTCAGTAACTTCTTGCATCTGGAATTTTTACTGGTACAGTGATGGCAACACTGGATCTCAGTCTCTGGTTGTTGTGTACAATCCCTCCCTAGAGCAGCTGATGGATGTGGAGTCCTTGTTGGCTTGTTTGGGGTTCTTGTTTGCTTATTTATTAATTGCTGGCAGCACAAAAATTTCATTTCCACAATCTGAAGATTGATTTTCAAATTGTCAGCATTGATTTTTTTGCTTTTTCTATGTTGTAAAACTGAATAGGAGCTGGCACATGCAAAATGCTGTACAAACCAGCCCATGCTTCTGCATTTGGGAAAAGAAGGCAAGCATAGCCATTTTTCCAAGCTGGAAATAAATTGAGCATTTTCTTTCCCCCTTCTCCCTAGAAAAACAGTTCTTAAATCCTTATCAAGCCAAGCAGCCTTTTCTTTCTGACTGATTCTCCCAGTTCCCTCTCTCTGTGGTTTACCTCAGCATCTGCTTTCTTTCCACTGCAAAGTTAAGGCTGGCTTTGATTAAAAGGCAGCTGAAAGGCAGATTAATGCAAGGAAAAGCAGCCTGGCTAATATGGAAAGAGAGCAGGGAGAGAATTTGCCAGAGATCACCTGGATGTGATGTTTTCTGGTAGCAGCTTTTCCTCCCAGTAGGACTAAGCCAGTGTGGAGGGAGTTTATTTTTATTTTATGCCACAACCCTCTCATCAGAAAGCCAAGGCACATTCTTTGAACTGAACTGAAATCATCTGTTTATCCTTTCTGACTGCTCTGCAGGCAAATTCCTCAGCCACAAGATTACTTGCAAAGCACATTCTTCTCTTTCCCATTCCTCCACATTTTCATGTTTGATGAACTTTTAAAATGTTTGTGTTTCTGGGAAACTCCAGCGCTTTGAGATAACATCTTAAATGAATTCAGGGATGTAAGTCCCCATGAGGAGCAGCTGAGGGAGCTGGGAAGGGGCTCAGCCTGGAGAAAAGGAGGCTCAGGGGGAATTTCTGTCTCTGCACAAGTCCCTGCCAGGAGGGGACACCGGGGGGATTTGGGATCTGGGAACAGGGACAGGAGGAGAGGAACAGCCTCAAGTTACACCAGGGACATTCAGGTCAGGTATTAGGAGAGATTTCTTCAGTGCAAGAGTGGTTAAGCACTGGAACAGGCTCCTCAGTGAAGTGGTGGAGTCACCACCCCTGAAAGTGCTCAAAAAACAAGTGGATGTGGCACCTGGGGACAAATCTGGATTAGTGGGCGGGGTGGAATTAAGTCAAAAGCTGGACTTGTTCATCTTGGATGTATTTTCCGACTTTAATTATTATATTTTTTAAATTTATTACCATTGTTCCTATTTTAAAAATTATAATTATTTTTATACTATCAGCATTATCATTATTATCATATTAATATTATTTTAATTGTCATCATTTTCCCCCTTGCTGTGCTCGATATGCTGTCATGAGCACTTTCCCTTTTCAGCTGAATTTTTCCTTACTCCTAAAACTCCTGCCCTAACCCCTCTTAATTCAAACCCCTCACTTAGCAGCTTTAACATGGAGTTATTTCACTGAAATCCTGGGAGTTTGCAGCTGCTGCAGGAGAGGGCAGCAGAGATCAGCGAATGGAGAGGGCTGGGAGCAGCCTCTGCACAGAGGAATCAACTCTGCCACAGGGTTCTGCTTCCCCTGGCAGGAATGATCTCAGATATGGATTTTAGCATCAGCTATAAATAGCTACAGAAAGAAGGGCATTGAGAGTGTCCAGTTTTCTTATAAAAGTTCAGGTTGTCATTAAACACGAGCTCACACCTCACCTGACATTCTGTTCTGATTTGGCCAAAAGGAAATGCTTGAAAATGCATTAATAAGTGTGATTTCAAGCTTTATTTTGCATCTAATGCTGGAAAGGTGGGGTCTGCTTCAGGAATTGGTTGTGGTCAAGTCTGGTTCAGTTTATTTCTGTGCTCAAGAATTACCTCTTAATTATTGAGAGTAAAGGGAAGATTTGCTCCCTAGAGAGTGCTGGGTGCAGATCTGATGTGCACACAGAACCTGCAAAGTGTTCCCATGTTGGAGCAGCAGAAGGAAAACTGTTCCTGCATGAACCTGGGGATCAGAGGGTGCTTGTGCCAAAAATCCCCAGGGAATTGCTGGCAGCATTCCTGGGCACCAGCAGAGATCACAGCACCTTATCCTTTGTGTCTGTGGGTAGGAGGAAGAAAGAATCAGTGAGAAGTTATGACAGGAAAAATTCTTTCTGGTGGGTTTCAAAGGTATAACCCTCAGCACCTGCTGGGGTGGGTGTCTCTGGTCAGCAGCAAGTTGTTGTCTGTGAATTTTATATGATTTCAGTATATTTAGGTAAATTTAAAAGAAATGGGAACACAAATGGGCAGAGGCACCAGTGTAGCTGGAATAATCTGTTATTATTGTTATTGAAATTTTAACTCCTGCATGAGGAACTAAACTCTCCCTTCAGCTCCACAGCATCCCCCCTGAGGGATACCAGACCCAGGGATTTCTCTTTCCATGTGCATTTGCCATGGTGCTTAAATTTCTACTCGAGGTAATTCTGGGCACAACAGGCAGGACTGATGGACACCACTTTTGGGGGGCTTGGAACAATATTCCTGGAGAGAAAAAGAGACTTTGGAATCTTTGCAGGAGTATTTATCTGTCAGTCTAAAGTTCTTAGCCAGCACAGAGTGTGACTGAAGGTATCAGCCAGCCTTGTCTCTATTAAAAGCAGGTGACATTTCCCAGGAATCCAAACCAAACCCAGCAATTGTGGAGCAGGACTGAGCACTGCTGTGCTCCAAGGGTCGCTGTCATCCTTTGGGGAAGTGCCAAAACGAGCAGGGCTGGAGCAAAGGACAGTGACAACCTTAATTTTGTGCATCTCAGGAAGGTTTGTAATTGGGAAGAGCAGAGCAGCCCCAGCAGGAGATTTTGCAGCACTTCATGCACCATGAGTAGGAATTGTGTGATTTCAGTTTTAACCACTCTGTACTGCTGACATTTGTCCCAAATGCCTCTTAAGGTCCAGTTCGTTGCTACTAATTTTATTTTTTTTTTTTTTTTTACCCACTGGTTTCTTATTTACAGGAGGAACTGAATTTCTGCTGGCAAATCTTCCCCATCCTTTTCCTATTTGAGTCTCTTACAGATGAAAACATGTTTTCACAGAGGAATGACAACACTGGAAGGCTCAGTTCCCTCCCAAATCTTCCCTCCTTTTCTCCTCTCTGCAGGATTCCATCCTTGCCAGCTCCTCTCTGAGTTCCAAGCTGCTTACGTAGGTAACGTTTGAAGACAGCTCTTGTCAGAGTCAGAGGGTTTTATGGCAGTAATTATCTCAGGATGAATACTTTGGTGGGATTAAAGGTTTCAATTAATGTCCTTTAGGGTTTTGTTTTGTTTCGTTGGGTTTTTTCCTGAAGTTTCTGTGTGCAAATCATAGGCTGCTGTTAAATTTCATCTTCCAAACTTTTAATTATTGGAAGTTTTGCCCTTTTTCCTCTGACTAACACGTTACAGGTTCCCTGTGGGAGTCCAGTTCAGGATTCAGTAATAAAACCAAGTGAAGAGTTAATTGCCTGGGCTCTGTCCCATCCTATTGTCTGCCCTCTGACTTAACAGCTAAAATCCTTAAAATGACATAGCTGGTGGCAACAGTGGCATTCACAGGAGGTGAATAATCTCCAAGAGAGCTTTTCAAATTCACTGTGAGGCATCTTCAGGATGTAACTGAGCAGGGTTTTTCTGAAGCCAATTGTGCACCAGCTGAGCATCTGCCCAAAGATTCCTCATGTAGCACGCCTTCCCTAAACTCAGTCAAGTCATTCAAAGAGAATCAAATGACAGTGGATGTTAAAAAAAAAAAATCGGCAAAGTGAAGTCATATTTGTTTTGAAAGTTTGTAGAAAAGGGTTGGATTCTTTTCTGCAACGTTGGCAGGCTCTGATTCAGCTCTGGCAGTAATTATTCAGAGGGAAGATGGATTCTGTATGAGAGAGAAAGAGAGAAAATACACATAATTCCCAGGGAGTCTTGACAGTCTGTGCAATTATCCTGATTTCTGACATCTCTGGACAGTGGGAGAGGATAAAAATGAAGTTCCTGTTTGATATACATGAATCCCTGAGGTGGAAAAGCCAGCCTGTCTCCCAAGGTGCCATGAGCCCATGTCTGCCCCTCTGCTTCTGGCCAGGCAGGAGCTCAGCCCATAGACACCCTCCCCAGATTCAGAATCTCATTTTAAATCACAGCTTCTGCTAAAACCTCCAGGATTTAGAATCTGGAGAGGTGTGCTGCCAGGTGGATCTGGATTCAGCTTGCAGCCCTCCATCCTGAGGGTGTTTTTGGCCAAACCAGGTGGAGCAGCTCTGGCCCCTGGGCAGGGGGATCCCAGCACCCTCCTGCACTGCCAGGGGCACCCAGCTCCCAAATTTCTGCTTCCCTGTGCTGTGGGCACTGTGGATGCACCCCTGCCCCTTTCCCTGCCACTGCTCACACATTTAATCACTGCCCCCTGTGCCCCTCATCCTTCCAGTGCTGCCTGGCTCAACTTTGGCTAAAAAATAAACAAAAATTCACCAAAATTGTGTGGCATGTAAGCAGCAGAATGATTTTCTGGGTCAGTAGGTCCTTGGGAGTTTTTTGGTGTGTATGATTTTGAATCAGGATCAGATTTGCTGTTCAGGGATTAAAAATGCCTTTCAAGCCTTTGAGACTTCTTTTTAAATGCAGGCAGTTAAATTCTGTTCATCTTCAGTAATTCAGACATGCACAAATATACAACAGGCCAGTGACAGTTATTTTAATATTGATTAAATGCAAAGACTGCACTCAGTAAAACACCTTGCTCTAAACCAGACCTGGTTTTCTCTATTAAGTTCCATTTTTCTCTGTTTGTGGAATTGTATTAATACAAAAAAACATAGTGAGTAAAACATCCTATAGTTGGATGATCTATATAGAACTGAGTTTATTGGGGATTGTTGCTCCTTATCTTTTTCCTCTGGTACCATTTTGAGCCCAAATTTAAAGTCTAGGTTGTTCCAAGCCTGATCCAGCCTGGCCTTGGGCACTTCCAGGGATCCAGGAGCAGCCACAGCTTCTCTGGGCATCCTGTGCCAGGGCCTCTCCACCCTCACAGGGAAGAAATTTTCTCCTAATATCTACAATTTACAATTTAAAGCCATTTCCCCTTATTGTCACTACACCCTCTTGTAAAAAAATCCCTCTCCATCTTTCCTGTAGGTTTCCTTTAGCATCTGATTCCAAAAACAGATCCTGCAGTTAAAACTGTTATCTCTGATGGAGCTCAGTGGGTGAGAATGTCAGAGCCAAGCCAGCAGCCTGCAGGTCCCTGTGAGCCCCTGGCCACCAGCTCCTAAATCCCTCAACAATATTTGCTTTGCCATTGCATCCACCACCTTTTGTTCCTCCAATTCTTGCAGGATGAATTCCTGCTGTGTCCAGAACCCCTCCTGACTCCCAGAGCCTCTCTGGAGCTGGGCTGTGACTCAGGTTGGAGCTCTGCTGTGTCTCTGCTGACTCAAACCTCACAGGAGACCTTTGCAGTGCCAGGCTGTGCTCCTGCAAGAGGGCAACCAGATCCCAGCATGGGCCAGCACTGGGCATTGGCCAATTCCTCTCTCACCATCCCCAGAAAAGCTTCCTCTGAAGTGGTTTATTCCCACTCCAAGTGGGATGGAGCCAGAAAGGTGCACCCTCAATAAAAAGCAGCTTTCAAGAGAGGAATGTGTGAGCTCATGCATCCCAGGGCAGCAGCAGCTCGTGCTGGGACAGGTTCTGTGCCTGTCTCTGTCTGAGCCCCAGCACCTGCCCCTGCTTGTCCCTGCTGATTGTCCCTGCCAAAGGAATGCTCAGCTCAGTGGTCAGGGGTTCAGCACTCAGGGCACAGCTCCCAGGCTGGCAGGGAACAGCTCTCCCAGGTGTGTTGGAATCACATCCATTCAGCACAAGGTCAGCTGCTGCCCAAGCTCCCAGAGTGCACAGGCAAAAAATAGAAAATAGAACAAAAAAAGACACATTTCAAATAACATCAACAGCCAAAACCATCAGAGCATGTTATAATGCCCTTGCCTCTTGAGTTAAAAAAGTCTAAGGGAGATTTTGGAATCTATACCACAGAAGTTTTATTTTTAAAGAAACCAAGGTACACACTTAGTGGGAGCAGCAGATTGATTGTCCAAGGGCAGGAGGTTGAGTGACTGGCATCTCATGGTCTCTTACACTCTAGTTCTATGTCTGAAAGATATATTTTCACTGCCTGTATAAATGAAATTCTCCAGTTTATCTGAAGAGACATTGCCTTTCAGATGGCACCCAGGTATCCCAACGTGCTCGGCCATAAACTCCACACACATCACACATCTGAGCTATTAGAAACTTTTGTTAAGAGGGAAAAAGTGTGCTCCTGAGCTATTGGAAAGTTCAGGGGTGTAAAATATTTCCTGCTTCAATGAACATTTGAAAATCAAGTGTTTCATTACAATGGTCATTTGGAAGCTGGAGCTGGCAGCTCTCACTGGGGGAAAAAGGGTTGTGACAGTAATGAAATAACAGTGAAAGTGTGAGATAGCTGACAGTGTTCATAAAGATGTAATTCCCTCTCAAACTGAACTTTTAATTCAGTGTCAGCAGACTTCCTGAAGAAAATGTTAAGGCACAAATGAAAATACTCCTAGAGAAGGTTTGATTTTGGGGACAGAAGGAGTACAGGGGAGAGAGAGAGAATGATTTCTCAGCACTGCAGGGCAATTCAGGCTGGAAGGGACCCAGGAGAGCTCTTCTGCTCTGAGAGGGTCAGCTCTGGATCACCCTGGGCTGTGCAGGCTTCCTGTGCTCTTGGAATCCTCAAAGGATGGAGGCTGGCAGCCTGCTCCCCTGACCAGCAGGGACAGATTCCCACCAGTGAATTTCTGTCTGCTTGGCTCTAGATACTGAAATCAGGAGCAAATGTGACCAGTGGTGGCCTTTGAGACAATTCTCTTGCTGTGAAGGGGCAGGAATGAACAGCTTTGGGTTTTGAGGGGACAGAACTTTGTCACTTGCCTGCTCTGCTTTGGGAGAGTGTTTATCAGCCTGTCCCAATGGAGCTGCTCCAGCTGATGGAAAATATCTCTGGGAAGAGTCTGTTGGCTGCACACCTTTAGGAAGACAGCAAACAGGAATTCTGGCTGGTGTGGCCCCCACTGCCTGCTCTGCATGGGGGAACACAGGACAGGTTTTCTATTTGTTTCCTATTTATTTGTTTCCTATTCATTGCAAAGATGCAGAAAACGCGCTCAGGTCTCAACTTCAATCACTGAAAATTGCTGAAGAGCAGCAGAGTGATGGTCTGGAGGAGCAGCCTGAGGAGCTCAGTGCTTGGCACACTCAGGATGTCCCAGCACAAATTCCAGTTTCTGTTGAAGCATGGCTGACCAAAGCCAAGAATTCTGAATATTGTATAATTATAATCCCATCTCAAGTTGATACCTGTTAAAGCAGGTGGGGATTATTAATGCTGGATGGCTGGAAGCAGTTCCAGCTCTGTTGATAAGTCCTCAGGGTTTTCTTTTTTCTTTCTTAGGCTTCTCTTAGAATGTGCTTAACTGATTGTATACAAATATCAATGTTTGTTTGCCTGTGGGAATGTAGGAGGTAGGAATTCTGGGTTTATTTACTTGTTGATGCTGACCACTTTGGGGAATTTAAAAGTAATATGCAGGTATCCAACATATTATTAACTTTTCAGTACCTACCAGTCATTAGGTTAGACTTTATGGCTATTTAATAAATTCCCTGAGAGAAGGTATTTTTAATATAAATTGTCACAATGTGATTATTTATTTTAATGTTTTTTTTTCTATGCACAGAACATACTGATGTTAATTGTTGTTTACACAAAATTTCATATACTTTAACCAGTCTGCTGAAATATCTAAATATTTACCAGGGTAATAGCTGCATTTATGACTGATTTTTGTCTGTAAATTTTGTCCAGCTTGGAATGGAGACTGGTGTTTTAAAACCTGTTTCTCATATCCAGTGCTATTGTAAATGGAAATTTTTAATTTTAAAGCATTTAAGGGAATAAGAGCAGGCTTTAAAACTGTGTATTTAACTGAGTGGTCTTTACCTTGAAAACCCAGTTATTATGGATGAGACTCTCATATGACTGCAGGTTGCAAAACTGGATCCAGAGTAAATACTTGATTTAGTGGGAGTATTCTGAGTTCTTTAAAATGTTATTCAAGACATCCTAAAGTATATTTATAATTTACTGGAAACATTTGCTGTTCCCAACTTTTTTTTCTTTCTCTATTGATAGTATTGGATGTATACTTAAGGTCTCCCCCAAAACTCTTGGTGCTTGGTTTCCTAAAAAACTGCTTGAGAAACTCATTCCCTACAAAACCACTTTGGGACACAGTGCTGAACTTCTTTGATATTTCAATTTCTGTCTAAATATTGAGAGTTCTTGGGAGAGCTAAGAACCAACTCTGCAGGGCTGGGCCCATCCATGGGTGCAAACACACGAGCCCAGGCAGCATTTTTGTGTCTGTGCCTGTGATTAATGGACTTGGGGTATTTCTGCTCTAGACTGGGCTGAACCATATTTCAAGCAGATTTATCAAAGCAAAGAGCAGCCTGGTGTGGGGGAGAAGGCACAGAATGAGACCCTTTACCTTCATCTACCTCACAGCAGACTCCAGAGATTTATTTTATTTTGACTGTGATGGTGGAAACAAACTCACTGCTCATGCAGGTTGAGATTTTATCAGGCAAAGCTTAGTGAAAAGCACATTTTACATCAAGCTATGAATGCTTGAAAACAGAGGCTTATAAGGACATTGCTGACAAGGTTTGGCATTGCAGCAGGGTAGATGCCAGCAGGGCTGGTTAAACTGATCTTGTTTTTAAGGTAAGGATTTGTATTTGGTTTTACACAGTAATGCCTCGAAAAAAAAGGGGGAAAACATTACTTAGGATGAGTCATAAAAATGCTTTAAAAATGCTATTAAGATTTAAGGCATAATTCAGCTCCTATAAATCTGCTCTGCATTCTTTCACTAAGAATGACTGACTTTTATGAAAGCTAGGGACTGTAAATCAAGAACCTAAATAAGGGGGGATTTTGACATGTAAATATAGATTATACATTAGCTGAGCCCAGACTTGACTGCCTCCTGGTTCCAGGGGGGCCACACAAAGCAGGCATTTATTCTCCAGAGCAACACTTTCACCTTGTAAAAGCTGCTAGGCAAAAATATAATTTATCATTCCTCTGGGGAGAAACTTTTTTTTTCCTAGTGATTTGGGAAGGGGATTTGCTTGTTCTTTTGCTCAGCCCTGGTTTTCTGCTCACTCATTTCTTGTTTAGGGCTGTGTGGGGGTGTTTTGAGGAGATGGCAGTGCTTCTGAAAGCAGTCCTGAGGCTCTCAGAATAGAATAGATAGGATAAACCCAACTGGAAGATAAACCCAGCTGGAAGAATAAACACAACTGGAAGGTTAAACTCAGCTAGAAGGATAAACTAACACGTGGGTACACACACACCCCCTTTTTCAGCCTGCACAGGTGGAGTTTGCTGTTTCTGAAGCAGCAGCTTCCACTCTAAACCATCTTTCAAATTTCCAGGAGCCTTCCACCACCTTATCACAAATGCACTCGACCATTTGCCTCTCTGGCCTGAGCTCCATCCTTTTCCACAGCTCAGCCATGGGATGGTGCACAGGGAACCTGCCCTGGCACAGCAGCCAGGCTGACTGAGCCTTATCTGCCTTGGGCTCCTGTGTTTAAACAAGGAGGGCTCTTTGTGGCTGGACTAATATCAAGCACAGCTTGACTGCAAGCCTGGCTTTTAAAGAAAGGGCATCTATCAATTTTATGTGGCATTTCAAAGCAGAAGGCATTTCATAATGATGAGAGACAAAGGAGGGATTCTGTCTTAATGCACAACCAGCCAGCTAATGATTAACTTCTCTTAATACTTATTAGGTTTTAGAAAAAATAAAACCCAGCAAGCCCAGTGCCATGGCATGGCTCAGAGTGGTGTGGAGGAGTTTGCTGCACTGTCTGAAGTGACCTGAAACCTGTGTGAGCAGGTGGGCAGGAGCCTATCATACACTTCAAAAAATGCATGCAAGCAATACTGAGCAGTCTTTAAAGCAGGAGGAGGAGGAGGAAGAGGAGGAGGTTTGGGGTTGGGCTTAGGGAGTGGGAGCCTCCACCCAGAGAGAGCAATGGGTGCAGACCCCTGTGGGCTGAAAGAGATTAAGTTTAAATTAGATATTAGGAATAAATCCTCCCTGGGAGGGTGTGAGGCCCTGCACAGGGTGCCCAGATTTGCTGTGGCTGCCCCTGGATCCCTGGCAGTGCCCAAGGCCAGGCTGGACATTGGGGTTGGACACTGGGGACAGTGGGAGGTGTCCCTGCCATGGCAGGGGTGGCACTGGATGGGATTTAAGGTCCCTTCCATCCCAAACTCAATCTGTGCTGTGAGAAGGACCTGCTGAATTTGTTGCCCCCTTCAGATTAAGAAAGAAACAAACTCCTCATCCTCACTTCTCCTCCAGTGGAAAAATGTCTTCATGTGTCCTGTTTCCTTTTATGAAAGTGCCATTCAAATGTGGCAGAAAAAGGCATTTTGACTTGCCAGTGCATTTCCAGAGAGAGGGAAGCCCCTAATCTAATTCCTCATGAGAGTGGTTGTTGCATGTATTCTCAAAAATTATTATTTATCAGTGAGTTAACTTTGTATGTGCAGAATGAGAATCTGAAGCTGAGTTCCCTGGATAGAGATCTGGGTGTTGATCTGCAGGGTGTTTCCCTGGGCACCTTCTGAGATCTGTTTGCACCTCAGGAGCACTGCCTGGGTCACTCCAAGGGCACTTTGGACTCACTTCCCATGGATTTCCTGGGAGGGAGTCCCAGCAAGGTGCAGCCCCTGAAGCTGCAACTTCTCCTCAGATTTTGGCTGGAGCTGTTCAGAGGTGTGTGAACTCCTGTGACCCCAGAGTGCACTGGGGACAGGGGGTTCAGATTATTAAACACTTCTCCAATGTCTGTAACAGCTTTCACCCAAGGACACTCGAATGCACTGGTCATTAACTGCTCACTCCACACTCTGTCCCTGGAGGGAACACCTGGGAAAGCCCTGAGCCCCCTTTCCCAACAGGAGAATGGGGTGGACAGGAACATGGTCTGAAATCTCATTTAAAGTGCCTCAGCAGCTCTGAATGGCCCTTGTCTGTGGCATGGTTTAAAACAAATACAGATGCCACATAAATACAACATAACAAATCTGCCTGGTGAGATGAAGGGCAGTCACAGGTTTGGGGTATTGATGTATGATTTGAAAACTTGCCTTCCAGCATTTCCTTCTCCATTACAGGATTTTGGGGGGGAAGATTAAACCAGTTCTGTCTCTCTGTTTCTTACATATTTTTATTGCTTTATTAGACTTACAGTGCTTGAAACAAAGAAGGTTTCTCGTGCAGAAACAAGCACTGAAGAGGGAGCTGTGCCCCAGTGTCAGGGTCACAGTGACCAGGTAGGTGTGGATAACTCATTTCAATGAACTCAGAGCCAGCAGTGGGTGCAGAGCCTGCCTGGCCTTGTTTTGAGGACCTTCTGCAACACAGAGAAATCTTTGCCAACCTTTTGTACACCTTTGTGTCAGCCTCTCCATACAGGTGGTGTTTAGAGGGAATTTGGTTTATTTTCCTTTTTCCTTTATTTATTTTTCCAGTTGCCTCTGTCCTACAGCCTCCAAACTCCAGGTGAGTTTGTTGTCTGTGTAACTGGATTTTGTCTTTGCATACATTTGAAAACAACTGTCAACACCAATCCTGAAGTCTTCTGCCTCCTTTCAGTCTTTCAGACACAGCTGAGCCTAAAACCACAGAGCTGGGGTTTTATAGCAGTATCACCCTAGGTGTGACTGACAATTCATAAAACCCTGGAAGCTGGGGGTGGGAAGGGCTGTTAGGTCAGCAGTTCCATTTCCCTGCCAGGGTGGGATGTGCCACAGGTGTTTCAGAAGTGCTGTGCCAGTGCTGGGTGTCATTCATCGCTGCATTTTGAGCCTGAGACTAAACCCTGCTGGTTCTGAGCCTCACCACAAGGGTCTTTCACCATGAGACATTTTGCAGAGGACATTTCAAGCTATTCATTAGTAGGCAGATATCATAACATTTTTCTTCAACTTGTAGAATTAGGGTTATTAGGGTATATTTTTGTCTTTTTTTTTTTTTTTCCCAAGCAAAAATGAAATTCTTTTACTATTTACTCTTAATATATCTGACACAAAGAAAACAGAATTAAAGCAAATAGTAACTCAACTTTTACCACAACATGAAGTCCTGTTTGCTCTCTGCACATCAGCTGTTGACATTAACTGGCAGATATGCCACTTCCATGCCAGGGTTTCATTCTTGGAACATGAGATCAGTCTGACTCTGTGAAAATAAACACTAAAGAAAACAGGCTCATTAAAGGGCTCAGCTCATAAAGACCCAGTGCTCAGAAATCTGGGCAGCTGCTGCCACCCCACCAAGGCTTGCTCAGCTCTCAGCTCCCCAAGCTGTGTTTTTGCAGCCTGGTCCCACTCCTGTTTAGAGTTACAGGACTCCAGTTTCCCCCAGCACTGTTTGGAATGACCTCTTTTCTCCATACTGCAAGTGTCAGTTCTTTTACTAATTTTTCAGCTGTTTCCATGTCATGATATCCTGGCTCTTCCTTGGCTTGTTTTGTTACAAAGCTGGAGATTTGTTTTTCTAGAGTTGTTTCCTTCTCCTTTTGAGCTTCCCCAAGCCCAGAAATGACCCCACAGCAAGGTCCAGCCTCCTCTGTGCCTTTTCTTCCTCCACAGAATCTTTTACAGGAGTTAAATACAGCATGGGCTGTCCTTGCCTGGGACATCAGAAGCATGGCACAAGGAATATTAAGAAAAAGGAGAAGGAAATCCTCTTCCCTAGAGTTGCAATTAAAGCTGAATAGGGAGTCCTGAGTTGAAAGGTGGAGAAATTAATTTTGTTTCAGGTGGAGCTCCTTTTGGAGGGAAGTGTTGAAATGAGAGAGCTTTGGCATTAAGGAAGTTTTTATGCTCAACTAAGTGGTGGCTGAAAAATTGCTTTACACAATTTCAGTAAAACTAGTGAGCAGGGAAATTAATTTCCTTTCAAAAAGATGTGGTGGAAAGGCAAAGCCTTGGGTTACAGCTCAGACAAAAAGAACAAGTAAGTGCTTTCCATTAAACTCCCTGTGCCTGTCATGCTTTGCAGGCATCTCTGAGATTTACAGTGCAGATGCAGAGGTTTGAAGTGCCAGCTCACCTTGCCTGACCTCCCCCATAACACAGGTCTGGCAGCCTGACCCTGGGATTTCTGCATCAGGCACCTCTCTCTGAGCTGCAGCAGGTCCCTGGGATATCCATCAGCTCCTGACTGGGAGGCTGCAAGCAGAGGAAATCCATCACATCCTTAGGTAGCTGAGTTTAAATCACTGAGATAAGCCTGGCTTATCATCTGAGGCTTTCCCTGAAGACAAGACAGCAGCAAGAATTTGCTGGGGAGGCCAGGGCTCGTGGGAGGGGACAGGCTGCAGATGCTGCCAGTATTTTCTGAAGATGGGAAATGGGGAAAATGCAAAGTGTTGCCCTAATTCCTGTGAAATATAAGTGCAACATCGCTCTGCAGAGGGCTTAGTGGGAAATGTATTCTTCAGGAAGTTAAAGGGCTTTGAAAGACCAGTGGGCTTGGGTTTATGAATTATTTGGTTTTCAATATGGCATTATTTGAGTGACCAGGCAGTAATGCTATAGAGAGAACAAATTAAAACCATCCTGGGAAAAGAGAAAGAATTTTACCTGTTAAAACAATTCTATTTCATTTTGTACCATCTGAGTACAGGTCATCTCTTTCTGTCCCAAAAAATCTTATTTTGAAAGTATTTCACTTATGGGTTTAGCATTTGAGAGCCAAATCTGGTGTCTATACCAAAGACTTCAATGAATTTAAGCCAAATTAAAAAAGAACAAAGTGTTCTGAGGTGACATTACATGGAATAAATTTATTTCAAACTAAAAACTTCCCAGTGTTGTTACTCTCTAATAGTGATAAACACAAACCCACATTGCAGTTTTATTGATCTTTATATAACCACAGTCAGAGTTTCTCAGACCTGGACACAAAGTTCATTACTGTTAGAGAATACAGTTTCTCTAATATTTAGGCAATGTAGTTTTTACCAAAAGTTAAACATAGGTGCCAACTTATATCAGAGCCATCCAATAGCTCTGAATGTTTTTTTAATATAAATTTTTTAATATATTTTAACACATTTAAGAAGTTTCTTGTATTTCCCCCCTCTTACCTACTGTATTTTTACTGCAGACCTCTAATGTTCCTACATTTTTGTTTCATTCCTTTTCCATCTCCCACTTTCTTCAATACAGATCTCCTGTTCCTAGCTCAACATTTCTCCCTTCCCCTCCAGAATTTCATTACCAGGGATGCAAAACAAAGTAGAATTTGCTGGGTTTGTTTAGGGGGAATTATTTCAAATGAAGTTGACCTGTGCTTTGTGGGTGAAAATACATTTTTTCAGACTTCCAAATAAGGGGCTAGGACAGTGTGTCTTATCATTAAAACAGCTATTATGCCTGAGGTAAAAAGAAATGAAAATAAGGAAGATGAAAGCTGAGTACCTGTGGTATGAAGACCAAGGCATCCAGGGGGAAAAGATGAACGAGAGAGATTGGAAAAAATGTTATTCATCAATCTATCAACATGCATTCTTTCGGGGTTTTTTTTTGTTTGTTTTTTGGGGGTTTTTTTGGGTTTTTTTGGAGTGGGGGGGGAATTCATTAAGAAAAATTAAGCAGATATCATCTGAGGAGACACAAAATGCTAAAATACATGAGAACTTTACCTTTCAGATAAATAATGTAATTAAGGAAATATATTTAGTTAGCAACCTAATTTCAGGAATATGAACTAGACTCATTAGTATGTGGCAGCTGCCTTGACCAATCCATTATGACTGGAAGGATTTTGCCTGCTTAGAGCTGCTCTTCTGAAACTTCCATTATCACCACTACAATACTGGGAATCATAAAAAAACCAGGGAACTTAGAGCTCCTATGCATAACACATCAGTGCATTAAAAGTTTTCATTCTGAGGTCTCAATGCTGCTTGGAAGTGAATTACACAGAATTTCTGCACAGAATGGCAGCAACGTGCTCTACAGAGCATTTGGCCACAAAGATGTTCACTTCAAGGCTTCTATTGTACCAAAAATAGAAAGACTTTCTTTTTTCTAGCAGGCAAGCAGGAAAAAAAATGTAGGTTGCTGTCCTATGGAAACTGTAGAGAATTGCTGAAGGTCAGGAGCACCCTGGTATCTCCACAGTTACTGGTGCTGTTTCCAGTGCAAAACTTTCCATTAAAAAAAAACTTTTCAACCTTCACACAGAGGTGGAGTTTATTGCATGAGCCACCAACTGTTTAAAAGTTGGGATCCTCTGCCAAACTGATTGCCTGGTTTAGGCTAAGAGGCAGCAGCAGGTATCAGCTCTCCCCACCCATTTGTGGTGGTGTCTGATGGGTCTGGGGGGTTCCCAAGTCCTCCTTAATCTCTCTCCACAGGACCTACCATGTTGTCAGGCAGAGCGTTGGAAATATGAAGTAAAATGTTTATTTTCCAAAAGCAATTAGGTGTGAGTGAGGCCCTGTCTGGTTTGGGCTCTGCTTCTAAAGGAATGGGCTGGAATTTGGCAAGTGCTGGCCAAGCCAGTGAATGACGATATTTGAAAAGCCCACAACTTGGGAAGCAGCATCCAAATAACTCCCCCTGGCTTCTGAACCATATCTTGAAGGAAAAAAAAAAGGGGAAAAAAAAGAAAACAACCTTATGATGCTCCTATAATAAAATTAACAGAGATTAAATTAAAATTAGTTGTAATGAAAGTAGATTAGTACTGTCTAATATAATCCTCTGACTTCCAGAATACTTTGAAAGTCCAACTTAGCTATTGAGAATTCAGAAGAAAAGTGTGTACAGCCTCCATCTGCATCAGGATGGAAATATTTTGGGTTTGTTTTGCTATGCCCTGCTTTCATTGATCCTTTTATTTTGACTGCTTCATGGGGTATCTGTAATTATTACAGAAGAAAAATGAAAATCAATCAAAGCTTTTCCAAAAGGTTATAGGAAGTATAGACACATAGCCTAGGAAACCTTACCAAATTCATGCCAACTACACAGCCTGTGACCACAGAAGTGTTTTAAGAAATTTTCTTTCATTTCTCTTAATTTTGGATATTGTGAGGTGCTTAATAATGTGTAATGCTGGGGTGTCCTGGTTCTGATTTTCAAGTGCAATTGGCTGGAGACAGGCTGGGGTTTGTGCAGTTGTGTGCTGCAGGCTGAGGGATGCAGGTGGGAGAGCAGCCAGTGCCAACCATCACAGCAGAGCTCCTGGAGAGGGAGGTGGAGGAGAAAAACGGGACCACATCCCCAAGCCAGCCTTCCCCACCGTGCCCCCCACTCCACTCGCTGTTCAAAGCCTCACAGTGCACCCACGGCGTTCCTGAGCCCCAAAAACCCCCATAAAAACACCAAAAAATCACCATGAACCACCAAAACCCACCATAAACCACCATAAATGCCCAAAAACCACCACAAACCACCAAAAACCACCATAAACCCCCATAAACCACCATGAACCACCATAAACCACCACAAACCACCAAAAACCACCATAAACCACCATAAACACCATAAACCAACATAAACCCCTATAAACCACCAAAAAATACCATAAACCCCCATAAACCACCATAAACCACTATAAACCACCAAAAACCACCATAAACCACCCATAAATCCCCATAAACCCCCACAAACCACCACAAACCACCAAGGTTTTGTTGCATGGGACCCAAGAGGAGTCCAGGTCCCACCTGCAAGTTCTCTGCAAAGCTGTTGCAACAACCTGTGTAAGGCAGGGAAGAAATGCACCTATTTATTTATTTATTGGTGATTTGTTTGTGCAAATGAGACAGGCACACACCAGTCACTGTAGGATGAGGGGAAATCACCTCCCCACCATCACTGGGACTCAAGGACTGGGAGAAGAGCCAAAGGTGGTGGCTGTGACCTTGCCAAGAGCCCCACAGGTCCAGCTGTGATTTACAGATGTCAAACTGACAGCATATTTTTATCAAATCCACCTGGTCTAGTTTCATTTGATATCTTGAAAATATCATCTTGAGTGAGGGAAGACAAACTTATTTCATAGGAACAAGCAACTTTATAGAATAAGAATATAACCATTCCTAGATTAAGGCCAGAAGGGAATATTTGACTTCCTATGTAATCCAGGGCAGACTGCATTATTCCACAAAAGGATATGTTTTAGAAAGACATCCTCTTTTGTTTAAAACTTTTAAGTGATGGGGAAACCATGCATGAGAAGTTCTTGCAGTGACTGACTGCTACCGAGGAAAAGTCATCACCCATTTTCCACCTTGAATTTATGTAGCTGCAGCTTCCAGTCTTTCAGTCTGCCTTTAATATGTTTTATTTTAAAAATCCCCCAGTATAATTTTTTTTTTTTATTTTACATTTTACTCTATATTAGGGTCAAAATAGTGGCAGGTCACCTTTGGAAGTTTAAATAGATCTAGCTTCTACAGTTATTCAGAATTTTCTAGAGGTCATATTATTCTTTCATCTGTGTTTTGGCCTGTCTCCAGTGTTTCAGTAACAGGAGTAATACACACATTTCTTCCAGATTAGGTCTTTTAATTTCTAATTCCCTCTACATTTCTTTATAAACTTGCTGCTGGGTTGTAGCAGGGTTGACACCTTCCCAGCTGATGAGCTGCCATGAGGAACAGCTCTCTTGGCGAGGCAGGGGAGCTTCTGCTGCAGGAGATATTAAAATAAAACAGCCCCTTCTCCCTGGGTGTCCTATCCTCGTGAACACAGCCAAGAGCACAGTAAATTAGAATAAATAGCCTCACACTGAGGGAGCCCTGTGCCCACAAAGGGGGTTCAGTGCTAGGAGAAAGTTTGATTTTATTCGTCTACATCTGTAACAGCTTAGGGAAGTGCCATGGTTACGTACAGTGCTGGTTGTTAATGTCACTGCATCCCATAAAACCCATCCCAGCAGTGCTCTACAGTGGAGCAGGAGCTCAGTTTGGAGCTGGGGAGGGCTCAGACCACAGAGGGTGTTGGTTTTGTCAGAAAGCTTTCCCTGGACTCTGCCTGCAGGATCCAGCACGAATTTGAGTCGTATTTCACCCTGCCTCTCTTTCCCCCTCTGAGCAAACTGGAGGCTGTGCTGCCATGGCTGGTGTGAGAGTAATTCTAAGGGAAAAAAAATAACTGCAGAGAATGTGGGATAGGAGTGATGTTGGGTTAAATCTGCCCACAAACACACTGCGTACTCATGGCCCCCAACAGCATTTCTGGGATATACAAAGATACATCCCTGCCCCAGCTGAAGCTGATCTGAACCTTTGCAGGCTTAAACAAACACCTGATGGAAAGAGCAGGAAATAGCTATAGAATCACTGAGTGCACCCCATGTCCCCAAGTGCCACATCCACAGGGTTTAAATCCCTCCATGGCTGGGGGCTCCACCACTGTCCTGGGCAGTGAAGAGATTTTTCCTAACATCCCCTGGCACAACCAAGAGGCATTTAAATCTGTTTCTTGTATCTACTTAGATCTATTTCCTTTGGTCTTTAAATAACCCATTGCTGCTCTTTTTTAGGGGGCTTTCTCAACCCTGTAGAAGGCAAATGGGGTTCTGGCTCTCATACTGTGAGTGAGACTTTTCAACATTCTCTTTATGAGATCTTTTCAGAGAGCATGACCCAGAAAATACCAGGCTTTACTTTTATTGAGCTCTCAATGACAATCAGGAGCAAACCCATCCTTTCAGTGCTGAACTGGATAAGCTGGATTGAATAATAATTGCAGGGTAATAAATAGGTTATCCCAGGATGCAATTTTTACAAGTTTGCTTTTTGGAGAAGAACACTGAGCACACATTATTGAGCTTCTACTGTTTTTCTTCTGTTTTCTCAGAAAAAAAACCCCAACAACCTCCCTTTATTTGAGTAATGCCAAAACCACAAAATTAAAAAGCCTAAAGAGATGATCTGAGGCTGAGGAGACATTTACAAACCCTGGGATTTTGATAGGTTTAAAAAATAGATCAAATGTCAAATCATTTGAAGTTTTCTTTTGACTCGAGAAAATGTCTTTTGTAGGTCTATATTGATATTTCATTGTAGGAAAGAAAAGGCAGGGTTAGTGTGTGTCTCCCATTCTGGGACATGGGTTCAGGTCACCTTTTGTGACCTGCTCAAGCATTTTCAGTGTCCTGCAGGAGTCAGAGAATCTTTCTTCTCCAAGTTGGCTCTCTCAGCCTCTCCTGTCATGCAGCAGAAGTGTGTGCAGAACTGTGTCAAAATATGAAATTCTTGGAATTCTCAGTCCAAGGTCTAACCCTTCAGCTAAATTAAATGTCCCACAGTAATGGGACATTATTCCTGCCCTGCTGTTGCTCCTGGGATGATGTGACCATGGGCAGTGCTCCAGCTGGTGCTGCACCCCACAGCAAAGGCAAATCAGAAAAAAATAAAAATAAATAAAGGTTTTAAACAATTCCTTTGTCCCTTTAGACTCTACAAATTGTTCTCAAGGAGTGACATGATAAAGATCTGCTCTGTCAGGGAGGAGGAAATGTTTCAGGGGAAATCTGCTTTGCTTAAGGAGCACCAAAGTTGTATCAGCACAATGCTCAGGGTGTAAGGGCTGCTCTCATGCTCTCTTGGCTCAGGAGACTCGAAAATGGAAGATTTGTGCTCATTATGCTACAGACAAGCAGAGAAGCTATTTAAAATATTGTCTAAATTCTTTCAGTCTGACAGGTAAGTGATTGCTCTGTTTGGATTCGTGGGCCATTACTGCAGGATGTCCCTGAGGCTCAGGTTTTGTTCCTTTCCTCCTGGCAAGCTGTGGCATGAGCCAGGTATGCAAGTGCCAAAAGCATCCTTTCCATCTTCCCTGTGTCAAGTGCTGGAATGTCAGACAAACAAAACACATCCCACTGCAGCCAAAACCAGACTGCTGGCACTAGAAGGTGGATTTAGGGAAGAAAAGGTCACTCCTATATTTTTGCACAGAGACCAGTGGGTTTGCTATGTTAAACTGATAATGTTTGTTATCAAATGCATGGAAAGATCCAGATTAGTAACGAGAGACGGAACAATAAAAAAAGAAAAAATACAGAAGATGACAGACACTGATGCAAAATAGCCAGCTAACTCCTCAGTGGCTTTGGAGTCCTGCTGGTGAAGGTTCTGTGTCTGGGCTCTCTGCAGTCCCTGTGTGGGGACCACTCACTCGCCTCCTCCCCAGCAGCAATTCTCGTTTTTCAAGGATGACAGGCCAAGAGCATCCCAGGGTGTGCTGAGCTCATGCCAGCAGTGCTTCTCCTTTGTGGATCAAATAGCAGGAATTGAAATGAGCCTTCCTCAAATTCTCTCCCAGGATCTCCTCCAGGCAAAACTTTGAGGTTTGCATAACTCTGAAAAGTAATCTGACTTGACTTTGGCAATGAAAAAGAAGCCTCATATTTGTGCCAAGAAAAGATATATTTCTTTTTAGTAGCATTTTTCATTTCTAATATGTCACTTCTTTCTTCCCTCAATTTTTTTCCCTCTTACTGTGACTTTCCCCTCTTTTAAGGATAATTTTACATATACTGTTCCAGGCATGCTGAGACAAGAGTAAGATATGTGCAATAGTTTATCAGAATACATGAATTTGGTGTGGTCAAACAAAACATTTCAGTTACTGGTCTGAATGCGTTGTTGAAAACTGGAGGATTATAGGAATAAATGGAAAAATCAATTTTCCTTTGTTTCTTGAAGTACTCCCAGAAACTTCAATAAGGACAATCCAAAAGAAAGAAAAACAAAATACAATAATGTCCTTTACAATTAATAGGCTAAAAATGTGGTTTTAATACAATATAACACATTGCCAGAAGAGAAGCAAAGCAGCTATCATCATTTTTGATGAAGGCAAAGGGGCTGTGTGACACTTTTCATTTTCTTGTACGAGAAAGTTTAATTTGGAGCCAAGTACAGCCAGAGATGCCAAAATGTTGTTCCTTCTCCCTCTGGAAATTTGTGCTAGCAGTTACCAGAAGGTTTAGTTCAGGACTTACTACGTCTGAAATTTTCAAGGACAGCCTTTGCCTCAAAAGTGGATATTTATTTACTTTAAAAAAACAGCTTTAGTAAAAGATGTACACATGTCTTCTTGGTGACAGAGCTGTGGCTTGCAGCAGTTCTCATGGTGGCTGCCTTTGAAAGCCTTGGCTCTGGAAAGCTCTGCAGTGATAATCTCAAATTCCTGGTGCTCTGGTGTGTCTCAAAACATCACAGATCTGCCCTGATTTAAGCAACCATTCTCCTCTCATTCGTGCTGTAATCTGTTTTGGGAAGAGGCAAGAGAAAACTGCCTAGCTGCACATTATGTGTTTAAAGGCAGAAAAGTCAGAGGGGAGCTGCTGAGACAGGCTGGGAGGGGGGCAGAGGAATTTCCCAGAGGAAAATCCCCAAGGGCCAGCATCAGCCAGGCCCAGCTTTGCTGGTTCTGGGCTGAAGGACTCAGCTGTGAGCCCTTGGTGCTCCTCTGGAAATGCCCATGGGGCTGAAGTTAATGGCAAAGAGAGCAACAAGGGAGCTCAGCCCTGACCAAAGGGGGCAGCTTGGAGTGATTTATTGGGAGGGATGAATTCCTCATTACTGTGTGATGGAGAAAAAGGATTTTTAGGGTTCCTATGGCCAGGGCTGAGTGTTTGCAGTGGGATGGGCAGGCACAGGATGCCCTTGTCCCACACTGCAGAGAAAATCACCTTTTCTATTCTGTCTGCCCCTTCCAGCGTTTGCACTCCAATCCTTCTCATAAATTAAGAGGCAGTAATCACGTCCTGCTTCTCCAAGTTTCCTGCTCCTGTTTGATGTCATTGTGCTTAATTCATCCTTTGCACTGGGGTTAAGCCTGGCTTGCTTTTTTTAGTGCTGCCCCTATTTAATCTTCTTAATTTATGTGGCGTGCTGATATTTGTTTAGAACTCTAAAATAGATATAAGTAGTAAAATGGAGACATTCCTGAAACAAAGAGAACCTCTGTTCAGAAGAACTGGAAAGAATCCTCTTTGTCTGCTCTGAGGAGATGATATTCATGAGAAATTGGGTGAAGAAGAAAGGGTTCACTTTGTTTTAGATCGTTTTTAGTGTTGCATAAAAAATCCAAATAACAAAACTCCCTGCAGATAGATGACACCATCTAGAACACCTCTGTGCTATTAGATGTTTTTTTGTTAAAAAGAATATGTCTTCAGAAACAACAGCTGCTTCATTTATTGACAAAACAAGACTAAATCAGCTATCAGTTCTACCTCTCCAACCCATAACATTGACTGAATTAAGGATACTGCTTAAAAAAAAAATTCTCTAGATTTTCCTGCAGTCTTAGGACAGGCAGTGGAATCCACAGTGCTGTTGAGAGAGATGGAACTGAAAATGGCAGAATAACATTCCTCTACACAGGATCCCCAAGTGATATAAATTAAACTGCCAGAAGTGAGGCTTTTATGCAATCATTGCACTTATTTTAGTTGTTCAACTTTGCTAGTTAGAGGCAGATTTCTTTTCTATCTTCCTAACCCATAAACTTCCTACATTTTAGACAAGATCTAAATGACATTTTTCAGTTGAATAATCTCAACCTTTTCCTCTTTTTATGGTGTCTCAATCTCACAAATGTGCTTTTCAACACCAATTTACCAAAGCTGGTGATATAAATTCATTAGGCCTTCAACTGGTCTCATATATAATTTTGTACAACAACATCTGCACTGTACATAAAGGGACTCTTATTGCTCTGAGTAAATTTGTGTCTTTCAAATACACAGTTTGAAACCTAACCATCTGGTGGGGGTTCTTTGTTTTTTGTTTGTTGTCTGGTTGGTTGGTTGGTTTTGGATGATAATTATTTATGGAAAACACCAAGAATCACAGAGTTCTGTGTTCAAGTCCTGTGCAGCAGAAATGGAATTCTTAGAGATCAGCAAAAAAAAAGAAAATCATGAAGCCATCTTAAAATATTTAGGTGTTTGGTTGATGGTGATTTAGTCAGTTGATTAAATTTTGTCAAATAGGGGATAAAAAAGCTTCAAGAAGCAATGAAAGAAATAGAAACCCAGAGATTGTATCAGTGGATCCAGTTTAGCTGGCAGTGTTCTCAGCTTTCTGTGCTCCTTTGGTCCAAACTTGAGGTTTGCGTGACTGAAATTGTTCCCTGGGAGGGTGTGAGGCCCTGGCACAGGGTCCCAGATTTGCTGTGGCTGCCCCTGGATCCCTGGCAGTGCCCAAGGCCAGGTTGGACATTGGGGTTGGACACTGGGGACAGTGGGAGGTGTTCCTGCCATGGCAGGGGTGGCACTGGGTGGCATTTAAGGTCCCTTCAGCCCAAACCATCCTGTGATTCTGTGCTTTTCTAGACAGACCACAGCTTTGTGACTCCTGCCCTGATTTTTGCACAGTGACCATTCCCAGCCCAAAAAGGGACAGGTCAGCTCCTGCCTCATCCCTTGAGTGATTCCTCTGTTGCTGGGACAGGGAAATCGTGTTGGCTTTGCCATGATCTGCACTGTGGGTGCTGTGAGCAGCACTGGCTGCTCCTCTGGGCATTGTGTGCCCAGCCCTTCCTCCACCCAGGCTTAAATTAGCCTGTCTGGATTGGGCTGAGAGCATTTGCATGTCTGCTGTTAGGCTGAGTGTAATTATCTCAGGCTGACACCATCACTGTTAATAACCTCACTGTAATTGAGACTCCCCTTTGACATCCCCTCCCGCCTGACTAATTGGATTGTGCCTCCTTATTCTCCCTCACTATTTATTCCTGTCTCCCCCATCAGCCTGGAAGGTAAATCCCCATTTGTGTTGCACTAAAACCAAGTTGGCTGTCACAGAAACCAAGGCTCAGGTTCATTTTTCACACCTTGCTGGAGGAGCTGAGTGAGCCAGGTGAGAGCTCTGGTGGAGCTCTGGCACTTTGGAGCTCATTTTGCTCTTTGATTTCACCAGAATTGTTTCCATCGAGACAATAAGGGATTTTACAGGCTCTGAGTGTTAGCATCACAGTCTCTCAGGGTATGTAAATGAACACATGAATTGTGGAATATTCAAATTGTGTTCTCGGGGTTGTTTAGAACATGTAACACACCCCTCAAAATGCTGTTTATAAATATGGGGAGAGCAGTGAGTGTCTCAGTTAAAGCAGCCAGCTCACTGTGTGGCTCACAACATACAGAGCACTTTCCTCATAATGTTTGCATTTGTGGGAATATTTCTTTTTCCTACACTTTGTCATGCACTGGATTTGAATGACTGATCTCTTGCACCATAACTGATGTGGCTGTGATACAGCTGGCAGGCAACCTAAGACATTCTTTAATTTTTAAATAAATATGTTAAAATAACAGCAATTGAAACTATGGCTGTATTAAACTTGGTATAAATAACGTGAATTACATAAAGACAGCTATAACTTCATAACTTGGATTCACCTATGCATTTTGTATCACTTAATCCATTATTTTAGAAACATTTCTAGGTAGAACATATTAGCTGACTCTCGTGGGTTTTCTTGGAGGGACTGAGGAACTTTTTGCCCCTGAAGTCACCTGTAGTTCCTTAAAAGTGTAAAGAGCTACAGGACATCATGCTTTTCTATATACAGACAGACTACTGAATAACAAAACATCTTCAGCACTGAGATTACTTTTTCCACTCCAAGAAATGTAATATTTCCACTACATGCCTGCATGAAGTCACAGCTGGTGTAAATCAGCAAATTCCCATCGACTCCTTACTGGATGCAGAGCAACTTTAGGAAGTGCCTGGCATTGTTATCAAAAGGGTAAACAAGAGATCAGCCAGAAACCTCAGACACAACTAACACTGCAAATTCAGTGCAGAAATTTTCTGTGAATTTATCTGAAACAGCTAAAGTGTGGTTTGTTTTTTTTTTTTTTACTCCAGAAATGGTATTGCCATGCCATAGAGTAGAATACATATATATAATTTAAGAAGTATATATTGCTTAACACCAGTGCTATTCCAAACATGCAGCATAAATCCTGCCCCTCGTTTTAGCAGTTGTAGCAATCCCAGTTCCCTCAGGAGCAATGGAAGTCTTGGCTCACCCTCCCCTGTCCTGCACCTCCCACTCCCACCCTTGGAGCAGGGTGAAAGGATTTAGGAGAGATTTACTGTGGCAAGGAGCCTGAGCCTATCTATTTAATTCCAGAGCTGCTTTCCCTTTGCAGGAAAGCTCACAGCCTTTGCACACCACTTTGGGGTGTAAAATTCTCTTAATTAAAGCACTGTATTCATTAAGTTTTGTGCTGATGTCATTGACTGGTGATGGTGATGATCCTTCTGCTTCATCTGCTGCTGCTCATGCTGGGATCTCCAGGGCTTTCCATCACAGGAAATATCTGGGTGCTGTTAGATTTATATCTGAGTGAGTCTCAGGTTGAGATTTTTCATATTGTTCAGGGGAGTAGGATGCCAAATTCCCACCACTGATGAGAAAATAACTTTTCCCCTTCAGAAAGGGCTCTTGTGTCTCAGCTGAAGGATTTCACCCACACTAGGTGAAAACTTCAGAGGTCAGAGGCTGTTTTCATGCCTGCTCATCAGATGCTGCTGTCAGATGAACAGAATAAAAATAGGTGATAAAATTCCTTTCTTTATATTCAACCTGATTGGCTTGACTTTGGAACTTTTGAGAAGCTCTGGTGGATTCCTTTGGGTGCTGCAGTGCCCTTCCCAGCACCAGCTGCCCTTTTAAACATCAAAATCTATAAAATAAAGGTCCACAGGCTGTGTCCTGTACATAATGTTGATTTCTGTCTCCTAAACAAGGTTAATACTTGGCTGAAAAATCACTTCTACCTATAATATTCGGTGTAAAAAAACCAACTGGGTTTAGATATATACTCTCTTGTTTGACTGGAAAAGGATAAAGGTGGCCTGGCCAATTTTATTTCCTTAAAAATTATTTATTTCTTCTCTCTTTCATGCTTTTGTGCAGCTTTTGGAATCCCTGGAGATTCTGTATCTAACTGCATCAGGCAGAAACAATTTCTCCCCTTCATCCCTGAAGCTCAACATTGTTCCAAGCACCTGGAAGGTAAGAACAGGTGTTGTCGTTTTTCTTCAGCACAATTTAATTTTTTTTTTCAGAGTTATTAATAACCAGAATTGTAGATTTCCATCCTTGTGTTCTGGTTTGCCTTAGAGCTTCCAAAAGGTCACAAATTATCCAAAGTTTCAGGAGAGACTCCTGCTTCTTCCATGAAGGCAGTGAAACTGCTGTAAAATTGGACTTGTACCCAGATGGGATGACAGAAAGATATTTTTATTGAAGTTTTCATGGGTAAAAAAAAGAGAAAAAGAAGGGAACTAAAGCTCTGCTTTGGCATCCTCAACCTGCTGCATGTGAGGCTTTGATTTCCTGATCTCTCTGATTTCCTGATCTCATTGTGAGCACCCACCCAACCCTTTGCTCCTGCTGAGCAGAGCTGAGATGTGCATAAACAACACTGCTGCTTTTAACATATAATGAGAATAATTTATAGATCAGGACTTTATTGTACAGTGACCAGCTTGGAGCAGCCCTGCTGATGGCATGGAACCATCTCAGTGACCATTTCAGTTCCTGGCCACTTGCCCCTTGCCATAGAAACCCTTTGTCCCTCAGCAGGACCCTGGTTCTGGGTAACCAAGCAGATGAGGGTTTATTTTTAATATTTTCCCTGCTTTGTTACCTTTGGCAAGCACTTTGGTGCTGCCTGCACACCTGTGATCTTCCATAGAACCTGATGTGCTGAATCTCTTCCACCTTCATCTAACCCATGCCAGCAAGAGCAGAGCAGGCCAGGAGTGAGTAAATGTTTGCATAAAGGAGGGAAGTTCATCAGAACTAGGCAAGCTCTGAGCTACCAAGCTGACCTGGCTTATTGACAGCCTGTTAATGCAAAATGCAGGCATGTTCATTGTTAAATATGCTGGCCATGCTTTCCAAATTCTCATCAAACTAAGTCAAAATTTTGACTAAAATTTTGGTCCGAACCCAAAGTGCGGCTTATAATCAGGTGTGGCTTATATATGGACAAAGAATGAAAAGTTGCTGTTTTAGTTTGGAGGACAGGTGTCTGCTGAGAAAGGCAGGAGCTTCTCTTTGAAATGGAGAATGTAAACCCCCTCCATCCAAATTATTATAATTTGGAAATCAAGGGGCTTTCAGGCAAAGATATGGGAATTAGGAATAACAGTTCTTTTCTAGGGAAATTAAAATAGAAATACAGTACTACAAAGAAACAAACCCCAAACCCTGACACAGTCAGAGTACAACCTGACACCCGTCAGGCAGGGTGTTGGCAGCAGTCCCATTCCATGGTGGCTGCATCCTCCTGCAGTGACAGATGTGGCTCAGCTGGAGCAGTGCTCCTGTACAAGGTGCAGTTTCCCTCCGGAGCTCCAGTGGTGATGTGGAGAAATCCGGTTTTCCTCTGGAGTCCAGTAGAGAAAGGGGCTCCCTTAGTGTCCCAAAGCCTCTGTTTTTATCTTGGTAAGAAATGTTGGGCTCTTCCCCCTGGCTGGAGCAACTCCCAATGGGATGCAGTAATTTTATCAGTCCCACAGTGGGACTCAATGGCCATTAGCAGAAAATGACTGGCTGGAGGAAGGATGGGCTGTGAAAAGATAAAGAACAATGCCCTGCCTGGTTTCAATGGATGCCCATTAGCAGAATATCTCCCATGGAGATCAGTATCACTGCTCCACCCTCAACAGATGGTGATAGAACAGATACCTTTTATCACACTCTGTATTGTAACATGCAGCTTATAATCAGGTGCTGCTTATAATTGTGAAATTACTTTTAGTTATAGGTACCTAGAGCTACTTCCTTTTTGGAGAGCAGATGTTAGTAGTGATTGCAACACAAAGCTCAGCAAGGTCTTCAATCTGTTGTAAAAATAAAACGCTCCTCCCTAAATTTTAATAACATGATACCCTGTGCTCTTTCCAAACTTCTATAAATGGTCTCAAAAAGAAATCCCTGAATCTGTGAAATGTGGCAGCTTCATTTAACATCTGGAAGTGCTCTCGTGGCCATCCTCACTCGCTTTCAGGACAGTGAAAAATGAGGTTGTCTGATTCCTTAATACTCATACAAGGAGTCCAGAGTAGCATCAGTGCTAGTAAATAAAAGATTAAATTTTCTGCACTGGAGATTGATGCTTGAAATTTTGGGTTTGGGCATTTCCTGAGGGCCTGTTGCTCATGCAGAATGTTGGGAGCTGTTTGTTTTCAGTCTGTAACTAGAGCAGCCAAGCTGATGTTCATTAGGTAATTTCTCTTGGACCATCTCTGCTGCATTTATACTGAATAGTGCCCTTATTACTTGCCTAGTTCCATTCATTTCATCTGTTAAAATTAGATATTTCCATTAAAAAAACCTCCATGTTCTTGGCTAGCAGACCCAGGAGTTAAAGCTAACAGTTAGAAAGAGTTTCTGAAGCAACTTTTTACAAATTTTATTATTTTCATTATTTTTGCTCAGGAACAAGAGCTCACAGTGCCTGTGGTACTCCATCCTGGAAAATTAAGGGAAGGATCACACTGACAATTGTCATTAAAAAAATAAATAAATAAAAAATAAGCAGACAAAGCCCAAAAGTAAGGTAAGAGAGTAAACACTCAAGCATTTAATTTCATATAACAAAATGTGAAGATTTTGAAAGTTCCAGGTTCAAAAGGCCCTTTGTATCATCCTATTATTAGGGTTGGGGTTTGGATCTTCCCTTTAAAAAAATAAAAAATAAAAGAGAGAGAGAGAAACTGAAAGAAGCAGTTCTGGACATTTTTAGCAGGTTAATTCCCTCTTTTGGAATTTGCTGTGTGCTCCCTGATTTTCAGTCTTCTGTTTCAGAGAGCCATAGTGAAACACCAGCCTTGATGGAGGAGTAGGACACTGGTGTGGTCACAGCTATGTGAGTCAAAAAATGGCTGGAAAAAGCAAAGCACTTCCAACTAAGCATTCAAAGAAATCAAATCATTTTTCAGACACCTTTGTATTGAAAATACACAAGTTCACACAGGAAGCACTGAGAGATGCTGCTTGTGTTAAATTTGGGTTTAAGTGTCTATTTTGCATTTTTCAGCTGAAGCAGTAAATACAGAATATCTTTCTCTGCAGCTATTTCAGGGGGAGATCTCTGCATTTTAATGGCTGTGACCATTCAGGCAGCACACAGCCTGCACTGTGGGCACAGACACTTTCTCACACCCATCATTCACAGCAAAACCGATAAGAGGTCGAGACAAAACTCCATTTCTTTGCTAGATCCTGCTCCAAGGAATTCAAGAGCAGAGTGTTTAATAATTATGTAATCTTGGCTAGAGCTGCACGGTTAAATCAGGATATTAAACACAGGGGAAATACCGTGGGCACAAAGCAGAGCTGCCAGAAGGGCTGGAGCTCTGCAGCTGGGCTGAGCCTCCTGCTGGGGCTCTGGACGTGCTGGACACAGGGCAGTGACCCCCAGCTGGCTGCAGGGACAGTGACAATGACCACAGGCACAGCTGATGCTCTGCTCTCAGGGTTGGAGTGGAGACTGCGCATGGCAGTGTCCTTCTGCATGAACAATGTCTAAACCAGCGGATATTTCCTATTTATCCCTGAAGAATCACAGGGATAAATACAGTAATTTCACGATTATAAACCGCACTGAGTATAAGCCGCAGGTTACAATACAGAGTGTGATCAAAGGTATCTGTTCTATCACCATCTGTTGAGGGTGAGGGCAGTGATCCTTATCTCAACAGCAGATATTCTGCTAATGGGCATCCATTGAAACCAGGCAGGGCAGTGTTCTTTATCTTTTCACAACCCATCCTTCCTCCAGCCAGTCATTTTCTGCTCATGGCCATTGAGTCCCACTGTGGGACTGATAAAATTACTGCATCCCATTGGGAGTTGCTCCAGCCAGGGGGAAGAGCCCAACATTTCTTACCAAGATAAAAACAGAGGCTTTGGGACACTAAGGGAGCCCCTTTCTCCACTGGACTCCAGAGGAAAACCGGATTTCTCCACATCCCCACTGGAGCTCCGGAGGGAAACTGCACCTTGTACAGGAGCACTGCTCCAACTGAGCCACATCTGTCACTGCAGGAGGATGCAGCCACCATGGGATGGGACTGCTACCAACACCCTGCCTGATGGGGTGTCAGGCTGTACTCTGACTGTGTCAGGGTTTGGGGTTTGTTCTTTGTAGTACTGTATTTCTATTTTAATTTCCCTAGTAAAGAACTGTTATTCCTAATTCCCATATCTTTGCCTGAGAGCCCCTTGATTTCAAAATTATAATAATTTGGAGGGAGGGGGTTTACATTCTCCATTTCAAAGAGAAGCTCCTGCCTTTCTCAGCAGACAGCTGCACCTGATTATAAGCTGGACTTTGGGTTCGGACCAAAATTTTAGTCAAAATGGTACAGCTTATAATCGTGAAATTACCACACTTTATTCTTCAGTGAGCTTGTTTTCCCCTGTAGGAGCTGCAGCCAGCAGGCACAGGGGTGCTGTGTGCTGGTCCTGAGCACACACAGCCTTCTCCAGGGCTGGGAGGAATTTCTCCCAGTGATTCCCCCCAAACTGGAAGCAACAACCCAGGATCTCATGACCTGTGCTCTGAACTGCACTTGTGCCCTTACTGAAAGAAGTTTGTTTGTAGAGATTTTCTTTGTATTTACTGATCCAAACAGAGGAAGTTCTCTGTCGTTTTCTTTTCATTGCAACATTTTCTTGGAATATTCTTTTGTATGTTTTTACTTTCTTTTTGTTTGTATGTTCTCTAGGAGGCACGGAAGATATTTCCAAACAATGTGTGAACCAGGCTTTTCCTTGGGAATGGGACAGTCCTCAAAATACTCTCATCAGTGCACTTGGGATTGTACCCCTAAGACAGAACTCCTTGGAAGCAGCCACAGATTCAGGGGTTGTGAGTTTGGGGTGTCCTGTTTGATACAAATGCCTTGGGTTTTCAGAGGACACATTGACTCCTTTGCTAAAACTTTCTCAAGTTGAGAAATATTAATAAACACCTCACCCTGAAGACACTGGCTTACCAATAGAATTGTCCCTAGCAGGACAAATATTGCTTCTTTGCCCTATTCTACTGAATTTTGCTCACACTGGAAACAGGACCAGTTTTTCCCAGATAATCCTGACAGAGGGTGACCTTCCACAGGGCCTGGCTCACTTTGCTGAGGCACCATCACAAAATCCCTTGGCATTGCCCACCTGCTGCAAATGACACTAAAGGGAGAGCTGAGACAACAGTTTACTGCAAAATGTGATTGCAGGCCCATTTTTCTTCATTAATCTAATGTTAAACATAACCTATTACAGGGGTTCCATTTAAGGAACAGATGGTAAATACAAGTTAATGCAGATACAGATTAAATAATATTGGCAACAGCTAATGCACTTACACAAAGCACAAAGCTAATAAGTGCTAAATGCTCTTTAAAACTATGTTTAAATCATGGAAAATTAAATCCTTTGATAGGCTTGTTTTTAAATTTCTTCAGTTACAAAATATTTCTATTAAGTTATAGGGTAAAGGGCACCCAAGATCTCTGCCTATAAAACTTCAAGATGCACTCTATTAAGTATTTTGAAGATTTTATTGCATTTTATATTCTTCCTGAGTTACAGTATCAAACAAATGCATTGCTTGAGCAGGGGAGCCAAGAGTTGTTGGATATCAGGAATGGAAGCTGAGGTGCCTGGGCTTTTCCGGAGGGAGGAAATGCTGGTTCAAGAATAGCACAGCAATTGTTTGCCTGAGGAAAACCCCAAAGAATTCAGCTTCCAGCTGATAAAAGTGCAAACTGTGCTGTGTGAAGCAAGGTGTTCCCCACGCTGCAGCTGCACATCTGGACACAGCTGCACCAAAATCCTTTCTCCTTCACCCTGCTGACCCTGCTGAATGGACATTTCTGTGGGACTCAGCCTCCTGCCAGGGAAAATCAACCAAAGCTCTTCTGCCTTCCTGGTTGCTGCTTTCCCATGCAGGTGGATGGGGCTGGTGAGGATCCAGTCCCTGGGGTATGGCCAGAGAGTTTGAGATCACCCTTTGAGAGGATTTCTAGGAAAAGGGAAAAAACAAGAGCAGCCAAACCCTGTCCTGATGCTGGCTGGGATAGAGATAAATTTTTTCACCCCACTCCCCACTTCGTGGTTTGACTTGATAAGAAAGTGGCAGAAATACTCCTGTTAAAAATTTGATTTTTTTTAATGTTAATATCTAAAGGAATCCCCACATTTAATTAAAAAATAAGACGCAGTGGACTCTGCAGGACCCTGCCTCTGTGCTTGCCTCTGGCTGTAGCCAAGTGAGGGACACAGAGGCATGCAGGATGTGTGGCCACAAAATCATCTGCTACATCACTGCATCTTCCCAAGTTCTGCTTGAGAACCAAGATCTCCAGCTCCTTGAAAATATCACAAAGGCAAGTCAGAGCTGCAGTGACTCAAAGAGAAAGACTCTATTTTCTCTCTTTGTCTCATTTAATCTGCTCTCCTCATTTTCTCTTTGCTGTCTCATTTCCCTGTTTTTCTTTGTGTGTGTTTTGAGGTATGCAGATTTATACAACTATTTATACTTAATCAAACAAAACTTCTTGCTTTGAAAACAATAATTATTCAAACATCTCAGCAAGAAAAGACAATGAGTGGATGTTGTTCACTGAAGCAAAATAAAGCAAGACAAAGTCTAGATTTATTACAAAACAGAAACCCAGTGCTTGCAAAACAATTTGCTTTAAGTGCAGTAATAATTCCTTGAGGCAGATTATACAAGGCTCTTGCACATGAGTTACATTTCAATAGTAAGATCCAGCTCAATCTAGCAAGGAGATACAGCTCCAAAGTTCAGGGCAAGAAGGCTTTGGCTAGGAAATGTGCTTTTCAGAACCAATGCAGAATCTAGAAAGATTGCTCTGCAATTTCTCAAAATCCAAGGTCATGGAGTTTTTAGTTATTTATTTTTACAATTTAGTGGTGAGATGCCACAATCTTAGAGTAATGAAATTATATAGATATTTTTCCATTAGAGGAATGGAATAATGTAGATATTATTTTCCACAATACCTACAAACTTGTTGGTTTGTTAATTCAGGGAATTCACCCCAAGAAAAAATACTTGGAGTTGAGCTGGGCTGGCCCCTATTGCCCAACAGCATTCAAGGATGGAGGTACAGTGGTGTTGGGAGGGGAGGGAGGGTGGGACACTGGTGTCACCTCTGTGGAGCTCCTGTCAGGTAAGAACCCAACCCAAAGCATTTTCCTGTCCCCACTCTGATTTTCCTCTCCCCAGTTCTTTCTCCACGTTGTGAAAGCCCAGCTTGGAATTACTTAGAATTCATTTTACTTAGGTGAGTTTTCTTATACATTGCACTGTTACAAATAATAAATTCTTTCCCTTCCTTAGCAGCCTCCAGCACACAGAATTTTGGCAAGCAGCTTGAATAAACATGTCTCTTCCCATCAGGGCTGCATAAACACATTGGGTGCTGCCTGATCCAAGACACCTTTACTCTTTCCTAGGCATTTGTGCAGTCTGCTGCAGGATGCTTTAGAAAAATTGGAGTTTCCAGCATGAGTGCAAGTGCTCCCTCCAGATATTTAATGTACAAATGATTTTTCTTGCACAATCTCCCTTGCTGACTCTCTCCCATGTTCCACTTGGAAAGCAAACCCATCAGCATTTATTTTATGTGAGCTCCACTTCAGAATGAAGTAGGACTACCATTCTTCTTGTTTGCTTTTTTTCAGTCTCATCTCAGTTTTTTGTGCTCTTGGAAGGCTCTTTGTCTCATTTTCCCACTTGGCATTGATTCAGTAATTGATTTTTTTCCTGGTTGTCTCCAAGGCTGCAACGCTAAAAAGCCCCAGAGGAGTTGGGTTCTTGACTGGAAAGACCCCAGTGATGTGGAGGCCCTGCTTCTCCTTGTCAGTTAGCAGAAATCAGATTTTCTGGGACTTCCAAAGGAAAGAACACAGGGCTGCAAGCACCAGCTGCCCATGAGGTGTCTGTAATTCCTTCATCCCTTTACAAACCTCAGCAGAGCATCCATGTCCTGCAGACCTTGCCAGAAACCCTTCAGGACTCACTGCAAAGCTCTAAGACAGCCCATGGCAGAGCTTTGGTGCTGTCTGTGAGCCCTGCTGTGCTCCTGAGCTGGGGAAAGGCAGATTTGGACATTGCCAAACTCTGCTCACAACCATCAGCAGCAATGGGCAAAATACAGCCTCGAATGGAAGATCTGTAATTATTTAAATTATGCTAGAATTAACCAGATAATTGGACCAGATCTTCCATCCAGTATAGACTCTTTGTGCCCTAGGTGGAGTTTAAAAATGGAGGTTTTTTTCTGGACTTTAAAGATGTTTTGAAATTTTCAAATTTTCAGGATGAAAACCAAGCTTTTTGAGAATTTTCTCTCTGAGAAAAAAGAGTGTTTAGCTCAGAGTGGAGATTTTGTTCATGGTTGAAGGTACCAGACTAACCAATACACTCCTGGCCTGGTCATGAGGACAAGGGACAAGAAAGTAAGTCAGACCCTAAAGGAAGCATCAATCTAAGCAATCTCATGGCTGAGTATCAAAATAGTACAATTTATACCCATAATATTTACCAGAGTGAATCTAACAAAGGGGCAATTTTCACCCCTATTTCCTAATGTCAACCATTTCACCATCTCAGTTTAATCCCAGAGGTTCCTCTCTTCCCTGTGCTCTACCCCAATGTCTGTGACTGTGGGAAGGAGATGGGATCCAGACACCCCCAGTACTTCATCTGCTAAAAGGTCAGATGGCATAAGCTAAATGAGACCACTGAAAATGTCTTATCAATGTATTTATTGCCTTTGAAACGTGGAGAGATCAAAGCTAAGATTTAGGGCAGAATTACTGAAAGAATTGAGCTGACAGCTTATTTACATTATTATTAATGGTAGCATTAACAGGACAGTCACACCCCAAGGGAGCTTTGAACTCACATGTCAGAGGCAAATTCCCTGCCCAAACAGCAAACAACTGAAAAGAATTCACTTCCATGTCTGTTTTTGACAACAGTGAACATTTCAAATGCAGACGCTGAAGACTGAATTCCAGTCTCCAGTGCCACCTGCAATATCAAGAAGTACTTTTGGATATAATGGAACCTTCATGAAACACAAGGAAGGATTTTAGATTTATAGTCACCTGAAAAACTACTGGTGACACACTGACACAAATAATTCATGTTACTATCTGTCCCAACCTTCTCAATTTTGTCCATCAATACTTTTCTTTCTGGCTGCATCATTGTTTGAACTTATGTTGCAGAAATAATTGTGTTTCATGTAGTTTGAGCCGTGAAAGTTTCTGGTTACTTGGAAACTCTTCCCATTGTCCTGAATTTAATTAAACTCTTCCACTTTGCACCTTTCAGTAGATTTTATCGACATAAAATCTGATATTGGAGAGAATCTGGATGTTTTTTACCAAAAATGGGAAAATTGATGGGGTTTAGGTATTCCAATAATAGAAGGCTTTAAATTCTAGATCTCTCAGATGGATCATATCACCTTGGTCAGATCCACTCAAGGGTTTGGACTCCCAAATGAGATTTTGGCATAATTTATGGGTGTATTTCCAAGAACAGAATGTTCCACCTTTCCCATGGGTCACCAGGTGTGGAGAATTATTTCCACTTTATCAACTGGCCCATTATTCTGGTCCTGAGGTTTTGTGGAAACACAGAGCAGAGCTCTGCCTTGTTTGAGAGTGCTGATCCACGATCAGCTGTGGTGGAGCTCCAAGGACATGCCAAAAAATCCTGCTCTAGAGGAAAACAGTGTCATGCTGGCCTGGATGGGACTGGTGTATACTGTGGACTTTTCCAGGATCAAAATGTTCTAGTGCTCACTAATTTTGGATATATGTCAGGTTTCTGACCAATGTCCCTAAGGATAGATCAGTTTCAATTGTAAAAGTAAATATTCATCTCAAGGTGGCAAGAACTGTGGCACCCTCCTTCATAGCCCCAGTTACAGAATAATGCTTCTGGTTTTATTTGTATGTTATAGAATGATGTTTATGTTATTATTTGTAAGAGAAAAACATGGATTACATCATGTATTAGAAAAAAATAAGGATATAAATATATAAATCCCTTCCAGAAGGGAAGTGAACATGGAGCCAGTGACCACATTTCTCCAAGAAACTTCTCTTTACTTTGAACTGCACTTTTTGAAATATGACTTCTACAGAAGGTGTTTGTTCCATGGTGTTGGTTTATTTATTTTTTCATCCATAACTGAATGGATTTAATGCACTCAGACTTTCCTGGGCAGGGTGTGCCAGCCCAAAGCAGGAGCAGCCACACTGGAGCAGCAGGAGGAGCGAGGGGCTGTGGGCAAAGGCTGAAGCTTGGGATGTGCCCTGCATCCCTGGGATGTGCCCTGCATGCTGGGATGTGCCCTCTATTCCTGGAATGTGCTCTCCATTCCTGGGATGTGCTCTGCAGCCCTGAGAGGTGCCCTGCATCCCTGGGGTGTGCCCTCCACCCTTGAGATGTTCCCTCCATCCCTGGGATGTTCCCTGCATCCCTAAGATGTTCCCTCCATCCCTGGGATGTGCCTCCACCCCTCGGATGTCCCCTCTATCACTGGGATGTCCCCTCCATCCCTGGGATGTTCCCTGCACCCCTGGGATGTTCCTCCATCCCTGGGATGTTCCCTCCACCCCTGGGATGTTCCCTCCATCCCTAGGATGTTTCCTCCATCCCTGGGATGTTCCTCCATCCCTGGGATGTCCCTCCATCCCTGGGATGTCCCCTCCACCCCTGGGATGTCCCCTCCATCCCTGGGATGTCCCTCCATCCCTGGGATGTTCCCTGCATCCCTAGGATGTTCCCTCCACCCCTGGGATGTCCCTCCATCTGAGGCACATCTCCTCTCTGAGTCAGAGGCACGTGCACAGAGTCCTGTGGCAGATCCACAAGTCAGTGCAGAGACAAATCCCCGTGCCCAGTCAGCTCCCTGAATTCAAACCTGGGACTGGCAGTACATCAAGAACCACAATTTGTTCCAGATTTAAGCAAATGCAGCGTGGCAGGTGTACAAAGGAATTTAGGTCAGGCAGGGGAGAGAGATCAAGAGCACAGAGCCATGGGCTCTAAATTTGACTAATCAAAGACTGGCCAGGGGTTGAGCCCTGGCAGCTGAAGGGGCAAACAGAGGATAATTACATGTTTGGGAAAAACATCCCCTTGGGCACTCATAGACAGCCCAGTTCTCCAGAAAGGATTGTGATAAAAAACAATAATTACCAGGTTGGCTGGTAGCAGCCAGAACATCTACTGCAATAATCATAATCCAGGCACTGCAAAGAGATTTTTGGGGGGAAGACTGAAGGACAAGGCAAGGACAAGTGTGTAGGGAAGGGCAGCTGTGTAGCTGTCAGGGAAAGCAGAATTTTAAAGACTCCTATATAAGAACAATCTGACACGTCAGATTGAGCAGAGAGGTCAGAGATAAACTTCTTAATTTTCATGACAGATGTAAAATATTTTAAAATATTGCTTGGAAAATTGCTCTTTATTTCAGGCAGGTGTTCAACGAAGCCTTTGCAGCAGCATGAAGGTGTCTGCAGAAATCTAAAGCACATAAATCCAAGGAAATACCCCTGAGGTTAAGAAGGAGGACGTAATGTAAATTATTCATAGCTGGAAATTAGTAATTAGTCATTTGGTGACAGAGGAGACAGGAAGCCCAAACCAAGTTCATTAAGGGGTTCTTGGCCCTTTTTTAGCCAGGCTGAAAAGTGACAACCAGAGGAAAAGCCACAACACCCCCAGGTGAATAAAGGTGAATAAACACCCCCAAGAATAAAGTTCTGCCCTGCAGGTGGGTGTGCAATGAGAAAATAAAGACACAGGTGAGCTGCCACACCACTGCTCAGTGACACCTTGGAAGATGTCCCCCAGCCAGTGGAGGTCACCTCACCCCATGGGGTTGCACATTTAGGATGGTGAATACACCAAAATTTGGCACTGGGGTTCAATGCTGAACTGTTATTTATTCTGAGCACTTCGGGGCAGGGATCAGAGTGACAAACAGGGAGAATTTAATGTTCCCTGGGAATGTAGAGTCCTGCTCCTGGAACAGAGCTGGAATGAAAGGATGCAAATAAATATGGGAAACAGAAGTGCATGAGGATAAAATAAATGTATGTTATTATAATAAATGTAATAAACAGAGCTGTAGAAAAAAACTCCAATTATTTTAAAAATTGATGGTTCACCATACTTGGAGGAGTTATTTCACTATTGGATTTTGGGACCTGCTTTGGTAAGGATTCTTTGTTTTGAAATTAGAAAACTAGAAAAATGCAATGAAACTTGCACTCTTGCATAAAATAAATGAATAGACTTCATTTATATGAATATATATTATGAATTGTGAATATGAATATGAATATATTTACACCCTTCCCATGACAGGGGTGTTGAAACAAGAAGATTTTTCAAAAGGCTTCCAACCCAAACCATTCTGTGATCCTATGATTATAATTCAAATAAAGAATTTGTAACTTGTGGGGCCAAACTTTGGAAAAAAGTAACTGTGAAAGATTGAGTTTTAAAAAGCTGCAGAATTTAAATTTTAACATGAAAATGCCCTTTCATTTAAAATGTTATTAGGAACAAGGGCATACCTAAGTTTATTTAAGCTGTTAATTTATTGCAACAAGTTGGTTTCATAGACTCAAACTGTGCAACAGATTTCCTAGGGGATGGAGACCTCCATTTGAATTTTCCCACAAAAAAAAAAAAGAATGTGGGGGGACAGTCTGGAATAATTTTAACAGGCCTGTGTATTTGTTACCTGCAGTTTGTTATGCAGAAGAAAAGAAAATGTACACAAGGTTGAGAGCAGCCACAGTACAGCAACAAACTGTTAAAACAGAATGTATATAGGTCAAGAAAGTTTCCATGGAGTGGGAAAAGCAGGGAAAGACGATTTAGAAGACAGAAATAATTAGTGAGGGAATTTTTTGGCATGTGGACACTGTCAGGGTAGAGTCAGGGAGCCATCTGAAGCAAAGTTGGCCAGGTTTTGCTGTATGAGCAGCACAGCAGTGAGGATCATTTTTACAGGGCTGAGGGAGGAAATGAGAAGATTACACATAAATCAACAGAATTGGAAAAATGTAATAATATAGAATTCTGACAAATACTGGTTTAAAATACATTCACTTACATAAAAGCTCTCACCAAAGCTGCATATAAACCCATAAGCTACCAAGAGTTCCAATAAGAGACTCTGGGGTTTTACTCATAAAAATGTGCTGACATGGTCGGGTCATTTTTTTTTTTTTTTTTATTAAGTTTAACAGTAGGATCAGAATGTACATCCATGCATGGCTTGAGAAGAAAAATGTCCAATTTGAGAAGTCTGGTACCAGCCAGTGAATGAGATTAAGAAAATGAGATCTTAACACAGGGAAAAGCTCCTGGTTTTCTCCCATAAAAAAAAAGAGTAATCACACTGTCAGCAGCAAAAATGATGCTGTTCTAGTGGATGCTGGAAATATCACATTGCATTTACTGTGGCAATGCAAAGCTGACAAAGATTTACACATTTCCTTCCTCCTGCTTTACTTTCTTTATTGTGTTTGCTTTTTAAGTAGAAAATGTTACTTGCAGAGAGCAGAAAACAAATGGAGTGAGAGGAAAAGAATTAATTGTGACCAGGCACCTCAATTCATCAATTTATTTTTTTTTTTAATGTAAAAGTATCTGATCACAAAATGCGAATTTTATTTTAGTTTCATCTTCAAACCAGGGAGTAGAATTATGACATTCAAAGTTTCAGTAAGACTATAAAAATACCATTTAGATGTGTAAATAATGTCCTGTGATGTGTAAATGAGCACTTGGGCAGTCAGATGCTCCATATCTCTCCAGAATGGCATGTGGTCAAGGAGACAGAACCATTATCTCCTCCAAAAACTCACACTGTAATTAATTTATTTGTTTCTGCATGCACTTGTACTGGTGATGCTCCTTACAAGCTTTTATAGAACTATAGCAAAAATATTCTGTGGGAATGACTCCTGATTAGGTTTAGAAAGCCTTGAAAACATTTGCATTGTAAAAAGCAATTTTCCAGAACTATTCTCAATCCTGTAAACGCTGTACATGTTGAAATGTGCCATTCCTCTGATGGCTGAGGCATTCATGTGATGGCAATTTAAAATATAAAACTTCTAGTCTAATCAGGAGGAGGAGCTAGAAAACGTGATAAAACATTGCTGGGATTTTCATGGGTTGACCATATCCATATAAAATGATCACATTTATCCCATTCCCAGCACAGAGTAATTCCCATGGGAAAATTGCTGTCTGAGCTGTTGTGGCCACCTGTGACATCTGTCCTTGATGACATGGGCAGTGATTTGAAGGGTGACAAAGTGTCACCCATCCATTCCCTCGTGGGAAGCCCCAAGCCCAAGGGCACAGAGGTCAGCAGTGATGGGACTGTGGATGCTGCAGGTTTGAGAGGAAACTGGGCAGGTTCAAGGAATGGAAATCCACTGAGGGCTGTGAAATCATGGAAACCACATCTGAGGCTGGGAGTGGCCAGAAGCTGGGGGAGTTTGAGTGGGGAATTGTCTGTGCCTGTTCTTCCCCTGCTCTGTGCCCCTGGATGCCAGCAGAGAGAGGGGCACACCTCCAGCGGCATCTCTGCCCTGACGTTTTTATCTAACTAAACCTGTGGGAACTGCCATCTGCTGAAGTCTGCATGGTTGGTATGACTCCTCTGGACAGAAAATGATGGAAAAAGCCTCTCTTCTGTATTTGACACCTGAACAAATAAATAAAGAGGCAGAGATTAATTTTTGATGCCGGATGTTACAATTTTATGGGAGAACCATTTTTCAAGACCCAAAAGAGACAAAAAATATTTGAAAATATTTGATACAAAATACAAGGTAGCCTGTTAAAAGAAAACAGGACTGAGCTTTGCATATTTTGCTATCTGAGAGGTTTCATATTTCTCCTTCTTCAACCCCCAAGGACGTTCAACCATTTGCCTGTTCAGAAGGAGGACGACAAAAAAATGGGTTTGTGGTAACCCAGTCTTGGAGATGCATGAATGTTCAGATGATAAACCAGGTGAAACACCACACAGCGACCCCAAGGCCAAGGCATGGTGTGAAATGCAGATCTGCTGCTGCTCCCACCTCCAGAGGAGCCCAGCTCTGCACCCTGGGGCACCACAGGAGAGGAGAAGGGATGATTTTAACCTCTGAGCTTTCCCATAAAGCCAGAAAATAAGGAATTGCTTCAGAGAAGATACTTTCACTACAAACACAAGTGTAGATAAGAGATCAAAGTTAATTCTTCACTAAGGAGGGGAGCTAATAAATTAAAGCACTAGATAACACCAAGAAAATGTTGGCTCTAGGAAAATCCAATAGGTGAGCCAACTGCTCAACAATGCCAAAATTAAATGCAAATATTTAAAGACAGTATCACCTGGAAATTATAGGGACAGAGATGAACCAGTAACTAAGGAGGGACAATTTTTACCAGGACAGGATCAGAGGTGGGGAAGCCTTCATCCTGGTGATCAGAGCTGTAAAGTGTGGATGCTGTGCACGTGTCTGCCATCTGCAGAGCCTGGCAGCCACCCTCTCACATCAGGAGTGATAATAAAGTAACACAGAGGCAGCAGTGCCTCGTGCTGGGCTCCACCTTGCAGGTGCTGTTTACCCACAAAGGCTTTTTTGGAATGAGCACTTGGGGTCAAAATAATCCAGGGAGTTGTTTGGGCAGAGAAACAAACAATATTAAAATAAACATGAGCTCACTGTGGCCCTCCCTGCCTCAGCTGTTGTGTTTATGGCAGGTTCCCAAAGGGAGCAGGTCCCCTTTGAACTCCTGCAATGCACCTGCCACCTTTGCAGGGCAAACTCACACCTCTGTTTTCACTTTGGTCATCTGTGTGCCCTCCCAGGTTTACCCCTTAATTCTATTTCCTTGAATTGCATCATGGAGATGTAGGTTGAAAGACACACCTTGTACAAGCAAAAATTGAAAGTATTATATATTTATATATGTGGAGAAAAAAAATCTAAAAATATATTATATTACATTATATACTCTATTCTATTCTATTCTATATATATAATATATATGTATAATATATTATATTACATTTTCTATTCTATTCTATTCTATTCTATTCTATTCTATTCTATTCTATTCTATTCTATTCTATTCTATTCTATATTATTGTAAAGGACAAAATAAGGTACCACAGCTTTGGCAGAACAGAATACACTGAACAATTCATAGCTGTTGCCACCAGAATGTTGAAAAATAAGTTTCATGTCCAACCTTTCAGCCACAGTTGCACACCAAAATGTGCCTTTCACTGTGATCTAAAGGAAACAAACACCACAAAGATGAATTAGACTCTCAATGTGTGATTTAAGGCTGGTTTAGAAGAATAATTTGCAGTGGGATGAAAGGCTGGTCTCACATCCATTAATAACAATCAGAATCTCATCATTCTAATACCAAATTATTTTGTGAGAGTATTTTCTTCTGTTTGGTTCTGTGTTGGGCTACAAGGGAAAAATGTGTTACCAGTTTCAGTGAAGGCAGAAGGCATTCTTGGCTCTTTCATCTTCTGAAATGCATCCATCTTCCCAATTAACTATTTAATTTTATTGTGGATTTGGAAGCCTGAAACTCAGCCCTGTGTTGCTTCACTCTACAAGTCTTGTTTACAAAGCTCTCTGACCAAAGAGGCCTTGTAGAAAAGATTTATTTGGGGAAATTACTTTTTGTTTTGAGTCTAGAAGAAAAAGCAAAAGTGTAAACCAAAAATGTGAAACTTTCATCATTACTTTTGAATTGTGTGCAATATTTGACTCAGCAGAATATAGACATCAGTAAGGAAATAGCTTATCTGCTCAAAATACTCCTAAAAATACAATGGCAAGAACATGCTGGGCATTTTAAGATACTTATAAAAAATAAGTGCATGGGAAAGATGTGCAGTAAATGATAAGGCAGATGTTTATACAATCTCTTTACAGAGTCCAGAGCAGAATTCTGTGTCACTGATGGTTCCTTTTGGGGAGCACATTCAATTGCTCAGTATCAGGGAGCCTGTACTAATTTTCTCTTTGCAGGCAGCAGAGATAAGAAAAGTGCACTGGCAGCTTTTTCAGTGCTGCTGGAGCCTTGCAGCTCCTTTTAACACAGATGGCACAGAGGTGGAACAGAGTCTCCTATTTCTGTCTAATAATAGCTATCATTCGTAGGGAATTATGTTCCCAGGGCACTTCTACTTCTCATATACACATATTTACATATAGATACCCATAAAAAACAGATTCAAAAGAAGAATTTATGTGTGTAAAAAGAGGCCACTAAAGGCAGAATGCTGAGCACCTCCTTTAGCAGAATTCCTGGGGGCTGCCTGCCGTGCTCCAGGACAGAGCGTGCCGTGCTCTGCCTCGGGGATTTATTTCATCTTACACGGCAATCCGCTGTGAAATTATGATTTTCAGTGCTGAGTGGCTGTTGCTGGCAGGAAATGAGGTTTATGAATGCTAATGGTACATGGTTGGAGCCCACCAGTGCAGAGGGAGGCTCGGAGCTGTGTGCCAGCAGCGCTCGTCTCCATCCCCACTCTGCACCACAGGGCTTGGAGAAAGTCCCAGTGTCTGCTCAGGATTAACTTGGGAGACTTTTGGGACAGAAGTTGCCCCCTCCACCCCAAATACATAAAAAAAAAAAAAATACAGGCAAATCTTAGGAGAGGAGTTTAGCACTAAATTAAGTTGAGTAAAGGGGATCTAATCATTCTTGCTCCACTCCAGCCAGAAAATCTGCCTCAATATCAGAGATCCCAGATCATCAAGGTCTGGCCTGAAAAGGGATGCTTATTGGATCCAAGACACCAAATTTTTCAAGTTTTCCTCCCTTATCTGCAGGCAAAGTGATGCCAACAGATTACAAACTACACCAGGAGAACTGGTGAGAGAATTTGCATTATTATAGGAAGACCCTGGCCTCAGATGCCAAGGACAACAAATGAAATCTAGTAACTGGGATTTATATTTTTGAAAACAATAGGGCTCAATGATTTCCTTTCAAGTTTTAGGTATGTCACTGGAGTTTTGACAATTTTAGTATGTACATGACAGCAGAATGTGAAGGACACATTTCTTTGCCTATCAGGGTTAGAGGGCAGCTATCTCTGAGTCAAGTGGCATAAAATTTATTATTACAGTGCTCATATTTTTTAAAAATATCTCTGGTTGTGACTCAAAGTGTTCTGGATCCCTCTATGAAAACTCCATGTTTCCTTGTCTGATACTGATTTTAATTGCAGATAATGAGCATTAGGTTGTTTACATACCCTGTTTGTCTGAGGGTGGGAGATTGATGATATCTGTTAGATGATTTATTTCCCAGCTGTTAAAAGTGTGCGGTGTTTGAAAGTTAATTCGAAAAGAAGTGGAATTAAAGTAACAAAAGATGTAGTTTAAAATGCTGTTAAATGCCACAGTGGTAAAATCCATAGCAAACCAATCTAAACCATGATTTTATAAGGTTTCTTTTCACCATTTGCACCCAAACCTTAGAACACAAATCTTATCCTTTTATTGTTAAACGACACTTTTTGAAGCACAGTCATTTAACGTCGAATTGCCATGCTTATTTGTGAAGTTAAGAGTACTAAGGGAAGTTTAAGCCCCATATAATTGAAAACATCAAATTATACACCCATGAAAATGGGATTTAGAATGGAAATAGCAGCTGATGCTTAAGTGAAACAGATATGATGCAGTAACAGCTAAGTACCTGATTTTTAGTTCTTCAGGTTACTCATTTATGCAGGAGTTACCAGTCCTGTAATTTTGAAAAAAGGTAAAGGTCAAGCATCTGATTTGCAAATCCATGTTCCTTGGTTATTGAATATATATCTCAATTCACATTTACATGTAAGTAATAAACCTGGAAATACTTTAAGCTGATTAAATGAAAATGGATTTCATCTTACAACATGCTAAAACCCACCTACAGAATAAATAACAAGCCCTTGAAGGAAATTTAAATAGAAAGTGATTAATACCTTAAACTGATGAATAATACAATTTTCTGAGAGGCATGCTAATGAATCAGACACCTCTGCTTGCAGTCAGTCCATGTGGGTGGGCCCTGCAGCTGGAACACCCTGGGCTGGGGTCCTGAGTGGGTGGAAAGGTCCAAACACACCCACATGGGGCTGCAGAGCAGGGCTGACCCTCAGCACTCCGTGTCCTTCACATCCTCCTTGGAAAATGCCAAAGAAGGACAAATATCATTGACCCCAGTGTTTGTGAAGAGTTCCTGCCAAGTTCCAGGCAAATCTGTAAAGAATAAACATGATTTTACTCAGATTCTTTGTCACTTCATTAGCAGAACCAAGTAGCAATTATGATTTACAGCTATTTTCTTAATTAGAAAACATTTTTATCAACCAGCTATTTGGTTTGTGACTTCTTTTAATTGCACATCTCAGTGAGGAACGTTGGGAAAGATGAAAGGGTCAAAACAAGGATCTTGGAGGATAAACTGTTGTCTTTAAAAGCAATCCCTACTGGAAGAAAATATGATGATGGAGAGGCCAGCAGTGCTAGGGTAAGCACAAGATAAGTCTCAAGCTATTTGAAGTAATGCTTCCTTTGATCTGCCAGGCCTTTCCATACATAAGGAAATTCAGTGGGGTGCTAAAGGCTCTGCTAATCTTCCTAATGATATGCTGAGGATGCTTAAGGCTGAGCTTAAAGAGGCCTTTCAGTGCAGCTTGATTTGTGAACTTTTGAAATACAGAGCTAGCCTTCCTCTCACAGATATTTGCAGAGCAGCTGCTCACATTAGCAAGTGAGTGGGCAACTGTGTGGATGAGCTCAGGCCAGAAAAGTTAAAAAGAGAACCTTGAGATGAGCTTTGCCTTCAGCAGGGCTGCCCTGGGCAGTGATGCTCTGGGGGTCCCACAGGGCTTCAGGAACAAAGTGTGTTAAGAACAAGGGTGGTTTAAAATTCTTGAGGAAAACAGGCAATCAAAGGGCTGGGCTGGCCAAAATCTTTGACAATTGTTATTTATCAGGCTGGTGGGTGCAGCACAACTGTGCTTGGGAAGACTCAAGATCCTCATTTAAACATCTAATTTTTAGGTCAACATTTAGCATTACCATGGCATTCAGGGCAGAATCAACATTTGACTAAGGAGCCTGAAAGTAAACTGGGGAGCCTTAATTTGTCAAGTTCAAGAATCATTTACAGGGGGAAAAAAAAGAAAGTGATATAGAGAAAGGTGTAATCCATGTTGGCAGCACTGAGTGGTTTGATTTTGCCTTGGGTGCCCAAACAGAGCACATCTGTATCCTTCAGTCCATCTGAGGCTCAGAGTGAGACCTGTCCCAGCCTGGCAAGGTGATTGTGGGCTGCACACTGTGCCCAGCACACAGAAACTCCTCACTGAGCCTGGCAGCCGTGGCACTTTCTTCCCAGGCAGAAAGGACCATCCTTGCAGGGCAGCACAGCCAGCTCTGCTCAGCCCAAGGGGTGCCCCAGGGGATACAGAGTGCCCCAGGTGCCCCAGAGCTGCAGGGTGAGGCTGGCACCACAGCAGCACGGTGAGACCTGGCTCCACAGCTGAACTGAGGGATGCTTCAGGCAGGATGGCACCAGAGGTGGGAGGACCACACACTGGGGGAACCAGGGTGTGCAGGGGGAATGAGGCACTGCTGGTGGCCCCAAACCATTGCCAGAATGAGCCAGGTGGTTGGCAGGGAGCTCTGGGACCTGGGGGATGAGGGTCAGCCACAGCCAGCTCTCTTCTTCAGACAAGCTGGCAGGGACAGCTCCCTCACTCCCAGCTTTTCTCCAAGCAGGTTTTTCCCAATCAGTCAATTTAAAAGCCCAGTGTGGAGCTCGTGGCAATAAATAGAAAAGCACCTTCCTCTCTCTGTTGGCAACACCTGCAGCCTACCTGCCAGTCTGTACAGCCAGTCTCCCTCTGAGGAGATTTAATATCCCTAAACTCAGGCTAAACCTTCATTTTCAGATTCTCTCAGTTGCCCAAGCTGGGCAACTCTCAGTTGGTTGTTCCATGAAAAATGAAATACCTTTAACATGAGAAATGTCCCACCCCACATTTCAGTGGTGAGGTTTAAAGCACATCTGTGGGAGGTAAGGGTTGGCTCCCATCAACCAAATAAAAAAGAATTATTCCTTACACTGCAGGTAAGAACTTTAATTGGTGGTCTGCAGGAAATGATTTAAATACAAGTATTGAAGCACTGCTTTGGAATTTGGCTGTCCTGGGTTGGCTATTGTCATTATTTATTTGGTCTTGTCTTATGTGGGGATTTGGGTCCCTGCATTCCTGAGGAAGGTGTCAGTGTTTTCACCTGGAATTACAGAGTGACATTCAACTGCTTCAATTGGCCTATTTTCATATCTGACTGCACATGAAAGGAAACCTTTCTAATTCTGTAAAAATGGATAAGTTTTGAGCAACTCTGCCTGGAGCTGACAGGCAGGGAATCCTGTGAAGCCAAACAGACTTAGGGCTGAGGTAGGAACCAGTCCTAATGCTGTTAAGGCTCAGTTTCTGTGCAGAAGCAGGGATGGAGGTGCTTCAAAAATTTCACTGGCAGGAGCCAAATACCTGAAAATATTGGACCACTGGAAACATTTCTTTGATTTTGAGGGGCCATACTTTAGATGTGGAAATCAGTACTTGTCTGCTGGTAGATGAACCTGTGTGTGACTTGAAAAACTTAGATTCATGGTTTATTCCACCAACATTTTGAGTATGGAGTATTCCAAATATATACTTGGGAGTTTTAGCAAAAATAGAAAAAATATTAATGTTTCTTATTCATTGCTTAGAAGAATTTTTCTAATGAATAAACATCTGTCTGTATCAGTAAAGAGACATCTCTAAAAACTATACAGTGAGCTGGTGAAGGGCAAGTATCCTTCCCTTTTTTTGCCTTCATGACTGGTGGCTTTACCTTTCCCAGCTGTAATCTGGAAACAGTAATGAAACAGAGGAGAGGGAGTCCAGTTAGAACCTCAAAAACATTTAAAAAATACACAAACCCCAGTTTTTATTCAGGGCACACTCTCCTTGCCTCACACTGAGCTGGTTTCCATGCAAACAGCCACAGAGGCAAAACAGGGCAGCCAAGTCAAAAGTGAGATCATGGAAACCTCCAATCATTTATTGCCTCACCTCAGAGACCTCTCAGCTTCATGTGGCTGCCACTTCCAGGCTTTAAAGTTTCCCCTGGTTTTGAGGCTTCCTGCAAACCCAGAATTGCCTCAGCCCTGACCCTGAATTCCCAAAGATCCCCACATTCCCCCAGAAAGGAAACGTCCCCAGATGATTCTGGGACACAATTACACATCCTCAAAAAGCATGGGGGCTGCCACTGCCTTTCAAAAATTAATCAGAGAAAAAAAGTCAGATTAAAAAAAAAAGATGATTATATCTTTTCTGTTCATGCTGGGTGAGATCAGGGCCACATCTCCTCGTTCTAACTCCTGACCAGCAGCCTGCAAATCCTCTCAGCTCTGGATTGCTGCTCTCCTCACAGCAGCTCCTGGTACCAAGGGTCTGATAGTCACTGCCACTGCTTTTGTTGGCTCATAATTCCTCTGAGGAGCACGTGGAGCTCTTTCTCAGAGGCAGGAGTTCACCACCACTCAGAAATATTTGGAAATGTTTATTTGTGTGGATGTGTATGAGTGCAGAGATAAGTGTGTGGGTGCATGTTTGTGTATTTAACCACACAGAAATAAACTTTTCTGGATGGAAGCTGATAATGGTCAAATAAAAGCAAGCACTGAAATGATTGCTAAAGTAATCAAAAGTCCTTTTTTTGTCCTCACAAAACAGCTCCTCGCTGATAATGCTGAATACTGATGTTAAAACCTGTAACTAGTGCATGAACATATGGAAAATTGTACTGGATCCCTAACTGGATAAGACAATGTTAATTGGGGCAGATCTTGTTATTTATATGAAGAAAAAAATTTAGTTGAATTTAAAGAGGTACAGGTTTCAGCCAGAGAGGAAACAATAAAAAAAAGAGCAGAGCTGGAACAACACCCAGGTTATGTTCACTATCATAATCTAACATGTAGGAGGCAACAACCAAAACATGAACATGCTGAAAATTGAACAAATCAGAAGAATTCAGAATTTTGTGCTGAGGAGGACATGTGGTTGTGTGGTTGGATGGCAGGATGGAGTGTCAGGACACTGCTGGCATCCAGCAGCAGATGAGGATCTGAATCACCCTGGCCAGTTTGAGCTCTGTGTGTTCCATGGAAACCAAAACGAGCCAGGCAGAGCCTCCCTGGAAACCATCCTTGGACTCTTTTCAAAGTCAGGTCATGGACAAAAATATTCCTCTGGAAAGTGCCTAACAGTGTATTTAGTGTGAAGACACTCAGAAACCTCCAGAGTTTCTGCAAAAGTAGTCCAGTGGTGCTGTGAGCAGCTTGAGGGCACTTCCCTCAAACCTCTCTATCCCCAGCAACCTTAAACCTCCAAATTCCTACCAGACTGACCCCTTATTGATAGCAAACATAAAGGGGCTGTTTTCTGAGCCTCTCTGCATTTTGTGAAGACCTGAACTGCAGAGGAGGCCAGAGGAGGACAGAAAATCTTGTGGGTGAATATTTAATTTTGTGGCAGGCAATGGCCAATCCTGGGTCAGGTTGCGTGGGGAAAAGATTTCTTCCTGTGCTTTTAGATGTGTAAAATCACACTGCATGAATGAAATTAGAAATTATTTCACTGGGCTCTGGTAAATGCAATAGCAATCTGATATAAGTTTGAGAAGAACCACATTCAAATGATTCCTATCTTCAAGTAATATTGATTTTCCATAATGGTTGTTGCTCCCTGATTATTTGCTGTTACTGAATTCCTTGTTAGCTGTGGTAGTTGCTTTGGCTGTTTTTAAGTTCTGAGCATTTTTATGCTCACAAGTAGTGCAGTCTTGCAGTTTATTTGCACTGGGAAGTTCTGGGAAGTGTGCAAATCTAAGCTGTGTAATTTGGGACAACAACCATTGTGTTGAGTGTGGATTCCATTTTTGTTTGAGCTTCTCCCATCTGACATTCCCTGCCTATGCATTTAGGAATTTTTTCTTGCTGCAGAGTACCCAAAATCTGAAAAACCTACTTGAATTCTGGGACTTTGGGGTCACATAAAAAAGCTCCCATCTCTCCACTCCACCCATCTGCTTTTTGCCAAGCTAGAGCTGTTTTCCATCCCTGTGGTAGGTGGCTGAGCCCTGTGAGCCCAACAGTGCTGCACAAAAGGCAGTGATGCCTCCTTGTAGGAAGGGAACACAGATGGGGAGATCTCTGATCTCTTCCTGAGGCAGAGGATTCATTTCCCAAGGACAAACAGCAGCCAGGGGTATGCACTGGCTTGATGCCATAAACATGGCCAAACGAGGGGGCTGCAGTTCTAAAGGAAAATGGCACTTCCCAAGGGAGCAGATAGATGGAAATGAAAATGTGAAAAAGCCCTGGAAATGATGAAAGGCTCTGATGGAAAGTGATGGAAAAGGGGAGGTTGTATGCACATGGCAGTTGACAGGTGAAAGCTGAGTTCCTTTTGGGTTTCTGTTTAGTTACAGATGTGGCAGGAAGTCCCAGTGGAATTTTAAAAATCACAGAAAGCACCCCAGGAGCAGTGGGAGTGTGTCTGTCACAGAACAAAGGCAGTGTTTGCACACTCTGACAGGGCAGCCGTTGATGTGCATGACAAGAGATGGAAAAAGGATCTTTGAGTTGAGCCACAGTTTGCTCTCAGAGTGTAGAAGGCTGAATCAGTTGCTTTTTTGATATAAGGGGTGGCACCATTTTTTTTTTTTTGTATAAGGGGTGACACCTAAGTGACCCCAAATCTTGCTGGTGGCTTCTTAGCCAGGGCAGAGGGGAGCCAGGGGCTCCAGTCAGCCAAACCCAGTGGCTGCAGGGTCATGGCTTTGTGCTGAGCCAAAAAATGGGAATAAACCAGCTGACATACATCCCACAGGGGAACAGGGGGATGAAGGGACATGGTCAGCTCTCTGTGCCTCTCTCCTTGTCCAGAACTCCTTTACCTGGAAGCAGGATGGCCAAAGGGGAATACAGAATTGGTCTGGAAGCCCCTGAGCCTTGGGCTATCCATGACCAGCCCTGGACAGTTCAGTGCTGCCCTAGAGACCACTGGAACAGCAGCAGGAGCTTCAGTGGAGGGACAGCAAGCTTTGGGTTTGATTGCCTTGGGTGACATTTGGTTAGATTTAAATATTTGAAGGGATGCTGGCTGGGTGCTTCTCACCACTGTTCAACACCTGCAGCCTCCAGCTTCAGGGCTGCAATCCTCTGGTTTGTATTTCTGCTGGTCAGGCATGACCCTGAGTGTCCCAGCACTGCATGTCAGAGGCATAAATACAGAGATGGAAATTTCCCAAACACGTTTGTCATAAGGTCAGGTAAGTGGAGAGAAGTTTGATCCAGCTAATAATTAATAGCAGAGTTTTAAAGTAGGAAAAATCATCTTGTTTGTCATAATTCATTGTTATAAAATGGAACTATGCTCTGATGAATTTATGAGGGAAATCCTCAATCCTCTGTTTTATTTTTTAGTGCCAGATGAGTCAGTTTTGTTATCCTTTGGCAATAATTTGTGATATAATGAAAAATTTGGTATGATTTATACAAAAGAGTTTATGTCTTCATTATAAATAAACACTGCTCATTTTGTGCCATTAAGCTGGATCAAGAAATATGTGGTTTGAGATGCAGTTTACAAGCTAGGGAATATCAGAAATGATAAACAGCATGACAATCTTTTTGGAAAGGATGTAAGTCTTCATGCTTCCAGGACATAAGATAACCCCTAATTAATGGGGGCTGGTAAGAATTCTTTGCTGTCAGCAAGTTATTCCATAATCACCTTCTGTGAGGCTTCCTGTCCTTCCCCTGAAGCAGCTGCTGTGCTTCTGCAGGAGCAGGATGATAAAATCAGTAAATCCCTGACCCACTCCTATAGCTCTGTGAATGTCTTTTTTGATGGGAACTTTTCATCCCCCCAAGACCCAGGCTGAGTTTTCTTTGTTTGCAAGGCAAGAACTGCTGAATGCTGAGGCAGAAGGAGTGACTTGCTTCCTTTAGTGATGTCTTCACTTGTGACAGGGAAAACAAAGCCTAAATCCTTCAGCTCATGTGCTGGCATGTAGGAAGGAAGGTACAGGAGTTTTTTTCAGTAACTTCACCTGGAGAAGCAGTTGGTTGTGTTGTTCATATGGAGCCACAGTACAAATATCCATTTAACAGGGAAAAGCTCAGTTCTTGAGAGACTGTCTAGGTAAAAGAAATCCCATCCCAACCACCCTCTGAGCTGTGTTTTGGAAGCCTTCTGCTTTGCCCTAGCCCCCTCAACTCTATAATTTCCTCCTAATATTTCCACTTGTCTTCACCAAAATTACTTTTGGACTAAAGCCTTATTTTTGCTGTGTAATAGGTAGGTCTCCAAAATGACCTGATGGTTTCAGTCCCTGGGTTCTGAGATAAATGGAGGAAATGGCTCTCTGGAAGTGCCTTTGCCCTTGTATCTGTCATATAAAGCAGCTGAGGGATTGCCATAGGCTGAGACAGGCTTAGTTTAACATTAAACTAATTGAAAGTTGCTGCAATGAATCACATCTAATGTGTCATTGGAAAGGAGGTTTCTTGATCTTTGGATAATAATGCAGTCTAAGATAATATATATCCACTTGTTAAAGGTAGGAAGTGGGCTGGGAAAGGGGAGGTTTCCAAGGAGTGATAAAACTGCAGATGCACACACCTGGTTTGGAAGATGATCTTCCTGCAGGTCAGGTCTGAGGCAATTAAAGGAAGCCCCAACTGGACATGAATGAGCTTTTTTTTTTTGTCCTCTAGGCAATCCAACAACAGGACACTTTCCTGAGGTGTATTTGCAATTCCCCCCCTTCTCCCATCAGTGTCAAAGTTGAATTATGTTGTCTTTTTGGTTTTTTCCCTCTTGTTCAGACATGGACCAGGAAAAATGAATGTACCCATGCTTCAGATCCCTGTGCCTTCTAGAGGTTGCACTGATCATCAGCTACTAGCTGTGAATAAAGCCTTCAAACCTTATTTAAACATCACAGCACTAATTATGGTTTCCTTAAGTAAAGTGCTTTTAAACTATAATTACCCATAAGATTATACTTTGGCAGTTACACAAGAAATTGCATTACAGGGTTGTACCAGGGGGCTGAGCTCACCCCACTGCCTCAGTCAATCAAATCTGGTGAGAAGGACAAGTGCAGCAGCCAGAGTTAGCAGAAAAACCATCCCTGTGTTCTGCCCAGCCCCAATATATGCAGGAAACTCATTCAATACTCAGCATGCACTATTCAGGTTACAGCACTTCTCCCAATTCTCAGCTGATGTAAATATGTTGATCTGCTGAATATTGATTTCCATCAGTTCAGGTTTCAGTTCCCAATGCAGAGATCTCTTCCCTTCATGTTTAATGTGCAGTGTTAATCACTACCAGAAAGGGAAACAATTCTAATTCATGGTTTGGGTTTTGTGTTTTTTGGTTTTTTTTAAGGAAAGAGGGAATTTTGGAGGGCAGTTAAAACAGACACTCTTGTCCTTGAGTGTTCACTGCTCACTCCATCCTTTTTTAGCATAAAACACACAAATTAAACAGGGCTGGAAATTTGGAACAAGTTCAGACTTTAGAATAGATGGAGGGTTGGGGTTAGAACTGACATTTTCCTCTCATCCTCTGTAAACCCACACTCCCTTCCAGTGCATGGTCAGGGAGTTTCTTTTAATAAAAAATACATGAGCAGAATAAAACCTCTTCTTCCTGCTTGTTTGAATTGAATTTTGTTATTTGTCCCTAAATCTGGTGGTTTGGCTGCATGACATCGATTTCCAGTTAAAACAATTTATTCACCAATTACTTTCACAGACAACAATTTCAAGAAATTGAAAATTAAGGAAGTATTTTTGTACTGTTAAGAAATACATCTGTGAAGAGCTTTTAAAAGATGCAGCATGAGCTGCTACAATTCACTTTGTTTTTTCTTAGATATTAGCAGGGGAAACTATCAGAAAATCCAGTAAATGTTTCATGCTCCCCCACCTACATATGTAAGACAACTACCAGAATTGCAAATGCTTTTAAATTGGAGACTACCTGCTTTCTTCCACAAAACTGCTCTGTGGGTTGGGGTTTTTTTCTGTTAAATAACCCACTTTTGCTCCACTCTGTGGATGAAAAACATAAATGTCCATTCCATGCATATTGCTGCTGGATTCCACATGCCTGGTTGTGGCCAGTGGTGTCTCTGGAGCCTGAGCTGGCACCTGTGCTGTTTTAGAGTCTCTGTGTCCCACCCCAAGCACCAGAGAGTCAGGAGACTCTTCTGTTGTTTCCAGAGGTGTTTATTTGATCTCATCTAAAAGTTCTTTCCCTGCCCAGCCCAGGTCTGTTCAGCAGCTCAGCCCCAGGCACACTGCCCACCCTGGGCTGGGATTATCTTTTTATACTATAAACTACATAAATATTATTTACAATTATCTTCCAATACCTATAACTTATATTGTACAGTCTGGTTCTACTCTAAACCAATCTAAAAGTGCCAACATCACCCAAAAGATGGATGCAGGAGGAAGGAGAAAGAAGGACAGAACACACCCAGGTTCCTCCATCCTGACCCCAGACCCTTATTATAAACAATCTTAAAAATCTGCTTTTTCACCTTATAATAATCTAACTTACACTCTACTTATTTTTTGTGACTTGTAATTCTTCATGTAAGGGTGGTAATTTTTCCCAGGGAGAGAAATCCAAGGCACAGGGGTTCTGGGCACTGTGCCAGGGCTCCTGAGCCCCTGTCAGGGTCTGGAACCATCCAGGGAATCCAGAGGGATGTGCTGGGTTCCCACACCTGATGATGCTGCAGCAGCACTGCAGGGTTTGGCTTTGGCTCTGCAGAGCACATCCCCTCTTTCCTTTGGGCAGAATTCAGGATTAAAACCATTTGCTGAGGGGTTGCTTGGAATTAAAGCAGATTTTGCCTGTGCATGGAACAGGGGTGGAAAAGCACATGGCATTTACGTGGGGATGAGGCACACAAAGGCACCAGGGCTGTAAGGATCTGTGATTAGCAGACACCACACAGTTCTGGTGCAAGGGGTGACTCAATTTAAGTGCAAATTAATAAGTTTGGGGAGAGTACCTTAAAAATTACTAAAGCATTTAATGATTATGAGGAAGACTTTAATTTAGGAGATAATTCCCACTTGAAGGCATTACCATTTTCTGTGTACCCATGCCCCTCTTGTCCTTTTTCATAAGTTGTGGGTTCCAAAATCACTCATCCTGTTTTCACAAAATCTTTTTCCCTGTTTGTGGCTAAAAGAGCTCTTGTTCCATGCTGATTTTCATGGACTATGTAAGAAGAGTTAAAAAAAGCAGTGAAAAACTCAGGCCTAGGATCTCAAAGACATTGCCATGACCTTTCTTCAATCCATTTAAAGCAAATATTTCACTTCCTTGGGATTCTGAGAACGTGTACATTTGACTTCTAAACACACAATAGGTGCAATGTTGGAACCAGTTTTACACAGGTGTGACTCCTTTGGTTTTGATGGAGTTTCTACATATTCATTGGCAGAGGGAGTGAATAAATACTCTGGAGCTTTGAAGACAGAGCTACAACAGGAACTGACAGAGAGCAAGTCTTCTTTTTGAAAGTGAAGTGCAGGAATGAATTTGAAATGTGTTTTTATATGTATGCATACAGACATGGGGGGAAAATCACAGAAAGGAAGAGTCAATCTTTTGTTGTGAAGTCAAAATTCCCTTTACCAGCATGACAGATAACCCTGGACTGACAACAGCCATCACTTTTGTAAATACTGTAAATACTTTGACAAACCCTGTCACCTGAGTGCATAAAACCTCTCAGAGATCAGTGAGGTGCATTCATTCTCCTTCCTGTGTTTCACATGAACCCCTCCTCTCCAGAGTTTTTCACAAACATTAAAAAGATTAATGTCCAAATAGGAACAAAATGAGAACAAACTCGTCATTGAACAGGACCAAAAGAAAAGGAAATGGCTGATTTAATTAGGTTTTAGTGATGATTCAGACCCACATAAATCTCAATGAAAGGACAAAAATAATTACAGGTAATTAATGCCAAAGTATCTAAAGCTGAGGAATTTAGTTAGCCTTGAGCACAGTACATGACACACCCAGTTCTTCTTTCTGTAGATAACACAGTGCATCCACTAATTTAGGTCATGCAGTTCCTTTTACACTTGTAATTATTTTTAATAGTGACACTTCTTTGGCCATAAGTGCTGATAGCATAACAAAGCCAACCTGTCTAAAACACAGAGAAGCTTTTTTGTTTTGTTATTCCTGGAGCTAAAATGGCACGAGTCAAAAACAAATTAAATCCATCATTCTGCCACTGGATGGATCAGTATAAAATCAGTGAGATGCAAACAACGCTGGGTTCCACAGTTTTTCCGTTTCTGGTTGAGGCTCAGTAGTGTTTCTCACCTATGGTTTGGTTTTTAATGTGTTGAAAAAGCAGCTCTTCACTGGCAATTTTTTTATATCAGTCTTATGGGCAAATTGAAGCTCTGATTTCAAAGATGAAATTTTTAATGAAGATCTGTTCCATGCACACACCTCCCAGAGCAGTTTAAAAGAAAATATTGGAAAGATAAATAGAATATTTTGCCATTGATAAGAACTGCAAGGCCACCATCTGGATGGTCTAGATTGGGAGTAAGGATTTAAGTGATGCATTTGGGTAGTTCAAAAAGAAAAGCATTTTTTCTTGGGTCAGATCCCACTCTCTATATAATTTCCCTTTCTTTGGATTGTAGGAGATGAAAGCTAATGTGCATAGGGAGGTTTCCCCCTCACCACTTAGGGGCTTTAATAAACCTTATTTTGCACCAAAAAATAATGGGAGTATGGGAGTATGAATTAGGTCTTGAGTTTCCATATCAGATAACCTATATTTGTACAGGTGGGAAGCAACAAATTTTCAGAATTTTAAACCACAACTGGAAGAAGTGAATGCAAAATCTGGGACATGTTCGTTATGGAAATAATTCATGGCCAGAGCTGGTGCTTTCTTATGATTTTCCTTGTCCTCTTCTGTAGTATTTCTCTTCTTGTCTATGAAAGAAGAATCCTTGATGTAACTCCTCCTAATTCAGCTGCCTTTTAGACATGTCCTTAGTTATCCATCTAGTGCAGTTATGTGTTTTAGTGAAATTAAATCTGATCTAGAGAAATGACATTAGGGAAACATCTCTGTCTTTAAACCAGCAGCAATGAGCCTGTCAGTCTCTGGGGATATTCAACCTCAGAGGAGCAAAATGAGCCCTGGCAGTGATGAAGGGTCGATCCCACTTGGTTGTGAATTAACTCTAAAGGGAAGTTTGACTGGGAAATGAACACAAAAACCAGTCTATGTTTTTGAGGAGTGCTGATTGTGGAATTGTTTTCTTTTGTATTCCACAAAATGTACGGACAAGCTTCTGCTCCCTGGAGCAGTGGGGCTGGGAGTCACAAGAATGTGCCCTTGTCTGAGTGGCAGGTGGCACAGACAGCAAATTGCCTACAGCAACAAACCAGGGATGTGTTTTCAGTCTGGAAACAAGCTCAGGTTTAGTTTGTGACTGGCAGGTCTCGTGGCACTCGGGCAAGTCGCAGCCTGAGCCCCAGCCAGGTGTGCTCCTCTGCTCCCAGCCCTGCCCAGCCCCAGGGGACACAGCCCTGCAGGGTCAGGGACCTTCCCCAGGGCTTGCCATGGAGTGGGAGCTCTGCAGGAGCCTCCAGAGCTGCTGCTTGCCATGGGGTGCAGTCATGATGGGACACTGCAGCCCCAGGGCTCCTGCAGCATCTTCTGCAGATCTTCTGCAGCATCTTCTGCAGCATCTCCTGCAGCATCTCCTGCAGCTCTTCTCCTGCATCCAGCTCTTTTAAAAACCTCCTTTCCCCACTTCTGCCTGGGGCTGGGACCCAAAAGTCCTGGCAGAGCTCTCTCCTGTAACTCAGCTGTGACACCATCGAGGTTCCTGAGAGGGAAGCACCAAAGATCCCTGGGCTGCCACCCAGGAGTGGGTGATTTTGGTATTTATTCCACAGGATGAGCAGAAGATAAAAGGGAAGTGATCCCTGTGCTTGGACAGCTCTGAGGAAATATTTTCCATGCTGAAAATGTCCAAGGGAGTCAGGAGCACGAGTGCCATTGGCCAGGCAGAGAATGAGCCCTGGCAGGGCACGGCTGAAAGGCCACCCCACACCAGAATATTCATTGAAAAGGAGCACAACAGGAAAAACCTTCTGTGGCCAGGCATTCTGCTCTGCAATATGGCCAAAATTCACTGTGTTTCTGGGAGAGGGGTTTGTTCCCAAATCCCAGCAGAGGGAAACCATGGGTGAACATCCCAATCCATCATTCTTTCCAACCAGAAGCTGTATAATTAATCATAGCCATTAAGGGGGCACAAAATATGAAATAATGAACTCCATGTCTCTGAAGACCAGTCCTTCACACAGTAAAATAAATGGGATTGTGGAAGCAGCCATGGCCTGACAGGAGCAGACATTTTTTGGATCTGCTTTGGGCAATTTGGAAAGCAGCTCCAGATCTTTCCCTTCAACTTGTGGCAGTCAAGAGAAGGACTTTGACCATCTAAAAGTCAAGGCTTACTTTTAAAATTTAGTCTTCACAGTAGAAAATGGCAGTTAGATAAAGATGTTCCTCTCCCTTTGTTATGATTTTTAAAGCCTTCCTGCACCAGAGTTTAGGCACAAATTGAGCAAAATACAAAACCTCAGAACATGCAAATAAATCAATCATTCCTGTGTTATATATCTTCAGAATATGATCCAAGAATAATTCTGGGTGTAGTTTTCAAACTTCAGCATTGCATAAACCAAATACCCTGCAGCACAATTGGACTGACATGAATTACAAAGTAAAATAAATACGCACTGGGATGTGTCTTTTGTTCCTGTTATTTTACTTTTCCTTTTGCCTTTCAAAAATTGTATTAGAGCCCATAATATTTGACATAATACTTGAAAATTAGAAATGTCTTTTAGAAGAGGAAAGTAATTTAATTTTGTCCTGTAGATGTCTAACATACATCTATGGAAATGTTCTTGCCTTTCCCAGTGACTTCCCTCCCCTCAAATATTTAAGCAAGGATAGGGTGTGCATGAAAGATGCATGTAAGAGCTTTTTTAATAAAAGAATTCAACCTCTGACTTTTACAAGCAGAGATTTGATTTCTAGATATGAGTTCTTTGACTGCTTTTCAGTAAATTTTTCTTTACAGTCATTTGGAAAACTGTACCCAAATCTTTATTGTGCACGACACTTGGAGTTCTGTTTTATTGACTTAGGCTGCTTCTTGCCAAAGTCAAAAGGTTGGAAGCAAGGCCACTAGCATGGGAAGAAATGTGTAAAGAATAAAACTACTTTGGTTGGAAATAATAGGATTGAAATGAAATAAAAGAATTGAAGCAGAATAAAATGAATTTTTCCCTTTTTATGGTTGAGTTTACTTCCCAGGCATTAATGCCAGACCCAAACTGAGCTCTCTGCCATGGGAGATGCAGGATTTCTGTGCACCCAGACTTGAACTGGCTGTCAGAGTCTTGGGATTCAGCCACACATCCTGGATGTGGGCAGCAGGGAAATCTTTATCTCAGCACCCCTTATTTCTCAGATTTTTTCTCTACTTTTAATTCCTCACAGTTGTTTCCTTTCCCTTCAAGACCTTCCACTTCAGTTTCCCCCATTTTATTCTCCCCTTTCTCTCTTTTCTGAATTCATGTTGGCTGTCTGAAGGCATGAATTATTTGAAGACTTGACATATTGCAGGATTATTTTTGTGTAACCATACTTTTAAATGACTGCTTTAATTTATATATATATGAAAATACAAGTTCAAATCCCCCCAGTTCTGTCTAAGCAGGAAAACACAAAACTTTTTGGAGATTTTGTTTTACCAGCTCTCATTCTTTCCTCATGTAGGAGATGAGAAGGATCTGATATTTCCTAGCAACACCAAAAATCTCAGCTTGTGTTTGATCAGTTTTTCTTAGCATGGCCTCAGGTTTGCAAATGCACCAAACCACAAACCCACAGTTCAGTTTGCAAAGGCCAGAGCACAAGATTTAATATTGACAGACAAACAAATATTGGATATATTTCTACTATATCATTGCTTGGCTTGGAAAAAACAAACAAAGAAAACACCATCAGCTTTCAAGGCAGAATTGAGACAAAGTTGACAAATCTCACCTGTGTTCGTATGGAAATTACACTGAGTGTCACATTGGTCTGAAACAAAACCAAAAGAATCTGGAGCTGACTCATTGAAAGATAGAACTGACACAAAGTCCTGCTGTTACAGAACTCACAGCATTCATCACCTCAGAATCTACTCAGGCTGGCAAATCTGAAAAGAGACAACCTAAGCAGAATTACACAGTTTCCATTTTCCTCTTATTACTCTCTGTGTCTTGGGAGTCTTTCTGATTTATAAAAATTCCTGTGTATTCTAATAAATAAGTGTGCCTGGACCAATTGCTCAAGGCACAGCTGCATGGGTAAGTTATTTTGAATGTACAGGTGAGAATTTATCTCCTTCAAGTACCCCTGCACTCAACTTTTCACTCCAGCCACATCCTGACAGAACAAATACTAAGAGGATAAAATAAATGCAATTTTTGACACTGACCACATCTGTCCTGCAGAATGAAATTTCTTTGGGGCAGCAATTCAGGAGGAGTTTCTGTTCCCCCTCCCCTCACACACACATTTCTTGGGGGGAGCAGGAAAAGCAGAAACAGTTGCTGTGAAGGTTGAGAGAATATGGATGGAACTCATTAATTTAAAGTGATGTTATTTCCTTCACAGGCTGTGCAAGGTGCTGTTCAACCTGGTGAATACATGAAGGCAAGGCTCCATCATCTTTCCATGCTGCATAAGGTAAGAAAAATGATAAAGCACAAAAAAATTAAACCAAATCAAACAAAAAAACCCCCCAAAAAACCAAAAAAAACAAAACAAAAAACCAAACCAAAACAAAAAACAACAAAAAACCCCACAAACAACCAAAAACCCCCCAAAACTAACAAACAAACAAAACCTCAACAAAACCAGTGAGAACAGACAAAAGCCAGTGGGACAAAATCTAAGGATTCTTTTGTCCAACAGAAACCTTTTCCATGCTGCTGTGAGGGATTTTATGCTTCAGGAAATGTGGATGTGTCTGCACTGGCTTCTGCCCTGCTGTATTCTGGGTGACTGTGAGCGCTCATCCCGGAGTAAATCCTTGACTAGAGAGGTCTAAAAAGTAATACAAAAGTTTATGCAACAATAAATAAGACTGCAAGGTCAAAACCTAATTTTATAGACAACAGAAATCAGAACTCTCCTCTATCAGTCGTTTTGGAGTGGTAAAACTAAAAATAACACCTCACAAAGAGCTGCTCTGTTTTCCTATTCTTTTTCCTTGGAATGAAAACATTCCATTTAAAATTAACTTGTTTTGACTGAGCAACACAAAGGTAAAACATGAAAACAAAATAGTCAGTGTTTGGCACTGGTGCTTGCAGCTGAAACTCCTACAAATATTGCCCAGGCTTTTGTGCTCCCTCCTCCTGGATTTGGGAAGCTGCTCAGGGAGGTTTTTCTGCTCCATCCCAGCTCCCACCGCACTGGTGGCTGCTGGAAAAACAAACTGGATGTTCTGCACACAGGCACCCAGCCAACTGCACCTGGAAAAGGAAAATAATGGTCTAAAAGGGAATCCAAGCACCACCACCAAAAATCAGGTGTGTGAGAGGGAGAGCAGGAAAATAAGAGTTAGCAGTAATATCATTATTTAAGTGCAGTCAGGAGCTTCATCCCACAAGTGTGCCATAAAATATGATTAACATTAATAGAATTAAAGACAATTAGTGTCTTTCAAGACTAAAATTCATGCTCTTACAACCCTAGCCTTAGGATTTTGATAGGGAAATGAAAGACTGGAAGTAAAATGACTTATGTGAAGATTCCTTTGTTCCAGTCAGTGACATCTAATAGCCCAAGGAAGAATGAAAACTACATTTTAATGAGAAGTAACTTATCATATTAGATAGATGGAAAGAGAAAATAAACCTTCTTTTTTAAAAAAAAATTAAAAAAAAGAACCATGGAAATTAAAATACATAAATTGAAAGTATGTGATTTCATGGGAGTAAAACAAACTGTGTTTGGGTTTTTTGTTTGCTTGGATGTCAGGATTTTTAAAAAGAGGAGCAATTGTATCATTTTACATTTTAACACTGATTAGCTCTCCATGTCCCAAGCAAATTGTTGGAATTCTGCACAGATAACACAACTGAGATGGAAAGGTTCATTCTTACAGAGACTTGGTTGTGTGTAGGGTATTTTTTGCTCAAAGAGTGATAAAAAGCAAACTGAATATGCAATGAATAAATGAAAGTGAAGAAAGGTCTTTTGTACTCTTGATTTATCTTTACATTAAATCTTTTTTTTCCCCAAGAAGCGGATGTAGCATCAGTTACAGCTCTATCTGAATATTCTCACATTTTTGTAGGGCAGCCAAAGAATATACAGTTTATAGAAAGCTCCAGAAGTGCTTCAGGTGAGATGACAGATACAGCTACAACTTCCTACCCCGAGCTCCCCCTCTGCCTGACAGCCAAAGCAAGCAGCACAAAATGGGAAACAAATCAAAACAAAACAAAGCAACAGATGGATTCACAGCTGCACTTTGTATTCAGGAAGGTAGAATGTCAAGAAATGCTGGCCAGTCTGTGCTGGAACTCCCAGGGCATTAAAGGGAAACTCAGTTTCACTGTGTCATGTGCAATACTGCAACAGCAGAAATATTTTTATAACTGCAAAAATAATCTTAAAGAAATTATTTCTTTCAAATGGCATCACACTAACAGGTTTAAATGAGATATTGGGAAGGAATTGTTCCCTGTGGCTGCCCCTGGATCCCTGGCAGTGCCCAAGGCCAGGTTGGACATTGGGCTTGGATCAGCCTGGGACAGTGGAAGTTTTTTCATCCCTTCCACCTCGGGCCATTCTGTGATTCTATGACCACAAAACATGATTTTTAGGGAACTGGGTTAAATTTTCTTATACAAATATTTATCCAGAGATGGAATCCAAAGCTCCCCTCTCCCTGCTGAGTGGTTCTTTGCCTGTAGCAATTATTTTTTTTTTTTTCCAGTCATGAATGTGAAATCTGCAAACATCAGAGTTTAAGTTGTGTTCATGACAGGGTTACTCCATTCAGGACACTTTGGTGCATGAAAAGAAATATTGCTTCCTAATTTTAGCATGGAATTCTGGTGTAGGTGGGAATATCTTGGGTGACTTCACCAGGTTTTGGAACAAGCTGTTCTGAAAAGTATGGGAGGAATAAGTGAGGAATAAGCCTACAGAATCCTTGACCTGCAGCACATATAGGTTGAAGGGTTTTGCTAAACCAAATAACCATTTTAATTTAATCTCCACTAGAAAAATAGGAAAAATTAAATGCTTGCCATATGGTGAAAATATGTTAAGCTTCAAAGAAGTAGGAGTCATTAAATACAACTATGAAAAGGGGTTTTTAGGTTTGAATGGTATGCCAGTTTCAATATAATAAAACATACATATATAATCCTATTAAAGCCTCATTTGAAAAAAAATTAAAGGATTCCTTTGAATAATGCAAAATCTTGGGTCACATTTTTTGCCTGTGTATTTATTTTCATTTTAATCAAGGCTGCTATAGTGAGAAAACTTGGTTTGATTTTCAGTGCACATCCGCTGTTCCGATTTTTTACACAGGTAACATCAACATGAACCAAGCTTTGAAGATAAAGAAATGAAAACTGAAAGCCAAATATTCATAAATAGTGGGTCACTCCATAACCAGAATGAATGTTCAAATCAAAGCTACTCCAAGGACTCGCCTCTCTTTCCCACAACTGCACTGGGCAGAAATTGAGGCAATGAGAGGGAAAACCTGAACCCCTCACTGCCTCTCCAGTTCTGCTGTTCCCACAGAGAAAGCTGAGAATCCAGATCAAGGAGCTCTGTGAATAATCCTGGTATAAATACTGGAAAGGGCTTGCCAAAATACAGTCACACACACTAAATACCCACATTCCAACACTTACAGTCCCCTCCCTGAATTCTCCCAGTAATGAAGGGTAGGTAGGCACAGGAGAGCACATGGAAAACCAAAAAGGGCAAGGAAAACAGGTCACAGCTGGGGGCAGAGGGGAGCTGCAGCCCTGTGCAACACTTGGAGTGGTTTTTCACAAGTCCCTTTGAGTGCAGGGCCTTTTTAGAATTGTTTGGGTTTTTTTTCCCCCACAGTAAATATCACAAGCAGAGCACTCACTGTTCTCCTTGATTATTTGTTATTTGCTCTCATGGTGTGATGCAGGGGCATCTCAAACAGAACAAATTGCTGTGATACAGCTGATCACAAATATCAGTTCTGTCCCAAGCCTTTTACAGGCTCATTTCTCATTTTCTTTGGAAGATCCACCTTTACATTCACCTTCAGGACTGAGGAGCCTGGCCAATCCCCAAGCTGCTAAAAATGCTACTGAACTGCAAAGCCTTCCTCCTCCTCCTGGACCTTTAATCCATAACAAATATGAGAAATAGACTTCAAGATAAAGCAGTGTTTCCTTTTTTTTTTTTTTTTTGTCAGTAATTCCATCACTAAGGCCACGTTTCTGACACTGCTCTTTTGGATATGGGATGATTTTTGCACATCCTCTCTGCTGAGGGCAGTGGATTTAGTCCTGCCCATCCTGCAGGGGAAAACCTGCCCCTTGCAGCTTTACCCACAGTTTCTAGAAAATTCTCTTTGAGGACATTCATATTCAAGTGACTGCACAAGTGCAAAATGTTATCATTTATGGCTGTTGTTAAATAACAAGGCTGACAGAGAGAAAATCCTGCAGGAATGAATCTGTGCATCTCTCCCTCAGCATGCACCAAACAAAGAGCTGCACTGGTTGTCCCAGAAGCACAAAAAAAAGTCAAGTTCCTAAAAGTTCAGTCAAAATTCTGGCTTTCCAAAAGGAATTTTTCAAAAGTTTCTCCTGAATACTGATTTGGGTGGTTTACTTCCCACAGGATGTTCAGTCAGAGACCTTGTGTACATGGTGCTGGTTTGGGGGTGGTTTTTGCTGGTTTTTATTTGTTTTTACCTGAATATCATTGGTAAAACTGTTTGGTGACACCTGCTTTCATGCACAAAAATTTTTTTTGATCCATGTGGAGCTGAGCATTTTGCACAGGGAAAAAATGGTTTTGTCTGTGTTTGGTATTGTGCATGTCATTTAAACAGAGATGGGAAAGACTGAATATCCACAGGTGATGGAGGTACCTAAAAGATGAATTTAATCAGGAACTATCAGATAAATATTAGCTGGGTGTTGTAACCAAACTCCCATGTGATTCATAGCATTCAATTTTATTTTTCTGAAAAAACCTTACAAATTCTCCACAGACAGGGTGCAGGATCATGTTTTACAGAGTGCTGAAAAAAGCTACCTTTTTTTTTTTAATACTGTCCTTTGTGATTAATAACATTAAACTGTATTCATCCAGGAACACTTCACCTCCAATAGCCATAACTGGAAAATCCCTGGAAGAAAATGTCACCATTGTCCTGCAAACAGAAATGTCAGCCAGCAGCCAAAATTGCCTTGAACAGCAGCTTCCCACAAGGGTTAAAGGAGCCATAAAAGCACAGCTTAGACCTCATGACACCCCATTAATTAGCTCCCTCTCTGGATGGGGTGTATGAATTTTGTGGGGTCATGCAATAAATAAGAATAAAAACTCAAGACTTGCAGTTTGCCAGCTCGTTGTGATTTACCCACTAGCAAAGCAGAATATCAGTGGAGCCTGGTTTTTTGGGGAAGTGCCTGCTCCAGTTCCCATTTTGCTTCACTAGTGTTTAGGATAAGAAAAGAACCCCATGAGTTGCTAGATAAAGTATGTAAACTACTGATCTGACCACACAAAACAATCTCTGAGGGAATTAGCAGATTAGAGGGAGGAAAACCAGCAAAAATTAACATTAGCAGCCAAAAATGAATGGCAATTAGTGGTAAAGACTAAATAAAGTTAAGGAGAAGGAAATGTGCTGACACTCTGGACTACTGCTGATATTTCCCACACACTCCTGTGCTGGTGGGAAACTCCTGCATTTGCTTAAAAATGCACTCTCTATAGCCTAAATAACACAGAGCAAACTCTGAAATGCATTGTTTCTGTGAGGATCACAGCATCTAAGAAAAGGCCCCAAATATGAGTCAATTTTTAATTCCTTTTACAAAGACTGTGAATTTTTTTTATTTATTTTTTTTTAATTTTTTTTTTGGGAGGGGGCAGTGGGGGAGAAATTTTGATTATTTTTTTTCCAAAGTGAATGGTTATTTTCAGAGCTGGTCTCCAAACAGAGAGTCCTGCTAACATCCCAAGTTTCCCATGCAGCCAGGAAGATCATCTCCACAGCTGGAAGGATGAGCTGCAGCTCCAACCAGTAACAAAACCTGTAACCTTCCTGCAGCTGTGCTGCACTGAGGCAACCAGAAATTGCAGGGAGATGCTGTTCAAGAATGAGATCTGGGGATCAGAATATAAAGTTCCATGAAAATATCTCAGTACTCAACAGCTAATGAAAAAAGAAAAGTGAATGTTGGGATGTTAGGAAAGAAATAGAGAACAAAACAAAGCAAGAATATCTTTATGTGAACTTATTCATCTCTGAAATGCATGAATCTTGAATGCTATCTGTAGTTTTGGAAAGGGAAAGGGAAAGGGAAAGGGAAAGGAAAGGAAAGGAAAGGAAAGGAAAGGAAAGGAAAGGAAAGGAAAGGAAAGGAAAGGAAAGGAAAGGAAAGGAAAGGAAAGGAAAGGAAAGGAAAGGAAAGGAAAGGAAAGGAAAGGAAAGGAAAGGAAAGGAAAGGAAAGGAAAGGAAAGGAAAGGAAAGGAAAGGAAAGGAAAGGAAAGGAAAGGAAAGGAAAGGAAAGGAAAGGAAAGGAAAGGAAAGGAAAGGAAAGGAAAGGAAAGGAAAGGAAAGGAAAGGAAAGGAAAGGAAAGGAAAGGAAAGGAAAGGAAAGGAAAGGGGTTGTTTGGTGTTCTTCATGAAACAGTGATCACAAAATTGTCTGCAAAAATGTGTTGTGAGAGAAACATCCAGACATAGGAACAGTTTGGAAAATGAGATGCAGAAATCTTCAGTTTCAGTCCCCTAATATTCGAAGGACTATGTCACATAATCCCTTTTATAAACTGTTCAGGCTTCATTATGATTAAGTTTATTGGCCTTCATTTTTCCTGGAAAGCTGTTCCAGAGCTTCATTGCTCTGCTGATTAGAAACCTTTTAATTTCCAAGTGAAATTTAATATGACAAGTTTATACTGTTCTGGAGAAGTGTTACAGTACATGCATCACAGAGCAAATACCAACAAGGGAAAAGAGCAATTCAAGTTCAGAACAATAATAGCACCAAAGCGTTGCTGGCTGAGAAGTTTCCTCCAATTTTAGATGCAGATCCCACTGCAACCTTTAATTCTTTGGTAATAAGCTACTACTAAAGGAACTCAGTCTGTTCAGATCAGCTCTGGTTTATATCTCCAAGTGCATAATAACCCCTTTCCCACTAATGAATCACTGGGGCTGTCATAACTCTAATGAACACATTTCTTTCTGAAGGTGTTGATAATCTAAAAGCACTCACTTGTTTTCCCTGCCTTGAATTATGTGGTAAGTGCAAGCACATCTCCAGAGAGTTTATTGCAGAGGCTGAACCAGGGAGAGAGCCCTGGAGCTGGGAGGGAGGAGTGTTTCTGTTCACAGCCCCTGGAGCAGCTGTGCCAGCTCACAGGGACAGCACTGTCACACACCCCAGGGTGTCACCCTGATGCCTTGGGGTTCAGCTTTTATATTTTCAGAATCTCTGCTGCTTAGTGTGTAACTCTGAAACTTCATATTAGGTGTTAGTAAATTCACTTCACAGGGGAGTTGGACAAAACAATTCCTTTCTAGCCAGAGAATTAAGGACAACCTGTACCCAAAAAGCAGAAACAACAGGGAAGGAAAGGGGGCTGAGACTTCACAGCCTGGGGCCGTGCTTGGACAATTGACCCCAATGTGTGGATGAACCAAAACTTTTATACAAATGTAAAACTCATGACTGGATCCATCTGGGATTTGATTTGGGTGTAGCCCCAGCCTGGCTCTTGCACTGCCCAAGGTGAATCCTTTCAGTAAATACCTGTTTTATCCCTTTTGCTCTGTCCAGTCTCTGTTCCAGGTCAGCATCAACCCCTGGAGAGGTTTGGTGCTGAGGCTGCCCCAAGCTGGGCTGGAACAGCATCCCAGCAAAGTGCTGCAGTCACCATCCCTGCAGGGATTTGAGACATGAAGCTGTGGCTCTCAGAGCCCTGGTTTAGTGCTTGGCACTGCTGGGTTTAAGGTTGGATGTGATGATCCTAAAGGACTTTTCCAACCTGATTCTGTGGTTCTGAGGTTTGGCTGCTCAGCCACAGACCTGCAGCTTCTGTTTTGTCTCAGATTCAGGTCAGCCACGTTTCATGGGACAGGGATTGCTCCTTGTAAAGTGCTGGACTTGGCCAAAACCTTTGATCACTACAAAAACACAAATCTAAGTGGTGCTTGCAGCTCATTTGCTTGGATTTGAAACCCATGCCTTTGTTGTAGGCACTTTTGTGTTCCTCCAAACACAGCCAGGAGAGGTGGGTGACTCAGTGCTCCCCCCAAACAGGCTATGGTCAGCCCCTTTCCAGAAATATCCAGGAGCAAAGGACTTTTAGATATAGTTCCTGAAATTTAAAAAAACATTTACAAGGCTTTTTACCATATGCTATTTAAAAAAAGAAAAGCTATACTATTACATATATTATACATTTTCAGAACAATGGAGCAAAAGAAAAAAATCTTTTTTTCTCACTATGAGGTTCAACAATTTGTTGTTTTCAATGCCATTTCCAGCAATAACTGGAGGCAGATAATTTTGGAGGTAATTAACATTTCATTACCACTTTCTCACAGATTTACTGGCTAGGAGAAGAGTGATTTAGCGAAACCAAGAAACCACAGTTGTTGTTTGAGTCCTATCTGACAGAAATTGCATTTTTCCCCTCACCTGGTTCCAATCTCACTTTCTACTGTTTGTATTTCATTTTGTCTCACAGTTTATCAGCCCTTCAGACCCATTCCCTCTGGTTTATCCCATGCCAGTGGTGTCCAGCCTCAGTCCTGCAGGACATTTGGTCAGGCAGTGAGATATTCCCCTAAGGACAGGTTTTTTGGATGGTGATAAATTGAATTTTGTTGCCTAATTCATCCCTCTCCTGGCTGGGTGCATGGCAAGAGGGTAGCCAGGGCTGATGAGAAATCTCTCCCTGCTCAGCTGCTTGAAAACTGTTCAGTCACCACTGAAGTTCTGCTGTGTCCCCTCTGTGGTGTCACAGGGAAGGTGCCCTGCACATTTTATCAGTCTCCCTTTTCCACAGGGGATCATTCTTTTTATTGCTGTGTAAAAGCAGCACATCCCATCCTCACCCAAAAGAGGAGGCAGCAAACACCCTTATCCCTGTTTTGGCCCAAAAATAAATGGTACCCACAGCAGGTGCCTCTGCAGCTCCTTCCAGCAGAGATTTTCCAGGCTCAGACCCTGATCCTGAGAGAAGTAGATTATGGCAGTGTCTTTCATTAGCTAAGCTGGGGGAATAAGAATAGGCAAGTGCTACCAATTATATTTCAACACAAAGCAGTACCCACTTAAGTGTAAGCTAAAGGCCACAGCTCCGTTGTTAACAGGGGTGTTCTCACAAAAAAAAAGCTTTGAACACACTGGGAGCATTAAAGGGAAGATGTCTCGCATGTGCAATTACTCAACACATCTTTAAAACTGCGAACACTTGTTCACATGTGGTGAAAATTAGAGCTGTGAGCACTTGGGGAAAAAAAAATCCCACCTGGCAGGCACACTCTTTTTCACTTTAGGGTTTTATAGGAGTTCTCAGAGCTTGTTGGTCCAGTGAGAGCTGAACCAAAGTCAGTGGAGGAAACTGTGAGGGGAGGAAAAGAAAATGCAGAGAAATGTGCTGGTTTTGTCCTAAGCTCAACAGGATTTTGTTTCTTCCAGTCTGGTCCACCCTCAAAGAGAAATAAAGAAAAATTAAAATATGCATCTCGAGGTCTAAATATAAATATTGACAGTGCCTTGGCTTCTTTCTCCACTGGCTTGGAATGCTGAGGAGTTTGCAAGATTTTCCACCCTGTCCCACAGGTGGGTTTGCTCAGCAGGTCTGAGCTGCTCTGGGAAAAATGGTGCAGGATCCAATAATTCCCTTCAGAGAATTCATTTCTTCTGTGTCACTTAACATCAGTTGTGAGCTCCAGAGAGCTGCTACCCTCCTTGGGCAGGCACCACGGCTGGTGGGCAACTCACATTCAGAATATCATTTCCAGGGGACAAAAAACGTAGCTAATTAGCCAAGAAGCTTAGTCAGGACCACAGCTTTGGAACAGATCCTCCAGACTATCTGTGAGCACACCAAGAATTGGGTTTATGTCATATCTTTTCTGAATTTCAACAGAAATTAATTCAGAAATTAATTCAGAAATTCATACAGTGCTCCTCACTATACATCTCCCACCATCTTCTCAGGGAATACCTTTTAATTGGTTTGGATTTGCATTTTAATATCCAATATTCTGATGTTCCTGATACTATCTTGTCTCTCTGTGTCTTGATTTTTGTGAGTAACACAAAGGACACCAAACCACATGGAGAAACAACTGGACATTTCTTTGGCTATCTCAACTTCCCATTTTCCAAGTCAGGTCTAGAAACTTGGGCTTAGGTGTCCTAGCAGGCACCAAGGAGAAGAACACACCCAGGACAGGAAACCACCTGTATTCCATCTAAGGGAGGGATCTTTATTTCACTGACTCTTGTAACTGGAAAAAAATTTGGAACTGGAGGCAGAGTTATTTATATAGCCGTGAAAATTAAGAACTTCAATTTTCCTGAAGAAAAATAAGAAGTAAAATGGTCCACGATGAAATCATCGATTGAATCCCTTTTTCCAACTCGATTGCCTCAAGCAAAGGGCCTGTTTCTGGTGTGAGCAGTCAGGTAGAGACACCAAATTTTGGGTTTTGGCAGATTGGAGACGCACACACTGCAGGGAGAGCTCTCCCCCCCATCTCCTCCATGTCCATACTCTGAGTGCACCCACTCCAACTGGATTTCCTACCACACACAAAATGACACTTCCAGCAGCCTCTTCAGCTTTGTGAAAACTTTGCAGGGAAGTAAAAGCTGTGTGGGGCTTAGCTGAGATGAAGGCAGGCATTTGGAGCCAAACAGCACGGAAAGTGTTGACAGTTTAAAGAAAGAAGGAAGTTGGAGAACAGATGAGATTTGACTAATATTTTTTTGGTCCATCCAGAGGCTTGTTACAATTACCCCTTAATTTTCCCTCAGGGACTCATTACAGTCCAGATAGTGATATCTGTCTAGCACTGGTCTTCCTTTCTCTCTTCTAATGACAAAATGCTGATAGCCAGACATCATTCCAAACACATTCAGTTGTAATATAATAACTTGGAATAGCATCTGTGGCAGAGAGAGGCAATTTGATGGGCTGTGTTAGCCAGGGAAATTAAAGTACTGTCCCTGTTTAACATTTCCAGTCTGGAGTGGCCTGGGCAATAACCACAGTGATAGCAGAGCTCTAACAGCAACCATCAAAATACAGAACTTTTATGTTGGGACTAATTAGGTGATAAAAAAGTTGAGTTCTGTGCTGTTACTTCTCTGCAATCTGCCACTATTTAACTCATGGTAGAGCACACTCAGCTGCAGGGAAGGCAGATAGGGAGGTGTTTTTGCAAGGCAGAATGACACAAATGCCTGTCCCACGTGAAAGGGCCTTGCAGCAGTAAAACAAGGCTCTACCAAGTCCTTGGGAAATAGCAGCTCCAACTGCAGCCTCCCTTATCTGAGTTGTCAGCACAGAAAGAGGAGCTTTGAGCGCTGATTCTTTACTGTGGAAATTTCAAAAGTGATGACATACGGAGGGAGTTGCGTTTCTTCCCCTGGGACTTGTTTGTAATGCCAATTTAGCAGATGATGTGGCAATTACACCGAGTTTGGTCACATATAAACGTGTTCTTGGATGTGGGTATATTGCTAACAGCTGTTGTTAGTATCAAGAAAAATTTGCATTGCTGAAAACTAAATCCGAGTTAAAATTGAACACTTGCAGCCATAAAAAATTAAATAAGAAATTCAGGGCAGCTCAGAAACCCTGCAAGCAGACAAGGGCCCTCTGTGTTGGTTCATTCATTAATTTTACTGGTTTTTAAACGTAAATAGATCACAAGACTTGATGTTATGCTATGCCAGAGGAAATCCCATGCCTAACCAGCAGTAAATTCTTTTTCCATGTGACATTTGAAGATTGTGGCTCAGAACCTAATATCAGACATGCTGAAAGATTTTGGAAATATATCACTGCAAAACAAATTGCACAAAAATAAAGTGTTTCTCTCTCTCTTTTAGAAACTTAGAAATGGATCTTTTGAAGTGAAAAACATGGAAATTTCTGCATCAGCAGTGGTCATATTTCATTGCCTTTATTCCTCTTCTGTTTTTTTTTTTTTTCCAGTGTCCCACTCTGTTTTTCTGCATCACTTGAAGCAAACAGCATCTCTTTAATTGAGGAATCTTGATAATTTCTGTCCTTGTCCCCACATCTGCTCCCCATCTTTTCACCTCCCAGCCTGGAGTGATTCTGGGGTTGCCCTGACCCAGGTACAGCACCAGCTCTTGGTCTTGTTGAACCTCATGACATTCCAAGGTCCCAATTCTCAGCTTGTCCAGGTCCCTGTGGATGGCATCCCATCCCTGAGGTGTGCCAGCATCACTCTGAGCTCCTGGAGTCATTGCAAATTCACTGAGGGTGCTCTCCATCCCTCTGTGCCATTAGTGAAGATATTTAATATCACTGCACCTCTTGGCACACTGCAAATCTGCTGCTGAGCACTACACCATCCCTGGCATTCATAATCCAAAATTAGAGGATTATCCATGATTTGCTGCCAAGAACAGGGTGTTTAGATATTTCTTGTTGCTACAGGACAATTATACTGGGAAGTGATAGCTGTTTTCCTAGCACTGGTGGCAGCCTACCCAGTGGGACTGGGAGCTCAAATCACTGTTGCCATTGCACAGCTGTCCTTGTGCAAACCCATGGAACACCTTGGACTAAATATTCAATCTTTTTTTTTAAAAGCCTCACCAAGAGATTTTGAAATTTTATTTTCATGATTTTTATTTTAACTTCTGCTGTCCAATATTTATTCCAACCCCACTGGAATAGCTCAACACTTGAGTTCAGAATTGCTGCCAGCACCCTGAGTGTTGGTGCTTTGCATTCAGACTGTTCATCCTGGCAAAATGACTCCCTCCACCACATCCCTGCAAATTTCCCAGTTTGAAATGTGCTCTGTTCCACAGCTAACAGGTTATTGGGGTGGAACACAGGGAATTCTGGAGCAGGGACAGACACACCAAGGGCAGGAAAAGGTCCCACTGTGCAAATTTTGCTCATGAAGTCAAAGAGAAATGAATCATTCTCAAACAGTAGACATCTGAAGGTTGGATGGAACAATTTCTAAATATTAGTCAGACCAAAAACAACACACTGCTGAAATAATGAGGGTATATAAGAAACCAACAAAAGCCAAGAAATTCAAAGTTGAAACTAAAATCCCACTCTTAATTTAGGACTGTTTTCTTTTTAAAGAATAGTGTTCAACTTGGTTGGCGCCCTGTAAGGTTGTTTTCTTAAGGTTTTAAAAAATATGAGCAAGCAAAACTTTTTGCTCTGTTTTTCCTTTTTTTTTTCTTTTTTTCTTTTTTTTTTTTTTTAATTCTTCTGCAAATGCAAAAGAAATGAACTATTAAGGGTTTGAATTTTAGAAGCCTCCTGTCCCTGCAGTCTGTAACCAGAGAAAAGGCAGCAGATGAGAGCAGAGCAGGGACAGCCCGATGGTGTCACTGCACCAGGGATGCTCCAGGAGCACAATTCCCTGCACAGGGGATTTAAATGCCAGCAGAGATCCCCCAGAGCAGCAGGAAGACATGCAGGTGACAGCAGCAGGAGTGTGATCTTTCTTTGAAGGAAGAAAAGTCTTTCTTGTTAGCACAGACTCAGGGTTTAGTGGAAATAGGTGCCAATAACACACTGCAAACTCCAGAGGGTGCTTCAGCCAGGGCAGGGAAAAAACCTGTCCAGCCCTTCTCCATTTCTCTTCTTCCTCCTGAGCAGGAGTAAAGGCATTTTGTTTGCATTTCCCTTACACTCTGCAGGCTGGTTTGTATTTACACAGGGCCAGACGTGTTTACTCTCACTGAGCTGTGCATTAGTTTGCAAACAGCCCCAGTGCTTTCAGCAGGGCTGTTCTGAGCAGCAGGAATTACACCAGCAGGCTCCAGCAGGACATCTCAGAGAGCTAAGAAACGGCTTTCTGTTCCCTTTTTCCTTTTTCTCTTTTTCCTTTTTCTCTTTTTTGCCTTTTGTTTCTGTTGAGGAGTTGGACTCCACGCTCCTTACACATCCCTTCCAACTCGAGATAATGATTTAACAATTCTGCCACTTTCAGAAGCTGGATTTTTTTTTTTTTTTTTAAAGTAAGGATGCTTTTCATCCCAGCACCAGGATTAAATCCCTGGATGGCATAGATGGGTGAGGAACCACTGGCCACAATCCCCCCACTAACCCTCCGCCCCATGGACAGGATCTCATCCCTGCTGGATGAGATGCAGGAAGGGATGCTCCTCCTGGGCACAGCTCTCCTGGAGCCTGTTCTCTCCCTGCCCTCAGCTCTGTTCTGCTCCCCAGGCTGCTGGAGGCTCCTGGCTCTCCCCAGGCAGAGGGAGGTGCTGGAGAGCTGTCCTGGGAACAGCTTTGGGAAAGGGAACGCTCCATCCCCCAGAGCTGTGCTTTTGGAAACACCAGAGAGCCACGATGAGAGCCACGAACACAGTAAGGCTCACAGGTCAGATATGGGCATCTCTAATATTGCTTTTGGTTTTTTTTTCCTTTTCCAAGCAGAAAGTTGTCGAAGCATAAATTCAGTTAAGAAAACAAATCTTGTGTCACCGCTCCAGGACTGGATTTGTTACTCTATTGACATTGAAAAATATCAATTCTTTGACATTTTAGAGGATGAATGGAGAATTTGTAGTCAGATTTAATTTTTAATCTTAGAAAATTTTCAGAATTAAAGAATATACGATGAGTCCTGGGGCTACCTGCATATTTTACTATTGAATTATCTCTAATTTAGCCATGGAAATGCAAGGAGAGAGCACTTTAATATAACAACACAAAATGTCTGTCTCAGTCTGTCCTTCATTTGGCCCTGCTCCACAGAACAAGCAGTACTTTTCATTCAGGTGTGTTTATGATGAGTAAACTTGAGCAGATGTTAAGTCTCCTTTGTATTTTAAAGTGTTTTATGGCCCATATTAGTCAGCTGGAAAAGGGCAGATCATTTCCATTCCCCTGGACTTCTTTTCAGGTTCAAGCTTCCCCAGAGGAGCATGGGACTGTATGAAAATATATAGAATAGAAGGAAGAAATGAACTATTGCAAATGTAACAAGGTACAGCACAGGACTGAATAAATTGCTTTGATTTCCAGGATGGTTTCTGTAAATATTGGATGTTATGAAACTACAGGTCCCCTCCCTTAGCCACAAGGGAGAGCAGAGCAATAATTGAAAGCATGTTCTGTTCCTTGTAGGAGCAGTCCTGGTGATGCACACAGGTGAGAAAAGAGCTGCTGGCTTTTCACACACAAACTTGAAGCTCACCCCTCTAGATGTCATTATTGAAGATATTAAAACACAAATCTCAAAGGGGTGCAGCTCTTTTCCCCTACAGAACAGATTGTTGATATTACAAAAGCTGTTCTGGGATTTCTGCGCAACACCAAAAAAAATAAAAAAGGAGCTAAAATTTTTTAAAGGAGTTTTGACCTCCAGGTGCTCTAAAAATGATTGGCAGCCCTGATATCTCATTTTTGCTGCTGAGTTTGAAGCCTTCCCTTCAATGGCCAGAAGGACTGAAATGCAAACTTCACCTCAAACCAGGTTAACCTGGTGGAGGGTGGGTGCCCAGTGCTGCCCCTCAGATCCTGGGCTCAGAGATTTCTGCAGTGTAAAGCACATTTCCATCCTGCAGAGCTCAGCCACAAGGTGTTTTACCATAGTGCTGTGAAAACTAGGCTAAAAATACAACATTTCAATTGTTTTTCTGGTTGCTGGGACCTGTGATCAATTCAGTTCCCTTTGTAGCTCAGTGCCTGAGAAATCACTCATTTTTATGGGATTAATATTTAATTATTGCTGCTGGAATTTCTGCAATACTGTGGCTGGGGAGGAACTTTCTACCCTCCAAATAATTTGCATTTTAGACACTTCATTTTACAAACAGAAGTAGAGCTTACAAAGGTTCCCTTTGAAGTTAAAAGAAACAGCAATCTTAATTTTGCCTTTATGTATGCAAACCACTGACAAAGTAGCCTTTAAAGAACCCCACTGGTAAGAGGCAAATCCTCCTTCCACATCATGTTAGGGAGTTTTGTTTTCCCAGAATATTTTCTAGAAACATAAATCAGTGTTCCTCTCACCTCAGGAAAAGCAGATATTCACAATAATCTGTTGAAAAAAACTTTACCTCCATTCTAACGACTTGGATTGATCAATAAAGAAAAATTTTACACACTAACACATAATAAGGCAAAATGGTTTATAAAGTAATTTATACAGATTAAATAGCTGTTGAAAAAGAAATCAAATTAACAGAATATTAATCTCTATTTAGGCAATAATAGAAGGATGTTCAAGGCATTAGGAAAAAATCTTTAGCTCAGGTAAATTGTAGAAATTCATTTATTTGTAAGCATCTCTGGGTATCTCATGGGCAGCATGATTTTTTTTAGGTAACTCATGGATGCACTGGTATGTATGCACTACACACATGGTGCACATGTATGATATTTTCAATACCACATCTATCATTATTATTATTATTATTATTATTATTATTATTATTATTATTATTATTATTATTTAGCACCTAAAACACTAAAACATCACAGGACAGATTTACCCCCAAGGCTGCAGTTTTTCAGACTCATTCTAGTATTTTAGCTTTTTATATTCCCAACATATTTTACCACTGGTAATGCAATAATCATAGATAAACTTGCAGTGAAGAAGTCATCAGACTGCTCCAAATTGTATTCATGATGACAGATGACCCTTGAGAGTATTTTATCCAGTAAATAAATAAAAACAAGTCTGTTTTCACAGTCCAAACATGACAAGAAAAATTTCCCCCCCAGAAGCAGTGAAGGTGATAATGTGGAGAAAGATGAAAAAAAATTGTTTTAATTTGAACTATTGCAATAGTTGCCACTTCTACAGAAACATTTTGGCAATTTGACTCTCAAATTTGGGTTTCATTGTGTTTTGGAGTTTTTTGTCTGCAGTTCAATGCAAGGTTTGCCAATTAAAGAGTCTTAAAAGCTTGGTAGAATCAAGGTAATTACTAGACAAAATGAAAAATTAGCATCTTGAGGTGCTCACACAGACATCAAGAACTTTTGAACCTGAAGAGAGTGAGAACAAAGAATTTAGAAATGAGGAGCTAAACCCATCAAAGAGAAAACAAAACGTGGTTGTCCAAGACTCTCATCATTCTCTTGGGGTTTTGAGATGGTTTAAAGATTTTTAGCTGTTTTCTTTGCAGAAGAATCCTTTCAGGGAGGTTCTTCTCAGCAGCAGCTCCAAATGTCCTTCACCCTTCCAGGTGCTCCAGGGCTGGCTCAGGTTCGAGTCTCAAATCCAGCAGAGAACCAGAAAAGATCAGGGACTGAAGAAAAGCAGTTTCTCACCCAATTCAGGTGTCTTTAGCAGTGATCAGAGGTTTATTTTCCACAAATCACCTGCATTAACACTGCAGACATTTATGAGCTGCTGTCACTGCTGTTACCCACCACATCCATGGTGCCCCCACCTTGTCCACAAATATACTAGACATGAGATAAGAAAAATAAACTTTTTTTTTTCCAGACTACCAGCTTTGAATCCCAAACTCAGGCCTCCTAACTTTGGTAAACATGTCACAACATTCTTCTCCTTTGTTTTTTCCTCTTTATCCCAAGAGGGAGTAAATCTCTTCAAAGAAAATTTTTTTAAAAATAAATAAATCTCTTGGTCTTATGGCCCTTAATTTTCCACAGTTTGCATGAGGTTTTGAGATTTATGGTTGCTATTAAATGTAACAAAGGTGACCTGGCAGAAGGTTCACCAATCTGCACGATGGAGCTGTAACACTGAGAACACAGTATTATTATTATTATTTGCCTTTTAATATTCTAATTTTATTAACTTAGAGAACATGCTTTGAAATCCTGCCAGGAATTCACATTAAATCCCTAAAATGAATAAAATGAGTGAGACAGAGATGTAGCTCTCAAGCAGTTCTGCTGCAGCCCCAAGATGAAAGCACTGAAACCTTGGACCCTTCTGAGACTTCTTGCCTCCAGCCTGTGTGTGAGGGATTATGGGGAAAAAAAGATTTTCTTATTCCCACTGGTCTAGAAGTTGTTGGAAAGGGAGGATAACTTGTGATGTGGTTGAGCACAAATGCTGGGGAGATGACTGCAGGTCATTTTTAGGTCGTGGGCTGGTTGAGGTAGTTTCATGTTCATTAGAGGGATAACTCAGAGATGTAGATAATATGAGAACAGAGTGAAGCTTATCCATGGAATTTATTAGGGACATTTGCAAAAAAAACAGTGCCAGGAGAAGCTACCAGACTGATTTCAGAGGTTATGAAGATTGATATGCCCTGTTAGAAATGTAAAACCCAGGTGTGATTGACTGAATTTCCACACGAGGTAAAACACAAGTACCACGCTGTAGGTATGAAGGATTCAGAATATCCTGTACCAAGACACTTTTCCAGACATGTTTTATTTGTCAGGAAGGTGGGGAACATCAGCTGGATTGAAGCCATTCTGCTCAAAGGGAGCTAAAATGTGCAAGTTGCACTGATGTTCTGTGCTGTGGCTGCTCTAGCAGAGCTGTGTGCTCACTCTGTGTGCTCCAGGTGTTGCTGTCACTGTTGGATGGCACAGAGCTGATTTCTGCTGAGTCCTGGGGGGCACTGCCACCTTCTCTGCAGGGAAATTTGATCTCCAGTGGGTCAGACTGGGAGCTTGGCCAGATCACACTCTAGGTCACTGCAAATTCATTTCCATTGAACCCAACCTAGTCTGAAAAATAGAAGAGTGTTGATTCCCCTCTGGGTGCTGATGAACACCAGGATAGTGTAATTCTGATCTCAGCAGCCAGAAGAGTCCTCCTGTTCAAGAAAAACTCAAACTGGCAGCAAACTAAATTAGGTATTAAATTCCAAAATCAATCAAATTAGCAAATGAGAGGCCAAAATAATTTCTTAGCCTGGAATGTGCACACCAACATGCAGATACTGGTATTTCCACAGTGTTCAGGGCTGCAGCTCCATAAAACCTGAAAACATCCAGGTTTGCACTGCTCCTTTCAATTATTTCACCTCACACTCATTTGCAGTGTAGCACAGACACTGTGACATCTGGCACCAAAGCAGAATAACCAGATAGACAATTTACTCCCATTAGATATTTCTAACATGTACAGGGCTGTGTGAACAAGAGTGCTAATTTGTGATGTAAACTGAAGGGAATGTTGACATATGTGGAAAATCCCAAATCTTTGCCTATGAATGGATTAAAAGAGTAAAGGAAAAAAAATATTCTGCCTGCTTCTCCTGAAAAGTGGCTGACACAGAGTTAGTGACTCTCAGGTGGCTCTGCTGGGACATCACTGGTTTCACAGGACACACAAGGAGCAGCCCAGCCCTGAATAATGAGTGTGTGTGTTCTCCCAGCAGTGTCTTCTGGGAAACCTTCACAGAAAGGGAAAATACATATTAAATAGTTACAGATTAGAAATAAATGAATTGATAAAACCACAAATTATTTCCCTCACAGAGTGGTGCAGGAATTTTCCCCTGTTTTGCACACACACTGTGGGTTGGTGTCTGAGCAGACAGTACCAGTGTGATTACTCTTACATTTATTTTCCAAACACTCAGCAGTAATAAGTCCTAAATTTTTGGTCATACTTTCCAGGAAAATTAGGTCCTAAATATTTGATCATACTTTCTAAGAAAACCAGGGACAAAATGGGAGGCTGTCAGTAGCTACACTGGCTTCAGTGTTTTATTCCAGCAGTTTGAAACTCTTCCTTTGAACCCTACAAAAATGAAAAAGCACAGCTGACATTTTTATGGAAGTTACTTTTGGGGTCAGTCTACAATATTATTTCTAAAGTAACATTATGGAAAGACAAAGTTTTAATAATTGTCTATAAAAGTGAATTCTATAAATCTACAAGTTAGGAGAAAATCTGTGAACATCCAGACCTGGCACTGTGGGATTAATGGTTGGTCTTGATGATCTTAATGATCCTATAATTTTGACACCAATTTTAACCACTGTCAGTGTGCCATTCATTTGGAGTGTAAATAAAACCCACATCCTAAAGACCCTATTTGTACTCTCTCCTTTTACAGCAGACTTTTAATTTGTGTGTGATCATTAATTTTTAAGTGTTCGCTAATGAAATACATCCTTGTCCAAAGTTAATACATGGATTAATAGCTGGGATAATGAGAATTCTGGCAAGACAAGAAAATACCAGGAGGGAGAAAGAAGAAGGGGGAACCTGACAAGTTAATGATCCATTAAAGAAAATCCTGGGTCAGTTTGGATCCTGCATGGTTCATTACTGTATAATAAATTAAATTAATAGCCATGAAAACCTAGGCTGAGGCAAGAGTGGTTTTGGTTAAACTCTGAGTAGACATTTGAGCTGTTTCTTACAGGTTTTCAGTTGTCTTTCATTAAAAGGAAACTTTCTAGTATTAAAAGAATTTGAGTACACAAATGAAAGCCAACCAGCAGCTGTTAAAGCAGTGCCTGGCTGGGAGTGGCACACAAAAACCACCCAAAATAAAGTTAAGAAATGGGAATTAGAAGTTCCATGATGCCATTGATTATGTTTAAAACAATCACATAATGAAGCTTGATACACAAAATATAATTATTTATTGGGAAAACAGGTGGTGGTGTTTGGGGTAGAGAGAAAAGGCAGATCCTGGCTGACATCCTCACTGATGAAAGGCACCACTGAGGTGCACAATAAATCTAAATTAAATTCATGCATATCTAACCCAACAGGAGCAGAGATACAATTGCATTGAGATCTTCTATCCTTGCATGCATCTTCAAATTCTCCTCTTTTCTCCAAAGCTCAATGTCCTGGAAATGTTTTCTGGGTTCAGGACTCAGAATCACAGAATGAGCTAGATTGGAAAAGACCTTTGGGGTCATCAAGACTCTGACAGGTCCTGAGTTGTCATCAGCAAACATCCACCATAGGTGTACTGCTGACACAGAAAAGTTTAATCAAAACCAGTTAATAATAAAAAAAAAAATTTTACAGCTCTAGATTATTCTCATGGACATTTAGTTAACGTGATTAAAGCCAAACTTGGTTAAACTCTTTTTCTTCCCATGACCACATTAAATTATTTCTATATTTCCAGTTCAGGGTGCTTTCCCTCTGCAGCAGATTAAAGCCTTACCCAGAAACAATCTATTAAAAAATCTCTGAAAAGAAATAACCAACCTGACCTTGAATATGTGCAGCATATAGAAGTTTAACATAGTGGATCTGTTACCCAGACATGGAGCAGGAGTGGAAGCCAGTAAAGGGTACAATAATAATGAGCACCTATTTTTAAACATCCAACTTTTCATTGAAGAGATGCTGCTTGGCATGAATTGTGCAACTTTCTAAAAGGCTTCAGCTTGGAAGAGGGACCAGATGTGTTCCAGATCTATTATCACAAATTGGGCTGGGAATAGCAGGAATGGGTGGGATGAAGGACACTGGGCTGGAAATTGGTACCAAAAAGAAAAAATAAAAAATTGCAGGAGTGTAGGGCTGCAAGTAAAGCTCAGTAAGAAAACAGAGAAAACAGCCTTGGTCAAAGAGAGGGGGAAAAGTCGTGGTCAGGTCTTACACCCCCATAATTGCCCAGGAAATGATTGAGGGATGGTGGAGCTGGGGACAGAACTGGCCTGGTCATTCAGGGTGGTTTTCCCCTCCTGGCCCACTGTGGGACTGTGGGGGTGCCAGGAGTGCCTGAAAGGCTCATTCAGCCTCACAGGGAAGGTTTGGCTCAGGGCCACGAGCCTGGGGCTGTAGGAAAGCAAAACACAAGCTCCCCTGGAAGGAAGACCCGAGACAGCTCAAGCTGGAATTCAGATCCCAGCCCCCCTGAATGCAGAAGGAGAACCCTGCTCTCAGCTAATTTTTATAGCACCTAATTAGGGGGGATATGAATGAAATTCTTATTTTTACAGCTTTTTAGGGGAAAAAAAATATTACTTATAGGGTCAGTTATGAGTCACATCTACTGGTTGACTGAGGATTGAAATGAAAATTCCCTCCCTACTCCACCAATTTTATGTCACCTCTGCACAATGCATTGGATTGGAGGGGGCAGAGATCTGAGTACAAAAAACCTAATTTTGCCTCACAGTGTTCCAGGAGACACATCCCAGCTGCTGCAGGGTTCTGCAATTACAGGACCCAAACCAAGATGAAATGGGATGGAATTGGAATGTTCTTGGGATTTCACTCAGCCCTTGACCTTGACACAACCATCTGAAGTGATTCAACTGAAATACAGTTCCAAGGAAGAAAAAACACATAATTTTTCAGCCTTCAAATAAAATTGCTTGAATTGATAAAACACATTCTGATAAAAAAAAATCATCCCTAATTCAAGGTCAAAATTATGTGAAAGACCAGTGTTAATAATTAGCATATATAATCAGCATGCTTAACAGTAGTAGGAATGATAATATGATAAAATTTACATTTTGATGAATGAACAGAATTATTACCAATGACACATAACACTCAAAATTTTGTGTGCTACCTCATGCTGTTTCTCCTTGTAAAGAATTAACAAAAGCTATTTTTAGCCTAATTATGAAAATAAAATATTGCTTTTATAGAGATATATGTGTATAATAACACTGTATTCAAACATTGCCTGTTAAAAATAAATCATTAATTAGAAAGGTACATTTTAAGATACATATCAATACTTAAATGTAATGATGATTTGATATCACTTTCATTACTTCTCCTCAACATGACCACTGTACAATTATTTTAACTTTTACACTGTCCTGCTCCTAAGAAAATCCAAGCCCCTTCCCAAACCAGAGTATTTCTAGAAAAGATGCTACAGCAATAGAAACAATGACAGAATTTATATTAACATTTCTACACGTGCAAGAATTCACATGGGGAGTTCATACACGTGAAGGAAGTTGATAAAGGAGAATTTATGAAAAAAATGCACTTTTTAAACGAAGTGTGTGCTGAAAGTGCACAATAGTTGCATTGATATGACCCTGTGTGTGCACACAGTGTTTGCACTGCTGAAGTGTTGGGAATGTCTCCAGAGTGTAAGGCCATTATGTAGTCAAGCTGGGCTGCCAAAACTCTGTTTCACAATGACTTACCAAATTCTGGGGGCCTAAGAAACAAAATCAAAAGCAAATTCAGATTTTCCCTGAACTGAAACTTGCTTTAAACAAAGTGGGTTACAAGTATTGGCAGGCATCATCAAGAAATTCAAAGCTTAAACTAATGAGGAGATTGTAGCATGATAAAACACTTGGTCATATCTCCTAAATCTTATCCAGAGCTTGTTTCCAGGACAAAATCTGCAACAACTCCTCAAGTTTTTGGTGCAATTGTCCTTGATGTGCAGTGCACTGTGTGGCCAGTGGTGTCTCTGGAGCCTGAGCTGACACCTGTGCTGTTTTAGAGTCTCTGTGTCCCACCCCAAGCTCCAGAGAGTCAGGAGACTCTTCTGTTGTTTCCAGAGGTGTTTATTTTATCTCATCTCAAAGTTCTTTCCCTGCCCAGCCCAGGTCTGTTCAGCAGCTCAGCCCCAGGCACACTGCCCACCCTGGGCTGGGATTATCTTTTTATACTATAAACTGCATAAACATTATTTACAATTATCTTCCAATACCTATCACTTATATTGTACAGTCTGGTTCTGCTCTAAACCAATCTAAAAGTGCCAACATCACCCAGAAGATGGATGCAGGAAGAAGGAGAAAGGACAGAACACACTCAGGTTCCTCCATCCTGACCCCAGACCCTTATAATAAACAATCTTAAAAACCTACTTTTTCAACTTATAATAATCTAACTTATACTCTACTTATTTTTGTGACTTGTAATGCTTCATGTAAGGGTGGTAGTTTTTCCCAGGGAGAGAAATCCAAGGCACAGGGGTTCTGGGCTCCTGAGCCCACTGCCAGGGTTTTGAATCATCCAGGGAATCCAGAGGGATGTGCTGGGTTCCCACAGTCTATCCCCACTATGTCACAAAAATTTGGTTGAGTCTTTGGTCCTTTGTCACAAGAAAACCTCATTGCTTTCCTTGTGCAGCAGGATGTGTTTGAGCACAGGACAGTGAGCAGGGTGCAGAAATTCTCCCTTACTGAACCCACCAGGGCTCTCCCTGGCACCTGGGCAGCCTCACCCATCTCACAGCACCCAAATCCTGCAGGACACAGAGAACAAACTACCCCATAAAACACTCAGCTTTACCCTGAGAGCAGGCAACTCACCTTGGCCCCTGAGATCCACTCTTTATCCCCTGAGTTTAGTGAAATAAGAAGGTTCATTGTATAAAATAGTGTTAAACACCATTTCTTTCCAACTACAGTTACATGAAAGATGAAAAGGACAGCCAGCTCTTAGATAATTGCCCATGTTATGAGCCTTGTGCCCCTTTTTAAACAAGAATTTAGCCATTATCAAAGGTCAGCTTTCAGGCTTTCCACAGAGCAGTTTGTAAAATGCCTATAAAGCCAAATCCTAGCTTGTGCTAAGTCTCTGTTAGGCAAATTTCATAAGAAACATTTTGAACAGTCCTGCACTGCTGGGTCCCAGATGATTTTCTTCTGGGACTAATGAAAAAAAAATTGCCTCTTAAAAATCCTTTTAGGACAGGTCATTCTTGCTGGTATTTAGGGCTCTTATTGAGAGAAAATTAATATAAATAATTTATTAAATGTGGGTTATGACTTTTTTCATCATATCACTCATTCCTTTATTGGAAAAACCCCACAGTAACCTACAGGGAGGTGTGTAAGTTCATTGCTGTATGACATGGTGAGGAACACCTCCAAACAAAAGATCATTACACTACCAGAAACATCATCAGAGTGGAACTGTGAGGCCAGAAGACAGAATGAGAATTCATTTTAATGATCTTTGGGTGTCTAAACTCCCAAGCTGGCTTTAGAAACTTGGGGCCAGAAAGCTGCAGAGAGATCAGACAAGTAAAAGGCTTGTAGGAAGGAGAGGTTGGGCAGCCTGCTCTGATCTGAGCTTCTCTGAAGTCTCTTGTTCAAATTCAGTTCCAATGTTTTGTCTTGGTCCATTTATAGTTTTTTTTTTTTTTTATTTGTATTGAGTTGCCCTTACAGTCAATATATTACAAATTGCAGATTTTGCAGCTCTCTGTTACATGCAAGTCCTGTGTATGTTGTTGTGTTGCTGTGGGTGTTGCTATGATGCAGCAACAATTTTTAAATTATTTTTTCTTGAGACATCCACTCAGTGAAATGCAACACAAATTAAAATTATTCTGAAATATGGCAATGCAGGCAGCATCCAGAGGGATAAATAGTTGCTGTTTCCTAGGAACTGGATAACTCTGTCTCCACTGGAACAGCACTGTAAACATCCTAAACTGGGGATTGATGAGAGGGTATGGATCCAGAGCAGCACATGTGACAGCAATCAGGGGTAACAGGGCTCACAGGAACACTGAAAATGGAACAGGAAAAGGGCAGTGGGCAGAACAAGGGCTGGAAGAACACCCAGCTGCAGTGCCAAAGCCTTGGGAGCACAGCAGGCACAGCAGGGCTGTGTGGGGAGGAGAAACAGGAAAACCCATGGAATAGCCTGTGGATACACAGTGTGCTGAGAAAGCATTTTGAGAACACTTTCCATGCAAGGACAACTTATTGAAAATATTCTGCATGCTTGCAGACGTGAACAGGGCTGGAAAATTCCCAGCAGCTCTAACCATGGAGTGCCACAAACACAGAGGGCTCTGGCACCCTGCTTGTGGCTGCTGCTCTGCTCACTCATTTTAAAAGCCCAGGCTGTGATTATCCCCCCATCCTCTCTCCTTCAAGCAGAGCAAATTCTGGCTGTATGGTTGAGAAGTAATATTATTTCACGTTTTTAAATAGCATTTCATGTGTTCCAGGTATTAAGACATTGATTTGGGTTGAAAGGGCTGCAGTGAGTGTAATTACAATTCTTTGCAAAATGCTGGAAAACTGAAGAGAATTGTCCTCAGAGAGTATCCAATGGATGAGGATTCAGGGCTGCAGATATCATCCTTTGTTCATCCAGAAAAACCAGCTCTTGGATTGGGCAGGAGGCAGGCAGGGAGAGGAAGGGCCTGTGGAAAGCAGAAGGGCTGCAATATTTTTCTAGATACAGCAATTTAAGGATAATTCTTCAAAGTTCTGATTTCTTTTTTCCTCTCATTATGACTCACCACAGTAAATTACATGGTGAATTCTGCTACTATGCAGTTATGGGACTGTTTAGTGTGTCTGTTTAAAGAAAATAAATCATAAATGTGTTTTGAACCTGGAAAACCCTGTAAGCTATCGAGTTCACAAAGCTACCCCTTTATGGGAGAGGGGTCTGCCCACAACTTGATGCATGTATTGCCAGATTGAAAAGGGAAAAAATCCTTAGTGTGGCAAAAGCTATGAAAGTTCATATGATTTGAATTAAATTCAGATCATAACAATTCTTGGCTCAGTGGTGCTTGGAAGGAAAGCTTGAAATTCTCGTCAGAGAGTTTGAATAAGAGCTATGACTGAGTCCTTTCAGAGGAAGAAAAAGAGTTTAAATCCTTTCCTAAAATCTATTTCCTTTTAAAATGATATTTAGAGATAATAGGAGGGGTGAGAGCCAGCAGGATGTACATCTGCACAGAAATGCTCATCTCTCTGTGTATCACACTCCATAAATGCACACATTATAAATAAAGATCTATTTCTCAGTGTGCCTGTGGACAAGGCACTTCATGTTCACAGAATCACAGAATATTCTGAGCTGGAAGGGGCCCACCAGGATCCTCTCTGGAGTGAATGACCCATAAATTGTCTTATTTTCACAGCCATTTGATGATGCAAGCTCCTGAGCACAGGTAAAGACTCTGTGCTATTGAAATTGGGCATTTGCTCTTGTCCAGGTAACAAACATCTTTAGAAATCCACAGCAAACACTAAAATCTGATGTGAAACAGAATCACTTCTCAGTCAGTTCACGTGAACACATTTCATTGCAGTGGTAGCAACACAAATATTTTTCCACAATTAAGGCCTGGCAGCCAAGAAAAGCACAGTGGGGAGGAAGAGCCAAACCAATGTGATGCTATAAACACACTCCCACCATTCCAGCATAACTGAGAACAGCCCCCAGAAATTGTAATTTATGTTGGCAACGACAACTTCAGTAAGAGCAGAGATCAGAGAGGTGCCAAGAGCTCCATCAGCCTCTCCCTCCACTGATATTCCCTCTTTTCTTCAAGTTCAAAGTTGGTCTATCCAGGGATTTCCAGGTAAGGGAAACCTTCAGCCCTGCTCTTTGACAGCCTCAAAGCTGTTTTGTGGTAGAGGCAAGGAACTGAAATGCACCACTGGCACCAAAGTGCTCTCAGATCACAATGCCCATTGTAGCTACAAAGGGTTTAGTAACAGTGAGGAAAACAAATAACTCACAATGGAGGACATTGTTTGTCCACAATCACATGGTTTTCCTGGTTTACATACATGGAAATGCATAGTTTCCCTTGCTACGCTGCACCAGGCATTGCCAAAAATAATTTACAAGGAAGTAAATGCAAACAAGCCGTGAATAAGAGAATAATTCCTTTCAAAACAAAGGCAATTGTGTTACAATTTATAAAATAGGAGGGGGGGTGGAATATTTCTTATGTCAGTGTTAAACAAACAACTTCCACTGCTGGCATTTCAAATTGCTCAGTTAAAAACACAGAACCACCCCCTCAAATTTGTGCATATTTTCCCTCCTCAAGCCCCAAATGGTGCAGATGTGTTTCAGCAGCTGTCCTTACCTCCTCTGCAGTGCAAGAGTAATGGATGAGGATGTGTGTGAGTGCCCTATCACCAACTCATTAAAGATTGCCTTCCAGGTTACTGAAATGTGCTTAAAAACCCTGTTCTGCCCTGGATTCCTGGGGGCAGCACCACTCAGCAGCGTGCTTCCATTGCAGTGGATGTTTCCTGATGTGCTCCCAAACATTTTGTGACATTACTGATCAGATTACCTGCTAGAGAGAAACCAGTTCCATATTTGCCCTGTCAGGAGGCAGAATCTGTTCTCTTTATCCCATGAGTTTGCTTCCCATATTCTTTCCTAAAATACCATTTCCTTGGTGATCCATCTTGCACTGCTCAGCCAAAGCTTGGGGGGAGGAAAGGAGAAATAAGGGACATGTGCCAATGTGATGGAGGTAATAAGGGACATGTGCAAGCAAAATGTGTTTGGGTGATGCTGAAACCAAACTCAGTGTGGATATGGGGCTAATTCCTCCTCCAGATGCACTCAGGCTTCAGTCAGAATGACCAGAAACCAACACAAGGGAAGTGGCAAACTGATGGTTTCCCAAAATGCCTGAAGGTGCCTGATTTCTCCTAAAAATACAACCTTTGTCCCAGGTGTTAGACATTGGGGTCTGATTCAATCACAAGTTCCTTTTCAAGGCAGACTCTGTGCTTTATCTCTTGCTCTGCAGAGCCTGTGACAAACGTGATGTGTAAGCAGCCCTGCTGCCACTCTGATAAGCTCACTCACACCCCTAATATTGCCTTTTTTATTCTGATTTCCTTCTGACTCCACTTAAAAGCCCTCTTTGTGTAAATAAGCTTATATTTATAAGCCTTATTAGAGCAAGGAGATGAACTTTATTCCCACTAAGGATTAAACATATGTGGAGCTTGACAGGAATAGATTCAAGCACCTGCTGCAGTCTGTTCTGCTGAACTGCAGCTTCCAGAGGCGAGAGGACACGAGGGAGAAAAGGCAATTTTTTTTTTTGCCTCAGTGGTCATTCTTTTGTTATTGTCCAGAAAATGTTTTTCTTAGGAAATATCTCAGACACACATTACCAGACCCTGACTGAGTCTATTCTATTGTTCCAGAAGAACTGAAAACACAATGTATTATAGATGATGGCATTCAAGAGGAAGAGAAGGTACCTTAAGGAGAGCTTTTACAAAAAACTAAACCAAAACCTAAACAAAAACAAGCCAAATATGAAAACAAAAACAACAAAAACAAACTAACAAAATACCAAATTACAAACACTAAAACTAATTTTAAAAAAGAGTAATACACTAGCCTGAAATTTATCCTAATCTTTGATTAAGATTCTACGTTTTCCATCCTCTTTGCTAAGAAAGCTGTGCAAGGTGTCTGGAGTCTGCAGTGAGAAACTCTTACAGTATTTCCAATGGGAAGAAAATTTCTGGTTTTGTAACCCAGGACACCATGACAAGAGATCAGCTCAAGAAAAGACAAAAAGGGGATATAAAGTGTTCATCACAGAATCACAGAATATTCTGAGTTGAAAGATGATGCTTCCAGTCAAAAGAATTTTTCCTGCTTGTATTATCCTACCATGACCCTTGATTCCAACAATAATAGCCATAATTTTGCACTGAAAAGTTAATTTTACAGAGTTAAAATGGCAAATATATCTCCTATTATTATATTCTTTGTGTATTTTTACATTTCCTATGAACAAACAGAACATTTCTCTGTGTATGAAATATATCACAAAGCTGTGTTTAAAGATTTTTCCAACTAGTTGTGGAATTCATCACTTCAAATATTACAATAGGCTGATACTGATAAACATTATTACTTGTTTAGTTTTGTCTCTAGTGAGGATTTGCCATTTTGGAACATCCCATTTCTGGTCAAACTGCTGCTGAAAACTTACATTACTTGTCCAATAAGCTCTTGTTTGTCCAACAAATGTGACTTGTTACAGAGCATTTCTGCACCTTTATATTACAACCTAGGAGTGAAATGACAAAAAAAAAAAAAGAGTTGATTTGGATATCTGAAAAGATATAAAACATACTGAGAAACAGGAAATGTCCTCTATGGTTAGGTTCTCCTCTATCACAACATCTTTCAAGAAAACATTATAAAATTCAATTCAAAATATTTTAATTTATACAAACCCCAATTTACCATTTTGGTAAATGTGTTATTAATAATACAAATTACATCAGAAGAGATGTGGTAGTTATTTCTTATTAAAATGTATTATTTCCTATACAAAATCTGTATGTTTTGCCTGGAATGAGATTTTCTTTTCCCCACTTCCTATTTATAATTACACATTTAGAAGGTTCCCTTGTTTCAATAACAGGAGCAATTTCCAGTATCCTGATGGTGCATATCTGTGCATAATGAGGGGGAAAAGGCAAATTAGGGCAGAGTTTAAAGGTTTGATTGTCTTTGATATGCACATGCTGCTCCTGTTGAGGTGGCTGCCAGGGGGCTTTGCAGGAGTAGCTGCACCAGCACAGACCCTGCAGCTGTGAACCTGCAGATTGGTCTCATTTATCATTCAGAGAAAGGAAAATGAGACCTAATTGAATATCTCATGGCAAAAACACTACTGAAGTTTTACAGTGTATATGTAAGCAATCATTAGCTATTCCCACCTACCACTGCTCTGGCTGAGAACATTTTAATTTCTTCAGGAGCTCTTTCCAGCCCAGGGGTGAGCACTAGAGGATGAGTCTGGTCTGGTTTGGAGAGCAGATCACCAGCATCACCCTGGGGCTCCAAAGACAGAACTCCCTCCTCAAGAGATTGCTGCTGCCCCTGAGCCCCTTTCAGGGAATTTTGGTGACTGCATCTATCACAAACAGAAAAATTACAATCAGTGATTCCCCATGTACAGTAGTTTCACGAATACAAGCCGCACGGATTATAAGCCGCACCCCCGGTGCCTCGACAATGTTGCTGTCTTTGTCAATAGATAAGCCGCACCCCGAATATTAGCCGCACTTTCGTTCGTCGCGAGAATCCGTGCGCAGCTTTCACAAATTGGCCAATTAGTAACAGGATCGCGGCATAGCGGGCTTTACTGGCTCGGGGCGGGGCCAGGCAGGCTCGGTCCGCTCATGGTTGCCGACGGGGCCGGGTGGCCCAGCTCAGCGCCACGGCTCGGCAGGGCTGGCCGGGTGGTGCTGCCGCCGCCGCCGGGCTCGCTGGCCCCCCTCTCCCGTCAGCACCGCCCCGCTGCCGCGTTCGCTCGCCCGGCTGGCAGGGCTGCCGCCGCCAGGCTCGCCGCCCGCCCCGCTGCCGCTTTCACTCGCCCCGCTGCCGCTTTCGCTCGCCCTGCGCCGCGCCTCGCGAGCGCCGCGCCTCACGAGCGCCGCGCCCGCCCCGCCCCGCGGCGCTTTCGCTCGCCAAGCGGCGCTTTCGCGAGCGGCGGCGCTTTCGCGACGAGCGGCGCTTTCGCGAGCGGCGCTTTCGCTCGCCCCGCCGGCAGGGCTGCCGCCGTCGCCGCCAGGCTCGCCGGCCGCCCCCTCCCGTCTGCACCGCCGCCGCGTTTCCTCGCCCTGGCCGGCACTGCAGGCCCTCGCACCGCCGGGCTCCCCCACGCTGCTGGCCCCGATTATGCTGGGCTTCCCCCGCTGCCAGGCAGCCCCACCCGCCGGCCTTCCTGCTTCTGCCATGCTCCCCTGCACTGCTAGCCCCAGTTCTCCCGGGCTCCCCCGCCCTGCTGGCCCGGGCTCTGCCGCCCTCCCTGCCCCGCCCTGCTGGCTCAGGCTCAGCCGCCCGCCCCCCACACTGCTGGCCCCGCCTCTGCCAGGCTTTCCCACCTCTGCCGGGGCCGGCCGGGCTCCAGCTTGGCTTGGGGCTGCCACGGGCTCTCACTTCCGTGTTGGCAGCTTTTAGAATTTTGTTAATAGATTAGCCGCCCCGGAATATTAGCCGCACTTCCGGGTTTCCACCAAAATTTTGGTCAAATTGGTGCGGCTTGTATTCGTGAAATTACTGTAAGTTCAAAAGCAATTCATGGGTTGTTTCTAATCTGAGCCCTGGCTCCTGGTGACACAGAGGGGTGAAGGGCATGGGATGTACCCAGACTGTTATTGTGATGAAGTGCAGCAAATGTTTTCTCTGCTCTCTCTGTCATCTTAATAAAGATGAGATCTTTTAAGAGCTTTAGTGAGGTAGGTACTACCAGCACAGCCTTAGGACATAAAAACAACTTGACTAACTGGAGAAGAAATGTCCTAAATGACTGAGTTGACTGTCCTAAGATGTACTTTAATAAATCAAGCTTTAGAAAGCAAACAGCTCTGGGGTTGCAGAGCTGGGCAGTAGGATGATCCCAAAGCATCTCCAGGTGAGGAATGACCAGCTCACTCAGCAGGACCAGACTCATTTTCTTTTTCACCTCCATCAGATGGATGTGAAGAGGTCAGAGGAAAGCCAGCCCGTGTGTCCCAGCCACACCTTCAATGTCTCAAAGCTGATGTCTGTGTTCCACCAGTGATTCTGTCCCCTGTTTGTTGGCAAAATGGGCAGAGAAGCCTCCAGACAGTGTGAAAACACAGGCTCAGCCTCTAATACAGAATTTTAAGAGTACATTCTTTGCTACAAAAGGATTTGTTTTTTATAAACCTCTCCACCCACACCCAGAGTGAATGCAGAACCTGCATGAGAACCCATATCTTGTGTTTGCAGCCAGACACTTTCCTTCTGCAGAAACAACAAGTGTTAACTGGAGAGCCTTAATGAAGCACAGTTATTTGGTTGAGGGGCAGGGCAGCAGCCCCAGCACAGGTCTAATGGTTCCAGTGCTTGTTTGGGGTTTTTCCACTTGCTTTTATCCTCTTCTCTAGAGTTTCTCCCAGTAGCAAAAAGATGCCATGCTGCCTGCTGGGAGGGTGAGGGTGAGAAATCCCTGCTCTGTGCAGAGTCCTGGTGTCCAGCTCCTCCCCTCTGCACAATTTCTGGTGGAAGCCTCTGCCTGGGGCTTGTGCATGGCTGTAGAATTGGGCAGAGAGAAAACTGCTTTCCTTGACTGTGAGTGGTGGTACCACACTTCAGCCTCTAAATAAAAAATAAATAAAAAAATGAAATTTAAAAAAAGTGCTTTTTGTTGATGTATCTGCTTCAGAACGCCAATCTCATTTTTTTTAAAATATCATTTTTAAGTCACTTAAAAATTGTTTTAAAAGCAGACATAAAAACTTGTTTCAGAATTACAGACTTCATAATACTTTTTTATAAATAAATACATATTTGGAGATGATATAATGAAAATTAAGGAGTAACATTCTTTTTGCAGCACTAAGAATAGGCAGGTTTGGGAAAATTACATTCTGCATTACATTTAACTCTAAATAATGATCAAGGCAGGGTTATGGATATCTGCCTTGTTTTCTCTAACCCAGACATATCTCACTTTAAGCTCAGAAGAATGTTAAAAACACATTAAGTAGAAAATTACTAAAACAGCTAATTAAGTTTTATCAAAGAACACATCTGCAAGTATACATGCACTGGCAGCTCTTCCATCAGGAGTTGCTACAAAAAGTAGAAACCAGTCCTAGTGGGGAAAATCAGGCAGTTACTTCAAGAAGGAAATATTTATACATTATTAAAGGACTGATTTTTCAAGAGCCTGACATTAATTTAATGAAGATGGAAATCATGCCCATATTCACCCATCTGTTTGATGGAGGCTTTGCTGAATATTTCAGGATGGAGAAATTGGCTTCTTTCAACACCATTAGAGAGACTTAGTCAAAAGCAGGTGCTACAGAAAATTATTTTAGTGGATTACTATCCCCCATTTTCCACTTAGATTAAAATAATTTAGCATGAAAGAAATGCATCTTGCAGCTCACCCTGTGAACTGGCTGTGCCACAGAAAGGGTTCATTTGTCCATTGGGCTGGAAGTTGAATTCCAGGTTCCTCTCTTCCCCCTGCAATTCTGGGTGAGCACTGCCAAATCAGCTCTGTCTGTACCAACAAACCCCTGGGGTCAGTGGATCCTGCAGGCAGATTTTGGTCTGGGAAGGGCTGTGTCACAGGGTTAGAAAAGATTAGGAGTTCCTATTCTGATCATTATTATTGCTGTCATTATCATGGGGCTCCATGGGATGGGATCAGCCATGGGATCAGTGCACCCAGTGCTGCTCACTCTGTGTGTCCCCATCACAGGTGTGTTCTCTCCTTCCCTTGGGATCCTCACCCTTCCCACCAGGGTGCAACCTGTGAGCAGCAGCTCGTGTTCTATCCTACATCCCTCCAAACCACCCAGCCAGGATTTGCAAAGCCTCTCAAGGCGTGTTTGAAAGGGGAATTATCTGCATTTAGCTAGCTGGAAAATACCAGGCGCTGGAATGCCTCCAAGAATCCTTTTTTTACGAAGTAAAATATTTGGAAAGTACATTTGCAATCAATTTAAAGGAAAGGCACATTTTATATTAAAACCCTCATACTCTGGTTAAAACACCACTTTGACTATTATTTTCTAAAATGGAGTGTTACAAGATCCAAGCACAATATACTGTGGCTCGCAGAGCAGAGTTAATAAACAGGATAAAGTTTCACCAATGCAAGTTGAGAATCTGCTTTTCTTTGATTATTTCCCTTTTTATCCTGACCCGTGCTGCTATGAAGTAAAAAGGGTATGAATCACAGTAAATTTTAAAGATGAAAGTTGGGGTAATATGAAAAACAATCTGAGATTGGCTTTTCCCAAAGCAGGTTTAGAATCCTAAAGAAAAAGGGAGATGGTTTCCAAAGCTGCTTATCACAATACTGGGGAGCCACTGGGCTTGCAGCCGTTCATAAATTTCTGACATTTTAAGGGGTTAATGCCCATCAAAACTTCACCCATCATTTCTAAAGACTTATCCCATAGGAAAAATACTGGAAAACTCCTCCCCTAAGTCACATAATTACTTTTGAAGTGTGCCACTCTTTAGACTTCTTGGCCTAGATCAATTCAGAGGCAGGTTTCAGTGAACATGCACTGACTAATGGCAATGCCTGACTCATGTATCTCTTACAATGGTGTTTCTTGTGCAGTTTCAAACAAAGCCATAACTTTCCCCTCATGACATAAGGCAGAAACTGTTACTGCTGCAGTTATAAATCCACAAAAGTCTTTAAATATTTTTAAAAGCGAGTAAAATAAATCTGATTGTTTATTTTAACCTTTCTTGTTTTACATGTGCTGCGTTGGTTCTATCAGAAACCTAAGAGAGGAAAATAAACCATGCCCAGCTATGGCTGTGCTAAGCCTGGTGTTTAATGGCTTTCTAAATTAAAGTGTGCTCCATTAAAGGTGCTAAGTGAAGGGAAGATGTAGCATTGTTATTGCAGCAGGCATTCTCATTCTTTGAAATGGCAAAGAGTGGATGAAAAAAATGAGAGCCCCTTAGATTACATCTCCCTGAGATCTTGCACTGCAGAGGATGAGCTCACCCTGCACGGGTACACGTTCATCCCTTGTTAACTGCAGCGCTGTGTTTGCAAAGAGCTGAATAAAAAATCACAGAGCCAGCTCAAAGTGCAGCAGTCATTTAGGCCGAGGCACTTGGGATTCCAAAGAGAACACAGAGGCACAGACACCTAAAGTCTTGCAAAATGTGTCTGTGGGGTCTTTTCATGGCCACAAGCAGTGGATGTGGAGTTTTATCCTTGAGCATGGCCAGCACAGCACCATCCTGGCACTGGTTGAGTCATGACTCAAAAACCTTGCCAGGGTCTGGGTCAGGGCTGAGCTTTCCCTGTGTGTGCTGAGAACATTCCAGCCTGTTTGCTGCCCACACCTCTGCAGCTCCTGAGCTGCTTGTGAGGCTGCCAGCAAGACTCCAGATTAGTTCCACTGTCTGCGGCCACACACCAGACATATTTTACATATCTTGGGCTGAAGCCTCCCAGATTTAGTGGTGCCTGAGGCATGTCCAGGTGAGGAACTTCCTCTCTGGGTTGTTCCAAACCTGTGGCTGAGACAGACACTACCTGTTAGAGCCCAGTATTCCTCAAGACAAGAGAATTTACAAAAAACTCTCTGTTGTTTGCTACCACCTGCTCCAAAGCTTTGCAGTTAGTAATAAAAGGTATGAAAAGCACAATTTGTCTTGGCAGCTCCTGGCACCACCTTGCAGTGCCACAAAGCCTGCAGGGCCCTGTTCCAGCATGTTTGATCCCTGCTTTGGTCTTTTATTGGCTCCACCAGAGCATTCTCACTGAAATCCAGGCAGAGAGGTGACATGTGAGAATAAAGACAAACACTTTGGGTCTGCTTGTTCCTCTCTCAATGCCTCCAATAACTTTCTCCCTTGGAAAGCTGCTCCTGTTCTTGGCAAAGTCAGTGGAGGGTAAGGACAGTCCTTTCCTGAAACAAGTGCAATCATTCTTGGGAAGCCTTAGAAAAAGCAGTAACTACTTGTCCTACCTTTTCCAGTACATCTTGCTCAATTTCTCTGAAAATACCCAGCATGAGTCCTTTTATCAGGAGAATCAGTGCTAAGGGGTGTGGTCCTGTTTAGAGATAAGGAATAGGAGTAACTTGGGTAGAGATGTGGAGGAGAAGTGAGTTTACCTGTCCCATAGAGCTAAAGATTCAAACCTGACCATGGATTTGCTACAGAGGGAAATGGGGATTTGGGGAATAAGAAAGTTTGATAGAAAGACTTCACATGTGGAAGACACACAGAGAGGACAGCAGTGTATTATTTTCAGGAATATGGAGCTGTGAGCATGGGGACATCTCCAAAGAGCAGACTGCATTTTGTCCAGACTCTGAACCTCTTCTTTCCCTGTCACAATTCTCTCTGTCTCTCCCAGCTTTCCTCTGGGAGACTGGGGGGAAGATGAATTCATTTAGCTGCTGGTGGTTTCAGATAGACCACCAGCTTAGATTCCTGCAGTCAAAAGACCCCAAAAGTTTAATTTGTAAAAAGTACATTTTAAATTTTAAAAGTAGGACTGGGAGCTAAATCCACCTGAGGCAAAGACCCAGATGGAAATGCCTCCAGAATTCCCACAGTCACTGCTTCCAGCAGCATCGTGGTGGTGCTGGGCCATGGCTGGGCAACACTTATTCCAACAGGCACTGAAACCCCTCCCTGAGCCCCAAATACCACAGAAACCCCAAATCCCAGCAGTTCACAGCTCCACAAGCCCAGGGTGAGCAGAAGTCAGCCTTTGGTGTGTGCAGTGTGATCCACCTTGTCTAGGACAAAGAACAAGCAGAGGCAGAGCCCCAAAGAACCAAGATAACTTCAAGCCTGGAGAGGTGGAAGTGCCTGCCAGGAACCCAGCAAATCCTGTGCTCCCAAAACATCCACCCTGCTCCCCAGCCTCAGATTCCCATAATGAGAATAAATGCAGCAATGCATATTCAAACAGCCTGCAGATGGGACTGAGATAAAATTTACATGAACTCTGCACCATTGCTGTTACCAGGTAAAGGTTTGAGGAGACATCTGATAAAAGCTGAAGTTGTGGAGAAGTTGGGAGTAAACTCAAATAATTTCAGCACTGGCAGATGCAGTAGATGGTATCAGGAATTTTATAGAAGTATTTAAGATCACCTTGATTATTAAAACCTATGGGGCTTCACTAAGGACCAGCCAAGACAGTTTTGCTGTTAAACCAGCTCTCTTCCAGGCAAGGGGAATTGGAGAAATGAAAATCTGAGCTCATGTGGTCTTAAACACTTTGTCTTTTTTGGCATCTCACTCACCACATTTCTTGCACTTGATGTGAAACTCCAGAAGCCACTGCAGATAGATGAGATGTACAATTGAAAATAGCACATATGCCTACTGGAGGTGTGTGGATATTCCCATGTATCTGCCTCTGGAGCTCTTCATCAATGAGAAAATTGTTAAGGATACCTCCTTTCTCCCAGTCTGGCTTTAACAATGTTTTCCTTGGATAACGTGCAGGAAAGTACATTTTGCCTTGAAAATGGCAAAGCTTCCAACTCTGCAGAATGTTACTGAGCACTGAGGATACAGAGAACTTGTTGGGGATAAAGTCAAGAGCAAAAAGCCACTGCATAAAGCTGGACACAAACCCCAGGCTGTGTGCAGGGGCTCTGCCAGCCCAGGCTGACACTCAGCAGTGAGCTCTGAGCTCCTTCAGGGTTCACTGAAAATGTTTTACACAGCCACACAAACAGCCCAGTGCAGGCAGAGCCGAGGATTCCATTTTAAAAGTCTGCAGATCTCCAAGAAAAGCAATTTTTATCTCTTTGCCAGCTCTATGTCAAAGATGGAGCTAACAATTACCAAGGTTTGAAATCACTGATTTCCCTTAAACATAGAATTAGTGCATAGATGGAGATCCCAACATGCAAACAGCACAGCAGTTAAAAACAACAGCTATGAAACATGGAATTTACATCATCAGCTAATAGTGCCAGGTGTGAAACACCCTGCCTCTATAAAACCAGAACATTCACTTGTGTCTTGAAGTTTTAAGCTTTGGATACATTTCATCTTCCTTTTACAAATGCCCCCAGCGAGCAGAAATGTGTGGCTCTTTACTTTTTAATGGTTTTTTTGGGCTTTTTTTGTTTTTCCCCCAAACTGTCAAAACAATTACCTCATTGGAAGCCACGTCTTGGCATAGAGGCAGTGGAATGAAGAGTGATTCTGTTCTGTGGACAACGTGAGCCGTTCAAGCTGGCTACCCTTGGAGAACAGCTTGCTGCAGGATGATGTGGGAGATAACTGATAGCACTGACTCCTTTTCATGTTACAAAACAGGTCGATGCTTGTGAAGGGATCAACCTGTTATTTGGAATTAGACACAACAGAAGGAAGGCAGCGACTTCTGGGAATAACAGCAAAGCGGGAAAACACATTTCTGCAAGGTTTTGATTTCCTCCCACTGGTGCCCTTGAAATGGAGAAGAGAGAATTATAACACCCATGACAAAACAGATGATTTTATAAGAGGCACGTGTCAGCTTGGAGTGCATGAGTCCCAGCTCATTTCAGTGTGAAAAAGGCAACAGAACTGGTTTGATGAAGTGTCCTTGAGCCTGCTCCCCCCTTTTTATGCCATTTCTGTGGGATATTCTTTCCCCCAAACTTGCAGAAGTGCTGTGAATTACCCCTCTGCTGAATTTCAGATGGTTGCAAGCTTCCTTTTGCTGTCCTCACAGGAGGAAGGGAAGCTTTGCCATAACCTGGCTGCTCCCAAGCCCTCAGGCTGGTGAAATGTCAAGGTTGCTCAAGGACAGCACAGAGGGGCTGGGGCTGTCCCAGCTCCATGCCCAGGGTGTGTGATCCAGGCACGAGCCCTGGCACGAGCCCAGGGCAGCCTCCCAGCTCTCTGCAGCCTTGCCCAAACTAGGATGCAGGCAGATGTGTGGCACAGCTGGGACACAGCAAACACTGCTGCCACAGCTTGGTTTAATTGATCCATCTCTGACAAGCCAGGGCTCTGACAGCTGCTTGAGGCTTCTCCTGAGCTCTGCCCTGCTCTGTGGTGGAGCAGGCAGGTGCAGAGCCACACCCAGGTTAAGTCACAGTAATTTCACGATTATAAGCCACACTGAGTATAAACCGCACTTCTGGGTTTCAGCAACTTTTTGGTTTTTTGTCCATACATAAGCCGCACCTGATTACAAGCCGCATGTTACAATACAGAGTGTGATAAAAGGTATCTGTTCTATCACCATCTGTTGAGGGTGGGGACAATGATCCTTATCTCAATGGCAGATAATCTGCTAATGGGCCATCCATTGAAACCAGGCAGGGCATTGTTCTTTATCTTTTCACAACCCATCCTCCCTCCAGCCAGTCATTTTCTGCTCATGGCCATTGAGTCCCACTGTGGGACTGATAAAATTACTGCATCCCATTGGGAGTTGCTCCCGCCAGGGGGAAGAGCCCAACATTTCTTACCAAGATAAAAACAGAGGTTTTGGGACACTAAAGGAGCCCCTTTCTCCACTGGACTCCAGAGGAAAACCGGATTTCTCCACATCCCCACTGGAGCTCTGGAGGGAAACTGCACCTTGTACAGGAGCACTGCTCCAGCTGAGCCACATCTGTCACTGCAGGAGGATGCAGCCACCATGGGATGGGACTGCTGCCAACACCCTGCCTGACGGGTGTCAGGCTGTACTCTGACTGTGTCAGGGTTTGGGGTTTGTTTCTTTGTAGTGCTGTATTTCTATTTTAATTTCCCTAGTAAAGAACTGTTATTCCTAATTCCCATATCTTTGCCTGAAAGCCCCTTGATTTCAAAATTATAATAATTTGGAGAGAGGGGGTTTACATTCTCCATTTCAAAGAGAAGCTCCTGCCTTTCTCAGCAGACACCTGTCCTCCAAACTAAACCAGCAACTTTTTGTTCTTTGTCCATATATAAGCCACACCTGATTGTAAACCGCACTTTGGGTTCGGACCAAAATTTTAGTCAAAATGGTGCGGCTTATAATAGTGAAATTACTGTAAGCTGTTTCCCACTGGGCTGGGATGGAGAGGAGTCCATAAAACCAGCACTGACCATCTCCAGCAAGCATTTGTCACCCTGCTTTTCCCCTGTCAGGATTGAGCTGCTCCATCTTCCCTCCTGCTGGGGAGGGGGAACAGGAGCAGAGGCAGGTGCTGGTCTCAGCAGCACCTTTGGTCATTAACACACACCAGGACATGAGCTTACAGCACAGGACCCACAGCTCTGCCCAAACACTCTGTCAAAACTTGGGTTACACTTAGCTGTCACTAAATACCTGCTTGGAGCTACATCAAATGGAAAACATCTCTTAAAAGTCTTTTTTTTTTTTAAGAGGGTTTCAGTATCTGGCTTGAGGGAAGTGGCTCTTGAGGGTGTTTACACAAGGGCAGGCCCTGTCACAGAGCCACTCGCCTCTCAGTGCAAAAATTACCAAGGTTATGCCTGAAGGAAGTGCAACAGCAAAGAGGAAAGCTTGAGAACTGTGACTCATCAACATCAAAGTGGCTCTTCAAAGAAGAGCTTGCAGACCATAATTAATGGGCTGGAAATTATTTTGAAACAACACTAGATGAAGCAGAGTGGTTTTAGGTGCATTTTACGTGATGGCATGGTGGGTAACTCGAGTGTGCCCGCAAAGGTCAGCAAAAACATTTCCACTGACCTGCAGAGTCAGATGGCAAAGAGACCAAGGGCCCCAAAGAGCTGCAGAGTGGAAAAAAAGGTCATGAACATGTTTTTTAACTTCCCAGCTCAACAGGGGTGTTTAATCTTTGGAAATGCCAGGCCCTGAGCAGGGGAGCTGAGCCCTCATGGGACCTGCTGGGGGCTCCTGGCACCCTAAATTGAAAATTTTGGTCTGAAATGTTGGTTTAAATACATGCAGAAACAGCCCTCATCACAGTGAATGTCATCTGTACACAGGGGGTTTGGGCAAACTATGGAAAGAGATTATATAACACGAAGGTGAGCTGTTAAATGGCCTCAATTCTGCCCATGGTGTTTTTTTGTATTTGTTTTTTTTTTTAAAGTTTCCAGAAAAGTGACGCTGATTCTTCTGGTTTAATATCTTATTTACAGAACGAAATTTTGTGGATTTTGCCTTAGAAAACTTCACAACTAGCACCATTTACCAATAAACTTTATTATTGAAGCACCTTCAGAAATGAGAAAATGCCAGGTAAGTTTACCCATCACTGCTAAAATTTGTGTTGGATTTCTCATATCCTAAACCCAAGAATTCTGGATGTTGGAGGTTAATACCTACCATAGTGAACACCACCAAAAGCACCTATAAATCAAAGAGTTGAGCTCAGCTCATTGAAAGGTAAATAATTGCTGTACTTTCTGATGTACTCAGAAAAAAATAGAACAGCTTTAGAAGCTGAGTGTGCCCATAAATGCTGCATCCTCCTGTGACCAGGGGCTGATCTGGGAAGGTTTGCAAAGTTCTTTCCAAGTCTGAAAAAGTTGGACAGACTCAGGTTTGAGGCTCCTTATGAATTGTTGTGTCAAGTTTTCCTTCCCACTGTCAGCCCCCAGGATTTTGATCATCTCCTCGTCCACAGGACACAAAAATTCTCAGCACAGGTCACTGAGCTCAGCAACAGGCAGAAAGAGTTTTGCCAACCTTGGCTGAGTTCTAAAATTCTGAGGTTTTTAAAGTCTTGCTGCATTTGGATGTGTGCAGTAACTAGGGAACAAAGACCTGTTCTTATGGTAGATGTTAAGACACTCTTAAAATATAAATACAGACAGAGAAGAGAGACATCTGAATAAGCCTCTTCCAGATATTAAATATTACATTTCTAACTTGTCCTTTCCAAGTCATCCAAAGAGCAACAGTAAAACCATTCAGAATTAGTGAAGATAAAATAGAAAACTTCTCTGCAAGCCAAAAATACTATACATGTATAAAAAATTAACCTTTACCTGAAAAAAAAAAAACCCACTACATTTCTACAGCTCTCACAGTGCTTTCTTCTAGTTCAAATGCAAAGCACGTGTTTGTAAATAGGGTATTTTATATTTCAGTTCTATAAGGTAAATCAGCCTGAAGAGCTGACACTGGAACAGCTGCCAGCCCTGCCAGGAAACCCAGTGACCATAATGTCCTGTGACTGGAACAAATGCAAGACACAATAGATAATTCTTAACCTAAAGTACAGAACTTGTCCAATTAGGAACATCCCTTAAGTCAGGCACTGGCAATTACTCTGAATGCTGCAGTCCCTCTGGCCAGAAATGTAGATACTGTCCTCTAATTGGAAAGAGAAAATAAAATACAGTTGTTAAAGCTCTCTTAATTAACTGCAGCATCTGGCAATGTTATTTACATAGACTGAATTTCACAGCAAAATCTTTCTGTCAATAATTCCTTGTGCCTTCTTCAGCTACAGAACCCTCCCTCCCTATCAGGCCACATATCATCAGTTTACTCCTTCCTGTCTCTGTAAACTGTACACTGGTATCTTTGGCTCTGTAATTAAGGAAATGTATCATCTTGGTTTTATTTTTTTTCCTAATATACAGACACTAATTGCATTCAAAACCCAGCAAAGACCATCAAGAACCCAGAGTAATTTGGATTTAAAAATCCCTCTATAATTTCAATTCCTTCTTATACCTTCTTTCTTATCCAATTTTCCCATATTTTAAATAGCAAATTACTGTAGATTAAGGCAATCGCTGTTTTATACTGAACTTAGCCTTCCAGTGAAGTTAAACCTTCCTAAAAGATTTCCTGAAGATGGGTTAAAGCCCTCTCAATAAAAAGAATCTCCCAGACTCTCAGGCCATTATCTGGTTGGTCAGGAGAGCAGGTCAGTTTTCAAATGGGAAATCATGATGTGAAGGAAATTGGGCTGGTGATTCAGCAGGAGGCACTCTGAAGCAGCACTGATGTGGTGCCCTGGAAATGTATTGCTGTTGGAAAGCCTGACTGCTGGCTGGGATGGAAAACCTCATGACCACTTCTGGTGATTAATGGAAATGGAATGGAAAAATTAAAGATCTTATTCCGCTTTTGACAAGAGCAGGGCTGTTAAGCTGAGTCTTGTGGCCAAATTCCAGGTAGCTGCATTCAGCCTACCTAAATACTCCTAAAAGTTATATTTGAATATACTGTATTATTCTTAACTTCCTACCCTCCTCTGGCATTTCTTCATGCTGCTGAACAACAGCTCCATTGTGGTCCTGAGCAGCACTGTGACTGCATGGGGTGAAGAGTTTTTGGTGTGTTTCAAGTGCTCTGAGATTCTTGAGGGTTCAGGGCTGAATACACACAGGGTATTTTATTCGAAGTTTTAACTGACACAGTGAAGCTTGCCCACACTTAGCTAAAATTAAACACACAGTATTATTTGCACATAGTTTTCTACCCTTTCATGATGTAGCAGGGAAAGAAATATCTTCCAGCTAGCCTACTATTATGAACTTCATCCTTAACTAAAAAATAAGAGGTGTATTTAAAAAAAAAAAAAACCAAAAACAAGTTGTGTGAATTAATCTGTTGAAAATGTAGCAGTAATATCCCACCTAAGAACGTTTTTCTGAACTCTACATATCTGCTTTTACTTTTGATGTCTCTAAGATGAAGAATGGTATTCTTGGCATAAGTTTTCAGTCTCCTATTCACTAAAGGCAGTGCTTCCTTTGTGTAAATTCCACCACACACAAGCAGAGTACCTTGAACCATCACCCCAAGAGATGAGCTGACAGTTAAAGATGCCCAGGAGTCATTAGCAGCTGCAGATCTTTAAATTAAATTTGAGCCAAAGAAATCTGTATTTTGACATTTGAGTTCTAAATTTTGCCATACCTCACCTATTCCATGTTATAATCTGATGTGAGGGAAACATGATGTACACCAAGTTCTGTTCCTCAGGCTGTTTCCAGAGCTCAGAGCAGTCTTGGAACCAACGTTATGTTTCTGAGATAACTTCATTTCAAAACAGGCAGAAACTAAGCAGTGTTTGGGAAGGTTTAAAAATAGGACTAAATGCATTTATTAATAGCTGAGAACTCACAATTGGCTTGTACAGATTTGACCTCTGTGGCCAGTGGTGTCTCTGGAGCCTGAGTTGACACCTGTGCTGTTTTAGAGTCTCTGTGTCCCACTCCGAGCTCCAGAGAATCAGGAGACTCTTCTGTTGTTTCCAGAGGTGTTTATTTTATCTCATTTAAAAGTTCTTTCCCTGCCCAGCCTTAGTCCTTCCAGCAATCAGTCCCAGGAACGCTGCCCCACCCTTGGGGATGGCACTATCTTTTGTACTAAAAACTACATCAACATTATTTACAATTATCTTCCAATACCTATCACTGATATTGTACAGTCTGGTTCTACTCTAAACCAATCTAAAAGTGCCAACATCACCCAAAAGATGGATGCAGGAAGAAGGAGAAAGAAGGACAGAACACGCCCAGATTCCTCCACCTTGACCCCAGACCCTTATTGTAAACAATCTTAAAAACCTACTTTTTCACCTTATAATAATCTAACTCACACTCTACTTATTTTTTGTGACTTGTAATTCTTCATGTAAGGGTGGTAATTTTTTCCAGGGAGAGAAATCAAAGGCACAGGGACTTTGGGCACTTTGCCCAGGCTCCTGAGCTCCCTGCCAGGGTCTGGAACCACCCAGGGAAGCCAGAGGGATGTCCTGGGTTCCCACAACCCTGTTTTTGTCCCACAAATTTTTGTCCTACATCACCTTTTGAGAATCCACCTCTGCCTGCACATCCCACAATTTTGTGTTCTCCACCTCTATCTGAGCTTCCCACCCCTTTGGGTCTCTCACACCCTCTCAGTGCCCATCTCCATCTGCCTCTCCCACACCTTTTTGCCCCCACCCTGTCCCATCCTCCCACACCTCTTGGGCTCTCCACCTCTCCAGGGCTCCCTGCTGATTCCTCTCCTCAGGGACACTGGAATGTCTCTGCAATTCTGCATTTATGGCTCAGATGGTTCCTGTCATCTCCTGAGAGCCTCCTGAAATGTGTAATGACACTGGACTGCAGAAAACCAGCAGGTCTGGCACAAGGCTAGGCCAAGCTAATTCTCCTTTTGTGTTTTTAAAAAACAATGGGATTTTAACACAGCTACTGCCTCTTCTTTTTATTAGCTCTGGCAAAATCTTCTGTGGAACCCGAGTTGTTCCTCCTTTGCAAAGGACCAGACTGGCATTGTGTCTTTGGAGGAGGTGGGGGAGCAAAAGAGAATCAAAGAAGGGTGATTAAAGGATAAAAAAGAATGTTTGGAATGAGCTTGTGAGATGCTTGTCTCTACCTCCTGCTTTGTGAGGTGCAGTTTGTGAAGTCCCTTATCTCTCCCCAGAGCCTTTTGCTGTGTGACATCACAGCCATGGGACCAGGCATCGCTTTCACTGCTCATTCATTTATCCTCAGAGCTGCTGAGAATGCTCCAGCTGCTCCCATCAAGAGCAGGTGAGCCACTATCCAAAAGCCAGGGATGCCAGAACAAGTTTTATCTGACATTTGTCCTCTTTTTGAATGAGCACACACCAACAGAACAGAACAGAGAGATGTAGGCTGTGGGCTAAGGAAAACAATGTCAAACCTCTTGGGATTTTTCCACCAAACACACCACCTTGTTGCTGGCAATAAAGTGGCTTTGTTGTGAAATTTAACTTGTGCTTCACCATTTTGTTAATATTTCATTGCATTTCTAATAGGTGTGTGACACCAAAATTGCATTTATGCTCCTGATCACATCTCATAACTAAAATATTAAGATGTGCCAAGCATTTTAAAATACTCCATTTTAATGGAGCCTAATTGTTTTGGTAAAAACTATTTGTTCATGCCAAGTACTTTACATGTCATAGTAACCAAGTACAATTTAAACAGTGGATGTCCAAACTGCTATTTTCTCTAGTCAAATACTGGATTTTTTTACTTGGATGATGTATTTGATCTCACCAGCTCCTTATGCTAACCTCAGTTTTGCCAATCAAAGCAGCTGTAGGGACAATGAGTGTTTCCTCCAGCTCTCAGTGCAGTGCACAGTACATCAATCGTGGGTTCCAGCTGCACAGAAATGCTTTCATTTGCTTTAATTGTTTCATTGTGTTCACATTTAACATGTATTTTCTTTATTTTTTTATATTTTTTTCACTCCCAGAGCAGCTCACAATCCTTGTTTTTCATGAAATTTTTATCAGCAGCCCTGGAAAATGGAAGGATAAAATCACTCTAAAATTTGGTACTATAATCAATGAATTTTTCTTGTTCTTTCATGCTTTCTGCATCAATGAGGTTTAGAACTGTCCTTAAAAAAATGTAAAACACAAAATCATGCAGGTTCAAAAGGAAGGTAGCCTCAAGATTTCTGTGCTATGACATTTTTAGTCAAATTCTTCACATTTTAATTAAACTCGCTCCATCTGATAGAAAGAAATGAAAAGGGCCCTTTTTGTCACAGGAAATTTTAAAAAGCTAACAAAGGGATTTTCAATGGCAGGCAGCCAGCAAGGAAACCTGATCTCAGCCAGTTTTATTAAAGTAGCTTTACACTTTTGACATTTGCCTTTTCCCAATAAAATTCCTTGAGCACTTGCAAGGATGAGGAAGTCAATATCCACGAGCACAGGGGCAGATGGGCACAAGCCTGGCTCATTATTCAAATATCCACAATTCAAACTAGAGAAAACCTGCGTTAGCTGCACCAGGCAAAATCATAAATTACAGCAGAGTTGAGGTCTCCAGGAAAAGAGTCCAAACTTCTGTGCCACAGCCTGACAAATCAGGGCTCCCTTTACAACACAGAAACCTGACCTGCTCCATAATATTATGATGGCTCTAATGGCCCAGCCTGCTCAGAGATCACCTCCTGGAGCTTTATAAATTATTTAGATGTGCTGGAAGTGCACAAAAAGGGTTCCACAAAAGCTTTTCCCTGCAGCAGGAGCGGGATGCAGAGAGTGCAACCCAAACCTTTTTTTTTTTTTCACACTTGTCCAGCCTTTTCTGGGTTTCCTGGAAATCCCTGTGCGTGCTGCTGCACGCTGGGCTGCTCTGTTCCTGAAAACATGTGTCGTGCAGTGGAACTAATTCTGGAATCCTCTGCAGCTTGTGCCTAATTCTGCCCAGCTTAGCAGCAGAGCACTTTGTTTGCAGCGCAGAAATGAGACAATCCAGGGGACCCAACTCAACAAAGTGTTTCAGGTGCTCAGAATAGGGTCCCACCTAAAAATCTGCACAACTTAACAGGCAATTTAAAAGCCTTAAGCAGCCTTCGATTTAAGGCTGACTCCTGCTGTTTCAGATAGCAAACAAGTGTTCAGATGTAAAATTATGTCACTTACTGTTTGGAACCTTTTAGGAATCTCACTGGCCCCTTTTTTACCTTTGGCCTCTGTGTTGCCCTTCAAAGCAACTGCTGCTTACAGTGTTATTCTTCAATAATAAAAGCTGGGTTTACTCATAAGGTTTTTATAATGAAGGGATTATAACTGAGGCTCTTTGATACTATTACGTATATAATGATTAAACACTGCTATCATAATAAATAAAGTAATAACATTGCCAGTAGCACTTGGGAGCACAGCAGTAAATTCCGTTGTACTTTCTGGAAATGAAATGTGAAGCCATGAAAACAGAGTATAAATAGACTTAATGGAGTTAATTGTTTTCCTTATGAATTTTTCTAATAGTTGCCTAAAGCCCTAACATTACAAGGAAGCTGAGATTGAAAAGATTTTTGTGCCACAGTAAGAAGTAAGAAGGAAATCTAGGTGCAGGGGAGAGAAAGAGCATGTACTGTGCTTTTGCTGTCAATTGAAAAGATAGTTTCTTGAATAAATTATGCCTCTCATTATTTGTGGACGTCCACTGAAATTTTCTGCTTTTACATATGGACCTTCAAACAGCCAAATGCTCTCTTTTTCCAGTTAACTGCAGCCCTGCTTTCCCTCCATCAGTTTCTACTTAACTCTCCCTGTTAGGATCATCATAATTCAAAAAAAGGTCACTCCTGGTAGCCCTCATCCATTTTACATCCAGCCCAAGTTCAAAGTATTTCTCTATCTCCTGTCTAATGGGACTTATCTCACAAAAACTCTGCTTCCCCATCACTGCCCTCCCTCTGAGCAATTCAGTTTATCTGCAAATTGTTACTTCTTGAACCTGGTGATTGGTTCTTTTTCTACCTTTCCAACATTATTTATCCAGCTTCATTCATCCCTTGGCAGCAGGATCCAATCTTCTTTGAAAACTGGGCTGCACAACACATCAATGGGTTTGAAATAACTTCTGTGTTTTGCACCCAAAAGGGAACACACCACTAACAGCTTGCATGAGAAACAGAGGGAGTGGATATTTTAGCTGGCCATTCTGTGAGACTGAAGACCAGTAAAATTTCATCAAAACTTGGAAAAAAACTCATGTTCAGCTATTTGGAAGAGGTTTTCCCTGTTCAGGGGTCTACAAAAATCATCTTGAGGTTGGAGGGCAGAGAAGAAGAAAAAGAGAGAAATAATGTCAATTTATGTAGCATTTTCATAGATTTTTTTCTTTATTTTCCTTTTTCCTCTATATGTAAAGAATTAAAGTCTCACTTTAAGAACAACTAAATATTAATAAATCAGATTAATATCTGATGCACATTTTTGTTTTGGAAAGAAGGCACTTGCCATGACAAGGGATCTTGCTTGCAAATGTTGAGAAAATCTAAAAGTCTATTTTGATATGTTTGTGGGATTAACTGAATGATGCACATGGATTTCTTCCCAGAAATATTAGAATAAAGAATTTCTTTAAAGTTAGAGAGGTGTGAAGCTGAGGGTAATGACAAAATATGATGAATTTGTCCTATATTGGTCTCTCATTGCCACATTGAGAATTGTGGATTTGTAATTGAGGGAGGAATTGAACTTAGTGTTAATAGAATTAATCAAATAATATATCCTTTTATTGGATTTTTAGCATCTATTACTTCTTGTGTGTAGTGTGTGAGTTATGTAATCCCTACTCTAATGAATGTTCAGCCAATAAATGTGTAACATGTTACTCAATACTGCTCCTTTTTTCCATGCCTGAATTTGTAATTTTCCACAATAAGAGTGACAAGCTGAGGCATTTGTATTTACACAAAGCTCAAAAATGCAGAGTTGTGGAAAAAAAAAACCCCATGGTTTGTTCTTTTCTAAATGCTGATAGCTGCACACAGTCAAAAGAAAAAAGAAAAAAAAAAAAAAGAAATAACTTTTGCAGGAGAATGTAGGAGTCAAGAAAGAAATGATGCAAAATTACATCATCACCAATTCCCCTCCAATCCCCAACAACATTCCTAGTTCAGCTTTTCCTGAATGTTGTTAGGTTTATTTGCAGAAATGAGGGTTCAGACACTGCTGGGCTGGCTGGGTTTGAGCAGAGGAGATTTCCTCTCGCTGGAGCTCGTGGGGTGGCTCTTGAATTAAGGCACAGAGTCTGTCACTGTTAAAATTAGAACTCTGACAGCCTCAGAGACAGCCATATATCACCAGGGCAGTGCAGCTCTGCAGCAGACAGCCTTTGAACTCCGAGGGGGAAAAAAAACTACATGGAATGAGAGCAGATGGAAATTTGTCAAAAGCTCATAAATCACCACTCCTAATTTCTAGGCTTTGGTATAGAAGAAACTTATATGAACCCAGATTTGACTCTGTCCCAACTCCAGAATGGATTCCCCTTGCCTCTGCTGTCCCTGCCCATGTGCCAGTGATGGAATTGATCTCACATGGAAAAGTGAGATTTTTCTGCACAGAGATTGGTGCAGGAGAAAATAAAGTGTCCCAGGCACACAACCACCATCTACACCATTAATCAAAGGCATTCAAGTCCTACTTGAGTCATCAGAGAAACCTATTTTTAAAATATATGAAAGCATTCAGCTTGCAGTCTCACAAATATTGAGCAGTGAGAGGCCAGGTCACTGCACAAAGAGCACCAAAAATCTGTGGACAAATGTCCTTGAAACTTCACAGGCAGCCAGAGACACCCCAAATTATCATTTGATACTGCCCTTGCATCCCGTGGCTGCTTCTATAAAATAAAGAATAAATAACTGAGGCTGAAAGCAGAGCATGAATAGCTCTGAATGAACAGCTGTGTAAAGGCAGGAGCTGTGCAGAGCACAGCCTTGGGGTCAGTGCTAGGCACAAGGAACTCCTGCACACTTTGGGGATGTCACCTGCACAGGTTCCTCTTAGTTGGGAAGTAGAGGAATGTGAGCCACTGGATGGACACTCTCAGAGGAATAAATATTCCTGAGCAGCTTTCCCTGGGAAATTCTGAGCTTTCTGAGGCACCAGGGATTTGTAAGGTCTTTCAGTCGGACAGCCAGGAGAACAAGCACAGGGTAAAGTGACTGCCAGCACTCATCTGCATCCCCCTTTCCTTCTGCCTTTTCCTCCTCCTCTCCCTGCTCTCTGCAGGGAGGAAATGTCCTGTGCCCAGTTTGAAACACACTGGGTCACATTTCTGCTATTCTGGGTCACACCAATGCTATTCTGGGTCACACCAGTGCTATTCTGGGTCACACTGGTTCTATTCTGGGTCACACTGGTGCTATTCTGGATCACACTGGTGCTATTCTGGGTCACACTGGTGCTATTCTGGGTCACACTGGTGCTATTCTGGGTCACACCAGTGCTATTCTGCATTTGTAAACCTCCACTTCCATTCCTGCATCCCACCTGTAATTCTTCTCACCTCTCTGCCTTAATATTTCCATTATTCACTGTCATTCTGAGGCACTTGCCGTGTTTCTGCTGCACCAGGTAGGATAACAAGTCCAAGATATGGTTCATTAGCATTGTTAGCAACAAGCGAGCTCTGCAAGTGTTAACTGCTGCCGGCTTCCTCTCCTGATGGTTCGCAGACTAGCAGGTCATTAACTGCTCCAGGTGACCGCATTTTTGGGGATTAGCCCTGAATGTTTGAACTCAGTCCACACAGGACTCATTCTGATGAGCATTTTGCTTTTGTCCCTTGTGTCACTCTTGGGTTTCTATCACAAATCCTATTTTTGTGTGTATCATCATGGGGGCTTTTAATTTTGTTCAGTTTTGGTGAAGACTTCCTTCCTTCCTTCCTTCCTTCCTTCCTTCCTTCCTTCCTTCCTTCCTTCCTTCCTTCCTTCCTTCCTTCCTTCCTTCCTTCCTTCCTTCCTTCCTTCCTTCCTTCCTTCCTTCCTTCCTTCCTTCCTTCCTTCCTTCCTTCCTTCCTTCCTTCCTTCCTTCCTTCCTTCCTTCCTTCCTTCCTTCCTTCCTTCCTTCCTTCCTTCCTTCCTTCCTTCCTTCCTTCCTTCCTTCCTTCCTTCCTTCCTTCCTTCCTTCCTTCCTTCCTTCCTTCCTTCCTTCCTTCCTTCCTTCCTTCCTTCCTTCCTTCCTTCCTTCCTTCCTTCCTTCCTTCCTTCCTTCCTTCCTTCCTTCCTTCCTTCCTTCCTTCCTTCCTTCCTTCCTTCCTTCCTTCCTTCCTTCCTTCCTTCCTTCCTTCCTTCCTTCCTTCCTTCCTTCCTTCCTTCCTTCCTTCCTTCCTTCCTTCCTTCCTTCCTTCCTTCCTTCCTTCCTTCCTTCCTTCCTTCCTTCCTTCCTTCCTTCCTTCCTTCCTTCCTTCCTTCCTTCCTTCCTTCCTTCCTTCCTTCCTTCCTTCCTTCCTTCCTTCCTTCCTTCCTTCCTTCCTTCCTTCCTTCCTTCCTTCCTTCCTTCCTTCCTTCCTTCCTTCCTTCCTTCCTTCCTTCCTTCCTTCCTTCCTTCCTTCCTTCCTTCCTTCCTTCCTTCCTTCCTTCCTTCCTTCCTTCCTTCCTTCCTTCCTTCCTTCCTTCCTTCCTTCCTTCCTTCCTTCCTTCCTTCCTTCCTTCCTTCCTTCCTTCCTTCCTTCCTTCCTTCCTTCCTTCCTTCCTTCCTTCCTTCCTTCCTTCCTTCCTTCCTTCCTTCCTTCCTTCCTTCCTTCCTTCCTTCCTTCCTTCCTTCCTTCCTTCCTTCCTTCCTTCCTTCCTTCCTTCCTTCCTTCCTTCCTTCCTTCCTTCCTTCCTTCCTTCCTTCCTTCCTTCCTTCCTTCCTTCCTTCCTTCCTTCCTTCCTTCCTTCCTTCCTTCCTTCCTTCCTTCCTTCCTTCCTTCCTTCCTTCCTTCCTTCCTTCCTTCCTTCCTTCTGTTACCCTGTGGACATTTCTAAGTTGGATGCCTGAATTCTGGAGATTGATTTGCCCACATCTTTTAGTGGTAATTAATGTGGTGATCCATTATCAGCCCAGCAGCAGCCTTGTGATGCTCCCACCTTTCTGTGATGCAGAGATTGCTTCAAGAATAACTCCAGCATTTTAATTTATAACCTTGATCAAAACAGTAAGCTTTGACACTGGTCACTGGCAGGAAACTCAGCAATGTGAAACACTTGCAATAAGTTTGAAAATGAGGCAGAAAGCCCAACATATTTTAGATTTTTCTATAAACCTCAAAAGTTTTAAATCATATGTGATTTTTTCCCACCTAATTCAAGATTTTTGAATACTCAAGGGTGTCAAGACTGAGGTGTAATTGGGATTTTATGGCACTCCTGGATTGTCACATCATACATAATGTATTATAATTGCATTTGATGACCTTTCCATGAAATTTGCTTTCTGCTTATCACTTACAGCAACAGTGTTCAGTGGCCTGGAACAGAGAGATATCAGTGATACAGTCCCTCAGGGCCACAGGATGTGTTGTGACATTAAGCATTTATTATTAATGAGATAATATAAGCTTAACACATTTACAAAGGTTTTAGTTAAATGTGAGCTAAAATGAGTAACGTTAAGCAGAAAGAAGATTAAATTCTCTAAGAGAAGTTGTGCAGTCTGAACCTTTCAGAACAGCACCAAAAATCTGTGACTGAGTTTTACTTTTCAGCTTCCAATGCACCTATCTGGGAGCACTGGAGAGCTGGGCTTTGGACAACTCCAAAATGGGACTCACAAAATCTAAATTTACACAGAGTCTACACAGAACACAAGCCTTTAAATCCAAATCTATAACTCTGTAATCAATTGGTTTGATGAAAACATGTCCTCCAGAAATTCCCTCCTTTTACAATGCAGCAGGAGGTGTTTCTGGGCAAGTCCTGCACTGTGTTTTGCATTAAATTGAATACAGAAATATTTCTTGGTCTATACAAGCTCAAAACTGGGCACAGTTTCACTTAGAGCTCTAGTGAAATTGAGGAGCTTTCCAATAAATTGGGGATGATATTAATATTCATGAGGCCCCGTGGGACACACATGCCTTTCAGCTCAGTGGCATTTGGGATAACTTGCAGAGTGATCCCAGAGGATGCTCCATAAAACTGGGGCACCAAGAGAGGCACAGAAAACGAGATGGAAATCTCAGTCCAAACAGAGAGCTGCAAACACACATGGCCACAGCAACTTTCCACTAGAGCCAGCTCACTTTGGACAACTTCCACAAGTGTCTGTAAAGTTTGCTGCTCTCCCAGTGTGGCTGGAGTAACCTGCAGCCCAAAATTCTCTCAGGATGGAGCACACTCCTGGCTTACACCCTGCTGCCATCCTTGCAAAGGATCCCTTGCCACAGCACCTGCAGCACAGAAACCCTGCCCAGGCCAGGGGAAAGGCAGTCCCAGGTCATGGAAATTCCCATCCAAGCCTCTCACCTGACCTAAAAGAGCTTTTTAATAAGGGACAGGGGAAAAGGCTTGTGTGGTGTAATTATCCCCATGCAAAAGTAATAACAGAGAGAATAGGGGAGACAGAAAGATATGAGCTGGTTGTCTGTGGCCACACAATAAATCAATAGAAAGTGCTCAACCAGGAATCCAGAGGCTGACTCAATCACTCACTGAGCCACAATTCATTGCTTCAACTACCAGATAGGCTTCCACCCAGAACAGCATTTGTTTGTGTACAATATGCCAAAAATGCATTCTTGATCCATGAGAAAAAAAAAAAAAAAAGGAAAATGATACAAAGCAGGTTGCCTTGTAAAATGAGATTTAACCCAATGCCCTTCATCTGTGCTGTAAGGACTCTCTGGAGAACCACAAATCGGAGCAGTGAGACTTCCTGCAGGAGAACAGCATCACAAGTATAACTGTGATGCGTCATAAAAATAATAGAAAAGCCCCTAGGGACTGAAAACTTCTGCCTGAATCCAATCAAACCCTTTCAAACCAGGAGCTCTTGAAGCTGTGTGGCCAAGCTACTGCACGCTGCCCTGTCAGCATCCTCGAGGGGATTTGAGAGGACAGGAAAACATGCACTTCTCAAATCTTTGAAAGGGGGAGGAAGAAAACTTGAAGGGTAAATTCACATTTATACCCTCTTAGATTCTTTCCTGAAAACTTAGCTCTGCTGGGGTGGTTGTGCACTGCTCCTGTTGAACTCAGATTGGAGAACAGCTGACTCAAGCATCTGATTTTCTGTGTAAATTCTGTGTGTTGCAGCATGAATTCATCTGCCAGCTTTGCCTGCACTATTTGCCTCCTCCATCCACCTGTTTGCCTTTACCTGACACCTCGATTATGAGCTTTCAGAGAACTGCAGAGCATTTCTATTTTAAGCACCTCTACTCCTGCCTTAGGATTTCACTACCATTTCTCAGTGCTTCTGTAAAATTATATTATCATGGCTATCCAGCTCTGTGCTTTCTCAGCCTCTAGCTGCACACACATTCTGACCCCATAGATGTGAAAAGCCCTGTTGGCCAAATTCTGCTTTATTTTATACAACTATATAACACTGAAACATTTAAACTCCACTTTATGTTTTTTTTTTATTTTGTTATGGATGTTCCTGTATAACAAAATAAATAATCACAGTGCTGCCACTCTAATAAAATATCTCTTTTTGAAATGGAAGAAAGACAAGCCAGGATATTCCTGCCTTTAGCTGAATTCAGCAAAAATGTTCTTCTCCATCTAGAGACTTGGATAATAAAATAGGTTATTTATTGGCAGTGGTTGATGTGTGGATGATTACAGTCTGGTAGGTATTTAGGGGTAAAGTCCAAAATTGCAGAACAAAAGCTGTTTTCTATTCACATTTGGCTCAAAATGCCTTAGATGAAATGGACCACCCACAATCTGACACTTCAGGCTGCAGAGCACTGAATCTGCTGAGAGCCAGGAATGAAAAGTGATACAGTAAGATCATGCTAAACACAAAAGGAAAAAATGACCCAAGGAGTCTATTAAAAGAATAAGTGCATTGAACTAACAAGCATGTGTGCACATTAGAACTGGACCTTTTGGCCGACCTGATCCATGATGAAAGGACAGAAAAAAAGGCTTTTGCCATTTCAGGGATAAAATCTACTCCAGGCAGGAGGAGCACCATGAAGAAGCTTGTTTCAGGGGAGATCAAGGCTGGTGATAAAGCAAACACCCCTCCCCCTGCCTTAATTATTAACCTAAGTGTTAAATTTGGATTCTACTGTACTGCACTTACAGCAGAATTGCAATTCCAGATCACTATTGAGCATGCATTGCTCTTTCCCTTCTCCAACAGAAGACTGCTAAACAAAAACTAATTTACCTGATTTACCTTTCAATTTACCTTTCATCATAACACAAAATTTGTGTTTTGGGAGATTATTAATGCAGTTTGGGTTAAAAAAACCCCAACAAACTAACAAGCAACACAGTCAAAATTCATCATTTATAACCAGCCCCCCAAAAGCTGGAGTGTATTTCTCAGGGAGCAATTAATGGCATATCTTCTGCTCCCAAATTTTTAATTTTTCCACGTTGCTGTTTGTGCAGATGTGATTAGTCTTATTAGCTTGATCCTGCCTGCTGCTGAATGCCCTGATGAGTGTTTACTCTCAGCATAAAAACCACAAGTGAGCCTGAAGCTGAGCCTGTTGTACCATTAAATCAGGACTCACAGTCAGAATTTCTACACACACAGCTCCAGTTTGCCTTTCCAACCTCTTCCAACTGTAATTGCCCAGATATAGAAATATTCTGATTAAATAACTCTGCAAATTGCACTTGTTTTACCACAAGCAAAATGAGTTTCTTGCACCCCAGCAGCAGTGAAATAGCTGCAGTTTTCTCCTGGTTCTCCAAAAGATTTCCAGGAAGTTTCTAGGAAGGCACTGATGTGGAAACAGCTGCTGGGCACAGCTCAGCACGTGGGACCTGAGGACAATCTTCCTGGAAGTTCCAGATTTACTGTGCATGAGCCACAGAACACAGAGATGCTGCAGAACTTGGCACACACAGATTTCCAGATGTGCAGCAGCCCAGTCAGAGCAGTAGGGCTTCTAGATGGCTGAGTGTTCCTGACGGATGCACAAAACCCACACTGAAAGAAAAGTCTGAGCAAAAAGGGGGACTTGCTTAGGTAATTGTGGAGCTGGGGTTGCTCTGTCTATTTAACATACAAATCCTCTGTAGTATAGATAATATTTACCATACTAGAGTGGAGTCACTAATTGGCTTTCCAAAGCCATTGGAATCATTCATTCATCTTAACAAGGTTACCAAAAAGAAAAAAAAAAAGCATGTATTGGAACCTCCTTGGCTGGATATACCAAAATCATTCACTATTTACTCTCTGTAGATGTGTTCACATTTGCCTGTTTTCCTGCTATTCCAGTACTTTCACTTTTGTTGTTCCTTATCAAAAGTATTGCTTCACTAGGTCATATCTGAATTTTCTCCTAATATTCACCTTTGCAAACAGAAATACAGAATGAAAACATCAGTTGCAAGCAGCCATCACCTTCAGTCTCATGAAACCTGTCCTAAAATTTAGCAGTCTAGACAATTCCCATCAACTCTTGGTTTTTTTCATTTTGAAACAGTTGGATTTCTCTAAAGGACATATCCAGGCTTTGTTCTTGCTGCTCCCCAGAGCTAAGGGTTGTTCGGTGTCCCTGCTCTGCTGGACACCCCACAACCCTTGGTAGCAGCTGAAGTATCCCACAGACCTTCAATCGCACCATTTTGACTAAAATTTTGGTCCCAACCCAAAGTGCGGCTTGTAATCAGGTGCGGTTTATATACGGACAAAGAACTAAAAGTTGCTGTTTTAGTTTGGAGGACAGGTGTCTGCTGAGAAAGGAAGGAGTTTCTCTTTGAAATGGAGAATGCAAACCCCCTCCCTCCAAATTATTATAATTTTGAAATCAAGCGGCTCTCAGGCAAAGATATGGGAATTAGGAATAACAGTTCTTTTCTAGGGAAATTAAAATAGAAATACAGCACTACAAAGAAACAAACCCCAAACCCTGACACAGTCAGAGTACAACCTGACACCCGTCAGGCAGGGTGTTGGCAGCAGTCCCATTCCATGGTGGCTGCATCCTCCTGCAGTGACAGATGTGGCTCAGTTGGAGCAGTGCTCCTGTACAAGGTGCAGTTTCCCTCCGGAGCTCCAGTGGGGATGTGGAGAAATCCGGTTTTCCTCTGGAGTCCAGTGGAGAAAGGGGCTCCCTTAGTGTCCCAAAACCTCTGTTTTATCTTGGTAAGAAATGTTGGGCTCTTCCCCCTGGCTGGAGCAACTCCCAATGAGATGCAGTAATTTTATCAGTCCCACAGTGGGACTCAATGGCCATGAGCAGAAAATGACTGGCTGGAGGAAGGATGGGTTGTGAAAAGATAAAGAACAATGCCCTACCTGGTTTCAATGGATGACCCATTGGCAGAATATCTCCCATGGAGATCAGGATCACTGCCCCCACCCTCAACAGATGGTGATAGAATAGATACCTTTTATCACACTCTGTATTGTAACCTGCAGCTTATAATCAGGTGTGGTTTATGTATGGACAAAGAATGAAAAGTTGCCGACACCCAGAGATGTGGCTTATACTCAGTGCGACTTATAATCGTATAATTACTGTACTTCCAGATATGCAGCAGAAGGAATAAATTACAACAGACAGCTCCCCTAAACAGCAGCCCCTGCATTATTCTTCTCTGTCAGGAGCTTAAGACACTCCCTTGCTCTCACACTGCTGATGGGCAGAGAAAACCTGCTGAATTCCGAATGGATGTGAAAACCATTTCCTCAGGCAAGTGATTACAGTCTCTGTTGCTCCTCTTGAGTGGTAATGGAGTCCCTAATTGCTCTCCTGACTGATTATGCTGTTCCTGGTGTTTCATTTTCAAAGTACTTAAAGTTCAGGTAAATCACACTTGCCACATGACCTCTCCTATTTTATGGCTCTCTTTGCCACGGAAAGGCAAAGTCATATATGTTTCCTTTGTGTTATTTATTTTAACATTAGCTATTAGCAGATTTCCAGAAATTGCTGTTGTGAAGCCATTACATTATTGTGAAGTTAATCTTTTGTGCAAGGGCTTTGCTGGTCAGTGACATTCATAAGCATGTGTTTATAATTAAGCCCTGTGCTTAAAAGCCTTGTGAAAATGAAGCCCTAATGCTTGTCAGGCTTCAACTTGTTAAAATTACAGTATTCTGGTGAAATCTTGCTTTCCATCAGGGAAAATCTATATCTGCTTACAGCAGCTGTTATCTGCACAGATCTGAGCCATAATCTGGTAAACAACCTGGCAGAGGACTCACACACAGAGCCCTGGTGCTCTCTCAGAAGTGTAGCTGTGCTTTCTCAGACAGCAGATACAAACCCTAGCAAGTGTTAGTTCTTTCAAAAAAGATTTTTACAGATGTATGGAAAGGCACCTGTTCTTCCTGCCCCGAAGAATTTGCAGGTATTTCATAATAAATACCAAGATTTGAATCATTTTGCGCAGCTCTGCAAAAGGAAAGTTTATTCTAGTGTGGGAAAACTCTTACAAGACCATCAGTGATCATCCAGTTCCAGATCCCTGCCACGATCAGGGACAATTTGCACCATCCCAGCTTTCTCCAAGCCTCATCCAACCCAAATTTGGACACTTCCAGGGAAGCAGGGTGATGCATCATGAGCCCATTTTACACCTGGGAACCCTGAGAATGTGATTTTCAAACAAGGGAAGATAATTTTCCTGTTCAGTCTTTACAATTGGTCTTAAAATTTCTTTTATATATATTCATTTTTTGAAAAATACAATTTTTTTGAGTCTGAGGACCACCTGAAGTCTCGTTTGTCCTTATCTGAAGCAATGAGCAATGACATCCATGTTGCAATGTTTAATTAAACCTGCTCATCTAATCTTTTTTGGAGTCCCCAGCTGGAAACAGTAAAGTGGCGACAATACACATTTTAAATAACATAGTACTCAAAATTTAAAATTTGCATTAAAAATTTAGTTCATTTTATTAGCTGTAGTTGATTATATTCATCTGTGCTGGCAACATTTGAAAAAATAGAACTGTATCTTAGATTCTAATGTAAACTAAAAAAATCCTCTGTGTCACATCAACATGGAATTATGAGGAAATAAAGGGTTTGCTTCAGAATTATTGTGATTTCTTACAGAAATTTGATGTTACTGAGGAAAAAAATTCCCCTGAATAATGTACAGGAAATGGATAATACTCTGTTATATTATTTAAAGCACCTCCAAGCTGTGACAGGCCAAACAGAGATATCACACCTTGGAATCTGATTCATCCCTTTGTTGTTATCTAAGAAAATCAGATCAGTGCACAGCCAGTGTAGGTTCTGTCACTGAAACATCAGCAAGTCTTGATTCACCAGAAGAGATTTTACTGTGTACACAGAAAACAGGGATCAGCTACTGGCTAACATGAAGGAATATGGAGAAATTATCTGAATTTTTTTAAATGGGTCTGTAGTGTGGTTGCATTGATGCACAACACAATAATTGACATTTTCACATACATTTGGTACACATGGCATTCATTTATTTGGAGACAATCCATTTCCTTATCATTACAACAAACAATAAAAAAAGCAGCCAAAGATAAAATGCCAGAGAACTTGGTGCTCTGAAATGAGCAGACACCACCTGTGAATCATACACACCAAACCAAACTTGGGTATGAAACACAACTCCTTTTATTTTCTTTTTTTTTTCCCATAAACCCTCATTCCAGCCATATTTACATTTTTGCTGCTACACAATATTTCTATTTTTGACTACCTGGCACTGCTGAAATGGAAGGGTGATGCCAGCACAGCAGGAGCCTGTATTCCAGTGGGGTTATCACATTTCCCCACTATCCCATCTATTCTGGCACTGACACTGCTCCTGTACAGGACCAAAGGTCTGACCCTGTTCTCTCCATTCATGTGCAGCTCTGCAGCTTCCCAGGCTCTGCAATAAGAAGTTAACTCTGCACCAACATGCTATCTAACAAGCCCAATGTTTTTAAAAGAACAGGTTCTGATACACAGGCAGTCTGCAGATTGAGGCACCAAGGCTTTGCTTGGACCAGCTCCAAAAGTGAACTTCAGCCCAGAAGGGCTCAAACCCAGCATGGGACATTTCTTAACTGGTGCTGTTGTGAATATGTTACAGGAGAAAACACTTTCAGGAAAAAGGAGAATTTCCAGCACAGAATGGCACTGCCAACATGTTATGTCACGTTAGCTACAGCACAAATACCTCTTGGGACAGGCAGCAGCCAGGTTTGTTTTTCCTCTGGCTCCAGTCTGATGACACTCTCTGTAACCTGTGCATATCACCCCATCTCTCCTGTTTTAACCTGACTACAATCTTCCTCTGTCTACCTCTTAGTCAGAATAAAAGGTAAACAAGCAAATGTTTCCTGCTTATTATTTGGAAAGAAAGGAAAAAATATTTCTGCACAGAGCAATAAAAACATCAATAAAAGCCAGGGTGGTGCTTCTGCAGCAATATTTTTTCCATCCTGGTGAGCAGTCACACACTTGCACTTCTCTAAATGTAAAGATGCCTTACTTTCAGCAGCTCAATTTGTAAATATTTCCCCAGCCAGTGGGCAGCACCTTCACAGAGCAATGCTTTCCTTGCCAGAACGACAAAGCTGAACAAAAGTAGGGATCAGAGGACATGAAAAGCTGGGAATTAAAAAGCCTGGGGTGTCCAGGGGTAAACCACAGCACGGTTTAACAGCATACAATGTGTCTGGAAATCACCACATGTGTCCAAGCACCTCTTCCTCCCCCAGTGATCCTCCTCTAAGCTGCTTACTTAATCCTGATATTTTCCATCCAAAGGACTGTGACAGTTCATCACCAACTGAAATTAATTAAGCTGAAATGACAGTATGGGTTACCTGGGCAAATAAGTCTTATTACTGTGGTTTGGGGTTTTTTAGGACAATCTGCAAGATTTCTGAATTGACAGCATAGTATGACCAGGCCAAAAAAAACTGAAGAGAAAGAAGTTTCAATCAAATAATTTTTAATGAGGTGCTGTGGTGGTTCAGCTGTATGGAAAGACCACACAGTTTAGCAAGGACCTATGGCACAGCTGGATAGCAAAGTCACAGGGAAATGCAGGGGCTCAATTATAAAACCCAGCAGACCCTCATTGTCCAGAGATACTATTTGGATCACAAAACTATGCTTTTACATACATATTTATGTATATATATTATATATATGATGTAAGATCTTTGTTTTCATAATAAAGCATCATTTTCATTTGAGGATATTTTCTGCCAAAATTAAAATAAAAAAGTTGAAATATGAAAATGTAAATGTTCTATGTCATCTCAAAGAGTGCTCAGTACTGTTGAAAATCTTTCCACTTCCTTAAGTGTTGGTCTAACACCTAGTATCAGATCATCATTAAGAAATAACAATAATACAGACCTAGCTCCAACTAAGGTAAACCCAGACTTTAATTACCAATTAACTGCTTGCTGAATTATATCACAATCAGAGTCATGGTTTTCCCCTTTAATTTCTGCCTTATTTAATGGCCTCTTTTTAGGAGGCAAGAAACAAAAGTGTCACGCAGACAAAGGCAGAACTTCTATTTCAATGTTGATACAAACCTTGCACACTCAAACAAACGTGTAGCACATCTATAATATGCCCATTGTTCCTAAACACAGGATTTTCCATTGCACTTTGACAGATCAGATTGTTCTCTTTTTTAATGCTCCACTTCATCTGTTCACACTTCCCATCCCCAAATAATTCCAGTGTCAGGTTTGGTGATGCTGTAATTTACAGGCTGTGCTGTAATTGTTCCAATGAGGGCACTCTGAAAAGAGAAAGAAGTGGATGTAAGGAAATCCCTGCCTGCTGCCAGGGACAGGCAGCCAGGAAATGACAGTCCCATCCCTCAGAGCTTGGGGACAGCATCCAGAGCTGCTGGGGCTGAGCTCCTGGGGGTTCCTGCTGACAGGAATGGGATTCTGGCCAAGCCAGCCTTTGCCATCCAACAGAGCTTGCTCCCATCTGAAGGGATTTTCTGTTCTAGTCACTCCCTCAACTCTGATTTGCTCTTCTATTCCAATAAGGGACCTATGAGTAGAGCATCTGCAAATAGATTGATTGGCAAGATTTTAATGAACTCTGCTTGCTTTTCTCACATTTTCCTGATTTCTGGTTGGCAGGTTCCATTGTGAATTAAGCACATTTGTAGGCTTTGCTTGTTTGCTTTTTTAGCTTGCATCTCAACTTAAAGCCAAACAGCTTTTTTTGCTTTTTTCCCCCCACAAATTGCATTATTTCACTGAAGTTTTGATTAATTATTGTTTCTCTTTTGTCCACATTTCTTTCAGGGGTAGAGAAAACACTTTTTTTCTCACTGTCTTTGAAACTTTTAAATGCAAACACGAGAAATCCAATGTGACAACAGGACCACTGCAACCTAACTATGGTAGCCAAAAAAATTCTGGAGGACAGTTCCCATTATTCCCACCCATTCATTTGGTGTTTATTTTCTGTAACAACAAATGTTTAAACTAGATTGGAGGGGGGAAAAAGAAAAGAAATATAACTTATATTCAAAAATTCAATGTAGATAACAGCTAAAGCAGCACTGAGAATCTCTGTAAGCCACATTTGCTCATGTTTAGAGGGGCAGGACAAGAAGAGCTCCAACACCAGCAGTTTCTCAGGTGTTCTGGCTCTTTCTGTGCAGACCAAGTAGCCCTGCAAGGATTTCCTGCAGGGCTGTAAAACCACTTTCCTGCAGCCACATTTGTCCTTTTGTTCCAGGGACTGTCTTGGCACCAGGCTCTGGTTCCTCTGCCCATCTGATTAGATCGAATTACATGCTTTTACTACTCCTACAAGCTAAAGCAGCAGACCTACAATTAAGCGTGGGATGGTGTAGGGTCTAAATGGAACTCACGTCTGGCCCTAGAAAATGCTCCAGGTTCTGGGTTTGGTGGGGATTTTTTCCTTAAATTGATATTTTTTTAGGCTGTTTTCCAAAGTGTAAGCCCCTGAAATGAGTCAGAACAGTGAACCCACTCACCCTGTTCACTCACAATTATTGCTGCTCCCGAGCAGTTTTCAGTATCTCTGAGCAATTCCTGGCCCTTGTAAGGGAGGAATGAACTGGAAGCAGTAACGTGATGTCAATCAAAATTGTATAATATCAGCATTTTGGGGAAATACATTTGTCAGCATGGCCATGGGTATGGGCAAAACACTGCAGCTGCATGTTTCTCCACCTTGAGAATGGAACAAAGAAAATATTACATAGGATGAAAACAAAATTATAATAAAAAAAAAGTAAAGAACCAAGCAATCCTGGAAGCCCCTCCTTCCCTGGCAGGAAAGTGAGAAATACCAGAGGTGTTAGAAACCCTCTGGCAATGCAATTCCTGAAATTATGACAGAGCCTTCGAATTTGTTCTGGCTAGTTAGTCTGAAAACTTCCTAGAGGGAAACAGATAACTGGATAACAAGATGATTATTGCCCCACAGGCCCTGCATGGAAAAGGAGTGTAATTTCAGTGCAGTGATATGATTACATTTAATTTGCTTGCTATAGGCTGCAGCACGCCGTGTGCTGAGCAGGACAATCAGATAACCCTGGAACGGTGCTCATGGAATTCAGAGCTCCTGGCACCAGCCCTGGAACAAGATTCATGGCAACGTGCTTCACTCTGCCCTGAAGTAGGTTTGCATCTAGTTTCACTAAATATTGCTGTTCCCAGCATCATTATTAAAAAAAAAAAAAAAATTAATTTAAGATCCAGAAACCTGGCACTGTGAGGGGCTGGGGTCTCACTTCAGTGCATCTTCCTCACTGATACAGGGATTTTATCAGCTGAGCACTCTGTGTGTTGTCTTCAGTTTTGCTTCTATAACCTGCACTGGTACTCTCAAATTTAACAATAATTCAGCCCATAGGAAACAAACAGCTGAATTTTCTCATTTGGAGTAAGTTCAACCTGATTCACACCGTGCTCACTTTAGTTTTCCTTGTTCCCTCTGCTCAAATTTGTATACACCACACTTGATAACTAGCTTTAAAGATCTACCCAAATCCAGGTAGCTTTTAAAATGTGTAGCATTGTGAGAATGGCATTTTTTTCCCAAAACATCATGTTTTATTTCCTTATGTTATCCATTGAACACCTCTGTCTCCTGTATAACAGTGAATTAAATAGGATCAGAGTGGTGTGGGTTGGAAGGCACCTTCAGGATCATCTTGCTCTGCTCCTTTCACTATCCCAGGTTGCTCCAAACCCCATCAGTCTGACCTTGAACAATTCCAGGAATGGGGAATCTGAAATTTCTCTGTGCCAGGGCCTCACCACCCTCACAGGGAAGAATTTTTCCCTAATATCTAATCTAAACCTGCCCAGTCTGAAGCCATCCCACAGGAAAATATTATGGTTTGGTATCACAGAATGACAGAACATGCTGAGTTGGACAGGACCCACAGGGATCCTCAAATCCAGCTCCTGTCCCTGTGCAGGACACCCCAAAAATCTCACCCTGTGCCTGAGAGTGCTGTCCACATGCAGGAAAAAGTGTCATTCTTGTACAGAGTGTGCTGTTCAATTAAATAACAGCTGATTGATTATTGAAACCATGAAGAGTTAATAAAGGTCTTGTTTCCCTCTCTCTCTCTCTTTCTTTGCCCTGGAGACCTGTCAGTGTGTAATTATTTTCCACACTGATGAGTTTAGGCTGTTGGATCTTTTCCAGCTATGTTCAACCTTCAGATTGCATTCTGCTGCTCACTCCTTTGTGACAGAGAGCCCCCTGGGGAGCCAGCCCCAGTCTTGATTTTTGGGAACCCCACCCTGGGTCACATCTGTACCCCTGAGCCATTCCACTCAGCAGGAAAACATTTTTTGTTGTGTAATGCACCTCTGTGCATGTTGCAAAGGGCTTGGAGCTTTCTTAAGGTGTGATCTTGCCCCACATTTCTGAGACACAGCACACACAAACCATCCTCAACTTCCATTGCATAATGCTGAAATGTGAGGGCCTGGGTTGTCTGGGTTTTTTTCTTTATTTTTGCCTTTCCTTGTAAACTTCTATTGTGAAATAAACTCAAGTACTCTCAAGGAATTAAGGTTATTTTTATTAAATGTGTAATTTCTCTGGTCATGCAGGATACTCCTAGAGTGAGGGAAAGCAAATGCAGTCTGGCATAAACTTTTTTTTGAGCTAAAATGGGATGCTAGTCTTTACTTTTCTTTCATTCACTCACTCATTCATTCATGGAATGTATGATGTCTCATTTCCATTTCCAGACCATACAGAGAATCAGAGAATCACAGAATCAAGTAGGTTGGAAAATATCTCTGAGATCATCGAGTCCAACAACAACTTTGGGTACAATATTGTGATGATCTGATGGATGACATTGGGAATGGAATGTGGTTGGATTTTTCAGAAAAAAAAGAATTCCCATGTCATTGCCCACTATTTGTGGTTGTGTGCAAGGCAGACTGGGATCTCTGAGATGCTTTCACTACATGAGTTAGAATTGTTTTTTTCTCTTTTCTTTGAGGTATTATTATGTATTATTATTATTATTATTATTTAACCATGTGCTACTGAAGACATGCAAGACATAAATCACTCAGCATCAGTTCAGCTACTGTCCTTTGGTATTGGCTCTTACAATAAAAAATAATAAAATTTGGATGCCTACAACTTTAGTCCTGTGCATTTCTTGTAGTCTTAAACTCTTTAGGCCACTCCTACAAGCCACTGTCAGCAAGGGAGAAATGAAAAGGGAAAAAACCTCTGGTCTGGCTCTATCTGACCATTTTGATGGTTTTGTAGAGATTTTCTGAATCATCTTCTCATGGAATACATTGTGGAGAACAAGTTCACCTTTACATCTTCTACAAACTCTCTACAGCTTTTCACAAAATTCAGAGAATGTGCAGTTCTGTGCACGTCAAAATTAACATTATATGCCCAAAATTACTCAGTTTTCTCCTTCACCCCCCAGAGCACATCACTCATTCTTTGGGGAAGCAATGCTGTTATCCCTGTCCAAATAAATGATCACTAGGAAAATAAACCTGAACTGTAAACAGATTGTTGGACAGAGGTGCACATGTGGGACCCAAAAGCCATCTGTCCAAGTCTGGTTTTCTTTCATTGCAATACCTGAATAATCCAAAAATCTTAAAGATTGGTTCTTTATCTAAAGAAATCATCTTGCCAAGAGGCTACTGAAGCAGATAATTTGAGATCTTTTAATTTTTTTTTCTTTTAACACAATAATTATGATGTATGGATCTTTTAATATATTTTTTATATATTGCTAGGTCACCATGTAATAGACTGTTAGTTCACCATCAAAATAACAGACTGTAAAGCACAAATTGGAAAAAACAATAGAGAAAACAATAATTAGGTAAATATTGAGGTTTGCAGAAAACAAACCAGGAGGAATAAGAACAATATCATCCATATTTCCTCCTAAAGTAACAATTCAAGTTCCACCATTTATCTGATCTGCAGTATTCTGGCTGGTGAGACATTTCCTGGGAAATGTGTGTGTATATATGGGGTTTTTTGTCAAACCAACATTGCATCTCTTGAAATGCAGATTATTTCAAAACTTTTTTTTTTCTGCTTTCTTAATCACAAAGCCAGATTTTTTTCTTTCTCAGTAAATTCAACCAAATTCAAACATTTCCCTCTGTGAACTGCATGATGATTTTATTTTTTTTTTCCAAGCCAGTCTTTAGCAAACTGCATCTGCCAAGCTGCTTACTGGGACGAGCAGTTCAGGTGATTTATGGCCTCTCTGTGTGAGATCCTGTCTGGGATAGACTGTGACACTGCTGGAGTCATTTGATGGAGTAGATGACTCATGTTATTACCTCACTGAAGGCATGGTCCATCTCTCAGGGACTTCTTGCACGTGGTGCTCACATCCCCATCTGGGGCTGCTGATTCCTTGTGGGCAGTCACAGGAGAGCATTGGGGGCTGGAGAGAATCTATTCCCATATTCCCTGCCAATGGACTTTGCTGTTTCCCAGGTCTCTTCCCTCCTTGCCAGTTCTACCCAGCAGAGTTTCACTAAACCCTAAATTAAAGGGAAATCTGGTAGCCCAGACAATCCTATGCAGCAGCTGCAGCAGCATTCCTCGAAAGGTTTGTGATCCATTGTCCAAAATTAACACCAAAATTAATAAATCAATGCATATCTCTGAGCAGGGAAAAGTGATTTAAAACCCCTTGAATTCTGGAGAGGTAATTGTCATAGTTAAAGGTGTCATGAGGTAAAGAGTGCAGATGGGACATTCACAAATATGGGAAATAACACAAAAAATCCAGATTCACCTTATGTGAGGCTGGCTTCCTCAGACAGCACCTTTGGGGTTTTCCTTTCTGCTTTGCTCTTTCCCTGACTGCCATGTGGGGATCCTCAGCAGCACTGTGCCCTGAAGGAGATAATGCCTCCACCCCTGAAACACTTTAGCACCAATATCTTTGTGTAGAATTCTGCATAACGCAGACCCCACATTTCATTATCCATGACGTCTGGGGTGTGTTGGGAAGGGATTGCTGATGGTTTTCAGTCTGAATGAAGCAGAGCTGTCCCCAGCACTAGCTCAGGCTGTAGCTGCTGACCCTGGGGGTCTCCAGGAATAACCAGGGCCAGAGCTGAGCTGTACTCACACACTCACACACGACCTGCCTGCTCACTTTCCCTCTCCTTTTAAACAGCTTTCCTCCTTTAAAAGCAATTGAGTGCCAAATATCAGTGAAAAGATGCTGGCAGCACCTTTTAATAAAAGGCAAATCCCACTTAGCACTTTTGATTTCGTTTTAGTAACATTAATCACGATGAATTCATTCAGCATGCTGCATGGCTGCTGTGTGTCATTTCTTAGGAATTCCATTTTCATTTAGCATTAATTAAAGAACACTTATTACAGTGTTACCAAAATTAATTCCTGGTCTGAGGCCCTGTCTGCCAAGTTTCAACCTTCAGCAAATTATTATGGGTGAGTTATAGACCCTGGGAAAACGAAGTCTATGATGGAATATTAACCATGGTGATGCATTCCTCAGCACAGGGCAATGCTCAGGGATCCCCAAAATAATGCACTCCATGATCCTGCTCCTGCCTGGCCCTTTAAGAGAATTATTGGAGCCCACAGAAATTACAGATACTTACCAAGTGTGTTTAATCCAATATGGTTTGTGAGACACTCCATCCTTCTTGCTTAGAGTCTGTTTGATTATGATACACTGATCAGGCTCAGGATATTACCTCCTTGGCAATTCAGCTTCCTGCTGCTGAAGCTGCACAGACACCGTGGCAATATTTTTGATACAGCCCAGCAGAGCTAAGTGTCGTTCATTAAAAGAAGATTTATCCACATGCATCTGTCTTGAGTCTGTCATATTCTCCCTAAAGAGGCTCAGGCATTTAATACATCTCTTTTTTTTCCCTGTCTATGACATTCACCATGGAATACATAATCTTAGTTTTCCCATATTTTCAGCACCAAAATAGCAGTTTTGTATATCTTAAAGGATTTTGCTGTATCCTGTTTTTGCAAGAAACCCTAGAGAGACCATGAATTATATAACAGACCTTCCAGGAGGAGAGAAGTTTGGGCATTGCTTTCTCTTGTTGTTTTATGCAAGTTCACACACCATTAGTTGGTCCCTTGTTCTGGCATCTTTCCTATAAAATCCCAAACATCTCCAAAGCCTTCCTGCTGAGAGAATTTTGAAAAATTTTGAGTGATTTTTGCCAAGAATGAGATGGCTTTTTTTTTTTTTTTAACTAAAGAGAGGGAAATAAATGCACAGGAAAGCCATACGAGTGACCAGCATGAGAAGATGGTTGTGCTTTTCTTTCCAATCCATTATTTAATATTTGTCTTTGGGGAAGTTGTTCCCCAAAAGTGGCATCTGCAGAACTTCATTCCCCTAAACAATGCTGAATTTCACAGGTATTTCAAACCTAAGGTGTTTCTACAATAAGTGGCAGAGTCCTGTGCTCACAACTGGGCAGGGCAATACCATGGTGGCTACATAAAAATCTGCTCCCAGACATGGGAGAAAACAAAAAAAAAACCCCAAAACAGAAAAATCCCCCCAAACTAAACAAAATAAAAGCTATCCAACAAAATCACAACCAACCTTCACTTCTGTCCCAGATTCCTGGGATTTAAAATGGGATGGGAAGTATTTTATCAGTGAGGGATTCATCACCCCATTTCCTAATGAGCCAGAGGAGCTCTGACCATTCAGCTACTGCCCAACAGAATCAATGAGCAGCTGCTAAAAGCTGTTTCCTATGCCTGAGGATATTTGGTCCTGCACCTTCTCCAACCCAGAACCTGGTGCCCTGTCCAGAGGGGAAGCCAAAGCTGCAGGGAGCTCAGCCTTAACTTCATGCTGTGCATTTCAGGAAATTATTATTGTAGCATTTCAATGTCTAACCTAAGCCACTCTTTTCATCCTAACCCTTAGGGACTCAACATCCAGGACCCTTTTTCATTATGTATTTATCTCTCACACAAATAGACTCAATTACACAACCACAGTCTGTGTTTGCCTGGTGCCAAGGGTGGACTCAAGGCTATAGTGGCAGACTGCTGTAACATTGGCTATATAATAACAGCATTAAAAAATAAAAATAAAAGTGCTTCTCCATTCACTAGGGTTTGTTTCCAAACTTCAAAAATAATTCACCACAGAGGGATCTGCACAATTTCTGATGGAAGCTTCCCAGGGCACTCTCTGCTGCCCAAGGCTTCAAAACCAACCAGCAGGAAACACCAATGTCCCATCAATAACTACCCAGAGTTTGAAATCTAAGAAACCTGTGCATGTCTGCTGTGCTGGAGTGAGGGATGTCTGTGCCAGGAATACATCTCCAGGAACCTTTTCCTCCTCATCCAAGAGCATCCTGAGCAGTGACCCAGCAAGGGCTGGTCACTGGTTTGGGACTGACACAGGGCACTGCTGGTAGGAAACAGCAGCCTCCAGTAATGAGATTCTGGCACATCTTCTTCCCTCCAGCACTTCTCCCAGGCATCCCTCAGAGTATCTGATTTCCCCTCTGCTTGGTGCCTGTAGATCACACACCAGCACGTTTTATACTCAGCCAGGGGCTTCTCAGAGTAACATCATCCTGACAACAGCCTATCATCTAAAAATCATTCCTTGAAAACTTTCAGCTTACAAAGGAACAAAAGGTTTTACAGCTCTGCAAGAGAAGCAGCTCTCGTGACATGAATGCTCAGGAATACAAGCTGCCTGCGTGCAGTGATAAAGGTAAAAAAGATAAGGGTTGAGACTGTGATTACCAGACTGAAAATACCAAAAACTGGCATGACCCTTGTCAGGAATGAATTATTAACTACTAAACTATTCAGTCTTTTATACACATTTGCTTTTTCTACTTGAAAAAAAAAAATTGCAGAGAAAGTTTACCGAGACACAAGGAAATGGCTCCAGGTACAAACCCAACTTCTCCCAGACCTTAACACTGCTAAGAGTTGAGTCACACAGTGCTACCATTCAACCTTCTGCCAGAATACATGAGAAACACATACATTAAGGAATTTTTTTGTCTTTTTTTGCAGGGTGACATCCATCACATTCAAGCAGCAACTTGCAACCGTTTTCTCTAAAGCTCATTTTGTGAGTAATGCTGCACGTGGAGATCAAAGCACAGCCCAGTGGGTTCTGGGTCATGCACAGGCACAAATCCCAGAGGGGAGAGGTCTTCCCAACATTTACAGGTAAGAGTTTCTTATGTACTTTGCACAGACTTCCTCTAAACCCTGCCAAACTCTGCCAACACATGCTTCTGGTATGAATGAAAACTCAACCAAGAAAGCATTTCTATCACTACAGGAAATGTGCCACCAGCTGATGACTCACCCCAGTAACATTTTCAGCAAGGACATGAGTTTCACCTAATTGGTGACAATAATTCTGTGATTGTGTTGCACTGCACTGTTCAATTTGAGCCCATTTTAGGTTTCTGAGCAAGCAACTAATAAATGTCCTTTCTAAAGGACCCCTATAAACACATGCCTTGTTGTTCATGGTGTCTCCAAAAAGAAGTCTGTTCACAGCAAGGTTATCAACACATGAAAAATAAAATGCTATGATAGAGTCACAGAGTCATTTTGGTTGGAAAAGATCTCTAAAATCATCAGGTTCATCAATTAACCCAGCACTGCCACACCCACATTCCCAAATACCACATCTACAGGGTTTTTAAATCCCTCCAGGGATGGGGATTCCACCACTACCCTGGGCAGCCTGTGCCAATGCTTGATAACCCCTATCAGAGAAAAGAAAAATTAATATTTGGTATAGCCCTCCAAGACTGTTTCTTCTTTGCTGTATTGTATTTTCATCAGAGACCTGGTAAGTGAAGTCCTCTGTGAGACCATGATAAAAAAACTTTTTAAAAAAATCTTTACCAAAGTAAAGATATAACAAAGAGTCAAAGGGCCACAAAGAACCCCAGCATCTTTTGGGGAATAGACAATAGAGAAACCAAGGTGTCCATTTAACCTCTGCTGCCTGCAATATTTCATTATCTCATTGTGAACTTCTTTAACATTGTTATTTGCATGGTAAAAAAAAAATAAATTTAAAACCCTCAAAGACCAGAGTGGGGTATGCAAAACATCAAACCTGATCCCAACAGCTGAGGTCAAACAGGCAAAGGGCCTGGATTTCACCTGGGATTGTGCCTGGATTTTCCTGCCACCTCTGTAGCTTATAGTCAGTGAAAAAGCAGCACTAAATTCAAGAGGAATTGCTCTTACTAAACTCAAGCTGAATCCTGCAGACTTCTTGCACAAAGTAAAAAATATCTGATGAGACAACTTTTCCTTTGACTGAACCTTTTCTGTTTGTTTTGTTTTTTTTTCTTTTACTTTCTTGGGAAGGAGGCAAATTATCCTCAGCCACTGCAGCAAAGGGCAAGCAAGTAGATGTGCCTGCACTGGTACATTTTCCACACTTTAATTTTTGTTTGGTCATAAAATTGTATTTTAAAGGATTGTTTTGTGTTAGTTTGGAAAGAGAAAGAAGACTTAGCAGGTCATCCCATCCACATCCAGCTAATTCTGCAGATGATATTGATCTCCTTTAGGAATATTGCTAAAGAAATATTAATACAGCTCCTGATTTTGCCTCTATTTTCCCAGGTATTGGGGAAATGAGGCTTAATCTCAGTTCTGATGGTGCCTTTTAAACTGTGTTTCAGCAGGCTCTGCTCAAATCTCATTTTCTTCACACCAGGCTCTGCAGAGTCTCCAAAGCTTTTAGTGGCCATCCAGGCTTCATCCACTCTCAAAGCTGCTGCTGCAGGGAGTGTGACACTGAAGGATGGGAGCAAATTGGATTTATAACACATTAATCTCAGGGTCTGCATTAATTTCATGACACGGGTCAGGTTTCTGTTTTCAGAAATTCCTTCATTTGAGGAAAAGATGTAAGGACATGCTGATATTTTGCCTCTCTGTTGCATACAGTTCTCCATAAAATCTCAATGCTGAAACACAGTTCTGTTTCTAAGACAAGAAGAGTTGAAGCTAATTAGCTACTGAGATGTCATTTTACCTTGAGGCTGCAACATAGCAAAATCAATCGCCTCATTGCTCAATTTTATAGGAAATATTGAGAAATTATTATCTATGTTTGCTTGGAAACACTGTCACTTTATAGGGTTTTAGGCCTTTGAATATTTCAATGAACTCAGAAGGTTTATCAGACAACAGTTGTTTAACAGGTTAAACTCCAATTTTTCTCACCAAAAAAAAAAAAAAAAGAAAGAAACACAAATAAATAAACCAACAATTGGTTGTAAATTGAAAATCACAGCAACCCAGATGCTATGTAGTTAATAATAATAAATTTGGCTCTTTTTATTATTTAAATCTGAGAGTTTTTGCACAACAGCTGAAGAAAATGTAGTGTCTAATGAATACTGAATTTCCATTTCTCTGATATTTCACTAGAACTTGTTGTGGAGACATTTCTTAATTTCCTTCAAAAATCCTGGTTTCTGAGTCTACAGTCACAAGTGTCCTCTCTGGCTGAAGATCAGAGCTGCCTATGTCCCCTGGGTCACCTAAAAGACACTCTTTTTTTGTTTTGTTTTTTGGGGTTTTTTGTGGGTTTTTTGTTTGTTTGTTTGTTTGTTTTTTGTTTTTTGGGGGTTTTTTCGTTGTTTTTTTGGGGGGAGGTTGGCTTTTTGTTGGTTTGTTTGAGGATTTTTGGGTTTTGTTTATTTGTTTGTTTTTGGGGTGGTTTTTTGTTGTTTTTGTTCAGATTTGGTGCCAAACCCAGAGCTCCTGAGCTGGGTTCTCTGGTCAGTGGAAATTCTCAGAGTCCAGGCTCCCTCCTCCCCAGGGTCTGGTGAGGACTGGTTGAACTGGGAACAGAATATCTGTGCATGGTTACTCAAAATTCCCCACGAGGTGACAAAACAGGAGTGCTGAAGGCTCTGAGATGCAAAATAATTCTCTTTTTTTTCCCTCCCCATGCTTCAGAAGTGCTTTGGAAACTCTGCTTCAGCTTGCAGGTGGAATCCTTCAGCACTGCAAGCTCTGACTGGTGGCTGCTGCCCTGCCTGCCCTGAAAATACACAGCAGCTGCCATAAAACCAGGGATGTAGAAACACATTCCTCCTCCTCCTTCCCTCAGATATAATGACTCCATGAAGGAAGGACCTTGTAGGTAATGGCTTTTCCAAAACAGAGCTGAAAAAAACCTTTGAGATGCAGATTTGGTCAGATAGAACATTTTTATGAGGAAGATTGGTTTTCACACAACTTCCATTATGAAGCTTTCTTTGGCCTCAGAAAGATTTTCCAGTCCAAACCCAGAGGAGAGGATCCACTCTAAAAAGTCTTGTTAGAATGACATTCCCCTCTGAATAGATCAAAATTGCATTTCAATCCATTTTGGAAAAAATGCCATGATGACAGAAGAGTTACCTAGCTCCCATTTAGGATTTTGGCTTCTACTGCTCTCCACATGGTGGAGGTGGCTGTGACACAAGGTTTCTTTACCCAACAAACATCCCCAGATATTGATATTCCAACCAATATCAAGGGAAAAGCTGGGAATCCTCTGAGCCAGGGCTCTGAACTGGCTTGATTCACTATCACAAATAGTGGGAGGCTCTGACTTACAACCTCTCCCTTCATCTGTGAGCAGTGGGGATTGTTTTCTTGCATGGAGCCAAGCCTAAGAGAATAAAAATATGTAATCCTTGGAATGTGTGTACAATACTTGGTGTATTTGGAAGCACAGTGGTTTTTTTCCAAAGGTAAACTTCAGTTCCTGGTCACCAACTGCTAAGAAATTCATTGAGGTAAAAATGTTTATCTTCAACAAAAGTTCTAGAGCTGATTCAGTCTCCCAGGATTCCCCAAAATAATTTCCTCCCCAGATTTTCAATTGCATATACACAAATACTTCTGTCTGCCTTGGCATTCACTCTAAGGTTTAATAGTTCCCACCTTCTCCCATGTGGCTCCCTTAGTAAAACATGTTTTGTGTGTTACTGGAAAGAAGAGATGACTTGGGAGTTGTGGTTATTTGAGAATTGTCAGTTTGCACTACACCACACTGCACTGGGCAGTGACACATCACTGGTTTCACCCCTCCATCATTTGTTAACCTGGTTTTCATTTCCATTTAAAATAGAAGTATTTTGGTAGTAAAAGAAGAAAATGAGGAGCTTGCTTTTTAAAAAAAAAAAAAAACCTAAATATTGTGAAGCAACACTCAGTTGAAATTCTGCTGAAATACCCAAATTGACAAATTTTCCTTGCATTAATCTTCCAAGGGGGTGTTCAGCATCTATCAAAATTCCTTCTATAAACAGGATTAACATTTTTTGCTTTTAATTTTTTTACCATTTCAGGTAGTGATACTTGACTTGCTCTGTAACGTGCAGGGAAGTCTGGTGAATGTTAGGGTTGTTTGGCAGAGGGGAAGTGACTGCACCATTAACACTGTCCAGGAGTGAGTGGTGATAAACCCTGGCAGGGCAGCAGAAGGAATGGCCAGGCAGAGTGACACCAGGACTTGTGGAGTGAATTCTGCTAGTGGGGAGGCAGAAGGAATTAAAAAAAAAAAAAAAAAAATCACCAGCTCAAAGAAACCTTGTCCTCTGCAAGCTCTGCAAAGTTCAAGAGTCAATGTATTGGGGAGTGAAGTGAGATAAAAGGTTTTCTTCTACTACATTTTTAAATTAAAATGTTAGTATGTCAGCTTTACTGTAAGTATGCTTCACAGTGCAATTAGAACTGCAATCAGTTCAGAGAAGCCCAGTTGTAGCTCCCATCTTGAATTTATCTTTCAAGAATTCCCTCTGTTATTATCTCACCACTCTGGCAGTTTAATTGAGGATGAATGGCAGCTCACTGTTAACCAAGAGAAGCAAGAATGCACCAGATATTTCCTTGGATTCTGATGGGCTGCTCATGTTTTAACTTTAGGCTCCATAAGTTATGTAAAGTTCTACATGGTGTTCATGCTGCCATGTGCTGTTCATGCTGAATTATGGCTGTCATTTCCCTTTTAGCATGAAATGTGAGCCAGTTCATAAATTTACCTTATTTCCATTCAAGATTGAAACTCAGAAAGGACTGAAAGACAAGAAGTTCTACCTATGAGTGATGAAATATCAAATAAAATATTGCTATCAAAGAATGTATTCATAAATTAAGCCATTTTTGTTCTTTCATTAAGGAAATATTAAGTTCCAATAGATACTGACCTGCCACGTGCATGAATTCCATCCATCCTAATCTACCCATCTATTCCAAGTAATAGCTTGCATCCCATCACACCTAAAATAAACTTTTGCTAACGAGTTCAAGGGAATTGAAATATTTGCTTTGGCATCCTGGATATTTGTATTTCACAGACCTAGCCCATTCTGACACAATCAGCAGCAGGACAGCACATTAACCTTCCCTCAGTGCTCCTAACTCAGCAAGTTTGATGGCCAAGCACGAAGTCAGGTAGTCCAGATAATTATTTAGGAAAACAAGAATGAAAATCTTGAGACAATAATGTGAGATTCTAACCCATGCAGAGAAAGGTTAAATACTGATTATATTTGAACTAGAAATGCACTGGCCTAGGTGGAATTTTTTTCTCCTATCTCAATAGTTACCACAGTTGTTTGTTCAAGCAATTGCTGATTAAGTTTTCATGCCAGTGCATTAAAACAAAAAATTAGAATAACTTAATCAATGGCAAATAAATGACTCAGGCACAAGTGGTACCAAAAATGCAGAAGAGTTTTGTAGCATGTAGAAAATGTTTATAAACATCAGGACAGCATCTCTCTACTTGAACTTGGTACTTCCTCATGAACTGTTTATTTTCTGTGGCACCTCCTCTCTCTTTTTGACTTCTTACCACTTTTTCAAGACTGTACCAAAGAAATACCTGTCACACATGGAAATACTGTAATTGTGTCTCTTTGAAACCTCTTCTTTGTACAGTCCTCATCCAGAGTCTGTCACAAATTGAAAAACGATTTCACACTCAAATCTTTCTGTGGTAGCTTTAAAGAGAGATAAAATAACATGTATATAAAACATCAAGACAGTTCCCTTCAAATGTCAAAAGAAATTATTCCACAGAGAGGACAGCATTAACCTAAGCTGAGATAGGGTCTTCAGCTACTCCTTCTTTACTTTGTGAATTAGTCTTGGGGATTTTTTTTTACTGCTGGTTTTCATTGGGGGTTTTCTGAAGCTATTTTCAGCAGCTGGTTGTCAAAACTTTTTCTGGAAAGCATTGCTGATATAAACAGACTACTGATCTAATCATGCAGTAGCCCTGCATTTAATTAAACTTACAGTGTGTCTTCACATTAAGGAATTTTTTTGAAATGTACATATAAAGCCAAGCTCTTGGTTTGCTGGAAATTCCTCTTTGGGAAGAAGGTGATGATTCAAAATGCCATATTTCAAAGAGTTGCCACACAAGTAAATACAAAGCTTACCTCCCCTGGGAAATACCATATAATGGATTTAAAAGATGAACAAAATCCCAGTGTTTATTCATCCTAGTGGATGAAAAGAGCAAACTCACAGGCTTATCACAATGGTCAATTGTACAAGAAGCTGAAACAGGCCATTTCTGACAGCCAGTGAAAAGTAACATTTGTGCCCATTAAAAAAACTCAAAAAAACAACCAAACCACTCATGTTGTATTTCATAATGAAAAGCCAATAGAAGTCCCCAGCCAAGCTTTTTTATCACTGAACTATCTTGATTTATACTTTGTTTGAAGTTCTCAGAATGAAACTTTCAGTCTCTAGCTCACTAAAAATAACTTTGCTGTGGCTGGTTTGGGAGGCAGCTGAGGCAGGTAAGGCTGGAGCATTCAGCCCTTAGGAGAACAACTGAGGCATTTCTCTTCTTTAGAAAGCAATCACTTCTTCTACACATTCAAGTCTGCAAATTCTTAGTAAGAAATTGTCCATCTGAAGCTGATTTGTGAGATGCATTTGCAGAATCCAAACTTTTTCTGAGAAAACTCAGCATTGCTAATGGAAAAATGTGCCCTCTCTGCACATATTTCAGTTTGAATAGTTGTAATTTTCTATTAGCAGTTGAACCACTGAGAGATGCTGTGAGACCCTTATAATAAAACAGTCTCTTTTCCCCACCAATTTTTAATTTTTATTTTTTTTAATAAGAAATTAGGCAAAACTCTGTCAGGTCTGGTTTGCAGGAGCTGACTGCTCTGGGACCAGCTGACCTCTCCTGGTTTCCCCTTACCTGTTCAGATTCTGAGAGTTTTCACATCAGATTTTTTTATATAGGTAGATACAGCATTACTAGTTCAAATATTATTTATGGAGTGAGTTCTGAACTCAGACAAAGCCAACAAACACCCTCAGACCTGGCTGTCAGTTCCTGAGCTACACATAAAGACATTTCTGACCCTCTGTGCAGAAAAGCATTCAAAATAATATCATAATGGCCTGACTGAGGTCAGTTTTGTGGGCATTCATGATGGTCACATAGATATAATTTTGAAGTCAGGTATGTTTTTTGCAGCCACTAAGGTGTAAAGTGAAAATTTCCTTTTTATCTTACTAATAAACAGCTTAGCTTATAATTTTCTGTGCTTTACCCAATTATCTTAGAACATTATTTCTTCACCCAAAAGCAGTGTGGAGTTGGAAGGTAAAAGTGGAAAAGCTGCAATCTCTTGGATCCCTCCATGTGCACAGGTCCTGAAATTCCTCCTTGTCCTCACCCTTTCTTACACACAGCTTCATAAGCTTTGGAAGAGCCCCATGGGACAATTCCACTCAGAAATTCACACAGCAGACAATGAGAAGGAAAGAAGATAGAGACATCAGAATTAAAGATTGAATGTTTAAGGGACTCTGATCAGCAACTGGGCTTATTTTAAACCTCGGTGCTGACATTGTTAGACCTAAAAAAAACAAAAAACAAAAAACAAAAAATTTAAAAATCAGCTGCTGAGAATTCTTTAAGCTTCAGAACTGGGATAAATGACTCTTCTGCTATGTTGCAAACTGCACCAGAAAAGGAGGATGATGTTTTGCTTTTTTTGTCAAATTAAAAGCCATAAGGAAACTATTGTGCTTGTGCTCTGCTGAACAAAGTACATGTTGTAGAGTATATTCCTCAATAATTCAAACTTTTAAAAGTATGGTGTTTCAAGCCTTAGAATAACAAAAGCTACACTCTTGCAGAGGTTATACCACATGGGGGTGTTCATTTCCCTTTGTCTTAGCTGCATAAACTCAAAATCAACCCTATACAGTAAATGATGTCTGCCCTATTGTCTTGTATAAACACTCTTTTGTTTTTCTTCAGTGCAAAGCTGTGTTTAAAGAAAGCTCTGTACGAATTCCAATAAAGAAACCAGTGTAAGAAAAGTGGGCTCGTGGAACGACTCAGAACAGCTCCACTGTTACCTTGCCTGGTGCTGCAGAGCCAGCAAAGTCAGATAATATTTTATTTGGAGCTGAAATGAACTGTTGTGAACTCTGACAAACCAGCACTTCAAAGCATTCTGAGCATGCTACCACCAGCAAAAGGAAATTTATCCTGACTGAGAGCCTGGCTCTGACCCTCCTTGCACCATCTCTACTCTGCTGCCTTCAGCTGGATGGAAGAGCAGGAGAAAGTCATTCAGCCCTCCTCTGCCTCTGATTTAGAGAAACATGCCAAAAATCACGATGGGAATCATACTCAACACACCTATTTTAGCCCCAAGAAAAAACTGCTCAGAAAAACCTCAGACAAAACTCTGGGCATCTTCATGGGTGGCCCACGCAGGACTCAAGAGAACTGATGAAAAGTAAGATGTCAGATTTGGTGATATTGCTGAATCTTTAGAAATCCACACTTTCTGAGGCTGGGACACAGCCCACATCATTGTATTATTTTTACTGAGCCATAGAAACCCATCAACGTGGCTGAATTACAATATAAAACACAGTGAAATTATTTGAAGGCTCTAAGAAAAGATACATATTTTTACAACCTCAAACCCATTCTGGATTTCATGGAGACTGGTGTGCAGCAATTTGACGTTATTACGATGATAATTTATTAATGATCTGTATATTTCAGTGCCCCTCTGGCTCTCCTGAGACAACATCAAGACTTCTCTCTGCTCTGCATTTCACAGACATAAAGAATGGACTTTTTTGTCCTCATAAATCAGCAGAATAATGCAATTGCTGAATGCACATAAAGGCCAGAACACAAGAGGATTGTTATAAAGCAGGGTATAAATCCTGTTGCCAGTTATCCCTAAATGTTCCCTTTTTGGAGCTTTACAGGTTTTTTTTTAATCTATACTGTGCATAGATATCCTCAGACATGAAAAACAGTTGAAAACTTGTTAAATTCCTTGATCACACATGAGTGAGTGAATTGTAAATACAGCATAGCCACCAAGAAAAATTCAAAGGACTTTGAATCTTTAGATCCGATGTGCAATTCAGCTGACACATGGCACGTGAAATTTAACATAAAGTAATGCAAATTGGTTACAGAAAAGCAGTTCAGAAGTAAAAAGCGAAAGGGGAAAAAACACAGAGGGGCTTAATAACAGTGGACACCCAATAAAACAATCATAGGAGCTGGCCTGCTGCCAGCACAGCACAAATATTCACATCCCTGGAGCTGATGGAGCAAAAACCCTCCCAACACCCCACAGGGGAGCAGGGTTAATCTCAGCCATAGCTATGATGTCATCAAAAGCTCTTATTTTGTTCCCATTTTTATAAAAAATGTAAAACTCGAGCACAGGGAGAGCTGTGAAGTTACACAGTGAAAATGTTCTCTCTGTTCTAACACGTGCCAATGGTGTGGTGGTTGGAATGCAGATTTAGGTGAAAACGGGGGAATTTTTAGGGATTTATCAGCACTGTGGACTTTTCAACGTTATAGTTTTGGGAGGCTAAAAGGACTGTCTCTACAGTGATCACAGATCAGCCCTGCCCAGAGCTCAACCTGTGTGTGCATTCTGAGCTACCTGCCCTGGCCAGTGCTACCTCCCTGAGTCCAAAACCTAGCAGGATTAGAGAAATATGTGAAATTTCGGGGCTGGAAATAGTGAATTGCTGAAGTCATTCTTTAAAGTTCCTTTGAAATTTTTTTTTACTTTTTTTTATCACTTCCAACTCCCTTCAAAGTCAGATTATGTGCCTCTAATGAGACTGCATTGAACACTGTGGTATCTTTGCCATTTTTTGAAGTTTCTTAGACAAAACACTTTTTCATTTCTCATTATCCCACTATCTCTGAGTGTTCAGAAACACAAATTGGGATGCCAAAACCAGCAAAGGATCTCACATTTGTACGTGCAAGACAAGAGAAGTGCTTAACCCTGCCTCTCTGCAATTGGAGCTTTGCAAAACCATGCTGCCTTGATAGTTTAAAACTTCCTTTCATTGACCACTATAATGTGCTTTTGCAAATCTCTTGATGAATCCCAGGTTAGTTGAACTGTTCAATTACAGCTTTATCCTAATCCTACTTGCTAAGCATTAATGCCAGCAACCTCCCACATCCTAATCCTGTCCCACTTGACACTGACCCACGCTCAGTCCCACATGATGTGTGTTAGCACAAAGCCATGCAAACAACATATTAATCAGGAATGCAACAGGAAAAGGAAAGAAATAGAGCAGGGGAGAGATTTTCAGCAAAAAGACACCACTGGCTCCACACAGGCTTGGCACATGCAGATTTAAATAGATCTTAAAAACAGCATAAATACATACACAAATGTGCTGAATGGTTACAAATCTTGTAGCTGAGCTCTTAGAGGGTCTCTTGATCATGATTTAAAACAAGAGAAAAATCCAGTCTGAGGTCAGATTGAAACTATTAGAATTAGATACAGTCTTAGAAAATGGAAAGACTTTTATGTGTGATAGACTCCCATCCTCTATAATTCACTGCAGACTGGGAAAGTGATTCCTTCAGATCTGCTGCTGACAGCTTAATATTCCCAACGATAATGTTGTCAGGTGATAACACAGAGCCAGCCTATACACTTTGATCTGAATGGAAAGTTTGCTTTAACTGCAACATTCTGCTTGGAAAAAAAAAGAGCTCAGCAAAGCTGAAAGATTACCTGAAGAGCATCTAATTGTGGTCAAGTTAGAAATGCATCAGCCTTGAATTGGTCTAAGTTGCCTTCCCTGAACAAACCCTGAACAGTGACCAAAATTCTCTCTCCAAAAACATTACTGAGGCAGACAAAGGCACACCAGAACAATCCTAAAGAACCTCATACCCAGTTTTTAAAGTGTGCTGTCAAATGTATTCTCTCAAATTTCAGGAACATGAATATACGGCTTGTAGAAATCTTGCTTTAAACGTCTCTCCACATCTTTCCTTCTCTAACCACAAGACCAACGAAATTCCTGTAGGTTTCTACATCCATACAGCTAAATATGCTTTCAATTATTTTCCTGGCACAGTTAAAGAAGAATTTCAACAGTGTAAGGCCTTGATGTCAGGATAGCAAAACTGTGTCTTTTGGAATGCTCTGGATGCTGTTCTGCTCATGTCCAGCTCTGTAACTGCACCAGGGCAAGGCTGGACTGTCCTGGGGTACCTGAGCGGGAGGGAAGAGCTGAGCAGCACTGAGCAGCTGAGGACAATTATTCCCCTCCTAAGGGCAAAAAGGGCACAGAGGATAGAGAAAATAAAGGGGTGCAAGGACGTGATTCTCCTCCTCAGCTGCATATCAACCTTTGGAATAGGTATTAGCACAGCTGTAGCATGATTGGTAGGAAAGGTGCAATTTCTCCATCTTCCAAGCAGCTCTAAATTTTAGGAAGAAAGACCAAATAGGAATGGCCTCAAGAGTAGCCCATTTGCATGTTCAGAAGTTCTCTTGTCATTCAGAAAATCCTTAAAAGCTTTCAGTGCAGAGAAGCTGATTTATGTTGCATTTGAATCCTTGCCAAAATTGATCTGTCCCTGTTTCCAGTGTAAGGAGCAATTCTGCTCGAGGGCTTGCTCAGAGAACAAGAACCTTATCACTGCAGCCCTCTAAAGTATCACATGCTGAAAATGAGGGATTTGAGGTGGCAAGCAATGTGGCACTAATGGTTAAAATCCACCAGCACAAACTGGAAATGGGACTTGAAAAATAACCCAACTGTTTTGGAGATTATTGTGCATTAGAAATCAGGGAATAATTTGGAAATTGCTTTCAGGTATTATGTTTACTAAAATTGCTTTCCTACCCTGGCTGAATTGCAGAGTTATTATCACCTACCACACGTAGCAGATAAGCTGTAGCATTTGTAACCTGAGCATTATTCATATCATAAGGGTTTCATTAAGAGCTTCCATGTGATACTCCAGTGTTTATGTGCACACACACGTGCCCCACTGCTCTGTGTGTGCATCATCAAATTACTTTCCTTTTAATTGCAAAATCCAGGTTGCCTTTGTGCTTAATGCAGGCATTGTGGAGTGGGGGGAAAGAACAGCATAAGAATAAGAAAACTTGATTTCCTGAAAATCAAATTACTACTGTCAGGGTGCATTAAGTGCACATAGCAGAGTGGTCAGTTAATTGGGAAAAAAAAAATCAACAAGCAACAAAGTCTTTTAAAAAATAAATTCAGTACATCACCTAAGCACACTAAACTACTTAATAGCTTAGAAATATGAACTAAATCAAGGAGAAATACAACAGCAGCCCTTCCAGATGTCAGACCCTGGTTTTGGCAGGAGTGACAGATCTCGGATCAATTCCTCATTAATTTGTGAATGATTAATTTTAATCCTAATACACAAAGTGAATGTTTCATCTTGGAACTCTGGACTCAAAAAAGAAATATTGTAAGGTCTGCATCTTCATTCCCCAGGTAGAAGGAGCAAACTCTTGGTGAGCTGAGGTCATGATGCAATTTCCACACAAAGCAGGGTGACACCAGGACCTTCCCCTCACTGACCCCATGGGATTCATTTCCAGGGGAGTTGCAGGAATAAACCAGCTGAGTTTTGTCTCATCCTCCTCTGTACAATGGTTTAAAGTTTCTGACTTGAACATACCTCCACAGGCAGCAGGATTCTCCCTGAAAGTGCAGACTCCCACAGGAAAAGCAGAAATGGTGCAAGCTGTCAGCAAATCTGTGTGAAAACCCTCTTTGAAAGAGGCATCCAATCCCCCTCAGATTGCCACTAAACCTGTGGCCACCTCTAGGGCTCTGTCTGGACTTACACTTTCTCTTCTCTCTTGTCACTATGCAGGGATTTTAAGTTTTGGAAACTACTGTATATTTTCCAATTTGACCCCACAGTGGTCTGAAGGTGGTTGAGCACATATTATTATCAGCCATTGGGGAGTACTGCAGCAAAGGCTACAAAGATAGAGCTATCAAGTCCATGTGAGCTCAGTTAAAACATGTTTCTTTCATGTAGAGATGATAAAAGACCTGTGGAGTAAGGGTAGGTCATGCATCACCACAAAAGTACACATGAAAGTTGTCCCTTGCACAGTTCTCCCCTTTGCCAGTCCATTATTTACCATAAATACACCTTTTGTCACTACCTGTGTCACTACCACTAGCCTGTTTATGTTAATAAAAAGCAGACTGACAAAAAACTGCTCTCATATACATGGAGAAAATATCCACTGATTTCAGAGTGGTCCAAGGCTGCTAAACACCATGTTTGGTTTAAATATTTACATATGGACGTGTGCTGCTCCAGGTTTTCTAGATATTTTTAAGGGGATTTTCCCACATGATGTTCTCCTAAATTTTCCGGTGTGCAATGAACTTTTCCAAGCCCAGGTTAAAATCCCACCTTAACTCACCAGATAAGATGGAATCTGTGCCTTGGGAGCACCAGCAGCTCTCACCCTCTGTTGCTGGGTGTTAAAAGTGCACTAAAAAAAAAAAATAAATCAAACAACAAACCACTCTAGACAGCAAGGAATAAAAGTTTTCCTGCCCTCTCTCACATCTTTCACTACTCTTACTGTATATTATGGATTCTAAAAACATGGAGAAGGTGTTTCCATTTGTGCAGGTATATAAATTATAAAATATGTTAAGTGAATGATAAAAATAGTGGATGATTTGACACTTTACACTGTTCTCAATATATAAAATATATTTACTTGCCTGTATTTATTTAGCATTGCTTGTTAATTTTATTCCTCTCACTTCTAGCCTTTGCAACTCCTTCCACAACGCAAACCTGACATCTCCTCCTGCCACCCTTCCAATTTTTTCTTAAATTTCCAAGCTTATGCTCTGCCTTCTTTCCCTCAAAAGTGAAGCAGAGTTTTTGGGGGTGTTTGTGCTGCTGGCAGTGTGCATGGGCAGGGGCTCCCTGCAGAGCCATGGCAATGTTTTCCTTTTCCCAGAATGTTGTGTCCCCTCTCTCAGTGGGCAGTTCCTGGCCAGAGGAGCACTTTGTCCTGTGTGTCATATGCTTGAGCCCTCCCTCCTTCCTGCTTGGGATCATGAGATTGCTGCTAACAATGATAATGTCAACATTCTGAATTTACAAAATAAAAGGCACAGAGATTAAGTCCTTTAATTAATCCTTGAGAGGAATAATCCAGACATTGCTACCAGAGATGCTGATTTTTTTGGGACGGGGGAAAAGACCCTCAATATTGTTTTAAATAATTTTCAGGACATTGCAAATTACTGAAAGCTAAGTGGCAAAAAACCTCCATGTTCTCAGCAAGCATTCAGAAGCTGCAGCTGCTCAGGGCAATCCCAAATCCACTTTATGGGCTCAGGTTGGGCTGTTCTGTGCTGATGCAGGATGGTGGGGTGCAATCAGCACAAAACACAAACAGGGGCTGGCACAGGTACCACAGACACCCTCCCAAACCCAGAGGGAGTTCCCTGGAGTTGGGATTTTTCAGCCCAGTCCCACCTGGGAGCACCCTCAGAGGATCTGGGGCCATGACCAGGAGGGCACAGTGTGGTACCAGCCCAGGGGATGCTGCTCCTGCTTCCCTGTGAGGAACAAACCACATCTCACTGCAGTGGACAGAAATCTTTATCCTGACCTTTAATGAGGGCTACATTGGTTCTTTTTTCACACAGCTCCATGACTTGGTATGAGTAAGAACATTACATCTTCTTTTAAGGGTATTTAGTCACTGTTGACTTTTCCAGTATTGGTGCCAGCTTTTCTCATCTTGTTGGAAAAAAAAAAAAAAACACAGTGAAGACCCTGGCAGTGCTGTAGTGGAGGTTTCATGGTTGTAGGAATCCTGAAACTATCATGTATTCTTCTAACATGTTTGGGAGTGCTAAAACCCTGACTTCACCCACAAGTAGTTCAGCATTTTACAAAGTTCCACTTCCCTGCCCTCGAGAGCTTTCTATCTTAAACAGCAAAAACAAAAGAAGGGAAGAGAACAGAGCAGAACTGAAAAATATTTCTTTTTAAAAAAAGACTCTGGTCCTTTGTTTCATCATTTTTGTCAGCAGTTGTAAACAACTTTTATTGCGACAGTAAATGAACTAGTATGTCTAGGAGAGAGTACTGAAAACTAAATATAAAACTATGTACAATTACTTTTCAGTAATTAAATCTTTCTTCTGTCCTTCAACAAAGGCTGAAGGTTGAAAATACTTAGGAATTATTCTTATAGGAGTCAGTCCAAATTCCATCAGCTCTGCTGGTGGAGGGCTGGTTCAGAGCCATAGTTTTATTTTGTGAAATGAATGGAATAATTTCCCAAGAAGATGGCACTGATTCAGGAAGACTAATTGTAGGATAAATATGAATAAAGGCATCTTTAAAATTATACCCCAGTAAGGCTGGTGAACAATTCTTACCCTGCAGCCATGATACATTTCTATACTGAAAAAGTTCTATAATGTCAATAAATGTTTACACTAGCCCTGATCCAAAAATATTAAGAAAAAGAATTTGCTACATGAAATGCAAGGAAACACTTCAAACGTGGATATATTTGATTTATTAATTAAATTAAGTACATCTAGGAGTTTCAGTATTAGGGAATGTATTATTACTATTGTACTAGGAATAGCAGTTCTGCTCAGAGAGTGATGCTGATTAGTCTGAAAAGAAATGATCCCAAATCTATGCAGATGTTCCTGGGACAGCAATAGGAAGCACAGCACCTACAAATCCAGTTCCTGAGAGGAGGAGGCAATTCAGGCAGCTAAACTGCTATGGGGAGGACTGAGAGTGAACAAGGATAAAGGTTGCAAGACTTGGAACAGTAGGATTTGAAAGCATTTTTCCATTAAAAAAAAAATGCACAAAATGACAACAGTGAGGGCCAGCTTTCAAGTCTGCATATAAACATCAGTGTTCAGTTTTGAGACTTGTGGTCCTTAAGACCTCCTATTTTATTTTCAAACAGCATGCCCCCTGCCAAGAAGTTACATTTTTTCCCTCTTTAAATAAGCAGCTAGGGTAATGGCGTGATGAACAAGTTTCATTTCTTTCTGTTCAGCTTTTTCCATCTTTAATACAGCCTCCAGCAGGCCAGATGGCACCAATGCAATTGCTAGTAAGTCAATACATCTGGCTGCATTCCTGAAATGACAAATCTGATGGATAGAGCCCCAGCTCCTATACAAAGCCTCTTTTCAGAACGCTCTCCCTGGTACTTGTCTGCTTTAAGCAAAACCTAATGTGTGAAAACAAAATAAAATTGAGCTCTTTCAGCACCCTGTGCTAACGTTTCATTTGCAGTGTTTTTATTAACGCTGCCCTGCTCCTGTGCCTCGGCCCTGCTCTGCCCAGAACTCACTTTTTGGCACAAGACAGGCTCTGTTCTAAGCCCTCCCTCCTCTGGAGCTGCCAGCAGTTCAAAGCAGGTTACAATAAACACTCTGGGCTTTGCTCATTAAGAGCGGCAAGATTGTTTAGGAAATTGTCCTCAAAGAGAAAACAATCTGAGAGAAGCAGGAATTGAGCAAGTTCAGCCTCAATAATCTCTCACTGGGCAAATTGGGGGTTAGAAATAGGTGTGACCTGCTGGCATCAGCAGGGCAGGATCTGCCAGTGAGGAGCTGTGCTGTGATCCCAGCCCTGCAAGGTGCAAGGACTTGCACAGGATCCCCAGGTTATTCACAAAGCTGCAGATAAACCCCTGCAGAAGCTGTTCAGACCAACAGGAGGGTGTGCAGCAGAAAACCTACAGCAACAGCAGGTCAGGTGTTACCCATCTCCAGCCCTCTGCACACCAGGTGTTCACCACCTCTTGGACATTAGACCTCATCTTATTTTATAGGAAAGGCTTGGGAAACAACCAGCACCAGATAAAACACAAAAACCCGAAAATGTGCAACTCCACCAAAGAACTGCTCTGTGCCCATAGCTGTTTCACAAAAATAAAGCACTCTGTGAGGTGTGATGCTCATAATTTGTGTTTATTCATCACTGACAGACTTGTGGAAAGGGAGAATTTATTGCTGTGGTAACTGCAGTCCCTGCCATGATAAATATCAAACAACTGACCATTTTAAGTCACAGCCCCATGTTACTGACACAAGAAGTGGCTCAGTCCTTGAAACACCTACCCTTTAAAAATAGTGCTTTGTCTCCTGACCTGCTGAAGGCACTGAGATGGCTCAGGGAGTAACAAAGCTATAAAGAAATTGGAATACAGAAATCAAGAAAGTAGTAGTTAACAGCTAGTGAGTAAAATGCTGTGTCCAGTGGGTTAAAGATCCATCACCCGTCACAAATACAAGCCATGATTTTGTGTCTGAGCAGCCCCATGGTGAGCATTTCTGTCTGCAACCTGAGCTGAAGAGTCTCAGTCCAGAACATTAACAGAGCAACAGGCAAAAAAATTCTGATTTATTGGGTACAGTCTTTGGGCATAGAAACAAAAGTGACGACAGCGAAGCTTTCCCAACATTTGCACTCTGCACCAGGGCTTGGGTTCCCTCAGAACTCGGGGTTTTCTTTTTCTTTTGGGGAAGAAAGGAGAGGAGTTGTGGGTTTTTTAGTCTCTTGCTAGATATTGTGGGCAGCCCTAAAAATCAGATTCACATTTTTTACATTTTTCAGTGAGCAGTGAAAATAAAATCCTGGGCCTTATCAGTAATTTATGTGTAAATAATTTCAGCATTATTTTAAAAACAGCAGCACAAAAAAATACTTCACATACCTCAAATATCAGCAATCAGTAATAAAAAAAAAAAAAGAACTTTTTCCTCACCACATAAATTAGAATGTAAATAGCTATACACAGACTTACACATGGAGACACCCAGCCAATGGATTGTTGAAAGTTATCATTAAATTTAGGATACAAAACTGAGTCTTCACAGCATTGTTTCTAATGGTGAATACAATGAGATTTCAGACCTGAGAGTTCAGATCCTGAGCTACTATTGTTCAAAATATCACCAAACATCAGAGAGATCTGTAGAATTATTCCCTAAATATTTTACCCAAGAGTTAAAAAAACCTAAACCTGGCAGCTATAATTGTGAGGAGTGTTTAGAAGAGGAAAATTGAGAATAAAAAAGCATCCCATCGAGTGTAAGAGGCTCTAGGATTGGAGGAGAGTGAAAGAATTTTATTCTGCACAGCTTCCCATTGTGGTTCTCTCACTGTCTTACTGTTTGTAGTTCTCACTTTTCAACCATTATTTCACCTTTCAATCTACTGCAGCCATTAATTATTTCACTTTTAGATTCCTTTAATCTCTCCAGGTTGCTTGTCTAGCTGTCCTTTGACAAGATACTATATGTGGGTGAATATTTTCTATTTTCTCCATTCATTTTTATCAAATGACACATTTGAAATTGCCTCATTTTTCCATGCAATTTTTGCCTACCAGAGTAATTGCTGCAAGGACTTAAATCATGTAATATTAGAACATTCTGAAATAGCAGTAATGAGCTAAAAATAGAGAACACTTTTGAAAGGGTTTTCAGTTAGGGAGAATCCAAATTATTCTAATTTGGAAATACATTGAAGCAAATTTGGATATGTTGTGCAGCCAGTGATTTTTCACCACTTTCATTTTGCACAGCCACATTCCATGCTGATCATCTGAAATCAAAACTCCACTGGCCTTGTCACCCTCCTTAACTTGCTTAGTGAAACAGCACTGAGAAATTGCCCTGTTTTTGAATATTTATCCACTGAGTCATGCACTGAAGCCTAAAACAGTGATTGAGGGGGAGTCTCCACACATGAAGTCACCTTCCAGGATTTGGCCAGGGAGAAAAGGAGAGCACACTGGCTGTGTTTGGAAAGACCCTGGGGGCAGAAGGGGAATCAAAGAAACCACTTGGAATGTGCTGATAGTAGGATGAGCGTGAAAATCCATGTTTTATAGTCACTTATGTCTCACTGGAGTTTTTTTTCTAATATTTTAAATCTGCCCTTAGATATTCAGGTGATAGGAGCTGTGGAAAACAGATGGTACCCAGCCCTGGGGATACTAATTACTAGAAAATTAGCATAGCTGAAAATGATATAATCCAAGTGATCAGAGATTGTATGTTAAAGCCTGCACAAAATAATAAAAAATACACTTGTCTTCTGGTTGAGTGACTGGACAAAGGCCCTGGAGATGGTTACTGCTCTCTCCAGATTTGATACAGGCACCTTTTATCACTGGGCTTGGTGGGCTTTTCCTGCCTTTTCCCAATCCTGAGAGTGCTGCAACCCCACCAGAACTTCCAGCCATTACTGCAACATTATTGTTAATAGAAGAGAAATAAGTCCCAGCCACATTAGCAATGCAAATATATCTGAACTTTGGCTGGTTGTATTAGATCTGATGCCATTATGGAGAAAACCAGTAATCCCACTGTAATCTGTTCCTAAGAAATTTAATTAGGCAGCTCGATGTGGGCACTGTGGCTCTGTGATTAGCACATCACAGGGATTCACCATCATTAGCAAAGGTAATGACTGTTTATCTCACCCCTCAGGATCATCTACCAGCTCTGAGAGCTTCACCTCTCTCGTTTTCCAGTCTGAGTGGAGTCAAGAAGGTCTGGGAAAGGCTGTGGGATTTGGAGATTGCTCCTTGGAAATGTGCTCAATAAGGAGAGGCTCAGGCATAACTGACATGGCTTTTATCTGAAGTCTGACCCATAAAGCTTTAGCCATGAAATGATGCTGGAATCATAGTTTGGGTCTTTGCCTGCTTGGGTTGATTTTCTTAAAGCACTGGGTGCTTTTATCCCTGTTTTTCGGCAAGTAAAACACAACAGATAATCTGTTTTGACTGACATTTTGAGAGATTCTGAAGTTTGTTGTGCAGCAAAATGTAGTGGGTAGGAGAGTCCTATCTCTTGCTCTCACTGCACCTCCTCAGATGCAGAATAAATGTCCTGGATTCAGATGTCCTCCTCCATGGAAAGAGCCCTTGGCACCTGATACCCTGGTGTATCTGTGTAAGAGATATCACATTATCAGTGCTGCTCAGAACAAAGCAGCTCATTGTTTTGGGCTTTACAAGAAGTTATATGGATTAAATCATTCACCAAAGACTGTGATTCTGGAGGGAAAAAATGTAGCATATATGAACGTAATAACCAAGTATGTGTCCCACTATTTTGGGTTTCATTTCAAGAGCAAACAGAAAATTGGAGATCATATCTGAGCAAGAGCAACCTGTGGCCATTATAAATAGAGGTGCTTTTCAAGGTCCATTAAGCACTAATCATACCTGAGATTAAGGGGAAATGGGGGAACCACAGGTCCAAGATTGTTTAAAGGGTACATTTCATACTAGTAAGAAATTTAAGACAGAGACAGGTCAGGCTGAGTTCTGTTTAATTTAAGAGATACTCATCTCAAGCGTTAGTCAGAGGTCTCGGGATACTGGGTGTCTTTCTTGTTACAGTGCACAAGGAAAAAGTGAGGAGAAAGAATTTCCAGAGAAGAAAGAGGAATAAAGTCTTGATTCAGGCCTAGTTTCCTTCATTTCCACCAGAAAAACACAGCTTAGCAGCCAGTTCTAGAATTATTCTCACCAATGTTCAACTTGTTTGTCTAAGATACAAATTTAAAATACCTTTATCCCCCCCTAACTGGCCAGTTGACTTGCTGCCCCTATGGAATATCCTTCTGGGCAAGTTCTGCTGCTCTGCAGGGATGGTTTTCTCTCAGTGCTTCAGCATTTCTCCACTCAGCCAGGCAGTGCCAGCTGCACCCCTGCTCCACTGCTGGGACACTGCTGCACCAGGCAGCACTGCTATCAGATAAATCAGATAAATCAGATAAATCAATCAGATCAATCAATCAGATAAATCCCAGTGCTGTCAAGTAGAAGCACTACTTCCCTCTGAAAATGGTCTTGCCAACTACTGTACACAGTTTGCAGTGACTAAAATTTGAAGTACAAGTACAGTGATGAAATTGTTTAAGCTGGAGAGAGACTTTTGACCAGGGTGGGGAGTGACAGGACAAGGCAGGATGGCTTTGAGCTGCCAGAGGACAGGGTTGGACGAGATTTTGGGAAGGAATTCTTCTCTGTGAGGATGGGCAGGCCATGGCACAGGGTGCCAGAGAAGCTGTGGCTGTCCCTGGATCCCTGGAAGTGTCCAAGGCCAGGCTGGATGGGGCTGGGACAGTTGAAGGTGTCCCTACCATGGCAGGGGGTGGCAATAAGATGATTTTGAAGGTCCCTCCCAACCCAAAACCCTCCATGATGTTATGACTCTAAATGTTGTTGATGGAGATGGGCAGTGAACATTTTATCCTGAGCCTGATGGCGAGGATCTGATTTAGCACTCAGCTCTGGCAGCCTGTTCCAGCAGCAGGTGAATTATCCAAGAGCCACCCAAGCCAGCAGCACTCACCTCCCTTCCAACCCCAACACATCCCAGCACTCAATCCATCACCACTGGGGATGAGGGACCAAAGCACCCAGGGCTGCTCCAAACCCCAGCCAGACCCACAGGTCCCTGCCCAGCTCCAGCCCCCTCCCCAAACCCTGCCCCCCAGGCAATTCCAGATTCCTGCTCCATTGCCTGGGGGGAACAACCCAAAACAAGGTCAGGGTGGAAAATGTCACCTCTGAAATAGAAGGAGGTTTCTGTAGCACATTATCGCGTAATGTAAACAGCAGTGACACCAGAGACAGCAGAAGTTTGCAGCTGTACTATAAACTTTCTTCCATCCCCCCCTGCCTAGGAATAAGTCATCCAAACAAGCCCTGGCAGTTTTGGCTGCTCAAAAAACTTTATGACTGAGAGCAGCACAGATTTACTGCCACATCCCCTTTCTCCCCTCAAGCACTAAACCAGAACTTCACAATTGTTTCATGGGGGACAGCACATCCACCTCTTCCTTTTCATTTTTTCCCCTTTTTCCTCCTCATGAGAAAACTTGTTTTACTGTTCTTGAGAAAGAATCTGTGATGTCTGATTACAACACGGAGCTATAAATCCAAGTCTTAAAAACAGCGTCGCTTTTTTCATTTTTTATTTTTTTTTCTCGTGCTCAGCCACAGCACACTTGTTTTAATGAGCCAACTGTCTGGGTATGAGAGAGGGGAGATCAGACAAAGCTCCTGCTGCATCCCTGGCACAGCTGGGATGGATGCTGCCCCAGCAAAGCACAGAGCTCCTGCTTAAAGCTGTTCATAAACTTCAGGCCAGCTCCTCTGTGCTTGTGGAACAGCCTGGAAAATGGAGCCCCAGGCCAAGCCCTGATGCACCCAGGCACTGCAGAGGAGATAACATTTTACCTACACCAGTCTGAGATTTAATTATGGAAATAGTACAACAGTCTTCACTTATTGCACAAAAATTAACCTATGAAAGTCATTGTTTTTTGTACCAACTTAAGCAGAAGATAACACTGAATGAAAAGCAACCGCTGCTTTTATAGAACAGGTGTTTCACTGAATAAAATGCTTCAAATTCACTACAAACTATTTCATCTCGAGTTCTGAAAACTGAAAAATTTCAATTCTCCTTTTTCCAGTTTCAGGTTTTTTCCTCACTTCAGTTATTCCTTTCTTTCTCCAGAAAGGATGAAGCAGTATGAGATACTAGAAATACAAGGAAGTCAAACTTTTTTTAATTTCACTAATATTTTTTTAGTTAGAAAAATTTGCAAACATTAAGATGGTATAAAAATGGGATTGAAATGACATGATTTAATGCTTAACCTCTAACTTGGAGCATTTTTGAAAGTTAAGTATTTTATGTGTAAATTTTTCAATGAGATATAATCTGTCAAATAATCACAGAACAATAAAAAATATTCAAGCTGATTATTTTATTCAATGAAGCTTTCATTCATCTCTAAATAGCACCAAGGTCTTGGGGGAATAACTTGTTTATTTTTTCATTCATTGTGACAAATCCTTGACTACACCATGAGTTTTTGCTGTTGATGCTAATAATTTATGTTTCAGATTCATATACTGCTGTTTCAGAAACAATGGGGCTGACCTCTCCTGTTAAGAACCATCAATGAACAGCAATGTTTATTTATTTAAAAGGACACAGCCTGGTCTCTTACTTGCTTTGTTCAAGCTACAGCAAGATACCAGCAATGGTCCACAAACTGAATTTTGTATTAAAAACCCAGAGCTACAATTAAAATCTAAATCAAGGTTTGAATTTTATTCAGAGAAAAGTTCCTTAATATTTTTCTGTTAAATCAGAGCTTTTCCAAGATCAGTTTTTAAACTGAGTTTTCAGCACCTTGCAAATAGAACTCCAATGGTATTTACCTGTCACTCTGAACCGAACCCCAAATGACTTTTCAGTTTCACATTTAAGATTGAGTCTTTGTGAAATTTAAAGGAATTCCAAAATGAGGCTGATGCCTGGTGTCTGTGTATGGTTTTGTCTTGGTATTTTTAGAAAAAAACAGAAGAAGCAGTAGGGGGACACATGATTTTATTCTGAATTCAATATTTTTTTTATAATTTTTTCTTTGATGCCTTGTAACTACATTCAGAATACAGCACAAAATGAAAAGTCATTTGGCAAAACCCAGTAGAAGCTGAGAGTGCAGGGGCAGAAAACCCCACAGAGCTTTGGAGAGCAGGGAGATGTTCAGATCAAAATTCACTATCTCAAATAAAGAACAGAGCTGTGGGTTGCCCTTCTCTCCCAGATGAGCCATTAGAGGGGACATGGACACAAATGTGAGATTAGATCCACACCCACATCAGGATTTTAGCTGCAATACCACTGCCCATAAACAGGAGTGGGTTGCAAATATGAATTATGGTGCTTTCTGCAAGTTCAGAATCCTTAAACACTGTATTGTGCTCTGATGTCCTCCCTCTTCCCCATAAAAATAGAAATATAAACAATATACATACACACTAGATCTGGACTATCCAGGTAGACTCCCAAGCCTGCCATGTGTAAAGTTAAACTTTCCACATTAATGGATTTATCATGAGCTAAAATAAAATCTAGGATTTTCACATAGACTTATTATTAAAAAAAAAAAATCAAATAATTTGCAAAGAGATCAGAATTAGTTATGTAAGGATCCAAGGACACTGTCACTTTTGGAAATGCTAAGGAGAGGAGAAACAGTTCAGGCTGGGAAAACACTGCCTGCCCCCTTAGGAAGGGAAATCGTTAAAGTAAACATGATTCTCTCATTTCAGAAGTATTTGAACAATGGTGAGTTTCAGTTTAGCTGCTGAACTTTCCACAGGCTGGGTGTGCTCAGAGCACAAGGTGTACCAGCCCTGGAAAACCATCCATCAGGCTGCAATGCCTCTGCATCTTGGAAAAAAAAATCCTGCTTGAGCTATTTGACTTGGGCTGCACAATTTTTAAACCAGAAAGTGTCAGAACTCTGCTTTTAGGCTGGATCTGCAGCCTTTAGAGCCCAGCACAATTTCCTGCATCCAGCACCAGCCTCCCCCTCACCTTTCAGAGCACACCCTCCACTTTTCCTCAGCACTGCCCCAAAAAACGCTGCGCACACATTTCTGGTCCCAAGGAAAACAGCAGGGAGTGGGTGTACTTCCTTCAGATTGCATTGTGCTCGAAGATAAGCCAAGCACAAAACAAAGAGCACATTATGAGCAACTGGAATAGCAGCTTCTGAGGTTTCCAGGGCTGCAGTGAGCTTGAAGTGAAGTGGATATTAATGACAAACAGCCACTTTCTTGATTGCCAGCTCTGCCATGGTTTTTGACTGGGTGAATCAGGAGAGGACAGAGCTTGCTGATAATGCTGAGTCTATGTGTGGTGCACATCTGCTGGAGCAAATACCACCTAGGGTATGGAAGAGAGGTAAATTTACCCAGGTTTGTTACTTTTCAGTACATATCTGAGCTCCACAAAGCCTCCAAGGACCTGGTCGCTGGGGTGGAACATCCTGGGTGAGATGTGTTAGGCAGGATGTGCTCCAAATGAAACTATATTGCATAAAATCTTTCATTATAGTGGGATCTAGCAAGATTTTCTGAAAATAAAATCCTCTCCCAGTCCTGATATTTGCAAAAACCTTCTGGCACTTGGCATGCAGAGCATCTTTGAGTTAGGAAAAAGACCTTTTATTTGTCTCATCAAATTCTTTTTGGTTTGTGTTGATATGAAATTGTTAAAAATCTCCATTTCCTTTCTCCAGCCTGCCAAAATAGCAATTAACTGCAAAAGGTGGCTGATTAAAGTCTCAAAGCAACACAGAGTTTGGAATGATTTTAACTCTAAGTGATAGTCCCTGCAAGTGAAACCATTTGTTTTAAATTCTGTTATCTGGAATGTACTACCTGAGAGCAGCTTGTAACACACAGAGATTAAGAGCAGTGCCTTAGTAAAGAGCTATGAAGGCTACATTCAGCTCTTGGGCTTTTTTTAAAAGGCACCATAGAAAAGTTCTAGAACTGAATTTTGCTATGAAGTTGTGAAGAATAACTTACCATCAGCTGAATAATTGCTTGCTAAGACAGCACAGAAAATCAGGGGTTGGCTTTAGGGATATTTGTAAGTGAATATAATGAATATAGTGAATTTAACAGCTCTAACAGAAAGGGTGAGGGTTTATCATGTTGTTTTTAACCCAGTATAAAATTTGGACAGTGCTGAGATTGCCACTCTGAAGGATCTGTCTGGTTTAGGCAAGGATACACCAGAGAGAACCTCTGGAGAGATTCTGTCAAAGCTGTCCCCCAGTCAGTGTTGGCAGCATTTTCCTAGTGACAACAGCACATCCAGTAATGGCAGATTAGAGATTTCCAAAATCACCACAGAAAAACTTTCCCTGAAGCATCATCAAGCCAGTGATACCTCCAGAGTTTAGTGTCTCTGGATCCATGAGTTACACCAGGTATAAAAAATGACATAGAAGTCACAAAAGTTCATTCATTGGTCATTGATTTTTTAAAAAATCACATCTATTAGCAGGCTCAAGATATGAAAAATTCTCAATCATGTGAACTGTGCTGCCCTGAGTTTAAATATGATGTGGAAAAAGGTGGAAGCCCTCAAATGGACTCTCATATTTACACTATGTGTTACCATAATCCAAACCAGCATAAAAGCATCAATCTCATGTTTTGATTTTTCTGTTTTTTAAGTGGTAGTTCACAAACGCAAACCACAAAGAAGAACTGAGTTGAGGAGAATACAAAAGCAGTCAAATAATTTGGTTACACACCTTATGATTGCACATATTACATTTTACATCCATGTAATTCAGATAATTAAGCATCAGATAATCCACACAGACCCAGCTTTGGCCCTGTTACAGGGATAATATTGTCACAAGAATGATTGAGAGCAACTGGCATGGTGTACGTGGCTCTTTAGAGCCTGCCAATACCCAAAAGTGGGGAAAAGACCCAAAAATGCATATTTAAAATTAATGGTATAGGAAATCTAAAATGACATGCATTTAACTGCATAAGAAGGAACAACATTTCTAATAACCTGTGTTTCAAAGGTCTGCTAGGCTGACAAAACCTGACTTTGAGAAGCAAGGTACCACAGAGAACACAGGAAGGAAAGTACTGGGAGAAGAAGGAAACCACTTTTTCCTACCTACAAAACCTGCTTTGATTCCAAACATTCATCATGGGCAATCTAGGAAGACTTTTTCTTGCCACCACACTCCAGTTCTCCTAGAAAGCCAAAAATCACTGGCATGATAAAAGATGTTGGATCTATCATTCTTAAAATGAAATCCTAAAGAAAACACACTTCTTTAAAATTCAGCATTTAAACATGGCTGGGTTTTGAGCTTTCTTTGACATAAATAATTTAGTTCTTTCTCATTTCATCCTCTTGGATAACCTCCCATATTCTAAAGATTATTATTGCTTTTACTTTTTTTTAAAGTATCATAGTTTAGAGTGATCATATGAGAACTTCAGGCTTCATTAGAAAATAAACTCTAAAGGTCCAAATCCCAGAAATTTAATAAAAATTATCTCAGATTTTAGCTGCTCTAGCACCTAGCTAGATATTAGAGAAGGGAAGGATAGACAAGAGGTTTTATATATTCAGGTTTAGCATTAGTGAGCTGCAGACCTAATTTTTATTGTCAGAGCAGATAATGCTAGTTTTAAGTTCAACACTTCACAATTTAAATCCTCATAATATGTTATTCAATGTAGTGACTTTGCAGAATAAATAGTGTACTTCCAATAAGTACTCCTACTGAAAATATATATCTGAATGAGAATTGAAGTTATTATAAAGCAGTTAAATATTTAAATTTTGTATTCTGGGATTGTTATGGAGTTGGATTTGTGTTAATAAGAATTGCTTTGAGTTGCTGAAAAATCTGGCTTAGAGAGAGGATGTGGAAGAAAATTCTGGTTGGCAAACATGAGCTACACTTGAAACCAGCTCAGAAAAAAGTCCAAAATTTAACTTGAAAGACAAAGGAGGTCTGATTGTCATAGAGCAAGGCTGAAAACTGTTGGTTAGCTTGCTAAATGCAGCTCATTCCAACTCTTTATATATTGGTGCAGCACAAACACCAGCCTTGACTCCTGAATCCCTGCTCTGAGCCCTGCAGGGACAGCCAGAACCCCTGCAGGACACACAGACAGGCTCCAGCCCATTCCCTGAGCTGCCTGCCCAGAGCTGCCAGAGGTTCTGAGGTTTCTGAAGGCATGGCCCATGTGCACATCTCCTGTGCAGAAAAGATTCTTTGTTCAAAGCCTCTTCTTCCTCTCTGCAGTTATCTGCACACAGCTCTGACTCATGGTGTGTGAGCTCTTTGCACATTTCCTCTGCTTAGAGAAAAAAGAAACCAGAACTGCCCCCCAAAAAAACACCCCACACCCTACAAAACCACCACTTTTATGGCCATAAACCAGATTTTACACTAATAATGAGATCTGGATTAAAACCAGCAGCCAGGTACCTCAATTCCTATTTTCTAGTGTTCTAGAGCAGCTATAAGAGTGCTACATTTGGGGTGAAATATTGTTTTATTTCACAGGACAAAGACTGACTGTACCCTCTGTGCCTTGGTACAGGGGGATCATTTTGCTCAATATTTATTTCAAGTCCCAGAGTAGCACAGAAATGGGGAACAGCAAGGATTAAACTCTCAGAATGGACAGGGAAATTTGAAGCAGGATCAGCCCAGGAGAGACTTTCAGGAATCATAAAGAGATGATCAAAGCATGGAACTTCCTCAGGACTTGGTTTGTTAACATTACCATGGGCTGGTGAATGTGAGGCATGAAAAGCAAACAGATCCTTTATCCATGTGAGCAGATTCCAGGAAAAATCACCCAGACTTCACAGCTCCACATTGCTGCTTCTCCCCATGGACAGCTGAGTTTGAGTGGGGCAGTATCCATCTCTGTAACTCCTTCTTCACTGTCATCCCAAAAGTTTTATGGTTTTTATGGAGAATGGTGGCATCCCATATTTTAATATCCTCTACGGCAAGAATCAGACTTTTGGACCTGAAAAACAGCACGTTTTTGGGCTTTAGAAGCTTAAAGGAAAGTGATTTTGGGAGAAAGCCTCAGGGAATGTGTGTAGGTGGAGAGTGGTGGTGGTTGCTGTAACTAAACCCCAGCAGGTTCTCCTGTTTCTTCTCAGGTGCCCTTCCCTGTAAACCTGCAGGAGTCCTCAGCCCCAGGAGTGATGAGAAGGGCAGGAGAGGAGAGACAATTACAAATCCTAATCTCCTGTGTTGAAGAGTTTTAAGAATTTAGGCAAATATTCATCAGAAACATGCCAGCTTATTTCATTTAGAAGGGGCAAGAAGAAAGGTCACAAACACTTCTGAGGTCTCAACAGTTCCTGAAATATCCAGAAAAAAAGAACAAAAAAGAAATAAAAGGACCTGAAAATGCAGGTTTCAAAAGTAGCTGACATATTTTTCTCTTTGCTTATAGTAAGCACAAACCACAGGAGCAAGTTGAAACTCTGCCTTTTCTTTACCCAATTATTCAAGTGAGGCAAAAAATTTTCTCTCTCCAAGGTGAATAAACTTCAGCCATAAGTACAGTTCTGCTTAAATATTGACACAGACCAGTATATTCTCCACTACGCAGTGTTTTGTTAGCAATTAAAGTATTAGATAACAAGGCACATGTACACAGCTGGATGGAGAAACCTCAAATTTCTGAACAGTGTCCCAGTTTCAAGAGTCGGCATGGAGTCCAAATGACCTTTATCTTGCCAGTGTTAACAAATTTAGATTAAGTACACAGATACCAAATTCCTTTCATGATTTATCGAGTATGTAATGCTAATTTTTGCACCCATACCATTTGTTCAGGCTCATTTTACTCAGTGCTGTATGAAGGACCACGTCAAGCATGTGGCAGTGTTGATGATGAATAGGGATGCTGGATTTTTTTTTTTCTTGGATTATTTACCCCTCTAAAATAACCTGTGAACACCCTGATAACTGGAAAATCACAGAGCACACCTTGCAGGTCTGGTGGGCAGGGCAAGGGCAAGGGAACTGCTCTGAGTGGGATGGAGCTGATGCTGCCCAGAGGCTGAGCCAAGGTCCTTCTGCATTCTCAGGAGAGGAAAGAGAGAGATGACAGATGGAAACAGCAAATCTCATTCTGTAAATCAGAAAGGAATGAGGCTGACAGTGGAAACACAGATCTGTCCTGCTTTATTTAAAGCAATGCTAAGCACAAAACAACTGGTTGTGAGATGTAGGTAAAAGTGAAACTCAGGATATTGCTCTGCTTTCCAAGGTTTAATGCTCTTGTCAGAAGCCTTGTTATGGCATCAAATTCCAAAACAAATGTATCTGTTTCCAGATGTCCTCCAGCAGTACTTCAATTTCATTTGTGTTTGTCTATGTACATCCACATCTTTCTGTTCAATGTTCTGAAATAATCACATTTTCATTTGTAGGTGTAGTCTGGCAATCAGGATCAGCAACATCAGCCTTCCCCAAAAATAAAACCAATTTTAAAGGTTTCTACTTTCACACTCTCCACACATGATCATCCCAACATCACTGCTCACTGCCCACCATTTGCACCAGTACAACATTTTGCTAGAAATTGCTTTGGTGAAGTCATAAAAGTTGTAAAACTGAAAGCAAAAATGTGGGTGCTACCATTGTCCAGACCTATGGCAGAAGAACAGGATTCTCAAAGAGCCCTTGCTGTGCTTAGGTGATTTCACAGCACCCACTGCAAAGGAAACTCTCTGCCAGCTGATCTGACTCCTCACCAAGGCATGAAACAGCTCCAGTATTTCAGAATAATCCATCTGACTCTCTCAGCCCTACAGCATCTGAGACTCAATATCACTGTATAAAAACCCACTCCAGCTTTGTCTCATGGGGTTTTACTCTTACAGAGCAGCAGAGCAGCACTGTAGTTAAATTGGAATATTTATCCATACTCACATTGATAAGGAGAGGCAGTCATAAATAGCACTTATATCCTGGTAAAAGTCAGGTTTTTAAGCATGGTGCTTTAGCAGCTGTCTCTTGTAAGAACACGCTGAGTCCCTGACTCTCCTTTCTATGAAAACTCAGAAAAATTATTTTTAAAATTAACCAAACACAGGTTTGTATAAAAAGAAATCATTGAGGTATACAATTCCCTGAATACAGCTGTGAGGTCAGGAGGTCAGACACATGCTGTGTGCCAATAGCAAAAGGTTAGAGTGGATTTTTAAATCCATTATGCTCAAGAGCATGTTCAAAATCGTGAAGGTTTGTTTCTTACTTGATATTCTCACAGCACATGAAAATCCTGAACACTAAACATAGGTTTATATTAGAAGACAGCTTCTTTTTTTATGACAGAATTATTTTGTAATCAAAGGGCACAACCAGATACCACAGGAATAACTTAATGATGTAGGAACACAGAGTTGGCACAAAATAAAGTACAGCTCACAACCTCAGGCTGTGTAAACTGATGCAACTTCCTTGGTTATCCATTTATACCCTTTTATTCATTTACTCTGGTAATTCAGAAACCCAATTTAAGATTTAATATGATCTCAGGAAAGAATCCATAACCCTCAAACATCTGCAGTGATAGTCAACTGATCAATACAATGATGGCATTCACATGAATTTCAGCAGAGCACAATTGAGGGCTTGTGCTGAGCTCTGGGATATGTGTGATAAAATATTTTGGTTTAAATCACTCTTGTCTGAAAGGTAAACCTAATCTGGATTCTGGCTTCTCCAGAAGGATAAAGGAAAACAGATTTGCCAGGCTGCAGTTGGGAATCTCAGCTTTCTGCCTTATGACAGTCAGTTATTCCAGAAACTCAGGTTTATCTGTCAGGTTTTTGTGCTTATTTAGGAGTTGAATGAACAACCTGATTTCCCAGTTGAATGTTCGAGACAATGAAGTGTTTGACAGGTTTCACTTCCTTGAATGCAGACTCCATGAGCAGATTACAACCTTGGATGTTCTCCTTAGGAAAACCACAGCAGGAATACTTTTCTTGTATTTCTTTTTGCCCTTCTTTCATCAGTTGCTCATAGAGCTGGTAAGCTCTCTGTGCTGAGGCCATTTTCTCTGACACTGATCCAGTCTCCCTAGAAATATTTTGCAGCCTCTGCTACCAGGTTTTTGTGCCCCATTCATTCCCTTCCACCAATACCCACACTTACCCTGTGTGAGACAGCCTGGGGACAATCCCTGAACACAGCTTGCACTCAAACATCACCTAAAATAACAGAAACCTTCCCTTTTCCACTCCCATACCATCACCTGAGATCTGCCTCTCCTTTGGCATCATGCTGATTTCAGGGCTGGTGTGACCATCCTGGGGATGAAATGCAAAAGGCAGGAACAAATACATTTTCTATGCTTTTTCTTTTTCCCCCAAAATTATTCTCCTGCTATGCTTACAAGGCAAAACTGGCAGCATTGTTCCTTTCCTCACTGTCAGTGCAGTGGCTGTTGAGATCAGACAGAAGTGCTGCATTCACTTTTTTCTCCTTTATTTTTGAAGTGTTGGGCAAATATCTGCAATACAAAAGTGGCAAATACAGAATTAAACTTCTGCTGATGCAAATTATTTTAAAGGTTGCTTTTATACTTGGTCAGGGATGGCAAGACTGCAATGCTCTTGGTGTGTGAGGTCCAAAGAAGGAAGGAAAAAGCCAGAGTGAATTCACTTCAAAACCCAAGCAAATAATCATGGAATACTTTGGCAACTATTCACCAGGTCTAGTCTGCATCACATTTTTAATCCATGTCCATTGCTCATTGCCAAACCAGTGAGACACTCCTGCTGTCTACAGTGCTGTCCAGAAAGGACAACATCTTTGTAATGCAGAATTTGGAAGGGAATTAAACAAACAAAACCCCCTCCAGAATTAGTTGCCAATAGAAGTGATTTGTTTATATTTGTTTTCTCCTCCTTGGGACAGTTCTGGCTTGAGCACTGTCTGCAAGAGCATGGAGGTGGCCCCAGACAGGTAACCCAGACCCATCCTGCTGATGTAAAATTAGTTTTGTGTTAAATTCATGAAGCCTATAGCCACTGAAATGAGACTGCTGAGAAAGAATAAGCAAAATAGGTAAATGGAGCACACTTTATAGTCTAGCAAATAATTTACAGTATGATCAGGAGATAATCATTCCACTTCTGCATTAAAACATGCCTGCTCCCTCTCCTCATCCTCATGGTTTTGATTACCTTAGGATAAACAGATTGTTCAGCAGGAGATAAACTAAGGACACCACCTTCAAGTTGGGAGTCTGGTTTATATCCTTAACCAGTGAGTTTGCCAACTCCACTTTGTTATTTATGTCCCCTGATCTCAGTTTGCATGCCAGGTTATAAAAAATCCCAATCAAAAAAATCAAATATCAAAAAGCTTGTCAATACTGTGATGATTGCAGTCATGGCTAAATAACTTTGGATAACTTTAACCCCCAAAAGTCCTCACTGGAGCTCCTTTTGCTGCTGGCAGAGGAGGTGCTTCACCCACTGGATCCTTCTAGACTTCTGAGGTTGCTGACATTCTCACTGCATTCTGTGCCAAGTTTGTATTAATATATCTGTAACTTAAAAAAAAAAATTGGTTTTAGGCATCCAGATATCCTGCTGGTCATATGTGCAATTTGGAATGAGAATAATCCAATGGGAATTGGATTCTCATCCAATGAGAATAATTTCTCTAAAGGCTGCTCCAGTAAGTTTGCATTCATTTAGGGGTATTTTGCATGAACCTCTTAGATCCTCAGTGCCAAAACTACATTTTTCATACATTCATTTTCCTCTTTATCTAAAACAAAACACAAATTGAAGAGCCAGACTTCTCTGATACAAACAAGAAGCTGCTGGGCTGTGTAGGGAGATTACTTCTACCCCAAGAAGTCAATTACTCCAGGCTCTTAATTCCACCCTTATCAATTAACTCTTGTGATGGTAGGAATTTTATCTAGTGGAAATTGGACAGAGATCTGGTCTGAAAACTTCCAGCATTTTGCCAATGAACTCGTAGCAGGGACACTACTGTGCATATCCAAGGTCTCCAACTATTTAAACTTTAACTCCTCCAACAAAGTATAAATAAAACACAACAAAAACTCTCCAGCAAATTCACAAACCACAGAGTCAGACTCAACACAACTGAAGGAGTAATCCCTCTTCCATTGGACAAGTCACCCAAAATTTTTCTTTAACACATATTCTTTAAGTCTCATTAGGAGATCTGAGAAGAAATTCAATTTCTCTTCTGAGCTCAGACATGCCAGTAGTGACAAGGATGTTGTGGTGGTACATGGAGCTCATCAGACCCCTTCATAAAACAGTGGAAAAAAAGAAAAGCAGGACATTTTCGTGCACAGCTAAGGGACAGATGTACCAGCAGCAGATATTGGTCAGAGAAGGCTGAACACGAGTGGCTCCTTTTCATTGCCTGCCAGAACAGAGCAGCCTTGGAATGCTCCTGTAGGAAGGGGAAGGATTAGAAATGTCTCTCTGAATCCTGCTGTTTCAGCTGCTTCTCAGACTTTTGACTTCAAACTACAATCCAGCTGCTGGTATTTTCATTCCAATTAAGTTCTGAGTGTTTTTTAAACAAAATATTTTCATAGACTGACTATTAAACGATTTCATCATGATCTGATTTCAAACAACAAATGCTTGCTGAACTGCAGAGACGGACTCAGAGATGAAGAAACGTGTGTTTGGAGATTATAAAAATGCTAAAAGGATTTAACTTGGCAAGCAGAGGCCTGAGAGCTCAATTTGACTCAAGGGATGCCAAAGTATTGAGGGCTGTGGTAAACAGTAACCCAGACCTCCTCCACAAGCTGTCCATTAATAAGGGACCTGAGGGACACATTATAAAATTAACAATTGGAAAATCTAAAACAAATCCAAAATCCAGCTGAGTGTGTGCAATGTCCAGGTTACATGGTCAATGCAGTAGCTGTCTTTAGAAGATCATCTTGCACAGAACCTGGAAGTGAGGATTTTTTGTTCTAAAATAAAAGTGAGATGCATTTTTCAGGAGGTAAAGTGGGAACCAGTAACAGCAGGTTTTTTCCAAAGCATTGTGCTTGAAGTCAAGTACTGCACCCTCCTCACCTCTCTAAGAACAGCATAAATTGGGGATTTAGAGATGGAGACAACTTCTCCACCACTCTACCCTGAAACCATGAGAAACTCAATCCTATGGCTCCTAGCAAAAGGCCTGCTTTTAATGGCATCAAATGTCCAGAGACTTCGCTGAGAGAAATCCTGGTTCCTTTTTTAATGGTGAGTCTGGACTATTGGCTCCATAGCAGAATCAGAAGTAGTTCAGATAAAGATAATTTGTAAGGAAAAATAAATATACCAAAATGGGAACTGGCTTTTGATTTGCTCCCAAGAATAGGAACTGTGCCTTTCTGGGACAGAACCAGATGCCAAGAACACCAAAAGATTTATAAAGTGACCTGACATATAGATCAAGTAGAAGGACAAAAACTTATTTTTTTAAAAAAAATTTGTTTGCTTATTGCTGTGGAAGTTGATTCCCTTTTTTCTCCCATTGTCAGGAAATTGTCAGGATTTTTTTCCACTGGGACATTGCAGCTTCCTAAGTGTGTATAGGAATCTATTATTTTATTTTTTGTAAGAAAAAAACCAATATGTGAACTGCAGTGGAGCACAAGCACCAAAACCTGAGTGTCTTTCTCTTTTCATGCTATAAGAAGAGCACATAGTAATTTACATATGTTTGTAGTGGTAACAGATATAACAAAATTATTGACATTTGTTAATATGTGCAAGCTCAAGGAATACCAAGCATTTCTCCTCAAAAGACATACAATGGATGGAAGAATAAAAATTTACTTTTTTTTTGTTTCGTTACCTGCGTATCACAGCTTTGAAGAAAAATTATTGCTACAAAGAGCAAATAAATAAATTAATAAGTGAAATTAAGCTGCTTCTGGTTGATGGTAGTTTCCTGAAATCAGCTGGTGGATGAAGGCTGTACATGGCAACACAGTGAGAATCAAGAACTCCAGAGCTGTTTAAAAAAGGGTTCACAAATGCAGCAGGCAACTCTGTCATGTTTGCATCGCATCTTTGCTGTTAATTAATGAAGTGGGAACGTTCCCCCTGAAAAGGAACATGCTGTTCGTGTCTGCTGTGCCTCTCAGAGCAAAAGCAGAAACCACACAGATTTAGGGACTTACCCCTCCTCTGATGCTCCTTTTACCTCCCCCTTCTATCCCAGGACTGAAATAAAACCCCTACGAGCTTCTCTTCCCCATGGCTCTTATTTTTATTTTTTTTTTTAAATTCTTTTAAAATCTTTGAGGGTTTATTTTGAGAGGCTGAAAACACCCTGGAAAAACCTGGAAAACCAACCATGTCTCCTTTGTTTTCACTCCAGGCCTCTCCAAGCCCCAGCTCTGAGAAGGATTTGGTGAGCAGAACGTTCAGCCCAGCTGATTGATTGTGTTTAATTGCCTTTGGGTTTCATCAACCCCGAGCCATAAATCTGCTGTGTGTCAAACAGAGGGAGCCCATTAATGGGGCAGTGGCTGTCTAGTCAGGTTACAGAGAAATCCCAACAAAACATGGGGGTTTGAGGGTGTGTTTGTTAAACTCCTGATGGGGTGGGTGCTGGGGTGAGGGCAGGAGGCTCCAGCATCACAAATGTGGCACCAGGGAAGGTCAGGGGCTGCTGCCTCTTCCCTCCTCATCTGCCTGCAGTGAGTGAAACAAAGCTGAAGGAAAACCACAGTGGATTTTTCCTCCTTTTTTATTGCAACACCAAGGATGGAGGGAGCTGGGGGAGCGAGGAGCCAGCTGACACAGAAACAGAAACAGAGGTTCCAGGGTCCAGGTCTGCATCCAAGTGACACCTTCATGTCCAGGGCTGTGCAACAGGGGCCAGGCATGAAATTCTGGGGTGCTTTCAAGGCTTGCTGGAACCATCCTGGATGTAATTGTTGTTTCCCAAACATTAAGCCAGATGAGGATCCAGAGTAGTTGTCAACAACAAAGCAAAAAGTCAAATGAGGGGCAAGCAAAGCAGTGCCAGACATTAAGGGAAAAAAACCCCAAAACATACCACTACTTTTAACTCACAATAATAACATTTTCCCTTTTTTACCATTTTACCATTTTAATCTGGTTAGTAACATTTTTATTGACTATTTCAGAACCTTGCCATGATTATGTCTATTATATGATTACTGAACATTTATAGAGCCTTTTGATCTAATAAACCTGCAAACAAGCTTTTTAATTTCTTTACAAAATTTCTTGTACAGACCTAGTGTGCATACATAATTAGAAATATACTATTTTTAGTGAAAAATATGACAAAAGGGCTACTTAACTCTAAGGTACAAATCAACAGATTATATTTCATTGACCAGCTGATAAATAAATATTACAACTCCTCTGACATGACTGAGGTCTTGGATTACATCAGCTGAAGAAGCCCCACCATTTGTTATAACAGCTGTCAGGGAACAAGTCTTGGAAATTTTAAAGGAGAGAGAAAATACAATTTGAAAAAAAAATATATAGGTAGATTTTTATTACTTACAATTCTCAGCAGAAACCCAAATGTTTGGAGGCTTTTCTCAATTCTCTGACATGGAAAGTGCAAATACCTTAAAAAAAGAAACTTACTGAAAATAACAAAGACACTCAAGAAAATTGGTAAGAATGGGGGGTATTTGTGAAATAAAAGGCTTCAGCTTTCTCACTGCAGGCCAGGATTTCCCCAGGCACCTTTGTGGTGTAGCAAACTATTCTCAAGTGCTTTTGGCACTCAGGATTTGGAACATGAGCCTTGAAACTCTGGGCCCATGGAAGAAGATGCAACCTCAATTTCTCCAGCAGTGTCACAGCCACTCTGTCCAGCCCTGGGTGTGGCTGCTCTTCTGGACACCCAGAGCATCATTCCCATGGCAGATCCTTCCCCTACTGAATTTAGCACAGCAGTATTCAGCAGGCAATTTGTGTATCTCTGTGCCAACAAACTTTTGGAATAGAAAGTCCTGCATAAAACAAATTATAGTTGTGCCAGGAAACACATCTAGACAAAATATTGCACCTTGGCTACCTTCTCTCAGATGTCTTTAAAACAGTCCTTGGGAGAATTGATTTTTTTCCCCCTCATAAATTGTATTTCCCACTGGTTCCAGCATTATGGGCCATAGATTTCCCCAGACAGCAGTGACACCAGGGCTGCTGTTTGCTGGCTGCTCCTCCACCCTCTCAGACAATTCAAAGATGTGATGCCCCAGCAGAAGGGATGACCTGCTGCCCTGCCACAGAGAATTATTATTATCCCTGGAAATGAGGGCTTTGGAAAAGCTTTCCCATTAATTCACTATTTCAAGGGAAACAAGCTGCTCCCAGCACCCAGTGCTGGGCAAGGGAAATGGGACCAGGTCCCTCACAAACCATCCCAAAATATCCTGGTGTCACTCACAGCCCCTGGACCCAAGGGACAAATGGTGGACATCAGGGAAAAAAACTGTGAAAACATTGATTGACAGTCTGAGCAATATGGACATCTTTGATCCTTCAAAGTGTATCCTTCAAGGAAACCTCATCTTCAGCCTGAATTGGAAATAAAACATTTGAAAAGCAAAATTATTTGTGGTACCTGGATGTCACTTAGTCAGTTCTGGTTTGACAAAATCTAAATACTCCATTTCTTAATTTGGTTTTAAATGCCATTGCCTGTCATGAAATAACTGCAACATAAAATGACTTCATTTCCTTCTGACTCTGATGGAGTCATTGTGATAAAGTCAAAATACTCCATTTTCTGCAGGGCACTCACACTCTAGAAAGCTTCTGACAAAACACTGCTTTCCACTGCACAGGAATCCAATCTCCAAATATTTGGCCAGCTGTGATAATCACAAACAAGCCAGGACCTGACATTTAACATCCTTAATAGAGGGGGACCTCTCTGGTTAAATGCATCACTAAATTGAATTTACTGAACAATACATCCCACTGACAGGCTCCACATGTGCCAGCACAGCTTTCCAGGACTCTGCTGCAGAGCTGGGTTACCTTTGGCCAACAACACAGATTTGCAAAATCACAGAGAAGTTTCAGCTGGAAAGGACCCTGGAGATGCTCTTGGCCAACCTTGTGTTGAAAGCAGGGCCTTAGATGAGGTTATCCACGGCCCTGGCAAGCCAAGTTCCTGAATATCTACAGCCAGGAAGATTCCCCAGCTTCTCCAGGCAGCTTATCCCAGTGTCCAAGTGGTCCCAAAGTGAAGAAATTGCTTCTAAAATTCAGACAGAAATACCCTGAAGCAGCTGGTACCTCTTGCCCTTCTTCTCTCAGCACTGCCTCCATCTTCTCTCTCCTCTAGGAGCCTTGCAGAAAAGGTAAATCTGATAAAAGGGGATAAAAAAAGAAGACTTGCTCCACAGAATCTGCAGCATTTAAGCTGCTTGTAGCATCGAGGACTCATGGCAACAGAAGCTCAGAAATTCAGGCATTTCCACAGGCACAGGAGTGACAGCCCTTCCAAGTTAAGCTTCATCCCAACAAACTTATTACATTTACTGTGGGAAAATCAACCTTTTTTCCCTAATTATTAGATCAAATTATGCAACTACAGAACTTCCTGATTACAGAATGGACAGATGACCTTTCAAAAACAGGTTTTGGTTGGCTTTTTCCCCCCTTTCTATGGCTGGGTTTGTTTTTATTTATGAATAGCAACTATTTACTTTTTTTTTTCCTTCAAGTATGCTTGGCTGCTTAAAAAATGTAAATAAAACAAAAATATATTAAAGTTCCTAGAACTTGTCTTCTGATAATTCTTTGTTTTGCCTAAACAGACACGTACTTAAAATTTCCTTGACTCCAGAAAAATCTCTAAAACTCATCACTGATATTAACCTTCTTTTGGTTTAATTTCTCACTTTGAGATCACTGAACCTTTCACTAAAATGATGCTCTCTCGACCTCAGGGCTCTGTGGTGCTTTTTTCTCAAGGGCTAGACATGAAAATTCCTACATTGTGCACACAGCTTTGCTCACCTTGCTTCCAGGAATAAAACAGCCAATTTATTTGTCTTCAGACAAATTTGAAACTCATAACACAGCTGAACTCTTACTTTTGTAAAGGCAAAATGAACCAGATATTGGATGGTATAACATCAACAGAAAAAAAGAACAAGCTGTGTTCTTATCTGATGCACACAGCCTGTGCTACTTGGTATATTATAGAAAAAAATTTTGTCTGATATGTATCACCCTGCTACTTGCTAAATTACTGTATAAAAGTGGAAACCCTCCAAAACAGGCAATATGAACTTGTTTATGGATTGGAGCTGTAACAAATCTCATTTCTACATTATTTTCCCCTGTATTACACAGAGTTGATTCAAATCAATACCTAAAGGAGGGACAAGAAACAAGGAAGTGCTGAAGGGAAATGATTGCACACAGAACACACCTCATCCACATCAATATAAATCCACTCCCTGACACAGTGCTCTCCATTACTGCTCCTGTTAATGGCAACTTTTCAGATGAGACAGCAATCCCAAATCCTCAACCCTTCTACTCATGAATGATCCAAAGGTAGGATTTCCCCTCTGAACAAATTTCAGTGCCAGACTTTATTTTCTCCTGCAGCTCCACACACTGAGGATATTCTGCTTTTCCCCCCAAAACTGAGGCTTCTGTGCCCTGCTCTAGAGCCAGGGTTTCCACAGAAGGAAATCAGTCAGCAGGCAGCAGAGAATAAAATCTTGAGATAGCAGGAAAGAATAAAAACTTAATCCAGGAATTACAGAATAAAATTAAGAAAGTGGCATAACAGACTTCAGATAACATTTGTGGAACTGTGGAATACCTCCAAGGTGCAAATTTAACTCTCAGAGTTAAAAAATTAACACAGAAAAACCAAATAATCTGACTGAAACAAAATCAGGGCAACAAATAAGCTAACATTAATTAACAGCACGTTTCAACCACATTTCTGCATGTTTTCATCCTGTTGTATTAAAAAGGTATCAAAGCAGTAGAGATGCACTTAAATTAATTTCAATTTCAACAAAGCAAGATTCAAGATCATCTGAGAGCCTTTAAAAAATCTTAAAGCCAGCCATGTGTCATTACAAACATTGTGGTTTCTGTCCCAGTAGCCACCGTGGCTGCTAATAGTAACAGAGGTTGTGGGGAAAGGGAATTTCTGTTTCCAGTGAAGTCAGTGGGAACTTTCCAATCAGATAATTCTTAATTGAAAACCACAAGGTCTTAACGGGAACTTTTCAAGAAAGTTTCTTAGGGTTGGCAAGGGATTTTCAGTCAGAGGAAAAAGAGGAAAAAAGGAACCAAGGAACAGTTTGGTGTCTGGAGCACTTCCACAGCACGTGCTGAAGATCACATCCAACCCAACCTGCAGAAATGGGACCATGAAGTTCCTATTTCTGCCTCAAGCACAGGCTGCTTTGGGGTGGCTCCCTTCTATTTCCAAGGTTAAAAAAAAAAAGAAAAAAATACAACAGAAAACTTTTAAATTCCTGCCATATTGCCTCTTTCCATCTGTTATGATTTTTTTTTTTAATCTCCCATGCAAATAGTCCAGTCTCTCCAGAATTAATCAGAAACTTCATTAATTAAAGGGGACAGCCTAAATAAAAAGAGAACATACTTTGGGTGTACATTATGAACACTTCAAGCCATTTTCCACCAAAGACTGTACACATATTTACTCAAATAACCCATGCTATTTATGAGTAGACATTTTACAAGACAGAGGCAGAAGCATTATTCCTGAAAGGATTGTTTTCTAATATAGGATCTATGATAAGGTCTAATAAAGGAAGCTTTTCTGGATGTGTTCCATCACTTGATGTTCAGGAAACCATTTTGTATGACACAAAGGATTAGGAAAAATAAGCTGCATGACATTTATTTTGTAATTTTAACATTAATATCTGTAGAAACATTTTATTGTCAGTACAAAAGTTAACAGATTTTAATACTTATTTTACCCAATTAAAAAATTATTAAAAAAAAAAAAAAAAGAAAAAAACCAAACAAAACCAAAACAAACACACCACCACATAAAACAGTGAAATTTGCATTCATATTCCATGGCCATACCAACATGAATGTTCTGAAGTAAAAATACAAGATTCTGTAAAAAAAAGATACAAACAACAGTGATATTCTAGCAGAGGCCAGTGCTACACCTACTGTTATGGAATGGTTCAGAAGGAAATTCTGGAGTCAGCACGAATCAATCCCCTAAAAAGATGCTGATATTCCTATGGCAAGTTGTCATTATAAACAACTTCTCTCTTTTTAACTTAAGTTACAATAGAGGGATAAAGGCAAAAGATCCAGGCCAAAAGGTCTGGAACCTATTATCCAGCTGAGGCAAGAGAATTGTAGATAATTTGATGCATGTGCAACTCAGGGTAGAAGCTCAGCTCCTTTTAGAGCAGTCTGTTCTGCTGTGGTTATAGACCAACTCATGTCTTTCCTTACTTTAAGAACCTTCTTCAAAATGTTCTTTATTTTCTTTTTTTTTTTTTTGGCGTGGAATGACTCTGCTTTTTGGACCTTATAAGAAAAAGAGTTTCTTGTTAAAGGTTTTGGTTTTGATAAGAATAATCATCTGACACTGCAGTTTTTAAACACAAATAAATCAAAAGTTTAATTCCCCCAAATTAGTTATATACTGTAAATATTTCTTTTCTTAAAGATCTGAAAACTAGTAAAGTCTGAGCAATATATCTACTAGTCCTCTGTGCTGCCTGCATAGAAATGCCATTTAAATTACAAAAACACAACAACCCTATAAACGATTAACTGTTTTGTACATTACCAATTAGTTAATAAATTAATGATATACCATTTTCCCTGAAAGCAAAGTATTTTCCACCTCTGGATGGTGAAAATTAAGAAATTCTGTGTAAGAACAGCATTTAGCAAATAGCTGTTAAAAAAGAGACTAATTTGCTAGGTGGATTGGGACATCCATTTTTTAAATCAATACAAAAAATAATTCATTGTAAATATATATAATATATATTTATACATATTTTTGAATATATTTACATACATCCAGCACCTATATACTGCATTTGTGCTCTGTAAGTGTGTGCCAACATATATTTTCTCCAAATATTACAAAATACACAAGAAAGGCAGACCCAGAGTTTGCCTCAAGTCCAACTGGTCCATTGTACAAACAAAGTCTGTTGCAGCTCACAGGAAGCCAGAAAATTGATAGCAATGGGTATCTAGACACAGCTCATAAACATTCTTCCTTCTTGGGAACACTTGAAAGCTGCAAGTGATGAGAATATTTATGTAGGTCCTGACTGCTTTCCTCCAAATTGTTTTTTTTTTTTAAACTTTTTCTTTTTTTTTCCGTATTTCCTATGTACAAGCAGAAACATGAAGGTCCTGGAGAAAAGCTTTTGCTTTGCATACGTGGTAGGTAGCTTGCTGTTCTTGCCTGGCTGTTGGTGGTTTCATGTTTTCACACTCCCGTTCATGTGCTGGTACTTGGGGAGACAAGGTTCGTAAGGCATCGGGTCGGGAGAGAACACCGAGTCGTCCCCCGAGGAACACGAGCTCCTGGTGTCAGGGTAGCTGGGGGAATACTGTTCCAGAGGTCCACTGAGGTCCAGATACTCCTGTGGCAAGAGGAATAAAACTCATTTTTAGCCAGCAAAGAGAACGGACAAGAACGCGTCACCGCTGCTGGGATTCTGGAGAGGAGCGGTTTGGAAACGGCGCCTGCTCCTGCGAACCGACAGCATCCAGAACTGCCCTGCTGCTTAAATACCTCATCAAACAAGGAGCCTGACTAGGGAAAGAAAAACCAAGCCAATAACACGGTATTTTCTGAAGTCCAACATCACCAGCATTAGCTGTGTCAGTGGGAATAAACATGGCAACCACATCAAAAGAGGGCTTTTCACTCACAATGATAAAAATGAAATTTCATCCTAAATAGAACCATTTTTCTTTAGCACATGGTAGTGATTTGGAGAGGGAAAGACGCTTCCAACTTTGTATTCCTTTGGTCACTTTGAATCTCTGTTTTATATTCTGTGATATTAAATTTGTGTTTCAACATGCAGTGGCATACGTGCAAAAAAGATCTGAAAGAAAAACAAAGTCAAATTCACACGATTCGGGTTTTTTACACTACATATTTGTGTGTTGTGTGTCCCAGAGTAGCCATGACCAAAGCAGTCATTAAAAAAGGAAATATCATCTGCTGAATCCAAGTTTTGGGTTAAGGCTCTTTTGCTAGAAACAACAGTTTTGGCAAGAGAATAAAGTTATTTTTCCCCTTGAAATGTTCCTTCTCTTTCAACTTCTGAAGGCAGCTGCATTCATTTAAATGCAATCTCTTCATTTGCTAAACCACAAGTTATGATCATACTGACGAGACGATTCTTCCACCTCAGTCAGTATTTTGTGCTGCTGTGCTTAGGTTTGGGCTAATTTAGTCCTTTGGCTAACATTCCTTTTTTAAGTCAGATATTCAGTCACTACCATCTTCTAGTTAAAAAATGGTCACCATTTTAGAAGGAGGGTGTGGTATGCAAGTTTTACAATGCTGGAAAATTCAATAGGGAGCAAAAGAAGGGAGTTTGGATCTATTGATTACTGACTATGACTGCCCAGCCTCTTGAAAAATCCATGAGGGGAATCCTGGTACATATTTATGGGTTAGCAAATCAGCCCTACATGCAGAAATAATCAGACATTTTCTAAATAGACTTGAGAAGAAAGGATCCCAGTGTCTGAAGAAACAGGGCTTTCCTAGGGGCCACCAGACATGGTTCATCATATCACAAAGCTTGATGTAACTCAGATATGAATTCAGTACTGAAGATAAGATCCTCACCCAGTGTCAATAGCCAGAGTCACATAAGGGGAATAAGAACCAACACCAGGCTGGTTTCTGGGGCTGACAAAGCTACAGCCACGAGGCTGACTCCTGCTCCTGGGGACTTCTGCTCATGTGGGTCACAGAAACGTGGCAATGAGAAATTGGGGAAAAAATCCAGCAAGAAAACCCATTAAAAACCCAACAAGTGATGATTCAACATGGAAAAGAGAAAGGCATTGCTATTTGAGCAGAAATCATTGCTTGCACAAAAGCAGAAGAAATTATTGGCTGCCCCAGCAAACTGAGTTGTTGGGTAAACCAGACTGAGCCTGGGCCAACAGTGTGATTCTGGGGGGAAAGAGAGAGTGGGGAGAGGATAGGCAGAAGTGAGCCTGGAGGACCTGGACTTCAGGAAAACTGTGCAATGACACAGAATCAGAGATCTCCAAAGCTGTGGGGGAAAATGGGACACGTCCGAGTTCTCAGGAGACACCGAGGTGACGACAAGCGTCCAGGAACATGAAACGTGCTGCACAGACAAGTGGAATGATCTGCTTTCTATGTCCAGGGTAAATAGGACAAAGGCAATATCTGATGTTGAAAGATTAGAGATTAGGAAAACAAAGCAACAGGCTGTCAAGAGGCGATGCCGAAATACAGCAGTGGAGATCTGCGAGGACAAGTTACATAAACATCTGTCAGCAATGACAAACGTATAGTGGGCCCTGCCACAGGCCCATCACAGGGACTGGATCTGTTCCTAAGCTTTTTCCAGACGTTTTTCCTATGATTCTAGTCTAAAGTAATTTACATAACCCTAAAGGCCTTTTCAGGTTAACTTTGAGATCATTCCAGGTCTACGAGCAGCGCGGAGTTGGGAAGGCTCGACGGTTAAACACACGCAAAAAAAAGCAAGCAGTATCATTTCCCAGGCTTGGAATTGCAGCCCAGAACCTCCCTCTTGAATTTGCAAACACATATGCAGTCCAAGCCACCCAGCCCACCTCCAATTGGTCTTGTGAAATCATACATGAATTAGGCAGGAGATGCAGGCAGTACTGGATGAGGTGGAAATGCCAACAGGACACAGAGCTGCATCCACAACTCCATGGGGACAGCCTATTCCTGCCACCCTTCTCAGCCAGCCCTGAAGGTGCCACTTTTTACACTAAGCCTTAAAAACAGAACCCAGATAAATTTACAGCTGCTACTAAAGCCAAAGTATCTTTTTCAGCCAGATCTACTGGGCAAATGATGATCATAAAAAATGCCATCTCTTCAGTGAGGTTCTGCTGTCATCTCCATTGTGAAAAGGCTTTCCAAAAACTGCTCCATAATCCATTTTTTATTTCTCTGACAATTCTAAAAAATGAGAACATAATGTTGAGGAGCCACATAGAGTGATTCAAGTCTCTTTTTTTTCTACAACGAAGCAATAACAAATTTTGAAAAGGTCAAATCAAGTTGTTGCAACTTTCCTGTGTAGCTGCCTTGGGTTTTTTTTTGCTCCTGTTAAACATTTTATTTCTCAGAAGTAATAGAAATTTGTAGAATATTTCTGGGACACCAAGTATTTTCTCTCAAAAGAAACTTCCACCAAAAGAATCAACATTTCCATCACTTGTGATTTTCCTCAAAGGTGCATGTGGTTCAGTGATAAGAGGACTGATTCCTGTGTGAATACCCTAATCAGTGTGTTCCTTGCTAAAACTAATAATATCTCAGACCTCTGAAAGATCTCTTCAAATAAAACCTTTCTGCATTCACATAGCCCAACCTGAAGCAGAGCTAGGCAGGACCTTTGGATAATTGGATGGCTGTTTGCACATCCCCTGTGGGTCCTCACTCCCTCCACAGAGAGCTATTTCAGTGAACCTAATTCACTCTCAAACACATCATCTGAAATCTGCCATTGACGGTTTCTCCTCTTCTGACCTACATAGCATGGCTGGGAATCAAACTGAGGCAGAAAATGAGAGCCACCACGAGCCCCACATCCCTCCCTCACGTGCAATTCCTGCTGAAACACAAACACTGCCCCTCAACCTGCCACATGCAGTCCCTCAGCACTAAAAACATCCAGAGATGCAGCGAGAAGTAAACAAAAACTCCTCAAAGATGTGTTTCTTTTTAGTTACATAATTCCAGGCATAATGGCAAGAGACTGAGGATTTCATAGGATACGCAGTTCAGCTGCATGTAACCTCAGAGGACAATGACAAACAGAACAAGAAAGTGAACTTGAGCAGGATTTCATAATTGAATAAATTCCATCTGTCCCCTGAACCATTTTTCCTGGTTTACCTACCTCATTAGTTGTGAGAGTGAGAATCCGGTCCAAGTCCTCCACCAACTGCTTGAAAGTGGGTCTGTGGGAAGGCACAGCATGCCAGCAATCTCTCATCATCATATAGCTGTAAGAAACACACATTTGCTGGGATTAATTAAAATCAGGCATCCTCCTCACAACCCTTTCCATGCACAGCCAGTGCTGCCCTTCACGAGGAGAGCAGGGAGCACACAGAGTTCTGCTCATGGACCACTGAACCCCCAGCATCCCTGGGCAGCATCCCTGACCCACAGGGGCTTTCCACTCCTGTCTCTCCCTTGCTCAGGGTCTGAATTGCCTTCTAGTGGGCCCAGTTCTGTGGCCCAGCAATTCCAAGGCATTAAATTACAATACTTCTTGCATGTTGGGGATTGCAGTCTTTGTGAAGAAATTAAAATTAAATATTGTTAAGGTCTGTATGGAAATACCTGAAATCACACTCCCCACACCAGCAGGAGATAATGCTGTGTTAACACAGAAGTTCCCAGATGCATTTTGCTGTGTACATTACTGGTATGTACAACATGTATGAATTTCCACATTAGAAACACTGAAATCAAATTTAGGTGTAAAAACACTGGCAGAGACTGGCTTGTAGATGATTTCTTCTTTCTGCAATAGGATCACAGCAGGGTGTGCAAAGAAGCATCCTCTGCCAAGCATTTCCTGAAACCTTTTCCTCACACATCTATACCCTCACCAACACCCACAATTTTAGAGGTGAGCACTGTGGAAGTGTTTGATTCTGCTGGGGTAGCATTAAACACGTGAATGCAGCAGAGCTGTGCCCCCCAGCCCTGGGACAGCAAGGCAGGCTCCTTACAGTTCATTGGTGCAGTTGGCAGGTTTGTCCATCCGGTGCCCTTCCTTAAGCAGCTTAAAAAGTTCCTCCACTGGGATTCCTGGGTAGGGCGACCCTCCTAAGGTGAAGATCTCCCACATTAACACACCAAACGACCAGCTGCAAATCAAAGAGACAGCTGCATTAGTGGATCTGCTGGGAACAGACAATCCCACCCCTCCTGGAGATGTCTGAGCCAGGTCTGCCTGCCCACAGCAGCACAGGGGTCTGGGAAGGGCATCACATGCATGGACAGCATTTAGGGTGGGGACTGACCCCAGCATATTCCCAAATATCCTCTTTTCTTCTGTCTCTGAGCACCCAGCACTGCATCTTCACAGCTTAATGACTTACAGAGCACTCACAGCTCAGCTGGGGTGCAATTATGTGGCAGGATATTTTGGAAAAAGCAGACTGTTCAAAACAAAAATATTTTGCGTCACCCTGCCTTTCTTTATTTTTTTTTTCCTTTTGTTGTTAACTTCTGCTAGGAAATGAAGGGGGATAATTTTTAAGCCAGTTTTCCTGCCTCATCCTGCCTGGCTGGCACGCTGGGGCTCTCTGGCAGGCAGCTCTGCCAGGTGAGCACCAGCACAGAGCCTGTGCTGGCTCCCCAGCTCCTCTGCAGCTCCCCCAGCACGGCATTTCAGTAAACTGTTTGCACAAACTTACAATAATATTATCTTTAGCCATCTTCAAAGCCACCATGGGGCCAAGAGTCTCCAAGTCCCAGCACTGAAATCCTCGTGCTCCCTGGCTGCTGAGCAGCTCAGGCTGACTCTCAGTCCTGAGCCAGTGAAGTGGTTTACTTCACATTCACTTAAATATTTTGCCAAGATGTTATTTTAAAACACAAGTTTGATCCACCCTTAACCTGTGTATATAGTTTCCTTTGTAAATGATGTAGAGATGGCAGGAAACGCCTCAGTAAATGATTTTCTTAAGGAGAGAACAGTCTGGAAACTGCAGCCAGGTTAAAGAAAGATGAAATACTTCTTATTTTCTCCATGCTGCCCTTTTCCTTTTTAACCCTGCACTGACTTGCATAACCTTCTGCATCTCAGCTGGGAAGCATCCAGCCCTTTACAGTTAACAGTTTTTCTTGGAGAAATAAAAAACAGGATCTTCATCTGTATTGCATAAGAAATACACGTCTACTTCAAGCACAATGCACACAGAACTGTAATAGGAAGCAGAATAAACCCTGAGCAGTTGCATCAGCCAATGGCTCTGTGCACACATTAAAAGATTTTTGAAGTGTCAGAGTCCAATGATTTCCTATTACATGTGAAGCACTGCTGGGAAGGAACACCACTTCTGAAAATCCGAGAAAACTTTTCCAGCACGCCCAGCCTACGTTTTACTGCACCAAATCTTAGCACAGATTTTTATAAAAAGTTTTCAGGAACTTTCCTTTTTTTTTTTTTAATATTCTTTTCTCTCTCTCTCTCCTTTTATTTTTTTAAACCTGAAGGAAGTCCAGAGTATGTCAAAAGGCAAGCAAATTAGATAGACTCTTTGTAGCTGCACATCCGTAAATAAGTTCAAGGGGGGAACTTCCGCAGTGACAGAAGGAGGTTAGCATTTTCCACCTTTCATGTGCTTTGAAGCTGGGCAGATTAGTAACAGAGCACTGGTTAGCAGTCTACCATAAAATCCTCACTTTCTAAGGGCAAGTCCTGTTCCATCTATTAATATGTGAAACAGAATGAAAACTCTTAAAGGTAAAGGACAACAGCAAAACACACATGAAATATCCCAAACTTTAACAAACACAGAGCAAAACAACCCCCTCCTTCCCACCCCCAATGCCCCACTGAAACCTGGCCACTTACACATCACTTTGATGTGTGTAAACTCTGTCAAACAGAGCTTCTGGAGCCATCCACTTCACTGGAAGCCGTCCCTGTGAGTTTGGAGAGGAAGAGAAATTAAAATGGCAGCAATTTACAGGAAGATTTCTCTAAGAGCTGCCTGCTAACACAAACCAGCACATCATTTACCTCTAGCATTTTCAGTGAGAAGATAGTAAGATGGGATAAAATACAGAGACTGTTATAAAAATGGATATAAGCATTTAAGATAAAATTAAAAGCATTGAGTTTTCCCAAAAATTTCCCAGACTGCTTGCTAGGAGAATGATAGGATAAGCAGATCAAAATCAAAAGTATCATTCTGCTATGGTTCTTTAAAGACAAAAAAGCCCACAATTAATAAACTTCTGAAAAACAGGCTTGTTTGCAAAAATAAATTGATTACTAAACCCAAGAGTTTTGTTTTCCTGAACCTTTTTCAGTGACCCAAAGCTCACAGTCAGAGCTGCCTGTTGCTTTGCACACACAGAGCCTGGGAATTGCAGAGTCTGAAATGAAGAAGGTTCAATCCCCTCCAGCACTACTGCACAGGGTGGTTCTGGCTTTTGGAAGTTGGCAGATGTTACCATTAAAATGCCACTAATCACTCAGTGATTTTCATAAATAAGCCACTTAACATGATTGTTAATAAGAAGTCTTATTTATACAAATAAAATCTCTAGAACTCAATGGGTTCTGCAGAGCTCCCATCAAAACCCAAGTGCAGTTCAGCAGGACCTTAAGAGATCCCCTGAGGAGGTGTAAGGAGTTCAAGCCAGGTATCAATGCTACATCCCAGATGTTTTATCTTCCTCATTTGGTACAGGCTAATCAGCAGAACAGTGACAGTGTGGGGAGTACAAATGAGTTTTCTCTGTCTCTAGCCCCACTTTGAGATCACCACCACAACCTGTCCCTAACAAGACAGGCACAGGCAGAAGGCTGGATGTGACAACACCACAAGTAAAGAGGTTTTTTTGTTGTGGTTGTTGCTGGCATTGTTTGTGCAGTGCATTTCAAGATTTCAGCTGGGTGCTAAACCAGCTGGGATCAACAGGAATATTTCCACTTCTCACAACGGACTGGAGTCAGGGAGAGAATTTAAAAAAGTTCTTGTATTTTAGTATTTCTAATGCTCCAACATGCAGCCTCTTTGCTTATCTTTTTAACCAACTATCACTGTAAGAGGAGACAAATGCTCATGCCCTTGATCCCTGCTCTTTTGTCTGGGATGAAAAGTGAGGCTGCTTACAAGGAGCCCATTAAGTTTACAACCATAGCTCTGAAATGAATCACTGAAAGAAATGCTTGTTTCCAGAGATTAGAAAACCATCCACTTACATTAGTAGTCTTTTTATAATAATCTATATTGTTGATGTCTCTGGCTAAACCAAAGTCTGCTATTTTCATGACGTTGTTTTCGGTTACCAAAACATTTCTTGCGGCCAAGTCTCGATGGATGCACTGGAAACAAAAAAGAAGGAAAAAAATAGCCCACTGAAATAAACTGCTGCAAAAGTGGAAGTGCTTCAACATCATAACTAAATCTCCTTTATAGATTTTAACCTAAATGGCCAGGTGGGAAAGCCACACATTCACTACAAGTCTGTGAAATAAGATTTTCCTAATTACTGCACTCCATCCCCTCAGCTGGTGTTTCCAAGCTGAACAATGGCCCTAAGAAGTGTCTTAGAAAGTCCTGGTCTGCCTAAATCTTGTATTTTTGCTAAGGCTGAAAGCTGGGTGGTGGTCCAAGATGTGCCAAGCATCTCCTTTGCATGTGCCCAGGTACAGGTACTGCAGTTTCATCAGAAATAGTTAATGAACATTTTGTTAATGATATTGTCTCACCAGAGATAAAACCTGGCATCCACTCTGAATCAGTGCAACTGTTTTTAATATTAAAGATATTAATGTAATTGTCAGCAGGATGTCTAGGGTGTGCATAATTACTTCAACCACAAGACTATAAAAATGCAATTATGAAAATTTAAAAGAAACCCTAAAACAATCAGGGCTTGTTTGTTTTTAAGACAGTTTTGATACGGAAACTAAGCCTATTACCTCCTAGAGATGTTTCCTTCATGTCAGCATTATCCTGACACTGAGGGGACTCTGTGGCTGCTCTGGGTACTATTCCTGTGTTCAGGTAGCTTTATTAGGGTTGATACAAGGTGGCAATGGGGCCATGGTAATTGCATGGCACTGCATTTTGGATCCCAGCAGGATACTTTATTTATTTTCAACTTAAATATATTTTTCCCCCTCTTTAATTTTGGATAACTCTTGATGTTGTATGTTTTATTTCAGTATGTGCATAGACACACTACAAAAAGCTATACAACAGAGTGGGTTTTTTCTTGCTCTTTTACTTGCCCCAGCAATCTGCTGAGATCTCTTATCCCACATGGATAAAATGAAGTCTCTGCTGCTCACTGCCATGGCCAGGAAAAACCTGCTCCTCATGAGCACAGGACCAGACAGCAGTGCATGATTTCAGCATCCCATCAGTCCTCTAATCAGCAATGCTGTGGTGGCAGAAACAACAGGGGCCAAGCTTCCTACTTTTAAAAAGCATCCATTCAACTTTGGAAATGGGATACTGTTTGTAAGTACAACTGCTTGTAAGGCAAAAACTGCTGGTGAGGCAAAGGGTAGGTGAGCAAACACCACCTCTAGCATTTTCTGTATTGAAGTCTCAGTGATTGAAATAACAGGAGCACTCCCTGCTCACAGCCCAGGCATGATGGCAATCCCATGGGAAGAGCAGCTCTCATTATTGCAGCTCATAAATGGGTCCCTAAGGGGAGAAGAAGGGGTGGAACACAAACTGAAGTGGGGGGATACCTGGAGCACAGGAATGCACAGCTCTGCTCTGTGCTGCCCCTGCTCCCCTCTGCCTTGGCCAAAGCCTCTCACTCTGTCCAGCTCAGCACAGCACCAAACAAGTGCTTTTGCAAACAAAAAGGGCTGCAGTGGCTCTTTGGAGTGTCCTACAGCAGCACTTCAGAGCTCCTCAGGAGGACACTTGCTCTCAAGACGGCCAATGAAAAGATTTATGTTTTCCTTTCACACCAGCTCTATTTTCTTGGGACATGGCCCACTGCCAGGCAGGAGTTGCATTAATCTCAGGAAGAGATATCCTGAGGTGTGGCACCTAATCAATACCCCTGCTTTACTCCATCAGAAGTTTTGCCTTGCTGTCACGCACGTCACCCTGCCGACCCTGCTGCGCTAAGATTTACTGCTTCAAAACAAAATAATAAAAGCAAAACTAAACCTGGATTCCCTCTCTTCCCCAACCCCTACAAGTGCAGAAAAAATAATATCAAAATCATGACTCCACACAAGAGGAATGGAGGGTTACACTCAGCCCTGGTCTTTGGTTAAAAACAGCTCCATACTTGGGAGTGGACATGACTGGAAATCGGTATAAATCCCACTCCACACCCTGCAGGAAGCACTTATCACTGGTATCTGCTGCTCTGGTTTAGCCTTTGGGTCCAAACATCACCCAGGGTATCCAGGATTGCTCATCCACCAAGCCACAGTATGTTTACAGAGTTAGTTATACAGGGCAATTTAAGGTTTTATAACTATAATTTAATCAAGAAGAAATGTCTGAAGACAGATTTTAGGAATAAGTGTCTGGGAACATGACAGGATAAATAAATTCTTTCAACAAGCTCACTCTCCTGAAAACAGCAGTTTTAAGTAAAGTGATAATTTAAGTGACTAATACACTCCTCTCATTTTTGCCTCTTCTGCCCACTCTTTTTGCCCTGGTGTCTTGGGTCTTGTCAACCCTGCCTGGTTTTATTTTGTAAGTTCTTCCAGCCACCACACTCATTTGTTTTACACCATGATGTGAAAGGATTAGGTTGGTTTGACTGGAGACAGAAGGCAAACAGAGTGGAGTGATGTGCAATCTGTGATCACCTGTGCTTATGGATTCAAACTGCAAATATATGCACAGTGTTTACCTGGAATGATCCACCCCAGGCCTCATTTGAGCAATATTGCTAAACAAAGATGAAAAAGCTTTCAGTGCATGAGGGTGTGAGGGGTGTGGATGACACAACCTGATTGAGACTGCTCCCAGCAAATTCTCGAAAGCGAGACGAGGACAAAACCAAACTGGAAACAAGAGTTGTATTTGCTGAGTTCCACCTACTTTTTGGGAAGCCAGGTACTCCATGCCTCGTGCCAGCTGGTAGGTGCAGGACACCAGGTCCTTGAATGTCATCTGCTCCTCGGGCACCCTGTTGATGTCGAAGGAGTACTCCATGCCGGGCGGGCGGCGCGCCCGCAGGTACTCCCGCAGGTTCCCCTTGGAGGCATATTCCACTATCACATACAGGGGGCCTTGGGGTGAGAGAACCACAGGAAAAGCAAGGTCAGGCACCAGGCTGATTTTGATTTAATTTTTTTTTTTTTTAATGTAAAGAAGCTTTTAGCGCGCTATAATAAATGAACTGAATGGATAAAATGGGGAAGCGGTAAGCACGGCTTTAAAAGAAAATAAAAGGTTTGGATATGGGGAAGTGACTGCTCAAAGTTCCACAGCTGGATTAATTAGTGCTTTAAAATACCTAAACCCTGTCCCAGTGCCTGCTCCTTTCAGACTACACCATGTGTACTGAAAACAAATATTTTCAATTAAAAAATACCCTGAGACTTCCAAAAAAGGGAAAGCACTTCTTAATTTTTTTTTGTTTTAATTTCCAGAGTGGTGTGCCATCCTGCATCACTTTACATGGTGTAATTAGCTTTTCCAAGAGTGAAAGTGCTCATTTCAATTTTGGGCAATTCAGAACAGCACACATAGGTAAAGGCCCTGCAAAAGGTCATTTGTTCCTTACAGCAAGGGATTAGAGAGTTTTCATATGATATAGGACCCTTTCTCATATTAAGGCTGCAACTATAATGAGAAACAGAAGTTAAAATATTGCTGTTAAGCTACAGAAATACCTCAAAATCCTATCACGGCATGACTGCTTCCTTGAAACCTCTTGAAAAATTATGATTAATGAGACTTTCACAGACCAGTTGGAAAGCCCTGGTTTACTTTCTTTTCTCTACTCACCATCCTGGGTACAGGCTCCAAGAAGATTGATGATATTTTTATGTTTCCCAATCATTTTCATCATCTCCATCTCTGACACCAGGTCAGACAGGTCTTTTTCTGTGGCATCATCTGTAGAAGACACAGGTTCAGTTCATGTATTTTAGTGTGCCAGCCTGAGATTCACCAGCAATGCTCACCAGTTGGTATAAAATAAGTGTGGCTCAAAATGCAGAATATGGGATTTTTTTTTTCCAGTTTACACTGCACATCATATATTATGTATCACTAAAAAATAGTCTCAGCCTTTTAGGTGGACTGACCAACTGTTCAGTGTTAATTTAAGCAGCAGCACAGTGAGATCAGACATTAAAAAGCTGTTCTTAGCTATCAAACCTCCAATAACACTGCCTCTCCTGCAAACTAACCTTACAATTAAATTCAAAATAAATAAGCACCAACCACCTGGACTGAATGGGCTGGGATCTACACAGGGATAGCCTCTGACATGAAATAACTGAAAGCAGAGACCCACACGATGCTAATCCATCTCCTGGCTCCCCCATCCTGGCTGCCCAAGATAAACAGGCTGTCAAGGTGCAGATTTACACCCCAGACTGCTGAAGGCTGAGGTCAGCTATGTGCTCTTTGACCCACCCCACCACGATGACAGAGTTCAGATGCCACAAAAGAAAATTCTGTGGCTGAGAGCTGCCATAATGCCCCTTCTGATCCCTAATCACCCAATTTTCTTACCTTTCAACATCTTCACTGCCACGGTCACTGCCTCCTTTGGCCGGTCCTTGTCAATCCCCACCGCTTCAGCCATGACCACTTGTCCAAAGCAGCCTTCTCCCAGGGGTTTGCCCAGCGTCAGCCTGGAGGAGCAAACAGCAGATCAACACACAGCATCTGCTGGAGGGGTGCAGTCACTGAAATTCCAGGCAAAATATAAAAAACTTTTCAGCAATTTGCTGCAGCATGAGGCGTTCATCATATGGAACCAATAAGGGCTGGGGTGCGCGCTGGTTTTTGTGCACACCAGGGTTTGTTTCCTTAGGGGTGGTGGAGGGAGCATCCCAGAAAGGCACATCAGTCACTAAACCCAGCTCTTCAAGCTCTGCTCAAGGCTGCACTTGATGGCTTGTGGGGAGATGCAGTGTGCAGAGCTTCCAAAGAGCAGCAGAGCGTGGATGGAACTGGGGAGCAGCCAGCAACAGGCAGCTCCTCCCGTCACTGTAACACCTCTGGTCATCTCTGTCTGCACACTGACCCCAAGGAGATGACAGCAAAGTTTCAGCCACAGGGGCTGTTCCTTGGTTGCAGCGCTTTGCAGCCACAAGAGTCTTGGCTGAGGGGACCAGAAGGTTCCTCCTGCTAAGAGAGGGGAAGCAGAGACTGGGAAAAACAAACTCTGCTGCAATCACAGCACCAACATCAAACCCTCCTAAAAGGAGCAGTGGGCTCTGCAGAATGCACTTGGTGGGGCATGTTCCTGGTTGCAAAACCTGCTCAGATCTAAGAGAGACACAGAGATGTCAATCTCAGCTTCATGAGGAGAAAGAGATTAAATAAAAAGGAAACTTAAAAGCCTCTGTGCAATCTTTTTGATTCCAGCCTAAGTGCTCCAGGGCCAGGGCCAGAGCCAGGCTCCTTTACTTGCAGAGAGAGGTGATGTGACATCCAGCAGCAGTGCTGTAGCAGGAATCAGGCAGGATGCTCAGTGAGTGTGATTCTGATAATGTTACCCAACATAGGGGCCAGATTCAGACAAGCATTTTTATAAACAAATTCTAAAGGATGTGACTTTCCATGGTCAGCAGGAGGATTTCACAGATATCACAGATGTAGGGACTCATTTTAAAAGCATGGACACCTGCCTTCCACCATGAAAGTCCAGGGAGAGGCTGGCATTTCATCCCATCAGCAGAAATGTTAGATGAGGGCTAAGTGGTTTGAAACCCAGCTTATCTGCTTGGGCACAGGACAGAAATGAGGTGGCTCCTCTGAGGGCAACCAGCTCATGTCACAAGTGGGCTCTGGCTTGGTGGGAATTCCTTGAGCTGTTTTGGATTGGTTTCTAAAGCAAATGCAAGTTTTAAAAAGGTGCAAAGACTGAAGGGCAGCATATGCTCTGCTGAGGTCACCCTGTGTTTTCTCCAGAACTAAAACTGAATTTAGGGTCTTGGCAGAGAACAAACATTTGCATTGGAAACTGGTTAATTTATGTGCTATTGCCCTGCTAGGACCAAAGTAACAAACCCCTCATTGTGTGCCTGCTGCCCCCCAGCCTAATAAACTGCCTCTAAATAGCCTCCTTTCATTGCAAATCTGCTCCACCTACATTTGTGCTGAACACTGGGTTTAAATGTTTAGCAACTCTAAAATTTTCCCCATTTATGTATCCCCCCAGGGCATGGGCTGACAGCAGCACATATACAGGCCCCCACTGTTGACCAGAATGCTGCAGGTGGCAATTACAGCTTTTACTCTGGTTTTCAGCTAAACCAATCAAATAATTTCCAGAACAGCTATCAGAAGGCTCAGGATTACAGTTCCTCTATTCAAAAGTTAGAACCCTGAACTTCCAGAGACAACTGTCCATGATAAAAGCTGTTATTTTCCTCAAAACCACCTAAAGACTTCTTAAAGCTAGCACTAATTCTCATAAATAATCATGGTTCTACCTGTGTTAACATTTTCTCTCTCTTATGCATGTCTTTATTTATATTAAGCAATATGGTTACAGTTTTAATTAGATTATCCAAAAGCTCACTTTGCTTGTTAGTCAATAGACTTTGAAGAAAATATATATAGCCACATGAATTTGAATACATCAAAATTCAGCATGCTCTGCTCAAACTCAACATTTTAAGCCACAGAGACTGCATGTACATGCATCCCACATGCAAAATGTTCCCCGAAATTAAAACCAATCATCTCCATTAATACACCAACTCAACACCAAATCCTACCCAGAGTCGTGACAGAAAGAAAAGATTGTCCAATAGCATAATTTAGATTTTCTCTATCTCCTACATATTGTATTGCCTGTTTTTTTAAATATTAGCCACTTAAGTAGTCGACTATGAAACATGCTTTAATGGTCAGAGGTATTGCTTGGGGAAATCACTGCCCTTCAACAGTGCTTGCATGTGGATATTTTTCTCAGTCTGAATTTTCCTAACTCATTTCCTAACAGAGGAGCACTACATTTTCACAGAGCATCTAAAAAACCTGCAAGAAATCTGAAAATACAACTGGGACTGCAGGCAGAAGAAATTTAGTTTCTATTTAACTCCAACTGATTTCAGACAATTGAACTGAATCTTGACCTTCAGAGCAGCTTCAGGTAACTGAGATTTTTCCTTAAACCAGAGAAACCCTGGGGGACACGAGGAGAGATGCTCCCCCCCGTGCAGTTTAAGGTTATTCAGACATGCCAAGTGTCAGAGGGAGCAAACCACGTACTTATCTCTTGGGAACTCCCACTTTGGGTCTTCTGGCAGCTCATACTCAGAGACCCCTGCCAGCATGGGGGCATCAGCAGTGGAGGAGAGGCGGGTGGTGATCCTCACCAGAGGAGTGTTGGAGTTCATGGAGGAGCTCGAGTCGGCCGACACCTGTGGTTGCAATGCAAGATGCAACAAGAGAAAAAAAAGATGGAGATGTAATCTTGGCCCACAATCTGAAAACCACCAGCAACAGATAACCAAGCCAGCTCAGAACCATGGGATTAGGAAGTGGCTGAATCTACAGGTTTAATTCTAGTGCTCTGTTCTCACATTTAGTCTCCCCTGTAAGCACAATACTGACTCTAATGGCTGCCAAGGCTGTCAGCCTGTCCCAAAAATCAAAAACCACATAAGTTTTAAATGTATTCCCTCAGAAGGCTGCCTTTTTTTTAATCATATTAAGATATTTTTAATAAACTGGCAGTATTTACATCACTACCCTCAGATATCCAAGTGGACAGCTTATACCATGAGCAGTGACCAAGGAGTTCTCTTCTTCCACTCCTCGTTGTCCATGTCACCACATCTTTTCCCAAATCAGCACACCCAGGTGAAGCTCCATCTCTTCTCCCAAGGAAAAGCAAGAGCACAAGAGTAAATGGCCTCCAGGGGAGGTTTGGATTGGATATTAAGAACAGTTCCTTCAATGGATGGACTGTCAGGCTGCCAGAGCAGTGGTGGAGCCACCAAGCTCAGAGGGATTTAAAATATGTGTAGATGTGGCACGTGGGACATGGTTTAGTGGTGGCCTTGGCAGGGCTTACATTTGGACTCAGCAATCCTAAAGGTCTTTTCCAGCCTATATGATTCTAACACTTTCTATTTTCCAAGTACTCAATACTGAAAGCATCAAAAAGCTATTACAGTCCTTCAGTTTCCAATTAAGTACGTTCTTAGCTGAAGACTCTACAGGAAATGTGGGGAAGAGGTCCTAAAAATAACTCAGTATTGAAACTCTGGAGTGTGATTTCTCACCAGCTCTGATATCTTCCTCAGAGCACCAAAGGAACTTATTGATAAATGCTTTGAAAGAGGAGGCAGCTGCTCCATCCATGTAACAAAGTTTGTTTTGGTGTGAATCTTCTAGAAGGCTCTTTCCTCAAGCCTGCAAGCAGCAGCCTGACATCTCTGACCTCAGAGTTTCAAACTAACACAAAATAGACTCTTCAAGAGGGTGAATCTCCTTCTCTCTTTCTGCCACAATCACATTTGGCCAAGCCCAAATCCCAGCCAGGGATTTGTCAGGATGTCACAGAGCCATCCCTGGCACCCATCCTCACCCCAGGCTGGAACCTGGAGCACCAGAGTACCCTCACCCTCAGCACCTGGGTGAGCATCAACTCTGCCACCAGGTTTGCTTGTGTAAAATGTCACCAGGCTACAGCTCAGGTCTCAGATTAAAAAATGAATCTTTTTAAAACCAGAGGTTAAGAGTGGAAAGAGGCTTCATAAAGAAGAAAATGTTAAGGATTGCTATCAAGAAATTAATCTTGGTAACCAGATTTGCAGCTGACAGATCTTTCCTGATATCAGAAACAGCTCCTGCACACAAGATGTGGTGTGGTGTTCATGGAAAGAGAAGCTGCACAAACACTTTTTCATTCAAAAAAGAAAGGTGGACTGCTTCCACCTCATTCATCCCACCATCATGAGTGTTAATGTTTACTTGCAGCAAAAATAAGTACCTGGCACATTCCTCTAGGAAAATTAATCCAGTGACCACTTGGGATACAAACAGAAAAGTGCTATTAAGGCAGACTATGGAGCTGTAAATAAATCAGTGAGGGAATACTGAATCCTGGAGTCCTGAGAGAGAGATGCTGCCATGGTCAGCCTGCAGAGGGGAACTCACCTGCTGGACCAGACAGCAGGACAACCAGGGCTGGAATATGAGCTGTTGTTTCTTTTTTTTTTTTTTTTTTTTTTTTTTTTTTTTTTTTTTAATTTTCATTATTTCACTACATTTTGAAAATGATATTTCATTAAATGAACCTGCTCAGCACCAAGAAAAGTGCAAATCTCCAGTGTGGCAGCTCCTCTGTCCCCCACCCCACTTTCATGAATTCCACTTTTCTGTTACTTCTGGCTTCCATTTTTTCATCTCTCATCACAAACCTATCAATACTCATGAGCACTTCCTTTGTATTTCCAAAATCTACTTACTATTCTCCAGTCATTCTACCAAGATCTTTATTCATGTCCTGATTCTTATATTCTTTATTAATTAACATTCCCTTTACTTCCACACCTGTCTTTGCCATTACAGCCACTGATTTCAAGTGACAGAAAGGCTCAGAAGTGAAGCCACAAAATTAAGATACCTTAGGTCCCAAATGGTCCCAAATTCTGGGTTCTGGGGTCTTGTTTTTTGCTTTTTTTTTTTAATGAATACAATAAATGTACTAGATGTCTGGATCTCTTCAGAGATTCATCTTTTCACTAGTTTTTACACTCACCATTCAGCAGCCTTAGCCTGGGTAAAGCCAATAAATATAAACTTGCAATACTCTGGTGATGTGTTTTAAGCACAGAGCTTAAATAGCAATAATGCACAGAAAAAAAAGCAGCTTAAAGGCTCTGCCAGTTTCCCTTTTAACACTGCTCCATGTATTTACTTCCCAGCAGAACTGTGTGATGGGCCAGGGATACTGGGGGTAACCAAAGTGCATTAATGGGGATGGGAATGATGAGAAATCCAGAGGAACTGCTCCATGTCTGGGAGAAGACAAATGGACTGTACTCCCAGGGAATACTCTCCTGATTGATTAACTGGAGCAGTACAAGGAGTTACAGGAGCTCAAGGGCTATAAAAATCTGCTCCAGAAAAGATGAAGCCAGCCCAGCCTGGCCTGTGGTTGGGGGAGATTTTCTGTTTTGAAATGGCCTCTCACCTTTGCTGCAATAAGAAAGAATTAACCTTTGATCTTCTCCCTCAAGCATCTCTTTTTCACTGCCTTAGAGCACACTATAAAAGACTGAGGAAAATCCTTCCTATTCCAAGGTCAGTAGACATGGTCAGCTTTAATCTACATTTAAGTGGCAGCTTTCCATATGTTTTTTTTTTCTCTTTTTTTCAGCCTGCCACATGCAGCTCTGCTCTCCAACCCCTCACCAAGCAGGTTCACCTGACACAGGTGAATTGAACATTGTGGGGACCCACTCAGTGTGCTGACACCCTGTTTGAAGTGATGACACTGCACTAGGGAGGTATTTTTTGAGCTTAATTAAAGAAAGAAAAGTGAAAATCAGCTTGAGTTGAGCAGAGCCCTGAAAGAACCATGATGGTGCATGTTAACCTCAACAGGAAGGCAGAAAATATTCAGAAAATATTCCTTGTGTGCTTCCTTTGTGCTTTTAGCAGGCCAGAAGTGAGAACAGCACCAGTCTCAGACAGACCTTCAAAAATGAAAAAGAAAAAGTGGGAGAAGAGCCCAGTGCACCCAAGCCTCACACATCAGTGCAGGGCTATATTCCTATTTTAACTCCATTTTCTTCCTCTGGCCAGCACACTGTGTTTAATCAGCTCTCAGTTAATGCTCTACAAGCATTTCTAAGCAGCGGAGCATTTAAAACAAACAAATCTTTGCTGGAATCTTTAAATGCCATGTGGCAAAATCAGCTGCAGAGCAGTGTGTAATTGTCTGTAATTGATTATGAAGGGTGTTTTCCTCCACTGATAATTCATACCATGTCCTGGAGCCTAGATCTGTCAGTTCTGGCACTCATGCTGGGACATTTTAGCAGGCATGCAGAGATTTCCTTTAACTGTCAGCCTTTTTGAAGGCTCTGCTGTAAAAGTTAATTGGAAATCATATGCATATTTTAGATTATAATTAGTAAATAATGCTGTTAGCTGCTGGTGGAAACAGCCCATCTGAGTGACCACATGCAGGAAAATACAAGGTTAAATGCACTGCACCAAAGTGAGTAATCCTAATGTTAAGTACTGACATTTAAAACACATGCACCACCCCTCCATGAGAAGCACTCATTTGGAAACACTTATACACAAAATAACATCCAATAAGTACCACTAGAGAAGACAGAGGTTTCTATATAGAAAAATCCAAGCAAAAAAATAAAATAAATACTTAAGGTAAATTCCATTCAACAATATATTACTGACAATTGTGTATTAATCTTTGCACTTCATAGTCTATTCCTCTAAAAAACCTATCATTGTACTGCTCAATATTACATGAAATACTACATTACTTTCCTTTTTCCTGATCACTTTTTTTTTTTTTCTGCCATCATCATTTTGAATTATTGAACTACCATTTTGAATTATTCTGCTGGGTGAGCTCAAGCCTTGCTTTAAACCCATCAGTTCTTCACAAATCCACCCACAATATCTTTATGAAGGATTAGACTCCACAACAACAACAGACATAAATTAATGGGAGTATATTTTTAATACTGAGCATAAAAAAAAAAATCATTGCTTCCTATTTAAAACACACACATGTTGAGGGGGTCCAAATTTGACAGATTGACTGTGACAGCCCTAACAAAAACCTTTAGTGATGACAAACATTTGTACTTGACTTTGAGCAAGTCACAAGAGATGGGACTGACTTTTTGTCTGCCTCAATTATAATTTAGCTGTTAAAATAAAGGTTCTACAAAATAGATGTGCATCCTATTGAAAGCTCAAATTCTTCATCTCCTCCCTCTCAAGCTGGTACCTCCATACAGACCATGGGTAACACTTAAACTGCTCTGATGAAAACAGGATCTGCCTGCTGGATTTCCCTGGAAAAAACTGAAAACCAAGTACCAGATCCTGGTGAGGATGAGGATTGCAGGGACTGGGAGCTGATAATTCCTGACTTCATCCTGACCCTTCCTACAAATACAAAAAGAACCGCATTTTGGCAGGGAAAAAAAAGCCTGCATGTGGGGAATGATAAAATCCTGTGGTAGCTCAGGCTAAACAGTGCAGGAGGATCCAAACCAAACCATATGTTACTCAGCAAGACTCTTCTCCTGCTTAGACAAGATGGCATCAGAGCTGTGCAAATGTCTCTCTATGAACCAGGATTAGTTTCCAGCCCAGATCCTCAGGGACCCTGACCCAGCAGCAGAAGAGCTTTGAAAACAATATCAAGAATTTCCCAATCTGTGGCCTCATTTCTCTGGAATTCCAACAAATCCCATCACCAGCCCTGGATCCCTGCCTCATCCTCCCAGCCTACCTGCCATGAGCATCTTGCTCCCTCCCACACACAGCACAAAGAGAATTTCTGTGATCCACAGAAAAATAAATGTTTAGTGATAAAACCCCACCAAGTTCAAATACAACCCTCTGAAATACAAATAAACTGAAACAAAGTGAGCTTGGTGGCACAATAAAACAGGGTTGAATGATCCAGAAACGCCCTCTAAATAAAACATCTGGATTATTTTTCAATTCTTCACTTGTGACAACAGCCCTGAAATCCAAAACCAGCTTTTAAGAGATGCAGAAACTGAAGAGCTGCTGCAGCCTCAGCACCAAGATGATCACTGAAAAATTAAGAAATATTCACAAGTAAATCTTCAGAGACTGCTGGTCTCATCCTGCCTTTGCAAGCTGACCAGTGAAATCATCCCACCAGAAATGCAGATTTCAGACAATGCTCACACTGGATACATTTTCTTCCATGCAGGCACAAAAGCAGAACATTCAGAGAGCAACTGCCAACAAAACAGTACCAGGAACAATTGGGAATAGTGGGATTTTTGCTTAGGGGTTGAAATAGCATTTGCACTTTCAAATATAAATCTTTTTCAAAAAAAAAAGTATTCCCAGTTTTAAAAGCAAAATGCCATTTTAGCTAAAAAATGTAAAAATACTGAAATAAACTGATAAAACCCAACGTGACAAACATGTTGTGAGACAGTTTTTTTCCTCTGTGAAAACAATAGCTTTGGAGAAGGTCCATATTGCATCATTTAAGGATAAATAGCTAAGCTGAGGGCAGTGGTTGGCACTGCTGTCACACACAATGAAATAACACTTTTCTCCCCAAGGAACCATTTCCAGCTGACACAACTGAGCTCACACCAAACCCAAGGTATTTTTTATACCATCAACTTGTCTCTGAGTCATTAGGCTTTTATATTCAGGCAGAAATCTAATAAATGTCTCCTATCTAAGCAGCTGATATGTATCTTTCTGGCTAAGAATACAACATCTGAAAGGCTTTCTTTGTCCAGAAAGCTGCACAGATTTCCAGCCAGAGATGTGTGAATTGAGCTGAGGGCTTCTCATCACTCTTTCTGACACACTCAGAGTGAAAAGTTGCTCTTTGTCCAGTGATACTTGAACAAATGAGTAAAATCATAAATTACAAAAAGAAAAAAAGGGGAAAAAAAAGTGGAAAATCACAAAAAATAAGAATCAACATTTTTTGCTCATAAGACAAAACAAGTATCTTTCAGACTGAAAAAAAGTTAAGGTGGCCCACCTCAAGATTCTGTAAAATGATGAATTCAGAGGAAGGTAGCTAAAGCATTCCACTCCCTGGCATTTTTAAATTTAAATTTAAATTTTTTAATTCAAAGACCTTGACATAAGGGTACAGAAAAAAAAAATGTAATGCTGTTCAGAATCTCCCATTCTGTGTGCCCATGCATCTCATTTCAAACACTTACCCACACTGAAGAACCCTTTTTAAGGTACATGTGTTACTCTGACAGTGACAATATTCTGGGCACGCTGTAAAAACAAATCTGCAGAAATCCTGCACCACTTACCCATGGTGCAGATGGACACCAAGTGAACCCTCCTGTCCCAATTCCCTGCTCAGAGCCTGGATCCAATCCCCCCAGACAGCATTTTTTGGCTGCTGGGGTGAACCACAGCCTCAGATTCCAACACCCCCCATCCTGCAGGGCTGAAACCTGGGGGTGCAGAGGTCTGCCCTAAAGACCTATTGCAGGAAAATCAAATCCTATTAAACTCCAGCTTCTGAAAACACCACAGCTCCATCAGGAGAGGACAGTGTGTAGGAATGGAGGCTGTTCTGGCAAGTGGTGCCCTGTGATAAAGCCAAAGTCCTGTTACTTGTTCAACTGGTTTGTTGTTCATGGCATTGCCCTCTCCAGAAATGTTCATTGCCAGCCACAAACAATTGTAAAATATGTTTCATGTGATGCTGTAGTGTGCATTTTAAATTTGGCACTTGCTTTTGTTTCTTGCTCAAAAGCATCATTATCTTAATCAAGCTGTCCAAGATCTGATATAGTATCTCCCCTATTTTTGCTTTATCACAGTCTTTTTTTCTATTTTGGGGTGTTTTCTGGATGCCTGGCTATGAAACTCCCTCCCCTCAGTCTTCAAAAGTCTTCCTGAAAAATACTTCTCTGTATCTGGTACCTAGTTACCACAATAATAATCACCTTAGAAACACCATAAATATACAATCAAATAGGATTCAGCTCCAATGCCAATTAACATTTTTTCCATCAATTCCAACAACAGTGGGATCAGGCCGCAAAATACTTGAAATACAATTTTTTCCCCCCATCTACAGACTGCTAACACAGAACACATTTCATTTTTTACATTTCTCTGCCCTGATTTCCTCGAGACACATCACTGTGCTAAGACATCCTCTCCATCCCACCCCAACCGCAATCTGGTAGAATTCATTAATCTCCTCACTCATCTCCCTTCCCAAAACTCTCAGCAGAAGGCTGGCTTAGTTGAGTGGGTAAAAATAAAAGTTTTTTGAGACTCTTTATCTACTTTCTGTTACCTGTCTGCGCAGGGGGATTCTCTTGGTCAGCTTGTGGACAGCGGGCTGGCTGCTGAAATCCGGCTTCTTGGTGGTGTTCTTCATGCGGCACAGCACCACTGTCAGCACCATGCAGGCGATCAGGAACACCCCTATGCAGTAAATTGCAATTTCCAGGTAGTCTGGGGAGGCTGGGTATTCCTTCTCTTTCTCAGGAGCTGGATGGGAAGGTTTCAGGAGGGAACAATCATGCCACAGGGTTAGCACGGAGAATGGGCACAGCGCTCGGAGCAAGTAATGGTAAAACAGAACTGAGTCTGGTGTGATGCTCAGAACTCTGAATGTTTTGGCCATCTTGCAATCTGAGAGTAATTCTTTTTTCCAGATTACTGCTTTGATTTCTCAGTTTGCACTGAGTGTGAGTTTGTGCATCTATGTATATATACACAAACATGTACACATGTCTGCCTAGGTAGGTACATACATATACATTGAAATATTGCATCAAGGAGCATTTTAGAGGGAAGAAAAAACTGTTCAAACTGTTCAGGTTCATTTTGATAATTGAGCCAAACTTTAACAGCACTGCAATCTTTGTGAACCACACAAAAGCACATCTGAAGATAAAACTGTGAATTATCTAGTTTAAATGAAAAGTGTTTAAATTTGCAAATAAAAGTTTGGGCTTGAGTCTGAGTCTGCCTCCGTATTAAAAATTTTCAGTAGGATCTCAAAATACAGAGGGAAGGGAGGATGAATCTGTCCCCCATTATGTCTATAAACTCAGTTTAGGGGTTTCAAAATATTTTCAAGGACCTGGCTGTCCAGCTGCTTAACCAGCTGTGCTTCATGTTGGGTGCCCAGCTCCCCTGAGGTCCTTTGAGGAGCCCAGAGCTGGATTAAAAACCATAATTGAAGTGAAAAACGGATTGCCAGCAACACATTAATGAATGAGCCCTCTTGTGTGAGGACTGCAGTCTTTCAAGCATCCTCATCAGTGGTTACTGGCCTATGAGATCAGCTTTTGGAGGGGGTGGTTCCAGAGCTGTTACTCTGAAACCATTTTGAAGCTATCTCCAAGGCAGTTCCACGTGCAGTGTCCCCAGTCCCTTATCTGGGATTCAACCCCGGGTAAACAGCATTCCACAGCCATCAGCATCACTCCGCAAGCAATGCACCTTTCAAGCTGAAATTTTCTTGTGCCTTTCCAGGCTGATAAAAATACTTTGTTCAAGAAAATTAGTTACAAAAAAAAATTTTAAAAAATGCTGTTCAAGCACTTGCAAAATGCAAACACTGCCAGCAGAAGCAAGCTCTACACAAGCACTGCTCGGTGACACCTTGCAGGCTGGGGGTTCAGCTCAGAGTGAGATGCAATAAAGCTGCCTTGTTTGAATAATTATTCAAATATATTGAAATACATTTATTTCAATAAAAGGTAAGGAATTATCTGCAGACAGTGGGAACGTTTAACTCCCACACTGTGGGCCTCAGCAACACGCACATGCAGGTTTTGTACCTCCTACTTAGGATTAACAATTAATAAATGCTAAGCACAAGATGACCCAGCAAACCTCAGGTGGTTCGTGTTTTTTTTTCCAAAGGAACTCCTGAGGCAGCTGCCAACAGTTATAAATGAGACAATTTGACTAATGTCAAAACCAACTACAGTTACGTCTTCTAACAGCTGATAATAATTTTCAGGCAATAAAGCACATTGATGTTTGTTTCTTTTAAGACAGAAACATCATCAACCCCAGAACAGCAAGACATGCTTTGCAGTAAAAGCAAATGACTACTTGTTTCCTTAGAGCATGCAATGTTTAAAGATGCACGGAGCCGATTCCCAAGATATGGAAGGCACTGCTTCTGTACATGATCCTCTGGCACTGAAATTGGAATTTCCAGGAGAGATTTGCATCATGATAGGTAAAAGTGAATTGAAGTACACTGAACAGCTCAGGTATTTTAATGAGCCAGTACATAACTATGGCCAAATTGGTTCCAAACTTCATAACGAACTGAATTTCATCCTCTTGAAAAAGTTTACAATGATTTACAGGCTGATTTCGGTTGTCTCATTGAAGTGCTAAGGAAATGAAGCTCCTTAGCATTTCTGATGGTGTAAACACATTTCAATTCAGTTCAATAGCCACACACTCCACTCCCTTTTTTATTGTTGTTGCTGTTTGGTTTTTGGAGTTGCAAATACATGACAGAACAACTCACTGGTTTGAGACAACTGCGCTTAGAAAACCAAAATCATTGTAAAAGTTTTGTTTTGCTTTTTTTTGAGACAGAAGCTGTGCTAATTCTGCAGCAATCAACAAGGGGAGGGGGGGAAAAAAAAGAGGAAAAACCAAGGAAAGAGAGCAGTGTATACCTGGCAGAACTGTCAACCATGCAGTGTGAAAGGATATCCCAATAGAATTACCCGCCAAGCATGTATACTCCCCAGCATCCTCAAAAGTTACATTCCGTATATAGAGAACCTCAATTTCTTTGTCCGTGGTGTTAACACCGGCAGCCTAGAAAAAAACAAGAGGGAAGCAAGAGAAAAAGCTAGACACTGAGAGAATTTTTGTGGATAGGGAGATGGAGCCACAGGGCTTTGCACTTGGGAAAGGCAGAGGTGGAGAGATGCAAAGCTCCTTCCCCATCCACAATCCCTCATCCAAAAGGCGTTTACCAACAGGTCCCAGCTCACCTCAGAAAGTAATCAACACCCTTCACCAGACCTAAACTCACCACCTAAACATGCATGCAATCAAAAGACATGGAAAAATTCACCCACAAATTTTTTTTTTTTCCTTCTTCTTTTATAACACGAGAAAGTTGAAAGAAAAACAAAGAGAAAACAAAGCAGGACAGAATGTGGTATCCTTCACTTGTAGATACCTGTTTCAGAGGAAAGAATTTACCATGAAAGCATACTCTAAAATCATTTTTAAAAGGGGGTGAATTCTACTCCAAAAGACAACTTAGTAGCTGTCTCAGACTTTGTATGATCCTTGCATCACCCACTGCACTGCACTTTTGAGTAGTAACTACTACTGAACATTGTGAAGAGTTACCAAATCTCATTTAAATATCTCAAATCTAGAAATATTTGGTGGCTTGCTTAGAAGCACAGTGGAAGGTACCCCAATTCTTGCTCAAAAATCAGAGATCTTGTTCAGTTGTGGCTCTCACAGGTGGGAGAGAAAAGACTTCAAGGGTTTGAGAACCAGGAGATGGAAATACAATATACTTTTCTACATCTTGAAGATTGAGGGGGTGGGGAAAAAACACTGTAAGTTTTGCATTTTTTACTGGTCATCTTCCAGACTTCTTGTCTTGACATTGTGCACCAATCCAAGTATCAGTGATTATCCAAACTCATTGAGTAAATCTCAGCCCTGGAATTCCCAGCTCCCCCAAGATGGGCACATCAGGGCATCAGCACCAAGGTCTCAGTGACAGAGGTTCAGAGAAATTAATGTTTGCTACTCTTGATCTCTGTTCCATTCAAAAGTGTTTGAAATGCACAATCAGGGAATAAATGCCTTTTTATTGGACCATTTTGAGGCAAATTTAGTTGTGGGCTGTAGTCACATGTTGCCTGTCTTTATTGTTACTGCTGAGTAAAACCCATTTAGTAATGGGTGAGTAAGACTTGGAAAAATCCTCCCACCTGCACAGTCACAGGTGAGGTGGGAAGTTGTGACTAAACTGAGCTGACTTATGCTCCAGTGGGTATTTATGTGAACAGATCACATATATGCACACCTATGTGTATACATAAATACAGACTACTGGGTTGTAATTCCATTATTCAGTGAGCACCCTCTGTGTGAACTGCAGAACGAACAAAACTGGACACAAAGACACAAAGACACCAAAGAGAGAACAAAGATCAGCATCAGAAACCAAAGCTTCTGGTACAGAGAATATTGTGGGAATTTTTCCATGGCTGCTGGTGTAACAGCAGCTGCATCACCAAAGGAGGATTACACAAATACCACCAAGGCCAGAGAGGATCCTACAAGCTGCCTGCAGTCTCCCAAAGCACCATTTTTCCAGCTTGCTTTAAAAAACATTGTTACCTTGTGCGCTTGGCAGAACAGAGAGCCAGGCAGACTGGTTGGCCTCCCCTATATAATTGGAGACCTTACAAATATATTCTCCAGCGTCCGCCTCTGTCACATTGTACAGTGTCAGCACTTCAGCATTGGAACTATTTATCCCCGAGTGCTAGAATAGACCAATAACACAGGAGAACAACGTCACTGCTGCCCAGAATGGACACCAATCTGTCTATGGTCCCACCACCAGCATGTCACCAGAACATTCCACATCAGCCTCTAAACATTGAAGGGTTTGGGGTTGGAATTTGTTGGGTTTTTTATTTTTTTCCTTTTGGTTATTGGCGTTTGGTTGTCTTACATCCGAAGCATCACACGAGGAGTGACAAAACAGCAGAGTGGGGGGAAAAATAATCCACATAGGCAGGTACTGCATGGGACAAGCAGGTACAGAGCTGCCTGTCCTGCCTCTCAGAGTTTTGGCAATGCCACCCAGCTTGGAAAACTCCAGATTCCCTGGTCAGGCTTGCTCCAAACTGGCAGGATTGACAGTACCAACGCACTGTTCCAAACCAGACATCTCTGCAGGCTCAGCATCCATTGGCAGCAGCTGCCACGTTACTTTGAAATCAAGAGGTTGAAGAAACATGAAAGAAATGGAGTAGATTGTCCCAGGTATGTTTTGGATGCTTTCTGCCCATACAAAAATGTCAATGACGTTCTTTAGAAGGATTTTCAATCTTTTCTGAGCAAGTCATGCCTGAAATATTCAGATATAAAGGACTTTTTATGGAAGTCAAAAGGAGCAAAACAGTATCTGTAAGCTGCCTAGTTAGCATGCAGACAAGCAAATGTTTATCTAACTCATTTCATTTGTAACATAAGCATCTCCACTTTTAAAAGAAGTTCAGACCTCAAAATCCTTGGATTCACACCAAATAAATTCAGAGCCACGCTCTAAAGACGGCATCACCCTGGCAGCATCTGCGAAGCCTCACCTTTAAAACCTGGAGGTAGGGCAGCCCATCTGGCCCGTATTTGCTGCCATTCTTCTCCACGTGCTTGATCCACTGGATGTGGGGCTGGGCATCGCTGTAGACCTTGCAGACGAACTCGGCATCGCCGCCCACCACGGCCGAGGCGTTGGCGGGGAGCCCCGCCTGCAGGATGGGCCGGTGCGGGGAGCGCTCTGCGCGGGGACAGCGGCAGGACAGGCACACAGAGAGAAATAAAGATGCATAAATAAGCAGGGCTGCCAAGAAAACTGTAAGTGAACGCCAGCCAAAAAGCCCTGTGAGCCTGTTGGCTGACTCTGCCGAAATAACGCCGCGGCCAAAGCGTGTAACAAAACCTGCAGTTCAAAGGAGATGGCTTGAGAGCTACACTTGTAATTTAAAGAATAGCTATTTGGGGGGAGGGGGAAGCCCTGCTTAAACACTTCACTCATTTTCCATGGTTTAACTCAGCCCTAATTAGGTAAAATATCTCCTTTTGGTGTTATTTTTAAGCTACTGTAATAGTTACCTCTGAGTTCTAAAACATCTTGATTCAACTAAACTCCCACACATTAAGAAGAAATATTATTGATTAATTTTTAAAACGTGTTAAAATGAACCAAAGAGAATTTCTCAAAAGCAGCAGCAGCATGCAGGGTGCACAAACCAGGCAGTTCAACTTCCTAAAATGCTCTGATCTGTGCCACCACCAGCAGTGCCCTCTGCTTCACCCAGGCACAGCAGCAGAAACACTGCTTCATTCTCATTCCCACCCAGACACAGAGAAATACAGAGTTCTCTGGAAAGCTGAAGTGTATTTGATGTCAGCCAATTCAGCTTCTAATCTATGCCCATGCACAAGCATTTCTCACACGTTTCTAGTCAGCCTCTTGTGGGGAGCAGCTGAGGGAATTGGGGTGTTTAGCCTGGAGAGAAGGAGGTTCAGGAGGGAATTTTTCACTCTCTACAATTCCCTGACAGGAGGATTTAGCCAGGTGGGAGTCAGGCTCTTCTCACAGGTGACAAGGAAATGGGCTCAGGTTGTGCTAGGAGAGGTTTAGTTGGATATCCCCCACCAAAAGGGCTGTCCACCTTTGGAACAGGCTGCCCAGGGAGAGCATCTAAAAGTCCTGTGTGTAGATGTGACACCTTGGGTCTTGGTTTAGTGGTGGCCTTGGCAGTGCTGGGTTAATGGTTGGACTTAATGATTTTAGAAGGCTTTTCCAACCTAAACAATTCTATGAATCAGAAGTGAAATGCTCACTGGCCATCCCCACCCTCAGCTCCCCGTTCTCTCCTGCTCCAGGAATTCTTTCAAAGATAAGTAAAAAACAGCAGACCTAAATATTTATTTTTGGAGGCTATATACTGTAAAAGCTCTGACATTACAAGCCAAATCAGCTGAATTTCAAACCAAGCGTTCCTTCTTAAACATACTTGTCTCCAATAAATTGTTTCACAAGCAAACATTGTGAGTATAATAGCAAATAATGATGCCATTGAACAATGGGATCTTTTATACAGTCCAATATATTTGGCATGCAGCAAACATCTACTGGGAATTTATTCACTGAGGTTATGCTGGCAGCACACTACAAAGCAGCAGTCTTATTTTACTTGTGGCAAAAGTGCATTTGCATTGCAGTTACTAAATTATTCCATTGCTATGTGTGTCATTTTCGAAGATCTAGGAACAGTTTCATATTTTTTAATTTGTAAATTGCAGTAGAACATATAAATTATTATTTTACAGTTCTGGAGAGAACTTTTAGTTTCTCACCTTATACTAAATAAGGTCTAATTCCATCTCCCTCATTCCTTCATTTGGGTACAAAAACAGCAAGCAAAAATCTCTCTTTAATAGAAACCTTACACCATCTTCCAAAACTTATTACAGCTGCCTTCGGTATAAAATGAAACCTTAGAGAATGTTATTTAAAATGTTTTTTAGAAGTCAGTAGGCCTCATGTTTCATTTCTCCACATCAGGGTTTGATTTCCTTTGTGACCTTATTCTCTGCCCTTTAACAAACCAGAGAATGAGGCCTGAAATATCTTGGAAAAGTTCCTACTATGCCAGCATCCACACACGAGATGTGTTTAGTTTATCATGACAGCCATCAATGATTTAATATTTTATTGATAACTGTCAAGCATTTTTCTCCACCAAAAAAGAGGAGGCAAAGCAGAGGAGTAAAAGTAGAGTTCTCACACCCTTGGTCCCCAATTTCATTTTAAAAAATTCAAGTATGTGCATATGGATGGGTATATATGCATGCCTGTTTGTGAAATTTCTTCTCTAAAGGCAAATGTGTTAAAAATAAACTTTGGTTGCCCTCCCACACATGGATCAGTGTTCACCACCTCCCACTTCAGCAGAGGGGAGCAGCCCTGTGCCCACACAGGCAAACAGCAGGGGAGAACAAAACCATCACCATGCAAATCCAGCAGGGCTTCATGGCAAACCCAGGCTCCAAAGAGCACACAAAATACACTCAGGACTGGGGAAAATAACTACAAAGAAACTTCCACTAATTACCAACGACCAAGCTTAATTTTGTACAGCACATTTTCTTGGAAATACTCATTTCAGGATATTATCCAAAAAAAACCATGAGGTTATCCTGCTTCTCTGCAAACCCACACACATCTAAGGACTCTATTAAGCACAGGTACTGTCAAGGCCATATTCATAAATCTCACATCACTATTCAGCATTTAAAATACAAGCTGTACATTTGTAAGCAGATATCATCACTCAAACCTCTAATATTAGATGGAAACAGCGTGTTCCTTTTTATTGAACAACAGCAAAAGAGTCAAAGTTGCCTAAAAAAAAATCTTAAAGGCTGGTGATAGTGATATTATCATTACCTAATAATTATAATCAGGATCATCACTAAAATATAGTGACCATATACATCTCAAGTTATTTAAACAATGTTTTCATATAAAACAAGCTGGCAACAATTCTCACAGTTCTGGAGCCTGATTTCTCTATTCCTCCTGTTCATTAATATTCAAGAAAAACCTTGAGAAATAAATCTTTGCTGCCTGAACACCAAAATTTCTGTGTTACAACCTCACTACTGACACAATCTGTTATAAAATGAAGTCAAAAACATATGCTAACACAGAAAATCACCCCCAACATGCTTCATGCTGTATCCCACCCTAAGAGACAGACACCAGTTTAGATACAAAACCAACATCATCCCCATCTGAGGAATCAGTTATCTACAAAAGACAGAGTCAAAATGATTGCTCACATGAGGAATATGAGATTCAAGGCCACAAAGCACCTAAATTTTACACCACCATAAAAGTGCCCAGGGCTTGAGCATTTCTGCTCCCTTATCTGTGGACAAACAGAGTTGCTATCTGAAGGGATGACTGACAAAGAGACCTTGCCCAAAAGGCTTAGAGGAAACTCATTTAGCCTGTTAATGTTAAAACTTCAAAATACCTCCCCTCTGAGAGATAAAACTGCAAAGAATCCAGGAAAGATGGAAAATTCCAAGTTCCAAAAATACTGGCACAATGGAAAGAGTTCCCCAGGAAGTTCCAAACACTGCAGAACCCCTGGGGATGGTGGGAGCCTGTCCTGCTACTGGAAATGACTACTGGAGCCTACACACTTCACAAAGAGTCAATTCTCAGGATTTTTTAAGGAATTTAAGCCCTTAAAGGATTCCTAAAAAAGGGCATCATCTCTTCCCCATCCTTGGCTTTATTTCCAATTTTTTTTTTTGCTGGTCAGGGGAGAGGAGAGAACGAGGAAAGTGATGCTTCAGTGAGGTGAAGACACAACCCCATATGATTCCAGCCCTGGAGCAGGATGGAGCAGCCCTGGGGAGGGAGGATGCTCGCCAAGCACCCAGCAGAGGGGAGAGGTAGGGCAGGAATTGCTGCTGTCAGAGGCAGTGGGGAGGGACTGTGGTGAGAGAGTGGCACTGCTGCCACCAGAGAGCCCTGGCAGGGACAGCAGACAATAACCCCGGAAAGGAGAGCTCCAGGACCCTGCTCAGGCCAAGTCTCCTTAGCAACCTGGCTGAGAAGGGCTCTGGGAATTGTCTCTCCAAGCCTCCTTGTCACCCTAGCACAGATAGTTCAGGACCTTTCACAGGAGCTAAAAGCCAGAACCAAAGCCCATTGAAGGCAGGGGGAAAACTCACAAGGGATTCAATGGGCTTTGCAAAAGGCATCCGATTCATTGAGGAAAGAGAAAATGAAAACTACTCTTATTTTCTGCTTTTGAATGTGCTTGTTTCCTCTCCTTGCAAATGTGTGATTCAAGTGTGGGCTAGGAAAATAAAAGCTTAATAACAAATGCAAGACCAAGCATGAGTTCTGGGGACAATGGAGAGATCCTCAATTAAGGGGGGAAGAGAGGGAGAAAAAAATTACCTAATTTTTAGTCAGACACATTTCTCAGAGCGTTTAATCGCAGTTTTTGAGTGTTACTGACTTTTCAGGACTTGATGGCTGCCACTGAGCACCTACAGAGGGATCCTTCAAAGGATGCCTCTGAGCACCAGCTCTGCACCAAAACCCCTGGTAGAGGTTCTGAGCATTCAGTCATCACTAAGTGAGAAATGAAGAAGTTGCAGCTGTCACTGGATTGACTGGAAACACAGACCTGCCATACCCTCTTCTCCCCTTGCCCAGGTCAGCACAGCATCCTCTCAGCTCTAGCTGATTATTTTGCCTGATTCCAGGCTTGGGAAATATTCAGCAGCAGGCTGGACCCTGTTTGACTAAAACACTCTCCACTCCCAACCACGTTCCTTCAGATGCTGCAACATCTGTTATTTTGGAAGATGCTAATTATGCTGTAAATTATGGGTCTCAAAAGCATCCCAGAGCATTTTAGGCCAGACTGTAATCACAGCCTCTCGCACTGGCTTTGGCTTCACATTGTAAACTTGCAAGATTGAGTTGCAAGCCTTAAAAAAATTCACCACAGCCTTTTCATGAGACATTCCAACGAGCAGCACTTCCTCACCATTTCCACAGGGCCATCTACCCAACCCAGGGGATCTCAGAAGGTTGCTGGGTCTGGGAGCAGCAGAACTGATGGAGGAGCACAGCCCTGTCCCTGAATGAACAACACATCACATCTGGGGAATCCCTTGGGAGACACTTCACAGGTGGATGTAAAGCCACCTGAGAGTCCCTGGGGACTGTCCCTGTCCCTGTTTCTGGGGACACCCAGAGCCCTCTCCAGCAGTGTCACTCCTCTGTGGGACACCCAGAGCCCTCTCCAGCAGTGTCACTCCTCTGTGGGACACCCAGAGTTCTCTCCAGCAGTGTCACCCCTCTGTGGGACACCCATGGGATTACCAAACTGTTCCATCAGGAAGGGCAGTTCTATGGTAACTTTTCAGGTGACTCAACCACTGCCTGGAGCTGGCAGGAAGGTGAAACCTCTCAGGTGTAGCTCCAGTTTCCCACTGTGCACCCTGCAACACCTCAAAGCTGAAAAATGATTTCTTCACCAGTGACCATTTCAGTCACAGTCTGAGGGAACAATTCCCCCAATCTGTGCAAGTCTCTCTGTGACTGTGCTCCTTTTCTGACATCCCTGTTGGGACTGTACATGTGGGTACTGTTATTGTTGGCTCTGATGCTGGTTTTGGTGATGTGGGGATCTGCCACAGGATTGGAGCATTGACTAAAGCCAAGGGGCCAGCCACAGGATATCAGTGCCTGATCAGCATCTCTTTGGGCTAAATATCAACCATTAAAAGAAAGATTGTAAGATTATTATACCCTTACTGTTCAATGAGTTTCAGGTTTCTCTCCTGTGCTAGCTGACTGCAAAGGAACCAGTTTGCAAGGAGAAACACACAGATTGCCCATCCTTCATGAAAGGTCCCACCTACACTCAGGAAAGCACTCAGAGGCTGGAATAATTATTGTTCTCTGACTTAGAGAGCCTTTCTGAGTTAGGTTCCAAGGACAACTCCAGCATGAGGAACTGCAGCTTGGCCTTCTCTATAAATCCAGCATTATCCACCTTGCTATCAAGGACTCAGTTTGGAATTGCACTTGCACTCCACACCCCCAAGCAGAGAGGTGTAGGAGGGGCCCAACCAAAGAGATGCCAGCCCCCAGATGCCAGGAGGAATTTCCTCCTTCAGGGGAGCTCTCTACACAAGGGCCAAGCCAAACCTTGGCTTCCTCTCCCCAGCACAAAGCCATTGCTATGGGGAGCCTGTGCTCTCTGAAATCCTGGAAGCAGAGCACTCCCAACCCCACTGTTTGCTCTGTGATGTGGAGGAGGAAGGTTGAGCTGGCTGCTCCTTCAGGAGATCAGAAAGAACCAAGCAGGGGTAGGCAGAGCAGCTCCACTAATGAATGTCACACACCAGACAGGGGCTGAGCAGCCCCCACCAGCTGCATGTCAGCTCCATCTCCCTGCACAAGGTGAAGCTCTGCATGCTGTTTATGGCCAATTCAGAAGTGCTGCTGAACTGTCATGTTCTATTTAAATACACATACATATATACAAACCCCTCCAATCATCACTTCTGGGTAATCTACACGTGCCAAGGTAGAGTCCACAGCAAGTTAGGGATGATGCTCTCTTCCCAAACTCTAAAATCACAAGATGCTTGAAGGCTGGAAGGATTAACATCACTGTCATAAGCCAGTGAGAGATAAAGACCATCCCTGGCAAGAGCACTTGATAAAGAACAGGAGCCTCTCAGGCAGACCTGCAGAACAGCTTATGGATCAGACAACATTACAGTGCTGATGACATCACACCTTACAAATTTTGGCATTTTTTATTCAGTAGGCATTAGCCAACAAATGATGGTTCATGCTACTCCATGTTCCAGCACAGCAGGAGTCTCCATGTGCAGCATTTCCTGCTGGCCCAACACTACCTGAAAAAATCATTTTAGTGGCCCAAGCTCCAAAGGGCAGTTGGAGCTCCAGTGAACCTCACACAAGGACCTGGGGCCAAGCTCCATCACCATCATCCAAGCCCCCTTTGTCCTTTAATTTAAAGTCTTTTACACAAATCTGAGGCACTTCTTGTTGCTGTTGTGTCTCTCACTCCACCCTTGCCAGCAGCTGGGCCCCACCACGCGGCTCTGCTCTGCTTTTTGGGCAGTACCAGCAGTCAGCACAGAGCAGGACAGCAGGGAACCAGACCCCACAGATCCCTGCTGTCACTGAATACTTTCACAAGAAGTTAAACATTTGAACACTATTAAAGAATTTTAATGCTAAAGATTAAAGTTCTGTCACATATACCAAAGCAAAGCCTCTGCCACTGCATCCAACCTCCTGGAGATACTCAAGTCCTTCTGCTCACCCAAGGGCAGCCAAATAAGAGGCAGTGCCTTTTAAAAATCTTCACAGGAGTTAAGCAGGTGTATTCAAACTCTTTGTCCTTGGCTTCACCACCTTCACCTCCAATTTTAAGTAATGGCACTGCTTCCCAAGCAGGCAAAGCTCCCACTGATGTTATCCCATCTGTCTCCTTGGATAGCTCTACAGCAGAGCTTCAGCTCTCTGTCCTACCTGCATTTTAGCTAAAAATCCATCTCTGACACCTTTACAGCAGAGGTGCATCTGCACACCTCCTCCTCACAGGGCAGCAAGACAGGGAAAAGACAGCAAGCAAGACTGACCTACTTGGCTTGATACAAAGCCCATTGATGTCAATGAAAACAGTACCAAAAAAAATCAGAATCAGGACTAGTTAAAAGCTGTCCTTTCAAATCGCACAGATATATATATGAGGGTTAAAAGAGACAGGAACATTCAGCAAGCCTGAGGCTAAGGCAGGAAACATGAATGCTCTTGTTTTAAAACATGAAATTATCAACAGGGTTTTAAGACCAGTTTGTCCTTAAAAGCAAAGCCCTATTGTCAGGCTGACAGCGTGGGTTTCATCAGCCCCAAGGAGCAGAAAAAGTCATAGCAGCAAGAGTTGTACGACACTAATCTTGGAGCTCCCTTGCAGTGTCCCTCACACAGTGCATGCATAAGCAAATGCTTCATACATGTCTGAACAAAGGGTGGAGAGGCCTTATTTTAGTGTGAAAAAAATTATGGGAAACAGAACAATGAGAGGCTACAATTTTCATTGATATTCTTTTCAGTGTACCCTAAAAGAAAAAGGCTACAAGAGAATATGAAAAACAGCTTGTGACTTCTCACAGACAAGTGGTAAAATTTTATTGTTCTGGCTGTTCCCAGAGACTGCATTAATTTTTACACCCAGAGATATCATCCTTTGTACTGTGCACAGCTCCCAGCACTCAGCTGCTGTATAATAAGCAGAGACAATGCTGGGTCCAGCATCACTGGAATGGGCTCTCCAGCAGGCTCTGCCAAAGGTTTACTGCATGCCTGGCAAACAGCATCCCTCCCACAGGGATGATGTCCTCTCCCAGCTGCAGTGGCTTTAACTCACCAGTGCACCCAGTGATGCCATAAAGCACACAGGGGGAGGTTTTATTTCTGCTGGTATTGTGACCCAACTACATATTTCTCATCAGCCAAATTTCCTTTCCTGAAAACAGCTCTGCCTTTAAAGTAGAATGGAAAAGATTATGTAAGGCTTTAAAAGCACTCCTTACATTTCTACATTCTCCCCCCTTTTTCTTACACAGCACACTTGCTCTATTGAGCAATGCAGGTGTGAAATTATTGGAAGCACTGTGGAATTCAGCCTTCCCCAGCTCCCTGCCAGACACAGCCAACCTGCAGCTGACTGACCATACTGACTGTGCAGGTCTCAGGGTAGAAAAGGAGCTCCAGCACCCAGAATTTCAGTGCTGGACAGTCCTGGCTCAGGCTCATGATGTGTCTGTGTCAGCCCTTTGGGATTCTCTTCCCTGGGGGTGAAGTTTGGAGACATCCCTCCATCAGCATTCCATTCCACTCCATTCTGAAACACACAATCCACTCTTCTGAAAGATGCTGAAGAAAAGTGCTCATGGGAAGACCCTGATTATACACATTTGTCATTGTATTTCCAGTAATTTGGGTAAATCCAAGTAAATTTCACAAAATACAACAGTGTTCACAGCCTGGTCATGCTTGGACACACACTTGGTGCTCCAGAGCTGCAAAGGTGATTTGTTAACTCTCTACAGCTCTTGCCCTGGTTCTGGCTGGGGCAGGTAATTTTGTTCCCAGCACTGGTACAGTGCTGGATTAAGGATGAGAATAATGTTGAGGACACACTGATGGTTTGGTTGATGCTGAGCAGCTCTCACACTCAGTCAGGACCTGCCAGCTCCTCGTGCTGCCCTGCCAGGGGGATGCTGGGGGGCACAGGGACCTGAGGGGGACACAGCCAGGACAGCTGACCCCAAAGAGATATCCTAGACCAAATACTCAGTGTATAAATTGTGGGGAAAGCTGGACAGGAGCCACTCAGGAACTGGTTGAGCACCAGCCAGTCAGTGGTGAGCAACTGTTTTTCATTTGCATCACTGGACTTTCCTGAGTTTTATTTCTCCTTCTTTTTCTTATTCTCTTTTTCATTATTACCATGATATTTAAATTATTAAACTGTTCTTATCTCAACCCACAAGTCCTCAGTTCTGCCTTTCTGATTCTCTCCCCCATTCCACAGTGAGGAGTAAGCAAGAGTTGTGTGGGGGCTTGGTTGCCTGTTGGGGAAAATCCAGAATATTCCTGCATCCCCATTTTCCTGCCTTTCAGCATCAATGGAGAACTTCCCAGGAAGCAGAGACAGGAGAACCACCAACAACTCTGCCTGAGCAGCAGGTGCCAGAGCTGCTTTCTGAGAAAATGTCACTCAGTTGGGGCAATACAACCCTGTGCTGGAACACAGACATGGGTATGCTCACAAACACCCTAAGTGCACAAATACCAAAGGAAAGCAACTGCTGCAATGAAATGAGGGTGTTCAGCAATGCACATGATCCAACTGAACAGCAGAATCAGTGCTGCAGGTATGAACACTAATGAATGCATGGAGATTCACCATAAATGCAGAATACACATAACAACTGATGCTTTGATCATTTTATTTGTGATGGTGACTAAAGCCCCCTAAAAATATATGTAATTTTAGACTTTTATAAGCATCTTGTAAAAATGATAAATTATTTCATTCCAACTAATATGCTGTCATGTTGGGTTCCTCCCTTTGCTAAAGTTCTGACAGTATCAGTGTTTTACTTCCATGAAAAGTCAAAAATTTCAACACACTCATGCTACCTTTCAAAGAGCAATCTGAAAAAATGAACTCAGTGTATCTGAAAAAATGAACTCAGTGTCTTAAACTGACAGAGCAGTTCAATACCCAAAAGTGTTTACCAAACTGTGATTTTTAATGTGCCTTTTTAATGCTTAAATGCAACAACAGCCGTGGAAGCTGCACCACGGGAACAGTAGCAATCCAAAGATGACATAATGGCTCAAAAGCCTCCAAAGTTGTAAATCGCAGCCACCTCTGGATGTCAGGTCACACTGTGCTCTGCAGAGCAGAGGGAGGACAGGAGACCAACACTAAGGTTCTGAGTGTGACCTTTGTCTTTATTAGACACAGAATTTTACATTTTACTGACATGTCCATGCTCTTCTACTGCCAGATTCCTCACCCTCTTACCTTTCTCACCCTTAATTTTTTTTATTCCTCCTGGACTCTAAACCTTGTGTTTGTCTTTAAGATGTCATCATCCAACTTGTATCACAGTTCATTTACAACTTTTCAAATTAATTTTTTTTTTAGGTTGAGTTGTTTTTTTTTTTCCATTTTTAAGACACAGTTTTACCAATTTACTGCCAATTACACTGTCATTTTTTCAGTAATAAAGCTGTGAGAAAAGCCTGGATCAGGTCAGAAAGCCCCTGTTATTAGGCACAGATATGGCTTTTGAGTCATGCCAATTGCACATTAACAAGGCAACAGTCTTGTGTTTGCATCTTCAGACAACTCCTGCAAATTCCTACTTGCACTTCCACAAGTAGGATACAGCACAAATTAGAAAGCATGATTAAAAATTATAATAACAGAGCTGAAACAATATCCTGTTCATCACTCATCAAAAGAAAGAGAAATAACTGCCTTGGGGCTGCAATAAGACAGAAAGTGGGACAGGGAGACCAGTCCTCCCCAGCAGACTCTGCAGGAAGCATTCCAAACATGACAAATTCACTGTTCACCCAGCAGATGAAGTAATGACACCAGCATTTGTCCATAAAATGCAATTTAGCCAGACTACTCCAATGAAATCAGAAGCTTTAATGCTATAAAACTACAGGGTTGGAATATTTTTACCTTATTAAGGGAGGGGGAAACCCATAAGCTCTCATTTTCCCTGAGTTGAAGCATCACAGTGTGGGCTTTGTTTTAGGAGCAAACCACACAGCCCCCAGCGCTAAACAATTTGCGTAATTCCTCCTGCGATGCACACACCTTGCCAGGAGCCTGGTGCCAGGTGTAAAGTCCACACTCTGGGCTTATCAGCACATTAAATAAAAGCATCTTCCCTCTCAGCCTGAGCAGACACCCGAGGGCAGGCATCAGCCTGGATTCCTTCGCGCTTTCCGTCCCTGCCTCATCTTGTCCCACGCCGCGAGCGAGCGCGGGGTGAAGACGTCAAGCCAAAGCTTGTCCTTGTAAAGAGCCAGTCAACAACTACAAGAACATCTGCCAGAAATGCAAGTTTAGGCTTGGTTGTAATACCTGCCCTTCACTCCTGCCAGACATTCATGATGCAACACCCAAGGCATGTTATTGCGTTGGTGTCAGTTCCTTTTTCGTGTGTAAGCCGAATCCTGAAAACATTTCTTTGGAAATTAAGGGAAGAACTATACCTCAGTCCAACTAATTCTGAACTTTATCTCAACAAGCTTCAGCAAAAAGCAAGCAACAAACCATGTGTTTTTATGAATATGGGAATGACAAAATGGAAACATGTCTTTCAAAAAAAAAAAAAAACATGCTCGTGCCATGTTCACAGCTAGAGACTGCGAGAGCACATGAAAGTCCAAAAATAAAACTTGACTAGAAACAAAAGCAGAAGTTTTTCCTTCTGTCTGAATGGAGGGAAACATAAACAGTGAAGTACCAATAGCAAAATATCAATTTTAATAAGATTTTTAACAGCATGTTTTAAAAGCAAGAATAAGATTTATCCTGTAGCACTCTAAACCCACCAAGAGTTCAGAATAGAAGTGTTTTTCTGCACAGCCGTCAGTAAAATCACTCATACATGAGATTTCTGCAGCACAAGCTTTAAACTGAGAGTCATTTAAAATGCTTTCTGGATGAGAAGTTACTCTTACACTGGTTTTATATGAAAATATGAATTACTGTTAAGGGATAGCTGCCTGGTGCTCTGCCACCCCTGGAGCTCACTCCTCAGCAAAGAGAGCCAAAGGCATGGCCATTAGGCAAATTAGGAACTGTTTAAACTACTGCTAACCTGGCTGCAAAAGGGCTTCTTTCGAAAAAAATATATTTACAACATATTCATTTTTATAGCAAACAGCAGGGTTGTCATACATCCATTGCAGAGGTGTTGTGCTATGGCAGCTGCTTGTAAACCCCTGTAAATGAGGTAACATGGAAAACTTCACCTGAAACCAAACCATCTTTTGTCTCCCTGGATGGCAACATTAAATAGGGCAGAAATGGCTACCTGGGCCAGGACTGCTCAAAGAGTAACCTTTTTTTTCTTTTTGCTGTTAAAACCCAAATTCAATTAGTTCCTCCATGCTCAAACAGAACTGCCACTGCTGAAATTGTACTCCAGCAATAATTGCCATCCAAGAGTGATCTAATTATACACAAGTCTCAGTGGCTGCATTCCCACGTTGCTCCCTCCAACCTGGATTCACTACAACACAACTCAGAAGTGAAAACCACATCGTTTTCAGTCCTTCTCCCTCAAGATTGCACGACTTTATACGTGTGTAATGAGAATGGAGTTAGTCTATTAGTAAGCTTGCCATAAAAACCCAAGTTTCTACCTACTGTTAAATACAAAGGAGGAGAAAAGGCACTTCAGCTGCATGTAAAAAACCAGCTGATGGGCTAAACTATACAAGGGAAAGAACATTCTTTTAATTAAGGTACTGGATTAGGATTCAAAGACCAGCTTTGCTTCTTGGCTCTGTCACCAGCTTCCTGTGTGACCCAGGGCAAGAAATTTCATCACTCTGCAGTTAAGGTTTTCATCTCTAAAATGGACAGTGACATTTCCCTCTCCTGGCCCTGCTGTATTTCTGTTGTTAAGCAATTACTGTGTGCTGGCATGTTGCCCTGGACAGTAAGTATCAAATATTAATTGAAGCCTCTGGGTACCACTCTAATAAAAAGCTAAAATCGACTCATCTCCCTTTCACAGCATCCTGGTGGAGTTTTGTATCACCACCATTGGCCACTACTGCAACCTAACACATCTGAGCAAAGCCCTGCTTCAATCCCCACTTGGAAATGCAGAAGGGAGGAAAAGGCCATTGACTGGGGGATCCCAAACATTCAAAGAATAACTTTGTCCAGCACAGAACATTCTGGCCAACTTGAATGGGCCATTCCCTGCTAACACAGTCACTGTGCACAAGTATCCTGTACAATAGAGAGGCTGCCAATGACTTGCTGCTTTCTTTTTCTTCTGTATTTTCTACTCTCACTGTAAGGAAAAAAAAAATCAGTGCAAGGGTTTTGCCAGGTCTGTAAATTTGAACAAGACCATCTGAGCTGACTCTTAAGAGTTCTTGCAAGTAATTACAAGGTAAAAATGAGAATACTTCACACCTACATTCTGACTGAAAACTTCTCAGCCCTGCTGGCTCCAGGCTTTTAATTGTCAAAAGAGTTCAAGGTTTGGAAAGTTATTGGCATATTCCTAACTAGCATTGTGTCACTATTTGGCACGATTTTTGCTGGGATACCTCCCAACTCTGTGACATAATCAGAGGGTTCTCTACATTACACCATATAGTCAGATGCTCATGTTAGTGTAATATGTTACCATGTTTAATACCATTTGCTATTACTTACACTTAATCAGCTCTGGAACCAGTTAAACCATATAGGAAAAGTAATTTCAGAGGCTTTCAACTGACAGTTTTCTACACAGGACTGGACCTAAAATTACGACCTGAAGTTTGTAAGATGCGGTCTACGTACGCAACTGCCTCTAAACAAACATTCATAACTCTCCACAGCCCTGTGGGAACTGAAAATTCATATGAAAACAGAAAAAAGGGCATAAAGTTAACTCTGTAGAACTGTCTCAAGTAGAAAAACTGTCAGAGTTTCCCCTTCTGGCCAGCCTTAATTTACTGCTTCAGCAATTTTACGCTCCACAATTACTGCAAGCCTCCAGCCACGCAGGAATGGCTGAGCACTCCAACATCAACCCCCCTTTAGGTTAAAATCCCAATCTCTTGAGAGATTCACACTAAACTCACTCCAAGGTGCACATTCCCATGCACAGGTTTTCAAAAAGACTCACAATTATACCCTTGAACTCATCAAATGAAATGAAAACAAAGAGTGGTAAAATTACTAAGTATGCAGGACTCCAAAACACAGGTTGTGACTTGCAAAAGTAATTTTTGGATTTCTGGTTTTGTTTCTTACAGGACACAAGCAGGGTCCTCTGGGTGCCATCAGCTGGGTACCCAGCACCCCAAACCTCTCATCACCTTTGAACACCTCATTATTTACTTTCCTGCCTCTCTATAGGAAAGGACTAGACATTTAAATAAATGACATAATCCTTACTACCATTCCATTCATTCATGCAGGTCACTATAATTTACTGCCAGGAAAAATAAACTTCTGCAAAATATTCCTCAATGCAAGACATTCAAAAGGCTCAAAGCAGGAGAGGAGGTGAGAGGGCTTCTGACAAATATTTGCTCAAGTGACCACATCATCCATGAACACATTTGCTAGGAAAAAAAAATGGGTGAAGAAATTTATGGTCAACACGAAACATGCCAGGCTGGGACAGAAAACGAGGGGGTAGAGAAGGGGAATTTTTAACCAGTTTCATTTCAGCAAGGAAAGGTTCTGAGTCAAGCCTGGAGCCTGGCAAGCCCCTGCAGGCAGCCTGAGCCCTGGGTGGGGTGGCCAGCACAGAACCACAGCACAACTCACTGCGCTGACCAACCATCGCTGCTGCACCCTCCATAAACTCTGCTTGAACAAGAGCTCAAACAAAAATGGCTTTGCCAGCTCACCTCAACCATACCCAGAGCTCACTCTGTGACAAAATATTGCCAAGGCCATGAAAATCCTCAGTGCTTTCAGTGCTGACTGCCCAAACTCAAGTACAGGTGAGCTGGGTGGTTCATGGTTCTGATTTGAAGTACGAGGGGTGGTGGTGGGGCTTTATTTCTGATGGCACCCTCATCACAAAGTGATCCTTCTCCTGTGCTGCACAAAGGCAAGCTCTCCCTGGCACTTTCACAGGGAATGTTTTCCTTTCATGCTGTCCAAGAGGCTGGCACTTGTCATCTCTTGGATCTGGGTGTTTCCGCAGATTTAGGTGGTCTCAGCCAAAACAAAACACTACTTTATAAGAACACTCAAAACAATGCAAGGGATGTATTTTTACTCATGTAAAACCAATCAAGTACTAGGGAAATTAACATTTTGTCATCATTTAAGCCATATAAGCCCACACCTACAGTAAGATATTCTGCAAAGAATCTATGGAGTTGGGCTGTCACCAGCCAAAAACAGCATACAATAAACAAATTAATTGTTGCTTTCAAAAGTGATTGATCAAAAGTTCTATTCACAGAGCTTGTAATGCTCAGAACACCTCACAAAGCTGGAGAGCAAAGCCCATTCAAGACATACTTCAGAAACCATGGCTCAGAACCCTAAAGGTCCTGTAAGAAAAGCCACACTGGTTATTTTGGACAGCAATGCCTTAGAGTCAATAAAACTGCTCACACCCATCCAGGCTAATCAGCAAGACTAGAGGTGAACACAAATTGTTCCTGAGATTTCAGGCTCTAATTTAGCTAACCACTTAAATAAATATCTGTAAGCCTTATTAAAGTCAACAGGATTTAGGTATTAATAAGGTAACATTATTAAGCCTGTGTTTAATAGTTCTAGGCAATCACAGCTTTGCTACTACTTAAAAATTCACACAGCTGTTTAGAATTTGTCCTCAGGTAAAACACTTCAGAATTTTTATCATCTGTGTTTTGGGGACTGCTCAGAGCCCACCCAACATGCTCCAGTCAGATTTCTGTGAATCCAAAATGCCTTTCCTCAAGCTCCAACTCTCCTCTAGCTGCAAAGTCAATATCTAACTTTTCATTTTAAAAAAATCATTTCAGCTATAATAACAGGACTCTAAAGGATTGCTTGACAGTTTTCATAACTGCAGTTATTAAAGTCTGTGTTAGTACAATTGTACAAGTAATAATTAAATTGTAACACTAATGATTAAAATTGCATCAGCATTTATTATTTGGTCGTCATGACAAACTTGTGGGTGGATATTGCACATGGATATTACACTTTTTGCCAAGGCAGGGATAGATTAATCCTACAGGCACGAGTGAGACAGATGAATATATAAAGTTATGAAGCAATTGGCTGTGCAGTGAAATCTTATCTTTGGAGCACTGTGAAATCATCTCCAAAATAACCGCGGAGCGCACCAGCTCAGCTCCAAACGCTGCAATAGAGAAAGCCATTAGTGAGAAACACTGTCCTGCCCAGGGCAGCCTCACTTACCAACCACATCCAGGTGGTAGGTGTGGTTGATGGAGCCGTACTGGTTCTCCACTATGCACGTGTAGTTGCCCTTGTCCGACGGCACCACGCTCTCCATGATGAGGCTCCAGTGCTGGTTCCGGACCTGGGGGATGCAAACAGACAGCTTGGCATCTTCTCAAGCAGAGTTTTACCCTCTCCCCTTCCAAAAGAGCTGTTCCCTGAATAATTAGCCTTGTGTAACCCACAGTTGAAAGCCTCCTCTGTGCTCGTTTGACAGCTCTGGGCACTGAAATGATTTCAGCTCGATCCAGGACAGCAGGGCTGCAGCAGTGAAAGCTTTCACACCTTCTGCTGTAAATTCACCTGACCCCTGCTCCAAGCACTGCAGATGTCAGTACACACTCAGTCCTCCCAGGCTGACCAGAATGGCACCAATTAGCAGCACTTGTCTTACTGGACTTTACCTTTCAGTGCACTCTAAAGTGAATGCACACCCTCAGGATACTCCCCATCTGTCTCCAAACATCCACCTGGCAATAACTACCATCAGCAATCCAGGATAGATATCATCCCCTAACACCCAAGTGTCCATCCTTCCTAAAAGCTCAGTTACACAGCTCACATTTTAGAGAAGCTGAGGGGTGATGTTTGGGATTCCTCCCCCAGACCTTCTGCTGCTCTGGGGTACAACAAGAAAAAAATGGATCCTAGAATCATGCTGCCTCATGAAAAATTCCTAATGGAAACAGAGCATAAGGAGATATACATTTATCTCACAGAATCCCTCCCAGACAGAATTTATTAAAGGTACTGATTCTGTTCCCATTTGAACTCTAAAGGAGCCCTGGCATTGGTCTCACAGAAAATAGGATCCAGTGCTGGAAGGATACAGAGCCATCCGGTACATACATTTATTTCCTGCATCAGAAGCTGGCTCCCAAAATGACCTTTTGCTGGTTATGGACTAATTCCTTGTTTCAGCATTACATTTTTGACAAAGTGCTCAGAAAGTTTAACATTCTCTGTAGCTGCAATGTACAATTCCTCAACTGCAAAGTACATATTTCAGCAAATGGAATAAAACACAATCTGGTACAGTCATTTTAATCAGCCAAATGGAAAGCAGTAATTCAGTGCTGTACACCAGAAAAATTTATGGGCCATTCAGTGACGCTTCCAGTAACCATACATTCTTAAAACATCATTACAACTATAGCTATGAAATTCTGCATCATGCCTGACTTATGTAGGTCCTTATCCAGCAGGAAAAGCTGCACAGAGCCACATCCCAGTGCCAAGAGCACTTGTTGGAGGTAAAAATGCCTTCAGTTCAAAGTTTGGAAAAGAAGTTCTCTCTATAGGCAGCTCCTGGCTTTCCTAGTTTCCCCAGCTAGTAATTATCTCAATAGCTCTATATGTCTATTATTGCTCAGTTGTGGACTAATAATGTTAACTAATGACTGGCCATGTGGGCTTTGAAAAGCAAAGAAACTGTGGGCAAGGCTCCAGCAGCAGAAAGAGAGAAAAGAAGAGAAGATGCCAAGCTAACACCAGAGAAATGTTAAAATCTGACAGCATCCTCATCACAAAGTGATCTGTGTCCCCCTCTGCTTTGACACAGCCTTAAAATCTCCAGCCCTAAATTAAGGCTTCTCTCCTCAACCTCTTTTTGATGGTCAAAAAATTATATTGATTTCATCAAAATGATATCTTGATTTTTCTTCACATTGTGAGGAGCTAAGGAATAAGTTTACAGAACTAGAAAGAGTTTATCAGTGTTATTTTAACATCTCATTTTTCTGCTAAGCAATTCTGAAAGTCAAAATTTGGGTCAGGAAGAACCACTGTCATAAACTGTTAGTAAATAACAGATACAACAGTTACATATTTTGAGTATTTTTGATTTATTTTGAAGGACTCTTGGTCAAAAAGACCTGAACTTTCTGCCATTAGAAGTTAAAACATTTCTCTGAATCAGAACAAGAGTTTCTAACCAATCTGACTAAAACAGGAAGAACAGATCATAGTTCCACAAAAGTTAAAACAAACAAAAATTGTAAACAAGCTGCAGGTAATTAATTTGACAGGAAAACACCAGAAATTGTTTATGTTCAATAAGAAAACATAACTAACTCAACAGCCACAAGTGGATATACTGGATGGCAATATTAAAAAGTATTTCTGCAATTTCCCTTCTTGTAACTTCTTGTAACAGAGATAATATCTTTATAACAAAACAACAGCTTAAGCCACTTTGGTTTAAGCTAAACAACTGCTGTAGAGGTCCAAAGCAGTTATGACACATTGTCAGACGAGTGGATTTATGTCAGGGATCTGGATCCAATGACATTGTTGGCTTAGTGCTTTGTGGCTACAAGTGCAGCATTGCAAAGCCCAGGAAAAACCCCCTTTGTTGGGGATCAGCAGCCTCTTCTCTCCCTGAAGAATTCAACATTTCATTCTCAGACAGCAGTTCAGCCACATCCCTGCACCCACACAGCTTGAAATATATTTGGCAATGTGGCCTTTTAAAGAGAAATGCCACAGCCATTAGTCCAGGTTTTTTTCTGACTAGTTATGGACACTACTAGCAAATTAATGAGGATTTTTTCTGGGGGGGAAACCATTCTTCCAAAAAATCTCTCTGAAAGATTCAATTTTTAAACCGAATTATCAATATCAAATGCAGACAAACTGCACCCTGATGTTATAGCTTGGGGGTGGGAAACAAACTGGAATCAAAATGCCAAGAAATATTGGTCAGAGAACTGGGAAATGGCAAGGAATTTTTCATAAAAACTTTTTGCTTTTGGAATATCCCCTAAAGAACAGCAGACAGTTCTGTTCAGTCCTAAAATGTGTGTCTTCACTGAAGAGATAATGTCATGAAAAGTTGTCACTCAGCTAAAAATGGATCAATTCTAAACTAACTTCAAAGGAAAGAAGGATTAGAAACCAAAATACAACTGTCCACAAAATCAGCCCAGTTCAGAGCAGTACAGTGGTCCTGCTCAGACAAAGAACAGGTACAGAACACCCCTGGCAAAGGCCACAGCTTGTGCAGTTTCTATAATCAGATATTTTCTTACTCTCTATTTACCTGGCTGAATTTAAATGTGTTTAACACAACTGCAGTGATGAAGCTTATCCAAATGCAGAGGTGAAAACACACACGTGTTAATGCTTAAACAGTGACAGCTGATAGAAGTGCATTTGCTTTCTGGGTGGTGTACAGGAAAGAAAAGGCTCCTGTGGTCTCAGAGAGGATTTAGATTATCAACTCTAAGAAAACACAAAATGCCTCTAAATGCACAAACAAGAGCTATCATCACTTCAGAAAAATCAGAGCAAAAAGGATTTAGTTATTCGATAACTGATCCTGTTCTCTTTATTTGAAGGAGGTTTGGTATATCTTGAAAGATATAAAAGGATCAATTTTGAAATTCACCACCCAGAATTAGTCACAGTGCAGGAATTCTGCCCTGGAAGCTATCTTGGCCAGCACATACACCCTCCTGAGCCTGCCTCAGTGCAAATTGACTCAAGACATTCCCCAGTCCGAGGGACAAAGTGCTACAGGCCACTATCTGATTTTGATAAAAACAATACACCAAGGGATTTCTCAGCTCTTAGCAGCAAAGAGGTGGCTGAAGGATTACTGGGAAGCTTCACATTTTCTTTCCCTTCCCTTTGTCCCTTAAGGCTTCAAGGGATGATTGTCTCTTCTGTCAGATACAGCCAGGTTTGGTTGCAGCTATTCTACCCCAAAGTATGGTGAATATCTCCAGCAAGAATATCTCTGCCTTGCAGGGAGCAATATCCATATTCAAGACAATTCTGCAAGATTTATCATGAGCTGCTGTGATACTTGGTTGAATACAGACCAACACTGATAAACTCAGTCCTTCCTGAGGGTTCCTTCATTTAAAGTTATTGCAGCAGTGGTGTCAGGAAAATACAATTCTCTATTCTAGTATAATTTTGCCTATGCCCACAGTGACTTCATCCTGCCCCTGTAAGAAGATGAGGACACAGGTTCCAAAAGCTCTGGGGTCCTCACTCTTTAACACCCATTCACTGGGAACAAGCTTCCATCTTCACAGATGATTATTCAAAATGACAGAATATAGAATATACATAGATTTGGTTGATTTGATAATGCTAAGTAAATCCTACGTGACAATTTAAAATTTAATGCCTTTTGGAGCAAGAAAATCTGAAATCCTCAGCTGTGTGCCCTCTTATTTTTTTATTTGGGCTTAAGAGGTAAAAGAATTTAGAATTAGAGGTACAGACTTCACACATGCAGCTGGCTTTAGGAACAGGCATGTGTGGTTCCTTCCCAGAGTACACACATACCTAGGAAATTGCATACATTTAATACACATGACCAAAAGTTTCACTTGTGCCACTTAATGGGCACAACTCTAAATGATCTCACCCAGCTCCCTCACACAGACCAGCAGTGCCCCACAGGAGCTGATTTCCCCCACCAAAGATCCCCTCCCAAAGCAGACACCAGGTACCTCCATCCTGCCTCTCTAGACACACATTTTCCTTCATGGTCTTCAAGAGTGATATCTTCATTTCCCCTTCATCAGATGCAAAGTGTTCAAAATAACAGCCTGGTTACTACCAGAACAGTTACTATTATTTTCCAAGACAGGATTAGTTTGGTTGGGATTTTTTTTTTTCTTTTCCCTTAAACTGGTGCTTTTTTTGTTTTTAAAAAAGCACTGAGAAGGGCAAAAATCACTGAAATGGAGCCAGTTCGTTAACACTCCACAGAGTTATGAAAGGCAGAAGGTGTTGCCAGGTGTACACTCATAAGCAACAGAAATTTATGGTGTAAGCAAACATAGATGGAAAAGTCTACTTAGATAATTAGTGCTCATGCGGGGAGACTTTCTGGGCTCTGCTCTCTGCTAACACAAATGTTGGAAAAATTGACACTTTCTACAGTAAATCCAGCTAGAGAGGAAAAGAGGCTGAGGCTTGTCCTTCTCTGCACTGGAAAACAGATTTTTTGCACCGAGCAGGATCTGAATGAACAGCTCACAAAGCAATGGCTCAGCCAAGGCAGCCCCCAAAAACACTGCAGTGGAGCTGAGCTGGGGGTGCCCCAGCACTCAGAACTGAGCTCTGCCTTGCAAAACCATCTAACTCGTGTCTAACAACCCCTGCCAGGCTGGGGATCCCACCCCAACACAAAGTGAGTGCCTCAGAAACTGCTCCTCTTTGTGAGGAAGCTGCTGAGGGAAGACCCACACAAGAGGTGAAGGGAAGTCAGGAATGGCAAAGCTTGAGCAGCGATTTGCCACCGAAGTCACACATTCCCAGCTCCTTGGAGGGATCAGATGACCGAATCCTGACTCCTGACCTGACCCAGGCAGATACCAGGAGGTTAAAGGTCCGTGCACTAACACACAGAGCGAGCTGGCCTCCCTAAAACTCTCTCTTAATCAGTAACCACCAACTCAGAATAAGACATCTAATCTGAAGCTATTTAAAATTCAAACAAACCCTTCCAAGTAATTGCTGTTACTTTCCCTCAAATTCTTCTTCCCATTTCAGTTTCACAGGCCATAAACTCTATAGAAAATAATAACTTTTGGACTTCCAAGGCTTCCTTTATTAAACTGCCTTACACTCACCAAAGCGGATGGTCGTGTTTTTAACAATGCAGCCAAAAATGAATAGAGCAAAACAGTCTTAATCTGCTTTGCTAAGTCAGTCTTTAGGTTTCCAAATATGCCTCTATAAATAATCCTTAGCTGCACTGCTAGGCTAGAAGCTTGAATTTCAGAAAAAAAAAAAAAATAAATATAGAATTAGTGCTCAGTAACCGCCAAAGAAACCACCCACCCTTCCCCAGAAGAAAACAACCACCTCTTTTTGCTTTCACGTTTGATCTGAGGCCATTAAAAGATTTTCTATTGACCTCAGCAAGTTTTTGATGGGTTTTGTTTTTTTTTTTTTTGAGGGAGAGGAGGGCTGGTTTTGGTTTGGTTGGTTGGCTTTATTTTTTCCTACAGCTTTGTTGAAGGAGAGAAACACCGAAACAGCACGGCCAGCCCTTACCTTGTAGCCGCCGATGCGATGCTCCTGCTTGAACTCCTTGCCATTTTTGAGCCAGCGCATGGTGGGCGTGGGGTTCCCCATGGCTGGGCAGCGGAACTTGACGGTGTTGGCGGCGGGCACGGCGTGCAGCCTCTTCTCCATTTTGTCCGTGTGCGTCCAGTAAGGCGCCCCTGTGCCAAAGGGACACATCCAGAAACGTCAGCACCTGGAAGCTGAGCTCCCTGTCCAGCCCCTTCCACCGGCGGGAAGGGTCGCACAAACCCGGTTTAAGAACGGTTTAACGAAAGCACACAACCAGAGACCATACCCTGCAAGTGTCAGCCAGGCTCAACCTGCTGCTCTGGGTACTTCATTTGTGACAAAATTCCAATAATTCCAATAACCGCCTTTGTTTTGAGTATGTCAAGTGAGACAGAGGGTCCAGGTTTTCATCAGGCACTTTTTAGTTACTGTGATGGCTCAAACTCAGAATTTTTGTGAAGCCAAGACAGACCAAGACCGAAAATGCTTGGAAGCATCAGCCTTGCCCTTTCCCCTTGTGTAGAACACCCACCTGTCTGACAGCACGCTAAAGCCTGCAGTGTGGGATGCCAAGGTGAACTGTGCTGCTACTGCCACAGAAACCGCTGAAATGTATTTACAAATGGAACATGTTTCTGAAATCTTAACCCAAGCAGAGGAAATGTGGATCAGCAAAGAACATTTATCATTTTGGAGGGGTTTCCCACACTCAGCCTCTTGAAGTCCAAATGGTCAGTGACATCCAAAAACACGGCATGAAATGAGAGTATCCCTCTCTCAACCCACATTTTGTGAGGTGATCACTTTTCCCAGACCCTGACATGGCTCTCATTCACTCCTTGCCATGTCCTGGCCCAGCCTGTGCCCACATGAACAACATCTGTACCAGCAGAAGAAACACAGCAGAACAAAATTTACAACTACCCATGTGTTTGTACCCCCACAGAACTAAACTTGGATACACAGACCAAAAGACAAGGTTATCCCATGCTCTGGATCCTTGCACCACTTCTACCTTTCTCAACATCATGGCATTGCTTCAGTTGTCTCACCAACATTTTTTTTTTTTTTAAGTTAAAGATTCAAGATCTGTTTAATAGTAGGAAACATTAATTTCTTTTACAATGGAGTTTTCCTGAAGCAAATCAGATTAGCATGGAATTTTTAGGACTAGAGGGGTCCAGAAAAATAACTCCATTTCTCTCAGCCCTGTTTCATTTCCTTCATTAGCAGGCCAACACTCCACTATAAATAAACTCTTCCGTTCCTCAAATATTTATAGCAGTTCTTACAATCAGTGCAAACTCAGAAATCCTGCTACCCCCCTCTCTAAATAAAAATACAGCTGGACAGAAAATACAGGAATAAATCCTTTAACAAAGTCTCAGTCAGTATAAAGAAAACATTCTAAAAGCAAGTCCTATAATGATGCTGTGAACGATAAGTGTTTGGGGTTATTTTTTTTTTTTTTGCCCGAAGTGGCAATTAGTGTTAAAATTAATGAAGTAGAAAAGCAAAGCAAATTTGTGCATGTAATCAAAATAGAAAATCAAGTAACTATTGAAAATTTAACTGCAACACTAAGAAATTGTTAGGTGGACTAAAGTGAATTAGGGATGCAAGGAAAATCACTGTTAACATTATTTGCTGAAAGCAGGATCACATTAAAACAACAGAAGACTTTAAACAAAGCCAACCAGAGGAATTAACTGCTACACGCAAAGACCAAATTACATTTCAAGTACACCAGGCAAAGGCAGAATTACATGCTGGTACTGAGGGATTAAAAAGCTGTTTTCCCTGGACTGCTGAAAAGTCTTCCACAAGGCAACCACTGCTGGGCCCCACTCACAGCTCCCACAAAGTCAGAGCAAACTGGGGCAGGTCAAAGCCAACCAACCCTCCAAGGCAGCTGTATCAGCATCCCAACTGGAGCAGAGTGCTGCCTTCAGCCTCCAATGGGTACTGCCAGCCCAGCACATCCCATGAACCTTCCTCACATGGATGGAGCACTGAGAGCTCACAGGCAGCCACTGGCAGGCACAGCCTCACCCATGGCAAAGCTGCCCTGCAGCCCCAGGGCTGGAAAGGCAAAGCTCTGGGAAGCTCCAGAGCTGCAGACTGGGGCCAGGACACTGCAGTGGGTCAGGATGCAGCCAACAACAGCCCCCCAAACAAAGCTGCTCCAAGCAGGTTTGTGCTGTGTTATACTGCAGCCCATCCTCTGCTTTTCTTGAAAATAACTATCCTTCCCATCAGCAGTCTGCTCCTGGAAAAGCTCCAACACAACAAATGCACAGAGGGAAATCTCAGACAGAGATGGGTGCAGAAAAGAGGCCAGGCAGGAATGAAGAGAAGAGGTTGAGTTTTGTCCCACAGAAGGGGAAATAAACCCCCCCCAGAATGGGAGAAAGGTCTGTTTGGAAAGCTTCCCCTCACACAACCCTCAGCATAACCCATAGTGCTCCTAAATTACAGAGCATCTTGGAGAAAAACATGCAGACATCACATATGGAAAACACCATCTGAAAATGCTCCAAGACATCCTACATTTTTCATTATTGGCAGCTCCTCAGCATGTTCAAGGAAAAGAAGAAAAGGCAGCAACATCCACAAACCATCACACTTGCCCTCAAACTGTGCTTTCATCCAGTGATTGATCTGATTAACACACAGGACTCTTCTTTATAGATTTAACCATCATAAACTAAAACTTTTAGAGCTTCTATTTGTCTTGAGAGGAAAAACACCAAGCTTCATTAAACCAATAATGAACGTAGCTAATGAGCAGATAACACCAGGTGCTGAGTGCTCCCATGGGCCATGTCCATCACATCCCATCACTGCCACCAGGACAGGTGGAAATAGGTGGCACCACTGCTAAAAGTTCACAGGAACCACAGGGCAGACTCCAGCATGAAGCAGCAACGAGCAGCAGGGGAACTGGTGGGAACTCCTGATTGCTTTTAGAGTTCTCATTAGTGAAGCAAATATCCTGCTGACCCACACTGCACAGACATTACATCTAATCAGCCAAATCTCCTGCATGTGAAATTGAAATTAGGAAGCCCAGGGGACCACTTCACTTCAGGACACTTCAGCTTTTATTTGGACTTATCTAATACAAAGAAATACAAAAGTAGTCAACTCCAAGCCTGCCTGACAAGCACCTCAAGCAGGCAATAGAGCTCCATAAGTGACCACATCAAACTCCTCCAAGATTTTCAGTACTATTGTATTTGACCTTTAATTAAAAAACACTTCTAGGCAACATCCAATTTTTGCTGCTCCCCTGAGTGGGTTTCCACTCTACAGGATTTGATGAATTTGAACCTTGTTTCATCCTTTCTGAAACTCTTCAAGGCATGAAAGGAACAGCATGTGGATTACATTTAGATACTTTTTGTTCTTGGTGCCAATTTACCATTGCTTGGCCCAGAAGAAATTGTTTAAAGGGCGATAAGAAAAAAAAAAAAAGTTATAAAGCTTCCAGTTGCCTGACCAGAATTCAAGGCAGAGCAGCAGCATCTTCAGGGCTACCCAGAGGTCTACAGAAAAAATTAATTGGTGGACTTGATTGCAACCACCACATCAGCTGCTGCCTTGCCAGCATCAGGTCAGGATAACAGAAATCCTTCAAATTAGGGATTACCTCTCAAAATCACAATGAGGACAAGGCAGTAAGTGCCAGCAATGTCTTTTCCACTGCTGCCAGAGTGATGATCAGCACCCAACTTTGTAAAAGCAAGCCCTTGCCCCTCCAAAAACCAAGCTAAGGCCCATCTTTAGGGCAACAAAGGGGGAAACTCAAGTTGCCAACAAAGCCATTTTGTGGAGAAAGGGAACTGTTTTGCAGTGGAACCAATCCTGCACCTACCCCACAAGCACTAATCCCTTCAACAAAAGCTGGAAGTAATAAAAAGCTATTCAGGATGCAGTCTGGAACAAATCTACCACAGTGTTTTTTCAGACAGTTAAAGTATCTGTCAAGCTAAAGGGACAGCAAAGGCAGAGTGAAATCTCTTACTGGAAAACACACACAGGGCCAGTGGTCAAATGCACGTGGGTACAACACCAGTGCCCTCCTCTCCCAAGGAGCAGCTGCTCCTCACATCTGCAGAGTCACCTACAGCCTCCACTGACTGCAAGAGCAATTGTATTTTCTGGGCAGCCCTGAAAATTACACTAGATATCCTCAACAGCCTCTCCACCTGCATTTGGAAACCTTGGCCTCTGAAATATGTATTTGCAACAGAGACAAAGAAAATAAAACAGCTTAAAAGAATACTTAGTGGTGTAAATAAAACAGCTCTAAAAGGTTTGTTTTAGTTTTAAGTATTCAGGAATGAGAATGCCAAGGTTCAGCTTCCTGTTGAAGGCACTACAGCCATTTCCTGCTTCATCTCATCATAATTAACATGCCAAGACAGCTGGACTTTATCAGAATTGTTTCATCAAAAAGCAACAACCTTTGAAGACTATGGCCTTTTGTTTCTATCAGTAAAGTCATAACCAGGCCAATTTCCATTGCTTATCCTTAATGATCACAGCTGTAATTTGTATGTAAATTATCAGTTAAATCATTTGAGATCTGCAAAGCTCAAACCATGACCAAGGAAACATTTAAAAGACTTCTGCAAAAGAGCGGCAGCCAGGACTCTTGGGAGGTCGTGGACTTTCCCAGGATCAAAACCCCATAGGCAGGGAAGGCAAAGGGCATTTGGCCACTGTGTACCACTGCCTGCCCCACAGCACACAGGGTACACACAGCTCCTGGTTCACTCTTCCAGCTGCCTTGTACCACAGTATCAATTAGATCAATTAGATGTGGCCTCTTGGTCACGATAGAAAATTTGAAAGAGGAAAAGAAGGCACAAGGCACACCACACCGAGACCCACCAGACTTTCACACATCTTGCCAAATCACAACCCTCTTTCAGCAGCACTGTATTAATCCAAGGGAGTTGCTATGCAGCAACTTTTCACTGAACTCTGAATATTTGCAGGGACAGGGTGCTGTGACCCTTCAGTCATGGTCCTGCTCCAGCTCAGACCCCAGGAGGCTGTGCTGGTCCCTCAGCAGACAGTGGGCACCTTTCAAAGAGCAATCCCACAAGGAGTTGTTTTGGAACACTGCTCAGACCCAAATCTGTCTCCTTGCACTTTCCTCCCTTCCATCTCCACTGCACTTTCCCAGCCATCCGCAATGTTTGAACGTTTGTGTTTGAGAGGCATCTTTCACTCAGGGCAGGGAAAGTGTGCCTGGCCCCTGCTGCAGCACACAGCCCTGGCCCAGCAGATGGACACTGTCAAGGGCCTTTCACCAGCTCCCCAATCAAGATTGATTAACACAGCTTAAAATGATAGCTCGTTTTACAAGAACGTCATTAGCACAACCACTGGGCACTGCTCCCTGTGGCTGGAAGGGCAGGAATCTTCTGAGCCCATTACAGAGCACAGCTGCCTCGGGAGCAGGTCCTTCACTTATTCCAAAAGCCATTTATGATCACAACAGATCACCAAAGCCAGCACTGCAGACCAGAAGCACAATTGTCACTGAAAATACCACACACCCTTTTCTGACCAACACCAGTAAAGCTTTAAGGAACAGCAAACATCAGAAATATTTCCCAAAAGGAATTCCTAACCATGATTCCATTTCAGGGCAGTGCTAACACTGCCTGGACTAGTGGGTTTTGTCTTGACAACCTCTTTTAAAAGCAGTGTCCCTTTTCCAAGCTCCAATTGTCCTTTCCACTTTGCATTCCTCTGTCAGGGCAGCCTCCAGCTGCCTGATCTCAGCCCTTGCAGAGGCACCTGTGCATCAGCCAGGGTTAATCACACTAACAGATGGCAGAGGCCAAACAGGCAGCAAGGAACTCACATCACTTTAAACAGCATCTAACGTTTCACAGCCCCAGACCAGGGGCAGCACACACACAAGGCACTAACCAGGGCAGCCAGGATCAGGCTCTGCACAATCACCTGCACGGGTGCTCCAGGCTGCCCAGCTCCTGCCCAGCACACACAGCCCCTGCATTTCTGTGCTCTCTGTGCCACTGACTTCACCAGGCACCAGCAACAGCAAACCAGCAGTCACCAAGGGGTTTTTTTGCAATGCTGCACAGTGGCATAAAGAGCCAATATGAATTTTATACTTCTTTTTTTTTTTCCTCTTGGAGAGTGCTCTATTTAGAGCTTATTAATAGCTTCATGAATTCTCTAAAGGGGATGAAGTTTAACGCATTCAAATAGGTTTAAGACTCTTTCAGCCCATTTTAATCATGTATAAGTAACATAAAATGTGGGTTTAACACTGCATTGACTTCTTTGCAACAAACCTTAAGGTGCTTTGCAGACAAAAGAACCTCATTGTCTCCAAATTCATTCTCCCTGGGGAGATTTCTGCTGAGATTAGGGATTGAAGGATTTTCCTCATTACAACTTAATTTGTTTTTAAAGTTTTCATACCACCTTTTAACAAAATGAGCTTGATCTTTGTTTCTCCTGTTGAATTTCTGCTCAGGTGCAGGAAAAGTTAGTTCATCTAAGAGTCTAAACCAGACAAAGACTGAACTTCAGGAAGAAAAGAAACTGCAGAAATACCAGGAAGAAGGGGAAAAAAGAAAGTACAGACCAGAAAAGCACGTTCAAAAGAATATTAGTTTATTTTTATTTTTCTTTTCCGAGTTATGTGAAACAGAAAACAGAGGAGGACGGACATCACTATTTGACAGTACATGCAGTTAACAATCAAGAACCTCTGAAGACAGGAGTGCAAAAGATGGGACATAATTTTCCACGTGGATCTTGCTAGGGACTTCTGGCAGTTCGCTGTTACTTACTCATCTGGTTGCTGTCATTCACAAAGTCCTCGGACCCATCATTGTCATCTTCATCATCCCCAGAGGAAAGAGCATCTGCACATTAAAAACAACCAAGTCTTTAAACCAGCCTATTTGGTTTTTTACAGACAAATCAATTGATAAGCTACATCTTAGGTTGTATTTCAAGAAGGACAAGTGTTTATGTTAGTTGTGCAGAAGCTAGAGAAAAAGAAAATCCAGCCACACAAAATGTGCTATTTCCATGTAAAATTGTAATATAACTAGCTAATAGTCCTGAGTGCTACAAAGTCTCCCAAGGGAGTTTGCTAATTGCAAAAATCTCTTTCCACTTAATATTTTAACTTCTGCTACAGAAATGCAGTTGAACAGAACTGAGCATCTCCAGAACAATTTATCTCTGAACTTGAAGGATGTGGAACACACATTTTCCTCTTCTGATGCAGGGGGCAAAAACCTGTATTCATTCTACTGGCTTTATCATCATCACAGCAACTCTGTGTAATTTAATCCTGTCAGAGTGGCATAAAACAGAGAGCTCTACAGCAGCTGTTAATCACTGTAGAGCCCACGGAGCAAAAAGGAGTGGATACAAACTGAGCCCAGTTCAGGGTCAGGACAAGGAGAAAAATCCCCAAAACAGCTACAGAACTCATCTTAACTCACTGTGCCCAAGTGGACTGTCCATGTGAGGTCATAATGTGTCTTAACATCACATTTTACAGCTTCTGCATGCAAAAACCTGCGTTGGACTCACTCACCTGTAACATTTACAATGAAGTACAGAGTATCACTGTCTAGGGTCCTAACAGCAGTGCAAGCATAGAGGCCCGAATCTCTGGCTGTGGCATCCTTAATTTGTAAGTACTCCCCAATAATCACTGTCCTATTGTCGGGCCCCAAAGGGAGCCCATCCTTAGTCCAACTGATCATGACGGCGTCTCTCAATTGACAGCGCAACTCTAGCGGCTCTCCTGGCAGCGCCGAGTACACATCTGGCTGAGAGATTTGGTATTTGGTTGGCGGCTCTGCGAAGGTGGAAGGAAAGGAGGAAAAAATAGAAGAGAAGGGAAAGGAGAGAATTTCCAACACAGGTCAGTGAAGGCCCTTTTCATCCATGGAAATCAAGTTATGTTAATTTTTTTAAAAAAAAAAGTTTCATCCTGATTAGCCCAGCATTGTGTGTTGCAAAACTGAGCCACGTGCAGGTTGTTTTCAAGAAGTTCACCACAGGTAAGCTCAGGCACTTTTCATCAGTGTCTTCACATATCCCTTGTCCCCAGTGCCACACCAACACATGACTCTTCTCCTGGGCCACAGACAGCAGGGGACAATGAGGGTTGCAGAACCTGGAGGCTTCAAAGCACTTGGGGGAGCAGGAGGGGTTCAAAAGGCAAACTTCATTTTCTATCTCAGCATTTGGGTCCACAATTCAAATGAATAATTCTCTTTCCCCACCTGATTTTTTTAAAACCTGGGAAGTGCTGTTTTGAAAGACAAGGATGCCCAAAACCCCCTTCACTCACTAAGCTAATAAACATGAGCTCCTATGCACAGCATGTATCATGTCTTTTCTTTTCCTCCCTGTGCCCAAAGTCTCTACATTTGCCCTCTACACTACCAGCACTTCTCTCCATGACAGTAACTTTTTCCTTTAAATTCTTTTTTGCTTCATTACTTATTTTACAGCCTCTCCCAAGTGGAATACAGCAGAAACCCAGGAGCACAAGTGAAGCTTTCAAAGTCAAAGTATGCACAGAAGTTCCCAAGGAACTGGCTCATCCGTCAGCTCCTACTGTAACCCAGTAACAAGAAGAATGTCAAACCACAGTCTTTTTCCAACAAAACACCCTTGGAAAACTACATCCGCCTATAGTTACTGGAGCTTCATGCCCCCTTGCAGGGCCAGCTCTCAGCAGGGGAAGGGAACTGCAGCCCTGGGCACTCCAGACTGTCTCCACAGTGCAGTGGGAAGGCTCAGCATACCCAAGATGAGCTTAGGCTGTCCCACATACAGGCACTGCTTCTGGAGCTGGTTTCTCCCCACCACCACACTATCCCTCTCCCAAGGGTTTGCCAAGGGCTGCAGGAACGGTAAATAAAGGAAAGAAGCACAGAGACATCTTCTGTTTGCTCATGGGGAGGGTCAGAGTGCACAGACAGCTGCTCCCCGCACACCCTGGACACGTCCTGCCCTGCACAGGCACCAGCTGTGCACCTAGGAATAAATAAAACACCTCTCTGTCTGCTTGGCCTTCTGAGGGTATGATGTCCACACTTCCTTCTAAGAATGCCAAAACCCTGAAACCAGTGCTCCTCATCCTTGGGTTGTCGTTTTTAGTATCACACTTTCAACAGGGAAGCCTGAAACAGGCACCAAGTCTGAGCACACCTGGAGATGGGAGTCTGGAAATGCTGAAGTTGTGCCAGTAGCTGAGTTTTGTGCAGCCCTGCAAGGAGCAAGGAGTTGGACTTGATGGTCCCCATGGGTCCCTTCCAACTCGAAATCTGATTCTGTGAGCACCAGAATTGTCCAGCACGGTGGGGGACTCATGAATTTGGATATCAGGTTCTGCTGATGGATTTTGGATACCAAATTTCTCCCCCACTCATCCTGCAATCCTGTCATTACAGGAATGTGCCCTAGCAAAGCTTCTCCTGCTTTGTTTTCTGAAAAAGACATGTTTTCTCAAAGAACAGCTTTGACACACACATCACACCAAGGTGGCACATAAAACCCATCCCAACACAAGCAGTCAGAGACTGTAAAGCTTCTTGGATTTAGATTTTATAACAAGGTCTCTAAACTTTCTAGTGTGCAGAGTTCCATCTCAGGAGTCCAGGACAGGCTCCAATAGAGATTTATATCCCTTATAAACTAATTCAGTCTTGCTGATACAGTCATGAACCCACAGATCTGCAATGCAGGTGTTTCACTGAGTGCTACATTATGCTCTTAGAAATCCAATTTCCAGAAGGAGCATGGGCTCCTTTCTACATATATTTCATTACAGTAATGAGTGTGTTTAAGTCTGCTTGAGAATTTTTTTAATTAGATTTCACTGTCAAATAAAAAAGGTACCTGAAGCCAGTTACCTAATTTACTTTGAAGTTTGTAAGACTTCTTTGTAACACTCTACCTGCAAAGAAAATGTCTTTTACAGAGTTTACACTGTGCCAACAATGTACTGGAGTCTAAAAATGTCTTTGTTAAACTTTTTTAAAAGTCACTTTGGGTGATGATACCTCAACCCTCCTTTCAGTGCATTAGAACAATGAAAAAAAATAAATTAAAATAAATTTTTAACATCACATCCCTGATTTCATCTCTTTTTAAACTACTCACCCCAAATTTGCACTGAGTCTTTCAACACAAATCCAAATCCAAACTTGAGAACAGTAATTTATTTCAAAATTGCAATTTAAAAAAATTTCTTTTACAAAGAAAATCACTAGTACACTAAAGAAAAACAAGTTTCAAAGAGGTATTATCATTTGGTATATATTATCCTCCTCCATTTCTTTCTCTCTAGAGTATCAGGGAAGATGCAGCAAAGTGTTGTCATGATATAATGAAGTCATGTTTGGAAATTGTGAGTTATTTCAGGTAAGCCTTTGTGTTGCCAAACTAGAATGTAGCAGCACTTAAGACTGTCACTTTTTATAATGTTTGCCTATAAACTTTTTTCCAGTGTGGGTTTGAAATGGTGCCCAAAAGCAAACAGAGAACAGGTGGGATTCTGAGGCATGAATCCACCCAACAGCTTCAATGCTAAAATCAACCAGTTCAAACTGTTCAGAAATTCCCAGCAGCACATAAACAACCCATGCTGCAAAGTTAACTCTCCCTGGGACACTGCACATGGATTTTTGGAATTTAGGGACAAGTTTTGAGCTCATGTCCATGCTGTACCATCAAGCCATCCCCTGTGGCTGACAGTAGGGTTTTTCCCTGCTCCCCAGGCAAGGTTTGATATCCTGCTAGCACACCCAGCTCCTCCAGCCCTCCTGGAAGCTCTGCCTTGGAACTGCATCCTCAGCCCTCAGCAGAGACCTGTGAAGCAGCCTTTGCTGGGTTTGTCAGATTAGATATAAAGAAGTTTTTACAGTGAGGGTGGCACTGGCACAGGTTGGGGATGAGGCAGTGGATGTCCCATCCTTGGAAACGTTTAAGGTCAGGCTGGACAGGGCTCTGAGCAGTCTGGTCTGGCTGAAATGTCCCAGCTCATTGCAGGGAGGTTGGACAAGACAGCCTTTAAAGGCCTCTTCCAATCCAAACCATTCCTTGACTCTAAGGAGCCACAAGATTCTTTTTCAAGCAAATCCTGCAAATCCTGTGACTGTGGCATAGGTTCCTCCTGCAAAGGTGCACTACCTGACATGAATTACCCCTTGGAACCCCAAACAAGCAACAAAGGCATGTGCAGAAGGACTCTGGGTGTTCTTAAACACTGCAGGACAGGGGACACTGCTTCTGTTATTTTCTGCTCTCAGCTACATCCTTATTTGTAATAGTGGGGCACACAATGTATTTAAACTTTATAGGTGGAGCTGTTGAACAATGCTGCCATGGAAAACCAAGCTGCTGTTAAATAAACAGCTGTGAACTTTTTCTCTGCCTGCTCATACAGCCTCACAGCATGGTTTATGCCATCCAGCCATCAAGTGGAGTAAAGACTGTTTGTATAAAAGCCATGACCACAATAGAGGACTGGGGACACTCTGACTGCTCTATTTCAGATTATTAAGATATGCAATTGTATTCCAAATCATGTTTCTGTTCCAGATTCGGTCACTGAGAGATTTATACTTCCTTAGATTTTAAATTATTATCATCATTATTACTTGTCTGCATTTAATAAAATGTTAACAAAGAGCTGCTTATCTTAAGTCTCAAGTCATTTAGTTACTTAGTTACAGAGCCAAATAATGAAACGATCAGCTAATAGCTAACCCCAGCAAAGATTCTCACACAACTCTCCAGAACACAAAAGCCTCAGACCCCATCAAGCCACTTTCACTTCAAAAGGCTTTAGTAAATAACTAAACACTCACCACAGTGTGCCCAGAAGGGTCAACAGACCTGACCTGTCAAGAATCCAAGAGGTTCATTGCAAAATTGAATGTCCCCACAGGGAACACCAGGCTGCCAACCACCAGCACCACTGCTGCTTCTCCCAGCCCTCCTCATGGCTTTCCTGGCATTGAGGGAAGTCCAGCAACACCACACTGGATGAGCAACATGGAATGGGGACGTCAAATGGGTCTCATGACCTTGCAAGTCAAGCCCAAGGCTTTAGGTTCTCCCCAGGAGGCAGCCCAGGTATCACCAGTCGGGTGTGCAGCCTTCCCTCCCACCTCCCAGGGACAAAATAATGAGAGTCTCCCTTAATTTAAGCTGCCAGACCAACATTAGGAGTCTCTCCACGTCCTCTTGTGACAATGGATGATGAAATCAGCCTGCAAAAGACAGGGCCACCAGACTGAGAATGCAGAGAGTCATTCCTGGCCATGGTGACCATCTCCCATTAGCCAAAAGCAAAACAAAGGCTCCTTAGACAAAGGGGCACAAAACAGTGTTTGCAATTCATCCATCAGCTGCTCCAAAGCCACTGGATTCCTGCTGTCCCATTTGTACTGTTACTGTCAGCCAGCTGCCAGCTCTGCCCAGCTCTGCCTCTGCCAGGCACCATCAGGAAGTCTCTGTTCTGATAAAACACTTTCCAAATTGCTACAGTTCCTCTCATAATTTTAAAACACTAACAGTTTGTTTTTTTTTTAAATCCCTTGTCCCTGAACAAAACTCCAAATCATTTCCCACCATCTAATGTATAAAAATATTAGTTGCTCAGATCTGATGAAAAAGATCTGGGCCTTGTGGAAAAGCTTCAAACACAAAGCTTGAAAGAGCTATCCATGATAGTTACAATCATAAATATGTGGTAGATTCTATGTCTTTACTTGTTCCTCTAACACACACTCCTGGGCTGCTCTGTTTGATAGACTTTAACAAAACAAAGTGCCAGATTCTCCAAAATAAGTTTTTCCTGCATGTTTATTAGGATTGTTATCCTTACAGAACTAAGGACGTAATCATCTGACGGATAATGAGATGAAACCAGACTAAAAAAAAAAAAAAAATTACGTAAAGAATAGGAATAATCCTCTTGCCCTGGAAATGAACATTTGTAAAATAAAGTTGCCACATCATACGTGGCTGGTGATCCAGCAAGTGTGGAGCTTCCAGCCACACTGACCTGCTGGAGCTTGGATCTCCACACCATGTCAACTCCTATTGAGTGCTACATATACTAAAACCATCTAAAAAAAAAGTGAATCTCCTCCAATTGCAATAACTTGCCAATGTCATCATGGGTAAGGGAAAATATTACACTGCACTATATCTTGCCTTCCTAAGCTTTGAAGGCTTAGAAAAATAAAAAATTCTGGTGAGCAACAAAGCCTTTTGCCACTTGCCGCGCTCCTTGAACAAGGAAAAAAACCTTGGAATAAGCACCCAAAAATGATCCCCATGTGATTACATCCCATCTGTCTTGGTCACACTCCTTGGCAGCAGGTCTCCAGGCAGCATTTGGCCCTGGCTGCAGCCACCCAGGCCCCATCACACCCAGAGAGGAGAGCAGCAGGTCCAAACCTCGTGAGGATGGTCCCCTGCTACACTGGCTGACACGGGATGAGGGACATGAAAAATTTCATCAAGGCTTTGACGGCTGCCAAGCAGTTGGGTGGATGTGTCTCACTCACCCCATGGCTAAGGAAAGGCTCATTCCCAAAGAGAATGGAATTATACTTGTCTAGGCTTCGTGCAGAGATTAAAAATTCCTCCAGCCCGTAGCCTGCTTGCTCCTACCTGTCCTTACAGACGCGACTGTTGAGTTGGGCTGCACAGCCACAAACCTGTGTCAAAAACGCCAAGTACCACGTGCTCGTGGGCTTGGCCCTGTGCTTTGTGTGCTGGAAGCCAGGGAAGACTCAGAGCATGCCAAGTTCAAAGTAAACAGCAGAGACCAGCAAGGCCACCTCCTGCTGCTGGAAGCTGCCCTGCCACTTCTTCCTGTTTGTCCCATTCCTCTCGGTCTGCTCCCTGCAGGATGGAGAGCTCTGGATACAGCAGCACCATAGCACTGATCTCCAGACAGGGCAGGGAACAGGAAAGCACCAGGATGGCTTCTGCACAAAGACTCGGCAACCATGGAGGGGAAGAGCACCCCAACCTTGAGAGGCCACACCAAACCCCCTAAAATGACTGTGCTGCCTTTTGTAACTTCATCAGTTTGATGAGAAACTAAAGGCCATCTCCAGGATGTGAATGTTTGGTTCCAGGCACTAAACCTTGACCATTTCTATTCAAGTCATAAACTCCACCAGCTGCCTAAAGTAAGTGAGAGTCTCTCTGCTAAGTGAACTGAGGAGTACAACAAACCCAACACACATGTAACACAATCTCAAAAATAATTAACTGCTCTTCAAACTCATTACAGACGAGTCTTCTCATGTAATCTATTATACAATACAAAGGGGAAATGAATCACGTTTTGCCAGAACCTCAATTGAAAAGCTAAAAAAAAAATTAATCTTCTCTTTCTAAAATAGCAGAATTTGAAACTAGGAACATTGTCTTACTGTTTCTTCTTTCAGCAAGAGCAGAACTTCAAATCTCCCTGACTGAATTCTGCACGTAACCAAGTGGCAGAGCAATTAAACCAGCTCCTGTTGTTCAACCCAGCCTTAAAGTCTGCTTGGGAAAGGCTCCACAAGAAGATATACAGCCTTGGGAAAGTGTACAAGCACGTATATTTGGTTGCAAAAGGTTTTTCTTGGGTTTTAGTATTTTCTTCCAACCTGTAGCTCTTTTTTAGGTTCTTTATTTGCATTTCAAGAGCAACATAAAGCCTGAACAGAATATAGCATAGATCCAAATGTAAAAACAGAACCTTTTTCTTCCAGGTTTGCCAAAGGCCATGCTCAAGACTATTACTGCTCAACGTGCAGAAGAAATAAATTACAACTGGGAGGTTAAAAATTGCACAATTCAATGTTGCAGTGTTAGTTCTGGATGCAGAGAACATCTATTCAGATTCCCTACAAGCAAGTCAGCAGTTGTTTCTTTTGTACACGGTCCCATTTTTACTTGACTATACAAATCCTCTTAATTTTAGCAGCTCGTCTGGAAGTCTCATCTTGCCTGTTCCCCTGAAATTCATCTCTCCCCACTTCCTAAAGCAGGATTTGAAAACAGTCACTGGAAACAACATCCCCAAAACATCCTCTCAGCACTTTTGAGAATCCCATCCACAACACACACGGATATAAAGCATGGGATATTCTCCAAACACTTCAGAGCCTCAAGGCATACCAGGCTCCCTTTCAACCAAGAGGAATATTGGGGAAAGAGGCATCACAGCTTGTTTAATTCCAGCTCCACACAGAGAACAGCCTCCAGTGGGGACAAAGAAAGAGCAGCACAAGCCTTGAAGTGAAGAGCCAGGTTGGCTACCTGCCCTTCCAGGTGGCACACAACATTTCACCTCAACTTCAGGCACCTCTGTCACTCCTGACAGTACCAGTGGCTCCTGGGCACTTTGCCATACTCCTGGAAGAGGATTCAAATGCTAGAAGAGTGATTACTGAGCTGTGGTTCACTGCAGATTTATTAGAGAGTCTCCATGCTAATCCTGCACGGCTGAAATACCTGTGCTGAGTAAACAACACCAGGGAAATCTGGGTACTTCAATACTGTAGTATCTCAACAGCACTGTTTTTCATGAATAAACAATGCTTAAGAGAACCATGATCAAGAAGTACTCAAAATTTGAACTGGGTGTTTAAATTATTTTCAAGAACTGTCGAGTGGCGTTCAGAATTAGAAGTCATATTACTTTCCTTGAAACAAATTAGATCTTGCAACACTGAGACACTGAGCAGGGCACTCTCCAAACTTGCAAAGCCAGTCTCCAGAGAACAGGTTCTGCTCCTGCCCAGCAGCAGGTCCTGCCAGCAGCTCACCTCTCCACACAGCCCATGCTAAAGCAAGCCCAGCATGAGCCTCATCGAGTTTTTCTACCCCACAACTTTTCATTACACTTTAAAAACTAAGTTGTTGTGTGGTGCTCTGATCAATCCATCCAACCACAACTGAACCTCCTGCAGCCCTGTCCTGGTGGGTGCAGCCCACCAAAGCATCCCCAGGCACAGCATCTCAGTCCAGCCTCACTCAGAAACAGCCACAAATCGCCTGGGAGAAAGCCTGAGATGTCACAAAACTCTTTTCCTACATTTCCTTCCAGGTAAAAAAACTCCATTCAAAACAGAAAAGCTAAGAGGGAAAAAAAAAAATTCAAATACAACCAAACTGATTTTCTCATCCTCAACCAGCCTCTCATGCTCATTTTTCTCCCTTCCCGTCCTTCAACACATTTCCCTTTCCAGTAAACCCTCACAAATGCAAGCCATTTCCTTGGTACAAAGGAATTTTCCCCTCTTCCCAGTTCTTGTGGCTTTGCTGGACGCAGTGAACGTCCCAAACTGATGAGCCAGTTCTTTTGTGGGGGAGGAAAAGCAATAATTACACACAACCTGCAACGTGTGAGGAGGGGAATGAAAGTAGGTCAGGTCTCAACTCCTCAGCTTCACTGGGGTTCACCAAAAGCTTTCACTTACAGTCACTTTAAAAATACAATTAAAATAATAATAGCACAGCAAGTGAACAAAGCAGCACGGTAGAATTCAGCTTTCTGTCCCTCTCTTTGATATGGATAATGGCATTTGTGTGGTGACAAGAGGCACAAAAACCTGAACCAGCAGAAAATGATGCTCACAAGACACATCCCACTATCAGGCGCCCTGATACTCAGAAGTCCAGGAAAAACAAACACATAAAAAAAGAGTTCTTTGGGGAAAAAAAACCAAATAAAACAAAGAAACCACCAGGGATAATTAAGAGATGGGAAAGGACAATCTGGAGACATACATAATCGGTTTGTGAATTACAAGCTGGTTTTGAAAGTTTAAAAAAAAAAAAAAAAATCCACTCCTCCTACAGAATCTCTTGTTTTGCAACTGTCTTGTTGGGAAGCACAGTCCCCAAGGAGCAAATGCCAAGGCAGTTCTGCTGACTCCCAGCTCCGATTGAAACCCGAAGGGCCAAACTTCCAGAACAGCCCCGGCACTCCCAGCGCACGTTTCGTAATTACAACAGGAGCTCTTGGCTGCTGCACTCCTGCAAATCTGGTCCTTATTTAACATCTGACTCTTACAAAGGCGCTCCAAAGTTGCTCAGTTGCTCCAACTTCTCTTTCAATCAGCTTAAAAGTCATTTAGTCCCTGGTACTGCAAGACTGGCGTCTGTGATTTGGGGACGTGCTGTGCCAAATCTCCCCTAAAAAAAACCTCACTGCAAACACACACTGCAACGTGCTGAACCTAAACTCAAAGGTCTGAGTTCCAAATCTGTCCCCAAATTGCTCAGAGATGATTTTACACTGGCAGGCTCCATGCCAAACCAAATATTGCCCCGTTTCCCACCAGCACCACTAACAAATCAGTGTCCTCTGCATGATGCTCCTGCTTGGCTTCATGGTCTCTTTACAGCCTGAATTTTGCACTTCTTTAACTACACTGAAATAAATTCTCTCCTCTAGTCAAACCAGGTGTGCTATTACACACAGACAAGACATAACTTGCCAAAGTGGGTGATGGTTCTTTTAAAAATACAAGACTTAAACTGCTCAGGAGTGCTGCTTCGAAGAAAGTCTCTTTCACTCTAAAGCTTCAACCTTGAAGAGTCTCAAAATGTTTAACACTTAAAAATCTGACACTTCCAGTAAGGAATTTTTCTCTATAAATGACAGAAAAACACATAGTTACGTATTTTTCTAGCATTCCCACCTGATCCTAAATTAAATACTCATTTTAAGAAAACACTGATCTCTGAATGTTTTTGTTCAAAGCCATGTAAAGATCATTTCTAGTGAAGCTGGGAAGCTGGATATAGAAATAAGCTCATTAAGAGCTACGCTATGGGCATTATTGAAACACCACAATAGTCCATCGTCTCATGCAGACACAGCCTTGCATAACTGGAGATGTCAGCATTTTCATTGTAAATTCTGCTTTCAGAGGTTTCAAATTTGCCTGTAAAAAAGTTGCTATGGCCTGAAATTTGTTGCCATTTCCCTGCCAAGGAAGAACTATTTTAACATTAGGAAACTATGCATTCATTGGAGTCAGCCACTGGTTTAGGGTTGTATCTATACAAGTGGTTTTAAAAAAAACAATAAAAGGATAAAAAAATCTTACAACTCAGCATCTTTGAAAATCTTCTGGTTCAAAAAAAAAGAAAAAAACTAAAAAAAACCCACAACCCTCACTAAAGGAATCAAATTCCTATTAGTTAATAATTATTATACCCCTTCCAAAAGCTTCAACTCTACAGCTGATAAGCCTAAACCATGCAATTATTTCTGCTACTTTGCAAAATAGTAGCCACACTGAGAGCCTACCAACTCCCAGTGTCTCATCAACATGGACTGTAAATAACAACCCTACCCACATCCAATTAGTTTGAAGCTCAAGACCATGCCCCTGCTAAAGGGCTGCAGATTTTCAACACAGAATGCACACATTAAGACTGATTTAATCTGGCTGCTTGTACAATTCCTCAGAATCTCAGCTAGCAAATCCTGTGCTGGGCCAAATAACTTACTGAACCAGATCCCTGAGAGGGCATCCAGCCCTCACCCGAAGCTGTGGGGATGTCACATTCCTCCATAATGGGCTTTAATAATTGCCCTTCCTTGAAATAAAATTAAAAGGAAAATAAATTAAAAAGATAAAGCCGACTCTGATTTAACTAATCGGTTTGAATTCTTAATTTAACTTGCAGATATCAAAGCCGCTGTTCTTGTTTAAAAAAGAAAAAGCCAAAACACAACAGTCAAAAGGGAACCCTGGGTGAAGCATTTGCTTTCTTTTCTCCTAGCAAACCAGAAGCAGCATTCTGGTGATGTACAGCACCTGTGTCCCAGGAGGGTGATGGATGTGCAGGGTCCCCCCAGCCCTGTGACCTGTTGGCAGGGTGGCACTGGCTGGAGGGGACCCATGGGGACATCCCAGCACCACAGCATCCCTGCACACATTGGAGCACCCTGCAGAACCCACATCCTGACCAGGCAGGTCACAGCAGCCACGGAAGGATCTCCAAGGGGACAGTGCTGACCACTGTGACCACAGGTGACATTCATCTTTAAGCACTGCCAACATTTAGACAAAAATGAAGGTACACCACTCATATGGCTCAACATTTTTGCAGAAAGGAAGGCACTGTGCTGAACATACTTATTTTTGGATGTTGTTTAGTGTCAGTGAGTGGCTATGACTGATTAAATCCCAAACTCATTACTCACTTCCACCATAAGCACACATTAAAGGGGTCTCTCCCCTTCCCTGCTGCTCCTGAGAACCTCCCAAATGTAGGACCACTCTGAACTACTGTGTTTTCCACAGGACACAGAAATAGGCTGTCCCTTGTGGAAAGCTTAAATTAATCCTCTGAAATTCGACCTAAATTAAAAGAACTGAAACGTGTTGTCACCACACAGCTCGGAGTGGGTGCTCCAAGAACGGTGTCAAGGCATTGCAAGTGGGTAAGAGACCAAATTAGCTACCCAGCAGGGTGATAACACTCAGCCTGGGCAAGGGGAGGTCAAGGGAGAGCTCTCTATTTATCAAATATATGTCTAAACTAATTATTCAGCTCACAAAGTAACCCCTCAACCCATGTGTGCGGTCAGAGCCCTTGTGAAACGCTGGCTATCATCAAAGGCTGGGCACACACAGCCTGAGAATGGGGCCTTTGTACACGCTGGGGGAGGCTTATGTCTAAATATTGAAAAGCAGAAAAAGTCTTTCTGCTCCCCACGACAAAAAACATGCATGTAAACACTTGATGTGAGAGATAATTTGAGAGCTGGAAGTCCTACAGGTGCTGTGCCTGCTTGGTTTTGCCATCACTGCTTGGGAATGAAGCACACAGCTGAGATCCACATCAGGATCCTCACTGAGCACCACAATTATCAGCACCAGCATCACCACCCACAGTGGATCAAGATGCCATTTTCAGTGTAAACACTTTCACATGGACCAGAGTTAATACCCAATGGTCACAGAGGGATATTTATTTACTGAATGATTGAGAATAGCCAAAAAGCAGAGAACCTTAAAGCATGACATCATGCACATATCCATGCAGCTGATTACCCTGGTAATCAATACTGCTTGAAGTAAAGCACATACTTTAGTATTTTTTGAACACAGCCAGACACCCTGAAAAAAATGATTGCAAATGTCCCTAAAGTTATGTACAGCTGAAAGTATTTTCTCTGTTACAACCACAGGAGCAAATCTCAATTCCTGCTAATGTTGTGTACAGCTTTTCCAATAGTCTGAGTCACTAAGACAATAAACAATAACAATCCAAGCACCTGGGATTAAAAATAAATAAATAAATGCAGGCAATTCGGGGCATGTCCATGAAGGAAGATTCAGGAACAGATCAGCAAGTGTCACCAAAGGTCATGGCCCTGCCGACCTTCTCAGCTGGCATGAAATGTCATAGCTCTAATGACTGCAGCCCCATTGAAAATCTACATTATTGGAGCACCTGACCCCCCAAATCAGCTGTGCCCAAAATGTTTTGGTATTTACTAAATTAATAAAAGAAGTCTGCTTTGTCTTTGAACAGATTTTTTGAAGGGTTTTTTGGTTTTTTTTGTTTGGGTTTGGAGAGCTTGTGGGTGGCAGTGATAGAACCCAGAAAAGGTGATTGTGTAAAAACTTGGGTTTGTTTTGGTTTGTTTTTTCTTATCAAAGGATTTAATAAAATACATAAAGGAGGTTTTATTTCCCAAATCTCAGATATACATCCCACACAATTCCCTGTATTCTGCAGCATAAAGGCTCTTATTATGCCATTAACTTAGAAGCGTTTTCTGATTTTTTTTCTTGTTTCTGGTAATGATTTGGGTTCTCACATCTAAAATTGTTTCACATCAGTAACATTCCTGCCCAGGAAAGAAGTTTTAAATCTTTTTTAACAATTTACTCTTTGATAAAACCCAGATTCCACCCCCTACATATTCGGTATGTAAGAGGCATATATTCTCAAACTGTGCTTTCCAAAATAATAAAAGCTATTCTTTCCCTGAAAAGTTGAAAAATTATCAGTCACTGTTCAAAAAATATTACTCTTTTTCCTGTAAAACACTTCACCAATCTTTAATCACATTCTTTCTGACTTGACCCTAAAACAAGGGGACCTCACTACAAAGCTAGTCTGAAACCAGAATTATTCATGATTTTGTCATTCCCCTGAAAAGCCAAAAAGGCACCAGATGTTCAATTAACAAATCATACAGTAAGTGGCAACAAGAGTTGGGCTTTTTTTTCTTTTTAATCTCAGGTTACCTTCAAAAGAAATAAAAACCCAAACATTTTTGCTATCAACAATCTCTGTGGCTGACAGATGACAATATTGCTATTCTTCGAGAATTTTTTTCAGGAATGCTTGCTAGGGAAGAGGGCTCATCATCTCTAAATAGTTCATCCCCTGCCATCAATAAAAATGTACTTGGAGCAGATTCTAAAAATGCGTTAGCTGGTGACATCTATTTTTAGAGGCAGTGGAGAGAAACAAATAAGTTTTGCATGAAGAATTATTAAATAAAAACGAAGCTGCATCCATGGACATGAGCAGCAGAAGGTGTAAAGGCCAAACTCTCTGCAGCAAGCTTGCCAGGTCAGAAATGCTCTGTGGACTATTAGATCAGCTTGACAGCTGAGTTATTAGAACTGTGATCACTCCTCCAAAAGACAGGCACAACCTTATGAGAGAAGCCTCACTTCCTCCCCCAGAAGCTCAGAGAGTAGGAATGATCCAGCACAACGCAGTAAAATCATTCTTCAAAACATCAACTCACAACAATAAAAAAGCAGCCCCTCCTTGGCTCTCCAAAAAAAACCACTTTGCAAAGTTTGAGGAACAGATAAACCTAGAAGAACATGCCAACAGGAGCAGGCCCAAAATAGGAGATTTTATCAAAACACCTCTTTCAACATGAAGGTCTAGATTGGCCTTTGCTGTCACAGCAATAAACTGCAGCCCTTCTACTGAGATCTGAATATTTACACCTTCAGAACTTGTGATCCAGACACTGCACCACCAGTTGTGCCTGGATATGAACACCAACTGCAGAGTTTGTCCTGAATACAAACACCAACAAAGCTGCAATAGCATTTTTCCAGAATGCCTGGCAAAACTAAACATTCACAAATAAAAACCACTGAGATTCATTTTCCTCTGGGCTCCTCAGGTTAAGTCAATCCCAAAGAGCAGCAGAAACTCATCCCGCTTCTCTCCTTGAGACAGCAACACAAAACAGCACCAAAGTGCCACGGACTGGTTTCCTTAAAGACCCATTCCTGAAAACTTTCATCTGTACACTTTGATTATACAACGTGATGACAGTCCCAAGTGAAATCACTGACACCACTGGCTTGCACAAGAATAAACAAACGCACGCTTGTACAAACACAGCCCAGGCGAGAGCAGGGAAAGTCAGAAACCCAAACTCTCCAGGGCTGCTCTGTTACTTGCCTTGGATTTACCAGAGCACATGGAAAGATGTTGACTTCTATTTCAGATATCCAAGCATTTAAAATTAACTTCTTTCAAGGATATAAGTATTGTAGAGTGATTTACCTTCGGGTTCCACCGTGGTGTCTTCAACGACTAAATTAAAAGAAGGTCGAGCCAGGGAAAGTCCAGCCATGGTGACCACCACCAGGCAGATAAGGCAACCCAAATCCCAGCTGACCATCTTTTTAGAGTAAATTCCTGGTCCATTTCCATATCTCCATGTGGACTTTAATCCCATCTGAGCACCTCTAGAGGAGCATGGAGAGAAAGCTGTGCCTTCGGCCAGGGTAATGCCTCCTCCCTTGGAACGGCGGCTGCTGCGGGGAGGAGAGAGATTTAACACTGTCAGCAAAAACATCTCCAAACACAAACCCAAAACCTTCATAAAGCCTCAAACAGAGCTGAGGTGAGAGGGAGGGGAGCAGGAGGATGGGAAAAATAGTTTTCCAGCTTCAAGAATATGTGAAAAGTGAGTGACTTTTCATCTTCTGTTAGCAGTTTCCATCATCACCTGAGGCATAACCAAGTCCTCCTTGTTTTCACAAAATCACTGCTCAGCACATATTGAGAGATATTTTACTGACAGAAAAACATACAGGTTTTCAAAAATGAGAGGCACACACATGTGCAGGCACATAACCTGTAATGCTACAAAATTGCCACAATTATACAAATTATATTCTTGTTATTGTTTGAAGGTTTATTTAAGTTTGCCTTGTTTTTCATTCCTTCACCTAGGCAGTTCTGCAGCCAGATGAATTTGCAGGAATTCAGTAATTTTCCACAAGAAAAGCACTTGAAAAATATACTCCTTAGAGTTGGAAAAATCTGTAAGACTATTTCAACTCAGGAATTGCAGCTCCCCCATGGATGTACCCTCTTCTGACTCAGTTTAGTGTCCTTTGGAAGCCCCTGAGTCCTGGGCAGGTGAAAGGCTCAAGTCTTTACAGTGATATTGGTTTGCTACACTGCATTACAGGCAATTAAAATCTGTATAAAATATGGTATAGATTGCAGTTCCACAGCAGACCTGCCCAACATCACTTTCCATCCATACATGCCAAGCTGTGTGCACAAACCTTTCTTTTCTCAATCTCTCAATGATGCTTATTGAGATCTATTTTTCAGAAGTAGGTGGGAAAAAAAGTCTATTTTATTCAGAATAAAATAAATTTAAATGGATGGAGTTAAGTGGCATTCCAAGCATAATCTGACAGAAAAGTGGCACCAAAGGAATTGGCATTCCCTTCAGGAGACCCTGTTGCTTCTACACAGATGCCAGGTGAGGGTCAGAAGAGCATCCTCCTCACAGGGTGATTTAACAGCTCAAGCAGAAAATTAGACCTGATTTTCCGCTTCAGAAATAAAAGACGGTAAAACCTCAGTAAATGGATAAAACAAGTAACTGCAGCAATTGTTCTAATCTGGTCAATGATTCATCTTAGATGTGATGAAACCCAACTGAAATTTGGAGAGCACTTGTCTGGAAGGGGAAAAAATAACACAAAACCTCTTTTTCCCTCCTGCCCTCAACACTTGAAAATTAAAAGAAAAAAAAATAAAAAAGGGAAGGGAGTGTGGAGATAAAGTCAAACTTCTCCAAACTCTTTGTCGTTGGGATTTGGTGTGGTACCTCAACATGCAGGAACAGGGACATAGATTCTCCTTTTATAAAGCCAACCATTTAGAAGGCGATTCTGATTTTTGTTAGCCTTGCGCTAGCTGCTACAAAGTTCCCAAATGCTGTTGAGGCATTTTTTATCTCGGGCACTGTAACACAGTAACACCTGGAGTCAGTAGAAACAGGTTTTGGATGACATAAATAAGTCACTTGAGGAAAACAATTAATACATGGTATCCCTGGTGAATCCCTGCTACTTCAGGGCAAGCTTTTTTCATCTCCCTTGGTATCACCTCAGAGCCCTGTCCCTCCTGCAGAGATTTCAGCCTGGCTCGAGCATCCCCGACCACAAACTAGCAACCACCATTAAATTTCCAGTGAAAACACCACCAGACCACTGCACAAACATTTGCAAAGAGCTTGCCCAGCCCTTCTCCAAATAAGCACAGAGCAGGTGTAGAGCTGAAGAGAGCTCTGTCTTGGGGACCAGTTTGTGTCTGGAGCCAATATCCATGGATGCCACCACCCAGGTCCACTGCCCACCTCGCTGCCTGGCAGCCACAGCCTTGTTTATCCAGCTGTAAAGTGGGTAGAAATCCCTAATTAACAGCCTGGATGTAACGCTGATTTAATTTCCATAAATCATCCTGTAAACTCCGATTAAAGTCTACGTTGATAAATGCAAAATCCTATCACGGCTTTGCAGAAAGAAAACATACCAGAACGCCAGCATGTATTTCAGACTCCAAGAGCTTTAATTCCACTGACATTCCTGCAGTTTCAGATCTTCAGGCTGTGTTAAACGCCACTGAAAGCACATCTGTGGTTCCTATCCTCATCCTAAATCCTGAAGTGCACACAAGGCTACTTGGCCACGCGTCTCCTCACCTGAAGATTTTTGTTGGCTCCTGCACCTCAACATCTGCCGGCAGAAAGAAGAGATTCTTCATCCACAGGGCAGCAGCAAACCCAAAATCCTGGCTTGCCAAGGCGCAACAACACAAAAATGAAATCTCTGCGCCCATCCATGGAGCCAAACCACTCTTCACCACCAGGACAGCAAACGGGCTTCAAGGAATGCCCTCTCCCAAAAGAAGTGGAGTCCAGCGAAGATGAAGCGATACCAAATTCTTTTCATAGTTTAATTGCCACAGTTGCTGGGGGACGAGTCCCTGGAAAGACCTCCTGCGCTGGATAATTATGTACCTCTATCTCAATGTTTGGAACACAGCCCCAGCATGCTTTTTGGCCTCCACAATTCTGGCTTCCTGACTACAATACCATAATCCCTCCTGGAGTCTCAGACTCAGTGAAAGCCACACGTAGTGTTTATTTTTCCCCTTGAAAGGGAACTCTGTCTCTCTTCTCAGCCTACACTTTGGGGAGGAGTTGTCAGCCCCCAGTGATTGATGGCTCTCCTTGCCACTCGCTCATCAAGTCAATTTTCACCTCGTCACATACCTGCCCAAATTTTCTTTGCCAAACTGACAAGCATGGGAAAGCAGACTGGTTTGGGAGCCCAACCAAATTCCTCCAAGCTGTACTTCAGTTTAAACACACTCGCACACACAAACAAGTAGTACTTGTTCAGCAGTGGCATTAATTAAATTCAAAGCTCAGTGTTCTTTTTAATCTACTTGCATTGTTGTTTATAAGATGTTTATCACTCCCCAGGGACAGTACGATTTGTAGAGTATGTTAACCAAATCAATACATTGCTCACTGTATAACTTTTCAGCATCTTGCTCAATTAGGCGGGGAGTAGCAAAATCTGAGTGAAATATGGATCTTCCCTCCACAAAGAGACCTCAAGCGCTCTAAAAGCCCAGTAACATCGCCAGAAAAATCCAGGTAGATGAAGCTTTAAGCTAACAGCTTTATATACACAATTCCACTGACAGAGGAATTCTGTATGGACAGAAATTTCAGAAATATACATCCGTCCATAAAAATATATATACACATACATATCTAACAAGACTCTTCAGCAGAGCTCAATCTCCAAGCAAATCTGAGCATCATAGCTATTAAACATTAATTCTGGAGGACTAATGGGAACCGGCTGGCAGCTCCAGTACTTTTTCATTGTTTGAACTTCTTTCATTTGCTTTCCAGGACTATCCTGTTTTTCTCAAGTCTTTTGCCACCAAGAGATCGGGGAGGGGGGGGAAAATCTGCATTTTAATTGACATTCCAGAGAGCAGGAGAAGTCCAGAGGCTGCTGATTGCTGTCTATTCAGCCCAAACAGGCTTTTCAGATGAAAATGAGAAAAGGCTAGTGGAAGATTTACAGGGATTTGGTACAAAGGAGACAATGAAGTTTTAAATGTTGATAGCGTTTCACACCAAACGCATAATGGGTCCCAGTTTGAAGGGGCCGTTTTGCATTTAAATATATATTTCATTGACGATTTCTCTCCCCCCGTATCTCAGACGGGGTGGTTGTGCGGGGCAGCCCCGGGCTCCGGTACCGAGGAGGGGCTGCTCCTCCGGGACCGAGCTGCCCTTCCCCAGCCCGCGCTGCCCGTCCTGCTGTCACCGCTGGAACGTCCCCAAAGTCACCGCGCACCCACGGGGATGCGGCCAAGGCAGCAGTGCCGCCCGGGCTTCCCCGGCGCCGCAGCGGCGACCGAGCGACCACAAACCGAGCGGCGGCTCCAGCGGGGAGCAGAGACGGAGTCCCGCATCGGACAGCCCGCCCGGGCACCCCCGAGCCACCGGGGAGATCCCCCCGAGCCCCGCAGCCGGGATCTCCCCCCGAGCCCCGCACGGCCCCGGAGCGCGCACCCGGCGCCCAGAGCGCCGCGGGACCCCCAGCCCAGCCCAGCCCAGCCCCGGGGCCGCCCCTTCCCCCGGCCCGCCCGCTGCCTTTACCTGCGGCGAGAGCGCCGGGCGGGCTCCGCTCCGCGGCGGCTCCCGGGCTGGGGCGCGGTGCCGAGCGGCGGCTCCCGGGACGGGGCGAAACTGCGGTCACAGCGGCCGCGGTCACTGCGCGGGCGGCCCCGGCTGGCGAGCCCGCAGCGGCGCAGCGCCGCGCATCCCCCGCGGGACGCGCCCGGGGCAGGCAGGAGGGCGGCGAGGCGAGGCAGGAGCCGGCCCGGCGCCCCGTCCCGTCCCGTGCCGTGCCCTGGCTCGGCCGCAGCGGCTACCGCCTCAGAGGGGCGAGCCCGCCGTGCCCGGCGCCAGCTGCCTCCTCCTCCCCCGAGCGGGCATCGCCGAGCAGCGCGCCGCGGGTCCCGCTCCGCTCCATCCAGCCCCGAGCCGCCGCAGCTTTGTCACGCCGACAGCCCCCTCGGGTGGGAGGTGGGTTTTCTCTCCCCCCTTTCCCCCTCTCGGCGCACTCCTCCGGCTCCTTCCTCCTCCCCCGGTCACTCCCCCCGCTGCAACCCGAGCCGTTTCCTGGACGGCGCTGCCGGGCTCTGCCAATCGCCGCCGAGCCCCTTCCCCCGCCCGGCCCTCCGAGGTGCGGAGCCGGCAGCCCCCGGCCCGGCCGAGGGTCGCGGATGCCCCCGCAGCCCCGGAGAGGGGCAGGAGGGGATGGGGGAGCCCCCGCTCCGGCCGCTGCCTGCCCGGGGGAGCGGGATTGCTCATCCCGCAGGGCTGGAGGGGAGGAACCCCGCACAGCTCCCGACGGCTGCTCCGCTCAAAGTTTGCAGCGGGTTGGGAAGGGAAGATGGGGAGCGCGGCGAGTGGTTGAGCCTGGGCTGCGGCACCGCCACCCCGGCACTGGGCAGCATCTCCATCCTCTCACAAAAACCCTACCAGCTCAGCAGCGGTCCCCGCAGCCTCTCCTGAAGTGTTTCAGGCTCAGAAGCCGTGGCTGGCCTGTGGCGAGTTCATCTAGAGAGGATGGCTGGATAACACCCGCTCCAAAAATCACTCTCAGGAGACTCTCAGTTCAAAGCCTGAGTCCAACTGCCCCGTGAACTGGTCTGACAGTGCACTTTTAATACCTGCTTCCCAAATGGGAAAAGTTGTCGAAAAGTTATGCAAGCATCATTTGTTTGGACACACAGATGTAAAACTGCATAATAGGGATATTCAGAATTCTTAGCCTGATCCTTGTTTAATAAAACATTTGCTTTAGATACCATCAGCTAGGTTTTGAATATGGAGTCTGTGTAAAGCTTCCTTGCGTAGAGTCAGCTTGACAACAAAATCAATAAGTGGTGGTTGCCTCAAATTTAATCAGTGTTGATCAATTTAATGTTACTTTATTTAAACTCTACTGTACATTTTATATGTTGTGTATGGTATTGATCAAGGGGATTTTCAAGGACTGAGGCCACACATCATAGTGTAACTTTATTTACACACACTCAGATATCAAAAACTTGAAAACAAGTTTTCTGTGGAGTATGTACTTACCTCCCAGCATGTATTTTCCCTCCACTACTGCAGTCTTTATGAGTGATGGCAGACAATTTTGTAATTGATTGGAAACACAGGTTTAGGTTTTTTGAGGGGTGTTGTGGGGCTTTTTTGGTTTTTTGGGAGTTTTTTTTTGTTTTGGGGGTGTTGTTTGTTTGTTTGTTTTGGGGCGGTTTTTTTGTTTGTTTGTTTTTTTGTTATTGTTGTTCCTAAAGTAACAGACATCTGAGTGTTCTAATTGAGAAGCTGAGATGTCACAGTCAAGATCCAATTTTCCCAGCACTGGGCATGTCCATCGCCCATTGAAAACATTGTTAACACATTCTCACATAAATTATTGTCCGGCACAGGAAGCTGCAATACCTTTCCCTATTCATCGATATCTTTGCATACTCTGAAAGAAAAGGAAGCATTCCACTAAAAATGACAAATCAGAACACCTATTTCCAAGGTCTGGAAGCACTTGTCAGAATTTATTCTTTTGGAGGATGAAAAGATAGCAGTCTATCAATAGCAGCCTTTTCTCTTAAACGAGCCACATTCTCCTAAAGTAGCCCACAACAGCCCAGCTCTTCAATCTGGGAAAAGCAGAAGCATGTTTGGAATTAAAGGGGTTGGGGGGGAGATCAATTCTGTCATCATATTTAGGCTTCAAGAGATCTCAGTGGGCCCAGGGAGCCTTTCATAGCAGTTAGGCTGCTGAATGAGAGCATAATCTCTTTACAGTTTTTTCCTCCTCCTCTCAAAGTGGCTGGGATCTTTTCTGTGAGCCCTCCTGCACGTGAATGGTGTGGCTAATAAGCCTATTAATGAGGTTCCACAGCAGAGTGTGAATAGGTAAATAAGCCCCAATCTGTTGAGGTTCAGGAGCAAGGGCAGTAAAGCCATCATGAACTAAAGGTGACAGTTTGAACTGAAATAGGAACAACAGCTCCAGGTTTCAAGCGAAAGAATAGACAGACAAGGCACACATTCAGGCTCCTTCTACCCCCTACCGAGCCCTATTTTCTCTCCCATTCTTCCTCCTTTATAAAATGTCTTGAGTAGTCACCCATTTTTTCAAAAGCTCTTGAGACGTCCTTTTTCATCCTGGCAATGATACATCAATAGGGAGGAAGGAAAATGAGGACACCAATGCTCCTTTGCCCCGCAAGTTTCAAAAGCAGGAACAGCGCTGTGTGCCCTCGCATATGGAAGCGGGGGAGGAGAAGGAAAGTTAAATTGAATCTTTCAGCCCTGCCAGCTCTTTGTCGCTGCTGTCAGCCGAGCTCCGGTCGTCCCTCCGCACGCAGGCAGGGACACAGTTAATGTTCAACAGGGGCAGGGTCCGAGCCCTGCTCCAGCTGCAGCGCTGGGCTCGGCCGAATGCCCGGCCAGGGGCACGCAGAGGTGAGGAGATGGATTCACTCCTGCCCAGCATCCCTCTACCTGCTGAAGGTGTGCCTGACCTCAGACTGCTCCTGGGCTGGACCCGGCAGAGCCCGGCTCATCCATGAGCCCAGCTGGAAGGGATGGAGGCAGAAGGTTCAGCAGGTGACAAACAGCTCGGCTGTGCTGAGACACGGGGTGAGATGAGCAAGCAAAGCCCCCGAGCAATGTGCGAAAAGTCACCTCGGAAAAAAGCACAGCACGGAGCTTCTGAGCGCTCTCAGTTCTACTCCTTGCAGGCTCTGTGACATTTCTTTGAAGCGCTGGAGATATCAGGGCAGCATTGCGGGAGGAGGCAGCCCCAGCTCCCGGCACAGACAGATGGCAAGGGAGGCCACGGGTACCCGGGGAGGCAAGTTCTGCTGCACTCATCTATTCTCCAGCTGCAGGACCTGCTAACATGTCATCTGATGAGAATAGGAATAAAATACAGAAGTTAGATTAGGAAAAAAGTGAAAGAAAATGAAAGCCCGCACTTTCAAGTCTTAGGGGTCTATGGGGAGAAACGCTCTAGATCCAAATTCAACCACACATATCACTGAGTGTTCTCTATGAAAGACAGTGGGAATCAACAGCTGTCCCATCCAAAAATTTCTCCAGCCCATGCTAGATATGATTAAATGCTTGTCTAAGATTTCTTTTTATTTTTTAAAATTATTTTTCTTTAAAGTTCTTCCAAAGCTGAATGTCTAAACCCAAATTTGGCAGCTAAAATATTTACCTGGTTTCCAAAGTGTTTATGAGTCTCTTTCTGGGCAGCTTCAAACTTTTTTTTTAGGGTACCAAAGAGCAAATCATAGGAATTTACTTCTGAAAATATTAGTTTTTTCAAAGATAAAATGTTTTCAAAAACAACAACAAAAAAGTTTTTAAGGACAAAAAGTTTTTAAAGGCAAAAACCTTTCAGGCAAAGTTGCTCTACAGATTTTTCAGTTTTAAGGAAAAGTCATGTAATATAAAAACGACCCCATTCTAAATTAAAAGCTCCTACAGAGAGGCTTCCATCACTAGTTCTCACCAGATATTACTTCAAGATGCTGCTAAACTGAAAAATTGAGATAACAATTAATTATTTTAATGTCAATAGATCCAATAATTATCCATGAAAATGTGAAGCAGATGGGCTACCAAGTTCTTTGGCAGCAAAATGTGCATGGGAAGTGGGGGCTGCAGGTCTTGGGCCATCAAGGGATAATTTTACCGGGTGTTTATTCAACAAGAAAACCTCATTTTAGTTAAGCTAGAGAAGGGGGTAAACTAATTGCTTTTGTCTATCAATTTTTGATCTTCCTCTGCATTATGAACAGCTGGATATTCTAGGAAATAATTCTTCAGGCAGTAAGGCCAAGAAGTTGAGAAAAAAATCGTATTTTCACTGCTGCTGTGTCAATGACTTGTAATGGCATTTGAGTATCAACACTCCCCTCGGATTGTTATGCCTTGTAGCCATGTAACCTTTCTGCTGCTCCTCTCATTTTGTGTGTCTTAAGGAAAATATTCCAAACAAATATTTGTTGTTTTCATTACAGTGTTGCAAGATATGTTTAAACAGGAAATGTGGGGTGTTTTGAGCAGGGTATTACACTGGGATCCTGGACATTCAAAGATTTCTGCTCTTCTCCATTGGCTTTCCTGGGAAAGCACTTAATTTGTCTGTGTCCAAGCTCTCCAGCTATGAAATGAGAATAATAGATGCTTCCTGTCTCCCACTCTTTATCCAGTTCATCTATTTAGATGGTAAGCTCCTCGTCTCTGACCATGTTTTCATGCATGGCTTAGAACAATAGGACACTGATCTCAGCTGGAACCTCCAGGCACTTCCATAATGCAAATATTGAATACTAAATAATGAAAATAAAAGAAAATCCTCAATTTATTATGTATTCCCTCATAAAGAATTTGTCACACACTGTCCTGGTAGAGCACCCCTGGCTCTTGGGGAACAGCATCATTTCTAAAAGAGTGGAAAGCAGCGTCCATTGGAGAAGATCTTTTAGCAGTGAGCTCCTTTAAAGCAGACTGCAGAGAAACCCTGTGAATAAACTCCTTCTGAGTGCTGAGCAGGGCACAGCAAGACAGAGCCAGACTTGTAAAAATTAGAAGACAAAGGCTGCAAAGAAAATTTCTCCTTCTGTTACAGAACTTGGGTATATTTTGCTTGCTGGCCCGAGCACTTCTCATTTCTGTTTCCAGCTGATCAATACCCGCTGGTTTGTTTTACTGGAGCCCTGTGCCTCACTGGACCAGCTGGTGGTTGTGGCAGCTTCCCCTGCAGTGTTACATCAGATCAGATTCCTCTCCTGTGACACCGCAGGGTTCAGCAGAGGTGCTCTAACTTCCAGGCACAGCCTCAGAGCAGAAGGTGTGAAGTCAGCCTTACAGCAGGGCTCGTGTTACAGCTCAAACCCTGCACGGAGCAGGGAACTGCAAGGCACAGACCCACACTGTGGTCACTCTGTACTGTCTGTCCTGCTGTCCCACAGCACCAAATCCCAACAGATCCCTCCTGCTGCCCAAATCCTCTGCTGCAGTGCCAAGCTCTGCCTTTCCAGTTTGCTCTCCCACAGGCCCAGGTGCAGACACAAACAGGCACAGTCACTCTGCAGCAGTTAAAAATATAAAATAAAAGTAATTCTTCTACTTCCCACCTTGGGTAATAAAGCACTAAATGCCTACAACTATTTCCCTGCCTTGTTCTTCTTAACCCTCAAACATCTTTCAAGTCAGCATTCTCCAGGCAGTTAATATTCTTTCTCCTCTCCCTATCCTTTGCACATATTTTCCCTTCTCTCTCTCCTACCAGTTTTCATAGGAATTTGCTCCTTCCTTTAAGTGTCTCTCCCAGTGAAAGCCATGCCTTTTATCAGCTCCAGTCCCCACTGTAAGGTGACCTCCTCCCCCACTTTGCCAGGTGATTGTGGTACCCACAACTTCACTCCATACTCTGGATTGCCTTGGAGAGCAGCCAGTGATCTGCCCAAAAACATCTCCACATACATCAAGGTTCAACAGCGCTCATTTGTTAACTCTGCAACCACGTCCACAAGCTGCAGTTCCCAAAAATGGGATGGATAAGATAAAGTCCCAAAGACAATTTGATTCAGTTCCTTAAACCAAAGTCACAGAAAGGTTTCCCACACACAGACCCAAACTGTCCTTTTTCCTTGCTCCCACAGATTCAGAAACACCCTTTTCTCCTTCATTCTTTTCTGTTTTAAATAAAGGGTTGTAGGGAAGCTTGCTTTGCATGAAATCCAGACTTGCATTACTGAATATTCATATGCATATGAATGAATATTCATATATGTATAACCACACAGCCATATTTCAGGGCTTGAAGAGAAGCCTGCTTTTGATTTAGATTGCCAAGCTGAGGTCAGATTCCATTTCTTAAAGGACAGCAAAGGTTGTATTGGTGATTGGTGGATGAGAAAAACCCAAGATCCCTCATTCTGCTCTCCTGATGCCAGCTGAGCAGAGATCCTGCTGGAGACTCTCAGGGCTGCTGAACTCAATGGGTCAGGAAAAGTTTTGCACTGTGGGCACAAGTAAAGAGGCCAGAAACTTGATTACAGGGGAGACTTAGTTAAATATTCACTGGGATTCATTATGTGAAAACCACTAGAAAGGAACAAGTTTCTACAGGAAGGGTAGGGCTGTTTTATTCTTGCTTCTGCTGTGAAATGCTCCTGGTGGCTGCATAACCCAGCTGCTGTCCTCTAGTGGGAGGAATACAGCAGGTCTGTGAGGATGTGCAGCAATGCTTTTGCTGGTGTTTAATCCTGGTGCTCCTTTAATTTGCCAAAGACAGCCTTGGGGAAACCAACCCTGTCCCATGGGAGTTTCATGACAAATGGCCTCTCCCTACCTTCCCGAGCTGGATGGGTCCCAAAATTGTGCAGGTCCTTTGAAAAGGGGCATAATGTTGATTGGACAAATGATAAATCTCAAAAATCTCTTTGAAAACAGAGATTTTAAATAGGGCTCCAAAATTTTACTGGAATATTCAGTAAATTACTTGCAAATCAGCATCTGAAAGGAACAAATTCAGTTTTGGCCACAGAGGACAAGAAAAGAGTAATAAGGAGTGAGGAACTGGAGAAACACTAATCCCAGATTTACAGAAAGCATTAGCTCTAAAAAGAGTTTTTCATGGCATGCAAAGGGTGAAATCCTGAGTTGGCCAGTGAGGTAGCTCTGCCTTAAAAACATACAAGGCAATTTCTCTCCTGTAAATTTTATTCCCTGAAGCCTTACATTCAGCAATCTACTTTCTGAGGGAAAAAAAAAAAAAAAAGGCATCAGCAGTCCCACCCTGCTCCACATGTAGAAACAAGCTCCTGTTTAATTCTAGAAAACAGAGAAACTGAAACATTTTAAACAGAAACTGCTGTGATCGCCAGAGTACAACCAAGGGTGGGGAGTGGGGGGGAGGAACAAGTGGTGAAAAATTGAGCTAAGAGCAAATGAGCTGCGTTTGTAATTGTGTTCAACAAGAAAAAACATCATTTACAGATAAGAAATGATGCAGGTTTAACCCTTTGCAAACAATCAGACAGGAGCAGCTACAAGCAATGGCTCTATTTCTTGTGCCCAGGGGTCAAGAGAAGGGACAAAAGGGAAAAGAAGCTGAAGGAGGAGAGGAAAGTGCTCATATGGTGCCCTCACTAAAATTGTCATGGAGCCAGGACGTGGTAGGGAAATACAAGGTTTCTTTTCTTTCCTCATTCCTGCCTCCAATCCACAGGTTTCTGATAGTTTAAGGGGTAAGGAGCAGACCAGGAGCATTTTCCAGAGGCATATGAAAAATGGGTTTAACCCCCATTTTCCTCAGGGAGCAACTTGCAAAAGATCCCACAGGAAAATCGTGCTGTGATTCCGTGTGCTTAGAGGCATCCAGTTGCTTTGTACTCCAGGAAAATCTGTCTGGTCATGGGATATGTTAAAAGCTGGGGTTAGTACTGAGGCTTCCTCTTCTTGGATGCTGAGATCACCAAAGTGGCCCAGCAAAAAACACCTCCTAACGCCCTTGCATCCAAAACTCTGACAAATTTGCCACCCATTTGGAGCTCTTCTGTTAATAGACAGAATGGTGGGAGAATTAACTTCACCAGAGGGAAAAAGTCTTCCAAAATCCTCATACCCATGTTACAATCCTGGAATGGATTGAGCTGGAAGAATCTTTAAAGGCCAGCTAGTCAAACTTCCCCTGCCATGGGCACCTTCCACTGTCCCAGGTTGCTCCAAACCCTGTCCTGGCCTTGAACACTTCAGGGATCCAGGGGCAGCCCCAGCTGCTCTGATACCCTGTGAGTACTGGGTCATGTCCACTTTTCCTCTCCCTTTCTAACTCCAGGAAGGGAAAAGCCCAATGGCCTGATGCTGGAGGAGAGGCAGAGCCCCCAGGCAGTGCAGACCCCACTCTTGGGGGGCTGTGCTGCCTCTCCCTGTGGGATCTGGGGGCTGGGAGCTGAATCTCATCACCAGAGCAGTGAGGAGAAGCAGTGCACAGCTGTTTGCATGATACATATCTTGTGAATAAATAAACCTCATCTCCAGTGCTACTGCTCTCTAAACATCTGTAGAGATGTGCATTCACTCAAAACATTCAGAAAATAAACAGAAAGGGAGCTGCTCAGTGAACCCTCCTCCAGCCAAAACTCAGCCCTGTGAAAGTGTCGCCTCTCAACAGAGCCCAAAATCTCATCAGACCCCAAAATTTGTCTTTTTAAGAAAAATTCTCTCCATTTTCTGATGCAGAGACACCTCAGAGGCTATAGGCTTAGGTTTCCTAACCCTGATGAGTGTTTTTCCACAAATGCTGGGACAGAAGGAGGTAAAGAATAGTTAAATGCAGCACAATTGAAAATTAGCTCAAAATGCTGCAAGCTGCAATTCAGATGGATTACAAGATAACCTCAGTAGTTTCAAGAATGTAACAAGAACAGCCCTAAATCAACATAAATACTTGCTCAACCATTTTCATCTCAGGATTAATGTCAGATTTTTTTTTGTTGTTTGGTTCTTTTCTCCTGTGGCATTAAAACCACTTTCCAGCTCTTTTTTTTTTTGGCAAAGTATTTGTGGTTACCAGGAAAGGAGGATGAGGATGGTGATGGGGCAGGGGGAGTGGGGTCCATCTCCCCTCTGGAGAGTGGGAATGGAGCTGGGCAGGGAAAGGCTGATGCTGGTGGGGATTTGCTGGGGTTTGGAGGGGAGACAGGCAGCTGCCTCCTGCCACCCCCACTTTGGTTTTGCCTGCTCAGTTTTGTCACAAGGCAGCTGTGACCATTTTCAATGCTTCCTTGAAGGTTTTTAAGTCCTCAGCAGCACTGACAGCCTCAGAAGCCCTTTAATCTGGGGTAACTTCTGGAGATTTCTTTATACTCAGAGAAAACAAATCCCCAGAGAGCCACCTGTGGCCTCTGGGATAAATTTCTGCTTTATGGTCGCCTGCAAGCTGGCCGGGAGACACACCCTTGCTTGCTGGAGTACAGATAAGCTTCCAAGGACTTCAAAGGGATTGCTGAAGCAGGCTGCAGTGGATTTCTGCAGAAATGTAATGCACAGCATGTGTCTGAGGGGATGGAGAAGAGCTGGGGTGGTTTAGATTAGATAGCACTATTTGGCTTTAGAGGGACTTGAGGAAGTGAGAGACATGTAATTGTCTTTTAAAGTGTAGTATTTGACTTCAGTTCGCCCAACATTGCAGAAGAGCTTGTAGATAAGCAGCAGAAATTATTTCCTTGTGAGGGCTGGGTACCACTTCCATATGACAAAACCCCCTTAGAGCAGTTTTTCCATCCAGGATGTCATTGTTTTGGGGTAAGGCTCAGTTACATACCTGTCCAGACCTAGAAACTTATTATTGAATTTATTATTGCTACAGAGCACCTCAGGGCCACATCTTCCTTTATTCTTTATAGAATTACAGAGTCCTAAAATAGTTTGGGTTGGAAGGGACATTGAAGATAATCTCATTCCAAACCCCAGCCATCGACAGGTTCCACTAGACCAGGTTGCTCAAATTCCAATGAACCTGGCCTTGAACACTTCTGGGGATGGGGCAGCTTCTCTGGGCTACCTGTGCCAGAGTTTCACACACTCATTGTAAAAAATTCTTCCTCACATCAACCTTCTTTTAAGTAAAACCTCCCCCCTCCTTGTCTGGTCACAACCAGCCCTGCTAAAAAGCTCATCCCCATCCATTCTGGGCCATTGCACATTGCCTCCTCTGCTGGAAGTTTACTGATGGTCTTTATTCATTGCTTGGTTCCAGCTCTGCTCTGTGACTACAAATAGACAGGATTTTACATATTTGTCAGGAGACTGCAGTGGCTCTCAATGTTTTTTCTTTCTATTTAAAGTCAATAACATCTTTCAAGAGTTAAAATGAAGGATGAATTTCTTTCCCTGAAGGAAGGTACACCCAAATAACCAATAGGCAACCTTTACTCGGCTCCTCCTTAGGTGAATATTCCCTATTTGATATCAAGATTTATTTTCCTTGAAGAAATGTGCCAGACTATGCCAACAACATGAAAAATCACTGTGGATTTGTCAGCAGGAACATTTGCTCTGGAGTGAGTATGAGCTTGAAAAGCAGAGCCAGAGTCAAGGCTGAGACTGAAGATTAACTGTTTGTTCCATTAAATAATTTACTGGCCAAACACAAAGCATTGCAAAGTGTGTGTGTCTCGGCCAATAAAGAAACATCTGCCCAGCAAAATTTACCTACATATAGTCCTCAATTGCAGGCTTTGAAATTCCTTGAGCAAATCTCATCTCCTTGCTTATCCAGAGGGTATTATTCCCACTCTCCTGGTGAGCTACAATTTTAAAATGCCACTTTCAAAAGTGCATCTCTGCTGATGAAAGCCACGAAGGCAGAAGAACATAAGAACTTTCACAGCTGCCAGCTCACAACCCACCAGAGCTTTTCAGGCCTGTGCCTCACCACCAGAAAAGAGAACCTCTGTAAGGAAGATTTTTCTGTCTATTTTCAGTAAACATAAGGAGATAAACATATGCAGTTTTCCCCAAAACATTTCAGCAAAGTACTGCTTTTGCTTAAAAACGTAAAATTCTTGCTGGTAAATAAATTTTTTTTCTCCGAGTGAGTAACTGTATAAATGAAATCATGGATTTTTCTGTTCATTTTAGTAACTACTGGGCAGTAATATTGAAAAAGTAATAATTTGTGAAGCTGTGTTGTACACAATGAAGAATAATTTAGCATTGGCAAAAGGATGGATCCTGACTTTAGCATGTTGACAAATGAAAGAATAATTTTCTAGTATTTTACACAGGTTAAAAAACCTAACATTTATTAGAATGAGCTCTCAAAGCACAAAAGAGGGAGTCTGGTGTCACTGTGGGGACGTGGGCTCATCAAACAGTGACTGAATAAATCTAAGTGCAAAATCATGAGTAATACTGGAATCACTACATCTATGTCCCCAAGAAACACTTTCTTGTTTACCTACTAATTCCAGAGTATTAAGAATCATTAATCATGACTGAGTTTGGCATTCCCTGAAGACATTCATTCACCACTATCATAGAGACAGAGAAAAGTCAAGTAGACCTCACATACAAGCCTTTATCTTCATTTTCCTTTGAGGTCCTTCTACAGAAACAGCTGAAATGAGTACAAGCATTCATCTAAATCACAAACACTGGATTAATTTAGTAGATTTATACAGTGCTGGAAGAGTTTGTTGGGTTTTAGGGGTGGTTTCTATGGGATTATATCTAAGGTCCTCTTCTTACTTGCCCTTTTTTTCTCTCTCATCATACAAACCTGTTGCTGACTGTGGTGACAGCCGTGACAACTTCTGCCAGGTATTCCCAGGGATGTACAAACTTTTCCATGGCCATACCCTCCCCAGCTCATCTGCAGGGGCTCATGGGTTCAGGAGCCACTTGGGCAGGTAGTAGCAGTTTGGATGTCACTGCAGTTCAGCCACAGATCCTCCTCAAGAGGCCAGGAGGAGAAGGAGAAATCCTGCTCCAGCCAGGGAGGTCTGTGCCCTGCCCACCATAGGGGCTTTTGTAAAATTCCCCTCTATGCCAAGAGAAGAGAAGAAAAATATACTTAGTAACTCCAAAAGTCACTACCACCACCGTATTTTGCATTCCTTAAATATCTAAGCACACAAGGATTGTTTTTGCAGGAAAATGAGTAGAAAGAGGGCTGCTGTGCAGTTCATTGCTTGGCCTGGGGTATTTCCTGGTGAATTATCCCTCAGCCACTGGTGTTCCATCAGGCAAGCAGCAACCCATTCCCCAGTTCAAGAAAAGGGATCAGGAGGCTCTCAAAGGGTGAGACAATTCCCTTTAAGCCAAGATATATTTAATATCAGTGAGAAGCTAGTGGAGGAATAGAAGTAAAAGTACATCACAGAAAAATTCAGAAAATGCCATTTGTTCTCACTTTCCCCCCGCCTTCTTCATGCAGGAAAGACTGAGTTAAGACTTAAAGCATGAAGGTAAGCAGTGCTTTAGTACAGCATTTAAAACATTTTATTTCACCCAAGTGGAGACTTGCAGAGTCTCGTCTGAACTCCTCCATCACCTGGGTCAGGTACTTGCTACCAGAACCTCCAGCATTAAGACCATAACTTCTGGTTGAACCAGATTGTTTAGAAAAAAATAACCCCATCTTAAATTAAGTTTTCAAAGAGAGAATTCATCATATCCCTAGGCAAATTGTTTCAGATATTAAATTCTCCAGTGGCCAAGAATGCACACCTTATTACTGGTCTGAATTCTTTAGCTTCAGCTTTCAGCCACAAAACCTCATTATAATTTTGCTTCATTAAAGAGCCCTTTCCCCACACCAGAACCCTTTTGCACTAATGGTTTGTCACACAGAGAAGCATGGGGTGATGCACATACTGTCAGGGAGACACTGCATGCAATAGCCAGTAAACTCTGTAAATTTGCTACATTTACAGGAATTTCCTGAGTAACCTAAATCAGTGCCAGTTATCCAGTCTTTTATTTAGGCCAATTAAACATTCAAAAAAAAAAACAAAAAAACACCATGGTCAATTATGCTTTCAGCATGCACCAACAGCAGGGACAGCACTGCATCAAACATCATTGAAGTTAGATATTTAGGGAAAGGTTTAGGTTTAGGTTGGGTACCAATAGAAGGTTTTTCACCCAGAGGGTGGCTGAGCACTGGAACAGGAGCAGTGGCCAGAGCACCAAGCCCGACAGAGCTCAGGAAGTGTTTGGACAATACTCTTGGGCACAGGGTGGGATTGTTGGGATGTCCTGCACACGGCCAGGAGTTGGATTTGATGGTCCTGATGAGTCCCTTCCAACACAGCACATTCTGTGACTCCACGAAACACCAATATCAATATCAACACAAACCTGGAGCACCCCAGCACGGCCTGGCTGCTGCTGTCCCCAGAACCCCAAAGTGCAAAGAGCCCTGGGCTGCAGAGCCACAAACCAGTGGCAGCACACACCGCGAGCAGGCCGCTCCTGTGCCTGCCTGCACCTCACAGCACAGGCAATTCCTGTTGTGTTTGGCACGGGAGGTTTGAAGGCAAACAATGCAGCAGCTGATGGTTATTTTCCACCGGCCTTTGGGAGGCTGCAGGAGGAGCAGCGCGGGCGAGGCCGTGCCGGGAGTGCCGCCATGGCTGCGGCGTGTCGTGGCCTGACAGCTCCGGCGCGTGGGCCGTGCTCCTCCTCAGGGGCTGCCTTGTAACTCTGAGTGATGGCAGAGCACAAAGTCAGCTCCCTGCCTGCCTCCTGGAGCTGCACACAGGCTGGGAGGATGACCTGCACGGCCATGGTGCTTCTCCTTCCTTTGGCGAGGCCCAGCACGGCCATGGTGCTGCTCCTTCCTCTGGCAAAGCTCAGCATGGCCATGGTGCTGCTCCTTCCTCTGGAGAGGCTCAGCATGGCCATGGTGCTGCTCCTTCCTCTGGTAAGGCTGAGCATGTCCATGGTGCTGCTCCTGTCTTTGGTGAGGCTCAGCACGGCCATGGTGCTGCTCCTTCCTCTGGTAACGCTCAGCACGGCCATGGTGCTGCTCCTTCCTCTGGTAAGGCTGAGCACAGCCATGGTGCTGCCTCTTCCTCTGGTGACACTCAGCACGGCCATGGTGCTGCTCCTTTCCTCTGCTGACACTCAGCACGGCCATGGTGCTGCTCCTTCCTCTGGTGAGGCTCAGCACGGCCATGGTGCTGCTCCTTTCCTCTGCTGGCACTCAGCACAGCCATGGTGCTGCTCCTTCCTCTGGTGAGGCTCAGCATGGCCATGGTGCTGCTCCTTCCTCTGGTGAGGCTCAGCACAGCCATGGTGCTGCTCCTTCCTCTAGTGAGACTCAAGAACCCCTCAGCGGGCTGTGGTTCACTGGTGGTCACTTCACTGGTGAAGGGGGACACAGGTGAAAGAGCAAACGCCCCTGGGAAGAGCAAGGGCTCTGGTTTTCCACATGGTGGACATGTTTGGAGGTGATGATCTCTGCTCTGGTCCGTGGTGGTGGCGTTACAGCTGCGATCGGTGTTCCCAAAGAAAATTCTGCTCCAAAGCAGGAGAATCTCCTCGGTGCAGAGGTCACATCTTCAAGGAATTAAACTGTACTGGTAAACAGCAGCTGTGTGACAACACACCGAATCTATACTTTCATGGACAGCATGAAGTGTTCAGTCAAAGCAATGAGGTACTGGGGGCTCTTGGCAATAAACATCCCATTATCCATGATTCTTATTAACCCAGTAATTTTGCAGAAAGCACAATTCATTTTCTCACTCTACTTTTTTATTATTAAGATGTGTTTTGGCTCAGAGACAGCCCCAGTTTCAAGAGTTCTGCTGGTTTTGTTGGTTTTTTTTTTTCTTTTTACAAGAGCGTGTAGTTACAAGACAAGAGGGCATGGCTTCAAATTGACAGAGGGCAGGTTCAGATGAGATATTAGGAAGAAATTATTTACTGTGAGGATGGGCAGGCCCTGGCACAGGGTGCCCAGATTTGCTGTGGCTGCCCCTGGATCCCTGGAAGTGCCCAAGGCCAGGTTGGACATTGGGGTTGGAGCAACCTGGGACAGTGGGAGGTGTCCCTGCCATGGCAGGGGTGGCACTGGGTGGGATTTAAGGTCCCTTCCAACCCAAACCATTCTGTTATTCTACGACCAATATAATTTAAAGAAATGTGCTTTTTGGTCTTCACCCAACTTTTGAACAGAAGAACGGGCAGAGCCCAACATTTCCAGCAACTCTTTCAGCAGAGAGCCAGAAGGAAATCTTTAGGGAAAATGGAGGTGTCATAATAAACTGAAAGGAGGGACATCAGCACAGAGAGTTGAACAGGAGAGATCCCAGACACTGAGTGTTGGGCTATTAGATAATTAGCTTAATAGTAACAGTAGACTGATATTAGATATTTCCATTAATATTCTTGGCACAAGAAATAGGAGCATGTTGAATTTTGTTGATAGCATAAGACTGGAAAGGACTGTCAAACACAGGAAGATGGGAATGTCTATTCAGGGAGAATGGGCTCAGAACAGACAAGAAAAAAAAAAAATAAAAGACTGAATTCACTGGTACAATGAGTAGAGTTGTGCTGCTCAGGATTAACAGTGACAGTTATGCCAAACTTTACCAGCTGGCAATGACAAGAAAATGTAGAACACATGGAAGTCAGAAAGTTTTGAGCTATTGAGAGAGATTCTGGAATAACTTTCTAGATGGTAGTGAGGGAAAATTCCTGCCTAACCTTAGGCTGACAGTGGATACACAGAGGATCACACGAGGTTATGATGAGCTGATGATGGGGTTCAGCATCTCAGGTAGAAGCAGGAACTTTGAATTGAAGCTGCTCATGTCTGCTCTACAAATCAGTGGGTAATTTGCTAATTAAACCCTTTTGTGATTACTATCTCCACCACCATTTTTTGCATTTTTTAGGGCCACCACTATAATCAAGCTGAACACCATGTCTCCATATATACATTGCTTTGCAAAACACTCATTCAGAAATGTTCAAAGCAGATCTTGCACCAGACTGAGGCCTTTTCTTACCTGACAGCAGAGATCTTCCTCACCCTCACCAACTGACTGAGGAAACATTTGTCTACAAACAGGTAATTTGGGGTGATGATAGCCTTTGTGTATACAAAATACTGTTGCATTAAACACATCACACACTTCAGAGGGAAAAGGCAAAGTACATCAGGTCAGCAGCTTCTGAAGTTGCTGCAGCACAGCTGGATGAAAGCAAAGCCACAAAGCCACCCTTAACAAGGGGGGTGATACTGAGCCAACCAAAGAACACTAAGAGTAGAGCTGGGGTGTAAGCAAAGACAGGAATATGCTCAATTCTAGGCAATTTACACTCAGTACATGAAGACTCTATTTCTCCTCTGAGCACTAAGATGTTTCCAGCAAAACCTGGGTTAGAAATAGAGATATTTGCAATGCTTTTATGACCATTATAGCTCATCCAAGATGATGTGTCTGGTTTGAAAGTCACAAAAAAACATATTCTTGTTAAAAATGCTGCCAAGAGGCTAAATGAAAACAGCCCGCTGCTGAATCCCATGTTTGCAGCGTTACCAGTGGGTTTTTTCAAGGGTGTTTATATAGACCAAGTTTCATTTAACAAGGCAAAAGCCGGAGCTCTCACATACTCCATTATTTCTCTGCAGGTCTTTCTCACCAGGGTTAAGTCTTTACACTACTTCCAAGCAAAGCAGCCAAGAAAAAGAAGAAACAAATGCTACTACTACTGAGCACAGAGGCCTCCTTTGCAAGAAATGTGATTTACGGAATGAAGTTCCTGGCATGTCTGCCGCGGGCTGTCACAACGTGTGCCTAAAATCCAGGGCTGAAACCCGATCCCCGCTCTTTCCAAGATGCATTGTGGCTTCTAGCAAGTTCTTCTGGAAGCACAGGCAGCCCTTTGCTCAGGAGCTGGGCTCCTCCTCTGTGCTGTCTCTCTGAGAGCTCTTTGGGAGGGAGCACCCTCCTAATTCCCTACGTAGCTGGTGTTGGTGAGCCCTGCTTTGCTGAAAGTTCTGGAAACTTTTCCATGTAGTTTGGAGAACTGATGCACTTGGAGAGAGACACAGAGCAAAGCTCATCCTGGTATCCAGAAGAGGCTTTGTGTTTGTCCTGCCTTAGCTCCACACATTTGTACATCAGAAACCCGACTGCTGTGAACTGAGCCATGGTGGAGACCTCTTTCTATAAGTTCACAAAATGGCAAGGAAGCAAGAGCAGCTTGGGAGCTCTCTGGGCTTTGCTGGTCCTGTTGAGGTTGAATTTTCATTCCCTTTCTGCAGCCCTTTGGATGTTCCTTTTTCTCTACATGAAGGAAATGCCTTTTCGCCATCCAGCCTTTCCTCAGCTGCATTTCAAACCCAGAAAATATTTTACCTCTAGCAAATCTTACCTCCTTGTCATTTTCCTGCTGTCTTCAAAGCCAGCGAGACAGTAGCATTTTTATCACCATGATCTGCCTCAACTTGCAGCAACAGAAACCCCACCACTGTAAGATCCCTTTTTGCCAGCCTTTTCCAGCCTTTACCCACAGATGATCCCATGGGAGACATCCCCTCCTGGGAGTGGAGGTCACCAGCTCCTGCTGGACTTTCTTGGTGAAAACACACTAATTTTGGATAAAAACCTGTGATTTTAGATAAATTCCAGTATATCAGTTATACAGAGGAGTTCCCAATGTGCATTATCTGCTGATGAACAGGTATTTTCTAAGAGTGGGAACAAACAAACCAACAAAACTCTCTGCAAAACAAAAGAGCCAACAGAGTGAGTCAAACCAAGCCTGCCTGACCGTTGACTCTGTTTGCTTCAGCAGGTTCTGGCTCTGGCCCCACTTGAGCCACAGAGTTTTGAAATCCATGCGTTTCTCCGTTCTCATCTTTCAGCTTTGCAGTAGACTTTTTTTCCCCCACAAACGTCTCTGAGGCCGTGTGGGACGTGGTCCAGCTCCCATTAAGGTCAGTGGGAGTGCTGCCACTGCTTCCCTGTGGGTCTCAGCACTATCCCATTGTATTACATTTCTAACTGCAATTGGATACAGATTATTTCAATTTTTTTCCTCTCCTAGTGCCCACAATGGGCAAAGTATTTTCCAAACAGAAGAGGTCCCACTGCATGTCCCTAAATCTCTAGAGGTACTGGAAAAATTCTTCTAATTAAATACATTTGACATGCAAGATCATAACTGTTCTCTAATAATTTTTTTAAAGACTTCTCTCTCATGTAGCTTAACTGTACAATAGCAGAGATTAAATCCTGATTCTGTTGAAGTCCATGGGAGTTTTTCCAATTAGCTGAGTTGGAGCCATGTTGTCTTGCTTCATCTCCATATTTAACACTACTGGGCCACTACTGAAAGTGTTCTGACAGGAACTATCACAATAATGTGTGGTTGGGTTAATCTTCAGAAAAAAGAAAAAAATCAAGCAAAATAATAAATAGCAAAATGTCAGTAACACTGTCTGATGTGAAGTGTTAAGGAAAACAACAACTACTAGGTGCCAACCTTGACCTTTATATGAAGATTTGGAGACAGAGAGTTTAAAGACATCATGGACATCCCAAAGTAGGGATTTCATGAGGGAAATATAAATTTACAGAGTTTGTGAATGGAGAGTTCAGTCTCTTCTCCATAACAAATTGACCAGGGGGCAGTTTGAAACTTTTTGGGTCTCAAGCAAGTTAGGAAGATTCAAGTGATACCTGCTAGCCACCAGGAAAAAAACCTGACAGTGACTAACTTGGGGAAAGATAGGGCTTTGTTGTTACTGTGCACTCATTACAGATTAATTGCATCACACAGCAGTGCTGCTTTGTCACCAGCAAGCTCCTCCTCATTTAGAGTTTTTACTGACTGACAGAGCCTGCTCTGCTTGCAAGGGCTGGCACCCTAAGAGCAGGTTGTGATTGATGGCAGGTCCCTGCTGCCAGAGCAGCCTCTCCAAGTCACCAACTGTGCTCTGGCCTCAGGTTTACACACATGCTCATGCAGTATTTACTGAGGTCAAGCAGGCTGCATGCATGCTGTATTTACCAAAAAAAATATCCATGTTTGGGTGGCATGGACCCAAAGGAGGAATTCTGAAACTGCTTCCTGCTGCTGCTGGAAAAGGGCAGAGCCTGGATGCCTCCTGTTGACACATCTTGTGGGAAGGCTCCAGCAGAGCCAGCATGAAGGTGTGTGGTAGAGGCCACTTCTGCACACTGATTTCTGGTCATACTGCCATTTATATCAACCTTTAGGTTAATTAATTGCTGTGTCAGAGTTAAAAAAAAAAAAATGTTTGGGCATGCTTAGAGAGACATAAATAATGCCATTAATTAAAAGAGTTGTCTGAAGCTTGCACAACAACATCTAAACAGACAAATATCCCTGGAGATCAGCCTCTTCTCCCAAGTAACAAATAACAGGACAAGAAGGAATGGCCTTAAGTTGAGCCAGAGGAGTTTAGACTGGATATTAAGAAAAGTTTCTTCTCTAAAGGGTGGTCAAGCATTGGTACAGGCTGCCCAGGGGAGTGGTGGAGTCATAGTTCCTGGAAGATTTAAAAAATGTGTGGATGTGGCACCTGGGAGCATGGGTGGCCTTGGCCATGCTCAGTTAATGTTGGGCTCACTGACCTTGGAGGCTTTTTCCAACCTTAATGATGTTTTCATTCTGGGATTATCTGATGCTGATGATATCTATTGATGGCAAGGCATCAGCCAAATCAGACATCTCCAGGGAATTCGAGAGGGAGAAACACACTTGGTCTATTTCTTTAACGTTTTTAAGCCTGGAGAGCTACTTTGAACACCCACAGTGGTTTTATCTGTAAATCTCAGGACAAGCTGGACAAATGCCATTTTTCTTGACCTGAAAAAAACCTGGAGCCTGGATTCAGCAGAGCTTTTATTGTACATAGTTATTGAACACACGTGTAAGCCCCACTGACACCAATAACCTCAAAGATACACTCACTTTATTTGTTCAACAGGGACCAGGTCAAGGATGTACTTAAAGTGCTTCCAGGGTCCAAGGAATTGAGCTGAAATCACAGATCTGTCTTCTGTTCTCATTACTAACATACTCATTTAGAAAATTCTTCACTTTTCCTGTGTCATCTTTTATAATAAAGGCTCCCCACAACAGCTGTGGAAAAGATTCCTCTCCTGTTTAAGGGCATTTAATCCTCAGCATGGGCAATATAAACAGGCTCAGCCACATAAAACAAATATGGATTTTGCTGGTACTTTTTCCATATCTAAGAAAACCTACACTAGGTTGTTTTTTTTCCCTTTAAACATCAAAAACATTTGGCTGCATAAGCAGCCAAAAGTGGTTATATACTTTGTAAGTATATTAAAAGTCAGAATAGTTGCTCATGAACATACTGGATGGATTTTACTCGTTTCCCATAATGGAGCCCAGGCTGGCATTGCTTTAGACATTTTAGTGCAGAAGAAATGTCAAGCATGCACTCATCCCCTGACTGAAGTTCAAATCAAACAAAGCAGGCTAGACAAGCTAATAACAAGCTTTGTTCACTCCAGAATGGCAGCTATGGAAATATGCCTCATTTTATATATTATTACATGCACGAGCTGAACAGGCCACTGAAAAAGCAACCAGCATTGTTTTTCTTCTTTAAATGACCAGTTCCAAGTTACTTATTTAACCAAGAACAATAATAAAATAATAAATAAGAAAAAGCACATCTTACTTTCAGCATGGATGTCTTCATAACTCAGTTTTTCCTGTCATAAATTATGGTTCATGTAAGTAGAACATGAATTACTACTAGAAACTGGAACATATATGGAAACCAAGATTTCCAAAACTTGAAAGTAAATTAGAGCCACTTTTGGGGGGTTAATTTATAAAGGCAATATGACATACCTTGTTTGCAGCCCTAGTGCCAAAATAAAGAGCCAGAACAATGTCTAGTTTGCTTCTAATACAAAAATTAATATTTAAACTTGAATTATTTTACAGTTATATTTAAGAGATGGTCTGGAGACAGAAGAACACTGAGAATGTTGCTGCTGTGTCTTTAGGGGTGGCTTGCCATTTTCCTTTCTAGGAACCAAAAGCCCCTTTTCAGCTGGTGTCTGACAGCTTTGCAGGGCTCCTGACAGAAGATGGGAGGAAGGCACATTCCCCTCCATGAGCATCCCTCTGCTCTGCAGGAAACAAACTGGGAGCAGCCCTGGCATGGCTGGAGATGCCTGCAGAACTGGACTCTCAAAACCAGCAGCCCAGAGCCCTGAAGAAGTACATACATTGACCTCTTTCCTTCTAAATTCCTACGCCTACATTCCAAATATTTACCCTAGCAAACATTACCCAGCCTATGGATTCCAGCTGCAATCAGCATCCTGCCTCCCTCTGCCTGGATGGTTTGGAGCTTTCCAAAAGCCCCTGGATGCCCAAAGCATCAGACCTGCTTCCCTCCAGAACAGCTTCTTATCACAGAAACACAAAAGGTCACAGTAACAGCCTGCAGCCTCTTTCAGCAAAGGGAATAAATGTGCAAACAAAGCCATTAGCAGTTTCCAAAATAAACCCCTCTTCTTGGTCGCCAGGAGCACAGAGTGCCACATATGCACTGCACAGAAATGCTTGCTCACGTGGCAGCTGAGCAGCTGTGGGGAGCTGGGAGCCAAAGCAAAGCTCTCCCTTTGACCACAGAAATGCCACCTTAATTAATTATTTTGATTCTCTATGCTTAAAAGCATTAAAGATAAGCAGAGGGAGATCAAGAGGAGGGCTTTCACCTGCCAGCCCACTTTATTGCCCTTTCCAATAAATACCCATACACAACAAGTGTCACTTTAAAAACCCGTAAAATTTAAGTAGCTGTCCTGGAGGACATACAGAGAAATTACCAGAGAGCCATCTGTGCCACAAAACTTTCAGCAGAGATGCAGCAGCCAGAAAAAAGAAAGACTCAACACCAATAAAAGCAAACATTCCAAGGTAAGAAATGGCAAAAATGTTTGGGTCAGCACTAATAAAGATTTTTCCTGGTTATTATTTTCCTTATCAGCCTGGCAGGGACAATTCACCCCTCTTACACTCCCCCAATGCTCCAGGGCAGGTGACCCTCTCCCCCCTCTGGCATCCCTATGGAACTCATTCCTGCTGCCCAGGAATGTCTCATTTATCTGTCCTCTCTCCCAAAGTTTGTTTTCCTGCTGCTATGGTTCTCCCGTTGCTGGAATAAACACGAGCAGAAGTCTCCTGCATGACTCAGGCTCCATTTGCTTTGGTGGGAACTCCTTGGCACATCTGGGAGACCCAAACCAGGTCCTCCAAACCCCAACATTCTCAAACCTGGGCTTGCCTTCTGCCTAGAAATTTCCCCATGGGGATTTTACAGCATCAAACCAAAGCTCACTATCCTCATTGTCTCCCACTTAATCTCTTACCTTCAAATTACAGGGCTCATGAAGCAGAAAACACATCTTCTGGTTTAAAAAGCTCCTGCTATCTTCTGGTCAGAAACAAACAAATAAGTCCATGTAAGGCCCAGTTTGAAACAAACAGTCAAACAACTGAGGAGGAATTAAATAATTGATAGTGGCAGGTATTAATGGGGCAAACAAACTTAGAGAGGCTGCAATTATACCCAGGTTGTACTTGTTTGAAATGTTAACTGTTTGATGAGACTTAACACCCAGCTAATGAGCTTTTAAAAGTAATTCCCACATGCAGCCACCTTCCTTTGCTCACAGAAGGGAAGCAGAGTGTCTGGCAATTGCCATGGCCATCAATCCAGGGCTGGCAGCTAATCCTGTTTTATTACCATCATTAGCCAAATACACGGAGCATCCACAGAGCAGCTGCCTGCTCTTCCTCTTTCTCCCTCTCTTGCTCTCCCTGCTCACCAGCCTCTGCATCCTCACACTCAAGAGAATGCTGTCAGTCCACCCAGGTTGTTTTCCCCAAGTGCTGCTTTTCTCTCTGTTATCCATCCCACAGGAAAGGTGTTCAGGTTACACAGCTGGCCTGGGTGCCTGCCTCCTGCTCCTGCACACACACCTCCTCAACCTGGAGCTCCAGGAGGGGCTTCCCCAGAGCTGCATTTAGTTCTGAAAACTTAAATCCCTTTCCTAAGGCTGGATGTGCCACTATTCCCCAAAAACAGTTGCTCTGTATCCAGCAACTCTGACCTGGCTCGCTCAGCCATGCTCACTACTGCTCTTACACTTTGCCCTCTCCCAAATTCTCTGTGATTCCATTAAACTTGCACTAAAAGGGTCTAAAATCAAAAAGTACATATGAAAAAAATCCTCACAAAGTTTAAAATACAAAAGACTAACAGAACCAAGAAGAGAGTGTGTACAGAGTCTACACTCAGGGGGAGCCCGTGGGGATTTGCAACACCTGAGAGGTGAAAATGTGCAAAGATCTATTCCAGGAAGCAAAACTGGGGAGAGTAATCCATGAACATTCAGTTTAGGTTATTTCAGGGGAAGGTGAGGTGAATAAATGAAAACCATCCTTAGAGCCTTGCATGAAACAGTTTGCAGGTTTTATTTATTCAACTTTTGCTGGTCCTTGGTCATTTTTTTTCCCCAAAAGGCATGTGTCCCTTCATTAAAAAGGTGGCTGAAAAATATTCTTGGGTACTAGAATTATGCTACCTGCATGGCAAGGAGCAGGCAGGCTTCCTTCCAGCCTGCAGAAAGAAACAAAGACCGAGCTCACACCTGTGTCTCCTGCCAAAGTAAGTAAACAAATGCACTGTGAGTTATGGGACCTTCATTCTCTCAGCTGCCTTAGCTTGTTTGCTTGCCCAGCTCCATTTCTTCATGGCAACAGGCCATTTAAAAAAAAAAAAAATCTTTATCTGCTACTATTTACACTCAGATTTTGGTTTTACAAAGCGTGTCACGGAGAGCACAAACCAACATCTTCAAGCCCAGGTGCCTACTGCTGGGTTTCTCACTGTGTGCTGTGCAGAGCTATCCTGAGCTATAAACCCTCACCAGACCATTTTTTTCCTCAGGTGTGGGTTACCTTTCCTCCATTCTGCATGCTTTAGGCCAGGCATTCAGTTTTTGATACTTTCAAAGCCTGCCCAATGTGAGCCACATTGAAATTTTGTGGGTGTAATGATCCCTGCAGTAACCAGTTAGCTGGGCCAGCACTGATGCTGGTGTGGCAGGAATTCCTCCATCCTGCTGCTGCCTGATAACCAGGAATATCAGCAGATAAAAGTGATCTTCCATCAGACTGCAGGGGACAGAAAAAGGGAGCGGAGCAGAAAATGCAATAAAATAACCTTACCAACATCATATGCTAATTTAGCTGGCTAAAATCACCTTCTTTCTGCTTTCTTCACCTGGCATCGAATGACAGAAGCAATAATGTTATCATGTGCCAGCCTGCACAAGCCAAGCCTTGCTAATCTCTCCTCACTCATTCTCTCTGCGCCGTGCCGCCGCACGCCGTCCCAAAGAGCTGAATTGTCCCTTTGTCACTTCAGGTACAGTCACCAGTGCTGGTACAAAGCCACTCCCCCTCCCCAGAGTCCCCATTGTCCCTGGTTGTTTACTGTGGGTGCATTTGCTGTGGGACAGCTGGTGACTTGTGGCACTGGGCATTGTCCTGCTGGCCAGCATCCTCGGCAGGGCGCCCAACAAAGCTCAGCAGTGTGTCTGTGCACCTCGGGTGAGCAGGGACAAGATAAAGGAGGATGCTGAAACTGTGGCTTATCTTGCATTTCCCTCATGATATCATAGCCTTAGAGAGGGAGGTGCTGTCTCAGTGCAAGTTCAGCTGCCTGCATCCTGCACTCCCCCAGCCACAGGAGATGGAGGGATGCTAAGCCAACCAACAGCCCTGTGCTCTGTTTGCAATATATATTCTCATGTCATGTAATTCAGTGATCCCAGGCCAAAACCCTAATTCAAAACAAAGGGGGTGGGGAGGTCGAATTCAAACTGAGAGGTGGGAAGAGTTTCCAGACACTCAGGCCTCGATGCTGGTTGAGCCCCAGTTTCACCACGAGGGTCTGTGGTAAGGGACCAAGCACTTTGGAAATGTCCTGCCAACCTTTCCTGCTTGGTGCAAAGGTTTTGTGCCGTGTTTATTGTCCTCTATGCAGAGAGGAGGAGACTAAGGGGCAAGGTAGAGCATTTGGGGTTGTCAAGGAATGGGAGAAAGCAAAAGCAAATGAATAAACTGCTTTACTTTTAGTTGTATGAGACAACTTCACAGACAGAAAGCCACGGGCATAGCCCTGAGGAGCAGCAAAACAAAACTTACCATTATCAGGGCAATGATAGTATTAGGCAGAAAGGAAGAAACTGAAAGGTTGAAGAACTGGGTTATTTCATCAGTAAGGCAAATCCATCCCTTGAATTAACTGCATTTATGCAGTCTGTAGCAGTTTGTAATTATGTTTTGTAATTGTTTTATTCCTGAGGGGTGGTATGATCGAAAAGCACGTAAGAGTGGCTGAGCCAGATCCATCCCACAGCCCAGCAGTGGATTCCTGGTCCTCCCAGCTCCTACCAACTGCCTGTTCACAACAAGTGATGAATCCAGCCTTCATTCATTTTCTTAGTTAATTTTAAAAAACTATTTCTATTTCTGTCCTCCACAATATCCCATGGAAGAGAGTCGCACCATTAATTTTGTGGTGGGCAAAAATATTTTTTCCTTGACTTATCTTACATGCTGCTTGATCTTTGTACTACTTCTGTTTGTTTTTATTGTAACAGTCAATAACTGTGCTCTAATTGCATCTGCCTTATGGACCTGATCAGGTTTTCCCCTCTCCTCCACATCAGTAGGAGGATTGTTCAGCAAACAGCTTTGGGTAGAGGATATTTCCTCAAGGAGCAGGCAGCAAGGAAGAAGGCAGAAAAAAGAGACATTGAGAGCCACATAACGGAAAGAGCAAGGCTGTGGGAATTGAAAAGGTGTGAGGCACGGCTTGGGGTTGAGTGATTGATGTGAGGTCTTAAAGCAAAGCCCAGAATGTGATGAGTTTCATTTTCATAAAAAACACTGCAGTCATTATGTGTGGCCAGGAGGCTGCATGGCACTAAATATTGCTGATGTTTAAGAGCTTCTTTTTAAGAGCTCAGGCCTTAAAATATCACGTGTGGGCAGCAGCAAGCAGTTATTTGTGGTGAGTGGTTACCAATGGACAGAGAGCCCAGCTGCCATAAACATTGCAACTTTATTTTCTTCCTTTGTACTGGTCTTCCCCAAAACATGCCAAATAAAACACGTCCTCCCAAACAGACCCGCTATTATTTTATGGTCTCGCCATGCTGGGTTAGAAATTGCAGTGTCATGAAAACATCCTTTAAATAAATAATAAAACAGGATATTCCTAAGGCAGGGTCTTGCATCTGGAAGGAGCCTGCACAGCCTCACAAACCCCCCACCACATCCACTGCTGGGAGAGGTAACAGCCCTCAGCAGCAAATGTGGAATAAATATTACACGGCGTTTAACGAGGCCTTTTCCAACCTAAATGATTCTATGAAATACAAATTCCACTCCACTTCCATGCTCTGCATTCATCTGCAAAAAAGAACTTTTCCCAGTGAACACAGCAGCAGCCCATGAGAATACACAACGTGCCTTCTGCACCGTGGTTTGCTTATCACTGTGGGTGTGTTTTGGTAGAAGTAAAATTTCTGCCCCACAGGCTTTACCATCTAAATTGCAACAAGGCAAGGTAATGAAAGCAAAGGGATGGAAAGAAGAAAATGAATCTCAAGACACAGAAATAAAATATGATTATGAAAATGAATCTCAAGACATAAGAATACAAATGTGATTATGTCAAATGTACACATGATGCAGGTTCCAGAATGAAGGGCAAGATGGAAAGGAGAACCAGAAGCACATCAAGATGGAATCATGATAAGAGATTTCCAGAGTTTTTCAGGGAGGAAAAAGACTTTGTCTGATACATTCAAATGAATCAGAAAACAGAAACAACCAAAAAAAGCAAGCTCAGTGCCCAGTTATATTAAAAAAAGTTTGGAATGTTTAGACTGGACGCAGCATTAATCTTGATCTAGGCTGAGAACTGCTGCTGAGAGCACAGCCCCAGAGCAAAATGAATCTCCTCTCCCATGGCTGACTGTAAGTGATGCTTTCCTGGCATGGGGTGGCTTCTCTGGGGCCACCAGCCCTGGTTTGGGATCACTCCCAGACAACACTCACTTCCAGCCGGGAATCAAATCTGGGATCACAGTCCCACAGGAGAGGGGAGAGCACATCCAAACCCTGATCAAGCAGCAGTTGCTTCTGTGCAGAGACTTCATTTTTATCTTAATAAATTAAGACAGTACTTGTGAAAGTCACATACTTCAAAGAAAGCCCGATCATTTTGCTCCCCTGCACTTTGTTCTATGAGTTAAATCCATCATTCTGTAAATGAAGTAGACCTAATACAATGGGATCCAACAGTAAACACAAATATCAGTGATCTCTTCAAGGAGAAACCCAGCAAAAACATACCTTCTCCTTCCATACTTATTACATACATTTAGGAAAGAAATTTTAAAAAAACCATATTTCTTCCTTTCATTTTACTTCCCTGACTTTTTCTTCAAGATGAGCAGTGACATTTCAGGTAAGGCAGCAGACCAGAGCACCATTTCCCCCATTGTTATGCAGAGAACAGAGGCTGCAGTTATAAAATTTATCTGGGGTTTTTTTTTTTTTTGTTCCATCAGTGACAGCAAGAACAAGCAGACCATGCCATAAAGCTCCTCCATGCCCTCTTCCAAATTCTGCTGCAGCACAAATGCCAGTAAAAATAACAATTTTCTGCTGGGCTGTGTGGAGCAATATTCCCCTGGAAGCAATGTTGAGGCTCTGGCTGCCCACAGGCACAGCCCTGAGCCATGTATGCTGAATACAAAATTTTCCTGAAGTTTGGATTTAGAAAATAAAATAAATATAATTTAAAGAATCCTCACTAAATGAAGTCTCATTTTTAGAAGTGTGTGGGTTTAGAGGTTTTGAATAACAAAAAACCAAAAAATTATAATAACAACAATAATAGTAATTTCTTTTGGAGCAGCATATCAGAGGACTTAATTTAGGAAAGCAGCCTGTGATAAATGGGAAAGCTACAGGGAGCACTTAGAGATCCCAAAGGAATGAGATAAGGAGGACAGGAATCTGCTCACCCAGGATGTGTGCAGAGCACCCAAAGCCTTTTAATGCTCTGCCCATAACTAGGGGTGGGAAAAGCTGAAGACATTCAGACCTTTAATTAGCTAACAGTTCCCTGGGATTAGGCAGGCAGTGAGCAAGAGGTGCTGCTGGGGCTGCAGCAGATGAGATCTGCAGATCCCAGCTCACATCTGATCACGGGCTCAAATCTGTGGGTGCAGAATTAAAGGCTGAATTCCAACCAACTTTTAAAAGTTGCCTTTCAAGTGGTGAAACAAGAGCCTCCACCCATTCCCCAGCTGCCTGTGATTTATCTGGGCTGAAAGCTAGCCCAGCATCATTGGCAGGTAAAGAGGCCCTCAAGCCTGGTATTCGGGGCTAGAGAGAGTTAAGGGTACTTTTCCATGTAAAGTGGGTTTGGGAAAGGAATGCCTTGAATTTTGATGATATTGGCCTGGTTCTCAGCTCCGGGGCGGTAATGCAAAGCAGCATTACTGCATTCCACTTGTGCTGAGGAGCAAGAATTAACCACAAGTGAGCAGTGAAGGCGAGCGATTAAACAGCAGGGCTGCCCTCCCTGCGCCTCCCCAAGCAGGATGAACAATGATGCAGCAAATAACAGGGAGGCTGCAACAGCCAGGCAGAAGCTGAAACATCTCTTTAAAAAATTAGAAAGTCACTTTTTGTTCTTGGCTTGGGAGACTCAGTCAAAAACAGTTTCCTTCACGTTGGATGTGCTCTGCAGGGTCATCTCCCTAGCAGGTATTTTCAGTGCTGAGCTCCTGTTAACCAGGCTGTCCAAAACTGGGCCAGGACAACACCCACCCATCCTAGTCCTAATTCTGAGCTCCTTGCAGTGGGGAGCAGAAGGCAGGATGGCTTTGGATGACATTCTGGGAAGGCTGGGCACAGCTGAAGGTTGGCAGAGGAGACTGAGCCTCTGGGCAGAGCGCTGTGAGGAGCTTTGCTCAGTGCTGTGCAGAGCTCAGTGTTTCCATTGAGAGCTCCAGGCCTGAATGCAGTGCCCAGATGCTCTCTCACCCTACAGAGAGCCACAGGCTTGTTTTCCTGGGAGGGGATGGCTCCAGAGGCTCTGGGATGGCAATGGTTCCTTAGCTCAGCAGCTCAGACACTGTCTCGTGAGCTGGAGGTGGGGGAAGGTAGAAACTCTCTCTGACCAACTCTACGGCCACATCCAGGTTTTAAAACATAAAAGCCAAGAGGGAAGCCTGCCCCAGTCCCAAGGATATCCTTGTGACTCTCAGCAGCTCTGCTGCTCCTCTGCTGGCACTCGCTCTGAATGAGTGCTGTCAGCTCATCAGGGGAAACCAAACCGGATCAAACGTTGTGCCAGAAGGAGAGGAAACATCTCTCATCCCTTTGCCAGCAGCCAGCCATGCAGCTCTGCCAGACTTCTCCCACCAGCAGCCTCCACTGCAGCAAATCCAGCTCTGCTTCATCCCTGTAACCTGGGCATTCCATGGAATAGGGCTTCTGCCCTCCCAAGGAGATTGGGAGCGCCTGGCAGAGCTCCCTGCAGCCATGTAGGGGACACTGTCCTCTGCAAGGTCTGCTCCATTGCTGAGGGCTGGCTGAGATGCTGCTGAAATCCCAAGGCAGCATTTGGCTCCACAGACTTGAAACAGAACAACAAAAGCTGGGTGCCACAGACCCAGCACAGTCAGGAAATTCCTAATGTTTGGGGAGCAGAGCCCAGTCACTGCCTTCCTTGTGGAATCACCTGCTCACTCCATAAATGCTTTCCAACCCTCTGACATCACCAATGAAGCCCTCATACATTCACAGAACCACAGAGTGGTTTGGACGGGGAGGGAAATTAAAGCCCATCCAATTCCAGACCCCTGCCATGGGCAGTTATTTTTGTCTCCTAGTGAGGAACACCAGGAGAATAGACTTTTACCACTTGGCAAAGGCCAAAGGTTGACATCACTGCAGACAAAGACCAAGATCTTTTGGGAACCAGCTCCTTTTTAGAGTTGAACCCTGATGACTCTTCAGTCTTCAAGAGCTTGAGACAGTCCCTGGAAAGCCTCACCCTCAAATCCTGCCTTTTGAGAATATTATTCTCTTACATCAATGCTCCTTCAGTTTTCCAGGTGGACACCTCTCCTGGGCTGCAGGAGAGATGGGAGTGCATCATCAGAGCTGGAGAGGCTGTGGGGAGAGAACCACACCAGGACAGGAACCAGGAGGAGGAGTGGTCCCTCTGAGTCACTGCTCCCCCCTGGCAGGATGGATTTATCCCAAACAGGCTCCACAGACAGCTCTGCAGCCCAGCACAGCCTCTCCTCCTTCTGTGCCCAAGCCCTGTGCCATGCCCACATGGTCACATCCCCTTTGCTTGCAGCCCAGAGGGGTGGAGGTGTCCTGGTGGCCACACTGGGGTGGCACTGAGCTGGCCCATGGCTGATGGTTTCACTGGCCATTTCCTTGATAGCCATTCTGACTTGGATGACAGCTCTCATTTCAAATCCTAATTTTAATTACATTTAATGACATGTTTCTTCTTTCTCCCCGCTTTTTGCCTGGTTACTCACGGTGAACTGAAGAGCCAAATTTCCAAATTAACTCCAGTTTCCAAATTGCCTTTCACACTTGCTGTTAATACCATTAGCACTTTATGTTATTCCCATAGATACACGACCAGGCAAACATACACAGTCCCTGCCCTGCAGAAATTTTGGTTGAGATGTGACAAGGAACAAGCCCTGACAGTGCGGGGGCTGGAGTGAATGAGGTAACGAGTCTGCAGGCACGTGCACAGCTCTGTGGATTTCTGCTCAGAGATTAGACAATTTATTTTTTTGTTGCTGTTATTTATTTAATTATTAAACTCAGAAGAATTTCTAGCCATCCTCATGGGGTCTGGAAGCACCGTTTTGATTCAGGTCTATTGCTTGTGTCTAAACTAAAAATGGAAAACAGATGGTGGGTTATTAGATGGCTGCAGCAGAAGCCACAATCTGTTCTGTCCCCGTGTCAGCAGGGGAATGAGTGCTGCAATGTGTGGAATCCATCCCTAGCTGTGTGTCACAGGTGTTGATCCAGTGTCTCTGCACAGAAAGGAAGCAGCCAGACTTACATCCTCCAGCCAGACTGGCTCTGAAGGTTACTTACAAAGGAAAAGAAGATAAAAGGGTTCCATTTGTGTCCATCCTGAATCTTCACCAAGCCTGAAACCCCTCAGTGCAGCCAGGATCAAAACCTGCTCTGCCTGCAGGAAATGGAAGTTGAGATAGTTAATGTTTAAAAACTCAGTATATTAAAATATTATCAAATCCTCTGTTTTGCTATAACTGTGTTATCAACAGAGCCCAGAAGAAGGCTGGTGATAAAAGACAGGCTGAATGATGAAACCAGTCTTTCAAGGAGCAACAAATAAATCAGGTCAACACCCAGGGAAGGGCAGTATTGGACAATGCTTGTGAGAGGAGGTGGATACAATTCAGGTGTGCTTCTGCAGTGAAGGACAATGCTGAGCTACGAGATTTTTTTACATGGATATCAAGTATCTCCTTAAACAGCTTAGGGAACAAAATACAGTGTCAAAACTGAAATTGTGAAATCATCCAGGCCACAGAAAATCAGTATTTTACACTTCTGTTAAATACATGTTGTACACACAACTCACCTTGGCAGCATTCATGCCTTGGGCTCCCTTTCAGACCAATCACTCTTTTTGAAATCTCTATATCTCAAGTTCTTGTGGTGAGCATTTGACATTTATGTCACTTTAGATGTGACATTAATCCCTACCCAGCCCTGCATGGGCAGGAATCCTTTGGGAAACCTTTCCCAACCAGGCAGGAGCATTTCCTGGGCCGAGCAGAACTGCACACTCTCAGGATGGTGCTTTCCATTTGGGCTTATTTAGCAGAAACCTTTGGAAGAAGGGAAAGGAATTATGATGCTGGTGAGGGTCTGCTAAGATCAAAGTTCATAATTCATCTCTGTCCCATTGAGACACTGCACAAGGCATTTAATTCTGCTTTTCTGTAAAGGAGGAGCAGTGGGATCTGGAGGGAGGAGGGAGATGCAACAGCCAGGTCATCACTGTGTGACAGATTCTGCACAAATGGGGACAATGACTGCTACAGAGAAGTCCTTAAGTCCTTTAAAACTTTCTTAGCAAATGAAGGTTGAGATACACTGAAGACTCAAGGAAATTTATTGCAATATTTTCTAGAAGTGTTTGTAAGAGAAGTAGGGCAGTTTCTCACCCATTGCTCTCATCAGGGGAGAGCTGCACCACAGATGCTGCAGAGCAGCAAAAGCTCCACATCCCTGTTCTCTGCAGTGTGGAATTAAAAGACATTTCTTGCACTTCAGGAATCGTGAACTTCAGCAGGCACTCCCTGCACTCTCAGCCTGCTGAATACCTGCCAAGAAAAGAAGCCTGTCATTTCTGTAACAGCGTGCATCTTTTGTTTGCCATGGTATTTTTCAGGGGGAACATTGAATCTGCTTTAGTAAAAAATTAACATCTGGAGATTCTCAGTTTTGAAAGAGCAGGTGATGTGTTTGGCAAAGGACAAATCCATGACAAAGAATTTAATAAAAGAGGGAGACAGGAGAGCTCATGGGACCATTACTTTAAACTTCCAACTGCAGTGTGAAATGATGCTTACCAATAGTAAATGGTAGAGTACTGCTAAATGTTAATATCCTCTGCATCACACCACTGTCCTCCTATTTACATATATATTAAAATGGCCACAGCTTCCCTGTTTGTGCTTTCTTGATGGAAACATTCTGGGGAAACAAGACTACTAATGGAAAATTCATAAAACCAAGGAATCACATGGAAATATCAGAAGGCATTTTTAAAATGTGGATTCCTGACTCACAAGCATTCCCATTTTCTCAGGAAATCTGCTCCCAAGAGCTGCCTTTGTGACCAGTGTTGGGTGTTCACACAAATACATGATCTATCCACAGTGATCCATTGCCTGGCAGCACACAGGAGCCTGCAGGGAAGGGGAGTTTAAAGTCTAAGATTGATATAATAAATAAACTGCTGGCCAATCTAGGGATTTGTTTTCCTTTATATATTCTTACAAAAGTTATGATATATATTAAATATGCCTGTGGATAACATACATAGCAACCAAAAATTTCAGTTTTGAATTTCTGTTTTGTACTTGCTCTGGACAACTAAGTGCCTTGGCCTTTTTAGCCACAGATTGTCTGGGACAACCCAAGAATCACATCAGGCTCTTCCATCCCAAATACAGACAGCTCCTTGTTCACTACAATGCAAAAAAAAGTATTTTTTCCACTCCTTTTGCAGCTTCCTTCTGCTTTCAAAGGTTGGACTGGAGAAAACCTTGTGTGTTTAAGAGCTTTGAAAGTACCTGAGAGCTTAGGACATGCAATAAAGATTGCTTAAGACACACAGACCAAATTCATCCTGGAACCTCTTGCCACAAATCCGATTTCCTTGGTGGATCTGTTTGGCTCCAGGTGCCTGCAGTCACTGCCATGTGCTGAAATGTGTCAAATCCACTCACACTCACCCATTTTCCAGGTGCTCTTCCTACAGGACACTGGTCCAGTGGCCACCCTGCAAAGGAGCTGCTCATTGTCAGGACTATCACAGCAGAATCTTGCTGTTGGAAGGACAGGTGAAAGCACAGAAGTGAAGGTCAAGACTGCTTGTCAAAGGAAAAGGTGAGAAGTACATTTTCCCTCTCCCCTCTAACTGGTTTAAGGGAGGAACAAATTAACTTGTGCTACAAAATCGCTCCTAAACCTTGGAGACCATAGGGAGAGAGAAGGAACATGTTCTGTCATCTGAAAAACCAAATTAAGTGAAATGCTAAAACCACAGGATTTGTTTACTACAGGAAGCACTTACATTTCCAGACCTGAGAGCAGTTTCTTCACAGCCCTGATTAAAATTACTCATCAAAACATTACACAGAATTAACTTCATTTCATACGGTGAACAATTATGCAGCTTGGGTGGAGTGGAAAATCTCCAGCGTGTTATTAGTTGTGTTCAGCAGAGGCATGTGGTAAAATGTCTCCATTTTCCTGTCTAAGAGCTCTGTGCCAATGCAGACTTTTACCAAGAAAAGCAAAGGTGAGTGGGGATGAATAGGGGCTGGAAAAGCTCAGACTTTAAAACAGCAACACAGGAATGCACAGCAGTGAAACAAAGAGTTTTTCAAAGACAAGTTTTGCTCCTTGGTCCTCCTAGAAACCCATTTCAGAACCAAACCAGACAGAGAAAATAGGTTGTGTGGTGCATGATATGAAGTTTATTAAGAACAAACAGCTCTTTTTTCACAAACTCTCTTGGGTTTCAGAGAGCTGGGACAGGGTTTGGATGAACCCTCCTGTCCTCAGCTCCTGCCCTTGCCATGATGTGCTCACACATGACAACCACACTTGAAAGAAAAATCATGTGTTTTGATTTTGATTAAGGTATTAATGCATCCTCCTCTACCAAAGCCACAAGATGAGGTTCCTTATGATGCCTTTTAGTGGTGCTAAGGAAAGCTTGACAGGCATCTCATTTAGGAAAGAGAAACATAAAAAATAGAAACAAGAAAATAGGACCTGACTGTTCTGGTGCTGCTTGTTTTAGTAGCACAGCTTGGACCAGGGCACTGTTTTTCAAGTAACTATTGAAATAAAGCACTGTTTTTCTAATCCAGAGTGGATTAACATTTCACCTAAGGCATAAAGGCTTATTGTCATAAATCCATCACAAAATTACGGCAATTATAAATGAGAAATACACTTCAAGAAAATGAACTTAGTTTGGTGGGGGGGGAATATTTACTAGGGCACCACAGCTGAAAAAACCTCATGCTGACAAAGCATGTTAAAGATTTCATGTAGAACTCTTATAGCCAGCTCGTGTTTGCACAGCCTTTCAGTCAAATGGGTTTTACTAAAGGGTATTTGAACAAGAAAAGAACCCTTGAATCAGGCAGACACCACAGATGAAAGACTCACAGTTTTGACAAAGCTCACACACACAAGCTTAAAACAAAAGCATGAAACCCCTCCAGCTTTATAGCCAACTTTATTCCTTTCATAGCACTGGCTTTCAAATACTTTGTGAAAAAAATGTTGTCATAACAATAAAGCGTGAATAGGCAAATCCATGTATTCCCAGTTGTTGTCCCAAGCAAACAAGAAAAACATTTCACACTTCACGATTAATACAATGTCCCTTTGTCCCAACACATGAAAGAGCTATTTAAAACAAATAAATGAAGAGATAGCTACATTTTCATGGAAGTCTGGAATTTTTTAAAAAAAATATTCAATGTATTTTCACATTTTGTTTTGCAATTGAATCCTTTCCACCAGCTCCAACCACACAATACCACCAGAAAATGCCAGAGGAGCTATAGAAGGGCAATATGTTGTGTGCTGCAGTTGCCTGTCATCAGCTGAGAATATATTAAGGTAATTAAAAACCCTGCTAGGAAACCCTGGGGCCTCTGCCCTCGAGTGGTGAAGACCAATGCACTGACAAAATAAAACCCAGCATTTGCCCCAGCATGTCAATCTGTAAATTGTTATTGATATATGGCTTTATTGACAAACTGGTTGGGACAGGAACAGCCTCAGCCTCTTCCAGCTGGGCATTCCTGGCGTATCCAGCACCACAGCATCACCCTAAGCAACACTTTAAAAGCTGACTTATGGCTTCAGCTGGGTTTTTGGAAGACCAAAGGCCCACAGGGTGAATGACATCCCTGAAATCCTTCCAGAATTTCATGCTGTGACCACCTGAAATGCCGTTTTCTGTGCCTGGAGTGGTGGTGGGGACTGCCCTGGGAAAACTCAGCTCCTCTGTCCCAGGAACAGCTGAAAACCTCTCAGGGAGCAGATTGGAGATCCCAGTGCCAGCAAGGACACACAGAGCTTGACTGGTTGCACAGGTGTCAGGCTTTTCTTCTTTCCACAGACATTTAAACCCAAGTTTTAGTGTTCAGTTAATAAATACACACTGCTCTTTTGTTATTGCTCTGTAGCTAAACCAAACATTGGAAGGTGGATTAAAAGAAAGGGATTCTACTTTTTTCTCCTACCTCTCCCTTTCTTTTGTGTCTTTGCAAAGCCAATAGATTTTATACAGTCGCAGTGCAGCTCACCTGAGTCACAGCCAGTGCAGCCAGCTCTGTGTACAGAACATAACCCAGTGCATTTCTCTGAATGCTGTCTTGTTTCCTGATTTTTAACATTTTAAGCATTCAGATTGTCTTCCTAAGCTCACTCAGAATTTTGCAATAAAGATGATCTATGAGTATTGAGAAAAAAAAGATTCCTTGATTTACTCATTGTTCTCGTTACCTGCCCCTTTGGTCCTTTTATGCTCTACTTGCAAGCTTTATGCTGCCCAAAGTAGCCAAAAGTTACTATTGTGAAAATGCACAAGCAGGCAAAGATCAATATTGATAAAAGCTTAGCCTGTACCAATTCTTCATTTCTCATCCATTATTCTTGGTCAATCCAACCATTTTCTTCCTGACATATGACTCCTACTTCACTGTTTGGTTAATGGCACATTGTCTTGCAAGAATCCAGACTTTTCTCCTTGTTCCAACACAACATATAACATAGATAACATATATAACATAACAATTAAAATAACTTGAGATTGCCCAGAGGAGCTGCTCCATCCCTGGAAGTGTCCAAGGCCAGGCTGGACAGGACTTGGAGCACCCTGGGATAGTTGAAGCTGTCCCTGCCCATGGCAGGGGTGGACAAAGTGACCTTTAAAAGGTCCCTTCAACCCAAACCATCCTGTGATTCCATGATAAAACAACAAACTCCATGAAGCAGTGGAGCTACAGCTTTTGGGGCCATAAGACTTTATTCATATTCAGCACAGATTTCACCCCCACAGTTCCAAACACTGCTCCTCTTTCCCACAGCATTCAGCTTTCCAGACCTGGCTTAGGAGAATGACATTTGCATGGGGAGAAAGCAGAATTTTGAGTCTAGAACTCAAAGATGGAAAGGCTGTGGAAGGACTGGAATGAGCTGGCACTTTCTGCCCTGCCTGAGCCACATCTATGGGATTTTCTGCTGCTCCTGTTTGAGACAGAAGGAGCAGGAATTCCCAGTTCTCTGCTCCTGCCCCTCAAGGAGCTGTTCCTAGGATTCCAGACCCACTGCCATGCCCTGCTGCCCAGGCTGAAGCCTCTATGTGTTAATTAAACCTCACCCTGGGGATGGGGAGCACTCAGCACCCCACAGCCCAGCCCCCAAATGGGCAGCAGGGAAAGCCCAGCGCTCAATGAAGACACTGGGAGTTCTTAAGACATCTTTTGAAAGAGATTAAACAGAGCCACGTTGGATTAGAAAGATGATGCCTGACACATTTAGTTTCCGTTACCTTTTGTGCCCCTGCTCAGCGCACGGACCTGCACCAAACATTGCATTATAATGCAGATTTCCCCCAGTCTCGCTGGGATTTCACAGAATCCCTAAGACCTTCACAGCAGGAAACCCCATTCTTGCTCCCCCTGCACGGATCCTGCTGTAAGCTGTGCCTAAGGGCCATCTAGAGGATGCTGAGCTACCAGAAAGAGAAGGGGTCAGGGGTTGGTGGTGAGAAAAAGAACTTTAATCTCGGGTGCCAGAAAGTGGGAGTGAGCAAAAGGGCCTCAGCATTCCTCAGCTTTCCCTGTTCCTCCATCTGCTGAAGCATGTTGTGGAGTAAATTAGGACAATTCCCAGGCTGGGGTGTGTGATTAGGAGAAATTATTTGTTGCCAGAGGAATCACTTCATCTAAAAAATGACACAGAATAGATAAGACTGAGTAAAATAACCCAATAAAATACTACCATGAAGTTCCCCTCAGCAAAAATATTTTAATATACTTCTTTTCTGCAGTGCAAGGAAAAGAAGGCTCTGGTGATATTTCCAAGAGAAATATGTATTTAATAGCTCTCATGCACTTCCTTGAAGGAAACCGCTCAAAAATCTGAGCCCTCTCTTTTAAAAACGGGGAGAGGGGAAAGAAGGAATCACACAAACCATTTATCTCACATGTGCTGCAGAGAAGGAGCAATTTCTGCCCTCAGCCCACGACCACAGAGTTATTTTGAGGGAGGTCTGCTATTCAAGCCATGCTGTTCTCTTATTTTTACTGGCACGGGGGAGGCAGGAGGTTGTGTGTGCGAGGGAAAAGCTTTTCTGCCTCTCTGCAAGTGCTGGGAGAGGAGACACGGCCGCCACGCAGGCTCCAGCCCTGCTCCCACCCAGGGCTGACATCCAGCCCTGGCCCCAGAGCCGATCAAACTCCATTTCTTCAACCAATACACCAAAAATATAATAAATGAAAAAAAACAGCTGGCTAAATCCGAGCTCAACCCTCAGCATCTCCAGATTTTCTCCCCCAAGCCCCCCAGCCCCAAGGGAGTCCAAGGCTGGTGGGAGATGCTCCACAACTTTCCTGCTGAATGTGCCAAAGCAAACAGGGGAGGGGGAGCTTGCAGAGCCCTCCCCACGAGCCTTGTGTAAGGCAAACAGAAACAGGTCTTTCCACACACCTAAAAATCTTGCTTTTCAGAGTTTCTGCTATTCTTTCCTGCCCTTGATTCATTTCACGCTCCAAGAGATGCTGGCAGGCAGAAATGTTAGTTTAGCTGTCATACCCTGCAGGAAAACATTAAAAACAAGAGGCAGAGTGGTTCTTTTTCTCTACTCAAGACACAGAGACCTTGCCACAGACAAAACTTTAAAAATAAAGGAGTGGACAAAGCTTTATTCATGGGTTCATATTTATTCACTGCCATTAATTGAGTTCAATGAGCAGTAGAGAAGTTCATTTTCTAGAGCAAACCCCTCAAAGCCTAGGCAAAAATCTGAGGGGGCCAAACAACCACAGACTTCAGCAGCTTTGTAAGGGACACATTGCATCTTCATTTGTTGATCCTGCTCCTTTTGCACACCTTCATACACACATTCTGTGTGCCTCCTTGGCTCCTCAGCTTCAGAGGCTCTTGATCTACTGAAAACCTCAAATAAAACAGAATTTAGGCAGAGTCTACAAGATAAACACAAATCTCTTAGATAAGGTGGGGTTTGCATGCTCAGAAACAAAACTTGCTGTGTCTCATGGCTCCCTTTAATAGGATGCTAATAAAATATAAAGAGATGGGAGGTAGAGAATTGAAGTTTTTTCTGCTGAGCCAAAGAGAGACCAGAGGTCAGATGAATCTATTACTGCATCTCTAACCTGATGATCACAACATTCCTGGAAGGAGCTTTGGCACTGCAGTTGCTTGTGTTGCCTTCCCATGCCCTGATAAAGTTCATGAAGTTTCCTTGATAAAAAAAGCATCATGCATTCACTTTATAATGGATACTAATATAGGTCCTGTGTAAAGATTTCCCTTTGATGTGTGTTTTTTTCTGGGTGACTGGTCTTTGTGAATAACTCTTGAGCAACGTTGCCCTCCAAATGAGGATTTTGATTTTTAAGCTGTAGTACATTGCAAATTAGCCCAGTGGAATTCACAAGGGGCTTACAGGAGGTGTCAGGAGCAGAGCTATTGTACCTGAGTTGATTTATGATCATCTTTAGGGCTCCACCTTGGCTGCACTTTGCTCAGGGAAACCTGCTGTAGCAGGGAATCAGACAGGGATGTGAGAAGAAACAAAAAAAACAAGAGTTGAGACCTAACCTTATTTGATTCATTTTACTCCCCACAAAATCAAATAACAAAATAAGCATATATGGAGGCTCCTTTTACTTGTAATTGCTTTGCAGGTACAGCAACACCATCTGGGACTGATAGTGAGCAGAAAGCTTTTGAGGATAACAAATTTTGCACTAAGCAGATACTGCCAGAAGATACAAGAATTGGTATTTCAACCCCTCAAAGTGCTCAGTAGGATGGACAAATTATCTGTATGAAAATGGCACCTAAACCATAAACCACTTTTTCAATCAATATCCACAAAACCTTTCCAAGAGAAATCAAAATAAGCATCCACCTGTGACCTGCATGAAGGAGGGTAGAGGGTAAGTGGATCCTAATTCCCTGTGAAATCAACATCTCCCCTCCTATATTTAATTGAATCAGGGCAGCTTTGTTTTCCAGAAGTTTCATACTGACTCCTTATGGAAGACTCTGAGTTCCTGAGCCCACTCTCACTGTGGAGCTGTGCCAGGAGAGAGCAGAAGAGAGAGGGGGAAATGAATAATCCTTCCAGGGACAAAGGCCAAGATTGATTCCTGACCCTGGCCAAAAAAGCAGGAAGAAAACTCACTGTTACCCCGGTGGGCAGTACATGGGGACATGGCACTTCTGCCTCTGGAGGGAACCAAACCAGGATGCCACAGTGGACAGCACAAATTCCACCTTACTTACTTAGTGATACACATAAGTTCTGGTCAATTCACAGAGTTTACTATTTTATCTTAATAAATAAATAAATACAGTGATGTCCATCTGAATCCTGTTTAAATTTTTAAATCCAAGGAATGTACTGGGAGAACAAAGGGTACCTTCATGGTCCAAGCACTGGGCAAACTCTTCCAGATCAATGGTTCAAGGAAGAATTTAATTCCCTTTCTCTATCTATAGCCCCACAGAAGACACCTATAGGAGCTCAGATTGGAGGGAAATGTTGCATTCTCTGTGCATTTTGAGGGACATTTGTCCCTTGTTGCCATGCTGTTCCTTTAAGGCACCATGGATGGAAGAAATACAAAGAAAGCTTTAGTCCAAATGGACTCTCGAGTTCACAGAATATGTCATATGTACATTACTATTTTAAGGCTTATTTTTTTCCTTAAATAAATTGCCCTGTGGGAAAAGCTGGCTGCAAGTCAACACCACAGAAACCTAATTTTAACTCCAATGAATACAACTATTTACAAGGCCCCCTTTCTGCAAAGGAAAAGCCCTGCCATTGCTGGCACTTTTGATGTGATATGAACACATATTTCTGAGACATTCAAATGGACTGGGCTTAACAAAATACAGTGTTTTTACTCATGCATCTTTAATATTCAAACTGTTCTTGGCAGCTCCCAGTCAGGAGCACTGTCATTCAAAAGGAGAGAATGACAGACATTAATATGGAAACATTCAAGCTCTTAACTGAGCCGGAACAGTAATTATGCCATCCAATTTTATTTTGAAGAGTATTGACCTTGGTCTCCATGAGCAGGAAAAGATCCAAAAGGCAAAGATACAAAGAGGTGTTCAGGGAATGAGAAATGGAAGCTTTCTGAGCCTGGTAGAGCATCAGAACCCTTGTTTGAAACTAAAAATATCATTTCAGGGGCTACCAGGGGATTCATGGCATGACACAACAGTGAATCAAGTCTTTACTACAGGAAGCAGTAAAGCTCTGCAAACACTGTGCTGACACATCAGGGAAGCAGCCATGGAGAGGGGAATTCAGCACAGCCTGCACCATGCTTTCCCTAAATATAAATAAATTACAGCAACATATGCTCCCTACGCTGCTCCCAGATGCTGGAAGTGCAAGGACCAATAATGAGCAGGGAAAATCTGTCCTGGGATGCCACATTTGGGGAGGGGGAACAGCTTTTAATGAAACAGCTCACAGCACTGAGAGAGACACCGTCAGCCACAGGGAATGCTGGAGCTCAAAACCCAAATCTTCTCAGGCACAGGTAGGAGGAAGGGCCATAACCCCTTGCAGACAATGAAACTGAGCTTTATTACAGCTATAAAAGTGTGCAAGTCTTTTTTCAGAGACAATAAACAGATGGTTGTCTTATGCTCAGAGGCAAATGGGATCAGGTTCCTTAGTGCAGGCACTGGATGCTGATGATATGATAAATTATGATGTATTTGTGGAGGGTTTGGCCAGCCAGGGCTGTATCCCAGTGAAGAAGAACCTTCTGCAGCACCAGTGTCCATCACACTCTCCTTATCAAGAGGAGGGGGAAAAAGGGGCTGGGGCATCCAACATGCAAAAGTAGCAAGGAAAAAATATCAAAACCCAGCAGAAATATTATTTAAATTTGAGTTTGATCACCTTTATGAAGATGATCTCCACCACACCTGCCTGTCCAGCGAGCTGTCTCAGCTCAGCCCTGCAATCCAGCCCTGAATGACAGCTGGTGGGTTTTTACCTAGTGCCAAGTGGGCAAAAAAAGCCTTTCCACCAGGGCATTTGCAAACATCCTGCTGTTTGTGGCCCCAGTGACCAACAGCCACCTTATAAACCTGAGGATAAATCCACAAGGTAAAAACAAATGGAATTTTCCCTCTGTGGGTGCATATGCTACTGCATATGTGTGTGTACTCACACAGATGCAACAGAAATCTCTGTCAGGATCAGAATCACATTTCCAAGTTGCAGCACACATTAATTTGTCAGGATTTGGAAGCAGGCACTCGTCTTGTCTAGACTAGGCTATCATAACTCTCTGACAAATGGCATTTTTTCCAGCTGCTTAAACAGCCTTCACAAAAGTTCTCTCCTCCTTGTGCTTTCCTCCATCTGAGAGAAACTTGGAAACCCTTCTGTCTCTCCCCATTTTCTTCACTTTTAATCTTTCAATTTACAGACAGCCACTTCCAAATTGCCACACTGGCATATGTGTACAAGAAAATCACCAGGAGCCCTACTACTGAATTATCTTTGTGCCTGGGCTTAACCCAGAGCACAGGAACAGCAGCATTTCCCTGAAGGACACTGTTCATGCATTTAACATGATGAAGGATTTCCAGGATTGCAGCCTGAAGATGCAGCTTGTGCACAGGCTTATTTTTTATCCACACACCCAAAAGAAACTCAGGAGCTGTTCTCAGACAGGCTGTAGCTCAGAGCTGTAGTGAACAGCAAGGCTGGCTGAGAAGAATCATAAAATCAAAGAAGGGACAGAGGCAAGACTGAGACTTACTTGGGCTGACCTAAAATTTTTGGGAGCCCCAGCCATAATGGTGCAAGTTTTCACTTTTTGGATCTGCTCAGCCACCCCTGCTCTTTGCCAGTTCCCTGGAGAGTTGGTGGCATCCTCCAGGCAGAGCATTTCCAAGGCACCCTGGACAGGGTTTGGATGCAGGATGTGAGCAGAAGTCAATTTTCATGTCTGGAAGTCTCTCTGGAAAGGTTTCAAGTGACTGTCATTTTTTTTTTTCCCCAGACTGTCCTATCTAGGCGACCTCTGGGGAGTTTGAATAATTTTCTCATCATTTACTAATTCAAATGCATTCTTCACCTTGATGTGCAGCCCCAGTGAAGTCTTCTCTGAATTCCTAATTTCCTTTGAAGACATATCTCTATAATCAGCCTAAAAAGTTTCCTGACTCCTCCATGAGATGCCAAACTTTTTAAATCAGAATTTCTGTCTGAGATTTACATTGCAGCAAAGCAGGAAGGGAAAAGTCTCTGCAAACACCCCAGGAGTTTCCCATACTGTAGGAATGCAGCCACCTTTTTTAATTTTCAGTAGAAAAAACTTATCAGAAACAAACAAAACAGAGCTTCATCTTCTAGCAGGTGTGTAAAACAAGTGCAAAAGAATTCCAGGCAGAAAAAGGGGTGAAGAGGAAGAAACAACAGAGAATTTGGGGAGTTTGAATTGTCAGGGAGGGCAACATCACTGCCTTTTGATGAAAAAAAATCATGTTTGTCTGTAAGATTGTACTCAACAATGCTACAGCTGTTTGTCACAAAAGTTTTTCCCCAAAATCTCAGTTCTTAACATGGTTTGGATTTGACCTGCTTTGTTTAGCAAGTAATTTTTTATTACTGGCACACAGCAGAAGCTGCAGGAGGTGGAGAGGAGCAGCATTTTTAGGGAATGGGCCCTGGGTCAGAGGCAGCTGTGTGTCTGCCTCTCCTGCTCCTGAAAAGCACCGTGCTCCAGAGAGGAAAGATTCCGTGGACATTCAGAGATGGAGGTGAAAAGAAAAAAAACCCAACAAAATTAATTTAAAAACCCACAAAAAAATTAAAAAAATGAAAAAGGTGCTTTAACACCTGCTTGTCTGTGCATCTTGCTCCTCTGCACACCATTCTGACAGGTTTTGGCTCACTTTTAAAGCAGCACTTAAGAACATTCCTCAAACAATGTGTTCAATTCACTGAAAGAACATGTTCACTCTAAAATTCACTTCTTTTTTTTAACATCTCCAAGAAGAAAACAAACTACCTATAATTCTTCCCACCTTCAAAAGCTGTAATACAAAGGATTAGAGGAGAATTAGCAAATCTCTTGATGCTTTATTGAATACCACAGAGGTTTACAGAATGGTGTTTAAGGAAGATGTAGGGCCAACTTCCACATTAAAGGAAAGAAATGGGGGGGAATGGAGCAAGGAATATGGAGAGGGAAATGCATAGAATTGTTATAAATTACATCTCAAGCCATGGGTGATGTGGCTTCACAGGGCAGATGAGGTCTTGCATAGAAAGGTGTAATATGACAGTCAGGATTCTGCTGCCTACAAAGAGGCCAAATTCAGACTTAGGATAAGTCCAGACTTTGGGAAAAAAACAGGACAGGTGAGGAGACCTGATTTTGGCCTTCCTGATTTTTAAATTTTTAAAAATATTTTTAAAAAAGAAAGAAATAGCAAAAACTAATTATATTTTAAGTGTCTGGCAGATTTAGGAATGCAAATCCCATTCATTTCCAACCTCTGCACGCTTTCCCAAATCCTGCTGTGAACCATGAGGATGTGTGAGTGTCTCAGTGTAAGATCAGATTTACAGTCAGAACCATGTGAATTTGCACTACATGCCACCAAACACATGATGTTGCAGCTCTCCTTTCGAAAACATTTAACAAAGTCAGTTTTCACTGCACAACTCATGTCCTGTTATATATATATATATTTTATTTTTTTTTTTTTTTTAAACTGCCTCTATCTGCATTTCTGGCTTTAAAAAAGCACCCAAATCTCTTTACAAGTCACACAGAAAACCAGGCTGTGACAACCACCTCACTGCAGTGAAAACATCCTCGTGGGGCAGGGAAGCACAAAAAACACCTCTGGGAATCAGGCAATGGTTACCAATCATTAAGGAAATTTTCAGTTGGTGACAATGGGACAGGGGAGCTGTGAAGGATGAGGAAAATGGAGCTGGGGGGTGGCAGGGGACACATGTCCAGCCCATCCTGCTGTCCCAGAGCTGCTCTTTGAGTGCCCACAGAACCCAGGGCAGCTCCAAGGAGGGAGTCACATGTGCCAAACCCCTGAGGTGGCTTTAAGTCAACACCAAGCAAAGCTGCTTATATAGAAAAAGCCAATTCACTTAGCAGGGGAAAGAAAAAAAAAAGAAGTATTTGTTCAGTTCTATAAGGATTGCAGAGGTTGGGCTCTCAAAGGTACATTAGCACTCTTATAGGAGCAAGTGTTTACTTTTCCTGTCCACCTCATTTTCTCCATTATTGAAGATCCCCAGAGTCTTATCTAGATCCCAGTGGGTTTATACATTAACTTTCAACATTCCATTTTAAAGCAGAGTCTTAAGAAGCCTCTCCACTCCCTCTATGCCAGACCCAGGGCCATGAAGAAATGCAAATGTGTAACTGTGTGAAAAAACTTTGCTTCACAAACAAAACATATTCCTGCTTCCTGAGCTGTGAATTTGAGGAAAATCCCATGTTGCATTTTGCTACAATAAATTCTGTAAAGCCTCTTGGGAAAAGGACCACTGTCTTTGAAGTATTGCTTTTCCAATGCAAACCGGGGTTTTTTTAGTCAAAGCAATCAAGTACAACTTTCCAAAGCAGTTACAATGCAAAATTATGTCATTCAGGAGCAGCACAACCTAAATTAAAATCAATGCAATCAGACTACTTGATTCATATGCTATTGCACACCAGAAATGCAACATTCAATGATTTCATGTATGTACCATGACATTCAAGTAAAGCACATTGACCATGACAACAGTGCCTAGAAAAATCACTGCAAACCCAGTATTTGGTAACATATTATTCCTATTTCATATTTCCTTTCTTCCCTTAAATAATTTACAAGGAGTTCAATAATCAATAAACAGGAAATACAGATTACAAATCCAACTTGCTATTCTGCATAACATTTTATCCACCAATCTGTTTTAAATAATTCCTTGTGACCTCATTTTCTACATCCAAAGTGACAGGCTTGTTGGCCTATGCCCTACAACCTGCTTAAATTTTTCCTCTCAAGTATTGCCAGGGAAGTATTCATACTTTTCCAAAAGTGCACATCTCAGGCCTCTGACTGTAAGGCTTCATGCACTGGTTAAATAAAATTAGAAACCCAGCCTAAAAGAAATCAAACAGGTCACAGACATCTAGACATGATATTCCATTACTGAAATGACTTGGAAATGCTAGTTTGATGCTGTGGTTTCCTTCACTTAATTTAAAATTACCTCAAGAATGTTAATCATCTCACAGCAGTAAATCCTAAAGGTTTTCCACAAGACCTGGAACTCTTTGTTCACGCTGATTGGGATCTCCAGGGGATTAGGGGGTCTGTCCATGGAAAGGAAAATGAAGGAGAACCATTCCAACCAGTCTTTGAAGACCACAATAATCTTCATTAACACCTTGAGTGGAGTCAGCAGTGAGGATTCACCCAGGCATCATTCAGGCTGCTTCAGCTGGGTGCAGGTGTTTGCAGTTATCGACTCAAAGCATCACCTGAGGGCTACAGCTGAGCCACAAGCCTCTGATAAAGCAGAGTCCCTGCCCTTGGGGGAGGTGAAGCCACAGAGGGGCCAAACTCAGCTGCTGCTCATGGTCACAGTGGCTGGAGCAGGACAATCCTCTGGATTGATGGAGCAGGGTACATCACAGGGCTGATGGTGCAGGACATCCCTCTGGATTGATGGAGCAGGACACATACCACTGGATTGATGGAGCAGGGTACATCACAGGGCTGATGGAGCAGAGCCTCCCTTTGGATTGATGGAGCAGGACACATCCCTCTGGATTGATGGAGCAGGATACATCACAGGGCTGATGGAGCAGAACATCCCTCTGAAATGATGGAGCAGGACATCCCTCTGGACTGACAGAACAGGACATCAGGACGTCCCTCTGGACCCCAGAGCACAATGACCTCCTTCCCAGCAGCTGAGGTACACAGCTCACTCCTCAACAATTTTGTCCCACATTAAAGGCAAAGTCCTGAGCATTGGTGAAGCCCCTCAGTGCAAACCATGCTGAGATGAATTGCACTGCTCCTGCAGGAGGCCAGGAGCAGAGGTGAGGCTGGTTCCCAAATCCCTGCTGACACAGGGAAATTGGATGGTGCGTTGGAGCCCTGGCTCTCCTGTGTCTGTGACTTCCCTCTCACATCTGTCCCACATCTGAGGGGTCACAGACACACAGGGACAGCAAAGGCTCCAACTATTGCATCTCACAAAGAAAACAAGTTTGGACACAGCCACGTGGACTCAGACTGCCAAGGAACTGGAGTTTCCTGAGTAAAAACACTTGTGCAAGCAATGGAAGCAAGAACTGAGTCTGACTTCACAGCTTACCAGGAGAGATGTAAAGAGGAGAAAAGGAAAGGAAAATTTCTATCTCATGAGGGAAAAAAAGAAAAGAAGTGGATGATGTGCTACTGCCAGGATTAATGAGCTCTAGAACACCCAATAAAAGTGTTCAGGGACTTCTGCAATCTCAAACAGAAGTTGTAGAGAGATTTCACTCTTTTCACATATCCTACAGAAAAATCAGGAAGAAAAAGAAGGGATGCATGCTTGCACTGGAGAGCAAAACACGCTGGGGCTCTGTGTTTAATTTGGACAACAAAACAATTTGCCACACAGGGGTGGGAGCATTTGTAGGACACAGGAACAAGCTGTCTTCAACAGAGGACATTTCTAAGAGCAACTGTCCCAGGCTGAGCAGAGTGTGAGAGCAGCTGGGTGGCACAGGAGGGGTGAGAGCCAAGAGCCAGCAGTGGGAACAAACTGGGGGAGCTGGGATGGAGGTCTGGGGGATGGACACTGATGGAGCATGAGTATCCTGTCCCAACAGAATTTTCCAGAGCTGGAGAAAAGCTCTGGTGAAGGACTGTCAGAGCCATTTCATAGAATGAGCCATAAACTTGTTTGGGTTGGAAGGGACCTTAAATCCCATCCAGTGCCACCCCTGCCATGGCAAGGACACCTCCCACTGTCCCCAGTGTCCAACCCCAATGTCCAACCTGGCCTTGGGCACTGCCAGGGACCAGGGGCACCCTGTGCCAGAGCCTCACACCCTCACAGGGAGGAAATTCTTCCCAAAATCCCATCTAACCCTCTGGCAGTGAAGCCATTCCCTGTGTCCTGTCCTTCCATCCCTTGTCCCCAGTCCCTCTCCAGCTCTCCTGGAGCCCCTTTTTGCCCTGGCAGGGGCTCTGAGCTCTCCCAGGCTCCTTCTCCTCTCCAGGTGAGCACCCCCAGCCTGTCCCAGAGCAGAGAGGCTCCAGCCCTTGGAGCTGAAAATTTCATTTCACAGGGAGAGCAGCACTGAAGGGAGAGGTGGCTGTGCTGGGCAGAGCTCCAGTGCCAGCACTGAGCAGACACCCAGAGCCTGGGCTGAGTCACAGTGAGCTCACTGGCACCAGCAGGGCCAGGGGAACAGCTCTGAGCAGCTCCAGGGCACAGCCAAGGCAGCACAGACTGCTGGGGGCAAGGAAAGGAGGGGGAAGCACCAGTAGGGAGAGACAGGCTGGTCCCAAGCGAGGAAAACACGTGGGGTGCAGCCAAAGCAAACAGGAGAGATCCCCAGGGCTGTGGGAGCAGAGGAGGAAAACAGGGATGGATGTGCTCAGGGCTGGGAGAGCAGGGAGAGGGTGCAGACAAACAGCCAGGGAATGGGCACCTATTCCCACACCTGCACATCTCAGGGGGATCCAGGCAGCCCAACAGAGCTTCCCACTGAGCACACAACAGTAAAACATACTCTGGAACAGGCCAAAATCCTCCAAGTGCCATGGGAGCACGGGGAGGAGCAGCTGCACATCCAACCCAGGTGTTATTGGAGGGGTTTGCAGCAAGCTCAGTAGCTGAGACCTGACACCATGGTGCAGAAACACCACCCAGACCTGAGGAGAGCCAGGGGATTTGCAGAAAGTGGATGTGCAAAGGGCACCAGGACTGACAGGAGGACGAGTCTGGGCAGTTTGAAAAACACAGCCCCAGGAAAAACCTGTTTGTTGGGAGGGAGCCTGTCCTTCATTCCCAGCTCAGGGCTATGGAAGGGGGAACCAGCTGGAACACGAGTCCCAGGGACAAGCACCAACCCACAAAAAGCAGTGAAGGGTGGCCAAAGGATGGCAGGAGAGAAAAGCCCAGCCCAGGTGGCACAGGGGGAAGGAGTTAGAGCTCACAGGGTGAGCTGTAGCTCCACAAGGAATGGACCTGCATGATGGGCAAGCAAACTGGGCAGCCCAGCACAGACAGTTCTCCAGAAGAGACTAAATAATTATATTAAAAAAAAAAATCACTTTCAATCTGCTTCCAAAAAGTCCCTTCACAACTCAGTTAAAGCAAGTGCATCTCCTCCTTGGCTTGTGAGTTCTGGGAGATGAAAATTCAGTGTTGTTATAAAATGGACTGTGTTTATATCTACATAACTGTGGTATTTTACATACAAAATGTCAAGAAAAAAAAACAAGAAGTGATAAAAACATATTGTCCACACTCTACCAATAGCAGGTGGCCACCTGACATTTCTGGAAATACCTTTAATTGCACCTAATGCATTAAAAAGGCCTCGAGCTTGTGCTTTGTGGCTGGGCCTCCCCTATAAAGAGGCACAAACCTCCCCAGTTCCCAGCTATGCTGCAGAAAAGAGCCACAGCACGGCTGAGCTGGCTTGTGTTCATTCCTGCCGACCTCACAGGGAGAATAAATACATTGAACATCAAGAGGAGCCCAGGTATTACCCTGAGCAGGCTCTATATAATTACTAAAAATAGATGCTATGGAAAATCCCTGTGCTTTAAGGCACTGCAGCTTTGGGCCAAAATCCAGAGGCTGTCACAACTGACAATGTGCACGTTTGTTCAGCAGCAGCACATCTGATTGGGGACATTATAATGTATGTTTTACTAATGAATTTTGTGCTGGCCATGCCAAATCAGCGAGTTTATTTGGGCACATTCCTGCAGATTGTACATCGGCTTGGAGCAGAGAGGAAATTCTTCACTTTTCCAGCGCTGTGGAATAAAGGGGATGTGTTCTCCCAGTCGAGGAGCACATTTGGCACACTGAACAAGGGTCTTGAAGGCTTTCAGGAGGGTCTGCTACAGCATAATTTGAGTCCCTTGCATTTTGGAATGACTCTTTGGGAGAGAAAATGTTTTTTCTGTTATATTTCCTATATAACGGAGGGGAGGAGTAAATAATAGAAATAATCGTTTTTGGTCACAAGAAAATGTGTTTGGAGCCCAGTGTTGTGTTGTGTCCATTAAAGAAGCAGGAAAGAGGGTTCCCCTCACTGCTCCTGCCCATCCTCTTCCAGCTGTGGATGAAAGATGATTGTGTCACTAAAGGTGCATGGGGAGCTCTGTACTGGGGCTCTCCTGAAAGCTGACCCTGCTCCCTTCCCACTTTCACCCCTTTCCAAATCTCTCTTCCTCTCCTGGGTGTCTGATGGCTGCAGAGCAAACCAGGGGAGCTCCCATTGCTCATCTCACCTGTGCTAGAGACAGGAAAATCCAGAAGGACCTGGGCAAGCAGGGATGAGCAGAGCAGGGATCTGCATTTACAGCTCTCAGGGCTCTCAGAGCTTAGCCAAGAGAAAAAACACAAGTGTTATTAGGCTGGGAGAGGAGTCAGCATTTCCAAGTGAAAACTTGTCCTGTAGGCACAGTGTAAGCAGGGGAGAAAATCTCATTTCATACAATTTGTCACTCTCCTTTGATTAAGTCTTAAGTTTTCCCCGTTTTTCACCCTCTGTGCTTCTCCATCCCTCTCTCCCTCCTCCGCCTCTTCCACAATTCCCAGATTGTGCTTCGAACAACAATACCCCATCTGAAAGGCCATTATGCAGATCCATGAATACATAATTCAAAATCGAGCTACCACAACAGTCTCCCTTAACTTTTTTAACCCCATTGTGGGCAGGGTGGCGACGTTCAGCTGCGACAGGCGACGGGGGAAATATGACACACGCAGGTTTTCCCACAGCCTTTCACCCCTTGCCCAGCCTAATCCCATTGAGAGCACAATCCATCCCCAGCACAATGCAGGGATCCCCTGCCACGGCTTGGATTTGGGGTTTGGGGGGGCAGGAAGAGCGGGGATCCAAGTCTGGCTGCGGACGGTGGAGCCGCTGCGTGAGTTTGGATGTGAGAAACATTCACTTGTAAGCAAAAGTGTTTGCTGTGAAATGAAATGCCAGAAAAGCCCTACTGAGTAAACATCCCAGTGCTCACACTGGGTTGTTTTTGCCCATTGCCTTCCTCCTGCCTTTTTAGGGAACACTGGAAAACAAGGTTTTAAAATCAACATCCACACACCTCCGAACTAAAAGCAGATCTTGCAGGGTAGCTGAGTGTATTCTGTCTTTGTAACCCAGGTAGACTGGCCCAGGGTGTCACTTGAAATCTGGCTCTGCACAATCTGCCACCCTCATCTGACAGCCCAAACACATCCTCAGGATGTGTGGAACAGCCCCTAAATGACAATCTCTGATTCATGCCAGCCCGGCTCAGTGCTCTCAGTACTTTGCAAGGGTTTCCCAGGCAGCTCCATTCTCTGAAGAGCAAACAGTCACCCCCAAGGTAATTTTGGCATTTAAATTAAACCACACAGTAGCTGTGAGCCTTTTTTTGCCTATTTCCAGACAACTGTAGTCACTCTGTGCCCTGTAAAGATCCCACACAAGAGAATGGGATAACCAACTCTTCAGCCAGTGGATTAACAGATTGTGAAAAGCCTGTCTCTAAAATTCACCACAAGCATTTCTAATGATCCATGGACTGATTTTTATTAAGTTTCCCACAAAGGTGAATTAGTGTCCTTCACTATGGCAACGGCAATAAAAGGATGTAGAATGAGTCCAAAAGGTCCTGGCTGCTGGGGAAATTGGTTGACATTCTGCAAGCCTATTCAACCAGGAACGGGTTTCACTACGTGCTCTTCCCCAGGTTGGTGGCTCCCATCACGTGCTCCCCTTCAGCCACAGCCAGGGATAGCACAGGAAGAATCCATCTTAGAATCTCAATAATAGAACTGAAGAATAATTGAGGTGGGGAGGGAGGATTTTCAGAAGTCAGCTGATCCAGCTCACTGTTATCCAGACATTTCCACTCAACCGTGTTTTTCATTCATAAAAATTCTCTTGCAATCTGTCCTTGAGCTTCACCTTATCTGTCATCTTCTTGATAGAGCAAATCTTTGCTGGGCTTTACCCCACCCTGGCTCTTTTCCCTTTATGGAATCACAGGATCACTAAGGTTGGAGAAGCCTCTGAGATCATCGAGTCCATCCATTAACCCAGCCAGGGCCAGCACTGCCCCACGTCCCCAAGTGCCACATCCACACAGCTTTTAAATCCCTCCAGGGATGGGACTCCAGCACTGCCCTGGGCAGATGTGTTAGAGCTGGACAACCCTGTCTGTGAAGAGTTTTTTTCTTAATATCCAATCTACATCTCCCCTTGAGGCCGTTCCCTCTCCTCCTGTCCCTGTTCCCAGATCCCAAATCCCCCCGGTGTCCCCTCCTGTCAGGGAGTTGTGCAGAGCCACAAGGGCCCCCTGAGCCTCCTTTTCTCCAGGCTGAGCCCCTTCCCAGCTCCCTAAGGGATTCTCCAGCCCCTTCCCAGCTCCCTCAGCCCCTCCTGGGGCTCCAGCCCATTCCCAGCTCCGTTCCCTTCCCTGGACACGCTCCAGCCCCTCGGTGTCCTTGCCTGAGGATGTCAGAGCTCCTGGTGGGGTGATTAAATATCCTCTGTTTTTCAGGAGCAGGAATGGTGCATCCAAAGGATGAAGTGGCTCAGCACGTTCCTGGTGTCAGGCTTGGCCTGGACACAGCAAAAAGGAGCATCAGAACAGCTCTGAGGAGCCTTCACTGCCAAAGGGGAATCCAAGCTGCTCTGTCAGAGCAAACACAGCAGCAAGCAGGGCCCAAAGCAGGGAGAAGGAACTGTGAGGAGTGCCTGAGGTCACAGCCTGAGAGCCCTAATCAATAAAAATAAATGTTCATCTTCCCCCAAGGAAATGTTCTGTACCTTTCAATCTCATTTTGTCTGGAGCTGATCTAAGCAGAGGGGAAAGGCATTGACTTCTGTTACTTTTATTGTCTGAAATGCTCTGTGTACCGACTGTCTCAGCCCTGACTTCATCTTACCTTACTTGAAATTCTTCCAGTTTGATAAATGATTTGTGAAGTGGTCCAGCATCACTTCTTCCTTCTGCAGCACCATCAATAGAATATTCTCTTAGAGCACAGATCCCCCAAACAGCAGGGGAAGAAAACCTTTCAGGACAGCAGCTGCACACTGCATATGTGGCTGTGTTTATGGAAAGAGTAAACATGGAAAACAGATGCATTTGGTTTTAATTCACTTTGACTGACCCAAGGAGTCCTCCCCAGAGATAATATTCAGGTCAGCACATAAATTTTCAAGTAAGCATGCATGATTTTCACTACATGTTCAAAAAGCCAGAATGATGTGTGGGGAAGGATTTCTGAGTAAAGACACTGACACAAACCCGGTTTTATTTGTGGGCTAATTCACCAGCCATTGCCATGGCACAGCCTGTGTGAAACCTGCTCCTGTAGCAGAAGTACCTCATGCCACCAGAGGCAGGAGGCAGAGGCTCAGACACAACACATGGAATAATCTCCTACCCTGCAAAGAGCCTCAGTGCAGCCAAGAGCTGAAATCACGGGCTCAGATATCATTCAACACCGCTATCGCAACTTGATCCGCAATTACGGCTTCTGGGAAAATGTTCCCACTCCTCCCACCCAGCCAATTTTTAGGTGAGCTGAAGGCACTTTGTCACAGAAGAGCAAATTTTATATTAGTTTTATTTTATATTAGTTCTCTGTAGCAACAAAAATCTGGAAGCAGATGCCAGAACACGGTGCTTTTAATTATAACCAAAATGTTGTAATGTTTTACGTCCTCTGCTGCAAGGCTGGACCACACTGTGGTGTCCTGGCTCTTGTGGACTCCACCTCATCAAAACATTCCTCGTGGGCTTTGCCTTAAGCATCTGTTTATGTGTTCTGCTGAGCCCAAGCCCTGCAAGGCAACTGCTCTTTTTGTTGGTAATGGTGACAATTTCAGTGCTTTTTTAAAAAGAAGCTTAAGTGGCCCCCAATTCAAATCTGCACTGCTTTGAAATTTGAAAATCTCAAATTCACTTCTAACAGAGATGTAGCTGGAAGCACAGGAGGACAGCCCTGATGGCCACCAATTTATCTTAATTCTCCAAATTCAAACCAACTGCTCCCAGTATTATTCCACTGAGGAGGTGATATTGATGAAACTCAGCCAAATAGGAGGGCAAAATCCCTTTTTTCAATTAGATTTTTTTTTAACATCTCCAAAACAGAGTTCCACCATGCGACAACATCTTGAATTAATTGAGCTATGGGCAATCCTCGTTCTTTTTTGTGTACTATGAAATGTAGGAAACACAGATGCTGCCTGTTTAAACTGTCAAACAAGTTTCCTGATGGTAGCTCTCGTGTCTGCTACAGACTTGTTGGTTTTACAAATGTTGTGAATGCAAAGTTGGAACATGTGTGCAAAATATTCCGAGCTACAAACATCAGAATCATCAGAAACTCGGTGAAGGTTTGTACCAACTCTAACAAGCTCTGGATTTTACCATTTTCTATTTCAAACACAACCACACTTCACTGTGAAAAACCTCAGCACCCAAAACAGGAGACTTGCACAGAACTGCAGGCAGCTAAGGAAATAGTTGGCACATAAAAAGCCCTCCATTTTTCTTAGTTCAATTTAACAACAAAAACAATACTGCAGGTAATTTATGATCCTTTACTACTACAATCCTTGAAAAACAGGAGGATTAACTCGGTGAGAACATTGTGAGATCTCAGATAATGCATCTAATGGCCAGATACCATCTTTCCACACACATTTCCACAGGCAGAACTGTTGAGCAGAGTGCCAGGCATGAGGTGTTGATGGAGCTGACACAGCAAAGGGAGCAGCGCAGGTGTGCAGCAGGACAAGGGACAGAACTCTCACAAAGGGCTGAAATCACAAGAGATGTGGTTATTCTACTCAGCCTGTGATGTCAGAGGTAACACAATTAAGGCAAACAATTGAGCTTATAAATCCATGTTCCACCCTAACTTCAACATTTTTTTGGAGGACAAGTGTTTACAGTTTGGCTATAGTACATGGCTATGTCTCAGTCCAGAGGATTTTTATTTCCAGTAAAAACAAGATGTATAGACAATTATTAGCTGTATTTTTAGTATCACCAGAAGGTTCAGGAGATTGTAAACCTGATTTTACTTACTATAAAATACAATAATGAACATTGGTACAGAGAGGTTTGGGAAGAATCCCAGATGTTGGCTGGAAGAGGAACTGGGGAACAGCTTTCTTCTTATGTGAGAGTCAAACTTCTTATTAAATATCCAACTATTAATGTCAGAACTGAACTTTTTATTAAATACCCAGCTATTTCTACACATCACCAGTGACTGCAGGGCTTCTAAAGAGAACAGAACTGAACTTTTTATTAAATATCCAACTTTTCTACACATCACCAGTGACTGCAGGGCTTCTAATGAGGATGGACTGCTGGCTTTTAAAGCCACCATTTCACCTCTGCTTGATGCAGAGTAAGAAAAAATGAACATGCTCAGTGGAGCCTGATCATGAGGAGCTTGGTGAAGGCCAGATATGGGTGTATTTGAATTCCCTGACCTCACTTTTAAGAAAAGTGGAGTCACTTCTAAAGGCCTGAACAAAAACAGAAGGGGAGGAAACCACTCCCACTCAGCAGCCTGGATTTTAATCTCTTACCTGGCACAGGGTGACACTCAGGGAGAGCAGTTCAGGGATGCTGGGAGACTTCAAAGCACTTTCAAGAAGCAGCAAATTAAAAAACAAGGTGCCCGTGGGGAGAGTCGTGACATTGAGAAGCTGCAGCTCCGAGGCATTTTTGGATCAATGTGGAGAGTGCTGCTCATGGGGCTTAATGAAACAATTACAGCCCTCCTGCTGATTGCCTTTGTTTTGTCCCACGAATCAATAGATGATCCACTGCAAATGTCACCGTGTTCTGCTCTCCCAGGTCACCCTGCAAGGCAGCACACAGCACTTGGCTAAAGCTGCTCCTGAGCCCCTGCCACAGATAAATTTTCCCTTTCCAAAGTCTACAGAACTGAGAGATGCTCCTGTGTGCAGAAGAAAAACTGAGAGCACAACAACAAAATAGAAGTGGATGGAGAAGCAGCTGTTTAAAAGCATCAGAATCTTCAGGCATACAATTCTCTCTGCATATGGGAGGTGAATTTTGACAGCTTCACTCCTTTGGACTGATTGGGGTTTTTCTTTTTAGGAGAGTTCTGTCTTTTCAGGAATTACCATTTTTAATTTTAGCAAATCTCATTTTTCTATTTAATTGTTCTGCTTTCCCCACAGAGTGTAAATACTATTTTTATTTTACAATATAAGGCAATAAAAGAAAAATGTAGATTTAATGTATTAATATCTGACACAAAGAAGGTGCAGAAGCTCCCATCCCATCATCCTGCACTGGATTCCTAGATTGGCTCCATCCTGTTAACACAGGATGAAAACTTCCTGAGCACAGGAGGTTTGAGAGGATCACCTGGGTTGATTTGAGGTGAGTGTGCCAGGAATGATCCAGGCTGGATGGGGATTTGAGCAGCCTCATCTTGTGTCAGATGTCCCTGCCCAGGAAAAGCATTTTTCACTCCCTTTACCACAGCCAGCTCAGGAAGGAGAATGCTCAACACATCTGGGATTTTATGGACTGCCAAAATTTCAGGGATGAGGACAATCTCAACTTGAGGATGCACTCAGCAGCTGCTGCAGCCAGGCCTCCTCCAGGTTTCTGGGCACTGCAATACTGTATTTGTATTAAAAATCATAATTAATTTATAATTGGGAACCTTGCTTTTCCAGCTGATGTGTCTTTGCTTTCACCTTGAGCAACAGAGACAAATACAGTCACAAAACAAATGGGTTGCAGTGCCCTTGGCACTGTGAAATGTTGCAGTCTCCTGACCTCTTATTTCACTATTAAAACCTAATTTTGACCTCATTGAACTCCCTGCAGAGGTGAGAAAGAAATCCTGGTATCAAAATAAGGTTAAGAATGAAAGAGGAATATGGAGAGAGCAGAAAAATAATGCACATTAGACATCATGGATGCTCCAGCTGCACAGGTTTGGATGGAACATGGAAAGGAGCAGCACCAAAAGCATTTGGGCACAGGTAAATCTGCCAGCTGACCCCTCTGCAATCGTCCTATGGATCTTCAGTAATTTACTGGTAATATATCTAATAAATTCAGGGTTATAAAAACTGTCTCGAAACAGCTTTTAATCCTCATTTTTAACAAATTTGTGCTTCATTCAACTAAAACACCACTGGACTTTGTCAACCCCTCTGACAATTTTATTTTTTTTTTCTGATAGACCCCAATTAAAAGCAGAGTAAAAAATTAAACTCAGAGTGAGACTCAGAAAATTTGGATACTCAGACAAGAAATAACTTTAGTGCTGCAGTGACCTGCACAGGCTGGAAATGCCATCTGGTGGTTGCAGGTTCAGAGCAGCTAAGGAGAGAAAAATTCTGTGTGCTGGGACAGTGAGGGTTGGATCTCCAGCATATTTTACTCAAGTGTGGTAAAACAACAGCAAAGAGGGATCTATGTTAAGCAGAAAAATCAGCTAGAATGGTGATTATAATTTTGAAAAAGCAACATTTATTTGCCAATGTAAAACACTGAAATCATTGTTGCTTCAATTACTGGAGCAGCACTAAAAAAGTGGATTAGTGGGACAATACTTAAGAAAGCTCAATAAATTATCTTAAAGTCACAAATTTGGAAAGGTAACTGGGATTTGTTAATTTAGAAAAAACACAGCAGGATGAGTTGGCAACACTTCCCAAAGAAGTCTGGTGCTGCTGCAAAGAGGAACCTCAGTGATGGCCCAGCACGGGCAGGACCAACCAAAGCAGGGTCATGAGCAACCAGAAGGATGAAAATTAGACAGAAGCTTTTGAAAACTTTCAGTCTTTCAGTATTTACTGCACAGAATCAGCCCAAGGAGCTCTGTCAGAGATGAATGCACACACTGAGGATCCTCTCAGGGGGGTGGATGTGTCCTTGCTCTGCTCCAGCCTGGAGGAGACAGGGGAGAAGCAACAAACATTTTCTGAAAGCCCCATCCAGACTCCACTTTCCTGCTCCTGTGCAGACATGGAGTGAGAATTCCAACAGAATTCATGCTGGATTTCATTCCTTAACTCATCTTTCTGCCATAAATGCAGTGCAGTGCCCTTCATTTATTTTTCTGTTCCACAATGCCCCATTGATTCTTCCTGGACAATGACAATCAGATGTCACAGACAAAGGGAAATGAATGAAATCTGACACATTTATTTAAGCCTGCAGCGGACTAAATTATAAATAAATCCCGCTTTTTCTGCAGCACAAAGGTTGCAGACTGACTGTCCCTGTGGACTCTGCTCTCTTCTCACTACTTAACAGACTTTCCAACACTTTCTTTTGTCCTGATAGCAATCTCTCAGCAGGACTTTTGGCAGACACATGTATTGTGTGTCAAAACTGAAGTGGAAATAACTGATGGGAAGCACAAAAATCTGATGGGAATAGTTATAATAAAGGAAATGAATAAACATCAAAACAGTAAAACAGAAAGAAAATATAGTCATACAGCCAGAAAGCTTCTGAGCTGCTACTTGTCTGAGATGAGCAGTAAAACCATTTCCAGAGTTAAGACTGTTCTGTATTAATAAAGAGAGCATTAATATATGCTGTGCTTAGGTTTATATATTAATTAAATTCCATTCTTATTTTAATGTTGTTAGAAAACAAAGCTCTCATGAGATGAGCTTTAAAATGTACTATAAAATGCATCTTGTAGATTAATTTCTAGAACACTTTTATTTAGAAACTCACTGACCATAATTAGCTACATTTAGGATGAGTTACCATAGCACATCTGCTCCTGTGATCCTTCACTTTGACTAACTTTAAAAACCCCAAATCATTTGGCAAGTGCAAAAGTAATTCAGCATTTTACACTCAGTCTGTGTGACTGAAGGTGCAGGTTTTTAAATATATTGGTACAAGATGTGGCTACAGTGCTTTGGGAAACATTGATGATTCCCTGAAAAGTGATGATTTCTGCCCTGAAAATTGCCCTCACCCTTCCAAATGCAAATTCCTCCTGCAGCAGGGCTGGGACAGAATGAGCAAGAAGAGACATTAAGGTTTGAGTGGAGATGGGGAGTCTGGTCAGGACACTTAAAACATGTCTGGAGGATGATCTGGGACAAGCAGGATGAGAAAGAATTCAGAAACTTGTGGCTGATCAGGCTGAAGCTTCAGAGTGATCACCTGGCAAAGAAATTCAAAAAGCCTGATGGATGCAGACTCCACAGGAGTGATGGAACAGAAAAAGTCCCACCAGCATTTCCAGCCATGCTGGTGCTGGGCTTTCAGAAAATCTTCCTTCAGGAATCCAAAATTAGCTGGAATTATGCCTCATTCGTTCAGAAAATGATAAATGCTTGGTTATCTTTATGCACACAAATTTCTGTGTTGCTGGTTTGGCTCCTGAATTCAGAGACAGGTTTTTGTTTAACCAAGCTGAACTCAAATAAATAGCTAGTCCTGTCTAGTCACTTTTTGTGAAAAGTCTCTTCATTTTATTTTATTCTACTCAGAAAAGTATCAATTATATTTCATGCAATCTCTTCCTTAATCAGGCTGGCTGGAAGTAAAACTTAGTTCCAAAACAGGTCATGTGTTTTGAACATGATTTTAAACCTGCAGGTATCTTCTAAAGGCTGACATCCTTTGATGGATTCTTTGATTTTGCTGCTCTCCAGGATAATGAAATTTCTATAAACTAGTGCAGAAATCACATTCAGAGCTATTATTTCTTATAATAATTCACAGAGACTGGAAATAACTTTATTTTCTACACTTGCAAGTGAAACAGGCCTGCTAAAAAGCAATTACAAACTCAACATGCAGATTTTTGAATTTACTGACACGTGTCAATGCTGGACATGTGTAAGCTTCCCACTTCTTTCCAATTAAAACAAAAAATGGCATTTTTTAGCACTGGTAACAACTCTGCATTTTCTTACCACCTTTTTATGCTCATTTATCAACAGATGACAGAACAAGGCAACCTTACATTGGGGATTGACTCTCACAAACTGGCTACACAAAAAAAAACTTTTATAAAACAGTTTGTGCTAAGTTAAATATCTCTAAATTCAATAATTGTCAACGACAATATATTAAATAATATTGTAATAGTGGTGAATCACAGGCAAAATTTACAGAACTCCATGCTCAACCTCTGTCCCCCTTCCAAAAACAGGGATAGAAGTATCAGCCCTCAAAAATCCTGCACCAGTTTCCTTCCAAAATAACACTGAAGTGAGTCAGAGCTCAGCAAACCACAGGGGATGAACTCAGTTTCTGAGTTAATCCCAATGTCGCCTGGTTTTGCTTTTTAATATAAATCCATATTTGAGTTGAGCAGGAGCCAGGAGCCCAGGCTGCCGTGGTGCTGCAGTCCCAGGGGAGGTCAGAAAGTGAAAGCACCACTTCAGGCTCACAGGAAATGGTCATTTGCTAAGGACAACTCCAAGCTGTGCTCACTTTTCAGGTTTATACTTCTCTCACTTTGCTTTAACTGCAGTCCTTAAAAGCTCCCCAAGAGAAAGGGAGCATCAGATAAAAGTCTGATCCAAGGCATATCAGTAACAAATACGGGCACAAAGAGATGGAGCTCTCCAGGAACTCTCAGTGGGGACATTAAGTCTGCTCCCTTGAAAGTTAACAGAAACTTTAACTTCTCCAGGAGCCCAGCCAGGCTGTCATTAAATGGCTTTGATAACCTTTAAGATTTTGCAATTCATAGTGAAATTCCTCAGTGCCTGTTAACTGATTTTACATCACATAAAAAGGTTTTCTCATTTATTTTGGTTGCAAGCCATATGGGCATCACCACTTTTCAGCACACTGTGTAGGCAGAAAATGTTACACTGTTTGACAGAGTGGTAAAAGTATTTTCTCCACAGAAAGGAATTCTTCATAATAATCTTCATGAGGATTAGTTAGTGGCTCTCCCCATGGCAGGAGGCTGAGGTAAGGCATGGACAAATAGAAGGTACAGTGCAAAGAAACTTCTCAGTACCAGGCAACAGATAAACACACACCAAGTATGAAGTGACATGAGTGACCATTTCTGCTGCAGACTGGATTAGATCAATACTATACAGCCCAATTAACAGAACACAAAATGACTTTTTAAAGTTGCTATTGAAGCTGTACAATCAATAATATTACAATATGACACCAATTTCATATCAAACAGATATGAAAAACAAAGTTAAATCTGCATTGCACTTGATTCCCCAAGTTCTTACGTCTGCTCCACATAAAAATTAATGGTTAATAATATTGGCCAACTGTTTAAAATTACATCAATGAACCCATGAATGACAGGAGATGTAACCCTCAGAGGGTAAAACTGAATTTGTTTCCTTTCTGGGGAAAACCACCCACATATCCTTGAATAAGAATCTTTGTTCAAAGGCTAGCAGGAAACTCCAAGTTGATTCAAGGTAAATACCAGCCCCTGTTATCCAAGAAGATAAGAAACACAAATGCATTGGTAGTGTTACAATGTTGTAATACATTACTGAATTATACAACAGTGTTATTTCCCCAAATTCCTCCAACTTATATGACTTAACAGGGACACAGACAATGTTCATATATGAGATAATAAAGTGCTTTCATAAAGGATCACAACTTCCTGTGTTTCCAACAGAAGTATTTACTAAAATGTTATTAAAGATGTTAACCCATGAGTTGCTGCACCGGAAACAAAACAGTCAGTAAAAAAGCAGGAATATGGTATTTAAGTATTCCTGTACAATTCTGCAGAAAAAAAAGCACCTGCAACAAAACCCAGCAGTGGTACCTTATGTCTTTTTTTTGTTAGCATAGTTCTAAATGTGCCTGAGAGCTGCAGGATGAAGCTCCTGAGCTCCACATTAGCCATGTGCATTGAAATACCCACTCTTGTTAGACAAAGGATAAGGCTTATACCAAAAACCACTCTGCCACTTGGCTGCATATCTTTGGTATATTTATAGTGCAACTGTTCTGCTTCTTCTCTGAAGGGGAAGGTTTTTCCAAAGCACTGCATCCCCTGCCACTGAGAACCTACCACAAACTCCTACACTCACTGAGACCTCTGATACCAACTCACTGCCTTAAACAAATGAAGAATGTGCAGTGAAAAGAATTCCTTCCTGTTTTTTAAACATACTGCTGAAATAAAATTGTATCATGCCACAAAGTCATAGCATGTTTCAGTCCTCTTGCAAGATTTTAGGAGCATATAAATGCGAGCACAGATTTCACAGCAATTGTTAATGACAGATATCCAAGGTGCTATTTGAAAACATCTGTAATTTAATGGTTCTTAATCTAGATTTAGTCAACCTTTGTCTCTACAAAATAAAACCCAAAAAAAGACACCTGTTTTGCATTTTGCTTAGATACTCAGAATTATTCATAATGCATAGAAAGGCTAGAACTACTTAATTAAAATATACTGCAAGCGTGTTTTTCTAAACTCCTATTGCTAAAGCCTTGCTGTACTGTAAGATTGATTGGAGCTGGCCTTTACACACAGTACCAGGTACTGACACAAGCCTGGCTGTGCTCCAGCCTGAGGGGGCACACCAGCACACAGCTATGGTACAGAGCATCCAGTGGCAGTGCAATGAAATGTGGAGCCATTGAAATGCCATCTCCTGGGGACTCAGCTCCTGAAGAGCAGCATTCTCTCTGAACAGCTCTGTCCCACCAGGCTTGCATACTGCTGAACGCTGGCCTCGTCGCTCGGCCCCTTCCTCCGCTTCTTGTACACGCTGTAAGGCATCACGGTTCTCTTGAGGAGCACCTTCACCCTGCCCAGCTCCTTCAGGCCACCTTCATCCACTGCAGAGGCAAGCAGAGAACACAAAACCTGTTATTTATGGTGTGCACAGCACCTCCAACCTCAATATGTATAATGAAAACCGCATGGAGTAAGAGATGTGCAGGTGAAAGCTGAGCTGAGCTGCAGAGGGTTCTTGAATCACGGCTGGCAACAAACCCCAGCCTGCAGAGGAAGTGTGTCTGCAGTGTGTGGGAAGGTAAATCGTGCATCACACGTTTCTAATGGTGATGGGGGGCATTTCTGAAAACAACTCTACTGCTGTATTAAAAAAGTTACACTCATTTAGTGCTCCTGGAGCCAGAAGTCAAACTCTGCCTGGGAAAAACTCAACCAGAACTGACCAGAGACACTTGTCATTACAGAACCCCCTCTAAACCCACCACACCAGCTGGGACAAAGGTATTAGAACCAGCAAGAAGCTTCCAGGCTGATTCCTTGGGTATGCATCAGGTAATAAACCACCTTTCCTGGTTACACTGGTTTCTGAGTTTCATTCTAGGGGTTACATGTCCTTAAGTCTGATCCCTGAGCGCTGTACATCAACAGGGTGAGCAATGCAAGCACTCCCTGGGTGGGTACAACACAATTCCTCTTCAAAGATACACATATTACAGTTAAATCTTATTTCCTTCCCATACAGACCTCTTGTGACTTAATTTATCCAGAATCATGCACATAAGAGTGTTGTTGAACAAGTGAAACCTTCCTTACTTTAATGAATCCCACTGATGCTCCTGCTGGTGAACAATAATGTTATATGGCTGCTGTGTGTCAGAAAAATTTGCACTACAGTGCTAAAAAACTCTTGAAAGAAACTCAGAGAATATGCCACACATCTGAGCCCACTGCAGGATAAATCAGTAAAATTATTACAAAATAGTGGGAAATCTTGGACTTTTCTGAACCTTAGGTTCAAAAAGTCACCAAGAAGAGTAAATCCAAAATCTTAGATTTATCTATTTGAGAATAGAACCATATAAATTCTAGTAACAATAGAGATGCTTACTGGAATGTCAATATTTTGGGACATGAACTGTGCAAAGACTTCCTTTTGGACCTTCTTTCTGCTTCTAATTAATGCTTCTTTATGCTTTAAAGGAGGCCATGAAATGCTTTTCTATCCAAGACATTCTGAAGAACTGAAGAACCTGTCCTGTTCATCCACAGTAATGACCTATAAACTTTTTTCTGCTGATTGCCTGAATTTAGTATGTGAAACTTAATGAAGGCTGCTTTACCAAGTTTGGAATGACTTCATTACTTTTATCTGTGTTTTGATTCCTGACATGAAAGCACAATGTGTTTCTTAAGACTTAACTGGGAAAACATGGTTTGAAGGAAGAAAATCTGAGTAGTACTTGCTTAGATTGTGCTCCCCACTAATTATTGTTGGCAATTGCTTTAGATAAACACCAAGTCAAAAACACTTTATGGCTTTCTCTCCCTCTTTGAAATCCATCAGGGGTTTGATGTGTGGCCAACACCTCCCTGATATCCCAATAGGTTGGTTTTACTACCAGCCCTTCTGCCTCTTCTCTTACATCCTCCTCCTCCTTCCTGAGAGTTCACCAAGAAAAAATTTGCAAATTTAGCTTCTGGAGGTGACACAAGTGTAAAGTTATTTTAACTTCTTAAATTGGAAAGTTTCTATTTACTGTACCTCTAGGCTGACTCCCAGTCTGTGCCCTGAGATGGATTTAGGCCAAGCTGAGCCCTTACAGCTCCAGAAGCATTCAGAGCTGGTCCCTACTCAGAGTTTGATACTCACTGATTTCAAACACTCCCCAAGCCTGATACTGTGGGTGAGTTCATCTTCTGGCTTGTAGGTTTGATTTCTTTAGAGACTAAAGCTACTGTACCCTTGGTTTCACTGCAGCTTTCCTGGCTCAGCTGAACTCTGCTCTTGCTGCTCACCATTTGTGCTCTTCCTCCACTTTTACTCATTGCCTTCTTGCAATGAAAAATAACATTCCAAATTTCTACAATGATTACCTGCACTTCCAATGACTCCCCTGAATATCAAAGCTTTAATAACAAAAATCACCTTCTGTAAAAGTACTTAAATGCATGTAAACTCCATAAATGCTTTTAAACTCCATCTGTAGAAGAACCCTTTTACTGAGATGTTCAGTATAAAGTAAAATAATGTCAGGTACATAGTTAAGCTTTCAGAGGTGGCAAACAGGAACTTGTGTCACCATCAGAACAAATCTGAAAGTTAAACCTCAGCCACCTTTGCTGCTGGTCTGGAGGCAACATCATGGGAACTGAGGAAACTATTCCCTTTAAACACAATTTAAATATAAGCAGAATAAATTTAAGATAATTTAACACAAAATGAAAGCAGATTAGGCTCTGGCACACTTTCTCAAAGAAGTTACTCTCCCAATAAGAATAATTAAATATCTGCTCCTGTTGAGTGATAAAATTTGCTTTCTATTCAAGATGATGCCAGTTAAATTCTAACAGGCCTTCCCTGTGTGGCTGGTGCTGGAATACAGCAGCAATCACAATTCAAAACGAGACCAAATGCTTTATTAAAAAAAAAAAGTTCCTTAGTGAAAATAAGAAAAAAACCCATACTTTTATTCCCAAGCTTTAGTGAAGAAATTTTATTTAGTGACTTCCATTTCTGGAAAGACCATGACTGATCAGACAGTGGAACAGCATATTAGGGCAATTTTAGTCATTACTGTAATTACTGAATACAGTTCTGTTACCACTAAAAAGTTTCTTAAAAGTGCTTATTTTTTCCTCCTCACACTTTCTCATTTTTCACCTCCTGAGCTGTTGATTTATTGTAGTCTACAGAAGAGACACTGTCGTTTGACATAAAAGATATACAAGGTTTCATCCCTTAATTCAGTTACATCTATCAATAAATACAGTCTGCATGGTAGATACACAAAATACAGAGCAATCAATTATGCAGACTGAAAGTTCCTGTAACTTTAGGAAACTGGGCAACTGCAGCTGCCAACTTAAAATAGAAATATTATCCTGTAAGTCTCAGAGCTAAAAATACAGGTGAATTCTTGTTGAATAAATTACCTGTCACTTCTTTCTTTTCTCCCCTGTATTTCTAAAGCAGTGAATTATTTATGCTGCAGTTGTCTATTGAAATGTGGATATAGAAGAGATTTCACTTCTAATTCAACCTTGCCACTGTGACCCCATAAAGACTGCACAGAGGTGTTAAAATGTTCTGTTCCCAGCCACACAGCACTGTTAAATGGAATCCACATATGGAGGATTTCCTTTCTGAAAGCACAAAGTGGATCAGATACGTTGCTGAGTACCAGCAGAAAACAAAGCAAGGAGGAAGAGTGAGCCAAAGGCTCTGCAGGCACTGGGGTGTCCTGGTGTCACTGCCCTGAGCTCCTGACCCAGCTCACACAGCACCTTCACCACAAGGGCTCCAAGGCAGCCTCAGCCTGCACTCACCCCAAAAAAACCTCCCACACTCCACGGATGAGGAGAAACACAAGGAGCTCCAACAAACTCCTGTACAATCCACTCCTGATTTCTTTGCGCAACCCAAATCAACCTCCCCCTAAAAGTACAAGCTCCTTCCCAAGCCAAAATACAATTTTCAAATGCTGACAAGAATTTCTGCATGAAATAAGGAGTTATTTCACCTTTTTTACTCACAGCAGTTTCCTTTGTAAAGAAATCCAGAATTTCATGGTCAGGATTTTTTCCTTACAGCGCAGGAGTGGATTAGCATTTTTCTAACATTATTTGGAGGAGCCCATATCCAAAAATTTTTATTCTTCCCATGCATTAACCTTTATTATTACTCCTAATACAAGCTGAAGTGAAAAGCAGCTCCATGTGGTCACAGAGCTGGGTAAGCACGTGCAAAGCTGGACCAGTGAGACTTGGAGTGGGGAGTGAGCTCTGCAAGAGCCTGAGAGCCAACATCACTGAGAAAAGGGTGATGGCTCAAAGTTTCTGTAGAAAATTATTATTAAATCAGTTTTTTGGTGGTGGCTGAGTTGGGCCAAGCTGGCTTTGATCAGCAGTGATGTGGAAGGGCAGCCTGAGCTGCAGCATCCTGTGCTGCTCCTCTTTAGAGCCATGGCACCTCTTCCCTCCTCCCCCTCACAAAAATGGTATTTTTTAATTTCTTAGGGGTATAATCTAGAGATGGAAGCAATCTAACTTTCATTTAAAGTGCATTTTCCCACTTACAGGAAAACAAGTGAAGAAATAATTAAAAGTAAAGTGACAAATTTATTGATTTTCCTATTTTCTAAATAGGAGAATGGACGACTGCCAATTTCCAAAACAACCCACATTAGTCACAGGAAAATATTTCTTATATTTTCTGTACAGAATGGGCTCAGAATTAGTAAGAAGCCTAACTGAGGACTGGCATTTCTAACTCATAAAAAAGAAATGTGGTACTCCTGCTAAACTCTGAAATTATTTTGGTTTTGATCATATGTTTCATTTTCTTTAAATGCTTCTTCAGCTCTCTGGAATAATGAAAGTATTTGGCCATCATCACTTTGTAATTCTGCATCCATACTACACAGAGAACCTGGATTTTTCCCCCCACCACAGCAGGATAAAATAGTGAAAGAAAGGAAAAGACAAAGAACCAACCCTAAATCAAAAATATTTAGACCTGTGTCATTACTGAAACATGTGATTCACTTTGAAACCAGACATTGAAGGAAGTTCACACTATAAATTAAATTTCCATTTTGTTTAAAAATGCAATCTCAAAAGAATTATTTTTACCTCTAAGCATTAAATCCACAGAACAAAAAGAATGAAGATAAACACTTGACAACTGCTGCATTTCCAGCCCATGGATGTGCTGGGGTTTTGATTATGTTTCATGTTGTTGGTTTTTAATCTTCAGTTTTGAAGCACTTTGGATTTGCATAGTCTTTAAAGATGAACAGAATGTTCCCATTTTTGCAATCATCAAAGAAAAGAATTTTAAATTCATTTTAAAGGGAGATTAAAAGTTTCATGATACTCAAACTTTCAACCTAGGTGTAAAAATGATGAAAAGAAGCACCATCCCTTGCTGGTTACACCAGGGTGATGTTAATTCATATGAGAAACACTACAGCCTTGCTGAATTTTTTTTTAAAGAAAAGCTACATCTGGTTTACATGACCTTGTCACAGTTAATGATCAATGCTTTTAAAACAAAGAAACTGCAAAAGGAAGAAACACATTAACTTTTCCAATTTTATGACTGAAACATAGGAGATATTAATTACTGCAAATAGAAAATTATTCCACAGCAGTCAGAAGCCAAATCTTTGTGACCCTTGAATTTAAGCTCATTTCTTACCCAATTTAAAGCATAATTTCTTTTGTTCACCAGCAAGGTATAGGATGTCATCTTCAAAAACAAAAAGGCCAATCAGCAATACCCATTAGTAGCCATATTTATATAAAACAGTGAGCTGAAATGTGCTTTTTCTCATATTGCTTCTTTCAAGCTAGACTCATACATTAAGGAATATTAAAGACCCCTCTGCCTTGGGGTACAAAAATACTAACTCAAACCAAAATGAGAGCACAGTTAAAACAAAGCATAAACAACAGCACACAAAAACTCAACGAAAAGAATTCTTAATTAAAACCAGAAAGCACAAGTCACAAAGGAAGTACAGTAAAATGCTCAGGGTATTCTCAATCAGCCAAATCTTTGCAGTTACTCTAAGAAAAAACAGGAACTTTTGAAACCACTGCTCAAAAAGAACATTTGTTAGTGGAAAAATGCACCTTTATCAAAACATTACTGATGATTCTTAAAACAGGGGAATTTCAGTTTTACAGGTATAGGGATCCTTAAAATGGGCAAAGACTGAGAAGTTGCAATGAAGGGAAATCCTGAAGGCATCTTCCAACCCAAACTTGGGGCTTTGTGCCTGAACTCCTACAACTGGTTTAGGATGTGGAGCTGCACACCAAGGAGCAGCAGAACAGCAGAAACAAGAACTCACTGTGCTGGGAGTCCCCTTATTCCTGGAGAAAACACCAGCAGGGACCAGGGGAAAACATTTCCTGTCAATGCAGCAACTCACAGCAGCTCAGAGCTCTGCTGTAATTCACAGCTTCTGCCTTACCTGGGAACAATCCCTGCCAACACCACTAAAATCCAACTGAACTCACTTGGAGGAGATGCACATAAAACAATATGTGTAAAATTCCTGGGTTATTTGAGGAGCTCTCATGTAGTACAGTTACTGTAACCTACCTCAATATATTATCCTGAAAATGGTGACTGGAAAATGTGCATGAAGGGTAAGATTTAAATCAGAATCACAGAATCATTCAGGTTGGAAAAGTCCTCTAAGACCATCTAGTCCATCCATTAACCCAGCACTGCCAAACCCAAATCCATGTCCCCAAGTGCCACATCCACACAGCTTTTAAAACCCTCCAGGGACTGTGACTCCTGTTCCAGGGCTGGACAACCCTTTCCATGAAGAAATTCCTTCCAACATCCAACCTAAACCTCCCCTGGTACAACCTGGTGCTGTTTTCCTCTTGTCATATCAAGGACTGATACTGATATTCCTCCAAGGAATTGATTTTTAGGAGTGCAGTGCAAAAAAACCTAGTGGTACCTGGGAAAATGTCAGTTAAATGGGACTGACCACTTCCCATCTGGAAACAGCATCCAGTGCTTCCAAAGTCAAGATACTATGACAACAACCAAAAGGAATATAATCTAGTCAATGGCAAGTTGACAAAGATAACTTTTTAACTTTTAGATGTTCTTCCAGAGGACAAAATGAAGCAGTCACTTCAAAAGAAGTTAAAAGAATTTTCCACTGTTCTTGATGACTTCAAATATGAGAAATGAGAATGTGAAGTGCCAATGAACAATATTAATTGCACACCCAGGGCGTTTCGAGTTTTTTTGGGTTTTTTTTCTATTTTAACTGCACATTTTGGTTATCTAATCAACTTCCAGCCTTCAGTTTAAGTGCACTGTGCACTCAAGGCAGGACCACAGCAGGCACAGCTCTGTTTTGAAGGCAGGGGCACTGTGAGATGTTCTCACATTCCTGTGATTCTCTCATTCCCGTGCATGCTCTCCCTAATCCACTTCCCTGACTGCAGTCCAGGCCCTCAGCAGCCTGCACAAGGCAGTTTTGCAGATCAGGACTAGCAAAGTCAAAGCTTTAGAGGTTCATTAATGGCCTGACCCATTTTTGATGGACCCCACATGCATGTCTAACTCTGATTCTGGGGAGTTTTATTTGCACTGAGTCAGCACTGGGGAACCTGAGCAAGCTTTGTGCTGCATCAGATGTGTGTCCTCCACACTTCTCAGAGCCTTTGTTACCTGAGCTTTTCTGTTCCTTGAAGTATCCAAGTTATTTAGAAGAACACAGGAATGTTCTGCATTTTGAGTTATTAATTTCTCTTCAGAGACAGAAGGGGAAATCACAGTTAGAATCCAACAAGCACTTGGAAACAGCACATGAAAGCAACTCTAAGTCATTGGTTAGCAGGGAATGAAAACTGCACAGATATCTTTACAGAGACTTTAGCAAGAACATAATCAAAAGTGACTCTTACTGGTGGGAGAGACACATCAAACACATGATTAAATCTGTGAATTAATGGTGGAGGTGATAGGACAAGGGGGAAAGGCTTAAAGCTGCAGGAGGGTTGGATGCAGATGGGATTTTGGGAAGGAATTGTTCTTAGTGACGGGGGTGAGGCCCTGGCACAGGGTGCCCAGAGAAGCCGGGGCTGCCCCAGGATCCCTGGAAGTGCCCAAAATCAGGTTGGACAGAGCTTAGAGCAATCTGGAATAGTGGAAGGTGTCTCTGCCCATGGCAGGGAATGGGACTGGATGGGATTTGAGGTCCCTTCCAATCCAAATCATTCCATGATACCATTCTTCTAGGAAAAGCCAGTACAAAAAACAAAAGTTAGAGATTATGCTTTAAGGAGTTACAGCTCTAGAACAATGGAAAGAAAAAATCTGAAGGAGCAAAAGAGTTAAATACTATTTATTAAAATATCTGAACTGCATAGAAGTGAACGTGGCAGAAAGCAGCAAGAGGTTCTTTCAAAAAGAAGGACAAAGTCCTCATTAAGACTGATATGTGAGGAGGAAAAAACCAGAGACAAGAGTCAAACTGAGAATTACAAATGCAAACATTTCCATGAAATAGGAAAAATTGAAGCAATTGGCAGTAGCTTATCAGCTAAATAAATCAGATTACAGCAATCAATTTGCTGGCTAAATTAATTAAAACATGGAATCAATTACGTTCCACGTGAGGAGCTGGGATGATGTCACCAGAGCAGGGAGTGAAGGAGGATCATTCCAGAAAGTCTGACCCTGGCACAGGTTTCCCTGGTGGATGTTGGAGTGTGGCTCAGCACATGCCTGTGGTGTCCCTTCCATGGCTGCTCTGTGCCTGGGCCTAATTACAGCTGTTAACTTTTATCACATTTGGAAACCAGTCCCACATGCTCATTGTCCTCAGCACGAAATAAATCTGCACGATCGCTCTACTTGTCCCACATTATTGAACTTTTAATTCCTGCTCTTGTGCTCCCAACACCTTCTGAGGATGGAAAATGACTCCTACAGGATTTGGCACTCCTTGCCCTTCCCCACATTCCCCTGAATCTTCCCCATCCCCTCCCCCCCAAAAAAAAAATTATTCTGCTGGAAAATCAAATATCACAACGTTCAAAATGTACAAGAGTATCTTAAGCACAAACCCATCTAAGAATCATCTCTTCAATGCAAACAGAACTGAAGTATGCCAGGATATCTTTATTTTTCAAGGTATGTCCTCAAAAAAAGAAAAAAAAAAGTAATTTCAAAATACATCCATTTGTTTCACAATCTCTGTGATGGTGATCTTGGATTAACACATTTTTGAGAATTTTGCAGTCCAAGCCAAAGGTTTTATGAACCACACCAGAGGACAGACAATTGTGCTGCTCAAGGGACACTGATTCAGTCTGCTACACATATGTTAAAAGCAGATATATTTAGAATATCGATAAATCCAAACTTTTAAATCACAAATACTAATTAAAGTTTGCATTTTCTAACCCCCACACCAATTTATGTTATGGCAGTTGCTTAGGACCCCCAAATCAAGAGAATAACATTTCCTTTGTATTACAAAAGCACTGCATATGGCTTAAAACTCCATCCCAGTCAATTCAATTTAATCCAAACTGTAAAAAGTGAGGGGAAAATGTGCCTGGCTACACCTTATTGGCATTTCTTCATTGTTTAAACATCTTGTACACTGAAGGATCACATTGGATTTAGAAAGATTCATTCTGATGGCTGTAAGTGTTCATTAACTTAATTAGAAACAGATAGAAACTTGTAAGATGTGTCTGTTCTAGAGAAGCTGCTAGAAAGAACAGAGATATCTTTTTCTTGATTACAGAATTCAAATTTATTACCTATAGTTCTGATAATAGTGGAAAGTTACTTCTAAAGAAGACTTTAGTTTGTGATCTATCAGAGTTCATTTAAACTGCTTCCCAGCTCTCTGAAGTACACAACACTATCTTAAAAAAAAAAAAAAAAATTATAAGCAGCAGTGTTTTAGAGCAAGGCAGCAATTTCTCCCAAATCAGATGATTGCAGAGTTCTAAACAATTGGTTAAATGTTTTCCATCTGTGATAGTTCTGTGACCACATTTTCATCATCTCGAGAAGTTCAGTGCATTTATCCTTGTAAACATTAATCTGCATCACACCACCCTGATAAACATGAACATATCCTGGGGCTTGCATGAATCCCTGTGCTGCACCCAAATCCCTGTGCTGCACCCAAATCCCTCTGCTGCACCCAAATCCCATCCCTCTGCCTGCACCCAAATCCCTCTGCTGCACCCAAATCCCTGTGCTGCACCCAAATCCCTGTGCCTGCACCCAAATCCCTCTGCCTGCACCCAAATCCCTCTGCCTGCACCCAAATCCCTGTGCTGCACCCAAATCTCTGTGCCTGCACCCAAATCCCTCTGCCTGCACCCAAATCCCTCTGCCTGCACCCAAATCCCTGTGCTACACCCAAATCCCTCTGCTGCACCCAAATCCCTGTGCCTGCACCCAAATCCCTGTGCCTGCACCCAAATCTCTGTGCTACACCCAAATCCCTGAGCTACACCCAAATCCCTCTGCTGCACCCAAATCCTTCTGCTGCACCCAAATCTCTGTGCCTGCACCCAAATCCCTCTGCTACACCCAAATCCCTCTGCTACACCCAAATCCCTCTGCTGCACCCAAATCCCTGTGCTGCACCCAAATCCCTCTGCCGCACCCAAATCCCTGTGCTACACCCAAATCCCTCTGCCTGCACCCAAATCCCTGTGCTGCACCCAAATCCCTCTGCCTGCACCCAAATCCCTGTGCCTCCCTCCATCCCACAGCATGCAGCCCTTTGCCAGGGACCTGAACCCTGAGACGTGACCAAAGGCAACCACAGTTCCCTTTCAGAACACAAATATGTCATCGTGGCTTTTCTGTTCAGAGAAGGAACAAGACCAGTATCACGTTAAAATACTAAAATTTTTAAATATATTGCAAAATTAAACAGTGTCTGTACTGGATGGGGGGAAAAAAAAGTCAACAAAATACTTGTGTTCACATGCACATTTAAATATAAAACATGTTTGAAATACTCTTTGATAACAAAGTGTACTAAAAATTGTACATAAAATAAAATGTTTTAAAAACACAACACTAGAAATTACAGTTATTGAGATAGTTGTGACAAATTATTTTTCTAGTGGAAGCATTATGCACAAAAACATACTTAAACAGTTTTGTATAACTGCCTGTAGATTTCTGGTTTTATTTAAGTTTTATTTACTAGAACTAATAACAATCAGTTGCTTGCAAGAAGCATTAAGATACAGAATGAAATCTCTACTAAGAAGATTCAGAAGTTGTGAAATACTGGGATTTTTATTTGCATTTTACTACTCTAGCTTACTATGAGCAGCAGAATAGATAAAACATAGAAATGTATTTCTAAAGAAAAGTTTTTTCGGTTAAAAGCTTTAAAAATCTGGTAAAAACATGTAGAAAGAGTTATGAGTACAGAGAAAGACTGAAAATCTGAAGTAATTTTCTCAAGTAACTCAAAAAAGAGTGATCTGCTATGAACTGAGGAGGTCTTACATGAAATGGGTTTTTAAAGAGTGATTCTTGTGAGTGTGAAGTGAGGATTTTCTGACCTCTCCATAGCTTTGTGTGGTGTTCAGGACTTTCTCTCTAGAAGGGGAGTTCAGGCACTGATTTTAGTGTTGGTTTGGGTTTAAGTTTTACTTTATTCTGATGGTTAAGGCTTGCATGTGAACACAAGGAAATTTCAAAGACTTTCTGGATTTCAGCATCTGCCCTTTGTGCAGCCACAGCCTTATCACTGGAAAGCACAGAACAGAGAAATCCTCTCCTCTGGATTCCAGTGCCTATCATCACTTTGGCTCACACCAGCTGCAAACAGCCTAGAGCCTGAGTTCTTCTAAGGACTTCCACCCTGCTGGAAGAAGAAAGGTTTTACTGCTGTGCAGAGGTGGCAGATGCAAAGTCTGGTCTGCAGCAAGGACTGCAAGGTGGCTGCTGAATCATTTGGCTTTGTAATCTCTTTAGATGGGGTGTCCAAATAACAGCCTCCCTTACTCACCTCTACAAGTACCTATCAACATGCTCAAGTTTGAATCCCACCATCACTCACTTCTTGCTCTTGTCAAGCCCTTCTATGAGCTACTGCAAAATTCCTCCTGTCCTCTATCCAGATACACCCTGATCACATCAGAGATCCTCACTCCTAAAGCTTCCCTCACCCTGCTTCACTCCATTCCTAGCACCTGCAGGCAGTAGTCTAAGTTCTACCTCTGACCACAGAATCCTATCCCAGACAAATTTATGTTTTGAAAGAAACTGCTTTGTGTCTCCATATTCCTAATTTCTTCTACAACTCTCTGGCTGCAAAAGATTTCTCCATAAACCCTGAAGGACAAGTAAGAAACTTCCTCAGATCCCTCTCTTTGAAACTCTCCTTCACTGTGATGTTTACAAAAAGGTCAGTTTAGTCTAATACTATTTAGTCTATTAATAGACTATAATTTAGTCTACTACTATAATTGACCAGGAAACCCAGAAGTGCCTCTCTCCCCCTTCATCCCACCCTTCTGCATCCATCATGATTTCTGCTAACCATACCCTCTGGAGCAGAGTGTCTTGTCTCCAAGAACACACAAAGGCAGAGGAGCCTGTGTTATGCCTTTGTTATGTGCATTTTTTTTAACGTGCTGAAGAAAATACTTTCATTTTAATTAATGTATTCCATTCGATGCCATTTTGATTTCACTCTATTATTAGATCTGCAGGAAGTTGAACAGATGTGTATCAGCTTAGCCAATTTATCAACTTCAGCAAACAAAATGGTTAAGACAGAAAAAGCACTGAAGTCCTTTTGAAGTGCAGCTCTCAAAGCTCTGCTCACACAGATTCTGCAGGCACAGGAAGGTGGGAAGCAGCTTCCACCACTGGGATTGCTGTGGGCCATGCCTAAAAATTTGGATAAAACTTTTTTAACAGCCCCATGTTCACCCTGGCTGGCACCACATTATGTGACACAGTCATGTAACTATGAAGGCTTTGAAGCCACCACTCTCAGACTGGGATTGTATCTGACCTCATCTGAAAGTGCTTTTTAAACATCTGATGGGAACCCAGATTTGAAGTTTCCCACTAATTTAATTACCATCCCAAGAGTGGATTCTTTCCTTCATGAAGATATTTTTCACAGACTTCTCCCAGGAGCAACAAACTGAAAATCTCAGTAGATATTAGAAAAAACATGACACTGAGTTAGTCTAGAAAATGGAAAGTGGAAGGATAAAAATATTGCCAGGATACCAAATAAATGATTTATAGTTCTTGTTTCATGGGTAAAGCTGTTAGGGAAGACACCAATGAAATAAAACCCTGAGGAGCAGTTTTGGGAGGAAGTCACTGGGTGTGTCAGGCAGACCATGCCCAGGAATATTTCAGAAATGCTATTCTGTGATTGACTTCTGGATGTGTTATCAAAGTCACTGACTGCAGAGCAACCTTTTAATTAACTTCTTTCTTTAGCATATCTCCATCTGTACTTACAGCTAATGCCTGTTAGATGAAGTTCAGCACTATCTCCATTTCCAGACTGCATCAGTATCAAACCCTCTAACACTGCACCACCTCACAAACCAGTTCTGAATAAATGCCTGGCCACTGGTTATTAATATTAGAATCTTCATAAATCTCATGATGATGCCAGGTCTTCTAAATTTTTCAAAGTGAACAGACAACAAAAATGAAGAATCTGTTTCAAGGCATGAGTAATATAAATTAATATTTTCTTATGGTCAAAAAAGTATCATTTTTTATGAGTATCTTTAAACTTTTATTCCATAAAAGTAAAGGTATATCTTATTTAGGAAGGAGCTCTGCAATGTAAAGTGTATGAATACTTAAAAATATTTTTCATATTACAGAGGCTTGAAAGATCAAAGCACATAACACACTGTCCTGAACCTGCAATTGGTTATTCACTATGTAAATTTTTGTGTTTTAAAGGAGGGAAAACACATTCAAAAATTCAGGAAAATGATGACCACATAAATTATATCTCATGCTAATTACGAACAAATTAGTATGAGATAACATTTCCCAAATTTTCTGCCATTAGAGACAGCAATAGAAGATGTCCATTGCCAGGGACTGCTCCACTGCCCCAGGCAGCAATGAAAGTCACACCATTTCTCCCAGTTCTTTACTGGATCTGGTTATTTATTGCCCTTGGTTTCAATGCTGGAAGTGCCACTCCTGATAAACCATGCCCTACTTAACCAACAGAATTACAGACAGAAAGCTGATTCAAGAGGAATAAAGCACACAACCATTTGTATTGCTCTTTAAAAATTCACTGTAACTTCATTAAACTCGTGTTAGTGACTGCTGGAGAGAGTAAAGGATGAGGAAAGGAACTGATTTCTCTGGTGAGAAATGGTTTCCTCTGAGCAGCAACCCAAACCCCCAGTGCCAGAGCATCCCAATGTGCAGCTATGTTTTAATTTCCTCAAACCACAGGACACAAGTCACAGCTCCAGCAGTGTCTGGAGTGAGATATTCTGTGCTGATAATGATGCAAAGCTTTGTTTCCCGTGGTTTCCAAATGCCTGCAATGCCACAGGGATTTCACACCATCCACAAGATGCTGCCCCTCTGCTTGCACGGGGTTATTAACACCTTCACAGGCACCAGTTTAGCACTCTCTCCTTTCTGAATACCAAAATATCCCAAACACAAACTGGCCTCCAAAATCATTCCCTTCTTCCTCCTACTTTAGAAATTTTTTTCTAATTTTATTTGAAGCAAGGAACTCAACAGTATTTCCAGAACTTCACAGTCCTGCTTAAGCAGTCTTCAAATTCCTTTAATTTATCTATATCCTGCCCTTTGAACAGTTAACTGCCTAGGGAATCCTACTAAATTACAGCAAAAAGTAAAAGGATCAAACAGAGAAAAAAAAAAAGGCAAAAAATGTAAAAAGAAAGAAGTAGCTGCTGAAGACTGCTGGGACTCAGACAGGTAAATCTGTGTTTTGGTGTCTAGAAACAGAGCACAGTGTTACATGCTCTTGAGCTGAATAAAGCCACACATCTCTGAATAATATCACAGCCACACTCATTTGTTACAGGAGAAGAAAACTTCAGAAAGAGGATATTCAACAAGTTGCAGTTAACACAAGTTAAATTATTCCCTTTGTCCCCAAGCAGCACACCAAGCATGGTCTAACACAGCTCCCTTGGGGGCTGCCATTGGCCAGAGTCAGCAACTAAAACAAATTTGTGCATTTTTTTCCATCTGATTGCCTTGTTTTACAGGAGCATCATTGTATTGTGCTCTGCTCAGTAACAATTTCAAGCAGTCAATGCTGGTAAATCACTAAGTACCTATTTAACACAATGTGTAAAACTATGGCACATTACATCAAGATGTTTAAGGTGCTTCTGCTGTTTATTGTGTTCTTCAGCCCACTGACTGTTAAACTGAAGGTTTAATTGATTGTTAAACTAAATCTGCCACTCTGTTTCTTAACAAAAGCACCTGATGCCTTTAAGCTTCTCCAGTCTTTCCACTTTCCTGTATTGATTCCACTTTAATTCCCTTATGCATTCACCCAACAGGAATGTGAGGAACAATTATTTTATTGGTTTTGTTCATGCCCAGAATAGCAAATATAATTTGAAAAATAATCTGAAAGGCAGCAATATGTGTTCATTTTGAATTACTTACAGTCTACAGGACAGAATTTACTTAAAATATGCATTGCTTAAAAGAAAATTTTCTAATTACTAATGTTTGCTGTGAATTGTACACTTTCCATCCTTTACAGGTAAGATTCCCATGCTGCTGCAGCAGCAGATGATTCTGCTGTATTAGAAACAGGACAAATGACAGAGATTTCATTCTTTGTGCTCTCACCTGCTTTTCCATCCTGGGTCAAGCGGGAGTACTTGGAGTGCTCGAGCAGGGGCAGGCATTGCTCAATGGGTCTCCACGTGTAGGTCTCTGGACACAGCAGGTCAGAGGGTCTGTACTGACCCTGGCAAGGGGAAAAAATGGGGAAAAAAACAACAAAAAGAGAGCAGTCACATCAGTTGCACAAGAACTCTGGCTGCAATGCGATTTTCCAAAGAGAAAGGAATAGTTTTTAATCTAATCTACAGCAAGTGAGTGTTCAGTGAAATCACAGGCTTTAGTCATTTCAGCACCATCTCAGGAGCACAAACTCAACCTTGGCACGTGATGAAAATGTAAAATTAACAAAACACACTTCCACGAGATCCAAGATGAACTAGGAAAGTTTTGGCTTTGCTTGCTGGAACTCTGTATTTAAGTTATCCTCTGGAGCTCTGCTGAGCTGGGGCCAACACTAAAAAACTCAGCACCTCCAAAAGCAGCTCATCTCAAGTGTTGGTAATTCTAGCAAATAATGGAGACCAAAAAGAAAAAAAAATCTAATAGAAAAACCCCACTGAACAGTAAGCAGGACACTATTTTTATTACATTAGTGATGGAGCATTTTGTTCATTGCTGTTTAAATAGTAACACTTTAATTCATAGAGCTTTTCCTGGATTAGTTTACAGGTAATGATTAGTGAAATTCTATTTTTTGGCTGATTTATTAAGAAGATATTCTTTGCAGACATTCTCAGAAACTAAACAGCCTTAATTATTTTGTTTCCAGCTACACAGAAAATCACCACCTCAGCAATAACAACCTCCCCTAATCAGATCTTCATTTGATTTAAAATAAGATTATTCACTGGCCTATAACTTAAGTTCAGAATTCTATCTTTGAGCCATTACTCATGCAATCCACACACTCTCAACAGTCAGGGCCATATGGTGGCAATAGAAAATTAATTTTTAACTTGGAAATTCATTACACATCTCAGCTTGAAAAACAGCCATACATTAAAGAGAATGAAAAGTTTAAGGATACAAATTAAAATTTAAAAGACTGGGCATGATCAGAAGTCACCCTGCAATTGATGCCATTCAGAGTTCTTCACATCAATTACATTAAATGGATAATTATGATTATCATCTTGAGATGAAGTTGATTTACTGCCCAGTATCTGCTCTGAAAAAAGGCAAAGGAGCCTCCATGAAGCTGAGCAAGGTTTGGGAAGGGACAACACAAAAGTTCCTGTGACTGCAGCCTGGAGGTGAAGACATTCCTTAGGGACAGCCTTAGGCAGTAACACCCAATTCTGGAGAATCAGAACCACCAGAAATTCCCAATTGTTTTTGTACTCTTACTGCTCAACTCTTCATGACATTTAAAGAAAAAATAACTTTAATTTAAACAGTAAATTGTTGAGTAGGAAATACAAGAATTATCTCTGATAAAAAAACATCAGTGTCTGTGCAAAAAAGATAAAAATAAGCAAGCTTCATGCCAAGCCTTGTTAAATAGCTGAGGTAGATTTCTGAAAAGGTTTGTATGACTGATTATCTCATTTGAAAAACACCCAGGATTGATTTGTAACTACTGTTACAACTACTACTGTTGGTTTTGTTGTTTTTGGTTTTTTTTAAACTAAAGGCAATTTTTTTATATTAAATTAAAACAATATTCCTCCAATTCCACTCAGAAACTTAAACCTCAAGGCCCTAGAAAATCCTCTAAAGCCAGAGAATGGAAGTGACATTTTTAAATAAACCACTTTGAAATGTTATGCTCTCTAAACAGAAATAGTTGAAAGCTATATGTGAAGGTAGTGCTTAAAGAACTTTTAATCATCGTTACTCAGATGAAACAGTTTAAGGACTTGGGGAAAAAATATGCCTTTTCAGTCATATTTTTAAAAAATTAGAACATAATTACTTGTTGATTTAAAGACATTTTCTCAACTGGCCAAGAAGGCAGAAATAGCCAAGGAACTGTCTGTCAGAGCAGTTGCTTGAACACAGAAATTACAAGTGGCAAATTAATCTTTCCTAGTGGTGTGAGTTTAACTCATGGTTCTAAGGAAAAACAGCCCAGGCACTCAGTTTCCCTGGAAGATCCTGCTCCCACATCTTAAAATTTACCACATTTGTGAATCCCACACATGAAAATCACTATTCTAAATTTCCCACTTACTTCTGTAACATTACAGTCTATCATAAAATGGGATGTATAAAATTAACTGCATTGCAGCATTACTGCTTTGGTTATGATTTTAAAAAACCCTCTTTAGCACTGAGCAGCACAGTAACAGGAAAAGTTGATTATCCAACTCATCACTGTGGATTCAATATTTATTCTAGGCATCAAAAATGCCATAATTTGGAGAGGAAAGGGAAAAAATAATTCTGAGGTGACTTCCTTTAGATGTTTTCTTACCCCCAAATTGAGGAGCTTGTTAATAAAGTTCCTGCAGGCAGAGGAGGCTGTGGGGATGACACATCACTGACCCAGGACTCAGTAAATCAGGTAAAAATGAAAGAAGCCCTTGATTCTCTTTGATATCCTCCCTTCCCAGAAGCGTTCCCAAACACCCCAGAAGGAAGATGATTCTCCTGTAAAGATGTTTTATTTCCTCTGTTGGTCAAACCCACATCCCATGAGTCATTCCACAGAGGAAGGGGAACACAGGATGTACCAGGTGAGCTCCCAATGAACAGTATTTGCACTGTGTCTATACTGAGAGAATTAAAAAGGGAACCCACAGGACTTCATTAAATCAAATGAAATTATTCCTGAGGGCTTTTACTTGCCTCCTCCACCCTTTCCATAAGCACTTACTCTCAATTTACTTACTTTCCTCAGAATACTTAAAACCTCATATTTACTTATATTTAAAACCAACGTATTTTTTTATTTGAAAATAAACCACTGCAAATCCACCTCCTACCTTTTTCCTCTCTCCCTTTATTCCTGGACTGCAAAAACACCTAAACCTGAGAACCCACACATGAGCATCTGTACTTCAAGAAAAATGTTCAAATTTCATTACTCATTCTAAAATGATTACATCATCTAAATAAATTGCCTCTGAGCATACTATTTATATTCCTTCTTATTCTTAATATTGATTTGCAGCATACACCCAACACAAATCCAAAACAGAAAGGGGATCTCCTAAAAGGAAGTGCTGCAGAGGGATTTATCACAGTAGAACTTAATCAGATTTACAAAACTGGTTTTGAAAATCATTTCTCTCTGGCTTCAGATTAGATCAGCATTCATTTCAGAAGTGATTCTGTCTACGGTAAGAGTTCACAACTGAAAACATTTTGCTTTCTTTTATCTCATTATATACAAGCTCTTGCACAGTAGAACTGTTTAAGTTGTCCAGACCATCTTGGGAATATTTAAGTACAAGACTTTCAACAACAAGTATCATCTTACAGACCATCCCCAAGCACTTGGCTCAGGTTTCAGCTTCTCAAACCCAATACCACCTGCTGATGAAATGAACTCTGTCAATATAAAACAACTGCACATATTTCTCTCTCTGCATCTACATTTTGCCAAGAAATATCCAAGACACAAAATTTGCTTTTTTGAAATGCTTTTGGAAAGAAAAAAATCCCCAAGTCTAGCGGAAGGTGTCCCTGCCCACTGCAGGGGATGAGATTGGATCATCTCCAAGGTCCAAGGTCTGATATCTCCAGCAGACTGAAGGGAATTAAATTCTTTACTATGAGCTATTTCATACCTTTAACCATCCCGGTAAACCTATCCTTTTCCCAATTTTGCTTTTTCTTCTTTGAAACAGGGGAAAGAGCCACAAGGGGAAACCATTTCAATTGCATTGTTCAAGGAGCATAACAACCCAATACTTAACAAAAGTACAAATTAAATTAAAGGTACAAATTAAATTAAAGATACAAAATGATTAGATTAACATACAAAAAGATAAATATCTGACTCATCTATCAAATGGCTTGACTAAAAAGCAATACTGAAAATTAGTATGGCTAAGAAATTCCTGAGCTCATGGTTCCTTCTACCAAGTCAACTCATTGTAACATAAATGTGACAGGTTTTTAATAGAAATACCTGCAAGATATTTTATTGTCAGTAATGTTTGTGGCATTTTTCCTCGTGTATAATATAAAAGAATCTTCAAGGTGCTTTCCCTTATACAATTAGGCATGCTGCATTTTAATTGGAAGCTTCTGGAAACAAATTTTACAGAGAGACTGCCAAGCCTAAATTAATACTTCACACCATGATGGTTTTTGTTTTACAGTTTTCAAATTACAATCAAACAGAACTTCTCTGAACTTTTGTTCCACAGGAAGGGCAAAGGTTTTAATGAGACTTTAGTCTGGAGATTACTTTTTAAATATTTTGCAAAATCTGAGGGATTTGGTAAGCACTTGAGATGAAAAACACCAGCAGAGTTTGTTTTTGTAGTCTAAGTAAAACTTAAAATGTAAAACTACCAAGAAAGACAATAGTCTCAAAAATGAAGGTCAAGCACCAGTAGCACTGAAAAAACAAAATAGGAAGGTTAAACTCACATTTAATTCTTTTATCAAGTGCAGTTTACATCTGTCTTCTATTTTTTCACAATAAAGCCATTGATCTTTTATTAAAAGTGAATTAAGAGTGCCTTCACCTCCATTTCCAGCCAGCTGCCTAGAAAGAAGTGCTCTGGCTACACAAACAAAGCAACTCCAAATTATCAGCAGTGACCCATTAGAGCTGGCTGACCATGGGTTTGTGGAATTCAGCCTTTCCTCTGGAATCCCCCCAGCAGAGACCCCTGATTTCATTCCATAAACAGAAAGAAGAGTTTATGGATCCCCAGGAGAGCCCTTGGCCAGGAACTCGACCTGCTGTGCTCTCCCAGGTCAGCTGTCCAGCCCTGGACATCCCAACCCTGTGTGCTTCCAGCCTCTCACATGGCATCCAGCTGTGCAAGGCCTCAAAGACTTCAGAGAAACAACAAAATCTCCCCCCTTGTCCCAAAATACCTCCAGAAATTCCCTCCCACCTCGCAGTCGCTGTTTTAAACCTCTTTTTAAACAAACAAAAACAAGCAATAGGCACAGAATGAAGCAAGCAGCTCTGTTTATCCAGGAGAGATGGCTGGAGATTTTACCTTTATCATCAAAAACTATTGAGCTTACAAGAAAACAGATATCAAAGAGGAGTTACATCACTGGGTAACTCAATTAACAAGCTGGATTTCAGCAGGCTGCCTGGAACTCCAGCATCAAACGAGCCGATTTTGTCCAAGCTGCAAACTTTGAAATAATTATGGACTCCACATTTTTAGGATCCCAGAGCTGCATTCTTGAGAGCTTAGCCACCTTTCTGTTCCATTAAAGAATAATGTGTTGTAATCCTTAAAAGATGTTAGGAATAATAGCCAAAATTTATTTTGCAGCTCACAGAACTCGAGGACATGAAGTGCCAATCCTTGCTCTCAGAAAGATGTGTTCGTTCTCATTTAGATACATCATCCCAAAATCTGTGCAATGGGAATTTTACAGGCAGCCAGGGAGCTGTAAGGTGCTTCCCAAGGCACCTCAAACATAGAATTCAGAGTAAACACCCACCTTCTCCTACATTCTTTGGTTTCCCATAAGGGAAATGTAAATATAATTTGATGTTGTATTTTCAACACAAATATAGAATCATTGAATGGTTTGGGCTGGAAAGGACCTTTAAGGTCATCTAGTTCCAACCTTTATCTGGATCAGTTAATTATGTCACTATTAATTTTGATTGTCTTTCTAAATGTTCCTCTATGATGTTTACACTGTATATAATTTGCCAACTTGCACCTCTTTCTTGTTTAGTTCCCTAGTCCATGTAAAGTATTAATAGAAATAAATGATGACAAATCCAATGTGAAAATATTTCTGACATTTGTTTCTACAGGTCAAACAAAATAATTTCCTACAGTTATTGACTATATATTCATACTTGGTTGTACTTCACTAAATATTAAAAAACCCAGCATTTCAGAAGGTTTTCATAGTGTCCCTCAGGTAAATAAAATATTTCAGGTAAGTGTAAAACAGATTAGGGTAATGAGTAAAAGTCAAAAAAGGAAGGCAGCCAAGTTTCACATTCATACAATTGTCATGTAATTATTTGGCCATTAAGTGCCTACATGCTCTTAACCCATCACAAAAGTGCAATTAAATTAAGTTTATTTTAAATTTCACTGAGATTGAAGGTAAATCTCAGCACTTTATTTGCCTAAGGTGCTCTCAAAAGCAATACTCCTCTTTCCCCTCCAAATGCCTTCAGAAACTTTTACTGCTTCTTTGTTTTCCCAACCCCTGCTATTCCTCACAATCCCCTGCACCGTTTGGATTTTGCTATCATAGTCACAGCTTAGTGTACACTCCAAATAGCTGACTTCCCCTTGTCCTCTTTCCTAGAAATTATCTGAAATATTGAACACTTTCAAGCTTCTTTTTGATACTGGGAAACAGCCAACAGGTGTCTGAAAAGGCTCATGGGCTGCGAGAGTAAAAATTGCTTTCCACTGAGGCAAAAAGAGACATTTGGGACAGGTTTGGACCTTTTTTTCTTTCCCTTTTAGTCCCAAAGTCTGTGCAGCTCTTCTTCCTCCTTTTTTATGGCAATATTATCTTTCCCTGCACTCACTGAGCAGAACATGCCAAGGGAAGCTCTGGGTGTTTATGTTGAGCTCCAAGCTATGACCTGCAGCACATTAATATTCCAACACACCATCCACAGGATCCAAGAAGCCAACAAAGTGCTGCTTGAGATAAAGCACATCCATGCCCACACTCCAACAGCTCTCCTCTCTTACACCACCACATTAATCAAGGAGATAATTCTGGTTTCAGGTTGAAAAGTGAGCAGTAATTAGCAGGGATGAGAGCCTTAGAGGGGCTGCTGCATCATCTCTCCCTTATCAGCTTGGGATGCAACTGCCCAGAGCTGAGATAAGAGACAGCTCTGGGCATCCTCTCACAGCCACTTTGAAGCTCTGCTCTCTCCTCCAAGACTTCTTGCTAGGATTTTGTCCTTTCTTTTTTATAAAGAGCAGTAAAGTGAGAGTATTCCTTTTGTTCTAAGCAGCCAAAGCCACTCTGTTAAAAGTCACAGTGCCAAAGCCACTATGTCTGGAATAAATCCAGTGATTAGGCTTGCACAAAAGAGGGAAAAAAAATCTGTATGTTCAGGAATTACAGCATAAAAATTTGATGTCTAGATAGACATATCACACATATTTACATGATTACTTATGAAAATTTAATTTAAAGATTTGCAGGGGGCAGCTGTCAATCTCTTATATTCCTGTTCTTTGCACTCAGGGATTTACTCAAGCCAGTGTGTGTCCAGGAAATTTTATTAACTCAGACACAGGACATTAAATATCTGTGCCTATTCCCACTCTATCCCCCTTACTTTCAAGAAAGATGGGTAGCTATACACACAAATTCTACAGCTGTGATTGTTAAGATCTCAGTAGCAGTCACAGTTCAGATTAAACCTAGCAGAATTTGCCCTGGAGATGGTGTTTAACATAGCAGAGCCAACAGCACAAACATTACAAAATGGTCCCTTCAAGACCAATAAAGTGCATTATTTACCCTGACACTGCTGTTGTACCCTGGTTGCAGATCTTTGATGACAGAAAAAGCAAATTTATGGATTCTGGACTGCTCTAGGGTGACTGTTTATCCAAAGCTGAAATAATAATATCCAAATCACAGACAAGTTTGAAGACAACTCTTGAAAATGAGAAACAAAGAGAAATACTACAAGTATGGAGTTTACATAAGGTTAGGGCCACTTTTAAAGCATTTTTTCTAAGTAATTTTACATCACCAAACTATGATGTGCAAAATTCTGTATTCTTCACATTTTCCATGGTTCCTTTCTCTTTTTTTTTTGTTTATATCTCCTAATCAGTGCTGTACACAATAGCATTTTATTAAAACAGACTATTGAAACAAAGTTTAGATTTCAATATTGTTACATAAACTTTGTTTGATGTACACAAAAGAAAAAAAAAGAGGCTGATACGAGATGGTACTTATAGGAAAACTCTACTGGATGGAATTCCAGAGACTGCCACCAGAATATTGAGAACATTAGAATAAAGAATATTATTAAGAATATGAAAACTTTCCACAGCTTCAAATATTGCTATTTTATCTCTCTCATGCTCTAATATTTACTATCAGTGACACTGAACTGGCAGAACAGCAACACAAGGCTGAGATTCCAAGGAGTGTTTCTAATTCAAGGTGTATTTGTGCACATTTAGAGACTCCCTATAAACTCAAAGGGTTATGTGTTCAAAACATTTTACAGGAAAAAATGATTTTGTGACTGTAAATAAAATATATAAAACCAGCTAACATTTACTGGAAATTGCTATCCAAAATTCAGTTGGGAACAAGCTAATTAAAGACAGCACCACACAGATTGTTCTGGAGCTGGAAGCCAGAATCTGTCTTATCTGTAGAGAGGCTACTCAAGAATGCTAAAAAAAGCAGCACAATCTGAGAAACTTAAGTGGAAAACAATAATAAAGAAGAGTTAAGCTTGTACATTCGAAGGTTATTAGCTTCCTTGAATTTTAGCCAATTTTTTCAACAACTTGAAATTTTTAAAGTATATTACAGGAAAAAAAAAAGTAATATGGATTGCCTTTTTACTGAAAAAAATCAAAGAGTTTGAGGGAATAAAAATCATATGATTACTGAAATGGACCTTGTTTACTTTGAATCTGCAGCAGAAATTCTTATGGAGACCCTAGCATTAAACTTGGAAAGGGAGATTAAAAAGAACTATGACAAAAAAGATAAAATCCAAGTGGGGGCCTCAAGAAGAATGCCTCATTAGAGACACACCAACTCTGTTGACTTAGGTCTATCTCAAAAGGAGTTTATTTTGGCAGCTGGGAGAAGAAGAGAAAAAAAACCCCAAAATATAACAAGAAAAAGAAATTAGTGTTTCAATCATGTGGATTCCATATCTTTCTCTGGAAGGACTGACATAAACTGAGTATTTTTTGAGTTCATTAAATTAAATTAAGTGTTAAAGTTTGTTTTCTTACATTTAATGTAAGGTGAAATAATCACAGGAAAAATATGCACAGCCTAATAGATCATACCCATACTTTACCCTTAGAGGCACAAAATTGTCACAGTGATATCAAATAAAAACATTAATTAAACATTCATTAATAGCTCACTAGCTGGAGTCACATCTAAAAGAACAGCTTTCATCTGGAGCTTATGGACATATGCCACAGGAAAACCAAATTAATTCCCTGTCAAAGGGGCTTCTGCTATGTAATTATCAAAGTACAAACACCACACACCATGTTTACTTAAGAGAATAAATAGATAAACAAAATTAAATTTAGAGAATTTAAATGAAAGTGAGCATGTTTTAATTTTTTTTTCTGTACAACTGCACAGCAGGAAGCAGAAAATTAAAATTCCATAGAATTAAAGCACCAGCATGATAGAAATGGGTGTGAGGGCAGGGTGCACAATCTTTTATTTTCATTTTATAAAAACACTGGCTGTGGTTACAATGTGCCCAACAGTGAACTAATGTAAATTAGTTTCTTAATCTTCTGTGATAACAACAAGAAATTATTTTATGGCGTAAGACTCACTTAAACTCCAAAGTGACTTTTCTCAGCCTTTTAAGCAACAATTCTAAAGCATGACACAAGAGGAAAGCAGATGTATTCTATATTTTTAATTTTAGGTACCTATGAAGTCTCCATTGACTCATTTTATCCATACACAACACATGCATTGCTCCAGCAACTTCATCCAGCTGCACATTCCCAGCTCCTGATAAAACTGTGCACCACCAGGGCACATGGAAACCTGCCCAGTTGCTCTGGATTTTTGACATTTTTGACTCTTCTTTGCCTGCATATCCATCTCCAGAGATGTTGTTTTCCCCAGTGTCCATCAGTGCCCAAGCCTTCCCAATCTTTCCCAGTGTCTCTGCAATGATTGTTCAGAGTTGTGCCTGGAGCCCCAAACCTTCTCTTCTCCCAGTTCCAAAATTCAACTTTTGATCCCACTCAGAGCCCCTTTTCCAGCTCAGCCTTACTGCCCAGAACATCACACCCCACTGGAAACACCACTCCAAAATCCTGCTTCAGCCTCCAACAGGGGTTTTACAAACCCAGCCAAAACCACACAACTTGCCAAAAATCCATCCAGACTCTGAGGGCAAGAAAATAAGGCCTTCCCAAGGAAGTCTGGGTGAGGGTAGCCTTATACTGAAAAAATAATTTCATGTTTCTCATGCCCAGCTACCGACTCAGCCTGTGGAATATTTCAAGACATAATAAATAACAGACTAATTGACAGCTTTGCAAATTGTGAAAAACTGATATTCACAAGTAGAAATACACTCCTAATTAAGAATTCAGATGCAGGATGTTGGCTTTAGATTAAGATATGCTATGTGGGTTTTTCAAACTTTACACAATTAGATCATGTTGAAAAACAAGGTCACTTTAAAATTTGTCAGTCCAGCTTTTCTCATTTCTAGCTGCTTTCCTACATCTAAGAACAAGAAATAATATCCTGAAGCCAGTAATTCAGAACAGTACAAGATTTTTAATTTCATAGCTTTGTACCAATACATGGTACACTAGACAAGTTTTTTTAAGCCCAGCAATGAAAAATTGAGTAAAAGCCAAGTAATTTATCTTTAGTCATTCAACACTGAAATGCACATAGCCCAGCATTGAGTAAACAACCTCAAGAACAGTGGCACATACAGGTAAATAGATATTAGCAGTAATTTTAGGATAGAAGAAAAAGAGTAAACTTATAGGGCAAAGGGAGGCAATCACACAGGAAAGTTCATTAGTAAAACCTTCATTATTGCAGGATCCTAAATAATATTGTGAAATTCATGGCAATGGATCCTCAATGCACACACAAACATGTTACTCAGACTAAAAATCTGAATGAGGAAAAAAGGCAATCTGTCTTTCAGTGTCCACAATTTGTATTACAAGGATAGAGTAACGCACCTCTGCCAAAAAAATCTAAACCCACTTGTCTCCCTTACATCTGCAGATTAAAAACTGAATAAATAAATACAAAGGTTCGCTTTACCAGTGTTCCAAGCATGTGTTAGAACTTAAACTTTAACAGCAACCAAAGCAGCAGCTATCTGCACAAGGGATCAACCAGAATCTGTACAAAAATTCCATAAAAACACGTGTGCTTTAAAAGAAGTTTCTTCTATTGTCCCTAAAAATGTTTATTTTCATAGTAAGTTTTCATTCATGAAACAAGCATTCTAATTTTAGGTCTGCTTTGTTTTCGTGGAGGTTTGTTAAACAAGCCTGCTTTGTTTGCTGGGAGAGGGGAATTTATAAATAAAGCCTCTGTGTTCTCCCAAGAGTCCCTTCCCAGCAGGAGAGCATCCCACCACCCTGGGACCATCCTGGCACCACCCTGAGACCATCCTGGCACCACCCTGGGACCATCCTGGCACCACCCTGGGACCATCCAGGGACCATCCTGGCATCACCCTGAGACCATCCTGGCACCATCTTGGGACCATCCTGGCCTCACCCTGAGACCATCCTGGCACCACCCAGGGACCATCCTGGCACCACCCTGGGACCATCCTGGGACCATCCAGGGACCATCCTGGCATCACCCTGAGACCATCCTGGCACCACCTTGGGACCATCCTGGCATCACCCTGAGACCATCCTGGCACCATCTTGGGACCATCCTGGCCTCACCCTGAGACCATCCTGGCACCACCTTGGGACCATCCTGGCCTCACCCTGAGACCATCCTGGCACCACCCTGGAACCATCCTGGCATCACCCTGAGACCATCCTGGCATCACCCTGAGACCATCCTGGCACCACCCTGGGACCATCCTGACACCAACCTGGGACCATCCTGAGTTGAAGCCACTCCTGCACCAGGCTCAGACAAAAGCCTGGGGTGCCACAACGTGAGTTTTGTCACCCCAGAAGAGATGGCTCCTGGTGTCCCAGACTGGAAAAGTAGGGACTGAAGTGGGACCACATCCATCTCCAGCCCAAAAACATCTGTGAGAGGCAACAGCCCCAGAATGTGAGCTGCCTACACACCACCCTGCAACCACAGAGCCATGGAAGGGTTTGGGTTGAGGGACCTCAGAGCTCAGCTCATTCCACCCCCCTGCCATGGGCAGGGACACCTTCCACTGTCCCAGGGTGCTCCAAGCCTTGTCCAACCTGCCCTGGAACTCCCAGGGATCCAGGGCCAGCCACAGGTGCTCTGGGCAATCTCACAGCAAAGAATTCCTTCCCAATATCCCACTCAACCCTGCCCCCAGCAGCAGAAGCCATTCCCTGTGTCCTGTCCCTCCATCCCTTGTCCCAAGTCCCTCCCCAGCTCTCCTGGAGCCCCTTTGGGCACTGGTTGTCCTCAGAGCCCAGGACATATATGGTTCTCCTCTCTCTTAACACTCCAGACTGAAAACCAAGCTGTAGCTACATTAGTTGTCAGAAAAAACACTGAACAGAGAGAGCCCCAGGGCTTCCATGCATTCCCTCTGAGACCATGCTAGATATAAGGAATTGATGAAAGAATCCAAGAATAGGGACACTAAACAAATGTAGGAGCAAGACACTGAAAACATGACTAGATAGAAATGTACTGAATTTTTGTTTAGCTGTTTTGCAGGAAATAATAACTGCCTGAGGACACAATACAGCAAAAATAATTGTATCCTCTCAACATGTTCTTTCTGACATTGATTTGTTTGCAAACTCCTCCTTATGTTATTAAACTCTGTCTCTGTAATTATAAACAAAAATATCAAACTTCTAATCCAAGAATTCTTGTCAAGTAAGCTCATTTGTATCATACAAAGCTGAACAAGATGAAATTAGAGGAAGGTTTTGTAGCACATTGCTCATGCAGCTTGGCTCCATTAAGCTCGTGGCCCTGTAAAAGTGCCCAACACCTCTCTTAGCTGGGCAGAACACGTTCCCCATTATGCTTCCATCTGAATTACTGCCATTTAAGGTACACAAATGTCTACTTGCATGTTTAGGAAAACAGACTGTTTAACATTATGTATCCCCAAAGCTTTTGAGCTGAAACATCAACACTTCAGTTTTCTCTTAATGCCAGATGTTTGGAAACTTTGTTTTATAAACACCTTCCCGTTAAAAAACAAGTTTGGAGGCAAATGGACTGGAATTAGTAACTATACTATGGGTTGTGTAAGTCCTGATCATTCCAAAACCTGGTAATTCAAGGGTGAATTAAACATCCACCCAAATATAGGATTAGGGGAGTATTAAGTCAGAACTGCACTTACAGAAGTCAAGCACTTTGTTGCCATTTTAACAGTTTACAGTCCCTGCTTTTCAGAGATAAAAATAATTAAAAATTGTCCAGGCAATCACCCTGCTTTATTTTTAAAATCAATAAAGCTGCACCCTGTACTCACATGCATGCATATCTTGAAACAAGAAAGCAGCTTCATGCATTTCCCTGCACTTTTAACACACTTCTAAACTAGACAGCCAAGTGTTATAAACACTTGTATGCTTAGCATACATTAGTTTAATATAATACATTATAAGTTTAAATTACTAAAACTTTAATCAGTTTGAATCATGTAAGTTAAGGACAGCAGCCAAAAATGTTCCTAAACATTTCTGCCTCTAAAATACACTTCAACATCTCTCCACCTTCCTACTTTTCTTTTTCCATGAATGGAAGACAGTTAGAAGTGATTAACAAGCTACACAATGTCAAATGGTAAAGACTAAAATGGAAAGAACAGGAGAAAAAAATATTAAATAAATCATGGACATGCTCCCATACTATCACCCCTTGAGAACACTAGCCCTAATAGCTTAAATAAATAAATAAAATCAATAGATCAGTGGAACAAAAAGCTCATCTTGTCTTCTGTCCATTCACAGAACAACAGTGCGTTTGTGCTGGGACAAAGAGACATTTTGGGTCCTATGTACTTTTGCTCCACAGACCCATTCTTCTTCAATTAATTAACAATGGAGTCGTTTTCACACCCTTTTTTTGTCATCCCATCTCAGTGTTATTTGTGAAAACACTTTTATTCTGAACAAGAAAAGGAGAGGAAGCAGTATCCTATGCTATTAAAAAAGAAGATCTACTCCCTTGAAACATTTCTAGTAAGAATCCCCAAATTATGCAACACATCTAACACAGCAAATAACTACTCTGAACAGTTTCAGTCATTCCTTTTAGAACAGTTCAGTTCTTCAGCTGAGAAGAGTTAAACAAAATAAAGGTTTTGGCAGTGGTGAATTCTTACAGGACAAGCAGAAACCTTGGGGCAGTGTCTGAAAACACCAAGGGGGGCTTTGGGGTTGTTGATTTTCGTTGATTTTTTTTAAACTTGCACTCAAAAAGACAAAACTCATCAAGCTCCCAGGTCTCCAAAATAAGGCAACCTTCGAAAGCCTTTGGGAACTGATTTTATTGGATTAAGAAAAAACTTTAAAGAAGCTGTAACAAAAATATTTCACCCTCCTGCTTGGGGCCCTGCTCTGTGCAGCCTCTCAGAGCCCTCAAGGATCTTTGGGGAAAACTCAGCAGCACCCAAGAGCCTGCCAAGCTCCACAAACTTCAACTACTGTCTCTAATGCCAATTAAACAGAATACAAATTTGTTTTTAAATAACTTGCATCTAAATAACAGTGGTGGCTACCACAGGATAACCTGAAATAATTACTCCCCCAACAGGAATATGCTGGTGGTGTGAAAACAATTAATTACCATGATCTGTAATCCAGAACTATCACAGCCCTGCTCTAAGTTTTAATTCTTCATTTTTTACTTTGAGCCATCACTCCAGGTATTTATTATAATGCTATAAATAATAATTTACTACAATAAGGAAGATAAAATTCATCCAGCAGATCTCTGTGAGTACTGGAAGGAAAAACCATAAAACCCTTTATGCCCTGTCAACTCATTTAATGCAATATTCTCTCCTGAAAGAAAAAAAGAAAAATGTAAGTTCTAACACACTTAGCTAAAGCAGAATGGACAGCAGAGAAATTCAACAGCACACACACATTTTCTTTCACAGCCGCGAACCTTGACACTAAAAATAACTCAGCTCATATCCCAATTTAGCCCATTCTAAAAACTTAGTAGTTGCACAATTCCCTTTTCTTCTCCTCCTTCCCACCCTTTCTCCTTGCCTCCAGAGGTTACTATCTTCTTTAGCACAATGAAGGCAGTAACTCATGTTAGATAAACAAATGCTGGGAGCTGACCTCAGCATCTGAGGGTCTAATTTTAGCCACCATTCTCTAGGACAAAAATATATTGGTTGATGAAAATCTTCTAGGCTGCATAAAAAGAACTACAAAAAGCTTAAGAAATGAGACTTGGAGAAAAAAAGGAATTGAGGGGTATTTTTGGTGGATGTTGATTGGAGTTTTTTGAGAAGCCCATGAAGAGACATGTTGGTAGCCATCAGGTTTAAAAAGAATGGTGTTGCAAAAAAACCCTATAAAATTAAAATTAAACAACAATAAAAAAGAAAGAAAAATCTTATTAGGACAAAAAGCTTAGGTGAGACATTAAGAATTGCAGTGGGATGACCACTAAAGAACAAGAATATAAAAGAATATATATTCTTAAATGCTCTTAGATGTGCATGAGTGTATCAAGGGAGCCCTTGGCCCATGTCCTACAGGTTTTAAAAATTAACACAAATATAACTGAACCTGTATTGGACTACACAACCCATGATTCCACTTTTCCCATAGGATTCTGGGACTCTCATTCCCATCCAAGTACTGATGTTGAACTTTTTGCAAACTAGACTGTGTTTAACATCAGAGTTGAGGATAAATAATAGAACCTCATTAGTATATTCTGTTCATTAATTATACTTTTTCAGTACAGGCAGCAGCTAAACAAACTCAGACAAAGAAAATAATCATTCATAATAATGAATTGTCATCTAGATTACATGGAACACTTCAGGAGTGTATTGTGATACCTCTGTAAAATTAACGAGGTCTTAGTTAAACCAGGCCTCATTACAGTATCTCCCATTAAACCCTTCCTGGAAAATTGGAGAGAAAACATCTCTTGTGCAGATTAAGTGGCTTGTCAGCCAGCTCCTACTGTAAAGGCCACAAGTGAAATATGGCAGAGCCAGGAAAAGCAGGAGCTCCAGGCTTTCAGACCAAATAAATTCCACTTGACAATATTGCCTAATTAGAGCTAATATAATCAGTAAAAATAAGAGTAGCTGGATTTGGAGGTAAATGAGAGATCCAACACTCCAAGTGTTGCTGTCTTCAATAAATGTGGGGCACAGATAAAATTAACCAGTTTCAGTGACTCTCACTTTGGTGACAGATTTGATTTTTCTGTAGGGGACAAGAACTGTAATATTTTGTCCAACATCTGAACTGGCCTGGCTGTGAACAGCTTTACACAGGGACTGTGTCAGGAATAATAAAGAGAACTATATAAATATGTTTTTACCTTTTCCATCACAGCACTGCACAGTGTTCATCTCTGAATATTCAAATTAACTCACTTTAGGGAATTCTCACAGAGAGACAGTTACAAAGACAAAATTCAGAAGTACAGGGTGTTAAGTAGTGTTTGAGGACCATCCAAAATGATTAAATCAACAAAACTGAAGTGAAGCTGATGAAGTAGCACTACTACTCTTAATTCCATGCATTCTTACATTTACTAGCAAGGACTAATGGGTTTGTAGAACTATAATTGGAAAATTCTGAAATGGGAATTTTGACCTCATTTCTCACATGAAGGGAAAAAATTAAAAACATACGAATTATGAAATATATTATTCTCCCTTTAAAAAAAAAGAAAAAAAACACAAAACCAAAAAACCAAGAAAGCCACCCAAACAAAATTCACAGCTCTTTTGTCTCTGCATTTCACAATTTACAGTTCTCACTTTAACTGCCAGTGGTTGCTATGGAGTCCCCAAATGAGCCTTCAACTAAGATTTAGTGTAAGTCAGAAATAAGCAGGGAATTTATGACTATGCTGAGTCAGGAATTAGACATGATAAATTTCCACCAGCTACCATCATTCAAAAGATGGTTTAGCTCAGGTTTATCAACGTGATCCTGAATAAATCCTTTCAGCAGCTCCTTTTTACAGAGACAGGCAAGTTACCTCTAGTAACTCTGAAAACACCCATTAGCACAGAACTGAACAAAAATTTCACAAACTGTGCCTCTTGGGTTTTTAAGGTAGGATTTTAGCTCATTTAAATCTTACACAAATTAACAAAATCAAATTTATTAAAAAAAAAAAATTCTAGTGAAGTTGTCCCAAATGAACAAGATGCCTGTAACAAGTAAAAGGTGTAGAACACATCCCTGCTAATGTGCAAATGTAGGTGGTAGTTAATGCTACTTAATCACATTTCTATGCCTATTCTTCACAATAAACTGGAAATCCTGAATATACAGAATGTGGTTGGGTTTTTTAAGGACCATATGAAAATAACTTGATCCAAACCAAGTTTATTTTCTCAAGGTGCAATAATGAGAAAGAGACTGGTTTACTTCAGAGGTCAGCTGAGACCTAGAGAACAAATGTCATCTGCCCTGATAAAAGCCTAGGAATAATGCAAATAATACCTTCAAACATAAATATACATATTATTTTCACTTCATTTCTGCTGCAAACTTCAGTCATCTTAAATTCCATAAACAAATAAAAACACAGAGTTCTAACATTAGGAACATAAACATATCTAACATTAGAAAAATAAATCCCCAGGGACATACTCACTTCTCTCCCAAGAGAGTTCTAACTGACAAAAAAAGTAAGTCCCCACTGAAAATATTTTATCAGGAGAAATAAATTTAAGCAAAAAGACATGGCTGGGGTCTGTGTCTGTTTCTAGAAGAAAAATGGGATTGCAGAAAAATGCTGTGTAAAATTCAGCACAGGCTCAATACCTGTATTGAGGAAAAACTGTAATAATTTACCAATTATACACAGCAGAAAACAACAGCTTAGGAAAAAAAATAAAGAAGCAATTGAGTAATTGCATTGATTATCTTTACCTGCTATGAAAACATGGAAATATACATGGGAACTGATATTCTGCTTTAAGTAGTTATATTTTCTGTGGAATTCCCTTGTCAGCATTCAGTTATGGCAGTTGCTATCCAGAATGGAGAATCTCTTTATTCCTGCTTGCTGATGCTCATAATAATGTGGTTTTCACCTCTCCACAAGGGTCTTTAAGAAAAAAAAATAACTAGAAAGTGGCCTCAAACACTTTTTAAGAAGCTGTTAAAAGTAAAGGAGAAAAACTTTTAAATATTCATCACTAGTATGATATCAAGAACTAAAGAACTAATAATTTTTCACCCATGGTGTTTTTATTCTGACCCACATTCTCACAGTTGTTTATTCCAACATGTTAAATTCCATTTATTTGGCACAGGCTTTCAGATAAGGAAAGGTGAAACAAAAAAGTTTTTATGGAAGGAAGAAACAAAAGGAAAAAGTATGTTTAAAAAAGCTGTAAGAGACTCTGCAATCCTAAATAGAGCACCTGTTTTCTCACATCCAAAAACCAGACATCCCTCCTAGTCAAAACACATTTGATAAAATACATGCAGAGAGAGAAGGATTTTTGCACCAGACACACCTTGAAGGAACATTAAAGCAGTTTGATTTTCAGAAGCATTTAACCCATGTCCATCAAGTCAATCATGCAAAATCCTTGTGGAAGTCTTGGTCACTCGAACAGACTTCTCAAAATCCCTTTGGGTTTTAATGCCACACCTGATTATAAGCCGCATGTTACAATCCAGAGTGTGATCAAAGGTATCTGTTCTATCACCATCTGTTGAGGGTGGGGACAGTGATCCTGATCTCCATGGGAGATATTCTGCTAATGGCCCATCCATTGAAACCAGGCAGGGCATTGTTCTTTATCTTTTCACAACCCATCCTTCCTCCAGCCAGTCATTTTCTGCTCATGGCCATTGAGTCCCACTGTGGCGCTGATAAAATTACTGCATCCCATTGGGAGTTGCTCCAGCCAGGGGGAAGAGCCCAACATTTCTTACCAAGATAAAAACAGAGGTTTTGGGACACTAAGGGAGCCCCTTTCTCCACTGGACTCCAGAGGAAAACCGGATTTCTCCACATCACCACTGGAGCTCCAAAGGGAAACTGCACCTTGTATAGGAGCACTGCTCCAACTGAGCCACATCTGTCACTGCAGGAGGATGCAGCCACCATGGAATGGGACTGCTGCCAACACCCTGCCTGACGGGTGTCAGGCTGTACTCTGACTGTGTCAGGGTTTGGGGTTTGTTTCTTTGTAGTACTGTATTTCTATTTTAATTTCCCTAGTAAAGAACTGTTATTCCTAATTCCCATATCTTTGCCTGAAAGCCCCTTGATTTCCAAATTATAATAATTTGGAGGGAGGGGGTTTACATTCTCCATTTCAAAGAGAAGCTCCTGCCTTTCTCAGCAGACACCTGTCCTCCAAACTAAAACAGCAACTTTTCATTCTTTGTCCATATCTAAGCCGCACCTGATTATAAGCCGCACTTTGGGTTCAGACCAAAATTTTAGTCAAAATGGTGCGGCTTATAATCGTGAAATTACTGTCATCTTTCTCCTCAAGCTCTAACTCAACCCATTAGAAGGAGCAGTTGGGGTAAGGGCAGAGCTCTGCAGAAACCAATGTTCAGTTTTAGCTGCTGATGCTCATGAGGAGGATCCCAGAGAAGCCCAGGGAGGAAACAAAAGGAAGGCAGGAGGAGGATAACAATGATGTTAGTAAGACACACAAAAAGCAGGGATTACCTCCCCACTTGTGCAACTTCTCATTCTCAGGACTTTACTTTTTTTGTCTTTATTATTTGCTGTTTGTTTTTAACAGTCCTGCCAAAAAAAAAGCAAAATCACTGTGTTGCCAAAACTTTTATTGCTTTCTTAGAGTAAATAATGGTTTTACAATGCAGATATTTCATTTCTTTATTATCAAATGGTGCTGCAAGCAACAACTCGGCACTCTATAACAAGTACTGACTTTTCAGGATATTTAGTTGACTTTTTATGACCTGTTTACATAAAAAGTTGTTTTGTACTAATTGCAATGTAGATTTATTCTTAAAAAATTAATCCTGGAAAAGCCACACGTTTCAGGGCAACTTCAGTCCTCCAAACTACTCCCAGTTGATCTTATTTTCCCATTTTAATGTAAATAGTAATACCAGTGAGAAAAGGAGGCTGAATAAAAAGATGACACATGGAGGTATAAAAGCACCAGCTCTTTTTGTGTGGAACTGGTGACACATTTAGCAAAGCTTTTTGCTGTTCAGTGGCAGAACCATACCAAGCATGTGCTTACACTCCCAAAATCACAGAGGATCACATTAAGGCACATCACATTAAATCTCCTTCCCTCACAAATTTCACTTTACACAGCAAATCTGAGCTTACTGAAAGCATTACCTAAATTCCATAGTGAGAGATGGTGAAAGAGGTTGCATAGGGGAAGATGAGCCAGACTCCTGTGGATCTTGTGGATGTGGACATGCAGGCTACCACTGGATGCATTTCACTGCTGCATGAGGAGTGATGCTGAAATTCCTGAAAGCAGCCAAAGAAATTGGCTCCCAAGTGCCATAAAATTCCAGGGGCACCGCTTACGACCACAGTCAGTCCGAGGTATTTAGTTTAAGAATGATTAATCACAGTTGAATCAGCCTTTTGTTTCTTTTCTGACATTTCAGAGCCCTTTCTAGTATTCCATCTATCTGAAGTCTGGCCATGACTTGATACCAAAGGAGACTGTTTGAAATAATTCCATTTACTTTGGCCTGCATACAAGTCTGGATAAAGGTTTCAGTCAAAACACCTCTTCACATCATAGAACGGTCTTAAAATGGCACACAGAGATAACACAGCACAAAGACATTAAATCTGCTGTGCACTTCCAAGTGCTCTGAGAGTTATTTACCAGCATCAGTGGGGTGGCCTCCAGGGGAAGCACATCCTTGACCAAAACAAGGACTGGTCCATGCTCCAATTGCAGTGTTTGCATGCAAATACCGACACTGAAAAAGCCTCACAAAAGCCAGAATTAAGGAAACTCACGTAGAAAATGTCATCAACAAATCCTTCCCAGCACAAGAACTTAGAGGAGAAAGGGATTTCAGGTCAACAGAGGCCAAATGGCTAATGCAAGACAGCAAATACACTTACTGTTTACACCAGAAACAATAACCTCAAAATCTATTTAGTGTCACCCACCACGAGAGCATCAAAGGACTGCAATGGAAAGAACAGAGAGGACCTTAAAGAGTTCAGAAGTGAACAGAAAATATGAACTTAGTAACAGAGCCATGGAGTGAAATTCTTTACTTGAAGGATGCAGGATAAAACAGACAATATCAATTTAGGAAGAAAATCCAAGGTCCTCTCAAGCATTTCTCTGATATGGCTCTTTGCTAAAGGTGCTTTTTTTATTTCTGCAATTCCATAAATATGCTTGCAAATCACTGCATTTAACTGAAAACATTAACAAGTACACAGACAGGACTTACACACATGAGAAGCAACCCTGAGACCAACCTCATTTTCAAGTAAAATACTTTCTTATGCTTAAAGTGCTATCACACACTCCAAAATGCATTAGGAAAAAGACTTTGCATTGAATGACTCCTGGAAAATTTTTCAGGAGACTGTTTTCCAATGTGAGAACTACCACATCTAACAGAGCCTGAGAAGGTTTCCCACAAGGTCATGAATTTCTTTAGAGAACCATTTAAATCTTGTATTACCCTAACCTACCCAGAAAAAAAATGGAACAAAGCCATTGCTTAAGGTTTTTCACTGGATTTTTCCATATTAACATAATAGGACTACAGGAATCCTTTTGTCTCAATTTAATGTAGATTTTATTTTAGTAGTTTGTAAACATTAACCCATACATGGGAACAAATCTGACAGAGGCTGGGAACTAAAAGATATCCAAATATCTCAAAGTAATTTCACTGGGACTCCACTGTTCTAAAATCACATTGCAATCAATGTTGGCTGCTGGGGAACAAAAGGAATGGGAACAGTGAGTGAAAAGGGAGCTTTATTTTAAAATCCTCTGTAATTATGTCTGATCTGTGGGTTAGTTGATACTCCAACCATTCATCTTCCTGCCTGAGAACCCAGAATTCCCCAAGTCTGTTACTGTGCCAGAGGAATCCCAGCTCTGGGATCTGCTTCCAGGACTTTCAATCTCCTCCAATCTTCTACTGGATTAAACCCCATTCATACAGCAAATTGTACCAGTTGTGGAAAGAGAATCCTTGAGATGAAATGGCCACACACTCACCCCCAATAACCATTCCCCAAATCCTGTGCCTTCACTGTAAATAAATGTTGTGTTCTCATAAGACACTTCCTCATACAGAGAAGTGCTCCTGTGCTCAGCCTCCATTTCTGAACACCCCAGGACAAATAAACTGCAATGGAAATCACAAGAAAAAGGCTAGAAACCCAATGGATAGCTTTCCAGCTCCTTCTCTTTCTTTCCTTCATTTAATTTCCTTACCTGACACCAATTTAACACCAGTCACCCATGGCCTGTCACTTTTCCACAGCAATATCATTAAGGGAAGGGAGCCCCTAACATCTCTATTAAACTGCAATAAAGCAAAGTCTTCGACATGAAATGCCTCCAAGTCAACCAGGCATTACTGAAATTACTCAATCTGCAAAGTCAGTACTTCCCCACCCTACTTCACCACTCCCAAGCACTTCACAGGAGCAGCAGCATTATCCAGATGCATTTCAGAGCTTAGGTTGATAATTTGGTTCTGGTGCTCTGTTTCAATGAGGGAAAGAAAAGTGGAACTACAGAATTAATGTCAACCTGATTTTCAATTCCATTATTTTTGTCTACTTCTGAAACAAACGCATCCAGGAAAAGAAATAAAAAATAGAACAAAAGCCCTTGCAATTAATTCATTAAATTGCTGCTGTCCTAGCAGAGAGCAGTATCTGTGTTCTAATCACACTTCTACAGGCTTTTCTTCTAATCCTCCCTAGTCTCTGTTCCAGCTTTAATTACCTAACACACTGATATGTGCAGGTTTCTGGAAGACTAAAATGTATATTCTACCAAATCACAGTCATATCCAGTAGTAATTAATTCTAAACAAGGCAAGAAAAAAGAGTTTTTGTGAAGGAAACAAAAAGTAAAATACTCCCACTACAATTTAATTGATTTCCATTATTTAAGAATGAAATCTAGAAGCATTGTGGGAATGTTGTATTCTTGATGCATTTTCAAATTGTAGCATAGGCTCAACAAAACATTATAATAAATAATACAAATGTAGAGTGGCTCCTTTAATGCAATGCCTCATCTATGAGTTTTATTTAATCCATCTACACAAAGTTCAATTTTTCAGTAAAGCACTACAAGCAGCTGTACCCAAAGTTTCTTAGCCATGATATCTTTCAGAAATTGATTTTTTTTTTGCCATTATTGCCAGCTTTATTTCTTAACTGCCCTGGTAAATGACATCCATTCCTTTTGCAGTCTTGAACCATGCAGGTTGTAGAAGAGACACGGGATGTTAAATTGCAGTGTCTCAACATAAACAAATCACCCCAAACTTTTAAATATCTCCAAAGAGTAGAGGAAGTCATCAAAACCTTTGGTTCAAGCTGGTGATTGGACAGCCTGTAAGATGATTCAGGTGACAAAGGGCAGTTTTTTCCAATTCACCCATATTCTTCCATCAAAGTTGATGTTCTCTTTGTTTGGCCAGCAGATGGACATGAAAATTCAAGCTGGCAAAGGGGACACACACACAAACACATCAACTAACAAAACAAGAGGGACTTGTTAATTTAAGAAGGCTGAATCATCATGGTCACCTGCAGTATAGGCCATAATCAAGATGAAATTCCTTCACAACCATCACTTTATTGAGCCTCATCATTTCTGGCTATTTGAAAAGCAGCTGAAAACACTCCAGATATTTAGCACATTTTGAGAGGGGAAAAAAGTAAATGCAAACACTTCAACTCTTTCTCTAGATTTTGTGAACTTTTTATCTTTCCACATTATTAACAGGTAAAAATGGTTATGTGTAAGTGTTCAGCAAATTGCTGTCAATGTTCAGTACTCTGAAACTGTATAATAATAATAATAATAATAATAATAATAATAATAATATCCAAAAGCAATGATACATTTAAAGAGAAAAGGTGCCACATTCTCTAAACCACAAGAGACACTCTTGGGTGCTGAGGTCTGAACAAAGGAGAGGCCAGCAGGAGTTATAAAGCAGCCAGAGTGGTTACTGTCAATGTTCTGTGGATTCTCCTGATCCTCAAAATCTGCTCTGCCTCAAAATCTCTGCTCACCAAACCTCTCACTGGTTTCATGGGCAGAGCAAGTCCCCAGCCTCTAACAAAAAATAAAGAGCAAAACCCAGCCAAGCCCATGAAGACATCTTAACACTGCCTGGAGTCACTAAGCAACAGTGACAAATATGCCAGCCTCAAAAAGGGAGAATTTTAGAGTATTGGGACACTGTAAACACAAGATAACCAGGTAACCAAATGACAAACTATTATCTGACAGCCTTGAAACCTCTCTTAAGCCAAGATGTAATAAATAGCACATGCAGCTAAATTGGAAAAAAAAATCCCTAAGCCAAGTTAAATAGTAACCAGCATTCAAATTTAACCATATAAAGTCTACATTAAAATCCAAAATGACAATTACAAAATATTGTATTACTATGAGCACTGTCAAAAGCTTTGAATAACAGCTCACAAAGGAAATAAGTGAAAACACACTTTACCTTGTATCTCATTTTGGGGCACGAGTGAATGTAGAAACCCATATAATAAAAACAGAGATCAGGAGCTTGTGCATAAAGCTGTCTAGTAAAAGCAATTTCCCTGTGAGGAGAAAGAAAAGACTAATTACATTTGAATACAATTCTTAAAGCCATTTTACCTCTTCATATTGAAATATTTTACAGCTACCTGGTTCTTAATCTATATAGAGGACTAGACCTCTATAAAATAAAAATTAGGATCATGAACTCCAAACTAATATTTTTAAAAATCCCAAACATAATAAACTGAAAATTATTACTTGGATACCTAACAAACAAATCATCAAAATGCACAACACCATGTCAGGCTTAAAAATGATTTAATTTTTGTGTTCTAGTCTGCTGTCTGATTTGAAATCTAAATAGAAATTATTAAGACCCTCTGTTTAATAAGTTTCTTGTCAATATTTGTGTGCATTGGAATTCTACAGAAACCTACTGGTATTCTGGAATTCCACTGGTTAACATGGCTGAGGAAAACATCAGAGTGTTTTTAAAAATAAGCTTCAAGGATAAGCCTCTTGTTTGTTGTATCATTTATGCTCCAGCAATTTGCATGTAAAAACATCCATCTTCATGCAACAAAAGGTATTTTTACCCATCTCTTGTTTGTTAGTATGATTTTCTCATTTATTCTGAAAGAAAAATGTCAGTATTCCAAAAAAACTTTGCTTTTTATTCTACTGGCACAAGGAAAGCACTGTTACTACAAAGACTCAGCCTTCCTCTATAATGATAATTTTTGCAGCATTTCTATCTGTGCAGATAACTTCTGTAATAAATCTGGTAAGAAATGGATGCTGGTTCTCACTTTCTGTGTCAAAGGGATAAGAAGATGTCCCTGCTCACTGCAGAGGAGCTGGAATAGATGATCTTTAAAAGGTCTCTTCCAACACAAACTATTCCTGATCCAAGATTCGAGTGCATTCATATAGGAAGCATCTACAAACACTGCAGGTAATTCATCCCTTAAAATTAATCAGTATTACTCGGTATTTCTTGATTTTTTTGTCCCTTGGCAAGACTGGCATTTCCAAGCAGCTTCTTCTCCCTTTGTTCTCTACTTACATGCCTACATATTTCAAATGATCCTCAAATCCCATCCTTTCTACAACTCAGCAGCAACAACTCTCAGAGTGGAATGAAGTGGAAGTGACAGCAATGCAGTCCAACCTCCATGGAGTAAAATTGGCAACAGCTTTGAAGGTATCAGATTCCTTTGCAACTTCCTAAGTCCTCCCTAACTCAACATTTTTTTCCCCCTTTTTGAAAGAAGAATGAGGTTGGCTCCCTCCAGGACTGTTGGGAACTGGTTTTTATTGCTTTAAATGCTGCAGAATTTACAAGCTGCTGTTTCACAAGTTGAGCCATGCACGCATGGTGCAGTGACAAAGCTTTAAATTTATTATGTAGAAAATTTTAAAGAATTTAAAGAATTTGTAAGCATGGATTATGTCAGTCTATTATTACATAAAGTAATGTGATATGCACAAATACTAAAAAATAATTCTTAGGACTTAGCATTTTATATGTTCATCTTGAAAGAAAAAAATTAGTCCAATTTCAAGGGAATAGTTCTAAAAATCTAGAACAGAAAAAAAGATCAATTCTAAGTCATAGGATGTTTTTCCACATTTGTTAATTCTTATTAATTCTACAAAATTGTCAGATCCTAATCAAAATCCAGTCAAATTCAGATTAGACCTCTGAGATATTAAACTGCACATGGTTTATTAGTTATAAATTATGGTAAGAAGTTTCTTATAAGTGGTGTTTGTGCTCCACATAGCTCAAGTCTTGCTGTCCACCCAGTCTGGAGGGTGACACTGAACAAGAGCTGAGAGAAGGTGCCTCTCAAGAGGAAGCCATGGAGAAAGGAAAAAGGAGGATCTCACAATTCCAAGGCTCCTTTTACACCTGACAGAGTGCAGTGCAAATCTCAACAGGTGAAAAGATTCATGCTGCAGCTTCTCAGACTCAGCCTTGCAAACAGACATGTCTGGCACGAGGCTCAAACCCAGCTGCTTCGTGAGAACCTCCCTGGGAACTCCACATTTGTCTGTGGCCAACTTATTCCATAGAAGCAGAGAAGCAAAAAAGGTAAGAAAAAAAAATAGTTACACAAGTATTTCCACTCATTTAGGGTTTGTTTTCTTTTCACTTAGAACAACAATGGAATCATACAATTGCCTGTGGAAGAAAAGCAGTAACTTGCAATTTCACATACAAGTTTTATTCGCAGTGAAAAGCAATACCCACGATTCCTACTGTTTTGCAAGGCCATGTTGGGTAGTTAATTTAAGGCTTTAAAATTCATAGGATTACTCTCTCCATCAGGCTTTCTGGAGATGAAGATAATGAGATTAACATACCTGAAAAATATACTTAGTGCTAGTACAGCAGGAGAGCACTAATTCAGAAGACAACATTTTTTTAGGTACTCTTTTATTTATGATCTCAATGTGCATAAAACTATAAAAGTGATTCATTTTGTTCGGTGACTGGGCTAAGAAAAAGGTCAAGGGAAAAATTATTTCTATCCAGACAAAAAAAAGGGGCTTTTCCTGCTGAAACCAAGCAATATTAAATTATTTTCAGGAGCAATAAAAACGAGGCATTTTGTTTCTGCATGTTTTTTTAACCTGTAAAAGTATTTAGCTAACTAGAAAGATACACCCCTAGTCAAGGACCACAATTAAGCATTTACCTGGAAGGCAACCAACCTCACAACTACTTTGTTAAAGATAGTGTTACTACTAGCATATATTTAGACTAAAAATAAAACCCCAAGTTTAGAAACAAGTATCAATTCCTACAATTCCATCCAACAGATAACAAAGACCTCCTCTTACCGTAGGGCAGAGTAGACTCCCAAAGATAAGAAAGAGAAGTCTGGATCATAGTACAGATACACTGAGGACACACAGTAGGGCAGGATATCAATTACACCAACAGCAATTATCTTCCCATCCAGCCAGTACTGCTGGTGGAAGGAGCCATAGCCACATTCTGGTCCGTTTGGGGGATGCTCTGCCTAAGCAAGAACAAGAGAAGGATTAAATCCCTGACAGATTCTCAGGATTAAAACAATTTTAAAGATAATTCCAATATACAAGTAAATACTATAAAAAAATTTGCTGGCCATCTTCATTTAGAAAAAGGGAAAAAGGCATTTGAAAGGAAAGGAAAATGATGTTAGTTACTGGATCTTTCGTGTCCTTCACTGCACTCACAACATATCACACATCCCAAACACCAATCTGAAATAGCCTCTGCCATCCAGCACTTATGGTACTGACAGGACAAACCAATGTGAGCCATCAAGTTATTAATGAATTATTGCAGGCCATCCTGGTGCCTCCAACACTCCCTGTCACAGCAAGGGCCCTCCAGGTTCTCTCCTCCATGTCCCCCAGCACTGGAAGCACTTTAGCCACAGAAACTGAGTTCCTCAAAGTGGCCATTAAATTACTTCAGAGGACCATTTATAAAAAAAAACCTGAGCAGCTTATTCTTTATGTGATGTTTACTCTCTGTAACTAACAAAACACCTTTTATCCAAAAACCTGAAACTGTGGCAACAAAATCAGCAGAACCTCTTCTTTGTCAGCCCACATCAGAGCAAATCCTGCAAGAATACCAAGGGACTGGCTATTGTTGTGTGCTGTGGTTTTGGATGTGCACTGAAGTTTGACTCTGGATGGGGTAAAGCACCTCCAGCCAGAAACTGATGCTTGAAGTTAAGAAGAAAATGATCTCCCTAATTTAAACTGTATTACACAACCAACTCTGGCATGCCATTTTCTCCCACGTCAAGTTTACTTTAATCCTGAATTCCACTGTGCTCAACTTAATTATCCATCTAGTCATGTTTTTCAGTGTATTGCCAGATCTTCAGAAAGCTGCTTCTCACTCAATAAATCTGACAATATTGCCTGCTATTACCAACTGTTTTGCATTACAACAGCAGAAGGTGGGTTTAATCAAGTATTTTGATACAGTAGCCCAGACTGAAGAGATGATAGGCAGGAGAAGTTACTCTAATTGGTACCACATGTGTCAAAAGGAATCAACCACGTGAACAAAAATAATTTCAACTGGCTTACCCAACCAGCAAGTCCCAAAATAAAGGCCACATAACAATATGTTTGAATTTTTATACAGTTATGTACCATAAAACTAAATGTGGAGCTACGAATACTGTAAAAGTGAAATGATGAAACGTTTGAGAGCTCCATCTGCAGTATGTGAGAACACTAAACTCAGATGTAGCGTATTAAACTGGGTTGCTCTGTTCAGGTAAAGCCCACTTATCCAACAGTTATGGTTTCATTCAGCATCATCAACTTTTCAACAGAGCCACATGAAATCACATGGTCAGTAGTAACATTTTTAAGCAGGGACACAGTCAAGTAAAAGATGTTCTCTAAGGATTTCTCAGCACAGGTTAAGTTCCCTCCTCAGAGTGCAGTCAGTGACAGAAAAATGAAACATCTCAAAGCCACGGGGAAATGTGGTTGGTAATAGAACACAGACTTGCTTAAATAAGTTTCAGTTAAAACAGATTTTCTTTCTTTGTCAAAAATTCATCATATAGGATTTAATGAATGTTAAAGGAGATAGTCTAAGCCATCATGGAAAAGATTTTCACTCAAAGCAAAGTCTTCTGAAGTTAAACAAATGCTGTGTCTGTGTATGACCCCAAACCTCCAAAGTGCACTGGACCTCTGCAAACTGAAGCATTAACATCAGTTAAACTTTTGGTAAAGTACAATCTGCAGTTATTTCACTAATGCAGTTACAGTGAAATGTCATGAACATAAGAGAGTCTATGTTCAAACATAATGAGCCCAGCACTGATTTCAGGCAAAACAGTCAGGGATCTCCATTACATTAAGCAAATAACATTTTTAAAAGAGTAAGATTTCCCTCCACCTTCAAAAATTCACATACAATGTAATCTTTGTAATGCTTGTCAGTATGACATTTTCTCCCATTTCTCAATGAATACTTGGCTCCTTTCACTCGATTTCCTGTGCACTATCCAGGCAATTTGACCTGAAACAGGTCTAGAATATGAAACATTTTCCTGAAGCAGGCTACAGCATTTCACACCACTGACATCTCCACTGGGACTGTGTTTGTCAAGGGTGATGTAAAATACACCAGTGACATCAGGGGAGCAAGCCCCACAAAAAGGGCTTATCTTATCCACCCAAAATTACACACTACCCCTGGAACCAACCCAGAAGGAACAAAGTATTTTAAATTAACAGTTTACAGTCCTATTTCAATACCATGAATTATTATAATCTGATGATATTGAAAAAATCCAGGACAAAATGGAATCCACCATTTTCTCTCCAAGGTTTACACTGTCATGCAGAGAAAAAACACAACATATTCCATTACATGTTCATTCTACCTGTCTTCATGTGCTGCTAGCTAATGATTCCATGAACACATTTGATTGCTGACATTTTATAATCCATTATTAAAATTTAAATATTTAAACAGAACTGATATTGCCCAATTAGTACCTCAATGTATTAACCACTTATATTTGAACTCCAATGATGGTGACAGCACTCAAATTCCTTCAAAGCACACTGGTCCATCTTTTACTTTAATATTAACAAGTATTTTGTTTATTATAGTTACCAAAAATGGGTCCTGCCTGTACAATGCATGATTATTTTTCTTTGGGAGGTTTCATGAAATTTCTTATTTTCTACTTTTCCATTTTACCCTCTGCTATGCATGGAGGGAAGAGGAATACATTAAATTTATGCTATCAAAGAAAAAAAAAAAAGCCAGGAAACCCTTGACTTCTCCAGTCCAGTGGAAATTATTTACCAAATAAGCAAAGTGATCAATTCCAGCAGTTTTTTCCCCAATGGCATACACACAAACTGCCATATGGCAGATTTCTAGGTCTTGGTTAGCAACCAAGTTCCTTTCCAGAACTCTGTCCTACTCTCATTAGGGATTAGTAGGACACTCTTTTCAGAGCCATGTTCTGTGCCTGACTGGAAAAGTCGAGAATTTGAGCTACACTGCATCAAATGTGAGTCAAATATCACCTTCTAAGAAGGTGATCCTGGCAATTACAGGTTTGTAATGGTCTCACTTATTAGATCTCCTAAAAATTAAAATGCATCAATAAACAAAATAATGAGAAGCAGAAGCTGATGGGCTTTCTGAAGAGCAAAGATCAAGATTCACAAACATCTTTCAGTTCTTCAGAATCCAAAAGCATCTCAGCATGGTTAACAGGAGATCAAATCTTCATTTTTATAACAGAAAATAGATCACCTTCCATCCTGCTGGATCTATTACATTCTCCACACTGGCAGGTGAATCACTGAAGACTGAATGATGCAACAGCAACAAAATGATGATTTTAAAGTGTTCTGGATGGTTAAAAAAGAATTGAATGTACACAGATCCAGAAAGATCCCATAATACTGAGTGATGGAAAAGGAGGAGGAGACACCAAATGTTCATAAGCCCATAGAGCATAAATGCATGTTGGAAACATACTGCTGTAGGCACACCCAAAACAATGGGCATAAATCACCAGCTCTTTCAAAGAGATGATTTTGACAACAGTTTTATAAAACTGTCAGTTTAATACTTAACATCAGTCAAGATGAAAAAAGCAAAGTCTAAGCAGCAATTAGAGAAAAATTTGGGAACAAAACAAAATTATCCCTCAGCTGCACAACACCATGGCCCATCTGAGTGCTGAGGCTCCTTCCAGCTGCTATTCCAGGACAAGATGGAGCAACTTGAGCAGTTCTGAGATGAGCATCAGTGATGCTGGCACAACTGGCCACAACACCCCCTCACTCAGTGAGCACCAAAATGAAGGAATGACCCTGAACAGTTGGGATTTCCCTTGGAAATTTCTTCCCACCCTGGCAAGAGCAGGGTCCCAGCCCTGGCTGAGTGCTGCAGGCTGTTCCCCTGTGCTGAACCATCACCACCATTCCACATCTGCCTGCTGAACTGGTAAAATGGCAAATGGTTACATGCAGCCTCCAAAATGAAAGGAAGAATAAAACAAACACCTCAAACAATTCACTTTACATTATGCTGTTTACTGCTAGAAAACTGCCTAGTTTTTTACCACTTCAGACTGTATCTTTTCTTTAAAGATGCATTTTTTCTGCCAGAGCTCATAGCCAAAACAGAAACTAAACTGAATAATAAAATGAAGAAATAAAAGACAGGAAGAGTTTGGGTGTTCATACTATTTGCAGCTAATGATAACATTAAAAACTCCAAAAATTACAAATTGAAAACATGGAAGGTTTAAATTTTATTTTAAATTATTTTTGTTCAAAAGAGTAAACAGACTACACACTGCTAGACTTGCTTGTGGCAACTGTTTCAGAATAAAGAATTTCAAGAATCCCTTGGCCTCTGATATATAACCCCTTTTATTTAACTTCATCTAATTGAAGACATCTGTAGTGGTGCCACACAAAATTTAATTCAAGCTTGGAAATGTCAATAAAAAGTGTCTGTAAGAAACAATATGGGTATAAACCTGGCAGGGTAGTGTGCATCAACATCTACCCAGCCATACAAAATTAAGAATATAATGGCAGTCTGCTGCACGAGTTGACGAGGTGATAAAAGCCCTTTTCCTATAAAGTCTAATGAGCTCTATTACTCTTCAGCTTTCAGGAATGCAAAGGCCAGTGGACTCAGCAGAGAAAAGCAACAAACTCTGCACACATGGATTCACTCAAGCTGCGACATATCAAATTACCAGAGTAATTACTATAACCTGACAATTTCATTACAGTCACGCCGTCCTCAGCTCTTTCAGACTAACAAGAGAGACACTGCAAGGAATCCATGGCAGTTTGCTCACATAAATGAAGGAACAGCATCTCTCCTCAGCTTTCACCTCAGTTTGTAGTCAAACACAAGTTTGCAAGTTATTTAGTAATGCGTTCTTTTCTTTTCATAGAAATAAATCAAAACCCACAAAAGATGTGCCTTTTTGTGCTTCTATTTTTTAGTGCAGTGCTATGAAATTCAGTGGTAGTTTATTACCCAGCAAAGGCTCCTTTGGAAACAGCAAAATCTTCCTCACCAGCTGATGGAGACACCTCCACCACCTCTAACAATGGCTGGCTGTCTACAGAGAGCATAGAGGACACTCATACATTCATTCAACACAATAAATTAAAGACATTAATTTCAAAATTCCCATCCTGAATGAATACTTACCTCCAGAGGGGAATCACAGAGGAATCTTGTGAACTGCATCCAGGTGGATTCAGCAGTAACACACGGACAAGAAAACAGCCCAAATATGCAAAGCAGAAAAAGAAAAAAACCATCAGCAATGCATTAGGGTACATTAATAGTCAAATATCCTTTCAAATCCATATCTTTGAAAAGCATAATCAGATTTTGTTTATGGAAATTTCACTTAAACCCTTAAACTCTCATATTCTGTTTAGAAGTACAAATAGATATAACAATTAACTATGCAAAGTACTTTCTTTTTCTATAAAACAGGTTTTTAAAAATGTGATGTGAGAGAATTATCACCCTGTAACACAGCTCTGTCACTGTGTCCTTAATTTTAAATTACACATTACCCTCCTCTGAGACTCTCTGCAACAGGGATTCTTTTCCCACTGTTCCATTGATACCTCCCCTATCACCAAAGGAAGGGGGCTGGGGCCCTCATACCTCTTAACAGAAATTAATTAATTTACATTCAAAATGAAAAGCAAGATCATTTTAAGTTTTAAAAAGAGGAAGGGAAAAGAAAAGAAAGAAAATCAACCTCCTGAAAGTGCAAGCATTTCAAACCTGGATTTTTGACTCAATACAAAATGATGTGCTGCCAATAATTACCCAAAAAGGCAATGTTTTAATGATCTGGAGCTTGTCCAAGATCCTTAGGGTAATAAAACACAATACTTATTTACTCACTGTCATTTACTTATTTGATACAAATACTTCCTTATTGGTGGAGTCCACATTAAACACATTGCAGAGATCTGGCATGTATTTAACCCCAAACATTCCCTTGTTAAATAACTACTTTAATACAGAGTTTAATTCCCCCTCTTGTAATGGCTGGGTGATTTAATAAGTCAGCAGTTCCCACACTGCAAAGTAATAGTAAATAGCAATTTTTAATTAAAAGTTAGATAAAAAGAATACATATAGACACCTACAAAAACCTGACTGTTGTCAAGATTTTGTTGTCAAGAATTCCATTAAGTTCTGAGATTAATTAAAGGAGAATACAAAAAACTGGGCGGATTGCTTGTCAGCCATCCCATTTTTCCCAAAGAAGGGGAGGAAAAGAAGGCAAGCAACCATAAAAAGTGCCAGGAGTTTCAGTTGCTGCCACATCTTGCTTATCTTGTCCTGCTGATCTAGGGAGGGATGAGAAACCTTTGGACACAGACTTTATGGAAGAACACTGAATTTCTGCATTGTGGAGGTGAAGGCAGGGAATTGTGCATTTCCCATAATTTACCATTTCAGATCTAGTCACTACCAGTCTAAATTATTCTGAGTTTGGAAGAACAAATGACTGTGCTATCTTAATTAAATTGTAGAATTATTTTGGTTTGGTGGATAAGGAAAAAAACCACCAACAATACTTATAGAAAAAAAAGGTAATTAAAATTTTGAACTATTGAGTTATTTTCCTGAAATAAAAACACAGAGTTACAAATTCATACACTATGAGTGCAGCCATCCCTGCAGCCAATGGTTTTAGAAAGTGCAGGTTTCAGAAAAAATAATTCATGTTATTAGTTTTCATGTCAGAAGACCTCCAATAGTTCCTAATCTGTAACTTTAGTTTTACAGTGCAAACTAAACCCTATGGTGAGAAAACTGAGCCCACAACACTTTTTAAATAGTTTTATCAATTCCCCAGGCCCTGCTGCCCAATCCCTTGGCTCTGAGGGTGCAGGAGGATTTTTAAGTGTACCTAAGCACAACTCCTGCTGTTACAGCTGCTAGGAAAAAATTCTGAACTGCACCTGAATTTCTATCACAATTTCAAAGGAAAAAACCACCACAAGGCTTGTTATAAATTATTTCACCTGATGATACCTGGTAAAGTTCAGAGGGTAGATAATTTTCTTAAATTAGTCTATACATTTACATAAAAAATAAGAAAACATTAAATTCAGTTTCTAAATTAGCAAAGTCATCTAACACTGCAAGATTATTATGAAGACAATTAAAAATTATTCAATAAACCATGAAGAAATACAGCCAAAAGCTGATGTTGTATGTAAAATAACTCAGTATGCCACACAAGACAATTCAAATTCCTTTCACAAAGCCATGCTTTTTTAATTTTAATTTCCAAGCTATTTACATAAACTTTTAAAAGCCCTAGAATATATAAAAAAATCCACAACATTTTTACTTCGGTGCAAACTAATTACAGCTGCCAAAAAGAATCATCTCAACAACAGGGAGTAAGCTTAAACATAATTAATAAATCTAAGAGAACAAACACATCACTGAGAATGAAATGAAAGGGAGAAAAAAAGGCAGAAAAAGGTTGGGTTGGGTTCAACCCAGAGCTTCTTGCTGGAGTAAGAGCACGTGCACAGCTCTAAAAAAAAATCATAAAGCAGAATATTAACACCTGCTCCCTTTTACACAGGGAAAGGAGATTCAGGGGTAAACTGGAGTGGGTTTCACCTGGCAGCTCATCTGGGATTTGTGCAAGGGAAGGTTCCTGGCGTCACAGGAGGACACCATGTCCTCCTCAGGAAACCTCCCAGGTGTCATCAGCAGGAGCTGCACAATTATCTGAGATATTCCACAAAAAGCATTCATTTATCATCTCCCCTTTGGCAGTATTAAGAGTTTGTTCATATTTGCAATTCTCTGTCAAGGAAAGCTGAGTGCATCCCCTTTTTCTTGGGACACACAAGTGTGATATATGGATATGGGATTTGGGCCTTCCTTCTTTTAGTTTTTTCAAAATTCAATGTCTGAATTGGATTATAAAATTGAATTGGAAATAAAATAAACCAAGGATTGTGGTGAAGAGGTTTTTTTGCTTTGTTTTTCACAGAGGTGCCAGGCTCATAAATAAACTACAAAATAATGATGGCAAGTCATAAAACCTTCAAATCCAGTGTATCACTTCCATACTGCCACATTTTAATTAAAATAGTCTTCCTTACCCAAAACAGATTAGAATCAGTCTTAACCATAAAGTTGTGCAGTGAAAAAGTAAAAATAAGTCAGTGCTTCAGCAAGCTGAGGAGAAGCTGCTAACAACCCTCTCCCATGGAAAAGAAAACAACCAACCAAACAATAAAAACAAGCTATCTAGGAAAATAAATTGAAATTGAGCTGAAAAATGAACTAATTTTTTTAACTTTCTGTAGAAATCAGGAAAATGGAACAAAATGTAACATTTTTACAGGAAAAGTTGGTCCAAACCACCCTTGAACTGGCAATGAAATAGAGTTCAGCAGAGGAATCAAAGACTGATCCCAGGGCTGGCTCAATTCAGCATTTTCAACAATTGCTTACAAAAATACAGAAAGAATAGCATTTCAGAAATATCCACAGATTTGAAAGTGAAGAAAGCCTTCCAAACAGAGGAAGAAGGATTTAAAGTTTCCAAAGGAAAGAGAGATTTAAAGTTCAAATGCATGTCTCAAATGTAGTTTTTCAGTGCAAGAATGGGACTAATGAAATTATTGCTGACACACTGCAGTTACAATTCCTGTTCCTTTAAGGAGTGACAAAAGTCACAGTGACTTTATTGCTCAGAAGAAACTTCCTCTCAGTATACTGGAGGTTTAAAGATTATTTAATTTTATATGGATTTATGTAGAAAATGCAATGGAAAAAATGAGGAAGAATGAGATAAACTGAGATGCAAAAAGAATCTGAGCTAAAATAATATGACTGTGGACAAGTCATTTAATTATCTGGATGCCTAAATTCTTCTGCTTTTAGAGGAATTTCATGATCAAATCCATGAATCCACAGCACTGCAGTCCTGAGGGCCACACAAAAGGCATTAGGCTGATACAGAAATAATAATTCAAAGTCTTGAAGTCAGAGCTAGCAGGATGTGAAATCCAAGTTCACTGCAGTGAGATGCTCTGCCACGGCTTCCAGGAGCTGTATAAAAATGTATAGAAGGTTAAAAATAACCACAAAGGCTATTGATTTTTAGGCATTCTCTCACTGGAGTATGAGAGAGGAAAGTAGGTTAGAGAGACCTCAAAGTTTGCAACTGGCTGCTGATAGCAGCTCAGAAAGTCCTCCTTGGCATTTCTCAGACTGCTCACTCAGTTTTCTCTGTTAGTTCAAGTGGATTCCTGAGAAGCAATTAAAAAACAAAAAAGAAAAAGGAAAGGGGGTGAAAGAAAAACCTCACTCTACGTATTTCAGTAATTTTTTGCACCTTTTCAAACAGTGTATCTTTTGTGTGTCCTGAAATTCTTTTCTTCCAAGACAAATATTTAGCTAAGCACAAAGCAAAGAGAGAGTCCAGCTACTTTCACAGAGGGAACAGACAGATACTGTTTTTCTACAAGTTTGTCATTATGAAACCCTTGTGAAAAGTGAAATAAAACGTTTGCTTCAGGAGCTCTAAACATCAATAAACTGCTCACTCTTGCTCTCTCTGGAAACTACTGTCCAATTTTTATGATCTTTTATGGAAATGTTTTTAGCTGGTGTAGCTGCCACATAGCTTGTCTCAGTTACATTTCAGTTGTGATTCCTAAAGACAAAGACCTGTAAAAATATTTGAGGGTTCTGACACAGGGGCAGAAATGTGACTTCTCTGATGAGATGATACTTCATTAAAAACCACTAAAGACACCCTTCTATTCTATCCAAATTAGCCATTGATTATTTCATCAGGATCAAAAACTTTCCTTCTTGGCATGAAAAGGACAAAAAATGTTTTGACTGTATTTGTGTCACCTAAAATCTTTGATCCAGACCTCCACAGTTCCACACTTGTACCTATCATTTTATCTGAAACACAGGAGATTCAGGTGGCAAAATGTTCTGAAATCTCCAGGTATTTTATAAATCATCCTGAAGCTGGGCTAGAGCTGGATCACAGCATCTTCCAGGTGATTTGTATTCTGCAAGGTTCTGCCTGCATTTCTTACCCAAAACCAGAGATTTTTGGTGCTGAGCAAGAGTTGGAACATCTGTAGACTGCTCTTAGCAAAGCACAGAAAAGCCAATACACAGCTTCCAAAAATCCAGTGAAATTGGATCATCCAAAGAGCCAAATCTTGGGATTATATAAAACACAAGTTCATTCTTCTTATTCTCAGATCATCCTTCTGTATATTAATCTACACATTTTGTCCCAGAAATATAACCAAAGGCTAATAAAAGTTATTCCATTTTTAAAATAGACTCCAAATCCATATTTATCTATTTCTCCATGCATGAATTATTACCACAAAGCTGTATTAGCATTTATTATTTTCCTTATGAAAAATGGAAAAAAAGAAGGTGGACAAACCCTCACCCACATGATTTGTTTGCATAATTATTTTACTCTTCATAGGCTGATCAGATCCACAATTTATGCTCCAACTGATCTTTGACTGATGCTAAAGGTAACCAAGGTTTTTTCAATATAGGGATGCTCAGCCTACTCTCATCTCTCTGTTCATCAGAGGTCTCCATTTCTCAGTTCTTCTAAACTTTCATGATTTCAATTTCTTTTCCTTATAGCTTGAGCTATTTCACAAAATAAATATAATCACCACTAAGCCAGGAAATAACCCAAACAAATAAATCCTTGATTTATTGATTACATTTGTGGGGGGTTTGTATGTTCCAGACACAGCTCCTCATGCTAAGCATGATTACATCTTCCACTACTTCAAAAACAACCCAGCAAACAAGAAAACAACAAAATCAAAAAAGCCACTGAATAACAGCTCTGTTATACTGGGAATGGGATATGGTGACCATCATCTTGGACCTGAGGTAAAGACCCACATAAAGCATTTTCATAAAAAGTGCAAAGAATGGGAATTGTTTCAGATTGTTTCAATAGCTTCCAAAAATGAGCACCTCAGGAACTTGGTTAATTCAAGAGCAGCCTTGGATACACTTCTCCAATAGGCAAGGATACACCTATCTTCCTAATTTCCATTATTTCATCTTAACTCTTTCCTAGCTATTTACACTTTAACTTCACCATCTGTTCAGGTTCCCCCTAACTCATCTCATTTTTTCCAGAAACTATAATAAGAATACATATATTCCTCAAAAAGTGGAAGCCCATGCATTTACACAGTAGATGAATAAAGTTTTGTGCTACCACAGAGGAAAACTGAAAAATCAACTCTTCCTCAGCACTATTCAAGAGCAAGTATTGTAAAGAAACATTCAATAAGAAGATTGTCTGGACCCCAATTCCATACAATACAAACATGCTGACATAAACAGTCTTAAGTGCCAACAAGTTTGTGTAATATCAGGAATTTACTCCAATCCAAAGCACAGAGACAACCAGGTCAGTGTTGAAGCTGAATTCCTGCAGGAAGTTCTTGAGAGGGGTGAGAAGATTTTCAGGGTAAATTCAACCTATACCAGACAAACTAAGAAAAAAATGGCATAATGAGTATTTTAAAAGACTATACAGAAAATAGTTGAGGCTTTTATGCCAAGATAAAAACCAATTTGAATTTTTTTCTCTTGCAAGCTAAACTGGTTTTAATTCCAGGAGCAAGGAAACACTTCAAACTGTTCCTAGAATAGTAACATATTTGGCAGAGAGACAATATATTTCTACCTTACCCAATTTCTCTCCTTGCCAGTGAAAGAGGAACAGAAGATTGTGGTGATGCTTCCATAGAAAGGAAAGTTTCATCACAAGTCTGGAAGTTGGGAAAAGTTGATTTCACAATGAAATTTCCACCTTGCTTTTTATTAGAACAAACAGAAGGCACTGCCTCACTCAGGAATCAATATTGCACCACCAAAATGTGTTGCAGGATTCTCCCCAGCAAAATCTCCAATTATTTTAATGAATACACTGCAATTAGTGCTGTGCAGTCTTCAGCCAGGAAGTAGAAGAAGGAAAGGAGGAAAAGGCAAAATTAAAAAAAGACTCAGCATCATGAAGGGCACCAAAACACCAATTATCACTGGTCTTAAATTGGCATTAACCAGAGAGTGCCCAGAATTTCAGTTCCACAACTCTCTGCCCTGAAAAACCTCTGTATTTATTACTGAGGTGTAAAAAGGCCTTCTCCACACTCCCTGAGCAATAATCAGCTTCATTGTTCACATATTTTTGTTATTATTGTGAACATTTTTATAGTTTTTCCCATTAGTGTTTTTCTCAAATAACCACCAAAATTCTACATTGACTCTTAGAATTGCCTTTTAATATAAGGTTAATATTAAACTAATCTAGCAACAGATAGTATGTTGTAATGCCAACAATTTAGGAATATATTCCCAAAAGAAGTTGTTGATATGTCCCATAACAATCTTTGTTGGATTCTAAATTTAAATACAAGTAGGTTTCTAAATATGAAATGTTCAGCCAAATATAAAACTAACAACTCTTCCTAAACTAGAAACTTTCCAAACACAAAAGGGTACAGGACTCTCCCTGAAAAAAAACTTCAACAACCTCACAGAGTAGTTTGCACAAATTAAAAGTGAAAAAATCCTGGATATTTGCCAGTTTAAAGCAAAGCAGATTTCTTACTACCCTGATAAAAAGTGTATAGGACAGAATTTTATTCCCTTTGCTTCAAAAACTCCCTGGTTCCATAATGTCTGTATGATATATTAAAAAGTCTGAAAAAAAAGAAGCAGAAAAAGTTTTGAGGTCTTACAAGTAGCATTTTCTACCCCTTCTCTTAACAACTTGGATCAATTTTACCCTAAAACTTGATACTTTAAAAGTGACTCAGATAACTCTCTTCCCACACAAATTCAATATTAAAACCAAAAAGGCTTCTAAACTACATGAAAATACATTTTTGTGTAAAACATTCTTCAGCTTACTTCCTGCAGAGATCAAATACAAAATGTTGATTCGAGTGAGAGCATTATCTCCTAATTGTGAATAAAAAAACTTTCTTGGCCAGGCAGTCTCATGGACACAAAATATGATTTACCAAGGATGAAAAAGAACCTGAATTCAAACCCATCAGCATCACACATTCAGTAGATGCTTCAGAGAAGGTTTTATGCTTCTCCTGGAATTATTTAAGACTGCACAAACATCAGGCCAAAGAGGGGAGATAAAAGCAAAGTATGGAAACCTTTATGGTAAGTAACAAGGAAAAAGAGGATAAAAATCTGTTACACTGTTAGTAGAAATCCATTTCCTTCCTATCCAACAGCAATTCCCAGCACAGCCTTTACACCTTCAGGTGGTGGAAACCTGACTGTCCCTAACACACCTTTCTAGGCTGAATACTTCCATCACAGCAGAAAAATCAAATCTCTAATCTGACCAGGTAATGCTTGCTACAAATCTAGTAAATAGCTCAGGTTCTCTTGGCATGCCTCCAATTTTTACATTATTTTAATTAAATCCACTTATACCAGCAATTATAAAAAGGGCAAGTACTACTACTTACTGTTATGAGATCTATTATTTCACTAAACAAAGTGAAATGGATTTTATGGCTTTCCAGAGTAGCATTACAGACATCTCACAAAAAAAAAAAGCTCTCCTTACACCCTTTTGAACTAAAGCCAAAAATTATGATGTGGTTTTACAATTCTACCTGGAAAACAGCCCCTGTTTACAAGGTTTCCCTTCTGCAGGTAGTTCACTCTCAGGAACAGAAAATCCTGACTAGCTGGCCAATAGTAAAGCTGCACATCTGCAGTAGATGGAAATGAGAGAGCTGAGGTGGCATTTTCATTAATTCTGCCAATGAGGAAGTTGTGCCACCTGCCAGAGAAATGAAGAACTGCTGCTTGTTCAGAACCCCACGAGTATTTTTAATTACTTTTAATTTATTAGATTAGGATAATCTTCTGTAAACACCCTTTTAAGAGCAGGGTTTATCCATATGCAACATATTCTCATCAAGCCTCAGAGGATCAGCTGAGACATTTTTGCACTATTCCAACTGTAAAGGTCAGTTCCAGTTTAGCAGTGTGCTTAGCAATGGAATGGGAATAAAACTGAGATTTTTAAAGCCTTCACCTGTTACATTAAGGGAGAACACAAAAATTTAGGGAGAAACATCAAAAAGGTACCAAATAACTTCAAGGCAGAAGAAGATTTTGCCATCAAAAAACCTCATAAATGGCAATTTCAATAATTTAAAATTTAATACAGATCAGCTTTAAGAGACAGCATTTCCCACCATTCATTTGTGCATTTGAAGAAGCTGTTTTCAGAAAGGTGCATGCAGTGAACTGTACCTCATTCTCCCCACAGTCAGAAGGTGTGTCCTTGTGTACAGACATCTGATACTTGGCAAATAAAGTGGCAGATTGGTTGAAGGATGATTTGAACTGGGGGTCCTCAAAGGAGACAGGTACTAACCTCACCTTCAGAGCAAGGGAAATACAAGCATTCTGTTTTGAGTGCATATCACCAGATAATCTGCTTCTGAAGGTCAGGCTAGTGAAAGATCTCCTCCTATCCACTTCAAAGCCTCTGAAGTCAGTTTTCCATCTTAAACATAATAATAAGACAATTTCCTATTTTTATTGATATCTAACAAACCAATTACAATTTTTAGTTTTATTGCACAGTCTCAAGGACTTCTTAAAATGTTTTATTTTTAAGGGCACATTGTTCACTGATTGCCCTGGTTCAACAATTACTTGTTCTTGCTACCTATACTGTCCCTCCAAACTCATGATATCTTTTTTTCCTTAGAGGATAGAGATGGAACACAGCTGACAGTTCACTCTTACAACAACAATTTGTGTGATAAACTTTTGCTCACATGTTGCCCCTGATCATTGTATCCTTCTTATGGAAACATTCAACCCAAAGCTAAGGAGAACAGTTACCAGGCTGAGTGTCCAGCTGGATTTAATTTTTATGAGATTTGTATTTTTAAGGCCCATCTCCATCTCCAAGAGCCTCACCCTCTCCATTTCTTACCCAACAGCATCCCCTTGTAGCATCCATAACTTTTCTGCCTGTAACTAAAACCAAATATCTGTAGCATCCTCAGAGGTATCAAGAGTTTGCACTTTCAGGATGTTGATTTTATTGGATACAGTATTTTACAGGCTCCTGAATATACAATGGATATAAAATCCACTTGTTTCTCCTAGAAACAGGACACAAGAAATGGAGGGGAAGCTTTGCATAAAATGAAATTTGCCCTTCTGACCTGACTTATGGTTGGTTTGTCAGGTGGGTCCTTGTGAATGACCATCTGGTAACGTTTATAGACCTGGTAAGACTCCTGAAATGTGGCTTTGAACTGTGAACTTGGTGGAGATGATCTCACCACCCTCACCTTCAGAAGAAGTTAAACACATTTATTATTAAAATATCATGCAATAACTATACATTTATACATAACACAAACATCACAACAGACAGAAAATTTACCCTCCTGCACAAGAGCCACCACAAATTAACTATTAGCCAATTCTCCAGCTCAATTTATTCTACTGAAGGTTTTTGTATTTACACTGAATAACACAGAAGTTTTACAAATAAAAATTAACTAAAATTACCTAGTAGAGAAGAACTACACATTTTTCAGGAAATAACACCAACAAATGGTATGCAGATCATCATTTTAAAGAGATTTTCTGTGCTACTTAAATATTCTCTCATAGTCTCATACAACACTGAAAAATAGCTTGAAAGGCTTGGAAGACTCAAATCTCTGCTCTTCATCCAAAAAAACCCACATTTTTATGGCAATAAAAATCCCAAGGGGATTTCCAGATATTTTTGAAATTGAAAAAGGAGGATGAAGCAGTGTTTCCATACTCAAAAGTTAACCATAATAAGGAGTTACCAGTCTTCACAATATCACTATTAAACATACAAAAATAATTAAAAAAACCTTATAAATTAAACATTCTTCTTAGTAAAAATGACTGCTCCCTAAGCAAAAGAATGCTACCACATAGGCAGCAGTGCATGTCTTTTAAAAAAATATTTAAGGTCATATTAATTTCAAAAACTATGTAATTTTCAGAATGGTTTTATTTGCACAATGAGCAAATTTTTTTAAATCCTTCTAATTCTCCCTGGATCTTCTAAATGAAGATGCTCAGACAAAGCCATCATGCTTCTGCTACACAGCTCCTCAGGAAACCTGAAGGAGTCAGGGAGATGGATCAATTTTGTGGCCTCTAGTCAGAAAATATTTTCATTTCCAGTCCCATCATTGAAAATGATCAGGAAAACATCCAGTTAGTTTTCCAGTTTATGGAAAAAATAACAAGAAAAATGGTTTTATGATTAATAAATGTTAAAAAGTCCAAAAGTCTTCCAGATTATTGTCTCTAGTAGAGGCAGTGGCCATCAGTGTATTAAGCAAACTTTTTTACTCTCATTTTTACAGCTTTCAAAGACATCAACACACACCAATGATGTGTGTAAAGACCAACTATCTTTTAATCTGATTAATTTCCTGAAGTTACTGCTTCCCTGTCAAGTTTCATTAGCTTACGTAGTTTAAGTATTTATATACTGCAGACCTAAATAGTGAATTTCTCTCTTAATTTAACACTCGATTAATTCAAAGTTTTTCATTTTCAAGTCACACTGTATGAAATTAATTTGCAAGTTATTTTAGTAACTGGACTGGCATCTGCTAGGATTGACTGCAGTGCAAGAGTACCCTCCTGTGGTTAAAAGCTGCACCATAGATGTGCAATTTATGTAAATATTATATATATATATATATATACACACCCCTATGATGCATATCTATCTATATATAAATATATATCATTCAGTGCCACATATATCTCAAGATTTAAGCCACAACTACTCCATAAAGCCATAAGCTTTTGAAAAACTCCTAAATTAGACCTTTCCTTCATCTGCCTCCAACAACAGTGAGCAGGACATTACCTCTAATTTGTGTCGTGCATCATCAGGCAGAGGGACAGAAACAAAGTCTTCAATGTTTTTAGGCTGGTTTGTTTTAGATTTAGAGTTTTGCAAGAGGAAAGCTTGATCTCCTTGAAGTTGAGAGCCTTCTGCTGTGCCCATCTGGTTCTGCAGGAGCTTCTGGAGTTTTCTCTCTTTCCTTATGTCCTTTGCTTTCCGACACAGGGGCTTGCTCAGGTCAGCCCCTTTCCCTACAAGGGCACAGGCAGAGTTAAACACCACAGGTGACAACAAACAAACCAGCAGCTCTCACCCCATCCCTGGGAAGAAATGGCTGAAATCACCATTTACTGCAGACTGTGCTCTGAACTCAGCATGGCCTTTCAGATTTACAGCCACCAACACCTGATGTCAGCTAATGCAGTGATTCTTCACAGCTATTTACTGCAGCACTCTAATCTGAATCCACCTTGACCCCAAAGCCAAGGGTGTATTTAAAAACTAGAAATACTGAAGGACAAAAATACAACCACAAAAATCACAGAGAGTTGTTCTGCATTCAAAGCCCATGTAAAGACACACACCCCAAAATAAAGCATTTCTTTTTTCCCACCTGGAATCCATAGGCAGGATGTAGAAATGCTGCCAATGCTACTATGGTCATGTAATGAAAGAGTAAAAGGCCACAGAAGTTTGCATCTTTGCTTAAAATGATCTTCAGATTGTTTGTTTTAATTAATAAATTCACTTTTTGCAGTTTACCACTCTCTTTAACAGATCTGCCATTTATAGAATTCTATTTGTGAAATGGTATTTGCTAAAAAGAGAAGTCAGTCCTAGGCACCATTTCCCACCTTGATCCATTTGTGTCTTGCTAACACCAGAACTGCAAGTTGTAAACCAACACAAATCCAAAGACATGAGGGAATTACAGACACTGTGTGACCTGTCCTCAGGCAAACAAGCCAGAGGAAGAGTTTATTTAAAACTCTCATGATGTATTTGAAGAATGAGAACTTCATCTGTGTGGGGATCTGTTTCGTGTCTCCTATCTTCTGTAAGCTGTAAATTAGCAGGAAAAACTTCTCAAAGCAGTGACTGTGCCTACAGAGATATAAGCAAACCTTCTTCTCTATCTGAAACTGTGCAGAAACAGACCATTATTCCCACAGGACAATGACCTGTTTTGTTTATAAAAGAATAAAAATGCAATTAAACAATCTTATTACTGACTAAGTCTACATTTTCCAAGATGAAAACTAAACATCTTTCTATCTGGAAAATTTTAAACTAAATTTGACCTGTGACACCAGCTAGCATTAAAAAAAAAAATTAAATAAGCTTTCTGATGCACTTATTATTCACTTCTATCTTTAAAAACACCAGAAAGAAGCACACTAATGAATATTTCTGCTCTGTAAAACTATTTTTTTTTCTGAACTGCATTACAATGTTACTTATCTACATTTCCAGTGCCTACAGTTTGACTCAAAGCTATTCTTAACCTAACTGAAGACCTTACCTCACCTTTTCCAAAGCAGTGGCAGGTTTTTTCAGTCCCATTCTTAAAGCAAGTCTGCCATCTGCTGTCAACAGCCATTTCATTTCTTTCCAATACTAAATTCACATAGACCAAAGTTTTTAATGTATTATTTAAAATAAGAAAGCTTTGAAAATCTGCACAATTTAAACAATAAACTATATAAGGCTATAAAGGTTTATATAAGATCAAAATATAAAATACAGTTTTAAAAAATCTGTAATATTTCTATGCAACACTTCTGATTCTCTGATCAAGCATTTTTAAAAATTTTCCTTTTATTTAGATGCAAAAATTGCTTATTAACTCATGAAAATCAGACCCAATAGGGATGAGTGGTTATTAAGGAAAAAACATTATTTCACTTGAAATCAGCCATGCCATAGAGAGAGACAAAAGTACTTTGCTCTCCTAAACACTGGCAAAATGTGCAACAGGTGAATAAAATCAGGAATTAGCAGGATGTCCCAACAGCCAGAAAAAGCCACAAGTTTCCACTAGGATTTTCCCTACCATGTACCAATAAACCAAAATTAAGGAAATTCCCTTTATTTGCCAGAACAGACTACACAAAATGGGAAACATGATCTGTAAGACAAGGCTGCCTTACCTGTAGCCTCTGGGCCATAAAATGTCTGTCAGCAATTCGACCTTAAATAAATTATTCTGGCAATAATCCACCCACCCCTTACCATCTTCCTTGCAGAAATCCCCCACATCCCAAGAGAAGGCAGAATCACACAATGGTTTGGGTTGGAAGAGACCTTTAAAAGGACATCTTCCACTGTCCCAGGCTGCTCCAAACCTGGCCTTGGACACTTCAGGGATGGGGCAGCCCCAGCTTCTCTGGGCACCCTGTGACAGGGCCTCCCCACCCTCATCATAAAAAATTTCTAATCTGAATAACCCCTCTTTAGTTTCAGATCCTAGAGATTCAATCTTACTTAAGGTGAGGATAAGAAGATTAATATAACTTTTTAATGTACCAAAATATAAATGACAGTAATACAAGTAACACCCAGCACCTCTCAATTTTTACACAGTAATTCCATAAATTAGGAGGAGCACAGGGAATAAAATAAAAAATTATTAATTTACTAAGCAAGATAAAAAGAAGGGATTTCAAGAAAATGTAAAATGATGACAGCATATTGCAATTATTACCAGAAATTACCTGGCTTAGGTGGTGCATGAGCAGCTTTAGCTGAATGTGACGGTTCTGCAGGGACTGGTGTGTCTTTGTCTGTACAGATCTGAACAGAATCTGATTCCACCTTCTGCACATTCCCCTCTTCTTTTGTCTCTCCTGAGTCCTTATCTTCATTCTCCACCCTCTCAGCTTGATCCACAGCCAAGGGAGTCAGTTCAGACTGAGTGACCTGAGACTCACTTTTGTATGGAAAATCACACGTGGCCACATCCTCTATATGGGAATCCATCGGCTCTTCTGTCAATTAAAACCTGCGTGAGTTTCTCTCTGTACAACCACAGCTAACACTTTTCACAATTAAAATTAACACTAATTTAACTAGTTTCCAATTTTACAGGTGTTTTCCAACAGATAAAGCTGACTGTTGCAACAGTCTGAAAACAAAGTTTCTTTTATCACCCTGAATTATGAACTACAACTCATTTATGAGAAGTTTTATTTTCTCCACTAAAATTGGACAGTCAACTATTTCAAGCCATAACTTCAAATAAACAACAACAAACAAACCTAGCATATCACAACACAAAAGGGGCAAATTACAATGATTCAGAACCAACAAAAGTTTCACCACCAGGAAGAATTTCTGGGTTTGGTGCTGGATAAATGGAAGGTGACTGTTCAAACACGTGGAAAAACCCTTTTTGTTTGCTCTTCCTTTTCTCTGCCACCAGCTGCTCTAGTTAGTCCTCTCCAGATTATCTGTTATAAAAACAGCATCTAATTCTCTACAGCACCCTGCTAGAAAGTGAGGACATGGCCAGGAAAATAAGCTGGTCTATGGAAAAAGTAAGGAAACATTTTCTTCAATAACCCAAGTACCTGAACCATTCGGCTTCTGGGCTACTGAAGTGCCCAAGCCCAGCCAGGGGTCTCAACACAGAATTCAAAACCCATTTGCCATCTGACCACTCAAACAGGTATTTAAATCCTCCTTCCACACACCAGTGTTTCTTACCTTCACTCGCTGCTTTTGAAACTTCTCCTTTGGAAAGAAATTTCAACATTTTCTTCAGAACCTTCTTGTGGGACTTGGAGGCCTGAAAACGCAAAGCCCGGCACCTAAAAAAGAGAAAAAAAAAAGAAACATTTATTCTGTGAAAGATGTTTTCAGGAAAAAAAAGGTTAAGGAACCACTTATAAAAATTACATTCATATTTTTATTTATTTCTTAAGTGTCCCTATATTGAGTGGTCAAATGTTTTATCAATGTTTTTGAGATAATGAAATTACTTTGTCTTCTACTGAATAGTATCTGTACTTACGGCATGTTTTTATGTGTATCTCTAGAATTGTTAAAATACAAGTGTAAGCCTCTCTTATTTGGGCTGCTGAAGCAGTGTTTGTGGGTTACAGACAAGGTTCCTTACAGGAAAACATCCCAGAGCTGCTGATGTCCCTGCCCAAGAGCATATATTTACTGTTCAAAGTATCATTAAAAGTAGATAAACTTATCAAGCATGATGTATTTCAATCAGTAAACACAACTGCTGGAACATATTTGAAGTGAGTATTTTGAATTTCTTACCTTATTGTGTATTGAGGACAACATGTTTGATTCATGATCGGTTTGTAGACATATTTTCCACTTCTGAAAAGAGTAATAAATATGCATTGACTTTTTGTTGTTTATACTCCAAAACAAATGAAGAAGCTTTTTTATTAAAATCACATCAAAACATTTCATGATGAGTAACAAAAGAACAAGTTCTTCAGTTCTTTGCTGACCATATTATCCTTCTAAAATTACTGAATATTTCCTGTCTGACAGCGTCACATTACAATAGGTCTCAGAGCACTGGACAAAGTTCAATTACTCATGGGTATATAAGTGTTTCTACAGATCTAAGTTTTAAATGTGGATTCTAACTTTTATCTCAACTGACAACATGGCTTTGTATTTTCTTTTTCAATGTACCTTCGCCATCCTCTGTCTATGAGATCCTGGTAATCTTGAACTGTCATTGAATGTGCCCACATACCTGAAATAAAGAACACAGCAACACACTTGACTGACCATGCTTTGGCTTTAAAATACAACAAACAAGCTCTGCAGAGCTGCCTCCCTCTGCTCCGGGACAGGCTGGGAGAGCTGGGGGTGCTCACCTGGACAGGAGAAGCTCCAGGGAGAGCTCAGAGCCCCTTCCAGGGCTCCAGGAGAGCTGGAGAGGGACTGGGGACAAGGGATGGAAGGACAGGACACAGGGATGGAGGGACAGGACACAGGGATGGGTGGGATTTTGGGAAGAAATTCCTGCTGTGAGGGTGTGACGCCCTGGCACAGGTGCCCAGATTTGCTGTGGCTGCCCCTGGATCCCTGGCAGTGCCCAAGGCCAGGTTGGACATTGGGGTTGGACACTGGGGACAGTGGGAGATGTCCCTGCCATGGCAGGGGTGAACTGGATGGGATTTAAAGTCCCTTCCAACCCAAACCATCCTGTGATTCTGTGGTTACTGCAATTCTGAGCTGCTAACCGCCACTTATACATAGATGCCTGTTAAGTATTTGACATGTTCTTAAATATCATAATTACTGATTACAATAACCACATTAAATGCAAAACCCAAAGGCCAAGACAAATCCTGGGATACAATGAACCTTATTTCACAGCCACACCAGCGCTAAGTTCCCCTGTGCACCTCCCCGGAGATATACAAGGAAAACAACACAACATTGCTGCTTGTTTCTGTCACACTCATTCGGGAGCACGGGGCCATAGGAGCCGTTCCGAGCTCCGGGCGGCACCGAGCCGAACCGAACCGAGCCGAGCCGAGCCGAACCGAACCGAACCGAACCGAGCCCGGCCCCGCCGCCCTCCCCGGCCCCGCGCCCGCAGCCGCCGCTCTTCGGCCGGCCCCGCTCGCAGCCCGCCCCGCCCGCACCGTGCGACAGGTTGCCGGTGTCGCTCCTGCAGTAGCCGCAGCGGTAGCCATCCTCCCCGCCGAAGAACTCGACGATGCTCGGGGAGCCGCCGCCCGCCGCCATCCCCGCGGTGCCCGCCCGCCTCAGGTCAGCCCCCGGGCCGCCCGGAAGCCATCTTTGGTGCGGGCGGCGCGCGGGCGGCGCGCACAGGAAGCGGCGCTGCCGCCATGTTTCGCGCTGGCAGCGCCGGCGCGGCCGGAGGCGCCCCCCCCCCTCACCGCGGCCCGGCCCGGCCCGGCCCGGCCCGGCCGGCAGCCCCCGGCCCCGCTCACCCGCGGACACCTTGCCCCGCGGCGCGCCGCAGTAGCCGCAGGTGTAGCCCTCCTTCCATCCCTTGTACTCCACCACGGCGGCGGGCATGGCGCCGGCAGCCCCGCTGCGCCCCCGCCCGGCCCGGCCCGGTCCGGCCCAGCCTCCCCCGCGGGCGGATCGGCGATGAACCCGTGCTGCCGGTCCCGCCGCTCCGTGTCCCCGCACGGCCTGAGCAGCTGCTCGCCACAAACACGCTCTAACAGACCGTCCGGGGGGATGGAGCCCTGTGTACCCCCCCTCCGCTGATACAGCAGGATAAAAGGATGGAAAAAAGCCTGAGCTCTTCCACAGTGCGTTTTCGGACAACAGAATAAGACTTATTGTACTTTTAATAAAATAATGTTGTGGCCCCATGGAGCCTGCCCAGTGCCCAAGTTACCAAACAAATAGAGGAGGAGTTTGGAATAAATGAAGGGGGAACTGCTATCTGTAATTGAGACAAAATTCCCAAACTCAAACCTTTATTTCCAGAACAGTAAAAACAGCAGGGCAGTATCAATGCTCCTGCAGCACATAAAATCAGGTAGGGTAGCAAGGTTATCCCAGCAGGGATGCTCAACCACGTGAATTCCACTTGCTGCTGCTGGGGGCAGACAAGGGAGGAAAGAAGGGACAGCGTTTCTTTTTCACTCTTTCATGAGTGCCAGTAAACTTTGTATGAAGTAACAAACTGTAATATATAAATAACTCAGTGACAAGTCTAAACTTCCTCATGTTGCCCAGAGCAGCTCTGGCTGCCCCTGGATCCCTGGAAGTGTCCAAGGCCAGGCTGGACACTGGGGCTTGGAGCAGCCTGGGACAGTGGGAGGTGTCCCTGACTATGACAAGGGTGGCACTGGATGGGATTTAAGGTCCCTTCTTGTTCCAACCCATTCCATGGTTCTAAACAAAGCAGCTCAGATAAAGCATTGAGATGTTTCAGAAAAAATAAATTTAATTTTACAACATATACATATAAAACAATTGTTGAAACAAATGTTTTGAAGCATTTTTTTAAGGCACCTAAAGAGAAGAAAAAAAACAGAAAACAGTAAGACAATATGCATTAAGATGCGGAACTGACCAAATAACTGGGACAGTAAGGACTTCAGTCCTATCATTGGAACAATTTTATGGAAGCAGACAAGAAGACAGCCTGGTTCCCTCTAAGTCCTTCTTCAGAACTACTTTATTAACAAAATCAGCTGTCAGGAAGTAAAGAAACAGAAAAACTAAGTTGTGATTCTTTCCAACACTGCATTCTGAGTATGAAGTCCCAAAAAATAACTCATCACTTAAGTGACCATCAAAGTCAAAAATAAAGGGCTTTTTTCCCAGTTATTGCATACAAGGCCAGATTACATTTTGTTTCATGAAGAGGACAAGAACACAGCAGTTCCAGATGTTACAGTCACCCTGCTTACAGTCCTTCTGCATTTTTAAGTCACACATAGTTTCCCTGAAGTTCTCCCATGTGCATAAGGAGCTTACTGAGTTTGATTTGTGAAAAGAACTTACTTGAATATTTACTCTGTCTCCATTTCCTCTTCAGTGCTCTGAGGAAGAGGGGTAATCATGGCTTCTCTTATCTGAAATGTTTCTATGATCTCCTGGTTAGGGATGACAGCAGCATGTCAGTCAGCAGAGCTGAACTATTTCAATTTAATTATCACCAAACAAGTAATAAAGTTTCTGATACTAAAGCACTATTTCAAATTACTACATTTTTCCTGCACTTTCTGAGTGAGGGACAAAGGAGAAAAGTCCTATGTGTACTCAAAACTACTTTTTGTCTAAGATTTATTATAAACAGTGAGGAGAACTAATCCAGAGACAAGTATTGTACGTAAGGAAACAGATTCCATATTTACCTAGGCCTTGTATAAAACAGTGAAGTCAGTGCACAGCTGAAAAGCACTTAGACTGACCAAGCTTCAGGAATCAAAGATGGAATTGCCACCCCAATTCTGAGTTTTCTTGCAGCTACAAACATCCCTTAGATCTGTGATTGTTCTGGCATCCCTGAGGTCCAATGCAGACACACAGAACACATGCCCTCCCCAGAGCAGCTAACAGCACAGCTCTCAGAGGTTTCAATAAAAAAGAACTGATCCAAAGCATGAAGTGCTCTCTGTGGTACCTGCCATTCTTTCTGGTCCAGACTTAAGACCACCTGGTTGCGTGCTCCAGCTCTGCTGTCCTCCTCTCCCCCGCTGGGTTTCAGAGGCTCTGATCAAAACGCAGCATTGTCAGCATTTACACTTGTAATTTCCACCAGAACACAAAAGCTCCACAAAAATCAAATCAATCCTACATGTTCCACCCAGTTAGGCTCTATCAGCAGCCTGTCCCATGCACTGCTTGAGATACTTCCTTAGTCTCACATCTTAGAAATTTAGGAACTTTTTTCAGAAGGACCCAAGTATTTCATTCCTTACAAAATCCCACCAAAGTCCTAACCCCACTCATATCCCAAGGGAATGAAAGCTAACCTCATATGAAGAATGGCCATCTCCCTTCCAACTGTTCTGAAGCTGCAGCAGTTCCCAACTCTGAGACAAGAGAGCTCTCACAGCCAAAAATACGTTTTTTCAGCCAAGTGTAACAATATTCATGTACTTATTAGCAAAACTGTAACTTGAGAGGTAATAACCTTTGATTTCTATTAACAGAATTAATTTGTATAAATCAGCATAATGGTCTTTTTCCATACACTGATATTTGAAAAGACTCAATCCTTTCAGCTGCTCCTAAATCTCTTCATGCCTTCAATTACATTCACTGCATATCCCCAGTTCAAAATATGCCTAAACCTTTGTGAATGTGTAACAAGTAATGTTGTTACAAAAAACAATTAGAATATTTTAAAGGTGTATTTTACCTATTATTGGCAATCCATCTTCATCCAACCTTATTTTTGCAAGACCATCCTAAAAAACAGTGGGATTTAGAGTTTCATAACTTAAAGCTTTCCAGTTAGGATAATGCACTGAAATTTCATATTTTCACTTATTACATAGTCATGAATAGGTACATACATCTTCATTGGCATGCTACATAAGAAAAAGCTAATTTAATACAGCACTTATGCATAAAGAAGGCAGCCCATATAGCACAGTGTGTGTTGGATTATAAAAGTTTTGCTTTCTTAAAAACATTATTATTCTCTAAATATACTTGAACTAATCCTTCATAATAACATTTCTCTTCAATATGAAACCTGAATTAGTCAGTTTTTGTCTTATCCAGAATTAATTTTTCTTATTGCATTGACTAAGCATAGTTTTGAAGTGCAAATCCAGGGATTCAAAAATAAAAGTTTGCACTAACACAGTTTTCTACAGCCTCAGTAACTCTTCTATACTTTCTGAGAACTTTTCTACATCTAAAATGTGAGCCAGAATCAGTTTTTGAAAAACATTTTGACTGCAAAAATATCACTACTGTTTTGTTGCATACAATAAAAAATTAGGTCAGTCAATTCTGTTTCCTTTTTTATTCAATTACCAAAATATCCAAAACTGTTTGCAGAAAATAAATTAGTATTCCTCATATTTAAATCCTAATTCTTCAATATTGAAGCTGGAAGAACAAGAGGTCAGTATTTCTAGGTAATTCTAGTATGTAAAATAGATTTCAAGATGTCATGCCTTACCCTGATAAGGAAGGACACATGAAACATGTTTTCCACAGTGCGTGAGAACGAGTTCGGATCAATCACAAAATCAAAGAAGGAAATGGGTGTATTAGCTGGGGATGCAAAAATGGCTTTGTTAAATCAATCAAACAAACAGGTGGTATACACAGAGCTAACAGATGTAAACACAAACTTCAGAGAGCCAGTACACCTTCCAAAAGCTAAAGGGATGGTTTTCAATTTAGTTACAATGCTAAATTCCCAGCTGCCTGCAAAACCAAATGTTCTATGAAGTAATTTTTCTATAAAGTATTATTTTCTTCCATCTTCTCCCCCACACAGATCCATATATTTGACTGTTTGACTGCCATCTACAAGTGGCAGGCTTTAATCAGGAGAGAGGATTTACATTTACTTTGCAGTCAAACAGCAACTGATTAGTGCTCATAAAAAATATATAGTTGGTATATGTGCTTCACCAAAGATTTCTGCTTGCAGACTTGACCTCATATTGTCCCTGCAGTTTTACCACTCCCAACTATAGAAGACAGAAAAAATACATTTTCTCCAGTTAATGCTTAATTTATTCATACTTACGATCATTTTCAAAATGAGTCTGCAGTATCCCCAAGATCCTCTCTACTTCTTTTTCTGTAGCTTCTTGATGAGACTCCTCCATTTTTTTTAACTGGGAAAAAGAAACAGAGATTCACCTCAAATAACTGGTGTTCAATTACCAGAATATGCAAAGGGCCTCTTTTGAACATGTAACATAAAAGTTGAGTTTTTCTCCCTATATGCAACATAACAAACACACTTATGCAAACATGAGACAACTCTGAAGAGTTTTAGGTTTTAACTCCCATCTTACAATACCAATCTGAAAGGCCATGGTTTGTATGTTTTGAGCCTGTGTACAGGTGTATACTTACTTTTCAACAGTGCTATAATCTGTGAGTTTAATAAAGATGATAACTTATAAGCAAGCCACAAACCCTCCAGCTCCCCTTCTTCCCAGTACAAACTATAACAAATCCTTTCTCTCACTATTTGGATTGAGCAGGCTGCCTTTTAAAAGGCAATAATCAGCCATTTGCCTCTGTATCTTGGCATTATCACAGCCTCAGCTTCCCTGTAACAACATGAATTATATTTGCAGTTTCAGATGTAAGTCTCAGTGTTCCCAGACTTTTGCTTTTCTGCCAGTAAACGACACAAAGAATAAGGAAACAAAGCACAAAAGCAGAGGTTAGGTCAGCTAATTAGCCAGCTGCCATTAACCACATTTCAGTGTAAATGCCACACCCTCTTAGACACTTTTTGAAGGAAAGTGGAAACCACGCTAATGTAGTTTCTTTTTTGTTTCCTTTCAAAGCAACAGGCAACAGAACAAGAAAGCTCATAACTTGAAAAATCAGTTTGTAAGCTCTATTTCTGAACAGAAAATTGGTCTATAAATCCTATTTCCTTTCACTCAGTGAAATACTGCAATCCACACAAAACAAATCAAGAAGACTAATAATGGAGTCTGAATCCTTTAGCAGAAGCTCAGAAGGAAAGGGGCTGCTGTGTGTGTCTCCAACTCCACTGGATGGCTGTGGAGCAACCAAGGATTGTTGACAATAACAACCAAGGAGTGCTGGCAATCACACACTGTGAGAAACAACAGGATATAGCTGGAGAAAGAGCTATATGGAGGTTGGGCAGCACTTTTCTGGGACAAACGTCCTTGTTCTGGCTCCTGGAGATAAGCACAGCACAAACATCTGTGGATCTTGGGTGCTCCCTTCCCCTTAAGGGTGGGATGTCACAAATACTACACAGTTTATAATTACAAAACCCAAAACAAACTAGAACACTTAGAAGTCATTTGTAAGAACTATGCCAGAACAAATGGTTAATAAAGATAACACTTTCCAAACCTGAGCAGGCATTGCCCGTTCTGCTTTTCCTCTGCTAGCTTTCTTCTGCCTCTCAATCCGTTGCTTTGGTACAGGAGGTTCAGACTTGAAAGATCCCATCCTAACCAAAACACAAAGAACACATACATGCAAATCTGGTTTACACTGTATGCTCAGGAATCTTTATTCTGAGCAGTGATCTCCTCAAGAAAGTGCAAAGCGATGACTGATACCTAAAGATAAAACTTCATCACATTAAGAGGTTTCTGTGAAAAACCAGCCTAAAAGTTGTTCCAGCACATTGGCAGCCTCACACCTTGTCAACACTCTGTTGTGACTTCACATTAAACTCAATTCAAGCCAGGGCATCAAAGATAAGAATCAGTTAAGGCTGTCCAGTTAAGAATATTACCTCGAGGTGCAGTGCACACTATTTCCTTGAGGACACTTACATGTAGTGAAAAGTAGGTGCTCTCCTGAAGTACTTGAGTGCTTCTCCTCCTACTGTCTTCCAGGCATCACTAGGTAAAAATACACCTGAGCCATCCTCAGAGTCATCAGTTTCTTCTACTTCTGTGCGATTTACACCCATAAAAGTCAGCTAAAAAAGAAAAAAAAGCTGCAATACAAAAACACTCAGAGGTAGGTACATTCATGGTGAAACACTGTAGTGTGGTATTTGCCTCATAAATTAATATTTGATACCAGTGCCTAAGAACTTTGACTTCCCTGAGGACACCACAAAAACAGATAAACACTCAAATTCACCCTTGTGCTCAGCAACCAATGAAAGCCATAGATAAACAAAACTGCTTCGATTCCAACACATTTTCAGTGATGTATGAAGCAGCAGAACATTACTTATATTGCACTCCAGAGCTCAGATGTCTCACAGTTTTTGAGCACCACACACTCACAGGAAGCCCAACCCCTCAAATATCATAGAACTTATGTGGCCTATCCCTGCATCCACAGTCCACATTAACCCAGGAAAAAATTTAAATAGAATTTCTTGGTTTTTATAAACTTGAGCAAACACTCAAGATTCCTTATTGATCTGGTTTAACATAAGGGAGCATTTTCAAGGAGCAAAAAAGCCAACAGCCTGCTTAAAAGCTGTTCTGACCTGACTCTTCCCCCCAGTCACAGCACAAAGAGGCAAACTATCCAACCTGAAAGCATTCAAGTGTCCCAAAGTCTCATTTCATGTCAGTGACACAGGGCCTCAAGAACTCTATCCAAAAACACAGAAACCAGTGGACAGGATACAGAAACTACTTAGCTACTGAGAAACTACAGAAGAGTGACTGAAAAAAGAGCAGAAGACCTTAAGAGCACAAACTGAACCGTGATAAAATAGTAGCAGTGCAATAATGGGGGAGGTGTCTGCATTTTAAGTCAGATTTCCCCCTACTGCATGTGCTTAATATGGAGTTTAAGACAATTAACAACAGGAACCAGAAAGTTTATCAAATTAATTCATAGGAAGAGCATTAAATTCCAGCAGAACTGCAGTGTACTGCCTGACAATCTGAGGCTTTATGGCTCTGTAACAAACAGGGCAAGCCCTCCACTAGAAATATTGGGAAATTCAGAGCCTGGAACTTACCAAGTCTTCTTCAAATGCTGTTGAGTCAAATGCTGACATCTCTGAGTGTAACTCATTGGCCTTCTCCTTTCCTATATTGGATGCTATAACAAGGAACTGGGCATCCAGTGCAGCCTCTCGTGCACGGCAAACTGTTACAGAAAAGATTTTGTGGTGATTAATATGAAATTGCCACAAATAAAATTATCAGATTCAGCATAGGGACTATCCTGGCTTTGGTGCTTTGTAAATCCTTTATTGCAATGACCTCTAACACACTTACATAATCTTTATAATAATATTAGCATTTAAGAAAAGGAAAGAATGACAAACCATGGAAGAGTAAACATGCTCTTGAACAACAAATGCATTTTTATCAACATGTTTTCCGCCTTTCCAAGTGAAATGAACTCCTCTACAGTGATATCTTTTATGTGTATTACTGAGATACATTGCTCCAGTGAAGCAAAAAAAGCAAGGAGTTATTTCTGAGAGTTAATAAACTGTAATGACATTTATTTTCTCACATCAACTTACTCAACCAACCTTCAACTTAACCTATCTATTTCAAGTTATATAAAAATTCTGATTAAGTACTTGGCTCTTCAGCCTCACTCTAGTTCCCTTTTTTTTGTAAGGCATCATCGCCTCACGCTTGGCCAAACATCAATTAAAGACAACAGAATTTGTTTTACCTCCATCAAAAAGTCTATTGGCTTCTTCCAAAGCTTCTGTTAGTCTGTTGCTTTTAGAATTCAGCATAGCCTCTCGATTTTCTGTGGGGAAAGACAAAAGGGAAATCCTGAATTACTTAAACATAGAAGCGCTGAGAAACACTGTGCTTGTCTGATGCTGATTGGACCCACCAAAGCTCCATCACTCCTCCTCAACTGGGCCAAGGAGAGAAAATGGAACAAAAAGCTCATGGGTCTAGATAAAGGAGATAACTCACCAGTTATCTTACAGGGAAAACAGGCTCAGCTTGGGAAAATTAGTAGAATTTCCATGAAAGAAACAAACCAGCCCCTAAAACTGTAAGCTTAGTCACTCCTATAAACAGGCTGGATCACCCATAAACTGCACTGTAGCCTCTTGTAAAACAACTGCACAAATTTATCAAGTATTCACAAACTAACTAATTGCACCTGTTGCTGAACTTGGCAGTGCTACTCACATAACCACGGCCGCATTTCTGTGAGGAAAAAGCACTCAAAACAGCACATAGGAGAAGGACTTACACACCTGTCTGGAGAGATGCTAAAACCTACACAGCATTTTTTAGAACGCCAAAGAATAATTTTCTGGTCCCGGCACACAATGATACCTGCAGTTTCAAACTAAAGCTCAGACACCAAAATTAATTTCGCTGCATCTCCAGGTCTAAAGCTGATGGTTCCCCTGCACCAACGTGGGCACCACATGTGTGTTAGTGCAGCTAAACCCCTCTTAACCTCGCTCTCCCAGGGGATGCAGGCGAGGGGCTTTCCTCAGGATGAGGGGAATGGCCTCACGCTGAAGGAGACAATGTTTGATATCAGGAAGAAATTCTTCCCCATGAAGGAGGTGAGGCCCTGGCACAGGTTGCCCAGAGAAGCTGCCCCATCCTTGAAGTGTCCAAGGCCAGGCTGGACATGGCTCGGAGCAAGTCGGCACAGTGGAAGGTGTCACGGCTGGAACGAGGATTACCCGTAAGGTCCCTTCCAACCAATCCATGCCTTTGCGATCCAGTGCTTCCTGGGAGTCGAATTTCGATCGAAGCACAAACCCAAAGCATCGGCAGCCCGAGTTCCAGGAGCGCTCCCTCAGCTCCTGGGAGCCCACACGGCCAGGACCGGCCCTCAGCCCCGCGTCCCCCCGGCCCAGCCCGGACCCCACGGCACCCGCAGCCCCGGCGCTCCCCCCGCCAGCTCCTTACGCTGCACGGTGGAGATGAGCTCCCGATACTGGCTGCGGATCATCCTGTTGTGCTCCCTGTCGTCGCCCTCGTCGATGTTGAGCTGCCGGAGCCTCTCGCCCGCCGTCTCCGCCGTGTCCTCCTGGGCGTGTGGCGGGCGCGAGCGGCGGCCCCGCGAGGCCGGCGAGGACTCGCCGCTGTGCGACATGGCGGGCACGCGGCCGCTGTCACCCAGAACCGCCGGACGCGGCCGGGACGACCCTGCCTCACCTCCGTGCCGGCCTTCCCGGGATGCAAGCACCGAGCCGAGCCTGCGCACTCCGCCTCAGAGGATCTTCCTGGAGGGCTCTGCGGGCACCGCCGGTGGTCGTGGAGCCGCTGCGCTCTGACCGTGATCTTCCATATTAGCGCTGCTTTGCGCCCCGGTTCTGCCGGCAGCGCCGCCTGTTCCACAGCAGGGCCTTTCTGACCCGCCGCAGCGGTGGTTACCGCGCTCTCAGCGTTCCTTTCGCATTTACTTCCTTCCTCGTTCGCAGGCCAGCCGCGGGCCGGGCCGTGAGCGGCGGCGGGCGGTGCGCGGAGCCCGGCGCGGGCGGGGCCGCCCAGGCCGCTCCGCTGAGAGCGCGGCTCCGGCGCCGCCTCCGGAGGGCGCTGCGGGCGCGGAGACCGCGGGGCGTGAGGGGAGAGGGGGGGAGAGGCGGCATCTGAGGGGACCGAGGGGAAAGGAGAGGGAAAGGAGGGGGAAAGGAGCGCTACGGGCGCGGAGACCGCGGGGTGTGAGGGGAGAGGCGGGGACGGGCGGCATCTGAGGGGACCAGGGGGAAAGGAAGGGGAAAGGGGCGCTGCGCTTTCCCAGCGCCTCCGGTGCGTGCGCTAGTCACTGAGGGATCGGTGCTCTGGCAAATGAAATAAGTTATAGGGCCGTAGGATGGTTTGGGTTGGAAGGGACTTTAAAGACCGTCTAGTTAAAATCGCGGAATCATCAGGGTTGGGAGGGACCTTCAAGATCATCCAGTCCAGCTGTCTGCCCAGCACTGTCACTGTAAGCCCTAAACCACATCACCCAGCTCCTCCTGAGCACCTGAGTGGCTCCACCGCCCCCCTGGGAACCTATTCTAATACCTAAGTACCTAAACAGTGAGGAAAAAATACTCTGATATCTAATCTGAATGTCCCCTGTCTCATCTTAAAGCCATTTACTCTGGTGGTGTCATTGCAGGCACAGCAGGGACCAGCTCCTCTGAGTCGGCGATGTGGACAGCGATGGAGCCCCCTGAGCATCCTTTCCTTGGCACTAAAAACCCCCAGCTCCCTCAAAAGAGTTCTCTGGAAACTCTCAAGGTCCTGTTAATAGTGAAGGGTCCAACACTGAATGTACCACTTGAGGTGTGGCCTCACCAATGGGAGAACAGGAGGTTGATAACTTTTCCTGCAAAATATAAATCATAACACTTAGCCCTTCATTGTTGATGAATACTATTATGTTGTTCTAATTGTTGTGCTGGGGGGTTTAAGGTATTTTTGGGAGTATTGTCTTAAACATCTTCATAGATCTGCTTGAGTCAGTATATAGACATGAATCTACTTCAATTTCCCCAAGCCAGTACTTCAGCTGGACTCCAAACTGCAACTATACACAAGTTATCTTTCAAAATATATATTTAAAATATGTAATAGTACAGTTGAGCATTAATAAATTATATTTAAACTCTTGAACAATTTTCTATTCTTTGTAGACTTGTACAGTGCTTAATTTGCATTGCAAATTCAATATGAGTAATTCACTTTCGGATGGTGACACAGAAAGGCTCAAGAGGATCCAGACAAGACTGGGGCCATTGTACACTGCAGTACACAAATGCATGGTAAAAAATATTCAGGATGCAAATACAGGCTTAGCAACTGTGAGTTACAATTATTGACTGTCATCTCACTGTGCTTCATAGGAACTCAACATTCCACAATAGTGCAAGACGTTTTTGTTTTGAGAGTTCTGCATTGTCCAGACGATCAGGTCTCTGCTTTCCTAGCTATTATTGTGTATCTATGTCAATTGTTACTGTCAACTGTTGCAATGGTAAGTGAAGAAAATCTCCTACGTGCTGTTGGCTGCAAGATTTTCCAGTTGTCTTTACACACCAAGACTGGTTTTTGTCTGATGTTCATTCAGTTCTCATATATGCATATACATAAAACCTTGTTCTCATTGAAGTGAGAAGACTCACATAGAGGAATCCTAAAATAAACATTTCAGATCTAATAAGAGAGTTTCACTGTGTGCAGGTTTCACCATTCCCTCTTTTGCTCCTCTCAGGGTGCAGAAATTAATTTAGAGTTTCTGGCATTTAGCAGCAGACCTCCAACTGAATTCTAACTCCTAACATTGTACAATTTTATATACCATGATCATACAGGTACTGCGTTTGAGCAAGAAAAAGTCAGTTTCCATTGTCACCAAATACAGAGCAATAATGCGATTTTTTATGGTGCCAAGCAGTGAAGTACAAGAGGGATTCACAGTGCATCTCAGCTTGAGAATTGCCCAGCACACCAGTGCTCTTATCTAGAGCCCTTGAAGTGTGGATCTACCACTGTTTCATTTACTATCAAATCTAATCACTTGTCCAGTTCTGGAAATTGGCCTCCTGATGTGAATGTTCCTGATTTGCTAGCAGATGTTTCCAGGCATTAATGGAAAAAGATTTGTCTTTAAATGAGACCTTTTAGTCACTGCCCAGGAGTGTTGCTTATGATTTTAAAGCATGAACCTTTTTGCATTTCCCTTGATTACACCAAAATAAATGCTTCTGTTCAGGATGAAGGGATAAAGCAAGAAATTAGTTGTCTAAAAACATGGCAACACAGGATCTGTTTCTCAGTGATGGCTGTTCCTGATATAAAGTCAATCCTGCTATCTGAAATGGGGCTTGGACTAATTGAAAACATCAGAAATAAAACATATGAGATATTTGGCATTCAGCTGCCAGCTCTGCAAGCAAACACAGATGAGAGGAAACTCTTTTAATGAGTGCAGCTAATTTAAAAAGTTGTTTTAGTAATGCAGAAGTATGAATTAGTATGCTTGGTTCTTGCAGCAACTTTTATTTCTGTATTTACAAATAATCCTGTGGGAGGTGAAAATCTGGAACCAGATATTCCCTCAGCAGTGTGGGTTAGGTTACAGCCAGCACATCACCATATTCATTGTGCCAGTCTAAGATGGTATTTTCAGAGGAATATGAAAGAAAAATTATTTATAGAACTATGAAAAAACCAGGCTCAGTTTGGTGGAATGTCAAGGGAAAAATCCTGGTAGGATCAAACCATCACTGGCATCAGAAATGATTTCTTTTTAAGGATTTGGAAGGTTTCATTAAGTGAAAGACTGACACCAACAACAACATGTGGAAGTCACATTGCTGGAGGCCAAAATGCTGAAAACCTTCCACTTTTTCCCTACAATCAAAGAGCAATGTAGAAAAATAAAATAAAATAAAATAAAATAAAATAAAATAAAATAAAATAAAATAAAATATAAAATAAAATAAAATAAAATAAAATCTTTGCAAGAAGGAGTAAGAAATATATGTTCATATATCAATGGAGCCTCAGAGTGGAGAATAGCCAGAACAGCTGCAGCCTTGGTGGTCCATCCAGCATGTCTTGAATGGAGGAATAAACAAATTAAAAGCAAATGCGAAACAATGTCAGATTTTTGCAAAAGCAGAAAGCTGATTCATGTTCTAAAGATTTGTGCACGTATTTTGCATAACTTCATGGCAATTTTTTGGACATAAAAATTTTAATATGCTAATCATTTCTGTATTCACAGAAAATTCTTTTTTTTTTTTTTATAGCAGTTTCTAGAAATTCTCACCTCTTAGATTTTGCCAATACCATGCAAACAACTGACTGAAACCTAAGCACTTCTGTGACAGGTTTAATCCTGTCCCAGCAATCATTTCTTCATCTCTTGTGCTGATGTGCATATATTTATGTTTATGTGTCTAAAAGCCTATAACTCACAACCTATTAGGAAAGCAATGGTTTTTTCCTTTCTGGAACAGTGTATTCCAAGGGAGGATTTTCCAAAAGTACCATGTAAGTGAAAACATGCTCTGCTTAAAAGACATTTCTGTGATTGGCGCGGGTTTCTATTGCAGTGACGTGTGCTTTGGGGGTTTAGGGGTGACACAGCTCTCTGCTGAAGTGGCATGGCTTGGTTCCCTGAAAGGCTCCCACGTGTGACACTCCAGCTCCAACCACTCCACCCAAACCAGTGGCTGAAAGCTCCAGCTCATCCATGTGGGAAGAGGCAAAGCTGCCTTCCCTCTTTTCTGCCCATGTGGGCAAGAGAAAACTGAGCACAGGCACAGGGATGAAGAATGCAACAGAGGCAGAAGACTTCTTTCTCCTCTCCATCCTGCCAGGTAATCTGCCAGCATTCCTAGGCTTTGAATGTTTATCCTGAGCTGCAGAAGGCATTCCTTAGGAAATATGCAGAGCACTGGTTTTCCTAAGGCACTCACTTTCAGCAGCGTTGTTATTTACATTTGTCACGTGCAAAATGGATCCATTTCCCAACCTTTGCTTGGGAGGTCAGGTGAAAGGGACAGCCTGATACTTGGGAGTTACAGTCCTGGAGTGAAAAGCCAGAGGGTAAAATTGCAGTTCCCTTGGTTTAACATGGAACTTGTCTCCCTGCTTTAGGGAATCCATATCCCAACAACAACAACGATGGTGCCAACGTGCTGCACCAGTGTACAGGACCTGTCCCGTGTCATTCCCATCTAGCAACTGAGAATTCCTGTAAGAACTGATGTGTCATAGCCCCACAGCTCCCTGGGTCAGATTCCTTACACTTCATAGCTCTCCAGCATAGTGTTCTCAAACATCAGCCAATTCACATTAATAGAACACTTTCATGTGATCCAGGGAGAAAGGGGATCCACACACCAGCTAGGAGGGAAGGAGTGCAGAAGGTTATAAAACTCAGGGACAGAGTGGTGCATTTTCATTTTTGGTCTAGAGGAAAATTGGGTAAGTAATTTTTTATTAGTTCTTTAAATTTAAAATTGTCTAGACTCAAAACAGTTTACTAATTATGCTTTAGAATTACAAAAAGGCAAAGGGAGTGTCTGACAAATAAAAGATTTTTTTTTTCTCTGTACCAGAAAAAAAGAGTGTCTCCTTTGAGGTTCTGTAGTTTCATGATCTCTTGTATAACTTGTTTTACAATCCCATACCCTATATAGTGTGTCTACAGGATGATGTCTTGTTTAGTCAGTATCTCTCTAAGACCAAGAGACTGATCATTAAATGTGCATGTCCTAAAATAGCTGTTTTAAAAACAAGTTACAACATTACAGACTGTCATAACTATTTGCAAATGCTGGAGTTGTTAAATGTGGCTCTCTTCCACTTGTTCTTTTCTTTTTTTTTTTTTTTTTTTTTTTTAAGAAACAGTTCTAAGGGTTTGTGTCACAAAGTATTGCTTCTTGTTTTGAAGTTGCCATGTAACAAGAAGAATGTGTGTTTGTCATGCAGAATTTCAGGGATGAAATGAACTGGCTGCTCACTAGACAGATTATGCAGATGTTTGATGATGTTCTTAAGTGGGAACTGTCTACAATGTTTTGTCTTTCATGCACAGCAAAGTTTGTTTCAGACTGTAAAGCACAACACTGAGCAGTTGAAGATACAATATTGCCTCTGGTGACCCAAAACTTACAGATCTTCAGGTAGTTTAAGTCACTTCCCATCTTACACACTAGGAGAACCAATTATATCAAAATAAGATTAGCAAAATTTTGATTGTTACTGTTTTTAACATTGATGACATGATACTGAAATCTGTTGTCAACGTGTAAATCCATGGCCACTTCAGTTATTTCTGGATTTTATTATTTAACGGGGTTTATATTATTATTTCTGGATTTTATTATTTAACAGGGTTTATATTATCATAATGTTTTGGAAACTGCAAGTTTAAAAAAATGGGTTTATCTTCAGCCAAAACTGACGATCTTATTGACAGGCACAGGGTGACAATGGCAGGCATGCTTCTATCTGTATTATACAGCAGATATTTCCCACAAAATATGATCTTACCTTAAAAACAGAGTATTTATAGCTTGAGTTTTGTCCTTGTGATTCAACTATTCAGGATCAAGCTCCTAATTGCCTAGGAAAAGACTTTTTCCCCTTTACACAGTCCAGAAGATGGATTAGAAACCCACAGTATACATACAAGAGTTAAAAAAATAATTCCATCCCTTCATGTCAAAATGTTTTCATTACAGATTGAAAGTTTAATTCAATGCTAATACATAAAATCTATAAATCTTGTTTTATAAGGATTTTGGACAGGAAAACGTGCTGGTAGTTGACCAGAAAAGTCAGATGTGCCTATGGGTGGATGATCTAATCCTCATTGCTTTAGTTTTAAGTAACCTGACATCTGCATCTCCATCTGCATCACACCCAGTCATTTTTCCATCTCTAAGGCACAGTCCAGTGACAATGACAGGCTTGGGTACCCTGGCCTGAGGAGATCACTTTGCACATGCAGGAATTACCTAGTTAGTGTTTTCATCAAGCATTTTAACTATCTGTGGGAAGCAACCTATGCTGGGGAAAAACCAATCTAAGCTGACCAAACTTACATTCTAGTTGGGGTTTTATCAGTAAAGTCCATAACAAGTCTGGAAAGAGAAACATTTTACCCTACTTCTATGATCTAGGCTTAATGCTAAATGAATGGCTTAAGTGCAGTTAATTGATTCCACATTTAATTGCAGAAACTAATGGTTTGAAGAGCTGCCCTGCTGACAGCCAGGATAAGTGTTGAGCCATCAGAGATTACAGTTTTTATTTTTCTAGACATAATCCCTTTTAAGTACTGTGTTCTAAAAATCACATGGTGAAACAAAGTTTGATTTTAGTTGTGTATGTTTTCTTTAGAAGCTCTTTAATGAAAATACAGCAGTTGGTCAAGATCCATATACAGAATGTACAAGCCTCAGCAAGCTTGACAAAATACTGAACTATATATTCTTGCCAAATTAAATTTGTCATTAAATGCTAGTTAGGACTTGACAGACTCATTTACTTCCCTGGTTTCCCAGCAAGAATAAGATCCAAGCAGCACTCTTTATTCCTGGTCAAACCCAAGTTTCAGCCAGCTCTGAGTCCTTGCAAATGGATTCAGATATTTATATTTATATTTATTTGCTTCATGTGTAAACAGTAGTGTGCTGTGGGAAGTTTTGTAGGACTTTAATGGGTCCATGCATAAATAAAAGGTAAGAATGATTTATTTTATTATCTAGATGAAGTCTGCTTTTCTGAGTATAAGTAATCAGAAAAGATTTGCTGGTTCATGGCAACCTGACTGGGTGAAACCAGCTTTTTCTTGCTACCAAAACATAATGTGATTAATATAGTGCTAATATTTTTGTTTTGTTATGAACAGCTGCCATATTTTCTACAGGAATATTTTAGAAGGGAATTGGACAAGTAGAATTGTGAGTAAAACAGCAGAATGATGAGATAATCTCCCTAGAAACAATGAAACAAACCAGGAAACTTTATCAGAGAACCAACACTATAGATGTTTCTGCAGAATAGATATGAGGAATTGACCAACTGAGATAAAGGAATTATTTGGTAAACATTATTTCAGAACATTTTGTCCCATTCCTCCAGCAGACCTGTTAAAAATACCTCTTTTGGGGAGATACTAAAATAGGGAAGGATTTGTTCCTCAGCTCTATTTTCTGTGATTCTGTGACATGTCAGCCAAACAGCACCATTTCTATGCACTCAAGGTTCACAAACCCTCCAAAAAACACAGAGAGGATCCTTCTACATCTTCTGTCACAGAGAGGATCCTTCTAGGTCTTCTGAAGCACAAACAATTTTTGATGTTGACAAGCTGACATTGTGAGCAACTCCTGGTTGAAGCCAGAAACAAAATTGCTGCTGTAAGGGAAGGGGTGGGAAGGTACAAAGAAGCTGTTCATGAGTATCAAAATCCCAGTTTTTACAGCACAGCTTCATAAATCTGCAGGTTTTGACCTTATCTGCCTAGGTTTTAGTGTGTGCTTTTAGCATGAATTCTCCAGCACTTCAGGGGGATATCTGTGCTCCATTGTGCAAAGCTGTGAGTTCTGACAGCAGTGTGATCTGTTGCCTTTATTGCTGTGCCTGTGTTTTATATCTGCAGCATATTGACACTATTGAAAATACAGTAATTATTAGGATCTGTGGAGATAAGTTGCATGCCTACTTTTTGCATTGCCTGTTACTCAGAGTTTCCATGCCACTTGCAACTGTAAGCTGAAAATGATACTTAACCACTTTCTTGATGAGAAAGACCTGATTTTAGCCACACTTTTGGAGCATCACACAGATTTATTGAACCCATATGAAAATCTCTGCATGATACGAGGGGCAGAAGGTTTAAATTCATGGTCTACATAAAGTGGGGTTTTTTTTCAGTTTGTTTGGTAGACTCTTAAATCACACAGTGCTCACACCAAGGGGTGAAATGTGTCAGGAGCACTAACTATGGAAATATTCTTGCATTCTGATCAATGAGCCTTAATATTTCTTAATTTTCCTATGTGCAATATTTAGTTCCTGCATGAAGATTCACCAGCCCAAAACAATATTTCAGTCAGGGCACTATTAAACCATTTCTACTGGTAAAAATATTTCAAGAGTTTCAGAAGTTATGCATTTTGTACTAATATATTGTAAAATCTCACAATATCATTTTGTGGCAAGTTCTGGTTTTACATATGAAATTTAAAGAGGTTTGAGTCAGAGAAAAATATTACTCCTTTCTAGATGCACAGGAGTCCACCAAGTAATCTTTTAAGAGTTTACTCAAACAAGAGGAAAAGACTCACATTTGGATACAGGAAAAAACCTAAATCTTTATCCACATGAACTTTAAACTGGGCAAGCAATTGTAGGCATTATTTTGTGGTCATTCCACTGACTTGAAATATTTAATATCCACATTTTGGTACTAGTGACTGACCATGCTGTCATGGTTTCCTGTTTAAAGTAGAAATTTTGTATATTCAGTGTTACAATCCCTGCTTCAAAGTGCCAGTGCATAATTATGTATAACAACTATTTTGTGAGCCTGGTCTCCAGGGAACCCTCCCCAAACCAAAACTGAGATTTGAGTTAAGGTACTGTAAAGCCTGCAACTAGCATATTCCTTAATGCTGATGAAATGCCAATGCAAAAATACACCTGTAAATTAAAAGTGAACTTCTGAAACTGGATATTGTTCATATTAGTGGAAAATGAGAAGGTGAATATAAATAGCGGAGACCCAGCTGGAGAAGGCAGTAAGTTATAAGAGTTTAAACCTGTCATTAGGTGAAGCTGATTAGGTTTAGGCCTGTCAGAAGGATGAAGAGTTGTGCCATCTGTAACAACAGAGCAGCTTAGGTAACTTTATCTGCACCAACCACCAGGGATCACCAGGACCACTTCCCACCAGCACAGGATTAGATCATCTTCTAAAAAAGCCACTGCCACAGAGGCAAACATCAAACCCAGTCTAGAGGGGGATAATGCAGTCCAGGCACCATTTGTTATCACCAGGTCATCATAAATACACAGGCTGGCTGTAATTGACTTCTCTCAATCTTGTTTTGCAATTCTGCCTAGTTGAATCAAAGGAATGGGGGGAAAATAGGTTTATAATTCACCTTAAACATGAATTCATTACATTAGTTTTAACATGGTAACAGGTATGAAACTATGGTAATGTCTGTAAGGAAGCATTCTTATTTTTATGCAATTATTATCCTTTGAGGGAAAGCACATAAAATTATTTTAGCCTTACTGTTGGGTTGTTTGGGTTTTATATATGATATCTTTGAGGATGATGTTACTCTGCACAAAATTGCTCTTGGCTGACTGTACAAATAAGCCTGAGGAAGGATTTTGGTCCTGATTGGCTTTGAAATGTGATGGAGTCTTTTTGTGCAGGGTTAGATCATACTTAGAAAAGTCTGTAATCTAGAGAATATTCCATGTAAAATATAATCTCCTCTTTTAGAACAGTAGTGCTAAATCAAACCAGTAATCATCTTCATTCTGTATCATTATTCTAAGGGCTGAACACCAGCAGTTCTTTCCTGCAAAGCCCAGGATTACACAACATATTAATGGCCTGATCACTCAACCCCCCCTGAGCCTCAATTTCTGCTTTTCTAAAATGTCAGCAGCATTCTCCTGCTTTTTGAATGGGTGAGGAACTTGCACAAGGAACCCAACCAAATGCTTACAGTACATCTAAGTGCTGTGTTTACTTAATCTAACCATTTTCGTGGTGCAGAGGACTGAAGAAACTCCATAAATTTAGTTTCAAAGTAAACATTTTTTATCCAAACTCGGGATTCTTTGTAAACAACTTATGAGCTCTATCTTGACTGCAATTTCAGGGGTCAGTGACTCAGTTCCCAGAGTTAGTCCTGCAAAAACCTAATACAGTTGCTTGGACTAGAATATGAAATCTAACCCCTGTCTGGCTATTAATGAGTTGTCTTGATGTGCAGCTCTCCTGAGAGATTTATTTTCACAGCCTGCTCTCACTACTGATAAAACACAGCATTTCTGGAGTAGGAGTATTGACAACTGTGAAATACCCAATAGCTGAGTTTTTATCTAATTTATTCTCACTCAGTGATCTAACAGCTATCATGAAATAATTAAGAACAGCTTCAGGCTAAATGGCCTCTAACTGAGGGTGAAGGATATAATCTGCATAAAAGATCTGCATTTATACATATGTAATATATGCATGTATATATATATATGTGTGTCTGTGTGGTACATGGTTGTGTCAGCAGAAAGAAAACCAATAAACATCCTCCCCTGAGCCCAAGGAGAGTCTCTGAGTGCTGGAGGCTTTCCAGGAGCCTGAGAACGAGTCCTGCTCTCCTGGGATGTTTGTGTGGGCATGGAGGGTGTGTGAGCACAAAGCCCAGGGAGCAGCTGCACCCTGCCAACCCTGACATGTCAACACACACCTCATGCCAGCAAAGGGGGGGATTAAATAGTGCTGCCATCCACAGAGAGGGAGAGACTGCTGCTGACAGCTGGTTCAGAGCTCACAGCTAAAGCAGAACAAGCAAAAGGAATCCCTTCCCCCTGAGCAGCTTTAGATCTGCCTCTTCCCTGCCCTGCCCATCCCTGTGGCTGCTCTGCTCTCCCTCCTATTTCCACTGAGCCTCTTGGAGAAAAAAGGGAATGCACGAACAGAGAAACAGGTAAACTCAGAAGGGAAAGCAAGAAAAAGATTTGAAGGAGGAAGGACTGAAAAGAGGCAAGAAATAATTCATCCTGTGATGCATTCTTCCCAAGCCCTACATGTGCCTCTAGACATGTTATGCCAACAGATCCCCACCTTGTTTCCTCCTGTGCCTCATGTAACTCAGATTTTTGTCTCTCTGAGCAGAGACTGGACACCAGAGCAGGTTCTAAAAATCCTCCCCTCACATCAGACCTCCCACCATTACTTCCAGAATATTGCCCCAAGTCAGAGAACATGTTCTGCCTGCCTCAGCTGTGAGATTTAGGAACAGAAATTCCTCACTTTGACTGAATGACTGTTGCATTTAGAGTGTGAAAACACCTGTAAACTTTGTCAAGTTGGCTGTGGGCCTGACTTATACAGTCATATATGTCTCATAATACAAGTGTTGGGGAGATTTTGCTCATAAATCATAATTAGCTGTTTGTAAAAGGCCAGCAGTAATAATAAGGAAATATTGTGCAGTCCTGCACAATGATAGGCACAGACTGACCAGGTGAGCTGTGTAGGTCAGCCTCCCCTATAGCTCCTGAGCCCTATTAGCTGGTGAGGGTGTTCAGAACTTAGACAGGAATCTGTGTCCAGCTCTCCATAGCTGGAATGTGCATGTGGACACAGAGAGAGAATCAGTGCCCAGAGCTCTGTGTTTCATCTGGATCCACAGCCTTCCCACTGGCTGAAGTGCTGCATATGGAATCTGGTGAAAAACTGCTGGTATAAATGTGGTTTGGAAAGAGAAATGTTCCAATACTTGGATATTCTTATTTGGATCATATATATTTTATGAAAGGCTTTTGGCATCACTTTTAAGGACTAAGCCCAATGCAGTACTTTGACATCTGCAACCAGTGCAGCAGAAGGGAATGTACGTGATCTGAAAACATTTAATGCTTAATGCACAAGGGAAAGATTATTGAGATCCACAGATGTAGGCATTGAGCACCATTTCAGGCACCCTGAGATGGCCATGATATCCTCATGGGACTATCAGATAAAACACAAAATTATCTGAGACCCCTGTCTTCCAGAGAGGCAGTTAAGGGATAAGTAGAATGCAACAGAATCAAACTTAAGATTCCCATAATCACTTTTATTTATTATTGAAACTGTATAGTATTAGGAAAGTTCTGTTAAGAGCTGAAATGATAGACTTTCTTTTTACAGCTGGGAAAATATTAATAGATAGAAAGTGAACCAAAATTATGTAGCACCCCTATATTTCCTTAGGAAGGGCACCTCCTGATGGAGGTTCCAACATTAACTCAAATCCCAGCAGAGTTTGGTTCCTGGAGCATGTTGAGGAAGCCAGTGTTGACATCCTAGTTCTGCCACTTGGCCCTGGGCAATTCCATTAATCTCCAAAGCAATATGTGCCTTCTTCTGCACTTCTGTGCCATAAAACATACCTTAAACATCTGAAGGATGCAGGAGTGCCCTGAATTTCCACATGGGGCTGATTAGAAGCAATGGAAGTATGTCATCAATTGGATTTTTCCAGGCCAGATTGTCATCCTTATTGAAAATTGGACAGAAGTGGAAAGAAAAAAATTTTAGCTTTCATAACCTGTTTTTTAAAACATGCTTTCATGTCTTAGTGGGGCACATCAGTCAAGGCTGGGCTGCATCCTCTGCTGCCCTCTGAATCTCAGTCCTACATGGGCTCAGTGATGAGATCTCCATAGGCAGCTTCTGGTTTTCTTGGGGGAAGGGCATGAAAACACTCCTTCACAACTCACAAAAATCCAGCTCAGCTTTCCGTTGCCAAGCGACATCACGGTTTTACAGCAGATCCAGCTGCTGATGTTACCAAGCAACGTCCTTCCCATCAAGTTGTGCACTTGAAAATCATTCCTTGTTTATTAATTCTCATGATGGGTTATGGTTTGCCCCCCAGATCTTGGGATTTGTTCCTCTAGAATTCGTGAGAAAGCAAAAGCCAAAGGACTGTCATAGGTCAGTCGTTCTTGCAGATCTCTGTGATATTGTTGGAATATGCAGAAATTGGGAATGGTTTTGCACTCTTACATCAAGATCAGAGAAAAGTAAAATTCTGAACTCCTCCTCTTTCTCTCCTATGGGAATAACTGCTGTGTAATAGTATGCTCAGTGCTTCAGCAGAGCTTTGCAATGCTTTATGTGTAACATCAATCATGTGAGAGCAAGGAGCATAAAACATTTTGTCTTAAATTGTCAGTATTTGTGCCATAAAGTAAAATGACTTCAAAATAAATTGTCTTCTACAAATACCTAAGGTAGCATGTCTTCAATACACGAGAAATTATCATATCTGTGTAGTGTAGTGGGATTACATTTGATCACTCATGACAAATTATTTGAATCTTACTGAAATACCTAACTTATTAACCCACTGCATAGCTTACCTTTAAGTCTGAGTTGTATTTTCCCCTAGTTTGAGTCTTCCAGTCCTCCTGGGTTAAATCCTGTTTTGATGAAGAAAGGACAATCTCTCTCTGGATGAGTCTGAAGTGTGGATGAGGAGCCACAGGGGAAATTCCAGCAAACAACAGTAAAGCAGCCTGATGTGAGTACTCCTTCCCCACCAGTTCTATCATGAAATCAAAGAGAATAAATAGAGACATCAGAGCAGGTGGAATTCCCTCAGAGCTGGTGGTTTACACTTCATACAGGAACAGAGCAGATCAGCCTCTGCAAAGGTGGGAACAGCTTGCAGTGAAGAAGGAATGCTTGGGACAGCTGGGATAGAAGTGAATTAGTGAATCCTAATTTAGACACAAGAATGGGTCAGAAAATGGACCCAGAGGGGCAATGGCAGTGCTGTCAGGGTCACTGCAGCCCCAGAGATCAGAGCTGTGGCTGTGTTGGTGTCACTGCCCTCTCACAGGGCTCACAGTTCTGCCACCAGTGCAGGATTGCCTGTGTGGCTTTGCAAACCTTACACAACTGAGCCAAACAGAGGGATTCTGCTGTGCATGCACACTGATAAAAAATCAGAAATCATCATCCACGGATTACTGAAGGTCATTTTCCCCAAAGTTTCTGCCAGACAATGGTTTTGCAAGGCAGCTTCTTCACTTTCACTTTGTGGCATTTTCTGGCCTTAGCTTAGAAATGGAATAGCCCCAAATGTGAGTTCAGTTTGTTTTGATGAGGAAATAATGCAGCTAGCAGAAGTGAGGATGTATTGCCAGCTCCCACAGGATCCCTGCTCTTAAATTCATGGCAGAGAGCCTAAACAAAAAAACTTGCATAATTTGTTGTCTGTAAGACAATCAATTGTGCAATGCCCACACTTTGTTTTTAAGGAAGAGCACACTAAAATTTTGAACTGATGAACTTCAGATGTACTGGATTCTGAACTGGGCTCTGGGGACCAGAGAATGCTGGATCACCAACCTCATTAAAAAAAAAAAAAAAAAAAAAAAAATATTTAAAAAGCAGGGTTGTTAATATATCCCTTGATCTTGCAACTGTGCATTCCAGCTCATCACAGGCTTTATGCTTCCAAGTCCAAGATTTTATGGAACAAAAGTCAGCAGACAACATATTGCTGCCCTATGAAATCCTGCCTTTTAGCCATGTCAGAAATGACTCTTCCATGCTGGATCCAGCAATGCTGAATTCAAATGCAATAAACCCACAGTGGACCATTCCTTTGGTTTGTGGCCCCAAGAAGCACCAGTGGTGTTTACAGAAACTCATTAATCCCTTGGAGTTGCCACTAATGATAAATACTCTGTCTTTGTGTTTCTGAGCACCCCTCTGTGGAAGCATTGCTGGAATGGACAATCAGAGTTAATAATAACAATTAGCTCGCCCATAAACCAGTACTTCTTGCAACATCACATTTCAAAGGGTTTTTGTCACGTCTCCACCCTTCAGGATGATTAAATGGGAAATGATTTCACCATAACCTGAACAGGCACATCAACATTTGCTAGCAGGTATTTCTGACTGCTTTCAAGGGTAATGGGAGAAAATGAAAGATGAGCTTAAACATAAACAAACCTGGACACAAAATGCAGAATAGATATTCCCCCAAATACTAATTTTCCCTTGAAAACAACACATGCATAACTCCAGTGTGTTATTGACACAGTTTCACTGCACCATTTTAGCAAGAAGCACTGCTTAGAAATGAGCCAAGAAACGGTAGAAGTGAGATAAATTTGACCCAAAAATGATGTTCTCTGGGGCTGGATTTGTAAAAACCATTAGTAGTGGATTTATGGCAGGCAGAGAGCCTTGGCAGCCTGGCAGGAGCAGGGGGAGGAGGTGTAACTTGTTTTCTTTCTCGCCTGGGGTGGAGGCAAGTTGGTTGTTGAGCAGGTTATGAAGGTGGGTCCCGGACAGAAAGCCTACATTTCATGAGTCTGAGGAGAAGTAGGAGGAAAATCAGGTGAAAACTGCTCAGGTGAAGATGGAAGGAATGGTTTGAAGAGGCTCTGAAAGCATCAGTGAAGCCAAAGGTGCCAGATAGATCTTGGAATGTAAGTGCAACATTAAACATCCTCTTGTTTGCTTTCAGGAGAGTTGTTCAGCTCTAAAGTCTCTGCAGGCTGAACAGACCAATTTGGTACCAGTGAGCTGCTTCTGAGATATGTAGTGTTCAAATAATTTCAATAATGACATTTAAATTGGGAAAGATACTATAAAAAGATGATGAATATTATCTTTTGGTTAACCTATGTTTATTTAATGGATGGATTTTCAGCATGTTTGTAATGTTTATTTGAAAGTCTATACACATGATAAAGGGCTTGTAGTTTGCAAAGTAATGATTGTGCATTGAATGATTTAGAAATAAGGTATGTAAAAAGGATTATAGTAACACTGTAATCCAAAACATTATCTTAGCACTCTGCAATGTAATTCACACTTTAATATTATTATAGTTTGTTTCATTTTTGGAGAATCTGAAATGTCTTTATTTCCTATTTATGACATTTATCTTCATTATTAAGCAGATGGTAATGTGAGAATTGTGTGAAAATTGTGAAATTTCATGCTCTAGGGAAAGAAAAGAGTGGGTAGACAATATGATATGATGTGTTAGTGGAGATTTTTGACAGCTGGCACTTCTGCTGTGCTCTTGTAATTTTCTACTTTGATTCCTGTGCATTTTAATTAAAAAAACCCTGTAAAGTATTGTTATCTTTCAACTCAGTATCAGAACTTTGGCCTCTATTAGCAGTTGCTGTCCTTAACAGCCAGTATGGCTGAGCTGGTGCAGAAATATTGTCAATATGTTATGCACTGGAGTGAATTTACTCTAAAATAAATGGGACAACATTATGGCATACACTGGTTAATCTATTGAAGAACTGGATGAGCAAAACCTGCATTTTTCACAATTGATCTACAGGACCCCACCCCAACTAACTAAATAACTCCATGGGGATTTGGGAGAGTTTCATTCATTCCCAGTTTATGTTATTACTGCTTGTGAGGGGAGCTCTGAATTCTCAGGTGTTTTCACATGATGTCTGTAGGGACAGAAAAAGATCTGGGAAAAGCTCAGCAGGTCAGGGGAACAGAAATGCCACAAAATTCACTCTTAAAGAATTGTGCTGGCTGTTGAGGGAAGCACACTGCTATTGTGGAGTTACTCTTTCCCTCCTGTGCATTTAAACCTCAGTCAGCAGCTCTATCAGTGTGAGAATGTTTTATTACATCAATATATACTTAAAATATTATAATCTTAATGTGTTGTCTTGGAACATTTCACTGGGCTGAGCCTGGGAAGATTTGTGTGTGTACATTACTCCATGATGGAGTACTTCATACTCGGGGAACAGTGATTTTGAGGAGGTTATATCCAGTCTTCAGCATAGCTCAGAACTGCTTTAAAACAATTTCAGAGCTGTTTAAAACAGGAGAGGATTTGGCAGCAATCTCAGCAGATAAAACCTCCCGTTGCCAATTAATCACTGAGAGTGCAGTCCTGGCCCCAGTGATTTCAACAGGAGCAAGTTCAAGCACTGCTGTATCCCCTGAAGACAATCAAGTTTAAACAGAACAGAGATTAAGAACACAACACCAAACTTCTCTCTCCCCAAGCCTCCTCTGAAGAAAAATAATATTTCAAGTTTAAAAAAATGTACTGTAGTAATAAGTAACAACATTCCTTAAAAGTTTGTATGGTTTCCTTGTGTTCAAAGTCCAATCTCCCTTTTACAGCCTAACTTTAATGGAGTTTTTCTTGACACATGCAGCAGACCAACCCCAAATTCTTTGAGAAAAAAACCTGAAGAGACTGTAATTTTCACCTATTCAGTACTACAAAAAAACACAGTGAATTTCAATGCATGAACCCCCCAAATAAAATGTCTAGGACAAAAATGTCTAGAAACGAATCTCTGGTTGGACTTTTACTATTGAATATCCATTTCAAAAAAACTATAGAAATGAACAATGCCTGGGGAGACAATTAACTCTAGAACTGCTCAGACATTTTTCTGAAATTAAATAATTAGAGCTGAACTAGTATAAAACCAGTAGTAATTATGGTAGACAGATCCTCTTAAGTCTAAAGAAGGTGTTTAGAGCACAACATTGTAACAGAATAATGCCTAAGAAAAGCAGGGAACAATGCCAATGATCAGGATAAAAAAATCAATTTACTCTTTCTCTGAGTGCATTGATTGAAAATTGCTTGTTACAGCAATAGTCAGGTTTAACACCATGGTTCTGACAATGTGAGCAGGCAGCTTGGTCCAGGAATGTCAAGAAATAAAAGTGGTTTGAATACAGTTTAAACTGTAAGGTTTTCCTATGGGCTGTCTGTCCAAAATTACTTTGGCAAGGAAAATGTCCTTCTGTTCAAATATCATGGGATAATCCAGAAAGAGAATAACAAAGCTGAGTTTCAAGGACTGTCTTACAGGAAGACAGCAGAAATATATTAGGAATTAAAAGCATTAGGAGTCCTTTTCTCCTAATTTATGGCTTAGAATCACTGTAAGACTGAATGTCAGGAGGGGCAGCTGACTGGGAGGCTGAGATGAGAGCCCTCCAACATTTCCAGGGCTTTTTGTTGTTTTATTTTGGTCTGGTTTTTTTACAGCATATTAAGAGCTTTTTCTTTTCTTCCAGTGATCTTTCTTTAATTGCTGTGTGATCCTGGACATCAGAGTCGGGATGGGCAATGAGAACAGCAGTGCAGAGAACGAGGTGAGTGTGACAAATAAATTGTTTTTCCTGCCTTCCTAGCCTAGAGCAAACCTTTCAGAAATTGCTTCCATGGGCCACCTACCCCATATTTATCTTCTGCTGCCCGTTACACTCATATTTAAGTGTCATCAATGGTAATTAAAGCAACTTGGTGTTTTTTTCCTTTGGCAGTGACAGTGCTCCCCAGCATCAGGGCACGGTTGGGGCGGTTGTTCCCTGGGGGATCCCCATGGGATGAGCAGGGCTGGCTCATCCCAGCACCCAGCCTGGGAGCAGGGCAGCCACGGGCAGCTGGGACAGCTCCAGGCAGCACCCTGAGGACAGGGAAGAGCCTAGGGTCAGCCTGGCAGGGCAGCACCAGCAGCTGTGGCAGCACAGGGGATGATCCCTGGGGAGATGCAACAGGGCCATGGCAGGGTGGGGACAGGCTCTGGGAGCTGGGCAGTGCCTGTGTGGCCTCAGAGCCCAGCACAGCAGCTCCTCCTTGCTCAGAAATGACCTTGCACTGTCTGTGTCCCCATCCAGGACTTCACACCCACGTTCCCAGGGTGTGCTGTTAATGCACGGTGGTGTTTGGTGGTTTATTTTTAGATTTTTGTAAGGAAGGCAGTGAAATGCTCTGGCTGCTGGTGTAAAAAATACAGTAATTTCACGATTATAAGCTGCACCATTTTGACTAAAATTTTGGTCCAAACCCAAAGTGCGGCTTGTAATCAGGTGTGGCTTATATATGGACAAAGAATGAAAAGTTGCTGTTTTAGTTTGGAGGACAGGTGTCTGCTGAGAAAGGCAGGAGCCTCTCTTTGAAATGGAGAATGCAAACCTCCTCCCTCCAAATTATTATAATTTTGAAATCAAGGGGCTTTCAGGTAAAGATATGGGAATTAGGAATAACAGTTCTTTTCTAGGGAAATTAAAATAGAAATACAGTACTACAAAGAAACAAACTCCAAACCCTGACACAGTCAGAGTACAACCTGACACCCCATCAGGCAGGGTGTTGGCAGCAGTCCCATCCCATGGTGGCTGCATCCTCCTGCAGTGACAGATGTGGCTCAGTTGGAGCAGTGCTCCTGTACAAGGTGCAGTTTCCCTCCGGAGCTCCAGTGGGGATGTGGAGAAATCCGGTTTTCCTCTGGAGTCCAGTGGAGAAAGGGGCTCCCTTAGTGTCCCAAACCCTCTGTTTTTATCTTGGTAAGAAATGTTGGGCTCTTCCCCCTGGCTGGAGCAACTCCCAACGGGATGCAGTAATTTTATCAGTCCCACAGTGGGACTCAATGGCCATTAGCAGAAAATGACTGGCTGGAGGAAGGATGGGTTGTGAAAAGATAAAGAACAATGCCCTGCCTGGTTTCAATGGATGGCCCATTAGCAGAATATCTGCCATTGAGATAAGGATCACTGCCCCACCCTCAACAGATGGTGATAGAACAGATACCTTTTATCACACTCTGTATTCTAATGTGCGGCTTAAAATCAGGTGCAGCTTATAATCGTGAAACTACTGTACATTAGAAGTTACTGTGCTGATACAAGTTTGAATAAAAGTTGTAATTCATTCATTTCAACAATTAAAACGCTGGTATATATTGTATCCTCTCCCCTTCCATATGTTGTGGTAGCTGCTAAAATGCATTAGGATTCATTTTGGTTCCACTTCAGGTCTCAGCAGATCTGCTGCACCTTCTGCATTGCAAAGTGGACTCTCTCAAGGCAATCAGTATTACAACTATTACAGATTTTTTCATAAATAATTTTTAGAAGAAAAATCTTCCATAGTTCGTGGTTATTCTTACCAAGTTTTATTGTTAGCCCAAGATTTGGTCCTAACTTTTCCCAGGGCTTGGGAAGATGGGAATGTGTTCATTTCTGTAACTAAATAATGAGAATTTCTTCTCCATAGTGTACAGCTTCCACTCAGGAAGCTTTTGGAAGTCAAACATATTTGTTCAGGAGTCATCCTGAGGCTGAGAAGACTTTATTTAAAAACTAGTGAATTTATCAAGAAATGTAGTAAAAAAAAATCTTCTAAAAGGAAAGGAAGCTTCTGGTCTCCTTTTCAGACTGTAAAAACCAAAAGAAAACACAACCACCTCCAAACCCAAAGCAAAACAAAATATGCCGAGAATCCAGATTCTTTTAAAAAACAGAGATATGACAAGAAGTAGCAACAAAAATGAAATATTTTGATTTCAGTCAGAAACTCCCCAATGTCAATAGAGCCACCCTTACTCCACCAAGCCAAGGAGCACAGCAGGTAGTGGATGATGAAACTGCTTTGCATGGTTTGCATTCAAAATGTTAGCACCAGGCTTGGCTGCTCTTTTTCTTCTGCATCCGCTTCTGGCTTTTGGGTTTTGTGACACTGGCTGCACATTTGCAAGGCAGATCCATTTAAGTTTTCAGCACGTTGTAAAATAAAAAAAAAATCTGGTTTCTTTTAACTTTTTTTCTTTAGTAGCAATCAATGCTTTAGAGAAGCAGCTTGTGCTGGACCCCCTTTGCTGGCTGCCTTTCCTCCCAACCCCAACACCATTGAAACAGCTCAGTTGGTGTTGATCTTGCACTCAGAAGCAGTTGGTCTGAGTTGTTTTTGTTTGTGTGTTTATCAGAGAGCACCCTTGCACGGCTCATGCTCTCAGTGAGTCATTTGGAAGCCTCACACATGGTTTGCATTAAAGCTGGGAGAGCCTGTGCTAAGTTTAGAACTCGTTTAATGAGTGGGAAGATCTGTGGAATAAATGTGCTACTAGGAAGAATGTAGTAGATACTTGGAGAAAAAGTAAATACCCAATCTGTCTTGTAAAGACCAGCCCCTGAGGAGAATATAATCTAAATTTAGTGGCAATGAACAAAGATAATGCTTGGATAAAATGAGGCTGGGGTCAGCAGTGTATTGAACAAAGTGATTTCACATAGGCTAACCATGTTCTGCTTTGCTGTAAAGCAAACAAAGTCCAAACTGCTGAGAGATTTCAGGATTGTGCCCTGCCCTATGACAGTGGCACAGCTTGTTGGGCTGATGCTGAATTAAATATAAGGTATTTTTATGATGCATTTTCCTTGAATAGTGAAACTCCATGTGAAGAGAAAGGTCTTTACATAGAAAAAGAAACTTTCTGGAAGAACAGATATTTTGATGCTTGAGATCCAGCCTTTAGCAGGCAAAATACAGGTGAAGTAACTGAGGTGTTCTTTAATGGCAAGCTGTGGAAAGTACTGCAGTTTGTGGAACTGTACAAGGACTCAGCTGTTGTGCTGCCCATTAAACAGATGGCTAATCCACCCAAAAGATCTGGGTATCATGGAGGAATGACATTGTCTTCTTTTCCTTGACTTTTCTGGATGGCCAAATGTCCAAAATCATCTACATGACCTCAGTAAAAGGCAGACACTCACTTCCACAGAGGCTGATGTGACTGCACTTGCTCAGCCCTGCACCTCTGGGAGGTCTGGGCTCAGGTGCCAGCTCACAAAGCCACACTTAGAAATGAGACCAAGCTGAGCAGGACCAACAAATCTGCTCCCTGAAATGTCAGACAGAGTGAGGCACGTGGTCTGTGGGATGCAGAGTGATCCCAGATGTATCTCAGCCTCATCCATGCTGCTCCAGGGCTGTGCAGAGAGCTCAGGGACAGCTCCCAAAGTGACTGCACTTAACAGGATCATTATTGACTTCTCTGACTGTATTTTATCTTTATTTTTATTAGAATGATGCCATTACCAGAGCATCTTTGCTCTTATTTTAAAGGAGTGGGTGGAGGATGTTAAAAGCAGAAAGAGTTCTTTATAACTGGAGACATGAGCATAAAATTTTGTAAAGTTTGAATAGGTTGGACTTGCTAATATGGAATACTTTTAACTCAGGGTTTTAATTCTTGACACTCAGAGTTCTGAAGCGGAGCTCTGTCATATTCCACAGCCTTTCTCACGACTACAGAAAAGTAAAAGTCACTAAGTAATTGTAAAGCTCTTTGAAGGTGAAAGCTACTGCTGAATTGAAGTTCTAGTAATGCATCTTTTGGCCCAGAGTTGAAGAGGGAATTTCAAAGTCAGTTAGACATAAGTTATTTCTACATATTTTGCTTTATTCCTTTCTTCCTCTTGGTTTTCTGAGCAAGCAAAAAAGCAAACAAAGCTGGTTATTCCACATCTCTGTTATTGTTCATTTCTCTTTAAACATAGATCTTAATGTGTGGTTATCCTTTTGTTCCTGTTTTCTGCTGTGAAATGTGTAAGACAGGCAACACTTGCCAGAGGGGCCAAAACTTCTCAGGAGTCTGGTGGCTGTCTGAGGTGTGCTGTGATCCTGCTCAGATTTCTCCATTTGTCTCCTATGAACAGATCTGACTGCTGAGCATCCTGCAGCTGATGTTCTGCACCATCACTTTTCCCACCTTTCAGCTGGGTTCAGTCTCTCTGCACTGATTGCTGCTGTTCATTGCTGTGGCTCTCCCTCCCATCCTGGTGCTGCAGGGACCAGCAGCACTGTCCAGCATTCAGCCTCCATTCCCACACATGGGAGCTGGGCAAATCCCTCTGAGCTCTGGGGCTCACACTGGGTGTTCACATGCTGTTTGAATAGTGCAGTAACATCTGTATACATTCCACTGTTCATGGTCAGCTGGGAACAAAATTGCATTCCTAATTTTCTCTGCAGTCATTTTGCCTGTAGCATTTTAATGTGATTTGCTGTCACCCTACACTGTGTCCACTGGGATTCCCAACTTTTGCTCTCTGAATTATGATTCTCTTTCATTTTTCCTTCCATTTCATCCAGTGCATATCAGGATGTTGCTGTCAGTTGGCTACAGTCTGTTCCTGATGCTTACATAACAAACCTCCAGCCAGCACATTAATTAATTGTAACTTCCAGGGGTAATTACTGCTGGTCCAATATTCTATGGTAAATAATGTCAAGTAGTTCTTTGAGATTACTCAATAAGAACATGTCTTTTTTTCAGACAACTACATGTCCTTTTATTCAAATGCAGCAAATTCTGGGACACTTCTCACTGCAATGAATAATTATTATTCACGTTATTATTTACATCTTTCCTTTGAGTGAAGGAGAGGGGATGAAAGGAGATTCAAAGTTGTGGCAGAGTTCTTAATTTGAAAGTATAGTGAAAAGGAAGTTGGGAGACTGGTCCTTCTCTTCTGAATTAATGGTTAAAGCTTCCTTCACAACTGTAAAGCCATCATCATTTCTCATGGGACATGAGAATTTATGGGTAGAGATGAAAAGGAAAAATATATTATATTTATAAAGTTCCTCTGTAATTATTTACTACATTTCTCCATTTAAAAAATAGTGTGAAAATGTTGGACCTGCATTTTCCACAGCTATGAAATTGCTAGGCAGGCAAACACTTGGCTGGGGAGTATGACAGAGTTTGGGACTCAACCTGGAGATTATTTTCCTCATGGTGCTTTATTTGAATCTAACAGCATCCTCTCAAGTCATTTATTGTCAGACTGCTAAGGACCACTCAGCAGAAAGCTGCTTTAGCTAAAACTATACTGATTGAAAAGTGCAGGTTAGGGGATGAAGATTTTCTCCCCAAGTTCATCAACTTTAATCTCTCTCTCCTGCTGTGTCTCACACACCTGCCATCCTTTAGAAAATAACACAGGCCTTCAGCAACATCAGGAAAGGGACAAAGGAAAACAACTGCAGTCAGACTAGTGAAGAGACAAAGATAATTATGACTTTTCCTTTGCTTGCTGACCACAGATCCCATTAAACAGGTGGAAAGGTGAAGTTACCAAGAGCCATGAAGGAGTTACAGAGCCATGCCTCATTAACTCAGTGCATAATCCTCAAACACAGAAGGGCTCCTCAGGTTGAGAGGACACCCATGTTGACATTACAAGAATCTAAAGATAAACAATTTGGTGCCCTCAGTGGACTGCAAGAGTCATAAACACTGAAGCCTGAAGGTTTGAATTGTTCCTGCTGTGGCTGAAAGGAGACCGTGTGTTCTGGGAAAATGCTAAATCTAGGATAAGATGGTAACTATAAATATATAAATATACACACACCCCCCTCCACACAGCAGTGTTTATTTTTGTGCTCACAGAGTCATTTCAGTAGGTGTTTCTCAGGAGGAAAAGCAGCCCTTTATCTCTAAGAGAAGGTCACAGGTACTTGCAGTCAAAAGCTGTAAGAATTTTTCAAATACCATTGTTACCATATCACAATTTACTTTGCTTCTCATATTTCTGAGCAGCAAATTAAATTAAATGAGAAGTGAATGCCAATTTTTGCATTCCTGCCCCTTTGAGGGTTTTAATTAGAATAGGTATGAACTTAAAATTCTACTCCCGTGAGAGACAAATAAACCACGCCAGAAGCAACAGCAAATTACACCATTACTGATTAAAGAAAAAATCTACTGTAATTGCAAAATTCTCCACAGAGACTCCCTTAAGGATAGAATCTGCTCTTCCTATCTGATCATGTCATAATTACATTCAACTGATTAAGCAGTCATGATGTTTGGGAAGAAAAACAAGAAGTGGTCATGACAGGCATCCCCTCCAAACTGCTGTACCCCAGCCACTCTCAAAAAGGGGCAGCAGTGCACCAAAATCACATTTAGCCACGTTGCAAGGTGATAAAACTTAGTTTTAATGTAATTTTTCAGATCTAAAGTATCACATGGAGTCCAAGCTTGGCTCAATATATTAGATTGTAATTTGTTACTTTTCTGTGATGGCTCACTGGTTTTGCTGACCATTGTTCACTGATTTTTAATGCAAAGTTCCAATTATTAAAGCAATATCCATTCACCATTTACTTACTTATTTTGGTACCACTTCTCCAAACAATGGAGAGACTCTCCAAAGGTATGAAGCTTTAAAACTCTAACTTGGCCACTGTTCCTGCAGAACAACAACAAAAGCCAGCAGAGTGAAAAGGTGGTTTCAAAAAACCTGTTCTGTCTTTAAAAATTTCAAGAATCATTAAAAAACCCTGATTTCCCAACCATGTGAACAACCTCTAGCAGGCAGATTTTTTAAAAAAAATCCTATTCAAACACCTTGTAATGGAAGACACAGAGGAAAAGGAAAGGCAATTTCTGGTTTATTGAGTGAAATTTGTAAGGGCTTCCTCCAGCTTCCTCTCCACTAAACCAGAGGGAGTTAGTGGGAATGGAAACTTCATGTAACCCCTCAAAGCTTACCCTGAGCTACTCAGAGCTCTGGCACGTTCCAGAAGCTGCTGTAAAAGGATGTGCTCAATGGGGAATGTGGCAGAGGGAAGAGGAAGAGATTTTTAGTGGAGAAAGGAGGATGGGGAGTGAAGCCAAGTTGAGCTTTCTGAGGGGTTGGGTGGGAATGCCAGGGGCTGGAAGCAGAGCTGTGCTGGGCTCCCTGAGCTGCTGCTGGGCTGGGAACCCCAGGTTTGGGATGGGAACAGGAGGCTGTGAACTGGGGTTTTGGGAGCTGTGCTCTCCACAGGCTCCCAGGCAGTTAAAGGCATTTCTTTCTGCTGTGATAACTCCATAATCCTTTTGGCTGCAGTGTTAATGGAGTTCTCTTTTTTTTTTTCTTTTTTAGTATCCTGTTCAAAGTCATTGGGAAAATAAAGTGATCCTGTAGATTTACTTTGTGTTCTTGCAGACTCCAGTGCTTTAGAAGGGTTTAATGCAAATTACATTGCATACTTCAGGAGAATCAGTTGCATTCATTTATTCATTTAAATATTGTGCTGCCTTAAAGGGGAAAAAAGTATGAGCTGTTTAGTTTTCCTCCTGTTGTTTGTATGCTCTCTGCGACAAAGCTGGTTGTTGTTGGAGTTTTTTAAATTATCCTAGACTTAAAAATGCTGAGAACCTCTGTGTTCTGGTTTTTATTATAATTATTTAAGTCTTCCTGTTAACAAACTCTTTATAATGAGAATCCTTTTCAAATAGGAGTACAGCATTGAAACAAATATAGAACAAATTAAGCTGCAAGCTTCTGCAGTCAATCACTTCAGAGGCTGAATGAATTGAAACTTGAAAGTAATTTATTTAACTGCAGCTTTCTGATGGTAGCTGTGAACAAAACATAGTCTTTATAATTGTGTTCACACATGTTAATTAAAAATTTTAAAAGCATGCTTTGCAAAGCTAGTTCAGCACCTGATTTGCATAACTAGCCTAAATGGAAAAAATTTAATCGAAAAATTGAATTATGTTTTTCTGCTGTCTGGCTTAGATTCACAAAGCATGCTCTTTTGTGATGATTACATGAATGCATTAAATGTAGAAAACCAATATATAAAGATTTTCTATATGTTGGCATATTAGTAGTTCACTTTACACATAAATATCTACATTAAGATTTATTTTAGATCATTGCTAAAATTCTCTTTTGAACTTCTTTTGAACATATGTGTGTGCTTTTACCTTACTAGGTGTTAGGGCAACTTTTTGGTCACTCAAACATCTGACAGCCTGGAAAGAAAGAAATAAAGAGAGTCCACAGTTCAAACACCTCTGCTACATCAGAAGTATTGCTAAGACTGTTTTAAAACATGTTAAATTTGGTAATGGACTTGGAGAAGAAGAGTCAGATTTTTCTGTGGCCAAAGCCAGTCACTTAGGGGATGGTTTGGAGATGAGCTATAGCTTCTTAAACATTAGTTCCCTGAAAGCACAAAACATTTAAAAACAAAAAACAAAACCAAACCAACCAAACAAAAAAAACCAAAACCACAAACAAAAAGTCAAAACCAATCAGCCCAACAAAAAAACCCCACCAGTCCCCAAACAATCTATGGAAAATGTTGAATTTAGTCTTCAAATGCGCACACATAACTGACCTTGTTTGTTGTAATCTTTCTATCTTCTGCTGAATCTGCCCCTCCCAGAGTTTTTGTTTGGATATTAAATCCAAATTTTGCTGATAAAATCACTGGGACATGGGCCCTTCTCTTTGTCTAATATGGAAACATCCTAATTTTGATGAGCTGTTCAGGCATTGCAGGCACATAAATGTCCATATTCTGCAACTCACTTGTCAATTCTGGAGATGAATGGCAACAGCAAAGTTCTACCAAATGATTCTGCCCCAGCATGTTCTGTGACTCTGGGAGGAAATGACAAATTGTCCTGATTCCATCCTGAGGTTTCAGGGTTCCCTCAGGTACCTGCACTGCTGCTTGGAGGTGTTCTCATGTTTGCTTTAGGAAAAAAAAGACAAAACATTCAGCTCCTCATCTCAGGAGAGATGTGAGGTGTTCCTCCTGCCTGGCACCCGAAGCAGCTGAAGAAAATTTGAGGTGGTAGTAGTAGAAAGGATGAAAAATGAATAATTAGTTCTCACTGCTCTTGCAGGCTGCTGGAGGCATCTGGACAATTTTATAAATTAAACTAATTTCTTTGGGCTCTCTGTGTGGTTCTCCTGACCCTGCCTGCCCTGCTGGGAAAGGAAAAAAGGTCATTTCTGTCTGCAGGGGGCCTGAAAATGATTTTTTAATTTGTCTGCTACTGAGAGGCATTTGTTTGTGGCCAGCTCTGCCTCTGACCACCTGTACCTCTCAAGATAAGACATGATACAGGACTGAGTGAAAACATGGCACTGCTCACCTGGCTTGGTGGGAATTTACCCACCCACTGACTGGGGGTTTTCCTGGTAATTCATTTAATAACACATCATTTCATAGCTCTTACTCTCTGCACACTGAAATAAACTCTCCATGCAAACAAAAGAAAGGCTGCCCAAAACTCTGCATCAAAATCAAAACACAGCCCTGTAAGCTCACTCAGCTCATTTCTTCTCCTCTAGCTGAAAGAAACAAATTTCCTTGTATAATTCTTGATGTTCTAGTATTTTTCTGCCATATACTCTGGGTTTGAAGCCAACATACATACTTAGATAAACACTCTAAATGCCAGATGTCAGCACATGCTGGGTAAGTGCTTCACAATCATGAAACCAAGAGCCCTTGGTGTCTCCCAGTGGGACGTGGGGAGATAAAGGAAACTCCTGCAAACAAAGCTGTAGTGAAGGGGCTCCTCCAGGGAAAGGCAGAGGATGTGAGAGTTAATCAAATTTGTCTTAAGTACAAAGGAAGTATTTTTGTATTTTCAGTATGGCCTGACCTTTCCAGTTGCTCATTACACGGGCTTTGCCTGTCCACTGGGTGTCTCATTCTGGCTCTGAGCTCGAGGAGATTTTGGCTGTGTGGGAGCACACCATGTTCACACAGAGCAGTGGAATTCTCTGAACAACAGCTCTCTGCAATTTATTGACTACTGCTAGAACAAAATGAACATTAAACTCAGTGCAAAAATCCCCAAGAGATGAGTTGGAATTGTGTACTGTGCTTTTAATCTCTGCTGTTACCCTGCAGTGGTTCTGCCAGCATTAAATACATTCATGGGTCTTTAGGTTAAGTGTGCCTTAGGTTTTTCACAACTACAATTAAGAACTAAAACAACAATGACTTTATGTTAAGAGTGATTTGATGAAGCAGCTTTCCTTCTTTTTTAACTATTGCTTGATGTCTCAGAGAAGTTGAAAAAGGCCTTCATTGACATTTTTTGCTTTTCACTTGATTATTTTCTCCATTACACCAGTTCTTTTGCTATGCTCAAAGAACATCCTCAGCTAATGTTCAGGACAGCTTTTTCCAGTTCTTCATGTTCTAAAGATACTTCCTCCAAAAAAAATTCAGTGGGAAGGTGCCACTCACTACCTGATGTAACCCTGGTGCTTGCACAGGACTCTCTTCCTCCCTGCAGCAATAATTTACAATAAAAGAAATATAAAAAAGCAAACAAACAAACAAAAAAACCCCAACCCATCATGTAAAGGCATGGCTGAAGATCCTGGGTAATTATTTCCCTTTGAGAAGAGGTGATGCATCATAGCCACAGTTGTGTAAGAGCATTTCCAGCTGTCACTACAGAAACTACAGCATTTCCTGTAGCTCTTATCAGGGATGGGCAGCCTGGTGAAGAATCAAGAGCTCTGTTTAAATTCAGAGGCTTTCTGAGCTTTGTTGAAGTGGGAGGGAAGGAATCTGGACTTGGATTCAAGTGTTGGGTCTTGAATGGCATTGGCTTTTTCTCTAACTTAACTCCAAATATGCTGCTAATATTGTGAGTGTCCAAGTTTATAGACTGTTTCCATCCTTTCTTTTCTTTAAATTTGCTTAGCAAGGAACCATTTCCCAGGCTTGGGAGAGGAGAAGATGGCACTTTCCTTGGGTCAGTAATGGCCCTGGCTGCTTTAGAACAATTGTTGCATTCTTCTCTCCCTCTTCTTTCCCTAGTACTTATTTTTGGCCCAACCATTTCCTTCTGTTTTTTCTGCTGTTAAGAAAAAAATGGCTTGGCTTTAGAACCTGCAAGTTCCATCAAAGTAGTGAAATCCACCACAGAGGTTGTCTGTCTGTGGGCAGAACAAAACTCCTCAAGCTTATGCAGCTATTTAAATTGTTCTCTTTTTTTTTCCTTCTAGAACACTCCACAAGACTCAGAATTAGGCCAACCTCCTGGTGATGGCCACAATTTAAAAAGGAGCCCTCAGAAAAAGAGCACAGAAAAGTCTGGAGGTCAGGACATCTCAGACCCTCTTGCTGCTGCTGTGCCACTGGCTGAGAGCGTGACCCCCTCCATCCCAGGACCTACAAGGTAAGACATGGAATTTCTTCCTGTGAAAAGAATTGAAGCCCTGATGCTGTTGATAGATGGGGGCAAGATCTGTCATCCTGATGGATGATGATGATGTTGCATTCCTCAAAATAACCTCACACCTCCAATCTATTCACTGATCACCAAACTGACTTCCTTACTGACTTTACTGCATAACTATAAACCAGGCTCCAGCTGTGGTGGTAACCCTTGACCCAACCTTTCTGTGCTTTTTGCTTGCACTAATAAACTCTCATCTGAGACAGAGCAACATCAAAGAGTCTTTGTTTTAACCTCTGGTCAGCCCTGGAGTGTTCAGGCAGTTGGATCACAGTGGATCCCTTCCAATATCCTTTCTATTCTATTCTATTCTATTCTATTCTATTCTATTCTATTCTATTCTATTCTATTCTATTCTATTCTATTCTATTCTATTCTATTCTATTCTATTCCAGTCTATTCCATTCCAGTCTATTCCATTCCATTCCAGTCTATTCTATTCTATTCCATTGTTGTCCAGTCTATTTTATAATTATTGCTATTATGCAACAGTTTGTGGCAGTTGAAGTCCTAATTTAGGTATTAAACAGGATCATCACTGACCACACTGGGGACATTTCAGGGAAATTCAGACACATGACATAATCTAAAAGGGTTTATGAAAAAAGAGCAGCTTGTTTTCTGGAAGGGACAGCTTGGCTGAAGTGTGGAGCTCTTACACAGGAGGATATTTGCTATCAATTCTATTTCTTCTGACTGCCACTAGCACATCTTAATTATCTACTGAAAATAATAGAATCTGAGCAAGACTGCTAAGTCAATTTACAGTGATAGAGGTTTTTTGCATGAAATTTAAAGTGATGGAAGGCTGCACTTCTTCCCTAGAGATGCATGGTCTGTGTAATCCAGCATCACTCTACTGCTGAGCACCAGGTCTATACATGAAACACCTTTTTCCTGGATGAATTTCTCCTGTCTTGAGTGCCTCTAAGGAGGGAAGCCACAGATGTCATTCCCAGTAGCTAGAAAAAAAATCAAATTTTGGAGTAATGATGTAAAATGGACAGGGTGAGATTTTTTAATGTGCATTTTGTTTGTTATTTCAGTTAACAAATACCACACATATCCTCTAGTTTTAGTTTTAATTTCTCTTGATGGTATTGTGCACAATCACTGTATGGTTTGTGTGTAACCATGCTGTCCTATTGAAGAAAACAGAACTTTTTTATAAATTAGGAAACTACTTAAAAACAATGATGCATTCTGATTTGTGACAGCAAAACAGTAATTTTCTGCTATTCTAATCAGTGTGCAGGTTATGGAAAGGGGGAAAAAGAGAGGAAATGATGAGCTAATAATATCAGCTAAGTGCTGATTTTTGCAGACCTCTCATGACTAACATTCCTGCAAACTGGAGTTGTTTGTGGAACTTCACAATAACAGAATTTGTACCAGCACCCACCTGGTACAGTGGAGACTCTTACCTTGGAATATTTGTGGCTTGCCTGCAGCAAGTGCAGACTTGCCTTTTTTTTTTTTTTTTAAACATAACATAATAACTTTATCCTATTCTGTAACTAATCTGCATTTTTAAAAATGCGTTATTCAAAAATGGCACAAGAGCAGTTCTGTAGGGGTTTCCTTTTCAAAATGTGAGTACCTAGAACACTTAGATTTGTATTCAAGCTGACTAAAACAGCTTTGCCCAGTGCAGCATGCAAAATTCTGACTCGTGGGAGATGAATGTTACATGGATGAGTCAGCTTGAAAGGATTCATAGGATTCTTGTTTCAGGAAACTTTTTAGATGGGTGGGAGCTCAGGCAATTACTTGTTATTCATCTCACTCCTGAACTGCTGGCACATGCCTGTTTTGGGTGTCTTTTAAGTTACATCCTGCCAGAATAGAAACAAAGACAATAAACGGAAAATCTTTGAAGTTCCACATTCCAGCTGTTTATTTTTAACTCGCTCCCCTGTGCTGCCTTGAACGCATCTTTTCCACCCTGGAGTGAACTCTGAGAGCCTTAAGAGCGTGTGACCCTCGGATGGAGAATCTCTGGGTGGAAAATTACCACGTTTGCTTTTCCTCTGGGTGGCTTTCTTCTGTCCTCCCCAAATCCTCACAAGTTGCTTTGAGATTCTTGTCTTTTGGAACTCAGAATGCCTGTGGCTCTTACTTTGTTTCAGACCATTTTTTTCTTACCTGTTACTCGTTGGTACTGTGTGCTGAAAATAAGATTATCAGTAGTTAATTGTGAACTTTTCACGTGGAATAGAAATTAAAAAGCCAGGAGAGTCAGGAAGGTTTGGGCTTTGCAGTGGTGTCCATGTGAGGTGTAACCATGCCCTTCTCCTGGTGCACAGCTGGACAGGGGCACTCCTTCCAGCAGGTCTAGGAAGAAGCAGATGTCTCAATTTAAAAGATAACAGCTCAGGGGATGAAACACTCTTTGTGGATGACCGTGGCTGCTGTCCCAGGGTGCAGAACACAGATCCTGTGGGACCCACAGAGCCACTGTGGGGGGACAAAGCTGCCACACATCCTGTAGGACAGTGTGTCAGTGCCCTGCTTCCTGCTGGCACTCCCAAATCTCAGATGGAGACCAGGAGGAGCCACTCCTGGCCCTGGAACAGGAGACCTGGCTGTGCTTGCTTGCTGCAGCAGTAGTACATTTTATCTCTTTAATGTTAGAATAATTCGGTTTGGTCATACTTCAAATACTGCAGGGCCTGTGTTTTATTCTGTGTGTGGAACAAGGAGGTGAAAAGTGCCTGGGGGTGGGGGAGAAGGGGAGGAAGGCTCCCCAGAGGATGGTATAGATCATTATTCCTGCTTCACTTTTTCCTGAAAGCTTAGATGCACAGGGAGGGTGGGGGAGTCTGGCTGCTGTTAGCAGCCCTTTAGTGATGATGGATTTTTCATGTGTTTGTTTACACTGAAAAGTTCAAAAAGTGAATTGTTCTGTCTCTAAAACTGTCACTTGCTTTGTTAGGTTTTGTTTTTGGAAGGGAATATGGAAATGAATTCCCTGTTCCTCACTAACTTTCAATACCTCTCAGGGACAGATTAAAATGCAGGATTCCTTAACTCAAGTCCTCCAGCACACCGTGTCCAAATGGTAAACTCAAAATGTAGGCACTGATCTCTCATGTGTCAGTGGAAAGAGAACAGAAACATTTGAGAGGCAGCTCTACATGTGCTGTGGTTGCAGAGCTGGCTGTGCATTTGTTCCCCTCGGTGCTCTCTAAATTCATCCTCAGATTTCAGGCTCCTGCTCCTGGGAATATAATCACTCAGGCTCGGAGTTACATCAGTGGATGGCAACCGTATGTGACCTCTGGGATCCAGAGGCTTTGGCACTTGATGCTTTTCCCTCACAAGTGGGACTGGGTTGGGAGGGCTGCCTGTCCTTCCAACAGCTACTGCCTGTTTTAGAAAGGGAGAAAAGGAGTTAGAGATGGAAATTTTTAATTATCCACAATTTTCTGCTGTGGTACCTTCATTTCTTGTTGTTTATCCAGGACACTTATCCTATTTGGGCATCTATAACTCCCCCCCTCCACACACACTCCCACTCAGATAGTAAATGCTAAATGCCAGAGATTTTGTCTGGCTGCTGCTGGTTTTATCTCCTGGCCCTTTGTCTTTGCTGTGGATGACAAAACAGATGAATGGCACTTGTGACTTCAGGTGTTAATGGCTGATAGATTGGGTATGGCTCTTAATCTGGAAGTATTTATGGGATGTGCACCAAAAGTCATCGATTTCTTAACATCCTTTATAGCTTCACACCCTAAACACAGAGCAGGCAGTGCTCTCCCTATAAACAGCTTAGTAACTGGGCAGGGCTCCTACATTTTCCCAGAAAAATTCAGACTTGCCACAATATCTTCTGATGGTGGAAGAGGTTAACTGCAAGTATTAAAAATTAATTGCTGAATTGGCAATGCACTTCCAAACAAGCAAATTGTAAGCAAATTGTTTATGCAAAACAAACATTTTAGGCACGTAAAGATTTAACTCGTTATTTGATATTGTAACTGGAAGTGAAATAGTCATATGCTCAGTATGCTAGGGCCTTGAAATTGCAAATTCTTAACTGTGTGCTTTACTTTTAAGATGAGGGAAAAGTTCCCTTTGGTAACTCTTGGGTGCAGTGGTTCATACTCATTTCAAGCTACAGATGCACCTATGTCTTTGGCATGACTGCATCTTCTTTTGTTTAACATCATTAGTCACATGCAGCAATTATTCACAGCAAAATGACTTTTCCTGCCCTAAACTCTACATGAACTATGAGGAACTCGAATGTTCTTCCATGCTTTGTCATTTGCATGTTTTGTTTTAAATAGGAATTAATTTTCCCCTTAATAATATTGAGATAGGTCAGATTACCCACAAAAGAGAACATACTTTATTTTCCTGTGTTTAAAAATACCAACTTTTAAGGCCACAGATTTATGCTGATATTATTAAATGGGTTGTCTAAAAATCCGAGTTCCCTGAAAGTAATTATTGATTTAATGTAGATGGGTTTTACTCAGGGGAATTATCCTCAGCATGTGGTGTAATTTCCCAGTAGTGTTATTCCCTTTAAAAAGAGTGGAAGATAATGGGACTAGGTGTGACCTTAAGAGGTCATGCAGTCCATCCTTCTGCCCTAAAGCAGGATCAACTGTGCTTAAGGCATTCCCAACAGATGTTTGGCTAACCCCAGCATGTCTTGCAGACAGAAAAGCAAGATTGCAAATAATGAAAAGGAAGATGTAGGATATGTTCCCTGAATGGTTTTCCTTGTTGGCTCCATCAGAGGGAGAAAAATAAATTGAGATATCCAGACAGGTCAGTCTGGGCCTCTCCTACTGAATGAAAACTCAAACCTCTGAGTTGTGTTATAAATAAAACATTGAATAAAACATTGAGCGAGCTGCAGCAGCACAGATAATGAATCTGTGCTCCTCCACTCTAACAGTGATAGTTTAACTCACTGTCACAGCCTGTGCAAGCACTGGCATTTTAATTCTGTTCAGCATACATTAATTACAAACTTGTCCCAATTCCTTCATCTGCTCCTCACTAAAATGAACAATTTTTTGGCATTATTGAATACCAGAAAAATTGGTTTGATTGGTTCCTAATGTTGAACCTAGTTCATAGGATTGTCATCTCCCTTGAACCTGCTAATCACAAGTTTATTACTGTGGCTCTTGACAAAGTTGCTACCAGCATGGCAGCAGATAGTTCATGGGTTTGGATATTGTAGTCAAGAATATTTAAGCACTTCAGACATGTCTGGAACTGTTTCATATTTAGTAGCTGCAAACAAAAGTCTAATGTAACAAAGAAGTCGTGTGTAAAAGTCTTAGAGATAATTCAGTCATATGAAATCTGAAAAATGCAAATATATGATGATGGATGCTCTATATAGTGAACATTGCCAACATTTCCATCTCAGATTTATTACTGTGCATTTATCAGCTCTGTTGACAGATGGGATTAATGATAAGTAAACAATCAGAGATTAAAAATAAATTATAAGGAACAATTACAGGTGTAGATGGTGTTTTCTACTTTCCCCAGTGCTCAGTTTCATGAGGTTAGAGGGGTTTTCCCCCACCCAGTTTTATTCTTGCCCTGATCACCTTATCTCTGACACGAGCTCAATTCCAGGGTGAAGAACCCTGGGCACAAAACTGCTAATGAGCAATTTAGTCAGTAGAAGATAGACCTGCAGAGCTGCAACACAGCAAAAAGCTGGAATAACAATTGACTCCCACTTCTCCACCCCCTCCCCAGTTCCCTGTTGGTTTTTGTCCCTCCTCTTCTAATTAAGCTTCACTGAGTGCAAAATTAACATCAATAATAAAGTGGATTCCTTGCTTAGGGAAAACCTCCTGGCATTTCCCTGCTGTGTGCTCATGTCCTGTCATGCCCCACGTTGTCAGCAGACACCAAATACTGTATTGCCATCTCTGGTATTCCCAGTGTCAGGAAGTTTCATGTGGATAAGTGTGATAGGGAAAGAAAACTTCCTCTGGGCAAAACCATTTTCTGAATGTTTAAATAAAATGTATTGGTGTTATGAATTAAATATTCAAACCCATGCCAAGCATTGCTGAAACTTGTTTAAACTCAATATTAATTGCAGGTTATACTTTACCTTAGATTTGAGGCTTAGCCTTAATACAGGCAAATTTCAGTGGCTCTTCAAGGACTAGTTTGTTTCCCACTGCAATGACTCTGAAGAAGGTTTTTAGGACCTAAGACAGACTCATATTCAGCTTTAGGTGCAGCTGTCCCTAAAGAAATTGTTTTTTGGGCAGTTCTCAGAATAAGAAGGGGCCAAGCCACCTGGAAGTGCATTTTGTGCATGATAGCCCAAGATGCTGTTTTGACATAAACACAAAAATAATCTGCAGGGACCCCAGATCTGTCACTGACTCACTTCTCCATCAAGAATTTTGTGTGTAAAACTTGGGCAGAGGAGCAGAGAGAGGCTTCTCAGATTTCTGGGGATTACTTAAAATCTAATCTATGCTTGGCTGTACGGGAGGTGTTTTAATCATCTTTTCTAGCTCCAATCTGAAGGGGACTTGGAATTTCTGAAATGTAACCTGTCACTGCTAAGCTGTGACAAAGCTCTGAGCCATCTCTCCTTGTGCCACCCAGCACATGGCAGTGTGTTTTCTGTGTCCTGCTTTGCTTGGGATTCATTATTTCACGTCAAGTAAACATTGCTCCCTGCTCCTCTGTACAATTCTACATCCAGTTTGAAATAGATGTTTCTCTCCATGTTCCCATGCCCAGGTATGGAAGGTAAGTGAGAGAACAAGGTTAACCTATTTCACCACCTGGAAAACTGAGGAACACACAGTGAAAAATACTTAAAATAACTTCTCCTTCTCACAGTTCGTCATCTCTGATCCAACTTTTCTATCTTATCTTTATTGGGTGGGAAATGAGATCACGCCAAGGGTTATGGGTTAGATGCACTGAAATCAAACACTGCAATTAAATGAGCTCATTGGGTGTGGATTGTGGCACAGCAGCATCCCACACTGGGCAGGGTGAGCCCTTTGACCTTTTGGTGAGAATCAACTGTGCTGATTAGTTGGAGAAAACATTCAGCAGATGGGCCCTTCTTAATCTGCTACACACTCGAGTACAGCCAGATAACAGCACTTGCTGTGAAGCTTTGGCAAAGTCTGAGAAGCACAAACAAAAAGCCTTTCTTTGAGGTGCTGTGGGCTTTCCCAGTATTATTTTTTTCCCCTGTTGCTCCTGCTGTCAGGTGTGTCCCCTCTCCCCACAGTTCTCTAGGATTTTGGAATGTTAAAATGCATGCCATGAGCATGGGGGCTCTCAGGTGAGACTGGGAATACGCCTCACAGAGTGATAAACATTTAAACCACTGTGTCTGATGGTTTAACTCCTGAAAGCAGATTATCAGCTTCTCAGTGCATGCACTGCATGGCTTTGAAGCATCAGTGGCACAAAACGGTTTTAATTCTTTGCTTCTTATTCTTTGCTTCTTTATTGACATGAAACAAATAAACGTTTCCATTGTTGGCAGCATCGGTAAGGAAGGCATCAGTAGCCACAGTGCTGAAGAGCTACCCAGCCCAAATTCCAACCCCAATTCCAGCACGGTGTCTCCAGAGGGGACGGGACAGAACGCTGCCTTGCAAGAGCAAGGGGGACAAACAGACTCTGATTTCTTACAGTGCTCTGCTGAAGCAAGGGAGAGAAGCCTGGCTGTCACAGATTGTGCCAAAGAACCTGTCACAGGCAGCAGTGACAAGTTACACAGAGCACAGCCATCACCAGGTCCAGGGAATGGCAAAGAAGAGGGATTAGCACATGCCAGATCTGTGGACAGCGCTGCTGCCTCCTCCACCAAAACCTGCGAGAATGAGCCCAGAATCCCAGCCCTGCAGCCCAGCCCTGCAGCAGCACTCACAGAAATGCAACGAGCCACACAAATGGGTTTAGGAGAATCAGGATCTCTCCAGCAGGATGAGCAGCTGGGTGGCATCAGGGAGCCACATGTCAGCTCGGTTCCCCAGGGAGAAGCAGCGGGAGATTATTGTACTGCTCAGGAGGCCGGGCAGGAGAGAGGAGTTTTGGAAGTAGGTCAGCTGCAGGCAGCAATGCAGCAAGGTAGACAGAACACAGATGGTGGAGAGGGTCTGCTAATGAAAAAGGAAACCTTAATCCCAAATTATCCAGCAACAGGAGGCTCAGATGGTGAAAAATTTGGAGCAATTTTGAATGCTCAGGGCTTCGCTGAGATCTGTAATCTACAGATGGGGGCTGAAACAACAGCTAAAGAGAGTGAGGCAAATCCAGCTCTATCTGGAAGCAAAAGGAAGAAATCAGAACCCTGTACTTTAATGTCAGAGTTGCCTTCTAGCCCTCCAAATCTCTTCCTGGTACCAAAGCATGAAGAGCCTTCGAGGGAATATGTGCCTGGAAATGGCTCTCAAGATCCAGCGAGGAGTGAAGCAGTGAAAACAGCCTCTGAAAAAAACAAACCCCCTTTTCAAAGAGAGCTTCAAATGGAGGATGAGCTTGTTAGTGCCGAGCTTTGCAGTGTGCCTTTATCATTTGAGAGGGAGGAAGAAGAAAAATCAGCTGTCACAACTGAAAGCCCAAAAGAAGCCAATAGCAATGAAATTATAAAAGCTGATGATGTGTCTAGAGAAAGCACCACACTTTCTGAAACAGAAAGCATTATTAGGCCCACTAAGGAAAATTCACTGGTAGATAAAAGATTATTACTGGAAGAATATGCATTAAGTGCTTCTTTGAGCAGATCCACAGAGCTGTATCAAAAAGAGATGGAGGCGGATGTAACAGGAAGAAAAAATGGAATCAGAACAGAGGATGCACAAGTGTCAGAAACCAGAGAATTACCTGAGGGCTTGAGTGGGGCAGGAAGAGAATTTTTGAGCTCTGTTAGTAGCCACCACCAGGACATGGAAAATACCCACTTGGAACACAATCCTGAAAAAATCAGTCTTTGTGAAAACACTCCAACAGGTGACCTGGGGCAAGAAGGTGGGGGAAAGCCTCTGAATTCAGACAGTACCTTTAAACCACCCAAAGGCAATTCCCAGTCTGGTGGTTGTGAACCTGAACAACAAATGAGCAAAGAGAAAGCAGCTGCCCTAGATGGACTGGAGAGCAAGCTCGAGGGTTCACCACAGCTAGCAGGGGAGGAACGCCCACAGAGTTTTGATTGCTTTAACACTGAGGCTGAAGGCAAAACTTGGGACCAGTCAGGCTGTAACAGCACTGAAAAGGTTTGTTTAGATGGTGCACACAGTTCACTGCTCCTCCACCCTGGGAACAATCATATTAAGCAGAGTAAGCAGGATGAGTCCTGGGAAAAGGCTTTTGCTAGAGAAGCTGTGCTGGAATCTGAACACAAAGCTGAGAGTCAAGACAAGCCTGAGAGCTCCAGCAAGTCAGGAGAAAGTGAAAAACTGCCCGAATTAAAGCTTGATCTCCAGGCATTAAATGATTTGGCAGAGACTATGGGACAAACCAAGGAGGCTTCACAGGCTCTGGAAACCAAAGAGCAGAACAGTCCCATCACCAAAGCACCTCAGAGAGATCCAGAGCAGGAACCTGCAGCTGCACACAGCAGTGCTGGGGATGGAAATCAAAATGAAGGTGTTCAACAAAAGAAGTACCAAAGTGCAGTGAAAAGTTCTGTGGAGGATGAAGATTTGGCTCAGGAAAGCAAATGTAAATCAGATGTGCAAACTCAGCTGGAGCAAGCAGCAGCAGAAAGTCACAGAAATACACAGATAGCTCCTTCAGAACCTCCCCAAACTGCAACCAGCACTTCAGGACTTACTGATCACCACGGTCACATGGAGGAAAGAGGTGACAGCCACATCACTGCAAACAGCTGCCCCTCTGAGAGGGACTCGTGCAGCTCTTCAGAGCTCCTGCAGCGCAGTGTCCAAGAGGGGCAGGAAAATGAAGGTGTTCCAAATGTTCCAACAGCTCCTCCCCAAGCACAGCAAGCAGAGCAGCCTCTGTCTGCTGCTGGTGACAGTGGCTGGAGTTCAAACACAGGACTGGAGCAGCAGGAGCAGCAGAGCAGCCTGGCAGCTGTCAGGAGAGCAGATGGTCAGCAGCCCAAAGGAAGGGCACCACAACCTGGGCAGCTGGACCCAGACAATCACAGCAGCTCACCACAAATACCTCTGGACATTTCAAACCACCCTGACAAGCAATCTTCTGTGCCAGCACCACCCCAACGTGGCTCTGATGGGCCAAAAGAGCAGGACAAGGATGACAGCAGTGCTGAGGATGTGAGCAAACACGGGCAAAACACTTCTGGTGCGACTGCGCTTAATTTGCGAGATTGCAACGAGCAAAACAAAACCCATCTCAGGGCAGAAGAAAAGTGCTGCAGTAAGCAAAACTCAAGCAAGCCTGAGCAGGGTGATAATTCTTTGATCTCAGCAAGGCAGCATGAAGCAGCATGTCAGAGAGACACGTTTTGTAAAGAACTTGAAAAGAATGAGCAGCCAGGCAGCGTGTGCAGGAGAGAGGATAATGCTGGTGAGAGCTCTGCTGCTGCTGTAAACACTCTTACAGGGACACAGGATTCAGCAAGTGCCACTAACATATCACAGGCTTTGCCAAGCAATACAGAAATAGCACATACTTCTGATAACTCTGAGAAAAATGATCCCCAAATATCTCGTCCAGAAATGCAAAGGAAAATGCCATTAATGGCAAAAATCTCAGAAGATATTCTGGCTGCTGATGGGGGAATCATCCAGAAAGATGGAAACATGGAGATGAGTTGTGAGGACAGTGCTTCTGTCCCAGAAACATGCAATATAAAGCCTGATATAAGTCCAGGGGCACAAGGATCTCCTTCACCATTACAGGCACACAGGGAAGTGGTTCCCACTGATAACTCACATAAATCCAGCTGCATTCAAAATGCAACAGAGCAGCCTGGTTCTTGTCAAGCAGATTTTACAATTTCTGCACTCAGCCATCCCAGCCAGCAACCTGGAAACATCATGGACAAGGGTACTGGGGGGGAATCACTAAATAATGAGCTGGAAGTTGTAGCATCCCAAAACATCTTAAAAGGCAGCTCTAATTTGCAGGGTCCCCCAGGTCCTCAGGTGTCAGCACCCTTAGGTCCCTCACCCAATGTAGGCACAGGTAAGGCAGAAAATTCAGAAAACAGCTCTGCAGGGAATGTGTGTGTGAGTGAAAAAGAATGTCCAGACCAAAGTTTTCAGGGTGATGGAGACAGAAATTTTGCCAATGCCCTGTCAGAGACTTTGAATGTAGGGCAGAGAACTGGAAACTTATCACACTTCAATTCTGAGAAGCTGAAGAAAGAGATCTCTGCAATTAAATCCAAAAAAACAAAAAGTGAGCTAAACTTCAAAGAACACCAAAGTGACAGTTCAGCAGAGTCTGTGTTAGCACTCCCTACTCCAGAAGGGAAGCTGCTGAGCCTTTCATCATCACAAGAAGGCTGTAATGAGGAAATTGCAACCAATATCCGTGTAGATGACAAGTACAGTAAGATCTTAGAGAAACCTGGGAATTCAGAAAAAATGGAAGAGCTTTCAAAACAGAATAATAACATAACCAGGGCAGACCTCAGTGTTTCTGAGCAGTCTGCAGAGAACTCTGGAAGGGAACATGAGGCTCTGACTTGCACCTCTCTGGACATTGGCTCCAGCATCCCAGACTTCAGGGAGCACATCAGCCAGATTTTTAAAAAAACTGTTCACAGCACACTGAGTGCTGAATTACCCCAACTTTTGACTGAGAACCATGCAGGCTTCAAGCAGAATCCAGTGGCCAAGGATCCAGCAGAACTCTGTGGTGCTGAGAACTTTTCAGAATCAAACAAGGAGGGCAAAGGAGCTCCCGAGGGCACCTCAGAAGCAGAGGGGCGAGAGTTGTCTTTAGCTACTGAGAGTTCCTGCAAAGCTGCCGAGGGCAAATCTCTGCAACAAGAAAACACAGTGGCAGAGCTGCCACCAGCAAGTCTCCAGGACACTGAGGAAAGCAGGCAGCCCGCTGGCTGTTCAGAAGTGGTCCCTAGCTTGGATGGCGCTCCATCTGCTGAACAAGCTCCGGAAAATCTGCAGAAGCCAGGCAAGCCCACTGAGAGCAGTGAGATGGAAAGAGAGGAAGGTGTGTGTGCTGGTGGCGTGGATCCTGAATCGCTAATAGGCTTAGAGATAAAGAGGCAAGGACCAGCTCCATCTGATGGGGCAGCAGCTGAGAACTTCCCTGCGTGTTCCGACAGCCAGCAGCAGCCCAGCAGAGCTGTTATCTCTGCAGGCAGTGTACAGGGCAGGGATGTAGAAGATGCTGCTGCCACAGAGGGAAATAACTTAATTACAGAGTGCAATGCAGAACCAGTTTCCTCTGAAAAGGATGTAAGTCTTCCTACTGCACAGTGTCAGGATCCTAAGCCAAATGAACAGGAGAAAAGCGAGTACGGTGATGCAGACATTGCCGAGAGCGTCTCTGACATGGCATCTTCAGCACTTGTCCCAGGAGGATCTTACAGTCATGAAAAACTGCCAGACAATTTCAGTGTGTCACCTGAGGAAAATCAGGAGGCAAAGATTCACAGCAATTTCGTGCATGGCATTAGATGTGACATGCAGATGATACAGGATGAAGCAGTAAATAGGGAATGCTTGGAAACATCGGGGAATTCTCAAGATGCACAGCAAGAAAAGAAAATGAGCATGCATGGGTTAATAGATTACTTAAAAACTGAAGTAAGCCAGGATGATTGCTTGCAAAGTGACTGTAAACTAGAATCTGGCAGTGTGACAGAGGAAGACGTGAAAGAGAGCAGTGACACAGTGTTAGGCACAGCAAGGACAGGTAATGAAAAAAGTGGAGACATCCCTGAAACTGGTACTGCAAGGATGTTAGTCACTGCTGAGGGAGACTTAGCTATAAACACGAGCACTGAAGAGCAGGAGGCAGACCTGCACAAAAATCACTCTCCAGCCCTCCCTGTGATGGAGCAGGGTGAGCATTCTGCACGTGCAGGTCTCGCTGCTGCTGAAAATCAGCCAAGCAAGATGAATTCAGAACACCAAAGCTCCCTCCAGGATGCCAAAGGAAAGCTATCACCGCCTGCATTAACTGAGCCTAAGAACCTTGACCTCAGTGAACTTCAGGACATGGCTGTGGCAGGATTACCCACTAAAAGGTATTTATTTTGAATTACTACGTGAAATGGTTGGCAGGAGCCCAGGGCTGGAGAGGGGTGCAATTTTCCAGGAAGGTGCCCGCTGTCTGGGCAGTTTGGGAGGGCATGGTACTCTGTTCTTAACCTTATCTTAAATATGTGTTGCTTCTAAATGTGGATTACATGAGGAAAAAAATAGTATTTGTAAGGACAGAGAGGTCCTGAAAGCTGAGGAGGAGAGTTCTGAGCTGTCCCATCTGCTGGGCCAGATTCCTGCCCTTACCTGTGTGCAATTGCTTCCCAGTGTTCTCACCTCGTAGCCTGAAGTTAGGCACACAAATTGCACTTCCTAGCCTTGAGTTAGGAGACTTTTGCCTCAGTTTTGGTGACCCAGTTAAATGAGACCTGCAGCATTCACATGGTGTAGTGCAGTGTTTAAAAACAAGCCTCCAGAGTAACCCAATTACTCTCAGTTAGTTGTCTGGGCCTCCCTCTTATCCTCCCGTACAATATAATTGAACTGACAGTGCCTTTGATCACCCTGTTATTCAGTGTTTCTAATGACATGGAGTTGTTTCAGATGTGAATTCTTCTGAGCTGGGACTTGTGGAGCCTCAGAGTTGCTTTTCCAGTTTTATTTATTTTTGTTTTCCAAACCTAGCTGTAACTGCTTTACTAAAGTTAAAATTTTTTTTCTTCGTTTTTAACGAGCTTCTACTTTGCTGTTTGAATTCCTAGTTTGATATGCAGTTAATTCAGGATAATTATGGCCTTAGAACAGGTGATTTCCCTTTATCTAGTCATGTCACTGCTTCCTCTGTAACCTCAGAACTTCCTTGCACACTGCCCCTCTCTTTTCTGTATCAGAGGAGGCAGCAATGGCTGAGACAACAGCAGAGCACAGAGCTGCAGGGAAAAGCTAAACTACATCAGACAGTGCCAATGAATGGTCTGCTGAGGTGGAATCTTTCTAAGTAATCCCAAAAACATAGATGGCACTAACTGACCAATGAGGGAGAATGTTCCAGTGCCACGTTCCTTCAATGCTAAGGTGATAAAACCACACTATAAGTGAAAATACCTGAAGTGGATCAGTTGTGGTGAGAATGTGGGGGAGTTCTGCCTGCTGTAGGTGAGGCTGGGATGGAGGCTGAATGTCATCTAATTGTGTGAGCAGAATGGATATTAGAAAAATATTAGAAGTGTTGGAAACCAGGACAGCTTCAAGACTTTCTCTCAAAGGATCTGTCTATAAAACGACATGGAAATCAGAACCTGTTATTTCTCTTGAGGTCCTTTCTTTTTGTTTGCTTCCCTTTATATGATGGGAAGCTTCACAGTGGGTAGCTTTGCCATTCCCAAATTGCTGGCACGGGCTGGCTCAGGAGCCATAAGGGACTCTGGGCAGTGCTAAGTCTGTGCATGTGCTTCATATCAGGGTGGGTATCATACTTTAAATAAATACCTGTGGCAAGCAGGGCAGGGCTCTTGAAGCAGCTGCTGACAATTCATGGAGTAATTGCTTAATGCTTGCATATGCTTCAGGAATTCATTATCACCTGTTTTTCCAGCGTGAGCGTTTGCATCAACAGGCAGCTGCTCCTTTTGGGCTGTGGCTCTCCAAAAGGCTGAAACACCAGGGACTGTCAGAGATCCAGAGGAGCTTCTGCTCTGGTCAGGCTTGTTTTTAGAGCAATATACATTTATATCACAAAAAACCAAGCAGAGAGCATTAGCTGAGCTGGCTGGTCTGTCTTCAGCAGGTCCAATACACTGACCAATCCAGTTTTCCTCTGGGATTAAAACTGGCTTTGTTTGTATCATTAAATTGCAAGGTGTATTCCATATGCTGTGTATGTCTGGCACAAAGCTTTGAGTGCTTTGCAGTGGTTTCTTGCCTTGTCATCCTTACAGAGGATAAACTATTACAGCCATGCAAAACGAGGTGCACATTTCTAAGAGCTGACTGTGAGGATATGGATCTGATATAAAGAACTCCAGGGAGAAAGATTCCTCCCCAGCTCTCAAAATAAATATCAATAAGAAGTAAATTACTGAGAAGAAGGTTCTGAATTATTTCAGCTTTGTTTTCCTCCCCTTCCACTGCTTCTGTATAACTCCCTCTTTTTCAAGATGCCTTATGCTGAAACCCCACTGAATTGTATCTGAGGAGGTAAAGTTCTATGATCTGACTCCTAAATTCTCATTGGGAGTTCTTCCTGGAGAGGAAATAGAGGAATTTCTTCCCTCTGTGGCCATGCCCTGGGAGGAGGTTGGTTTTGAGATGAACAGTGATTGCAGGCACTGCCTGCAGTGATTCCTGCCCCCAGCACCTTTAGGGGGGCAGCTCTGATCAAGTGATGAGCAGAGCCCTTAATGTCTGCAGGCAACAGAACAGCACCAATCACTCCCCTTCAAATCTTCAGTAAAAGGTCATTCCTTTTTGGAAAGGAGACTGTGGCTGAAGCCACACTTCCTTGTGGAACTACAGCTGTGCTAATAGCAGAAACAGGGAAGAGCTGGATTTTGGCAAATCTGTCTGTCAGCACTGAAAAAGAATAAAAAAAACCAACCTGAACTTGTTTTGATGTTTTTAACTCTATTTACCAAGTCAATAACAGAAAACCTGTATTCCTAATGGCCACATTTGGGCTTCAAAATGTCACTATTCCCACTTATTGGGCATCCATTTGCTTCACTTTTCTGTCTAGGATTTACTTGGAAAGGAAGATCGGGAATTGAGTTGTTTTTTGTTTGTTTTTTCTCCTTTTGCAATGGATACCCACATATGTGTAATGTAACCCACATATGTGCAATGTAACCCACTTATCTGTGATGTAATCTTATTTTATGGAGGGAGAATGGAGGTTCCTGTATACACAGGGAGTCCTTAAGTCCCTGAAATGCTCCTGTTTGCACCATGGACTGTGACAGATGTTGAACAGAGCATGGAATAAAATTGGAAATGATGGCAAAATTTTAGGGATGCTTAGAGGTGGGGTGCATTTTTGATAAGCTGTTTTAATTCAACTGGCTGGCACATGCAAGCTGCCATTGTCTCTTGGAAAAAGTACTGAGGGAGTTTTTAAAAGGGGGGGCTGTGAAGTCATTCCCAGATGTGCAGGTACAGAGAGCACATTGCAGGTGTTGGCTGATTTGTTGGTTTGGCAGAGGGCTGGGTTTGTTCACAAGGCTTTGGCATTCCAGGCTCTCAGAGATGCTCAGCTGGGCTGGGAGTGCAGTCAGGGAGGGCACAGGGAGCTGTGAACACACTGCAAGCAGTGACACCCATGCTCTTAGAGAATGCAGAGTCCTGCTGCACTGACTGCCATCACTTACCAATCAAAACAATGTTTTTATATGGGAAGTACATGGCAGCAGTTGGAGTCAGCAAAACTACTTGAGAAACATTCCTTATGTCCTCTGCATAGGTCAGACAAAATCTCTAAAGTTGGTCCAGACATACTTTTGGATTTGCTTCATTCTTTGTTCTTGCCATCAAAAATTGGCAAGTTCAGTAACTCCAAAAAGAATGTTCACTCCTTAGTAAATATGATTTGGTCTTTTTTTTGTCTGCATGAAAAATACAGTATTAAATACTTTAGCAGTGCTGCTGGATGAGGTGGAGAATGCAGAACTGCTTTTCAGATCAGGCAAGTGGGTTTGGAGCAGTAAGGCTTTGTTTTGTTAGCATTTGAAAACAAGAGTTTGGAGTTAAAAGCAAACTTGTCAAAACAGTGATTATGCAGCTCTTTATTTCCCTGTTTTTTAACTTCAAAATCGATTCGTGTGTAGCATCTCAGGCTCACAAAGCAAAGGGAAAAGTAGATGGAGGTGATTTACACATAAATGAAATGCACAAAATGAATCAAGTTATTTATCTCTCCTGCCCTTCTTCCTTTGTATCTGAATTCTTTCTCTTTATTTCCCTCCCTTCTTACTGTCATTGTTATCCTCAGTAGGTGCAGCTGTTAGTACAGTTGTGCCTTTGGAGATGCCTGCAGTCCTGAACTAAATTAACAGGCTGGGCAGTTCCGTGGGAATTTCATCTGTGTGAGGCCTGAGATATTTCAGTTTGGTATTTTTCTATGCACAGAAGAGTAAAAATTAAGATAACTTTGCTCTTACCCAACAGACATCTCCCATTGCTTTCTAGGAAGTGAAAGGGAGTTTTGCCAACTGCTCTCATGAATTCCATTGACCCAGCTGACCTCTGGCTTAGGCAGCATCTAAGTATTTATGAAATTTGTAAAGTATTTATAAAATGCTGATTGGATAGTATATCCAGTTGTATTCAAAACACATTCCAGTGAAAAATCAGATATGTGAGACCATGCCACACATTCATAAGTTAGGTATTGACGTGGATGGGTGATACATAAGCTGCTGTTTTTACACACCCCTGTATTTCTCAAGACATTACATTTATTTAATCAAATACAGGCATTTGCTGAGGAAATCCAGCATGGACACTGCCATACTTTTTCCAATGTCTGGACAAGAAGTTTAGCATGATTTTTTGTCTTCTTTCCTCATTAAATAAAAAATTACTTTCAGATTACTTTTTTTTTCCTAATTAGATTTCCCCAGATTTATTTTTAAACCTTGCTTCTTCCAAGTAATCTGCCTGTTTTCTCAAAATAATTTCTGCATCTTACAGATCCCCTGTTCTCTCTATTCCAACATGATACCTTCTGGCTTCTTGGAAAATTGATACACTGTGGAGCTTCTTCCATGGTCCCTATGTCTAACAGAATGTGCAAAGAAGGATGAGCCCCAGCTTTGAACCCTGTGCAGGGCATCTCTGAAAGCAGCAATTACAGACACAGGGATGTGTCTGAAGGGCTAGAACTCCATAGTTCTTGTACTACCCTTTTCTTTCTATCTTTCCTCCTGTCTTTCATGTTGATTCTTTGGAGCATATCTTACAAATACCAGTCCAGGTGTATGGAAATCCACAGATGCATTGCTAAAAAAAGGAGGGGATTTCTTAATTACTGCAATTCCTTAACATCTGGGTAGCATGGAAAAATAAAAAAATGTTACATGGATCTGTTTGGGCCTGTTCATCTACACTCAGCTCACAGGTTAATTCTTACAGCAGAATCTCTTTGGCCTAAAAGAAGTTCTCCCTCTCAAATTGCAGTAATAAGTGCAGAAATGTTAATTGCTGCAGTCAAAGGTGTAATTGTTCTGCATTCTAAGGCTGAAAGATTGAAATGTTGATTGCCACCATTCTGTGCTGTGGGGAAGGACCAGCCCTAGAATATCATGGTAATTTCTTTCTCCACCTCCTTTTTGTCCAGCCAGGCTCAGTCCTCCCTCTTCCCCACTGCCCCTGTTTGGTATCTCCCATCCTCAGTAAAATAACCAGCTGTCCAAAAGTGCCCCAGGACTCCACAAGGTTGTTTCCAATTTAATTTCACTAATTGACTTGCTTTCCCTCTTAGTACATTCCTTTCCAGACAGCTGTGAGAGGCTGCAGCCTGCCCTTGAGTGGGTGAATGCTGGCCCAAAATCTCTGCTCCACTGGAGAAATCCCAGCAAAGGATTTGGCCCTGAGCCCTGGCAGGTCAGCCAGGGAGAATTCTGCTCTGTCCTGTCTTCTTTTTCCACCCAGACCATCCTACAAGCACTGTACCCACAGCTGTCCTGCTCTGCTTAAATAAGAGGGGGAGTCTAGTGATTTCAACAGATAAAAAAATCAAATTAGGAAGACAGGCTGTATGCAGACAAGTAGGATTTAAGGGATTCATTGGCCTGGTGTTTCCCAGGCTCCAATTTGTCAATCTTGGGTTCTCTTTGTCCATGGTGCTCTGAAGAACATGGAGCTTGTGCTCCATGAAACTCATCAAACTGCTTTTTTAAAATTCTTCTCCAAACTGTTCTTCCTAGCTGCTTTGGCTAATGAAACACAAACAGCAAACAGTGTAATCAATAAAGCTTTTTTTTTTTTCTTTTTTTTTTTTTAAAGGCACTCAAGAGCTTATGTAAAATCTTTGGAATTTGTAACCATGATAACATTGTTATGCTCTCCTAGCTGATAGAAATATCAAAGCCAGCTAAGAATAACTCTGCAGCAGACAGAGAAGATTGGATTTGTTTCCTGGAATGAAAGCAAAAAGCATAATACATTGCTCAGTTACTAACAACTAAGGAAAAAAATAAATAGACACTTCAAAATTCCATTTCCCCTTCCTAACAATGTCATTAAATGACTCAAAATACAGAGTTAGTTTTGCTGAATATTTAAGTCTCTAAGAGTTTCCATATCTTCTCTCTTTTTCTTTTTTTTTTTGAATGTTGTGACGGTACATGAAACTCACATCTACCATTCTCCAAAACTTGTCCTTCAGGTAGAAACTCCAAATAAATCTGGTTTGCTAAAGAATTTATCATTGGAATTTGGGAGGCTTTGAGTCTAGCCTAGGGTTTCCTAAAAACCAAACTTACTCAATTAGAAATTTGCAAAATGGCAGTTTCCCATCAATTTTATCCTCCAAGATGCAAGGGGTTAACAATAAACTTCCCTGTAGATTAAGGTGAAAGTCTGGGAATTTAAAGAGACAGACATCCTAAAGCCTCTCCAGTAAAAATTGCTGGGAAATGTACAACCTAATTTTCAGCCACCACAAATGAGGGTTGTGGGCAATTTGTACATGGAAAGTAGTGGAAATATAAAGTTCAGGTGTTTCTTACAGACGTGGCTTGGTATCCCAGCCAGGCTGCTCTGCAGTTAATTGGGTCTGTGGTTTTGCAGAGTGAATGACTGTGAGCCTCTGGTTAGGAAATGCAAACAAGAAACTCCTCTTTAATTCTAAACAAACTGAAGCACATTTATATGGATTTGTTGCAGAAGGGTTTTTAAATGGGCACCGAGTTTTCACAAAGAACGATTTAAAATCACACATTCATTTTTTGCAAGGGAGAATGGTGTTAAAATGAGAGAGGGCAGGGCTACATGGGATATCGGGGAGAATTCTTCCCTGTGAGGCTGGTGAGACCCTGGCACAGGATGCCAGAGAAGCTGTGGATCCCCTGGATCCCTGGAAATGTCCAAAGCCAGGCTGGATGGAGCTTGGAGCAGCCTGGGACAGTGGAAGGTGTCCCTGCCATGGCAGGGGATGGCTCCTACTAATGTACCATTAAACCATTCTGTGACTCTATGATTTACATTTTACATTCCCCTGGTGTGTGCCATCCTGGTGCTTTCTGGACTTTCCTTGCAGCAGTTCCCTGGGAATCAGGGAAGGGTTTGGACTGTGGGATGTCTCCTGCTCCCAGTCCCTCTCATGCTCTGGTCCAGCTCTGCCCTCCAAAGAAACTTTTTTCAAGGCTTTCCTTGGCAGCTTTGATCTGCCCCAGCCACTCCTGCCCTCTCATTGTCTGCTGGGAGCTTATCTCTGCTTTCCCTGTTTGTTTTCAGCCGGTTCCCTCTGTGTTCCCCAAGCCCTCTGTTAAGGTAGCTCAGGCACACCTGAGAAGCTGCTCCTGCAGTTTGAGCTCATCAGGTTCCCACGTTTAAATAGCAGAGGGCACTGGGAGACAATTGGAAGTGTTTCTGTGCCAAAGGTGGCTCGAAATTGCTTCACAGCAGGTCAAAGGGTTTTGGCACAGCAAAAGGCTAAGGGATAAACAGGTAGAGGCATGTTGTTTGAGAAAAATGAGCATTTGTTCCAAAAATGCTTGGTTTGGTTCTGTTAGCGGGAATGTGCCTTGTCTGTGGCCACAGCTTTGCTCCAGACTGCTTCTCACAAAGAAAATAAAAATTTATTTTAATGAATCGTTCTCTTTCCAGGATTTCCCTCCCCCTCAGGGCAGTTATACCTGCAGAAGCTATTTGTGAAATGGCTTCCAGATGGCAAAAGAGGTTAATTTCCCCCCAAAATGAGAGGGGGACTGGATCCTTGCACCTGTATCAAAAATCACAGTAAATTTTTCCACGGCTGGTTCCCTACTGCTTGGGAAGCAGGATATGATAGAGATGCTCTCCCCAGAAGGCTTATCTTAATTCTTGCAGTCAAGAGTGGGTGCTGCTGGCTCCAATTGCAGCACCCAAGTGATTTCTCCCTGTACCATGCACAGTGTTTGCCCCATGAAAAGCCATGCCCTGCAGCCCAGATGATGCTGGCACTCTACATGTCTTCCAGCATTTTAACCCATCACAGTGTCTGATTGGCGTGTGGGGATCATTTGGCATAGTCTTTTATTTCCTGTTCAGGAACCTGAATTGTTAAAAGCAGCAATGAGAATGTGGAGGGGAAATCCCTGTCTTTGCTTTCAGACTAGATGGGAAAGTTCTCCTCTAACACAAAAGTTACCTGAACAAAAACCTGTTGCCTCCTTTGCTTACAGAAGATCAGACTAGAAGTAGAAACAGTTAACTTTTTCACAAAAGAGTTTAAAAATTAAAATTGAGTAATATATTTTCCCCTCTGCAGCCCAGTTCTGAACTGATGATTTGAGAAGCTCACGAGGTATCATTACTGTAGTTTGACATCAAAAAGGGATGCACAGCCCTGCTAGGGGCTGTTCTGAGCTCTGAAGTGTTACTTTTGTCACCCAAGATGTGCCTGGCACCACACTTGGAGAGTTTGGAGTCAGCTGGGAAACTAACTCAGCTAAACTGAGTCTCTGTAGCCCCAGCATTTTATCCAAAATATCTCGATTGCTTACCAAATGCCCAATCTACCAACTCTCTTGCTGTGGGAGAGATATAAAGCTTATAGTTATTGTATGGCGTGTTATAAAAACGATAATGATCTCTCTGGGCAGAGGCTCAATTAATTCCTTGGGTGCTGGCAGCTCGTATGTGCAATTTGGTGTATCCCTATGCAGACTTAATTACTTGTAAAGCCCTTTCTTTTGTGTTGTAATAACCCATAGGAAACCCAAGAGATTAATAAGGGCAGGTAACTAATTAAAACTGCTCCATTTTCTTAGAGGTAAAGAAACCTGTAAGAAAACAGTAAAAACCTATGGGAAGAAAAGAGACTCATAAGAAAGCGGGTAAAGGAACTTATGAGAAGGCAGGTAAAGAAATCATAGAGAGAGATTAACCTATAAGAAGGGAGGTAAAGAAACCTATGAGAAAACCTGGGTGACTTTAGGAGCTGGAATTTAATCCAACATTTAAGCTAGGATTAAAAACGGTCTCGTTTAGATTTTAAAAACGTTATTTGTTTAGCTATAAACACTTAATACTTCAGTGAAAATTGCTAAAAACTTCACGTCTGCATCCTGAAAACATCTTTTAAAGTTCTGCTTAGAAGTTGGGCAAAACACCATCCCTGAAACTTTAACCTGAGGATTTAACTTTAACCTTAAAAACACCGCCTGAAACTTGTAAAAAAAAAAGTTGCCAAACGCCATCAATTAAACCAGGCTCTTCTTAAGCGGCTTCCAAAGCGTCGGGAGCTGTGTGTGCTGTAAGTGTTACACACACCGTAATTTAATCTCTCCACACACACACACACACCCCCCTCGGATGGAAACTGAAATTCCACCGTAAAACCGAGGAAAGAGGGGGAAAAAAACCCAACAAAAACCAAACCAAAAAAAGACAACCCACGTGCGAGCGGGCTAGCGGGGCCGGTGTGTGTTTTTCGGTGGCTCGGGGTGGTTTTGGGCGTTTTGTTGCCGTGCCCGGCGGGGGAGGACCCGGGCGCGGCTCCGCGGCCGCTCCGGCCTCTCCTGAGGGAGCCTCATGGGAGGAGCCTGCGAGCAGCTCCAGCTCCGGCTCCAGAGCTCCGGGCTCGCCCTGCTCGGCCTTTGTGAGCTCCCGGAGCTGCGGAGGGGGAGCGGGGCTCGGCGTGCCCGGGGCTCGGCGGTGCCCGGCCGCGATGGGGGCAGCGCCGGGGAGCGCTGTGAGGGCGAGCGCCTGTGCTGCCGGCCAGCATGACTGCGAGCAGCGGCGCTGCTGATTATTTCCTGCCGTTGGTGAGTAGACACTTGTGAGGGGCAAAGTTTTAGTTGTACTTTTTTTTTTCTTTTTTTCCCCCCCTTTTTCTTTTTTTTTTTTAAAACTTTTGGAAACTCTTTCTCCCGCTCCCACCGCGCTGCAGCTCTGGGTCAGGATGAGCTCTCCTCCTCCCACCCCAAACAAATGGGTGGTTTTGTGGCTCCTGCCCTGGTTTCTTGCCTGGATTTGGGGTTTATGCTTGAGATTCTCTGTGTGTTGTTTGCACTGAGAGACTTTTGCTTCAGGTTTGCTGCCTGGGAACTTTGGGGATTTGGGAAGTTTGAAATGCGGCTCCAGTGACATCAGGACGTGACCGAGAGCCCTTCGGAGGCTCTGAGAGCTGCTCCGTGCTGACGTGATGGGCTTTTTTTAATGCTTGACACTTATTACAGCAAATGTGCTTATTCATCCTGTGCAGGCGTGATTTATACTTTTATGTGGCTTTCTGCTGTCCCTCTTTTAGCTTGTAAAGGAAGTAAGTGCTGTAACACATGTTTCAGTCCCTTAAAGCGTTTGAATCTGATATGATTGTGCTTGTTTAATGTAGTGGCTCACCCTAAGTTTTAATGCGACCACAGTAATGTAGAACACTCCGAAAAAAAAAAAAAATCTGGTTTATTGTTGTAGCTAATCAAATCAGTGATCAATCTGGGTGCACATGTTACACAAATTAAGAGATTTCTAGGCAAGGAGGGCTGGTGAGAGAGGAAGTGCAGGCCCTCAGGTAGTGTGCGGCTAAACACCATCCCCTGCCAAGATAACTCCTCTATCTTGTCAGGCTTTCCACAGCGAGTGCCAGAAAAAGACATTTTCAGAGAATGCCTCTGCAGGGTCCCTGCCAGCAGCTCCCGCTCCAGCAGAGCATCGGGAATTACCTGCAGGCATTGCCAGCTGCTGCACAGCTGGGGCTGCTTTCCACAGGTGGGGCACTGCCTTCGGGAAGCCTTGTTAAAAAACGCTCTCCTGTCTCCAGAAGCAGCTCCCGCCTTGCTTTGCCTCCCTTGTGTTGCTGGGATGGAATTGTGCGGGAAGGGAAGGGGCTGTTCCCTGCTCAGCTGTTCCCTGCTGCTGGAAGCACAGCCTGGTGTTCCCACATGGACTGTGGCCAGCCAGGGTGATGCAGGTCCCTGCCCTGGGGACAGCTGTGACTCAGGTGCCACACTGGGCTGGGCTGGCTCTCCCTGGCTGCTCCAGGCACCGTCACCCAGCACCCAGACCTGTTCTGCTGATTCCTCGAGTCCTGCTCAGAGGAACACCATGGAAATCAGGAATAATTCCCCCAGGAGGCAGCTCTGGTGTCTTGGTGACAGTGCCTTTATTGCTTAAGTGTAGTTCTGCTGCCATGCACTGGGCATCAAACTCGTGTTTCCCCTGTGTGATGGGGGTTTGATTTGCTTTTAATTAACACATGCCAGTTCATCTCTTGGATACCTTCATTACTGTGTTTGCACAGCTCCAGCTCAGCAGGACTCAGCCTGGCCCAGGCTGAGCCTAAGTACAAAGTGCTGGTGCTGGGCACTTAGGGCATAGTTTCTTCTTCAGAGTACAGAATTTGAGGGATTTTTCCAGAATCACGTATTTAAATGCATAAGTAAGTCTTTTGTTGGATTTACAAAAGGCAGTGTATTGCCCAAAACTTGAACTTTTGACTGTGAGTTCGTTTTTAGCTGCTAAAAGCAAAACCTTGGCTAAATCTAAGCACAGTGACCAGCAAAAGTGACCCCCAGTCATTGCTGTCTCTGAGTTTTTAAGCTGTGGCTGATGTATGGACTCATCCTGTGGGGATAGATGTTCCCTTAGTTCCTTGGGAAATAAAGCCACACTTTCCATTTTAATCATAGAATCTCATCTTTTTCCTGAAATGTTGTTGATTTAAATGGGTTTTAAATTAGTTCATAAGTATAAGTGCAGGAGGGGAAAAAAAGAGGGGTTTCCTTGTTTTTAGTGCTTTGCTTGTATTTCAAGCAGCAGTTCTGAGCTATTCCCTAAACAAGCTTAATTTTAGTTAGTGATACCAGTAATGTTGATTTCCAATATGAGAAATAGCTTTTTACCTCCTTCTCTGTTGAATCATTGACAGGCATCCCAGTAATCATGGAAATACTTGTAAAGAACAGAAAGACCAAAGGGGCATAGAGTTACTGTAACAGGTTATTGTTGGATTTTCTACACATTTCAGTGTTTGCAGTGTTCTAGTTTATTTCAGTGAATATGGTTAATGTAGGAGGGAAGCTGCCAACTAAACTGTGAGGAGATAAAACTAATATTATGAAGAAATTAATAAAATGGATCAAATTTTATGGGGTACAGTGTGTTTGAATGAATGAAACTGAAGTAGGTGCTAGATCTTTTTGCTTTCCAAAGAATTGCAGTGTGAGAACTTAACAGAACTAGCAAAATCTCTCAATATTTTTCTGAGATTTGTTAATACCTTTTCTTATGTATAGGTTAACTGAGGTTCAAAAATTTGACTCTTTGGCTCAAGATATTAGAAAGCCAAGTATGAAATCTAAAGGATTTTGTTTGCAGCCTTGCTGCACCCAGTAGAACATCTTGTGTCCTGAAGAAAGCAAAACAGTGGGTGATGAGAGCACTGGGAGCTCAGTCCTGCCTTGTGGTTGTTGGTGCCATTTTCCAGAGATTTCTGGAGTAAGAGCAGGACCCATAAATCTTGCTCTTATCTCATGAGAAGCAGCCAAATGTTTGGGAGATAGCAGAGTTTGAAATGCTCGTTGGTTTCCCTTGGAGTAAAGCTGGAGCTGTTGTTGACTGTTCAAAGGGAGCCACATCCAGCTCTCCTGATTGGAAAAACATGGACAGGGAGTAAATGCCAAGACCTGTAGCTGCCTTCTGTCTCCAGCACCAGTATCTAAGCATTTTTACAACTTTCCTATGGAATTAGGGGTTTAAGGTCTGCATCTCAGGGATGTCAGGAGGAGAGCAGCAAACAGACCCACCAGAGCACCCAGCACTTGCTGCCTCTGTGTCCCCACGTGCCAAGTTGTGTCCTTGTATATATCTTAATTTTCTGCCTTGGTTTGAAGCCTTCTTACATAGACAGAGTCAGACCTGCAGTGTTTAAGAAGAAATTAGACAGGTTTGTGAAGTTATTTCTCACTCATTCATTGATATATAATGAATACTGTGGGTCCAGCTTTGCCTGAAACATGTTATTTGCATACCTGCCTTCTAACAGTGACTTGGAAAATCTCTTTTCAAGGCTAAGTAGAGGCTTTAAAAGTGAAATTGTGAAACTCAAGAGCCTAGGGACACTTGATGGGCAGTGTCTTTCTCTTGTGACACACTAATAACAGAGTGAACCTCGTGGTCTTTGGGCTGAATTTAGTGTGCTCGCTGCAGCTGTTGGTAAGCAACTGCTTGGTAAACTGTGAGGTATTTTCCTTTGCAAACTATTTCAGTCATGCTTGTCATAAGCAGAATTTGGAAGCAGTTTTATGTAGATCCTCTTCCAGGCTCAACCCAGAATGGAAAAAGCTCGTGGCCTTTTTGTGGAGCTCAGTTCTTGAAACAAATGGGCCTTAAAGGCTGGTGGCTGCAGAGGGCTGAGAGCAGGGACCTGGAGAGCCAAAGGCAGTTGAGATGCCCGGGAAGGTCACTTGTGGAACTCGTTTGAGCAGCTTGTGGATGGCTTCATTGTTTGTGCTGCACAGAACAGAGTGGCTTGGCAGGGAGCAGCTTCTCCATCACCTCCCCAAGCCTGAGTTTCAGGTTGCTTTGTCCATAAACTATGAAAATCCCTGTCCAGGAATTGGTTGTGCAGGAAACGTGAGTGGTGAGGAGCAAACACTTCTCACCACATTGGGGCACAGCAGTTTCAATTGCAGTTTGTGCTTGGGCTGTGCTTTCTGGGTGTTTACAGGGAATAGCCTTAGTGCTCTGTCACAGTAAGAACAAAACCTGCCCATCTCCTCAGTTTACTCATTATGTACATAAAAAGAAATTATAAAGTGCTGTTATCAAAATCTACTTTCTAAACACTCATTTTAAGGCAGAGGGACATCCCAGTTGCAATTCAGCAATGAATGAAAACCAGTCACTTTATGATAATGAGCCAGAGGACTTTAGAACCTGTAAACACCTTGGCTCAAAGTTCCCTACAACAGGCAGAGCCCTCAGGTGTGGTTAAACCTGTGGGCAGTCAATTGCTCAGAGCTGTAATTGTTTTTTCCACAACATGGTACAGAATCCTTTAGATGAAATATGGGGAGTGTGAGTACATTCAGATGGCAGCCTTCAGTCATTGCCAGAATAACATTGACATTGTTATGGTAAGGTTTAACTGTTTGTTATGTTTTCTGATTCAAAATTAAATTACAGCAGGGAATCACCCAGGATCTCTGAATTTGAAATTAGGTAAGGAAGTAATCATTTAAAGCTGAGTTCTCTGATTTAGAGCTTTTAATTTATAAGCTGGAATTACAAATGCTAAGTGACAGTTTTGAGTGTATGCATCTCAAATCCATCTGTGTGTGGTACCATCCCTGTGTGTTCAGTTGTACTCACTAGGTAGTACAAGAAACAACAGAAGGGGTCCAGGGCAGTGTAAAATTGCATCAGCAGTTTAAGGTCACACTTTTTTGGTTTACAAATAACTTGAGAATTTTGGTGAATTTTAGGGAAAATTGATGCTTCCAGGGTCTTAATCTCTGGGTGGTTACATGGCAAAGTCAGGTTGAAGTAGGCAGCCAAAACTTTGTTTTCAGGGGGCTCTTACAGTTTGGTGTCTCTTAAAAATAAGCAAACTGCAAAACAAACAGCAGTGTGTTTCCAGATTGTTTTCCTTATTGTGAGCTGCTGGTACTCAGTGACACTCTGCTTGTCCCAGGAATGGGGTGAGACTGGTTGTCTTGCTGTGTGTGTTCTCCACAGCACCTGGACACCTCTGACTCTGTGCCCTCACTGATGAGCCCCCCCAGCTCATCGAGCTCCTTGTGTTTTGTGTGGGCTTTGAGTGAGGAAATCCTGTCATTTCTCCTGTTCAAGCAGCAGCTCCATTTCTTGTTTGCTTTTCATAATCAGAAGCACAATGGGGTTCATTTGCTGTTGGGTTGTGCTGTCTCATTGCTCCTGCAGTTGTAAGTCAGACAAAAATCCAGAGGCTTCAGTCCTGTGGGAACAAAAGCAACTTAGATTAAAAATGCCAACTTCCTCTGTGTTCTCTAACACACAAGTTAGCTCATTTGTGCTCAAGTCCAGGGATTCAGAAGGACAAACAACAATTCTGCAGTAACTCAGACATTTAAGGCTGCCTTTCTCTGTCTTTTCTCTCCTCAGCCCTCCCGGGCCAGGTGATGATAATCAGTTGGCTTCTGCCCTCGATCCCTGTGAGCATCCCTTAGCTGTGTCTGCAGCCTTTGGAAATGCTGTCCCGGTGGGAGCTGCTGAGCTGACTGCAGCCAGGTACTGTCCAGAGCTGTGCCCTGGGGCAGGGCAGGCACTGCCCAGGTCCCTGCTGAGGGAGGGTGGGGCACCAGGAGCTCAACACTGCCTGGGGAGCTGCTCTCACCCTCCTTGGGTGGATAAATGTCTGATAGGGCCAGCTGCTCTGGCTCTCTCTGTCAGCAGAGATCTGTACCAGAGTTTAAATCTCCCCTTTCAAAACCTTCAAAAGAAGATGCTGCTTACCCTTCCCTGTCACTTCAGCACATAGAAGGGTTGTGACATGTGAAGGTGCAATATATGCCCTATATTTTTATAGGTGCTTATACATTTTTTTTTGTTAGTACGAGGTAACTAATCCTTGGAGCATTTTCTTTGAGAAGTTCTTTAACAGTATAATGTTGATTATAAAGCATTCAGGTGTCTCTGTTGGACTCTGGCCTTTTGTCTGCCTTTGCTTGCACTGAGAAGGGAAACTTGCTTTCTTTGTGCTGGTGGTAGTGGGGTTGTCAGGATCTTTGGGCATATAAATTTATCTTAACAATAGAGGAAGCCTTGTAGGGTGTGTGTACCCTTCAGTCACCAGGAGTTCAGTGGAGTGTAAACATACACAGTGTATTTAAGCTAGCATTAAATTTGTTAGCTGAAGTCACAATAATACACCATCAGAGGCTGAAGGGACCTTGTGTGGTTTGCTCAATCCACCTTAAAAGCTGGGTGACTTTGCTGTTTAGGCTGTCCTGGTCTGCCACCAGTCCCCAAGCTGGTTAGTCACCAGTGCTGGCTGAGAGACTCTGTGAGAAACAAACTTTTTCCTACAGTCAGAGTAAGATGATCTTGGGAAGCTAATGATGTGGATTTCTTTCAGTTCTTGTAAGTTTTTACTCAAAGAGTTGTGTTTCTTTTGTTTTTAACAGATGTAATTGGGTTACTGATGGGTTTTTTTGTGGATTCTATTTTTCTTGCTAATGGATTGTTGGCCAGGGTAGTGAGGCAGTTAGAAAAGAGTGAGCATTAATTGAGGTGGAGCTGTGAACTACTTTCTGAATGTGTAAGCATGAAAAAAGACTAACACCAAAAGTGCCAGAAAGATTTGTATATGGTCTTTGGACTACAGTCTGGAACAGAAGATTGTGTGCCCTTGGGGTGATAATTTGCTGTTTGCAGGGGAAAAGGCACACAAGCTGTCTATGATTAAACATTTAGGGAGAGCAGTCTCTGAGTGCTTCAATTCTTGTAAACCTCATGAATTCACTCTGTTTGCATTGTCATGTGAATCTGGAATTTCAAGTTAATTATATTATACTACACCTTTTCTTTTTATCTACTTCATAGCTTGTGCCTTTTGAATGTTTTGTTGTTAATGTCTGAAGGGTTCCTTGCTCCACCCCAGTTGCACAGGCTGTGCTGCTGCTGAGCTGTGCTTGCCCCATCCAGGGTGGCTGAGCCCAGTAGGGGTGAGGGCACAGACTGTGCAGCACCCACAGCATCTGGCTGTTGTTTCCAAATCCTGGCCTTGAGGGAGCTGCAAGGATTTTTGCAAGGGTTCAGTGCTAAAAAGTGGCAAACCAGAGGTATTTCACATTGGGTTTAGGTAGTTTTCCAGTTCCTGAAGCAGAGACACTGACAGAGAGATACATTGTGGTCAACTGGATTGAAGCTGGCTGTCAGTGATTCTTCTGTGTTTGTTAGTTTTAACTCTTTTGTTTGTTTTTTTAAATGCTGTACAAGTTAACTCTTGTCAGTGTTGGTTTTTTTCCTTACTCCTTTATTTTGCATCCATGTGCAGCTTTGGATATGAAAGCCTACCCATTCTCCTTCACCTGTCTTTTCTGTCCAGGTTGTTGTCACTTGCCAGCTTCTCTGTGAGCCTTGCAGAGAGGTTTCCTGCTGTCCCAGCAGTAGAAAACCCAGAGGCTGCCACTGTGCCCAACCCCAGGTGGCAGCTGGTTGGCAGAAGAGAGGTTAAATCAGCAGCTGCACCCCTGCTTTAACTCCTGTGGGTTCAGTCTGGTGCAGTTCCTCCTGCACTAGCAGCTCTGCTGGCTTCCCTGCAGTTTGGTCCTGAGCTGATAATAACATGATGTTGGTAGCAAATGAAAGTATTAAAGCATGTGGGATTATACTCACAGCCAGGGTCAGTAATAGCAGGACTGGGCTTTTCTTACCCAAAGGAAGAGCCTCAGTGATTTTTTCTCTCATTACCTTATCTGTCATCAAAAACTCACCTCTGTCGTGGAACAGATTATTGCCAATATGAGTAAGATAATCTTGTTAAAGTCTTTGCTTTTTTGGCATTGTGTGTAGAAGCTCTGCACCACTGCATTTCAGTGTGACTGGATTCAGTTCTCTAATGCACACATATGTGACATCTCTGTGATGCCTACTGGGTACCTCTGCAAAATGGAGATGTTACAGGGACTCCTGAATGCCATGGTGTTATTCCAGTCTGTCTGTAGTAAGGTGCAATCATTAAATGTTTTCCTCCAAAATATTTAGTTATTTACTAAATTTGCTTTTGTTTCCATGTCTTTCCCCATCAGGGGTGTCACATAATGCAGGCACTTTGACAAGGAAAAATAATGGTGCATATATGATGGGGGTCAGTTTGTGCTAAATGGCTTCCAGATGGCAGGGCAGAGTAAGAGATCAGGTTGTCCCTCCATCTGTCCAGTCAGGAAACTCTATCTTTGTTTTGCTTCTTGAGGGTGACTGCCTGCCTCTCTCCTGCTGATAACATATTGATCAGGGGCAACCTGCTCTCATCTGCTCAGTAAGGTTTTATTTATCTACAGAGAAGTGCCTGGAAGGGAATTGGGTGAAAAGTTCATTGGTGGTTTTGCCAAGCATTTTTAGCAGTGAAAGGCCAAGTTCACTCTGATTTGCCAGTACATGTTGCATCAGGAGAACTTTTGGCCAGACACAGGTTTCTCTTTGCTCTGCAGGTGCAGAGCTCTGCACCAGGACTTCTGTGTTGTATGAGGAATGTTTGGGTTGGAAAGGTAGGGAAGGCAAATAAGAGCCCTGATTGTGCAAGACACACATAGCTGGGCTCCAGGTTGGAGGTGTGAAACAGTGAGCAGTGTCTGTCTGCTCCCTGCAACTTCTTCCTGCCTTCTGGGGAAAAAAAAAAACAAACCTGCAAATGGCCAGGAAAATTGACAGCTTAGAAGGCACTTGCTACTTGTGTTTGGGGCTGTATTTCTTAGTGTTGGCAGCACAAGAAGGCAGGAGTACCCACATTTGTCTGTGCACACAGATAATCAGAAAATAATTTCTGAGGTTGCTTGTTTTCTAATCAACTTGACTCCACAGGATAGATGCTATACTAATGTATAGTTTATTGTGCATTGAGAAGACTTGGGCCTTTTGGTAGTATTCTTCCTGCAACCATTGAAATATTACTTGTTGAGAAGAAAGTTTAATGGAAAATCCTGTTTAAATAAGAGCTGTGGAGAGGTTTTAATGTATCTGCTTCATGTCTGAGGTGATAAAAGTACCTTGAGTTGACACATGGACCCCAGTTGATGCAGTGTTAGGCTGGAGAGCTCAGAGTGGGCAGGAAGTTTTTATTTTGGATGGGGTTGCTGTTCTGAGGCTCTCCTGCCTCAATTTGTGCAGTCTGTCAGAGCAGGAGGAGGAGTGGAAGCTTTGTAAAGGATGAGGGGCAGAGTTTTTCTGGAAACCCTTGTGTGTTGATGGCAAGCTTTGCTTTAGTGTTGGGAATCACACTCATCAGTCAAAGTATCTCTAAAAATTGTTTCATTAGATGTGGAAAGGCTTAAAGGGCGAAGCTGAAGGGCTGCAGATGATAATCTGTGCCTGTGTGAAGAGTGTGGGTGAAACAGGTGCTCCTGTAGGACTGGCACAGCTTTGTGTGTCCATAACACCAGAGCCATAATTTATGTGCCTTTGGTGCTCTTGTTTGGCTGGGCCCTCTTGTGAATTGTTTGGGTTTTGCAACTCTTTGTTTGCTCTCCAAACAGATGTTCAGCATTCACTTATTTTTAGCAGTTCACTTTTTTCTGCTTTAAAAATCTCACTTTCACTGTGCCCCTATATAGTCACAGTGCCTTGGTATAGGGGGGATGCTGTTACTATATTAGTACAGAGACATTTTTAGCCAAGGACAAAGGCCTTTGCATGAAAAAGGAAACAACCTGCTTTTAAATCATTATTAATTTATTTATTTGTATTGACTTGCTGGGGCTAAAAATTTCATGTGTCTGTGTCAGCATCAGGCCAGTTTGAACAAACAGGAAGGAAAGGAAGGAAGGAGTGAGGAAAGCAGAGATAATTTCTTAGAAGAAATAGCTGGGTAGTTGTCCCATATGGCACAAAGCAGATTGGTGGATATAAGTTAATCAAGGTAAACTACACTCACAAAGAGCTTTGGTGATCTTGGTAACTGAGTGTACAGGCACTTTGGGAAGGGGCTGTTCTCCTGCTCCTGTGTATTGTGACTAAAGTTAGAGATGTGCTTTAGGCTTGTCCTCTGTGCACCAAAGAAGGGAACAGCTTGTCCCTGGATTTTATTAACTCTTCATCAGTAACACAATTTAATCTGCTGCCTACAATTCCAGTGTAATTACTGGGGGAAGAGGAGAGAAAATTTTTAAAGGAATGACTAAGATAGCTGTTTATATTTAGTTCAGGAAACCTGTAAGAAGCTTCTCAGCCACATCCTGTTTCCATCAAAATTTCCATCAACATTTGTGTGTGTCTGCTACCCCAGCACATTTATGTCCCTCTGGTGTGCCTGAGGTGCCCTGGAAGGAACAGTGTGGTGTTGACCTTGAATTGCACCTGCTTTTGAGACATGAAGTCATTGGTTATTTAGTTCCTTTTCTGTCAGTGGTTTAATGAGGGCGGCAGAGAGCAGGGGGAGGTGTGTGGTTACTGCCCTGCTCCTGAGTGTGGGGCTTTGCTGAGCAGAGGGACTTAACATCCATGTAATGAGTTCTGGGATTAATGTGTTTAGCTTTACAGTCTAGGGAGAGCTTTTAAAGTAAGAGAATGTTTTAGTCCCAGATTTTACATTTTTTTCTAAAACACAAATCGCTTAATCGAATGTTTATATTGTACAATGAGGAGAAAGGGCTGTGTGAGCAGTCATTAGTGCTTTATTTACTATACTGATTTCATATAGAGTTAAATGCCTCTGGCACTTTCTATAAGAGCTGTCAAGACTTTGCAGTATCACTGATTATGTGGTCAGCTGAGAAGTTAAATGAAATAATGTTTTTGGGAAGAATTTGTGGGAGGTGGGAGAGAGAGACAATTTGAGAGGGGATGATGTGCTCCTCATAGCTCCTTGTAGATCCAGCCAAAGTTCATCCTGTAAAGAGACTTCATTAAAGCTTCATGAGAACTTCTGAAATTTGTCAGCTTGTTTTTAATAATTGTTTTGCAGCACTTCCAAGCCTGACAGCTGCAAAGGAGTTGATAACCACACTTCTGAGGATGTACCTTTGGCTGTGGCCCCTGGTGATGGTGTAGAGCTGCCTGCTCAAGAAACCAAAGGTTTCACAAGGGAAAAAAAAAGGTATTGTGTGATTTCAATTGTTACAAGACTTTTCCACGTCTTTACATCTTTTGCTTAAGAAATGTTACTAGTGTGAAAGAGGGAGACTGAGTTTGACAGGTGTTTTGTCTAAGTTATATGAATTCACTGCTAGATTTTTGAATCCAAATATTAGACTTATCAAGACCTGGCTAATCCAATGTATTCACTCCAAAATACCAGAAGAGGGAGCTTAGGCTACACTGGTTATTACTATGCTGATCTTTCCTTCTGTTTTTAAACTATTATTTTTTTAGGTTTTTTTTCCTCCAATATTTTCCTTTCTTGAAGTTTGTTGTTTTGTTTTGTTTCTGGATGTGAAACAGTGCAAGACCAGGTCCTCTGCTCATTCACCTTCAGATGTTAACAGCAGCTTCCCCACCCAATGCCTGATTTGCATTGTCACTGCCAGTAGTGAAGGAAGAAGTTTTACAGCTTGGTTTCACTCGTGCTGAAAAAACATTACCTTGATTTCAAAGTTAAATGTTTCACTCAGATTTACACTGATTGTTGCCACAGGTGGTCCAGCACATTTTTTGCTTTGAAAACCCCTGAGTCAGAATGATTTGTGTTGGAAGGAGCCTTAAAGATCATGTCCCAACCATCCCATCTCAAATATAGTGGAGACATCCTTGGATATTCCTGACAGAGCTTCAGCTGGTGCCAGGCTGAAGGTGATTAACCAGTCTGCTCTTGTGGCTCAGCAAGCAGGGCCTGCCCTTATTGTGACATCTATTCATGGAAAAGGTCACAGCACAGCTGAGAATATGAAATGGGCACTCCCTGGAGAGCAGCATTCTCTACCCCACCAATACACACTGGCAGCTTGTGACAAGTGGGATACAAGACAGGAGACACCACAGGAAATACAGTTATGCCTCTACAGTTCTGTTCAGAAATGTCAAAAGATGCTGCTGTCAGCAGGAGGATACTCTGAATTATGAATTTAAATATACACAATAGACTTGTTCTGCTGTGGAGCACTGCACAAATAGCTATTATCAAATGCTGCTGTAAAAACTATTGACTGCAATATCTAGGAAACGTTGATTAATTATTTCTTCTAAACTCCTGAGTGTTTTGATCAGAAAAATGGTGTCTTCACCTTTAGTGTATGTGCTGCTGAAGACAGTTAAGCCAAGTCTTTGTAATTTTCCTCCATGACCTGCACTGCACCAACCTGTGTACCATTGATGGAGAACAGAAGTGTTTTGTAGCAGTGTGCAATTTCTGTCATCTGGAGAGGATTTTCTGAATTGAAGGGCAGATGCAATGATTATCCTCTAAAAATGGAGAAGAATGGGCAGGTGAGATTTTTAAGTTAGAAAATACCCTGAGATGTTGACTCTTTCCAGAGACTCATCCAGAGTTGTTTCAACTTTACAGATACCCTGAATTTCTCATTGTGGGAGCACTGTAGTATAGTCACAAATGACTGTTGTTTACAAATCCAAATTGAAACCACTAAAACATTAGACTTTTCCTTTTCGTTAGAATTCAGTTTCAATGACAGGAGAAATAACTTTAGAACTCTGCAGGCAAGCAGAGCTGCTGTGCTTATATATTTAGGCTGGCTTGTGCCTCTGAAGTTTCTGTTTTGTTTTGATATTGATGTAGTGTGTTTAATAATGTAAATGTCTGTGTGTGCATAAGAAACTCTTGGCCTTGGACACTTGTAGAGATGGGAAGTCCACAGCCTCTTTGGGAGCCATGTTTTGTTAGTAGAACTTCTTAATGCAGAATGAAAATCCAGCCTAGGATGTCAGCAGCCCAAATGTGCACTCTCAGCATTCTCATTATGCCTTGAGAATAGTGATCCTGTCACCCACAGCTTCTTTCTCCAAAGCTGAACTGGTGTGTTTGTATCTTAATGGAAATTAAGATGCACAAAAAGGTGAGAATTAGAGTTGTCTGTGGACAAAAAATCACTCTTGCACCCTGTTGAAAAGCAAAATATTACTGTGCAAATAGCTGTCTGCTGTTGTAATCAACCCCTTTGTGAATACTTCTGAGACTGTCTTGTGTTTTTATGTGATTCCTGTGTATCAAGTCAAATCAGCCATGGAAAATAATAGCTTGCAAATTGGGTTATGTTTCACTTTGTCACATTGATGGCACGTGCCTGGCAAGGTGCTGAACTTGTGCAACTGCTGGGCCACCATGTGATTTTCTGCAAAATGGATCTTGAGGCATTGCAGCCTCCTCTATCATTATGATGGTCACATTATGAACTGTGTCACAGATGCTTCATAATTTGAGAGAAATGCTGAAATATTGCTAGAGAGCAGCTGATTCTTTATGGAAGCCCTATGGACAGAGCTGGAAGGTCTCTGAGGAGCAGATCCATCCCTCTGTCCTGCAAGGAAGAGAGATGGATGTGATTTGTTCTGGAGAACAAAAACCAAGTGCTGGTTTTGAGCATGGCCTCTCTTGTAACCTCACTGCTTGCTTTGAAAATTGCACCTGTGATGTTCTGTGTGGCTGATGGGAATGGAGAGCTGGGTCCTCCTTGTTGTCAGATACCAGGTCAGTTTTCTTTCAGAAGCTAAAGCAGACTGGAGTCTGAACTTTTTGAGAGACTTTGGATGGACAGGGAATGTCTGTTGATCTCTGAAATTAAATACACATTTCTGTCTTACTTAATTTTCCTGTAATGAGCCTGGAACCAATTGGAAGCACAGCAATAAATCTCTCTGAAAGCAGAAAGTCACAACAGTGTTTACACAAAGCTCTACTTTCTGTGGTGTTGGTTTCCAAAATGTTTCATAATGCTTCCCTGGGAGGAAGCAAAGCTGAATAATTGGTGTCAGGCAGAAAAACAGGATAAGCTTTATGACTTCTGGGTTTTATTTGCTTGATTGTGTGTTGAAAATAAGTTTTCTCCTTTTGCCCACCTTCAGAGGGACTTGTTGTAAAACTAAGGAAATAAAAATCAATGTATTGCCTTCATTTTGGACCAACACTGATAAGCCTAGACTGAGTTGCTTTTAATGATGTATTCCACACCAAGAAGGGATTAAATGGGATTCAAAAACCCAAGGTTTTTTCCCTTGAGTGGTCTTAACCCTTTTAAAAGGAATGTATTACAACATTTAAGTTTACAAGAGCATTGAGCAAGGAAGAGGTGAGAAGTACAAGTGGGGGATACAAATGCCTCTTTCTTTCCAAAATGTGGGAGTTTGCAGATTTTTTGCATTTGGGGGTTGTGTGGGGCAGAAGGAAGGTGTAGTTCCAAAATGTGGGAGTTTGCAGATTTTTTGCATTTGGGGGTTTTCTGGGGCAGAAGGAAGGTGTAGTTTTGTGGGGTTTGTGTTTGTCATGTGAATTGGACAGTAGTGGTGTGTGTCTGGACTGTCTGGTGCACAAATGAAGTGATACTTTTTTAAGGATAGCAATAGATAGAAGGCACTGAAATGAAGTTAATTCTTATAAACCAAACCCAAGGATTTTTGTTGAGGCTTTGTGGCTGATACCATGAAAAGCATTTACCATCTCCTGAAAAACAGCATTAAAAATAGATCCCTTCCACATAACCAACCAGCCTGTAAAAAATGGGCAGGAATGAGCCACAGTGCTGCTCTTCATCCATTTCCACCATTCCAGGTTTTTAAAGGAGAGTGTCTCCTGAGTGGAGTGTTCAGTACTGCTCAGCCTCAGGCAGGATGCTTTGTGTATGAAGAATTGAAGATTTATTATTTATTATATATATTATATTATTCAATTTATTATTAATAGCATCAAATTCTGGGATGTCTGCTGTGTTTCAAGCCCAAAATATTGTGGATTATGTGAATTTTTTTGTAGCTGGGTGTGGGACTGGTATGGTGGGGTTATGTGGGTGAGCCCATGATGTGGGGGGACAGTTCTGTGTGTTTAGAGGGGTGCACAGAAACCCCCATGGTGTGTGCTGGCTATTCAACAAATAGCTGCCAGCAGCTCCATTTTTGAAAGGCAAAGCATTAATGGGTGCTTGGCACGAGTGGGAAATGTCACCTGTTTTCTCAGCACATGCTGGTTGGGAATTTGGGCTCTCTGGGCTGTTTTGGCTGCAGGTTTGCTCAAAGAGAGCAATTATTTGTGTGTCATGTAAAGCTGCTCTCTGTCTGAGGCGGTGGACAAAGGGGTGATGGTAGCACTCTGTTTGCCTGTTATTCCTGTGTATTTTACAGGTTCCCTCAGGCAATTTATGGTAATTTCCTTGCTGCTAGAACAGGTTCAGCAGCAGGAAAATGAATATGTTGTTACACTAATTAATCCATCCACAAGGAGTTTAGAGCAGCACTGATCATTCTGCATCCTACAAAAACCGTGGCAGCACATATTCAGAAATTACACACCTGGCTTGGGGTGCTGTTCCTTGGCACTGTGGCACACACAGTGACAGCTCCTGACACTGCCTGGAGGGTGGAGGGCTTGTATGGGATCACCTCTTGTCCTAGAGCAGGCTAAAACTGTTGTCAGGTGTATTTTGTATTTCTCAATAATCACTGTTATGCTAAAATATAGCATGTGCTTTTGGGGTATTCTGCCTGTAATGCTAAATCCTCTAGAAACAAAAGCTTAAAGAAACCACTGAAGCATACTAGGCACACTTCAGACCAATTTTGTGTTAACTCTCATGAAATCAAATTGAAGCTGCAAGCTGACTTCTTTAAGGCAGTCATTTCACCACCCATCCTCAGCAGCATTGCACCAGGGGACAATACTGTTCTTGTCTGCTTTCTTCATCCTGCATTTTCATAATCCAATCCTTTACTGTGGCCCTGAGGCCAGCAGGCCTTTGGATTGTGCTTGCTGAAATCTCCTGCAACAAGGTGCTCTTGGAGAGCATAATCAGCAGGGATCTTCTCAGCTGAGGGCAGGTGCATGAAAGCCCTTAAAAATGTCAGTCCCCTCCTGGCATCAGGCTGCTCCTTTCCTAGCAAGCCTGATGTAGATATCTTACATCTCAGGATGTTTAGATACTTAGAAATAAGCATGGAAGCAAGAACAGCTCCTGTTGTCTGTGATGGTGTTTCTGCAATTCTGGTGTTTGGAAATGTCAACAGAATTTGGGCTTGTGGACATGGTCTGCAGAAGCATATTCAGCAGCAAAACAAGCTCCCTCCTTTGGTGTGGTGATGCTTGTGGTCCCAGACCCGAAATTTGGTAATAGGAGTTTAAAGTTTTGTTTGTCATCTGAGGAATTCTGGCATGGCTCTTACAGCAGCAGTATGATAGAGCCCAAAATCTGAAACTGAAATGTCTGTGCCTTGGCAGGAGGGGAAAGCAAAGGAGCAAATGAGAGTGCGGGGGGTGCACAAAGTGAGGTGTGAGCTCTGCACGGGGGTTTGGCTGCCCTGACCCCTGACTCTGGCTCCTTCACCACATCCCACAGCCAGGGGAAGGCAGGGAAGCACCCACACCTGGGCTGTGCTCAGCTCTTGGCATGTTGGAACCCTGAAGCCTGGAAGTGTTAAACTCTCTGTGCTTTCTGACACTGACCCCCAAGAGAACACTGCCTTTGACTTGAGGCCTTGGAGAAGGCTTCCAAATGTGAGTGATGGACTTGGAACCTCTGTAGTTTAAATAGAAGTGTGTAATATCACATGGTGAAGGGTCTGGAATTTGGGGTTTTAGAATATAGTAATAGGTATGGGATAAGATGGAAGTTCTTAGGCTACTTCTTCCTTCTTGTTTCTTCTTCTTCTTGGTTTCAGGCAGTATTTTTGGTTGGATAGAAAATCCCACAGTGTGGGTCACAGGTGTTTGGTCATTGGGTCAAAAGTATAAATAATATAGATGTTAGCTTTTAATTACATAGTTAGGCCTTAAAAGACCTTGTAACAAGTGAGATACAGCTCCATTTTTTCACTTTTAGCTTCTTAGATAAAGGTAATGTAAAACTCACTGTACTGCAGATAAGAATTAATAAACAACTGAGTCCAAACATGAAAATTCTGTCTCTCATGCTTCAATCCCAACTCTGCAAAGAAGCAGCAAAGAAAAATAAAAAAGTTAGCCACTAATGTGTGGCTCATCTCCCACTCTGTGTGCCTCCTTCATTTCATGGCAGGCTGTGGAATCCTGAGGGGTGTGCAGTTCTCACGTTGCTGATCGTAATTCACTGCCGGCCTCTGAAAGCCTGGAGCCCCCCGGCATCCCAAGCAGCACTGTGCTAAAGGGCCCCCTTTGTTATCCTTCCTCTGGGATTCCCATGCTGGAAATTTCAATAACTAAGCAGGCATCTTGGTATTCATAACTCTTAATGCCATTAATCTCACTTGCAATTTAGATTAAGCAGTGACCTTAGCAGCCAAGCAGTGATCAGTGGGGAGAGGACACATTTATTTCTTATTTTTTTTTTTTTTTTTTTATTTGAAACTCACTCCAGTGTTTGTTTCTTGTCAGCTTCAGTGTCCATCCTGGCTGCATCATCACTGGTCACTCCTGTTTTCTTGGAATTAGCAGATGGGAATTCTGTCAGTGTGCTCAGGCTTAAAACTCTGGGACATTGTGTTTTGATGAAGAGTATATCAATGCAAATAAAGCACTCACACTGTGTTAATCTAGATAAGTGGTGGAGCAGACAATGTGTCTATCAAAGTATTTGATCTGTAAGAACAAGATAAATCTGTGAATCTTTACACCTAGGATCTCCTTGTGTTGTTTGGTGTATAATTTTGTACCATGGTGACGTGGATAGGGCTGTGTTGTGCCAGGTGATGTACAGAGGCAATTGAACAAATTGCTTCTATTTTCCTTGAAAATTGTATTGAAAAATATCCCACTGATTTAACACTCTGCAATTATTTCACTGCTCAGATTTCATTTACACTCTCCAGTTGTGAATCAGTGCCCCATCTAAGACCATTAAAAGATAAATGCTTAGAAAAAACTAATCCAAAACCTACAACTAACAAAAAACCACCAACAAAGCCATGGTTTCAATCTGAAGGTCTGTCATTCTCCATATAGGGCTGAATTTCTGATTTATCTGTACTGGAATGGAATTAAACTAAGGATAACTGGATTTTAGAAAGATGGCAATAAAAAATAAATGTATCTTTAAATGGCTAATTATGGACTATAATAATATCTTAACTATACCATGACCATAAACTGCAGTATATGTCTATTTATTAGGCACTGCTAAAGCATAGATGTTACAATCTGTGTTAACCTTTCACTGGTTTTTGCCAGCATACCAAAATGGGATAAATTTGTTGCATGTTTCAGTGAACTTTTTTGTATTTGTTTTTATTTGTAGCGCAAAGGCACTCATAGAATTAATGGAGAGAAAGAAAGAAATTAGGGTTTTTTTTTCACTGCTCTTGCTACCTGATAGCAGCAACAGGTCACAACTTGGCCCTCCAGGAGATGGTTTGGGTTATCAACTTTCAAAATAATAAAGATTTTTAATTTTAAATTGTGATCTGCTGGCATACAAAGTGGTGTCCTGGTTTTGGCTGGAATAGAGTTAATTTTCCTCTATTCCCTGAAGAAAGAAAAAAATTAACATCTCTGGAGATAAAGATTGAAAATGGGTTTGGTTGGGTTTAGCTGTGACTTTCTGAAGGAGGCAGTGTCAACACCAGTGTTAAATGTTGTGCCTGTCCCACAGCAGTGCAGGTGGTGAGCTGGAGCATGGAGTGACCTGGCTGGAAAAAAAATAAAAACAAACATGATGAATGTGGTCTCACAGAGATTCCTTGTGGCACATCTTTGGGCATGACATAGGGTTGGAGTCAACAAGAAAATGGGAAGAACCAACGGAAGGGCAATAAATTCCTTGTAGTGTTCCAGCTGCAGCTTCAGCTCCTTGAGAAGGAATTTTAAGTGGTTCTCCTCTAGGGAATATGGGAATTGTAAGATACATCCTCTCTTGCTCTCTGAGAGAGGGAGATGAGACTAAGGAGCAAAAGTTGGGCTACAGGGGCAAGAAAGTCTGATTTTCATAGTAAAAACAAAGCAAAAGGAAATAAAGGTGTCCCAGGACTGACAGAATGCATGGTGAGCAAAGAAGCACAGAAATAAGCACAACATGTCTGGACTTCCAGATTTTTGTGCACCTTCAAATGAAGAATGCTTGAGTTCTTTCAGAGCTGCCTGCTCTGTGACCCTTAGAAAGATAAACTCCGAACCTGAGTGCCCACATGGCTGAAAAGAGCCTGCTTGACCTTCCCTGGAACACAAAGATCTGCTCCTGGGAGACCTGGATTTCTGGAAGGACTTGGCAGAGGCCAGGGAGGGCTGGTGCTCCTGCAGGGCTTTGGGAGCACAGGAGTCTCCAGCCTTGGGTGTTCTAAAAGGGCTGTCACCACTGCACTTCAAAAGATGTCAGTGCTTTTATGTGCTAATGTACTCTAACACAGCCAGCCTCCCCAGGCACGGTTTGCTGTGCCACTCTGTCCATACTGAGCCAGTTTTTTTCAAGCAGTTTGGTGCTTTTAGTCCTTCAGGAGAGATATTGCTGTTCCTCAGTCTGATATTGTGGATAGCCTTGCCATGAACCCTTTAATTCCAGGCAGCCTACAAATAAGAGAGGCTTTGGGGTGAAAGCTTCTTCCCAAGCTGCATTCAAGACTTTTTTGGGGTCCAAAGACAATATCATTTAAATATATATATGTGTGTGTTTGTGTGTCTATATATATGTATTTTTGAAACATTTCCCCATCTTCTGGATGTTGTTGTTTTTGGTTTTTTTTTTTAGAAAGTACTGTTCCTCAGAGCTATGGCAGCAGCATTCAGATACTAGAGAAATCTCTTTTTGCTTGGGATGTTTGGTTTTGCTCTGTCTTTGCATTTTCTTTTATATGGTGCTTGTTTCTGCACAGTACCTCAATAATGCATTGCAGCTAGGAGGTACAGCTGAATATTCACCACTCCTTCCCCAGGGAATAGATGTGTGAGGGAGGCTTTTCTTTCAGCAGGCCCTTTGATGTTCTGTGTGTGTGTATGTGTGGTCATGTTTATAACTTGTGCAAATTCCTGGCATGAAGGACACTGAAGCCAAGAGCAAAGAAACAGAACATAAATTTCAGTATCTCAAACCTTATCATGCTGCTCAGCATTGTTTTTTGATTGAAGCCAAAAATTTCAAATTGGGTGCAAGTGACCAAAGTTTGAATTTATATATAAACATGAAATGGAATAAGACCAAATATTTAGGAGTCTGTAGACTATTTGAAACAACTAATCAGTGGACATCCAGTTTCAATAAAACATTAGTTTAGTAGAGGCCTTAAATGGGTGAAAGAGGTAGAAAGAGAAAATGATTAATTTTAAAGGATGGCACTAAATACTTAAACAGGCTTTTCAGCAGTGGGATCACAATAAGTTGTTACATGGCTTTTAATCCCTAGGCTGAAGTGCCTAGGGCATCTTTAAATCCTTTGAAGCTACAATGGGATTTTTTTTTCTTTTTGAGCTACATCTCTGTGTTTTTAAGGTTCCAGAGAAGTTCTTACAAAATGTTCACAGAGTGTCAACACAGTTCTTGTATTTTTAAAAGCCTGCACTAAATTTAGTGTTAAGTTGATGCTTCTTGGCAGGCCTAAAGGGTGAACTGGGGCCAGGCAGAAGAGGTAGAGCTCCTCTCATCTGAGGTATTTCTAACCAGTCAGGATGGGCTGCAGCTTTGTAATGTAACAGATTTTATGGCCAGATCAGAAGTAAATCTACATTTTGACTTCTTGCACAGGTTGGCCAGAGACATCAGTTTAGTATTTGTTACTGCATCCCATAGGCAACAAACCCAGGGCTGGGTTACTGTGCGTGTTTTTGTGAAAGACCATGGCCACCTTGCTGTGGCTGAGCTGCTTGAATGGTTGTGTTTTAAAGGGAAGAGTGAAATCCTGCCCTCTTTTTGTGCAGGAGAAGCTCAGAGGCAGTGAGCTGTCCGCTGGTGAATCTCTGAGTTGTGCCATGAGCTGTGCACAAGAACTGGGCTGAGAGGGAGGGAGAAGGAGGCAGTGACACCCCTCACCATGACCCAGAGCCCCCTGTAATGCAGACAGAACATGCCAAGTGACCAGGAGCACATCTGGGCTCCAAAGGCTGAAGCCCTTCATCCTGCAGGTTTGCCAAGACCTGCATTTCTAGTGCAATTTGAGTATTTGTTGCATAGAAACATTGGAGAATGGAAAAAAAACAAACCTTCTCCACTGTACAGCTCCTGAAAGCCATGCTGCCACAGAATAGGATTCAATCCCAACCTTCTTTTAATAGGCTTTGTTTATTTAATAAATGTGCATGTGACACTTGAAGGAGTTGACACAGGCGTTTGAAGTGTATTCTTTGCACTTGTTAGGAGTATCCCTGTTTTCCTCACTGCCAGGACAGTGTCCCTGTTTTCCTCACTACCAGGACAAACAGTGCCTGTGTTCTCCTCTTGCCTTCCAGATACCTGGTAGGACTTTACTTAATTTGGTGTTTGCCTTTCTAGGGGTTTTTCTTTTCTCTGAGTCCTCCTTTTCTCTGTAACAAATTAAATCCAGCAGGGAGCTATTATGATATTCAAAGATTAGGCAGAGATACCACACACTAAAGTAAAGCTGAGCTGTAACCTCAGCCTAACAGGGATACAGGCATGTAATTTTATGTTGGCCAGTACTATTGATTTCCCATACTGGGTGGAAGTCCTGGAGTTATTAACCATTTCAAATCTACTACCAGAGTGTACATAGGATATTTTCATACACTTTCTTCACTTTCCTTACTTATCAATGGCAAATTCAGAGGGTGTAGTGAGCTGCCACCACTTCGGCAAGGGAAGATCAGAGCACTGCTGCAGAGTTTGGGGTTCAGAGGTTGTGGCTCAGGCACCCAACCCTGCTCCAGAAGTTCTGAGGCAGTGCTGCTGCTCCTCTGGTGGACTTGGGATGAGTCTTGAGCAATGAGATGCTAGAAATGAGGGTTTGGCTTTTATCAGAAACAAAGCAACCCCAAAATTATAACTTGCTTGGAAGCTTGTGGCTGAACAAAGTGCTGGCTCACAGGCTTTCCCCCATAGTTTAAAATTAGTAGGGAAAAGAAAAAATGTAATTTGTCTTGATACTGTTCATATAACTGAATTAAATTGTAGGCAGCCTCTGGAAATGAAAAGTTCTTAATCTTTGCTAAACATCCTTGTTTCCTCTTATCTCAAAAACAATTTATTGTGGGTGCACCCAGAGAATCAGAACCTTACACATGCATTCAGCACTCATTCTCCTGTCAAGCAAGAAAACTCAACTGGATTTCTATTTATGCAAGCAGATTAAAAAAACCCATAACTGTTGAAAGTGTGAGCCTAACGAGGCCTCCATTAGAATGTAAAAACTGTGCTGTGGTAGGTGCTTGGAAGTCAGATCGTTTTAATATTTTTGTTGAATTTATCTGATCCTTTTGACCCCTCCACCCTGTGATGTATCCAGAATTGTTACATAGCTTCAAGCCATTTGTATCCCTAGAGTTTAGTTCCTGGTACAAGCAGCAGTGCGACTGATTTTTTTTTTTTCTTTAATGATGTGAAACACGGCTTGTATGTGAATCATCTGTTATTTGCCAATGACAGGGATGTGGATGGTGCCCATCCTTTTCAGCACCTTAGAATTCCCAGTGCCCTGGTACCTCCTGGATGGTGAAAGGATAATGTGATTTACGGGGTTTGGAATGCTGTACTTTGTGATCCTAAAGATCCTCCCCAGCCAGATGAAGCATTCTCATCTCACTGTCCAGCACGGGGGTGTGTGCGGGCAGGAGCAGAATGGTTAAAGTGCCCGCTGTTGGATGGAGCTGCTCCCACTTTGGCTTGTTTACCTTGGCTGCTCACGATATTCTCCCTGCGTTCCTCACGGAAGATTCCATTTCTTTTTTCGCGAGAGGGATGAGCTGGTTTGTGAGAGGAAAAAGCGAGCAGCCGTTGTGTTTCTGAGTGCTGTGTGCCGCGTCCCGGTGTGCACAGCTCTGCTGGGCAGTGTGTGCGGCACCCAGCTCACACGCGTGCATTTGCATTTCAAATCGGCTGAGTCAACACAATATAATGGTCCTGCCTGCCGGTCCTTAGAGAGCCACAGTAGCTGACAATGTGTGCTTAAAGGGAGGGTCTGCTTTTCTTCGTCTTCTTTTTTTTTTTTATTTATTTTTTTATTTTTTTTCAAGCCGGTTTCCATAGCCAATAGTGCCGTTCCAGGCGCCTGCACCGGAGCTGTTGGGACCGCTGTTGTTTAGCTGATGATTACCCTGTCACAGCGGCCGGGATTTCGTTCTATCTTATAACCACCGTTCATCTGGACAGAAAAAAAAAAAAAAACCAAAACAAAACAACCCACCACCAAAACTGGCAACAGCTCAGAGAAGAGAAGCTGCCGAAGTGTTGGTGCCACCGATGCGAGCAGCTGTTTCCATCTGCACTGCAGCACCGCAGCCTCCCCAGAGCCGGAGCTGCCGGGGCTGCTCGCCGGGGGGATTCCGGTGAAGCCGGCCTTGCTGTCGCCTAGCCCCGAGCCCAGGGCACGCTGAGGATGGGAGGCTCGCAGTCCCTGCAGCAGGCACAGACAGGTGGCCTGGTCCGGGAGCCGTCTGAGGCCATGTAAGTGCGGGTGGCTTGGCCGTGCCCAGCCCGGGCGCTGCGGAGGGGCTGCCCGGGGTGCCGAGGCCTTTGTTCGGCGCTGATGGCGCTCGGGGCCGGGGCAGAGCCGGGCTCTGCCGGGGCTGGGGGTGAGCTTGGTGCCGCTGCCAGGGCACCTCGGTCTGTGTGTGTGCAGCACTGCCTGCGAGCCCTACCTTCCGTCCCTCCGTGTTTTGGGTGCATGATCAATCAAACACCATGACCAGTGAACAAAAACCCAGCCCCTTCCCCCTTCCCAAGCCCACCACCACCAGCTCTGTGTTCGGGTTTGAAATGCTAGGCGTGGAGCTGCGTTTCGCTGTGCTTTTTTCAGGGCTTCTTGCTGCTCTTCTCTGCATGGATACTGTTTTTCAGGTCGCATCAACCTTGTCACATCCATCCCTGCCTTGGTGTTATGGAGCATAAGCAAGGTGTCCTTAGGTCTCTCCTCACTGAAGGCCTGCTTGGAAAGATTCACTGGGGGAGGGAGGAAAAAGCAGAGAATTCGTGCTCGTTCAGGGCGAGTTAGCACTTTTCTGGGTGGCTAAATCATGTATGAAAGTGCAGAAATGTGTATGTGCATGCAGGAATAGCAGCATCATTTCCCATTTCTAAATAGGATTTTGTAGTTTATTGGTAGAGGATTTATCAGTTTACTTAGCCAACAGTCTTTTCTCCTTAACCCTCCACCCCAGACTAGTAAGGTAGAATGCTGGAGCATGGACCTTGCCTGTGAATGGATTTTAGAACTGCCTTGTCTCCTTTTGTCATTACAATTATATAAATCACATTTTTCTTAACATGTCTGACTGCTGCGTTCATTACTGAATATATATTTTGGTAATGTTTTAGGTATTTATCCATTAGGGCTTGTCTAAAACTAACCTCATATAGGTCCTGTTAATTTGGTTTTTTTACTGTAATGTGTTCTTGTTAACGTAGCTCTGATTATGGTTGAGACATCATTTGTGTGTTTGAGATAAGTGCTTCAGAGCCATTGGGGAATGATAGAGCAGTAACTGATAGTTTTGCCTCTGTAATAGGCCTTACAAGTAGGTATCTGCTCCCTATTGTCATATTCCAGTATATCAGCAGATAGCTTTACTTGACAGTGTCTTGTTATATCTGTAAGATACAGGCCTAACAGCATTTCTGCATCCTTTGTTCTTCTGATGTGAAGCTTCAGCAATTAATATTTTTTTCCCCTGTAGTTCCATCTGACATTCCTATAAAAAACATCTATTTTAATGATATATTGGAATAAATGGATGCCTCATTGTCCTTAAAGCACTGTAAATTACATTTTAATCTGCACACACTGCTGTTGATTTTTAACAGTGGTCCAAGGACTAGGCAATAAAAGACATGTTGCTAAAACAGGGTTCAGGATTTTTAGCTCCAATTTTCACATCCTTTCAATAATGCATTCTGTTGGATGAACATATTGACCAAGGTCTATATGTATATATTTATGCATTTGGGGGGCACTTGAGTAAATTATATTGTCATCTCTCTCAATGACTCCTTTTATATATAAACATACTCATCTTTTACATTTAGTCATTCCTGTGGGGTTTTAAGATGATCTTTTAAAGCCTGACGTAATCAACATACACGCTTTTAGCACAGACATCATTCAGTAACTGTTGATGTCCTTGGGAAGAGTTTGTGGAAGGTATTACAAATCTTGTATTGAGTAAATCACCAAGGGATTGTGCTGCTTTCTTCAACAAAATACTCTTCAAAATGAGATAAGAATGGAGGTGTTTCTTTATCCTTGAGAAAACATAGGCCTGTTTTATGAAACAAAAACATCCTCACAGGATGTCATGGTCCTCATTTCTGCTGTGAGGTTTTGACTTTATACCCTTATCACTGTAACTTTTACCAATGCTTTTTAAATGAGGTTGCATTTGACTTGCTTTGCACACATAAGCAAATTCCTTAATGGCAGTGATGGCTCAGAGGCAGAAACATCTGGCCTTGTCCCAGGCAAGTTGGGCAGCTGCCCACGCAGCTCCAGCATCCCCGAAGTCATCATTTCTGCCATCAGCAGAGGCTGATTGCCCTAGGGAGAGCAGGGTTGGGTTTGGCTGCCCTGAGTTCATTAGAGTAGGGAAGTGTCAATCAGGAATCATTACTGGGGTAGAATGGGATCAAAAAAAACTACAGAAGTAAACAAATTCCTTAAGTAGCTGCTGCTTTAGGTGTTCCTCCAAAGTATCCTGTGATGGACTTCTTGACTGAACACTAAGGAAAGTTGTGGAAATAAATTGGTGTTAGAATCCATGCTGAGAAGGGGTCCAGGTTAAGATTTTAGAGTGTATCTATGATTAAATATGCCCTTTTTGCATGCCTATGCCAAATTCCCAATTTTAATGTAAATTTGTTTCAGCCAGGATAAAAGTATTTGCAATAAACCCACTATTGGTACTGACAGCCTGGGGTGTTCTGTTGCTCATTGTGGATTGTTAGCACTCACTGGCAGCAGACAGTTGCCCTTCTATTTAAAGAAAAAAAGAAAAGTCAATTTGGAATGATAAAAAAGGGAAAGCCCAAGGGAAGCCCCTGACAATAAAAGTTAACTGCAGATGAAAGTGGGGTGGTTCAGACCTCGCTGCTGACGTTATGAGCGCTGTCATGTGCTTTGCAAATCGCAGCAGGCACCCTGGTGGTCACAGATTGAGCTCAATCTGGGGCAGTTTCCATCAGATAATAGCAGTGGGCTCTGCTGGAATAGAAGCCAGTGACAGTGAGATGATGTTCAGTGTGCATGGATTTGTTGGGTGCACACACACATCTGGTGACGCCGTCCTTGTGTGCACTGTCTGAGATGCCAGTGCTCCCTGCTCAGGGTGGGAGCAGAAATCAGCTTGCCAAGTGCTACCACCTTTATCTTTAGTGCTTTTATTTCTAAGAGCAATGCATTTCTATCTCTTGGTAATGTGTTTTTTAAGTATTAGCAAACTGGAAGCATTGCTAGGGTTTTAAATGCTCGGAGCTCTTAGGCACTCGTCGTCCCTGAATTGTATTTCTTTCTAAGGGGAAAGGGTTTATTTCTCCTGAGCATAACCACACCTTGCTCTTCTGGTTACATTATGGTTGCTGTCCTTGCAGCAACTGGGCAGGATTTATGTTCAGTGCCCATTTCTTGCTCAGCCAAAGGGCTGCTGATGTGTTATTTCCTCCCCTCAGGAGCTCTACGTGCTGCGTCTCTAACGTTTGCATCCCTTGCCAATCCAAGAGGAAAATGACTGAAGCCTGAGCCAGCTCCCACTGAAGTTGATAGTGAAATGCCCACTGACTTCAGTGGGAGCTGGAGCAGGCTCCAAGAAAGAAATTGAATGTCACTGATCATTGGTAGAAGGCCAAGATGTTGGTGTCCTGGTAGGTTGTTTTTCAGTATGTCTTCTGCTGCAAGGTCTTTTGTTTGTTGGTTACTGGAGAGACTCAGAAAAATCTAAACTGGGTAGTCTCAGCCTTCTGCACAGGAGATATGAGCAGTTTTCTTTGTGTAAGGGTCTATACACATATGCATTTATAAAAGTTATCACTCCATATGTGTAAATAAACAGCTCTTGCTTGCCATCACATTATTTTATTTTTTTATCTCCCAAACTGGGAAGAATCCATTGTGTGGTTCTTAAAAGTTCAAAAGAAATTAGTCTGGTGAAATATTTGCACAGTATTATATGCTTAACAAAATGGTTCAAATACATGGGACATATATATATAAAATTGGAAAATATTGAAAGAATTTGGGTCTGGGGAGGAGGGGAAGCTGCTGTTACTGAATTGATATTTAGTCAGAGTTAATCCCTTGACAGACAGTTCTGCCTACTGTCAGCTTATTATGTAGAAACATAAATTTGTTTCCTTCTTCCTCTTACTGACAGCCTTCAGTGAGCGTCCCCATCAGTAATTAGAGGATGCTCTGTCTGCTGGGTTTGTCTGCTAAACAGGGTGAATTGCTGGAAGCCATGGGGATGTTTTACTTAAGATGTACCAGGAGTAACGAGGAGATTTTTCTGTCGAGTTTCCCTGTCTTTCATTCCAGCCTCCCTTATTTGAGCCCAAAGGATCTCATCTCTGAAGTCAATGACAGCACTTCCTTTGATATGAGAGGTGGTTACATCAACCACTTCTTCTGTCACTGGAAGTAGGCAGGTCACGTTCAGAGTTGAAAACAGAGAGAAAAGACCCCAGCCTCCCTCACCCCTCTGTTAAACAAGGCACAGCACACGTCTGGCAAACCCATGTGTGCTCTAAAGCTCTCCACACAGACTGGGGTGCCCTATGCCATGTGTAATGGAGCTGCTGTCATCTATTATGTATTATGACATGCAGGCAAATTGGAAAATACAAACTGATGTGAGGTGGCAAAAACATGAATGGAAAGGCATTTCCTGCACATGCATTGTGCCTGTCATTTACCAGCAGAGCCGTTTCCCTGGCTGCGTTTGCTTTTTTGCTTTTTGCTTGCCTTGACCCAGCAGTCAGAGGAACTGATTGTTAGATTTAAATCAAAGATGCTCTCCAGCACTGTGTGTTTCAAGAGGTGATAGTCTGGGTGCTTTTAATGTTTCTCTAACACTATTACAGCACCCAGAAAATCAGTTCTGTCTCTTACAAGCACATTTCCTTTGTTTTAAGACCATACACCTAAATTTTTTATATTTGCTGATGTCTTGGATACCATTTCCTTATCCATCTCCAATGCTTTGTAAGGATTTAGCTATGTGCCAGGCTTCTTATGTAGTCCAGGTAAACAGGCTCTTGAGTGGCAAGAGGCAGAGTTGTAATTACAGCTAGAAATTCAACGCAGTTTGCATTCTCTTGGAGAAAGTGGGCGGGTTTGCCGTAAGAAGCAAACAAGCAAATGTATTTTTTACTATGTAAAAAACTAAGAAAAGTGTCAATTCTCTTCAGATTGTTAAATGCTTTGAAGCAACCATCTGAATTTAGTAGCAGGCTATGGATATCATGTTTTGTATTCCCATTAGAACCAGCTTAATGGGAAAAAAATTGAATTCGTTTCCTTTTTTCCACCGCAGTCTTAAATTTTCTTGTAAGGCAGGTTTTGGCCTGAGAGCTTTCATTGATGGTGACACAGGACAAGATGGTGAGATCCTCCCTTGGCTCTGGAAATCAAATTGGAGTTTGCACATGAACCGAATTTTGGTTGAGATATGTCTGAGACAGAGCTCAGGGAAATGTAGAGCTCCAGTTCTTGTCTGGTGCTGCCCTGCAGGATTGTTTGCTGCTGTTCCTCTCCTCTGCTGCAAGGAGTGATTCAGGGATGCCTCTTCCAGGGGAAGAGCTGGGGCTGTTGGTTCTGTTGGGGCAAATATGTAAACTTGGAGAAAATCTGTGTCTTTCCATTCTAAGCTTATTTGATTTTGATTAATCGGAATCCTTAGAGTTATGTCCAGATTAACACGATATGGTTTTCCTAAACAAAAGCAGCTTTTTTGTAGGGCTTAATGTAAACCAGGTTGTATCTGCCACAGGGTACAATCACACAAGCTCCTGCTCCTTTAGAGCTTTGATTTCCTTCAGCATAAAACCCTGCATTTACTGGTCTTGTTAATAACAGCCCATTGCTCTCCTTAGGAATGAGTCCAGCATTGTGCCGGGAAAAGGGTTTGGTTGGTAAAGGAGAGGAAAGATGAGCAGGGAATTCAGATGCCTTTGTTTAAGTTCCCAAGTGCAAGACCAGAGCAGGAGCTTGGGAAGGGAAGGTTCAGCACCTTGCTCCTCACCTGGCTGAGCTGTGGGCGTTCCAGCTGGGTGCCAGCTGGTGAAATTCCCCGGGGATCAGGGATTTGCTCTTTCCATCACACTGTGGTGCTGAGTCGGCGCTTCCTGAGCCAGGCGTTCCTGCAGAAGGGAGAGGGAGAGGGAGAGGGAAAGGGAAGGGGAAAGGGAAAAGGAAGGGGAAAGGGAAAAGGAAAGGGAGAGTTTCCCTGAGAGCTGGAGCAGCACCAAGTGTGCTCATGGGAGAGGTGAATGAAGGCACTGGGAAACCTTCCAGAGCTGCACTGAGCTGGAGCAGCAGCAGAGGGACCTCACCCATCCGAAGCAGGAGATGGAATGAGTAGAGCCCAAGCAGAGTTTTTTTGTTGGGTTTTTTAATTTATTTTTTTTTTGTTCTTTGTTCCTACTGCTCGCTGACCCTGTTTCCTCCATTCAACTGCTTTATGTGTAGAAGTAGAGGAATAAGGGTCAGAGAGTTCCTTAGGGAAGCTGTGCAGGGGCCAGAAAGGTAGAATATGGGACAGGTTGAAGGCAGAGGGTCTCCTCTGTTTCCTTTCTAGTGAAGGTTCTCCCCACCTCTCTTCCCCACCCCGTGTAATCCTTGTGTCCATTCTGAAAGGCAGGGCCATGCTCAGGCATTGCAGGAGCACAGCCTTGTTCCCCCATCTCAGTGTTTCCAGCAGTGCTCCCAGGATGAGCCGGTCCCAGCAATGGCAGGTGTCTCACATTTGTCCTCTTCACACTTCACAGCCACTGTTTTGTCCCTGGGTCCTGCGTGGCAGAGCTGGGATTTGACTTTACAAAACCTCGTTGCATTTAAAAGGTGGTTCCAGTAAACAAAGCAATTCCAAACCTGTGGCTCTGGCTCCCAGTGAATTATTGATGATGCTGTGTAGCAGGAGCACAGGATGCTTCATCCTGAGGGGACAGTTCACACAATTATGTTTTCTGGATTAAAATTTTAGATCTTGGGTCTAAAAGAACAAGAAAGATACCTGCCAGGGGTATTAAATATTTGAAACATCCACCATATAGTCAAACACCAACCCCTAACCCACTTGGGTGAGCAAAGTGCATCACTGGCTGGGATTATTATGTATTAACTGGTTATATTTGTTTTAAGTATTTCCCACCTTTAATATTGGGGTAAACTACAGCTTTCTTAAAAGATTTCTGTAGTTGAACATTCAGCAGCCTCTGGTGATTTAGGGACCCATTAGTATATTTGCAGTTGTGATGTCTGAAGAAGAGTGCCTTTAATTAAATTGCTTTTTCCTGTTGTACCTCTGAGAATAAAGCATCTGCCTGAGAAGAGCACAGGGATTTAAAAAACAATTTCAATTCTGAGTCCTGTTTCTGTGGCGTAGATATTTTCATTATGAAACCAGTAAAAGAGAAAGCAGGCTGGCCAGAAATGATGGGAGATTGTTTTATTATTCATTTGTATCAGTGGTGTTGAAAAACATACCCTACTAGATCTCAGGGAAAGCAATAAAAAGGAAAAAAAAATTAACCTGGTTTAAAGCAATATGGGAACTTCTTGCTAATCAGTTAGAAAAATGATTTAAGTAGATTGAAGTGCTGCTGTAAGTGTGCCACGTTATATCCCGCAGTCTTTTTTCCTTTAGATGTGGTTTCCCACAGCTTGAGACATTTCTCTAGCATTGCTGTGTGAAAGCAGGAAATGGCTTTTGTTGGGGGAGTGGGAATTTGGCTTCTGCACAAAATGTGCTTAAAATTGCTGAATAAACAAGGAGGAAAAGCAGGAAAAAATAATTCCTTCTTCCCATTTCAGTTATGGTAGGAAGATTGCTTATAAGACAATAGGCTAAACCCCAAAATTCAACATTATTTTTAAGCTGATTATGCCCTTTTAGTTCTCCTCCACTACAGTTCTTATCCTGTTCTCTAAATATAGCCATCCTGTGAGGGAAAACAGGACTTTTTATGGCAAGTGGTTAATGTCTAAGGTATTCATAGTTTTCTTTTTACAATCTATTATAGAAGACACATTTCCAAACTGATCTGTGTGGCTTGGATAGCACACAAGGTATTTTGTTCTGTTGCTGGAGTCCCACATAATGATCCCAAAGGGGAAGCCATAGCATTTTATTTCTGTTATCTCACCTATGTAAAAAAAGAAAATCCAGATTCTTGTCTCTGAGCTCAGACACTGAGTTATCCCAGGACTTCAGCTTGGAAGCCCCACTGCTGGAAAAGCTGAGAAGTGGCTCGGTAGCATCAGATCAGCAGCAGTGTGTGACCATATTCACCCATTCACACCAGATTTCCCCTGGTGTCAATCACTGACAGCTCAGCTGAGCTGGGAGGTGCTCTGGGGCAGCAGAGGGTCTGACACCCTTTGGGCTCAGGGTGAGGGGAGGCACAGAACTGCTCAGGGCAGGGGAATGACTCTGCCTGCAGGATCTCCTTCCTCCTTGTGTGCCAAAATTTAACCTTGTGCCTCTCACCACACATCCTTGTGGGCTGGTGAGTGCCACCTTTGTTGTAATAGTGGTTGTTTTTCTGGGGAGCTGTGTTTTCTGTAGCAATATTTGTGCTGAAATAATATTGAAATCTTCCTCTGGAGAGGAGCTCCTGGCCTGCTGTCTGCACACATCCCTGTCACTGTGAGCTCTTGTGCAGTTGTCGTTTCGGTGGAATGGGATTTGTTTGACATTTTAAGTGAGAATTGCATTCTTGTTTGAAGTGAGGATTGCAAAGGATGCTTCTCTGCTGCTTCATAGCTCAAACCATAAAATGAGCACGTGATGTTATCCTGCTCTTGGGCTGAGCAGAAAGCCTCTGCTGAGGAAGGAACTGCAGATGATTTTGTGGAATATTACTCTGAATGCAAAACGTGATTTCTGTTTAAACCTCCCAACTTTGATTGTGTTCTTTTACAAAAACCTTTTTTTAGAAATGGCCCTCACTTTCTCTCTCCTACAGTATTGTTTTTATAATGTGTCAGAAAGATAGCAGGATAAGGAATGAAGATACCAAGGAAATTAACCTCATCCCAGTTCATGGTTTTCTTCTCTAAAATTCTTTGAAATTGCTGTAATTAAAGAAACTGGAGTTGTACTTTCTATTGAGCCATATCCAGTTTTAAAATCAAAATAAAAGACATGTGGTAACTCAGCAGTGGTGATTGTTACAAAGTAGGACTAAAATTATTCTCCAGCATTATTGTTGAAACTGAAGTAATCCTGTGATGAAATTGTGGCTTTGTTCTGATGGTCAGAGTTTGCAAGGCAGAAATCTGTAGAATATGACATGAGTGTTGCAGGTGAGTAGCTCAAGGTGTGATCACCTTTTCTGTGCACATATGATACATTCTTCACATGTGCCATACACAGCAGCTAGCAGACTGAAGGATTCCCCTGTAAGGGGATGCACTTCTTCAGTGCAGACTCAGCACTGGAAATCTCTGAATTCCCACTGACTTCAGGGGCATTTTGCACATCACTGGACAGACCCTCAGAGACCAGTACCCTGTGATTTTCCTGTGTCCAGCTTGCAGGTACCAAATATAATTTTATTGTATTCTCAGGGCTCTGTTCTCATCCTGTGTGTGCACATCAGTGATTATGTTCCTGTGGGACAATGAAGGAAAGCTTGCTGATCTGTTTGTTTCCCAACATCTTCTTGTGACCCCTCTTGTTGGTCTCCTCACAGTATGGGTTTGTTGTGAATTTATTTAATCCTAGGATGGATGATTTTGTCACTTTGCTTTACAGTAGTGTGAGAGAGGTCCATTAATGGTTAATGGTCAGAAATGTGTCCCTAAAGGAACTGTCTTGTAAATGGAGTGTGGTGACACGTAAGTGGCATGTTGGAACCTCCCCCAGCTCCTGCCTCAATGTAAGCAGCAGATCCAGCACTGAGAACATTCCCCAGGGGCAGAGGCAGCTGGACAGATGGCTTTCCGTGGTCCCTGAGGTGTCACCCATCTTTCAGCTCCAGCAGGCTGGGCTGAGGTTGCTGGCTTTGCTCTTCTCTGGGCAAAAGGTTTTCACAGAATCAGAGTGGCTGCAGTTGAGAGGGACCTCTGTGGATCATCTGCTCCACTGAGTTCTTTTGAGAAACCCTATAATTTCAAAGGTATGTTTTATTAGAGAAAAGGAAAAGTTTGTGAGGTTTATGCCTCTAGAGCATAATAGAAAGTTTGTGAGGTTTATGCCACTCACCACATATATTTACATTGTTTTCTAAAACCATATATTCAGAAGAATACATGTGGGTGCTAGGTTTGATATGTAGACTAATTCAAATTTGGTGGATGCCAAATATTAATGCCTAAAATAACCAGATAACTCCACCTTTGCATCTCTGTTTTCTGTGTACAAATTTAATATCAAAATTTAAAATCTGTAGGGATATTTCATATTCAAAATATGTAGTAGCTAACAATCATCATGTTGAAACAAGCTAATAATTGGGGAATGTCATGTTAGCTGGAAGTCAAATATCACAGCACAGAAAGTTGGCACATCTTTGATATTATCCTAACTTAGTGCTGGGATTAAGAAAATGTCCTTTTGTTGTAGCTGTAGAACATTCTTGGTCCTCATGAGTAGGCCCTTGGGTCAGCTAATGGCTGCTGACCTGAAGTGGTAACTTGATCTCCAGGAAAGGAATTATCATTTGGGCTCTCCTGATGTTTTTGAATTATGATGCAGGGTTGTATTTGTAAAAAGGAGGCAAGACTGCATGTGTGTCTGTATTAGATTTGTGTAATTGTACGACAGGTGATACCACAAGATGAATTATGAGAGATTGTCAGTTATTTCATTTTATATAAACAAAAGGAAAAAGCCCTCAAATGTGAAATGTAATGAGCAGTCATTTCCCCTCTCTGGGCTCTGCATACATTTACAACAAGAAACTGTTGATGCTGTTTAAAGGTCCCAGCCTGAGTGGATAAGGCAGATTTGAACTGAGCTGACCAAGAGCACTGAGCTTGATGAACTGCTAAGGTCCCTTCCAACCTAAAGTATTTTATGGTTGTGTGTATGTGCAGCAGTTCAGAGGCAGAGTTGAGAGCAGCACTGATCCTCATCTGGAGAGTTGTATTGCTGGAGCATCCTGCCTCAGTGTTCTTTTGTTGTTGTAGCTTACTTGGGTTTGGGGGATTTTTAAGAGAAAATCAGTTTAACCATTGAAAATAACACCTGGAAATCTGAAAAGGTTTTATCAGATTTTTACAGTGAATGAGCTTTGACTGAAATTAATGCATGTCTCTGACTGCCTTGTCTCTCTGGCTTTAGAAACTCTAAATCTTGGAGTTACTGAGTGTCTTTCCAAATCTGTCAGCCTGTGTGGCCCTTACCACTGCAGTAAAAGTGCCTGCTTAAGTAACACACAAGCAGATTGACCTCAGAACGATACAACCACTCCTGTATCCTTGGTTCTGGGCTCATCAGTAAACCACACCTGAATTATTCATGCAGGCTTTATGAGGATCATCTCTGAAAATGATCGATGGAGGTGAAGCTACAGAACTCATTCCTCCTTTTTATTTGCAGCTCATCTCCCAGTGGGAGATACCAAGAATGAAAGCCAAAATTAATCTTCAACACTAAATTGAACAATCTAAAAAGTTGGTTATTTTTTTTTTCTCCTTTTCTCTCTGATTGAGCTTCCTCTCATGGTGCATGATAAATTGTTCAGTAAATACTCATGTGAAATTTATACCTCAAATTTATGATATAACAGCTGCAAATGCTTTGTAGGGCCAGGCCTGATGGAATCTGTTTCCTTTAGGTCTTGCCACAGATGGTGCTTTTGCATTAGCACTGCAGTGTTTGCTCATTTGGGTTCTCCATGCCATGGGCTTGGACTCTGTGTTTGCCTCAGATCCCTGGCAGCACCTGGTACAGGACCTGAGCACTGTGTGATGATCCCCTGGTGACAGATTCCTGAGCTTGGGGAAACAGGTCTGCAGAGGACTTTAATGTGAGTTTATATTTCCTGGAGGTGATGGATGTACTTGGACAGACATTTTCCTCTTGAGCTGCAGCTCTAGCCAGTTGTAAAGAACGTGTGGATCTAAAGATGAGATGGGGGGGAAAAAAAAAAAGACAGAATACCCATTTCTGTTTCCTCCCCCTCAGGGAGTCCAGCTGTACCTCAGGAGAAGACTGTAGGAGTTATTACCAGTTAAAACTGATCAGGGAGGAATCACTCACCTTGTGAGTCCTCAGTTTCTCTGTAGTGATGCTCACACTACATTTAGAGGGCAATCTGCAAACAACAGCTCTCCAATGAACCTCTGCATCCTTACTTTCATTACTTTACCCTCTGAGCACTCTTGAGTGCCAATGGAGCACAGTTTGGTTTTGTTGTTGTGGGTGTGTTGTAAGATTGCCTGGTTTGTTTCCTCCCAATATGTCCTATTTCTAAATACACCACGAGAATGAAGTTGTCATGTCAATAAAATACAGAGACAAAACAATTGGTGAACAGAGTTTTTTGAGTAGCAGAGAGAAGGTTGAGTTTATTGGGTGCTGGCAGGGCATCAGTGGTATTGCTGACAGGTAGGAGAGACCTCAGTTAATCCAGGACATGTTCCACTAATTGGGGAAATAAACCATACTTTTTTCTAAGTGCCAAGTTTGGAAGAAAATGTACAAATTTAAATAGAGGTTCTTCACCTTACCTTTTGTGGAACAGGTCCCCCTGAAGCCATTTTTCTTGTTACCTGTGATTCCACAACCCTGGCTGATGGAGAGCAGCTCCTTTGACTCCATCCCCCTGTCCCCACTCCCAGCACAGGCAGCACTTCTCATAATACAGCTCCAACTCCTGGCTTCAAAAATTCATGATATCACCCCCCATTTCCTTTTCAGATTGTTCATATTGCACATCAGTAGATCAGTTCTCCATAAAGTAGTCAGGCATGTTTGTTTGTCTTTTTTCCTGAAGTGGCTATAGCCTAAATAAAAATTCTGTATAGATTTAACATTAAATGAAATAACTCTACAAAAGCCTGTGGAGCTCCCTTGGCACATCCCAGTTCCAGTTTTGCTCCCTTGAGTGCCTCCATAGGAGGTGATGCTGCTGAGCTCAGCCCTCTTGTCAAAATCCTGCTTTTAAGTTTCTTTTATGTTCTCTTTCCCTGCAATGAAATGGAACCAGGGAGCCCAGTGGTGCTGGCTGTGTAAATATTGGAGGAACTGGAGGCAGATGGCAGCGTTCCCACCAAGGCCACAGCTCTGTGGAAAACTGCTTTTTAATGAATTGAGTTTCCTGGTGGAACTGGGGTGACCTCACTGACTTCAGGAGCTGTGTCTGCCTGACCAGGGCAGGCAGTGAAGTAGGGGAATGAAGAAATCTCATTCTTGCTTCCTGACTGCTTTCCAGTTACTCTGACAAAAAGGCAATTTTTCATTCTGGGATCGGGGAGGATTTGAATTGTAAGGACCTGTGGTTTATAAAAAAAAGTAGTGTAACTTATGAGGCTGGGTTTCCACACAGGCCAGAGGTGAGGAAGAGAGGTCAGCCCTGGTGACTGCCTTCAGTATTTCCTCCAGAGATTTATGTAACAGGCTGGGCAAGAGCTCAGACTTCCCAGATGAGAATGGGAGTGCTCAGGCTCCACAAGTTGGTGCAGTGTTGCCAGATTTGATTGGTCTGGTCTGATTCTTGGGTTTCCCATTTCTCCCCTGCTGTGGGACCCCATCTGTATGTGTTGCATTTACTGTTTATGGCTGTCTTTCAAGAAGGGACATGAAAGAGACAGCCTGAAAGAACATTTTGTGACTTCTACAGTCCTGATTTTTTCACCTGTTATGTACAAAATCCAAGGATAGAGATGGAAAGATATGTATGACATGTAATGAAAGTGAGCTCCCATTAATTTCCCAGGCTGGCTAAACAGAGGCATGAATTTGTTCTCCTTCCTGTAGCTCCCACTCCATCACTGCCCCACAAACAAGTCCTGCAGGCTCACACTCTGCTCTTTGCTTCAGAATCATGTTCTAGGTGGTACAAGACTCTTCCTTTGCTGAGAACAATCCCACAGCTGGACCTGTGCTGGCTGCTCCTTGTGCAACTCTGAGTTGGTGTTGACTCTCAGGGTGTATCACAATTTGGCAATCTTGTTTTGCATCAAGAACTGTACAGCAGCAACATCATTTCTTTTTGTTCCATGTATTCCCTGAATTTCTCAGAGAAAAGGCATTGTGAACTGGCTGAAATATGTAATTTCCTTTTCACAGAAAAAATCCTGTTGTTCTGGGAAAATCTTTTCTCACCGTTTTTCACGTAGGACTGTAGTCTTTAAAAAAATCTCATTGAGAGAGATCATCTGTATTTTAGCTAAGGGAAACTGAACATGAGATTTAATATTTCCAGGATGCATGTTGACTTTGGAGCATAGTACTGGAATGTGCTTCCAGGCTTTATGCCCAGATCCCAGGCCATGATAAAGAAGGTTTTTCTGGTATTAAGCTTCCCTTCATGTTTCTTTGTTAAATAGAATTTTCTTTGTGAGCACAATTGCTTCTCATAGCAAGCACATCAGGATTTTGAGTTATGGTTAAGACAGTTCTTACTTGATTGTACTAGCTGAAAATCAGGAGTGTTGCATCAGAATGTTTTGGGAATTACTAAATATTAGCAAAACAAAGACTTTTTCTGGAGCTCAGGCACCTCAACTGTCTGTCCACAGACTCAAGAGGTTTTCCAGAGTAGAAACTCATGCAGTGAACAAAAAAGAACAAGTATTTTTATTTACTTCAAATGGTTATGCCAAGGAAGAGACCAAGTAAACAAAGGGAGCTGCTTTAAAAGGCAGATAAACAGGCACTAGTTCTCTCCATGGTTTAACCAAGGAGGACACAGAACTGCTCCATCAAGGCAGTTTAACAAATCCTCCTTTGAATAGGATATGAAAATAGAGGGGTTTTTTCCATTCCAGTTACTGTATATGTTACATGTGCTGTACAGACAGCTTGGGAAAAAGGAGTCTAAACATTATTGTTTGAGCATTACAGAGCTAGACTTTGAGTTCAAATTGTAGAAGGTGAAACATCAATTAAGTGCAGCACAATGAAAAACTACGTGAAAGCCTGAGAGATATGAATTATTTCTCATTTTGTTGGTTTAGATGATAACTTCCTGGGTTTATTTTTATGACACTGGGAAAATCTAACACAAGTCTGTTTCTCTTTGATTCTTCAACTTTAAAGTTTCCTGAACCAGCTCCATGGAGGGAGGAGAAAGCTTTTTTGTTGTTGTTGTTGTTGAATACCTATTGTGAAGCTTTATTTACAGAAACCCTTTGTTGGCAGCTGTTCTTTAAGCTTAAAATATGTAGAACCTAAAACGTGGTGCATCTTTGTAGGGATGTGATTTTAAATGATGCAGTGTGCCTGTTCTAGTCTGTTCTGTGGCCTGAGGAATGAGGATGTTTAAAGAAGTGGCACGAAGGCTTTTTGAGGAGCTGCAACAGCAGATGGAATGGAAAGCCAGACACAGTGGTTTTGAGCTGTGTAAGTTTGGGGAGCAAAAAAAGCAATCCCCAGACATCCAAAGTTATAATTAGCAGAACTCCTTTTGCTTCAGGAGTGGGGATGATGAGCCAGGATTTGTTGTTTGGCACAGGGTCATGGTATGCATCCTGATGGGGTGGGAAGAGGTGAGAGCTCTCTCTGGGATTCTGCAGAGAAGAGCAAAAATGGCACTCTGAGGTATCAGGGGTGGCACTGGGCTCTCTTCTTCCCCAACTCTCCTAAGGCTTTATGCTGGCATAGATTTAGGCAAATGAATGCAAATCCTGTATTTGCACTTCTCTTGACATGGAGCTGCTTAAAATAATCACGAGTCTCAGGAAACCAAACAAAATCTGGCAACTCAGAGTTATCTTCTAATTCGAGCAAAATGAGAGGAGTCCTTGATTTGGGGTGGCTTGTGGAGTGCTTCTGGGGGATGAAATGGCTTCTCATTTTATGGCAACACAGAACAATTGGGAAGAGGCAAATCAGCCCTGTCCTTTAGCAAATTGCTGTGTTCAATTGGCTTCATTACAGACCAACAGTGCAAAACTGCATCTGACCAACAGAAATGCTTACTGAATGTATATTGAACATATGTTCAGTGCATATTGAATATGACACCATTGTTACTGCATTCCTTGTTCTCAAACAAAGGATGAAATGTTTATAATTTGGGCTCAGTTTACACACATGATGTATAGTTTCCAGACCTAGAAGGACAGTTTCTTATGGCTGTACACCTCTGAGAGCAAGTGGTGTGTTCTTGAATGGTTTAGATCTTCACTTAATGTTTATGTTACTCATCATTTTGTTGAGTTACTCCCTTTCAAGCTTGTGTTTCACTTGAATGACTCCATTTTGGGTACTGCTTTCTCCTTCCTGGGCTGGCACCAGCCTGTGGTGGTCCCTGTGAGCACATGGTGCCACAAAAGGATTATTGATAATACCAGGATTCCATGCATTTTGCTTACCTTGTGTCACAAGGTCTGTTTGAAAAGGACTCTGGTAAAATTCTGCTGAAAATAGAATGTAATATTTCCATGGGAGGAGGATGCACAAGAGTTTGTTGTGCCTCAGATACCTTCATGTCTGCTCTCTCACCCTTGAGAGCACACAAAGAAATTTGGTGCTATTTTAGATCTTTGGGGTTTTTTATAAAGCTAAGAAATTCTCTTCAGAAGAGTCTTTTAAAAACATTTTTAGTTAATTTAGGTGTGCTTGTGCAAAGGAGTAGCACAGAGGTGTTGGTCTGTGTGGCTGAGCCACCCTCACACTGCAAAGCAGACTTTGCAGGATGGATTCATTTCCAAGTGTGTGCTCACTTCTGTTCACAAATGACATAAATAGTTGTCTAGGGAGAAGACCACAGCCGTGACATCCTGCTCTGGAAACCATCCTGGAATGTCAAATCTCCTTTGGGAAACACAGGGGGGTAGCCTGAGAGCTGAGATCTGTGCCCCCAGCTCTGCCAAGCCTGACCTGCAAAGGTGAATCCTCCCTGTGCTCACCAGTCTCTGCTTTGATTTTCCCCAGGAGCTCTGACTCTGAAGAAGCATTTGAGACCCCGGAGTCCACTACACCTGTCAAGGCACCACCTTCACCTCCACAGCCACCCCCTGAAACAGCAGCAGCAGCAGCAGCAGCAGTTGTTGCAGACGTAGCAGAGCAAGAAATAAAACCTCAGCTGCCTGTGGAAGATACAGGTAATGAGTGGGACACGTTGCTGAGGGAGGTGAATATTCAGGGAGATGTTTCTCTAAGCACAGGCAAAGAATTAATGCTAATAAATTGGTTTCTGGAATATTAGTTAATTACCCATGCAGAGAGGAAAAACTCTTGTTGCTTCCTGGAATAATAAAGTAATGGTGAATCTGTCCATAACATTTGAAAAATATTAAAGAGAAGAGGAGCTCTCTAGGAAAAAACTTTCTTTCTTTTTGAACCAAGCTTCTTTTTGTAGGATCTTTACAGAGTCAGATGAGTAGAAAAAGGAGATGTGAGTTGCAGATGCAGGTACCTGTGTGAGCACTGTGAACTGTGGCAATCAACAAAATACCATTTTCAAATGTGTTACTGAAACAGGAGGTGGTCAAAAAACCCATTCGAACCAACAGAAATACTGATTTTATAAGAGGAACACAGGGTTATATATGAATGTATATATAGTATACATATGTGAAAATTGATCCATACTGGGAAAATAAAATCTTTAAAAGGGGAGAATTGTGTTTAAAACCCAAAGAAATTCTTTCCCCAAAAAAGTGTTCTTTGTTCTCCATATTGAGTAATGGAATATGAGGGAGTAGAAAGCATGCTATTAGCCCAAAATAGCTTTGTTTGGGCTGTTGGATGACAGCTCAACAGTTTGAGACTGACTTCCCCATTATGCTGTCTTTTTTCCATCTGAGTCATGTCATCTTGATCACCTGGCTAAATTGTATGCAGATAATATTTCTCCCAGCAGTCTAAAGCTCACTTGGATTGTATTTGGAAGGAGTTGCAGCATGTCACCAAAGCCACCTAAAACATTTCTGGGAACTTCTCATTAAACAATGCTGTTTAGGATCTTGATTTATAATGCAGGTTTATAAGAAGCTTCAAGGATTTTCTACAAACTGATTTCACAAAATAAAAGGTAAATACTTTTTTGAGGTACACTGATGCTTTTTCCTTTCTGCTGTTAAGAGTTCTCTTGTCATTGTAGCAAAATTTACTCATTCTGTGTCTTCTTTCCTTTTTTTAAATCTTTGGCAATCCAGTGATTACAAAATAAGCGCTCAAAGAACAAAAGAACACACATGCTGAACAGGATTGGAGTGTGCTTTTAATTACTGCAGTAGATTATCTTCAAACCCTTGATTACACATGTGCTTCCCTGGCACATGTGATTCTTCTCTGCTTCCATCCCAGTTCTCCCCCTCCTTTTTTTCAGATCTTTCCGAATAAAATTGGGAATCTGAATATAGCTATTCACAGCCAGTGTGAACTTTATTGAAGGCCATTGGAAGGCAGAGGGGAAACCACTTCATTTGCAAATCAGATTGTCCATGGGAGGCAAGTTAGAGCAAAGGGACAGAGATCTGTTCAGTGTTCCAAAATAATACAACAGGGGAATTTATTGGAGGGGAAGAAGATGCGTAATGCAGAAAATATCCAAAATGTAGGAGGGCAACACAAAGCATTCATTTGTTTTGGAAATCTTTAGAAGAAATAAATAATAGTAAGACTATAGTTTAGGTGTTTAGAAATGAGAGAAGTTAAACATTTTGTACTTTATAAACCACTTGAGTGTCTCGTAGTTTATTTATTTCCTAAGTTATGCATGTGACTGCACACAAAGAGAATGAGTCCTTTCCTCAGGGCTCAGGGACATTGAAGCACACTTCCTGGATGGCACCATACAGCCAAAAAAACAGGTTTCACTAGAGGAGGAGTGTTGAATATGGGCAGCTGGAGAGCCTGGCACAGGGAGAGGCAGCACTGTCCTGCTGGGCTCCTGGTTCAGCAGCCACATGGCTTTGTGTTCACTTGGGATGGGTGACAGAGCATGTGTTTGGGTGGAAGGAGGGAGCACAGTAAGTGTTTAAAGGATTGTTTCATCTATAGCTGACAATAATTACTTCTGCAGATGGCTGCAGTTGTGTTGCATGATATCATTAGCACAGCAGCTGGACCCCACTGCTGGAAAGGCAAGAGGAGAGTTTTTAATTAGGTTGACTTCAGTGGTCATTTAATAAATATGATGAAAGTGAACTAAGCTGGACTCGTGCTGGGTTTGTGCCAGCTCCTGGTGGGGTAAAACCTGCTGCATGGCTCTGCTCCATCAGCAGCACAGCAGAGGAGGGGAGTCAGTCTGAGGGCAAGTCTGGAGGGGAAGAGGAGCAGCAGAGCAAGTATGGAAACTATTCTGATCCACCAGTGAGTCCATCCTTTCCTCCCTGAATAAATTCTGGGAAACGTGGGTTATAATCTCGAGGCAAATTGGAGAGTTTGAGGTTGCAGTTATCATTCTTTTGTCAGTATTTTAAATTATTGTTCCTTGTCTCCTCAGCTTCCCATCGCAGTGTCCTCTTGTCCCTTGTTTCATCCATCTGAACACAGAATGTCCCTGAAGCCCATTTTCCCAAATACCCTGATTTTGGAATTCCTGCCTAAGAATTTTCTGTCACTCTCACTGCCTTCCCCAGATGATTACTGAATTGTGATTGTATTCACAGGGGAGAGTGAGAGCTGGAGTCCCCTCTGTGCATTACAGCCCAATAATCAGGATATAGGGCACCTGTATTTGAGCCTCTGGTGCCAGGGAAATTCGATGTCAGGCTGTCCAATAGAGACATTATGGTCCAGAGAAAACGAACTAAATTTTTGATATGAACAGCATTCTTCAGTGTTTTTCCTCTTGAAGCCTGATATGAAAATTTTGAAAAGAAGCCTTTATATGCAATGTTAGAATACACCTTAGAATAAATGACAGAAGTGTTTTTACAGAACTTTAAAAAAGTGATTTACTAATTGATTTCCTGACATCAAAGGGTTTTCATAACAAGAAGAAACTTGAAATAAACTGCTTTTCAAAATTGCTATTTTAAGATAATTCCCATTTCTATATGCTTTTTTCATTTTCTCCTCCTAACATAGTAACTGGGTGCATGCTGTATGCATTTTCCAGAGGTTTGCCTTTGTTTGCTTTTCCTCTAGAAAACAGAACTGATATTCAGTTTCTTCTATGTTTGCTTATTCCATCTGTTTAAATGTTATTGCTAAGCATGTCAGAAAAGTGTTTCATTTTGTTTCCAGCTCAGCAATGTTAAGGACTATTTTCAGTTTATTGGGGTTCCCTCTGCTTTAGAGATGCTTGGGCAAAGTAGCCCCTTGCCTTGGCTACTTCTGTAAAAAATGCAACAGAAATTTGTTTTGTTTATTAATACACACAGTCTGACAGTATCTTATTAATGCTCTCAGGCACAGGGTGGGATTCTTGGATCTGTCCTGTGCAGGGCCAGGAGCTGAACTTCAGTGATCTTTTTGGGTCCCTTCCAACTCTGGATATTCTGTGACTTTCTAGCAACTTCTGGTTCTTCCACAGCAGGTACCAGGTGAAAATGCCAAGTGTTAAATATGCCATGGAGCTCTGATATTTAGGTCTCATCACCAGGATACAAGAAACCTGAGTTTTATTTTGTTGAATTTGGGTTTGGGATTTTTTTTCATAGCTGATCCAGTCAAAATTTGGCTGAAATCAGAGGAATTTTGTAGTGGAAGGAGCAGAACTTGGACCTTCTTTTTTAATGAATAAAATGAGGAGTTTTGAGGAGCTTGCCTGTTTTTTTTACTGCAGTGCAAGTCCCCCAGCTATCCTCTACGTTCTTGGAGTGCTTTATAAAACTTAATATCTTCTTGTGGGCAGCTCTTACCAGTATAAATTGTGGGTGACTCAATGCCAATAAAAGGCATAAACCTGATTTAAAACCTTGTGCTGGTCTCTCTCTAGGGCAAGTAAGACCTGCCTTAATTCCCATAGCTGGTGTCATGGTATGTTCCTTTGTGATCAAACTGCATTTTAATAAAATACTGTAGTGATACTGATTGACTTCATTTTGTGTTGTGAAAGGACAAATGTCACTGCTCTCTGAATAGGCTGTTAATGTCAGGAAAGTATGGTTTTCATGTCTCTTTGCAGTAATAAAGCCTTGAGTACCATTTATTCCTCCTGCCCTAGCAATTCTGCTGCTACCAGGAGTGAGCCAGTCCTGCTGTAAAGCCAGAAGAGGCTGACAGCAGCATTTCACTTCTGCCAAGAGCTGTGTTTGCTGAGACAGTTTCACATCTTGTTTCATAAAGAAACAATAAAAATATCGAGCAAGGCTCTGCAGAAATCCGTACTCTGGAGTAAAAAGGATTTGATGAGGAGGAAGTCGTGAAATAAGCAGTTAAAGAAGATGAAAGCCTTGCACTGTGGAGCACACAGAACTGAAATTTGTTGGGAGTAGCTGCAAAGCTTTGCAAGCTCCCTTTGCGTGATGCATCCCAAACCTCAGTCTCTTACTCACAGTCCAAGTCATGCAGGGCAGTGGTTTATTTTATTTTATTTTATTTTACTTTGTTTTAATGCATGTTTACACTGCTTTGAACAAGGGCCTCGATGCTGTTGAGGGCTTTGACGTAAGCTGGAATGAAAACAGTGCATAACTGCAGCTGATTCCTTGTTCAGATCCCACTTTCATTTCATGCTGACCTACATTTGTACTCCACTGACACCCCAGTGTTTATTGTGATCATTCCCCTGAAGTGCCTCCCATTCTCCTTCCAGGGATAGATTAGGTTAATTCTGGAGGTTTATGGCACTCTCTGAGTGCCCTTACCAGGAGTCCCATCAGTGTCACCAAGTGATGTGTGTGTGAAGAGCCAAACTGAGCCTAATTAATGACCCCTCAGCCAGGCTGAAACCAAGCCCAAACCAGTGGGGATTAAGGAGAAAAAGAAACTGTTCTGACGTACTGGCATGCTATTAGCATTCATTTAGCAGAAAAACACATTAGAATATTATTTTAATTGGTGTATCCTAGTGAATTTCTGCAGTCTTAAAAGAGAAACTGCGTAGCTGTCATCCCTTTGACACCCTCTGAAAGTACATGGTGCCACTTTGGGAAATGTGTCCAATTCCCTTAAATCCTTTTCTGTCCTCTACATCCATAAATAATAATCCTTGCAGTCTCTGTGCAGACATACAATTTCTTCTGAAACAAAGGAAATTTCCTTAATTCATTCATAGCTTCTCACTAAAATAATAATTGATTGTCTATATTGCTTTTATGAGCAGTGTTAATGAATGTAGCAGGGCAAAATGAGAGTTACTCTGCAAAACATGTCAGGATTGGAATGAAAAGGATGAGCAGAAATGTCTCTGAAATCGTTTAGGGCTGAGCAAAGCATTCAATTTTGTTTGACTGTTTTTCTTTATAATTGCATAATTTAAAAAAATGACAATGTGAAGAAGGCAGTGTTGCTTCAGTAGGAAACACGGGGGCATTTTGCTCCTCTGTGAGAGCTGTGAGCAGCCTGTGCTGGGAGCTGGAGAGATCTGTCCAGGTCTCAGGTGCCCCACAGGGACACCCAGGGACAGAGGTGACCGTGGTGCTTTCAGATCAGAGTAGTGCAGTCACAGCAGGAGCAAAACATGTGCAGGGTTTGTAGAACATTTGAATAATCAACCTAATGAGCTGCAAGGCAGCAAGGACCATCACCTTCATGCTTTCCTACCTCTGAATGTTCTGATTTTTTGTTACACACTTGGTCTTTTTCTACTTTGTCTAATAGATTTGTTATATCCCAAGTGAAGAGTCATCTGTAAATCATTTTAGGATTCCATTCAATAAGAAAACCTTTAATTGCAGTGGAAAGCTGCTTGGATTAAGAGTTTTAACAGAAATCTCTCTACAAAATTTTCTTTTCATCAACAAGATAGAACTACACTTGGAAAAACCTGGTTTAAATAATCAGTAGGGAGCTTCTAGCTTTTTTAAGGAAGGTTTTTCAACTGAAAATATTTGTGGAGTTCTCTAAATGACTTTTTTTTTTACCTTGACCATAATTTGTTTCATAGTAAGTTCTCAATTATTCATGTCTTATTATAAACTTGTAATTATTGACTGCTTGGGGCAGATAGAGGAGCAGCATTGATGGGTTGGGAAGAGGAAGCCATTTTCCTCTGGGTAAATTGGTAAAAATAGCACGTGGGAAACAAAACTTAAGGTCAACATGTAATTACTGAAGCACCAGTCAATTTACAGGAGATTTACTTCATAAGAGCTCTGACACAATTGTGTGAACTCTTTCTAATAGTACAAAATGGGAGTAAAAATGTGCTTCATGTGCAGTTCTTTTGGTATTTGCAATATTTCACATATTACGGTAATATCCATCTCTGTAAGTGATAGTTTAGAAGAGGTGCTTTAGAGGCTATGGCAGATACATATTTTGTCTTTTTGTGAAATTTGCCTTGAATCCTATTCTGGGGAGAACAGATCTATTTTTTCCCCTAATCTGGCTCGTATATTGGAAAAGTGAGTTTGGTTTGCTTAGTCAGTTTGTATGATTCCAATGCCTTTTACTTGAAAGTAAAAGAAAGCAAAAATGCCTTTACTTCTTACTTAATCTAATTTAACATTAGATTATAATACAACCTCCTGAAACCCTGTTCTAAAACTGTGTTGGAAGTACTCTCACTGAGTTTTGTGTTTGTTGCCACAGGACTGTGCTCAGAAGCTGAGCCCGTCACCGATGTGTCACACAGTGAGCCAGTTCAGGAGAGCCCTTTCCGTCCCCCTTGCCATTCCTTCTCCACTGTCTTCGACGAGGACAAGCCCATAGCCAGCAGTGGAACCTACAACTTGGACTTTGATAACATTGAGCTGGTGGATTCTCTGCATGCCTTAGGACCGAGCTCTGCAGAGCCCAAGAGCCGTGACCCCAAAGCAAATGTCCGCAGGAAATCCACGGATTCGGTCCCGGTTTCCAAATCCACGTTGTCTCGATCTCTCAGCCTGCAGGCCAGTGATTTTGATGGAGCATCTCACCTGGGCAACAGCGAGACATTAGCACCATCAGCAGATGTGTATGGTACTGGTTCCAGCAGCGCTTCCAGTACCCTCAAGAGAACAAAAAAACCCAGACCAGCTTCTGTAAAAAAGAAGCAGTCAGCCAAAAAACCTCTGGATGCTCCACTGGTGAAGGAAACCCCACAAGAACCTCTTGAGCTTGACCAAGCAGCTTGTGAGGATAAAGCACCTGAGGTGAAGGCTGACTCAGCAAAGCCCGAATGTACTGAACCTTCCAAAATCTCTGCTGAGAAAGAGGAGGCCCCGCCTGTGCCTGAAGGATCGGACCCTTCGGATCCGGACCGTCTCGAAGGGATTAGTGCATTTAGCTCTGGGGGCAGCAAAGTGCAGAACTCTCCCCCTGGCAGCAGGAAAACGCTGCCTCTGAACACGGCCCCCGAGGCTCTGGAGGTGACTCCGCCGGACACCGGGGGACAGGAGGACCCTCCCGTCAAAGGCCTCGCGGTCAGGCTGGAGTTTGATTATTCTGAGGAGAGAGGGGGGAGCGAAGAGCAGCAGGAGAGCGCTCCTCCTCCCAAAAAAGCAGGGAAAAAGCCTGGTGCTAAAATGCCGCTACGGAGGCCAAAGACTAAAAAACCGGTGGAGAAGCTCGACAATGCTCCGACCACCCCCACCAAGTCACCCACGGATCCAAACGAAATCCCCATCACAAAAGGCTCTTACACTTTTGATATCGACAAGTGGGACGATCCCAATTTTAACCCCTTCTCATCCAGTACAAAAATGCAGGAATCGCCCAAGCTGCCTCAGCAAACATACAGCTTCGAGCCGGACATGTGTGAGGACTCCATTGACCCTTTCAAAACTTCTTCTAAGATTGCCAGCTCGCCTTCCAAATCTCCAGCTTCCTTTGAGATACCAGCCAGTGCCAACGAGACGAACGGAACGGAAGGAGACAGCCTGAACAAACCTGCCAAGAAGAAGAAGACGCCACTAAAAACGTAAGTTAAAGGGCAGAGACGTTTCTAGAATAGAAGCAGCACATTCCTCCCCCTTGGCACAGTTACACAGGATTTATAACTGGACAGAGAGAGGGAGGTGACCTTGGGTGTTGGTGGCCACAACTGGAGTCACTCTGGGGGGCTGTTCCTGCTCTCAACCTGCTTCCTCAATAATTTGATATTTCCAAGCCACGTTAGGCAACTTCATTCTTTAAGTCTTTGGGCTCATTGTAGTTCTGAACCTGGTTAAATTTTAATTTTATCAGTTACATACCCAGTTTTCTGTGGCCTCCTTCTGGGAAGTTGATGCTGTTTAAGATGATCAGAGTAATCGCACCAGCACAACTATTTTGTGAATCATTGTTTTTGAGTGTGGGATGTGAAATAGTAAGGCAGTGACAATTGTTTTATTGCAAGCAGCAGGAAGATGGTTTCATCCAGTGGCTTATGGTATTTAAAAGAAAATAACCTGAAGCAGAAGAGTGCAGTACTGAAATACATTTTTTTAAATACATACCCATGACTGAGAAATGTGAAAAAATTCGTTTTTATGAAAGAGCTTACAGTTGTGCCAAAGGTTTAAAATCTCCAAGACTACTATATGTTAGGGAAATAGCCAGCTTTTAGATATGGGTAAAAAATTCCAGGTTAAATTTTCTATGTTGCTGTTTTTATATACTTGGTTAAAAACATCTGTGGCTGGTTGCTGATTTTCATGTTGCTTTATCTGTTCAGATACAGTTATTTTGAGTTGGTGACCACTAAGTTTGTGTCCCATATATCTGAAATTGATCTTCTGTGTGCATCTATAAGGAAGTATCTCAATTAATGTTCCTTTATGGTTTAAATGTTCCAGCTAGCTAACAAAAATGGGAGCAAAAATTTTGAATTCCGATTTAAGATATGAAGGTAACATGGTTAATGTAAAACAGTACTAAAGCTGATCTCCTGTACAGGGTGAGATGGATATTATTCAGATTTTTCTGAACAGCCTCCTGCCTTCCAAGCTTCTAATTCAAGTCCCTTATCACATTTGAGGGAGCTTGTGCCTTTATTTTCTTTCTAGGGATGTTTCTGATTTATGGATGTGTTAGACCACTGTGTAGAGTTGTTTTCTTTGGGAGAGGAGCCTGTTTTTTCTGGTGTTGCTACTTTTTGAGGTTTACCTGAAACTTAGTGGAAAATGGCACATTTGTCCAAACCAAGAAAGGTAGCAAGACAGAAAGACAGCAAGAGAGAAACAATTTGAATCTTACTGGGGAAGTGGAATTTTAATATCACCAGATCTTTAAGTTTTTGCAGCCAGCCAGAGTCTCCTTGTGTCTTTCAGTAGCTGGAGCTGACAGACCCCCAGAGTGGGCCTCTTGGGTTCTCCCATCTGCTTTGAATACTGGAAAGAATTCCAAAGTCATTAATTTAGAGGCAAAATGAGTTTACAGTGAGTTTGCTAAGCCACATTTGTCCTTGAGAAAATCCATGGCAGGAAAGCTCTGTCCTAGAATCACAAAGTTCAGTGCTGGTGTTTATCACGGTGGGGAAGTGAAGCTTCCCCAGCTCAGAGCTCCCAAGTTTTTGGGTCATGAGGGCTGCAGGAACTCCCAGCCTGTGCTTGGCACTGCTTTCACTGGGCTGTGTTGTGTGTTGTTCACTGCAGCCCCATAACCTACTTTTGCAAGTGATTTCTTTGTTGGGTTTTTTTTGTTCTTTTTCTTTTTTACAAAGATGAGACTCTGCATATTAATAACCCATTGCAGCCTGCAGCTGTGGTACTTCCTAGAAGAAAATTACCTGAAGGTTTGAGAGGGGATGCCAGGGTAGGCAGTGGCAGGAGGTTTTATTACCACTGTTTAGGGTGCAGAAATCAAACCCTATGGACCAGTTTGAAAGTGAGCTCCTCAGGTGGAAAGGCAGTGATTTCTAGATTAGAGGTGAAGAAGCCAGGCATGAGTTTAAGCCATTGCTGAGCTTGTACTACTTTGAATCTGAACTGTGTGCTCAGTCCAATGTGTTAAATCAACAAAAATAAGCCATTTTTGTTCTTGAATGAAACTGCAGCAGTCTAAGCACTGACCCCCCTGTGAAAAGATGAGGTTTTTACAAGAGACGTGAGCTCAACTCAAATTACACTCTGGTCACCTACCCTAGCGCTGAGCTGCTTGGAGACAATCACACTGCTCAGGTGATGCTGAGCAAAGAGCAGCTGATGCCTCCCCAGTGCCAGCTCACAGTGATGAGTAAGAATAGGTGGTTTACAGAGATATTGCTCGTGCAGGCATTGCTCTGGAAGCTCCTGGATGGCTGGAGGCTGTTTAGAAATGGAAGGTGCCAGCTGTCGTGAGCATTGCACGTGAGGAGAGATGAGCAGCTAAGCCAAGCTTAGGAGTAAATGAAAACTTCTCTTAGCCTGAGCTGTTGGTTCTGCTTTGGTGGAAACCAGATTGCTCTGTTAGAACATCAGTTAAGTTTTGGAGAGAAGCAAAGCCAGCTGAGATTTAAAGAAATGTCATTTTCTGTCCTGACCTGGGTAAATGGTTTGAAATGGTCAAGTAGCTTTTTCTGTGCTGTCACAACACATCAGCAAACATCACAAAAACCTGGAATAACTGTGCCCTCTCCTTAAGCTTAGCTGCCACTCAAGAACAGTTTTGCATCTCACATAATAACAAATCCTGTGGTTTGAAAAGCAAGCAGGTGGCCTCCATCAGGGAAAGCAAGGGCAGTTAGTGTGCTGAAAGGAACTTAACTTGAAGGTGTCAGCTTTGAAAAATGTTTTGTAAGATGAAAGCATGTTAAAAGAATAACATTGAACTAGAAAATACTGAAGGATTTGATGAATTTTTTTTTCTCCTTGTGTGTTTCACAATAAAAAGTAGGGGTTAAGATTATAAAGGTAGAAAATATGCATGATCAGATTGCCTTAACACATTAACATTAACAGAGTATTTGTAGGTTAATCTTTTTTGTCAGTTCCTTCTGTCTGTCTCTCTTTTCTTTGTCTTATTTGTCTTAGGATGGTAGAAGATGTGATGTCTGTATGTTCTCTGTTGTAAGTAATTCTAAGCTAACAATTCAAATTTCCTCTTTGATTTATGGGCTTTTTAATTTTACTTATTTATTTTGCAGCATGATCAGTTATTATTCAGCATGTAACTTTTATGTTAATGATTTCACTTCACTTGCACATATGAAAGCTATTTTAAGTGAGATACCTGACTGTGAATGAGTTTGCCTCATTATCTGTTGCCTATCAAAGATCATAATTTAAAAGATATAAAGATTTTGTATCCTTGAGCTAAAATATGAAAGTTTTATTTCTACCACTGAACAATATTACACAATCAATTCTTCATAAATACTGCATAAAGTGCTTGTCTTTCTTGTAGGAAAAAGTTATCCTAATTAATTCTGTCATCATAACTGGATAATTAATGGCATTGAACACACCAATATTCAGCTGCCCAATTTATTTTCCCCTCTAGATGTGGTATTGATTTACCCTCTGCCAATTGAAACCCACCATTAGAATTTCTGGTGTCAACCTTGCCATCATTGATCAGGGATGAGCTGGTGGGCAGTAATTTTTGCCACTGCATCTCAGTTCAAACATAAAGTCTTTATCAGTGAGTTTGCTGTGGTATTTTTCTCCTTTTTGTAGCTAGTAATATCAGTGGTTTCAAATAACTCTGTCAATGTGCATCAAGAGAACAGACAGATAATTAGTTTATTCCTGGTTAGAAAATATTGTTAATAAAGGCAACATTCATAATTATACACCATTATGACATAATGTATGTTCTTTATTCCTTTTGCTTGGTTGAAACCTGGGGGATTTTGGAGGGGTGTAGTATCTGTGCTGCCAGTCTGCACTGTGAGGTGTCAGGGGAACTGGAAGCAGAATTGCCATATTTCTTGTTGTATTTGTTTTTAAAAAGGTCTGTTTTGCCTGTTTGTAATGCCACAGCTCATTCTGGCATCTGGGGAGCAGCATCTACCTCAGATGGTTTTATATAGTTCATCTAAAGCAAACCAGGTTTTTTTTTTCCTGGTTTTTGGGGTCATTGGAGCCTAAGTTTGTCCCAGTTTTAATTCTCAGGTAAAGGTGTGTGTTAGACCTAATTTTGGGATGTGAAACTGAAGCAGACAGAAGCTGAATCATTTCCACAGGGCCCTGGGGGGTGCCTGTGGTGGAGCAGAGATTTGAATTGCAGCTGAGCAGTAACTCTGAGAATGTGTCAGGAGTTAGCATGACAAATATGGCAATCCTGCTGTTCTCAGCTTTTGGGGGATCGAGGCCTGTTCCAAGTGCATGACAAAAATGTGTACCCATGGCATGTTCCTCTGTGGTGCTGCTGCCTAATGGATGGGGGTTTAATGCAGAAGGGCTTACAGAGGTTGCATTGTCTGTGGCTGTCTCTTGCTGAGTGTGAAATGACCTGATTCTTGCTATTACCATATTAACGGTCTGAACTTTATTTTCAGTGATACATTTAGGGTGAAAAAATCACCAAAAAGATCCCCACTATCAGATCCTCCTTCTCAGGTAAAATGCTGCCTTATTTTGATGCATGTAATTCATGTTCTTGAAGGAAAGAAGGAAATTTGATGAATTTAATTGTGGAATTGTATGTTTAATAACAGAAGATATTTTTGCTGTAGACTTGTACTTTTAATAAGAGAGGAGATTTTTTGTAAAGAATATATGCATATGTCCCAAGTATAGCACATTGGGCTGTTACCATGAAGCATTAACCTTTTGTCCTCTAAAAGTGTCTACACATTATATAGTAGATGCAGTATTTTCTCTGGGAATTCCAGTTAAGAGTATTAGCAAATGTACTTTGGAAAGCCCTGTGTTAAGATGGAGCAAGGATATGAATAAATACCTTCAGTCAGTTGTCTGAAAAAAAACAGACTATCACTATCCACCCTGGAATTTTTAGATTAGAAACTAAATGCACCAGATTGGTGGGCTGGAAGGGAAATAGAAATAAACCAAGTGGGCTGATCTACCAGGAACATGTGCTTGGATAGTTTGATTCCGTGTTGTAAACTGCTGGCAGGTGGTTTTCTTGGAAGAGAAGTTAACAAAAGCTGCTCTTCCACAAAGGCCTGCCTGCTTTGATGTGGCACAGCTCCTTGCATGCTGCTGTTCCTCTTCCTGTTATCCATCCTGCCCTTCTATTTGTGCTGCTTGACAGTGTTGAAGTGAAGAAAGGGGAAAGAGTTCATGACCTCGTGGACCTGCGAGGATTTGCTCCTATCAGGGAAGCCTAAAAAGTCAGAGACTTCAGTGATGGGTGGTGTGTGCCACTTGTGTCAAGTGCCTAACAGATTTCAACAGCTCTGGATCTTCTTTCTTCCCTGCTATCAAAGCAGCTTTGCAATGCAAGTGTTTATCATCAAAGAGCTTAGTTGTACTGGGAAAACTTGCTGCTGGTGGAGTTAGTATTTTCCATTAAGTATTTTATACAGCACTGCAGCAGAGATTACAGAATTAAAAAGATGGCTCTGGCAGTGCAGAGGAATTCAGAGATTGAGCTGTTCCATGTGTTAGTGAAAGATAATGGAATTAATTGGCTCTTGTTTGCTGCAGGATCCTACTCCACTGCCAACTCCAGAAACACCTCCTGTCATCTCCACGGTGGTTCACGCCACGGATGAGGAGAAGCTGGCGTCCTCTGTGACGGGTCAGAAGTGGACCTGCATGACTGTGGACCTGAACACAGACAAGCAGGACTACCCACAGCCCTCTGACCTGTCCACCTTTGTCAACGAGACCAAGTTCAGCTCTCCCACAGAGGGTACTGCCTGCTCCAGCCAGGGGCTGTTTGCTGAGATGGGTTTGGTCTGGCTGATGGTGCTGCCCTGTGCTCTGCTGAATGCACACCTTACTAGGGAACCCTAAAAATGCCATTCTGGGGAACCTGGCAGTTATGGGCAGCTGAATGTGAAACCACAACAGTCCAGCCTTGAGTTTTCAGGAAAGAAAAGATGCTTAAAGGGAAATGAGAGGGCCCTTCAGAGAAAGGCTTTTGCTTCCTTTGTGTGATTAGTTCTTCTCTGTGAGCAGTGTGTTCTCTCAGTACTCTCACAGGAGAATGGCTTGAATGGCTCCAAGTCACTGAATTACTGATTCTGCCTGAGCCTGTTCCATAACCTGCATGGGAAAAGGTCACATGTTTAAATTCTGCTCAGATTTTCTGTATTGCATTAATACCCATACCCTGCCATCTCTCTTCCAGCTTCCTGGGCTCCAGATATCTTCATGCATAAAAGTAACCAGGATATCCCATCTACAAGATAGTTACCATTCATATTTCCAGATAAAATTCCCTGCTAGATCAGCCTATTAAAGTTTTTCCTGACATACCTTCCTATAAGCAGTTGAGAGGTAAAGCTGGAAGTTTCTGTTTAGAGAACTGTCATTCCAGGTCTGTGAAATTTGGAAGAGACAGAATTAAGAAAATTTGTGTGTGGCCTTCCTTGGGGCTACCAGAGGGAATTCTGCTTTGCAACATCTGCTCCAAAGGCAGATGTTCAGCTTTGTGGGTGGGAAGCATGTTGGAGTTTAACTTGGCTTAAATTTTTCTTCTTGATCTCAATTCATTTTTCCCCCCAGCCTTTCAGTCCCTGACCCAGTCTACCATTAAATCTACTTTATGCCATTTTAGGCTGGGTCTAAATTTATGTTTGATTAAGAACTGCTAAACTTTCAGGTCAAGGTGTTTGACATCAAAAAGCAACAACAATCACAGTGCTTTTGTTCATATGCATGTGCTTGTGTGCCCTAGGCTTTTTTTTTTTGTTGAGTATTCTAAACAGATAAGTATTTCAGTCTGGATGAATTCATTTGGCTTTATTGTCAAATCATACGTGTTAGATGTTGACTTGCTTGTATTTGTATTTTAAAAAATAACTTAAAGAAACACTTTTTACAAAATAAGCCCCCCTAAATCTAGGAAAATAGAAACTGTATGAGAGAAAATGGAACAAAAGAATAGTGAGAGACATTCTGAAACAATCATTGTAGCTTTCAAAGTGGGTAGAAGAAAGTGAGCAAAGCTCCTAATTAAATGGTAATTGTCTTGTCTCGTGTGCTGCATGGTACAGCCGGGGTTTCAGATTACACACTCATTATAATCAACAATGCTTCCGCTTTTCACATCTCTTAAAAATAATAATTTTGTCCCTTGACAGTCCTGCTCCTGCAGCTTTGAGAAATTTCTGAGTAATTTGAGGGCTGCTTCTCAGTGTAGATATTTTTACCTCTCCCAGACACTCGTGTGTTTTCCCTGTAACCTAACACTGCTGTACAGATACAGCCCAGCTCCTGAGTCAGCCAGTGCATCCAGCCCTCATCTGTTTGAGGCACTGCCTATAGCTGCTGCCATTTTCCTGTTGCACAGACCCGAAATAAGCCGTAATTATTAGCAGAAAATTCTGATGTAATCTTGCAGCTATTTGTAGGAGGAGTTGGAGGACATCACTTAGTAAGTCTGTTGTACGTGTTTATAAAAGATAATTATCTTGCTTCATGGGATATCCTGGGCTTTTCTGACTTTGAATGTATAGAGATAACCAGAGCCTGAGATTTTGGAGGGGAGATGATGTCTGAGGGGAGAGGAGAGGGAGGAATTATGCTGGAGACTCCTGAGAGCAGTGAGACGAAACAAACTGCGTTTAGCCAGCCGTGTTATTCCTTTTGTTTCTACTTGGACTGTTTCCATCTGTGTCCTGCTTTTTGTTTTTTGGGTTTTTTTTATCAGGAGGAAAGTTAAATCTGTGTTGTCCCAGCAGTCAGACAGGATTGGGATTGCAGAGCTGCTGGCAGTGCTGCAGGCAGGTGGAGGATCCCTGTGGCTGTGCCAGCAGAGGACAGTGCTGGCACGTCTGCTGTCCCTGAGCCTGCCTGGACACTCAGGGGTTGCTCTCTGCAGCATAAAACACTCTTGATGCACCTCACTGGGCTGTCTGTGGATAAATGAGATACTGAGAGGCACTTTCTAAACACTTGCTGCTGTTAGCTGGGATTTCAGGCTTTCTCCTGCAGTTCAGCTCCTCGTTGGGGGTTTGAATTTATCCTTCCAGTTTGGGTTTTGCTTTCACTGGGAAGAGAAGTGAATGAGAAAGGATCTTGCTGGTGTCTGACACCAGGAGATTGTCCATCTTGCCTGGCTCCCTATTACCATTAAAAACATGTGATGCTAGGAATTTCAACATGAGGAGCCTGCTATTGCAGCTTTCTCTTTACTCACAAGTTTTACTGTGAATATCCCCAACCAGTACTGTAGGTTTGTGGCTCTTCCTCTTCAGTGATTGGTTGACAGAATATGTAACTTGTGGAATTACAGTCCTTGTAATTTAAATTTAAAGCATTGTAAAATCACCCTGAACCCTCTAAAACTTTTTTAATCAACAAAACAGGCAAGAGATTATCTTCAGGGTTGTTTGTTTTTAAACATCGAACATTTTAATGGTGGTTATCATCTTCCTAATGCAAGCCCTACTTTTCAAAAGCTGCCCAATTCTAGAAGGATTTTAGCACATGACTTTATCATAATGCAAATGCTAGTGTGCATTTCCTTAGGATTTATTTATAGGGGAAATCAAATTATTCAAGTGGTTTATTGAATTAAGTCATGGAAACAGAACAAAGTGCAGCATTTGGACAAATTAATTATGCTTTTAATTGTTAAATTAAGTTGTCATTGTAGGAAGTTTGCTTTTATTTGAGTGCAGAAAGGTATGATCACTTTTCCTGTGTTAGATCTCTCTGCTTCTGTATCAGCTGCTGGGTGGCCATGGACTGGGAAGAAATGCTGGTTATTCCCTCCAGTGTAACTGGGAGATTAGAAGCAGAGAAGCAATGAAGATTTGCATTTTTATTAAATTTTAGACTTAGGGTTCTTTCTAAATCCTCCTGCCTTAGACTCTTTCCCTGAAAACAAAATGTGAGAACAGCCCAGTAAGCTGGGCTGGTGTCTTACCCCTGACTCATGAGCATTCAGGTATTTTAGGTGTCTTTTTGTTCAGTGATAGCACAGTAGTTGTTCTGAATCAGGAGTGTGATAAACATGAAAAAATAGAAATTAATTTTTCTCAACAGCTGTTAAAATATTTTTTAAAATAAATTGGCATCAGCATTGCCATTTATTGAAAAAATGTGTTTCCTGTGATAAGATAACATTATAGGGGAAAGTTGTTCTGTGCTCTGAAATTGCTCTGAAATTTTCTTAATGTTCTGCTCCCTGGGGCAAATTAAAAAGCTGAATTTTTTTTCTGGCAAGCTGATTTGCCTGAAATGTGTCAGGTTTATTGTTGAGTATGAGTGAATATTAATGCACCTTTTACTTTCTTGCTATATATTATATTTTTAATATTGAGCAGAGTGGGAGTGGCCCTTGTCAATGAGAAGAGCTCTCATTTACTTCTGAAAAAAATCATGTCATGGCATGTATTAACACCTCTTTTTTTGTTGTTTCTGTTGCAGAATTGGAATATGGCAACTCATATGAAATAGAATATATGGAGAAAATAGGCTCCTCTGTGCCTGTAAGTTCTCACCTCCATTTCCATTCATTTGCATTTCCTTGTCATAATATACTATGCTGATAATGCCCTCAGCCTCACCACCCTTTAAATTAATTATAATGTGCCTGCAGCAGATTTGCAAAACCAGTTTCTTGAAATTGGCGTAACTGGGGTAAATTGCCTGTGCTTTGTTGTCTTGTGTCCTGTAAAGCTTGTTCCTTTTTATGATTTTATTTCTAAGCTAGCATCATAGTAGTTATTTCTGGAGATTCAAAGCCAATCAGTATTTCCAGCAGTGCAGGATGCAGAGCTGTCTACAGCAACTGCTGAACTGTTTGAGAAACTGGGAGTAAAAGCTGGAGGGAATCAGGAGAGAAACAGAATTAATGTGAAGTCTGGAATGCAGTTCTATACATTATCACTTGTTTCACCTTCATTTTAATCATGGATTTAATAGCTTGACTGGATCCAATGAGGGGATATCCCCTGGGGACATTAGGAAAATCAGGCATGTGGTGCTTAAACCAGTGAGAATATTTAGTGGATATTTTAGTAACACCCTCAGCCAAGGGATGCCTCCTGCCTGACAGAACCAGACATCTGATTAACCCAAACTGGGAGAAGAAGAGCCACTGCAAAGAGTGAACTGTTTAGGTTTTGTTCTTTAATAGTTTCTTCCTGGAAGGGCCCATCTCAGTATCAGCATTACAACCCAGTATTATTAGTTTTCTGTCAACTCATTTGCTCACTAATGGCTTCAGTGACCTGAATTAGCTTTAATGGAAAATGGTTGAATTGCTTAATGAGTTTCTCTTTTGCTGTTGCCAGCAGGATGATAGCACCCAGAAGAAGCAGTCCTTGTACCTAATGTTTGATGCCCAGCAGGAGAGCCCAGTGAAATCACCTCCCATCAGATTGTCTGACTCCACATCTCCCTGCTCAGGGTAGGTCACTGTGAGCACTGCAAGAGGGTGTCAGGGGAGTGGGTGACCCTCAGAGCACGTACACAGGCACTTCTTCCTCTCTCTGCCTCTGTGCTGCCAAGTTATTTGTGTAAAAATAGATTCCCATCTGTGTGCACATATGATAGAGAACAGAGGGCAAAGATACACAAGTTTCATGGTGGAATAAGGACATGTATTTCTCCTTCACATTCTGACTAAATAGTCACAGTGGCAACTGTGTTACTGGACAGTGGCCTCCTACTTAAAGGTTTTTCCTCAGATGCTGAGGAAATTTTCACATGAATCTAGAAATCTGTTCATTGCAGGTTTTCACTTGCCTTTTCCTAGATGCATTCTCTGAACAAGGGCTCTTGTTCATAAGACCAGGATGTGGGAGTTGTGTTTACTTCCAATAATATTGCTTTGTCAAGGACATCTGTTCTTGTTAGTAAGAGTTATGTTTTGGGAGACAGGTCACAATGAGAAAGGGGTAAAAAGGCTAGTGGGAAATATTGAAGAAATGTGACATTTCTATTTTGATGTCTCCAGTGCATTGTTTTGAAATTATATTGCAAAGTGTTACGAGATACAATGTTGTAAAATTGAGTTGAAACAATGTGTGTGTAAATATATTTATATGTATACACGCATGAAAGTGGTGATGAGGACTTGCTCAGCTGTTACCAGAAGCAGAATTTTGAAGGCCTTGTGCTCCACCCTGAAAACATGTACACAATCTTTTTCCAGGTCCAGTTTTGAAGACCCTGAAGCCCAGCAGTCCTCTGGTATGAAAATCCCACACCCAGCTTCCCGAGTGCTGGCTGCCAGCCAAGAGGCACATTTACAGTCCCCTGACAAGGCCAAGCAGAAAGACCTGGAGCCCATGACTCTAGGAACAACTCCAGAGGCTATTGAAATTGTAAGTATGATAAGAGTTTGGGAATCATTTTCCTCCAGAAATTTTGCTTTTTGCTTTTGGCCTGAACAACTTGGGCAAAATCTCTGTCGCTTATTCAGCCTCCTCTTTACCCTTCAGACATCTCCTGAAGACTCCTTTGTCTCTGCTGATGCTCTTCTCAATAGGATATCTAAGAAAGCCTCAATATGTGATCAGCCTGAATATCTAGATCCTGACCTAGCAGAAAAGAACCCCCCAGTATTTGCTCAGAAACTTCAGGTTTGTAGCAGAAATATAAATATCACTTTTCTTTCTGTTTGTCCATACATAGGCAGGGGAATGCTTGGCCTCATCTGAAAGGGGTGGAGGGAGGCTTGGTAGGGATGTGGAAAAGAATTAAAATAGTTATTTAATTCTTTCCAAAGTTACTCTCCCCTTTCAAAGGCTTGAGGAACAAAGCTATTTTCATTTAACTCATGTAATTCATATAATACATAACCTTAAATTTCATCAACACCTATCCTGTACCTCTCCAGTATGTATTTTCCAGAAGTCTTTTCAAAGCAAACTTTTTTTAAGCTTGGACTTGGTGTGTGGAGAGTTGTCTTGACAACTGGCCTTAGTGAGTCTGTATATATAGATTCATTTTGTGAGATTCAGGACCTAATTCTGCTGAAATTAAAATCAGGCTTTGTTTTCCTTGTAATTTCTCTAATGCAGAATTTGGCATGGTTTCTTCTAGGAAAAGCAAATGGATCTGCAGAGCAGTTCTGTATGTCAGGACATATTTTCTGGAATATTTACAGTCAAATTTTAAAATAGCAAAGATTGAACTGAGATCAGCATGTGGCATAAATTCACATAAAATGGAAATGAAAGGAGAGGAGTCTGTGATAAAACAGCTTTAGCTTCAGAAAACATTTTTTTCACATAAAGCATTGTTCATACTGATCACCTAATAAAAATTATTTGTCTGTACAGCTACCTCAAAACTAACCAAGCCCTGGAGTTTGGTGTCACCATGAGAGGAATTTGGGGTGTTTGTCACCCAGGAATTGTCCAAATTACACGTTAAAATTTAACAATCCATTTTTGAGTATGTCAACCATTTTGACCATGTTCTTACTACATTTTTTTTCCCTGTGGGGGGACTTCCCCACCAAACCCTTGGACAGGAGGAGCTAGAGTTTGCTGCCATGAGGATAGAAGCACTGAAGTTAGCCAGGCAGATTGCCCTCTCCTCTTTGCGCTCCAAGGTACCTGCTTTGTGCCTGCCCTGTGTGTGTGAGTGTGCACAGCCTGGGGAGCCGAGTGCTGCTTGTCCTGGGGCTCCTGGGGGGACACCAGGAGCATGCTGGCAGCAGAGCTGACACAGAAATGCTGTCACCCCACTCACACCCCAATTAACAACAGGCAAGAAGCAGCAGCAGCGTTCCTTCCGCGGGAGATGGATTCTGCAGTCCAGGTAGCTGTTTGTCATTTCTCTGAAGCAACATTTGTCCTAAAATATTTGGTGGTGAAGAGTACCAGGCCTGCTTTGGCCATAAGGACATTTTGTCTTCTGCTGGTATTTTCAGCTTGAAGTCAGACACTCTGACCCTCAGTGTTTGGAATGGAGGAATTCAGTCCACCTTGCCCTCAGGCATCTGAAGAAAGGGACTGCAGCAGGGTTGGAAGGGCTACAAAACTCCCAAGGAAAAAAGGCCTCACAGCACAATGTGTCTTTATTCATAAAGATCTAAATCTTATTTTTTTCATTGCTACTTCCAGGTTGTGCTGGCTAGTTGTGCCTCAGAGTGATGCTTTGCACTGCTGTAGGGATGCACGTGGAACTCACAGTGTTTGGGAAGCCAAAAAAGTCATTCTGTAAATGTTAGTGGCTTTCTTGGGAAAGGGTGTCAGCTGAATGGGATGCCAAGGGGATGGCAGTGTCCTGCTGCAGTGAGACATTTCATTCCAAATGAAGAGAATGTGTTTTTGAAATGTCTTTCTCCAGTGACTTTCCTCCTCTTGTACTGTCCATTAATAAATCAGCAGAAAGTCTTTTGCCCAGTCCTAAATCATCTGCATTGCATCACAACAGCATCTGAGCTGGTTACAGGATAGAATTTCTTGGTGCTTTAAAGATCAGTTATTAAGTAGCTACTTCATAAAAGTAAAGATGTTTTTTGACATTCTCTAAAGTAAACACATTACTCACAGATTTAAGGGTATTTTAGAATATGTGGTTACAATCTTTGATTAAGAAAAACATGCTGTTGTCTTTATTAGAAGGACCAACCAAGCAGTTATTGATACCAAAGCCCCATGTTGGTCCAGGCACAGCAATGCTTGTAGATGTGGGTGTCATGTTAGGCTGGGAAGGACCTGTGTCCTTGCATAGCTTTGCTGTTTCAGTGGGAGGTTGCTGGTGTTAAATTAGCCTATGATGACAGCCCTTGTGACCTACAGTGACTGGTGGCCTGGATTAAGTAGAACAGAAACCAGCAGATGACTGCAGTGACTTAAATTTGGATGCTCCGGCAGAATCCCTTCTGGATGGCTGGCCTTAATTCTTTTCTGAAAGCTGTATAATTACATTGAACATTTGCTAAACAGTGACTGAATGGGTAACAAGAATAGGATGGTAAATAAAGACAGAAGCACTTGTTGTGACAAATCAGGTCCCCTAAAATAAAGATTAAATATAAGCATTTTGTGCTAGCACTAGGAGTGAGAATAAGGATTTGCAGTTTGTTGTTCTCAGGCAGAGGGGAGTTATTTGGCCACTCCCAAATTTCTTGTCACAGACTTAAACAACAGCAGGACCAGTCACCTACTGCTGCATTGCCAAGTATTTCTGTCCTCCAGTGCTGAGGTGAACTAATGCTTTCCTGTTGAACAGACTCCAGTTGGATGTTGTGATATCATTTTTTAGTAAGTGCAGCTTGAGTAGGGTTTGTGTCCAGCACCCTGTGGATGCAGAGGTGATGGAGAGTAAGATGCTGAGTTAGGATCCAGAGAAAATAGAAACTGGAAGGAAAGGCATGAATAAAAATGGGTTTAGTGCATTACAGCTTTGTGGGGCTCTCATGGTGGTGGAGGAGGATTTTTTCCTTCAAACAGCAGTTACATTGATTTTAGCAAAAATTTACAGGCAGAAAACTTCTACTTGGGTTTTCCTTGCCTTCCCATATATTTGCAAGCACAAGTAGGTCTCACTTTGCCTGCACTGACCTGTCTACTCACACATTAATTGAAAGAGTCCATCATTCCATGCACACCCAGGCAGCATTCAAGGGCTTGGAAAGGGCAGCCTCATTTTCAGCAGGGCTGAACACATTCCTCTAACTGCTATGATAAAAACTAGTTTTCATTTTCATTCCATTTCTCTATTTTCTTCCTCTCTGACCCCCTGGAAGTGAGATAACTGCAGCTGGTTAATAGATGTGCATTTGTTTCCCTTCTGGTCAGATATCTGGTTTCTGTGAAAGGTGCTGAGAAGAGAAGCGTGTTGAGCTCTCAAATATTTACACTAAGATTGCAGTGACCTACATTTTGTAGTAATTCCCCTGAAGACTCTAATCTTTCTGTGCAAGGTTTAGTGACTTACAAATCCCTGTGCTGATTATTACCCCAATTAACTGCTTACCTTCTCAGCAATTAGGTGCTAAAGCATTATTATTGGGTTATTTTGGGTAATACCATCATCCTGTTGGTCAGGTGCTGTTATTTTCTCGGGGTAGGAATATTTTGCAGGGCAGCAAATAACAGTTACTGAGTGATGCATCAGTTAGGAGCTGTGTAAAATTGGCTTTTGAATTAAAATCATGATGACTTCTACTGGTTACTCCTGCCAGAGAGCCCAGCTGTGAGTTGTGCAGGGTGTGTCCAGAGTTAGAGCAACACTGCTTGGACCACTACCACAAGCATTTCTGCTCCATGGTTAAATTCCAAGAGTTTTAATGGTCATTTTTAGAAATTTTAAACTATTCTGCATGTCATTATTGCTGTTGTTTTGTACAATTTACTCAAATGCAAAGAGTACCTGTAAGTATGTATTAAATACTCTAAATGACTTTTTCTTTAAAAATTGTCATCCTCCCAGCAGTTACTTTGACATGGTTTTAAATGAGCTTGAAAAAAGTTTGTATTTCTTCTTGGCACAATGAATATTTTCCAGCAATCTGTTTATGAGATCCAGCAAATTAAGCTGCAGGAGGCTTTTGAAATGTGACAGATGCAGTTCAACAGATCGATCTGAGGGGTGGCCTTTCTTTGCAGGACAGCTTTGATGATCTAATGGCTCTTTTTTATCTCTCAGTTATTCCTATCTTGCAATTAAGGAGGGACTAAAACACTTTTTTTTTTGTATTTTTGCATGTACACAGGTGTCTGAGCTTGTATCCCAGGTGTATTTTTTTCCTGTGTAGCTGTTGTACATTGGGAGAGACTTTTCAGAGCACAGACTATGCAGTTTTGACAGATCTTGGTATGCTTTTTCTGCTGGTAGGAAAATCCTTCGAGTTTGGGCTTGCATCTCCTAATTCTGCTGGAATTGATCCTTATTTTAGGTGTTCATGTTAAAGGTAGCAAGAACAGAGAAAGGACAGCCTGCTCCATGAATCCTAGAAGTAAGAGTAAATTGATTCCCAAGTTTAAAAACAAAAAATACCAAGCAAATTAGTGAGAGTCTCCTGTAAATGAAGTGAGGTGTTCTGTAAGTACTGTTTAGGTTATTCTTGCTCTAATTAAATTTTCTGGCTTAGTCTTTTAATGTTGTTAGTGTTTCTTCATGTTCTCTGCAGATGTGATATCCAGAACATCTGGTCCTGTGTGCATTGTGTACAATTTTTAACACAACTTCTTCAGTCAGGTGTGATACGAGAACTCACAAGGGATTACAACAAGATTACCGGTTTTTAGATGCTTTCTGTGATCCAGGGCACTGTGAGAAGAACTGTGAGGAAGTGAATGTTTTATGGGATAGCATCTGGCAAAATTGCCTTTACCAGTGTTGAGACAAGAATATGTGATGTTGGAATTAATGAGGACTGAACCTTGATCCAGACATTATCTACTCCCTTACACATTCCTGAGCTTCAGTCACTAGAGCATGACTCTGCTATTTTCTTTTAAAAAATACAAACAAAACAAGTAAAACAAAACCACACTGCCTTCTTTTACAGTAAAATAGAAGAAAATAATTATTTTCTCTTTTATGTAAAAAAAATAATTGAAATACTCTTGATTACTACTCTTAATTATTCCAGATAAAGCCTAAAGGCTTAGGTACAGTATTAGTGATCTTGAAGGAACAGAATACATTGTTTTATGCACAAAGTTAAACAAGTAAACTGGAAAAATACATTTTTCACATTTCATCAGCAAGGAGATGCTACACCAGGAAAACAGGATGTGAATATCCGTTTCCATGAGTGGATGGAAAAAGGCATTGATCAACCTGACTTTCCTCCCCACTCCTGGTCCAGCCTTTGTGGTGGGGACTTGGTAGTGCCCAGAGCAGCTGTGGCTGCCCCTGGATCCCTGGAAGTGTCCAAGGCCAGGCTGGAGAGGGCTTGGAGCACCAAGGGACAATGGAAGGTGTCCCTGCCCATGGCAGGGGTGGCACTGGATGGGATATAGGATCTCTTCCAGCTGAAACCGTTCTGGGTTCTGTGACCTGTCCTTTGTAATCTCCTTTGTATTTTAATGTGCTGTAGCTTGGGTTGTTTGCATCCAGAGTTGTTTGTGAGACATCTCCTGCATCTCAGTGTCCTGTTCTGTGCTCTCCTCATTTCACATGCTGCTCTCCCCTGTTTAATCTGGGCTGCTGACATGAGCTGCAAAAGAAAGCCTCGTTTAACTGACTAATCGCATGTGGGCACCAATGGGGCAGCAGTGTCACCTGCATAGTCACATTTTTATGTGATATTCTTTATCACAGATACCATGTATTGACAGGCCAGACCTAAGAAAGTGAGCTGTCCTCTTGCTTCTGGTTTCTTGGTTCATTTTTATGGGAGCAAAATTCCCCTTAAGCTTTCTGTTTTAAAATCTGATTCCTTCTGCTGATGTGCATTTCTTGTGGATGTTGTGGTGAAAAGCAATACATTTTCTAAGACCTTAAAATACTGATGGCAATGTGCTGTCTTTATTTTCTCTCCATAAAGGTAATATGACTCTCCTGGTTCTTCTTATGGATCTTAAATGTATATTTTATGACTGCTGAATTCAGAGCTCCTTGTCAGTGTTACCACTGTTGTAATTTAGAGGTGCCCAGAACTCTAGTCCTAGCACCACACCCAGAAAACCCGTGAGCTAAACCCCTATTTAATGGTTTGTTTCTTTGTATTTGAAAAAACAAACACACAGAGAGAACCTGCTATCCCAGCAGATGTTTCCATCTCCAAAAGTGCACTGTACTCCCGCATCGGCGCCTCGGACGCGGAGAGCACCACGGCTCTGCTCTACCCCCAGCAGGACTTGGACTCTGCCCTCCGGCTCGCCAGAGCAGAGGTAACTGTGCCACAACTTGGGAAAAGAAAAACCTGTCCCTCATTGTTCCCTTCTTGGCCTGTTTTCTCCCAAATGCTTTATGCTGTGATCACTTGGTCTGTTCTTGGAACCGTCCTCAGGCTACTCTAAAGCAAAAGGTGCTACGCTGAAAGTTTTGTTTGTTTTACATATGTGAAGAGCAGATATGATATAAAAATACATCTTTATGTTCTTAAACCTCAGATGTATGCTGTAGTTTATAATTTATATAATTATATAAAAATTGTAAGCTGCTTGAAATAGTAGTACAATTATGTTTATCATATTAGTGTGGCTAGCAATAGCAATGAAAAAATGGGTGTAATCCAGTGGGGTTGTTTCCCTTTGTTTTCTGTTTCAGATTGTGGCCAAGGAAAGGGAAGTATCTGAGTGGAAAGAGAAATATGAAGAAAGCAGAAGGGAAGTGATGGAAATGAGGTGGGTTATTAACTTGATCACTCTGTCAAAGGCTCATCTCAGCCTGTGGGTACCATGCTCATACAAATGTTTTGCTTAGCTGAATTTGCTTCATTGTTTTTTAACTTCAGACTTCGGTAAAGTTAAATTCCTTAATCCTGAACTGATACTTTGTCTTTTCTCTCTATGATGGGCACTGCTGGTCAGGGTAATCATTTGAAAACTTCTGTGTTGTTAATCTCATTCCCACCCTCAGAATCCTGAGGTAAGGGAGGTTTTACTGCAGGTTAGTGTCAGGGAAGGATTTCCTCTGATTTGTGTGTGAATTCTCACTAGGATTGCATAGTGAGGTTCCTGTTGCAGACTGGATGAGCTGCCTGCAGAGCTGCCAGGGGGATGCACATGCCAGTGTTAATTCACTCTCCACAAGTAGCTTAGCTTGGAAAAAGGAGAGAATGTAGGGAAGAATATGCAGGTTTGCAGTTAGTTATGAGTAGTACAGGCTGCCTCCAGGAGCACTGTAAACAGTTGTTCAACAATAGAAATCAAACCAATGTCAGTAGAAAAGCATTTTTTTGTGAAGGAGCCATTCTGGATTATGGATGTTGGCTTTTAAGGAGATTCTATATCCTTTTCTTTGAGCTAAGATGGTTTTTTAATTACTGCACACACTAAGGTTGATTTTAGTTAAGCAACAGTTTCTTGGCTTTTGCTCTCTTGTTCCATTTGAGAGCTGACAGAAGGACCTGGAGCTTTTCACATTGTTCTGGTTGTTTCTGTTCTATTTCTATGCCAGCCTACTTCTATTACATTAAATATCTGTCTGCTGGAACATGGTTTGACCTTCCTTTCCAGCCCAGGTCCTACCACTTGCAAGGATGACAACAAAATCCCTGTAGTGGGTGATGTGAGTAGTGCTGCTCAAAGAAGCACTGATGCCTCCCATTCAGTCAGCTGAAAGGTTCAGCTTTGCTTTCTTTTTTCAGTTTGTAGGACCATAAGAAGGACAAAGCAATTAACTTGGCTTGCTCAGTGATCTGAATCTGAGAAAGCCATCAGTTGCAAAAGAGAATGTATAAAATACTTCATGGAGTCTCTAAAGCTTATGATTTCCTACCTTCAAAAACAAGAGAAAATGGTCCCCCCTCTCAACTCATAAATAGAAGGAAACTGTCAGATTATTTTAGCATCCCTCCTTTAAGTAATAATTTGTACAATTGCTTCTGAGACTGAATTTTCTTTAAAATGCCTTCTGTTTTAGCACCAGCCAAAATGAAGAGTTTCAGTGATTTAAAGCTAAACTCTGTATCTAGTGATGACCTACATAAGCAATTGCTTATATCCAGGAAAACTGTGCTTAGGGAGGGAGAAGGGAACTGCAGTGCAGAGCTCCACAAACGCTTGCATGGATGCCAGGAATTGCACATGGCAGATTGGAATAGTGGCAGCACAGGGCTCTGAGCCAAAGCATCTTAAGAGAAGCATCTGCAAAAGGCAAGAGCAGCCTCTTTATTTCTTTTTTGCTACCTCCCAGTGCCCAGCTGAGTTCTCTCACCTCCCTTGTGCTCTGTTGGGATGGGGAACAAAGCCCTGGTGTAGCCATGAAATGCTTAATGAGGAGAAACAGAATGGAGTGGCTGCAAGCAGTCAAACCCAGGGAGCAAAACAAGGAGGGAACAAAATGAGGGATTGTAAGGAATGTCTCAGTGTGCAGCTCACACTCCAGTGTGGTGCTTGGTCTGTTCTGTGTCGGGGTGCACGTGTCTGCTGGCTGCCAGTGGGCACTGCCAGCCTTTTCCCTCTGCAGGGAGAGCCAGGGGTGACACAGAGCAGCTGGCACACTGGAGATCTGCACCTTCATCTTCCACACAGTAATTTGTGTGTGTCTCCACCCTCCATAAAGTCTGGTTTTGAAAAAAAAAACCCTACAATAAACAAGCCAGATTTCCCCACAGGCACATGCCTGGAACGCGTGGAGGAAAGGAAAAAATCTGGCTAATATTGTCACAAAATGATAAATACACATATGTGCACAAAGAAAGATTTCTCTTGGAAGTTAAATGTTCAAGCAGTTCTTGTGTGGTAAATTAGAGATGCAGCAATGAGATATGACATAATGATAAGCAGGGAGTGAAGGGATTATTTAGGGTTGCAAGCACAAAAGCATCACTTCCCAGAGAAGGAGAAGCAATGCTCTTGTGCTCATGTCCTGCATACTGTAGCTGGAATATCCTGAATTCATCTAAATTTCCATGAAAAGATCAGTTGGAGGAAATTCCACTCCAGAGAACAGAAGTCAAAATGAGGTTTAATAATGCAGTAGCTATCAAAGACATGAACCACAGTGGGCTGTACCATAATCCAAGATTCTAACCAGAGGCAGGCAAGAAATATTGAATTATGGTCATTTGGAGGTCTGATTGATTATGACTCTGTAGGGGCAGTCAAGCAGATGACTTCTGAGACTCTTTGTAGCCCTGGATTCTGGTGTTTTTATGCCTTACAAATGTGCAGTCAGTGAGCAGACTGAGTGTCTCAAATACCAACATTTAAGCCCATGTAATGTGTCAGCCTGGGGTTAAGATGTGCCCTCCCAAAGAGTGGTGATGTGGCAGCATCCTTTGGCTCCCCAGCTGCAATGACCATTATTTAGGCTGCTTGACTGAAAGAGGCCTTTGACATGAATCTGGAGCAAATTCTTCCCTGGGAAGTGCTGCAGTGTTGTAATGTTGTGTTCCTTACCCTGAGGCTTCCTTTTCTTGGATGATAAAACTTCCTAAAGGTGCCTTGTGTCACAAGGATATGACAAAGCTTTAAAACCCTCCCTGCTTACAGCAGGCTTTTGAGGTAATCTGCTTTGGACATGGAACCAAACCCTTCCTTTTAGGGCAAAATCCTTGCTGTTACCTTTGCTCTGCAAAGTGTCTTTTATGGTTGAAAGGAAAAATCCTAGTGCTTGGGGGCAGAGCCTCTGCTCTCTGAGTGCTCTGCAGGACCAGGGAGAGGGAGATGCTGCTGACCTTGGGGCTCTGAGCTCTGCCCATGATTCAGATTTGAGGCAGTTCTGGAGTTGCTGTAGTAGTTTTTTGGGAGCTCTTCAAGCTTCTCCTTTCCTTACTGACTTTTATCTCCAGATTTTCCCACATCCTTTTTGTAACCTCACCAACTGCAGCAGAGCTGTAAAAATGGAGCAAGTGAAAGTGGGTTTCAAAAGAGGTGTGCTCCAACTCCAGTGTGCTGGTTTGAATATCCAATATCCACTTCAGATGAAGTGTGGGGTAATTTTGTTTTTTGTAGACGGTCCTGCGTGGCTCATGAATCAAAGCACAGATCAAACTAGTCTCATTTCATTAGCTTTATTTGGCTCTGGGAAGGGATGGATCATCTTTCTAAATCACATTTAATCTGCTTATTTTGGCTAACCTCTTTTCAAGAAGGAAATTCAAAGCCTACCGTGAGTATATGAAATAAAACAGTCTTAAAAGTAGCATTTTACCACCTCTGCTTCAAAAACAGATTTGAGAAATGGGACTTGATGGATTTTGTGCTACATAGTTGAATATTTTGATCTTGTTCTTTTAAGTGGTGGTGAATCATTTAATCATGAGAAGATTGATTTAGAAGATGAGATATATTTTGGATGATAGCCAACACTACTCTTGTTAGACTTATTTGCTACCAATTATAAGTTTACTTAAAGTTTATGTCAAAAATAATCCAACAGATTTGGTGAAGAGGGGAGAAAGTAATGGAAAAATCAGGCTCTTTGTAGTTTTTGAGTTAGGCCAGTGTGATTCTGTTTATAGTCATGATGGGTGATGTTTCAAAAAACAGAATCTGTTTGAAAGCTATCTCTTCTTCCTCCCCTCACCTTTATTATTTCCATGGAGAGTTAAAAATCAGGTGCAGTGTTAAAATTATCAGGTTTAGTTGTCATTTGGGCAATAAACAATATGTAAAAGTGTGATGGGGTTCTGTATTTCTTAAAAACACCACAGTTCACTTTCTGGTAGTGTTATTTGCTAAGTAAACATGAGCAATGATGTTGATTGCCAAAAGTTTTTCTTCTTTTTTTTTTCCCCTCTTACAGAAAAATAGTTTCGGAGTATGAGAAGACGATTGCTCAGATGATAGGTAGGTGTTCCTACTGTGAAAGATGCTCCCTGGTTGGAGCCTGTGGGCTTCATTTTGATGCTGGCTGCATCTGCTGATGCTGCAGGGAATTGTGAATGCATCTGAGGACACGAGAAAAGGAAAAGTCAGGGCCTTGTTTCACAGCCAGCAGCCCCCGGGCAGTTCAGGTAACACAGAAAGCTCAGGGCTTTCCCTTCTGCAGCAGAGCAAACTGGCCTGTAGGAAACAGGTTCAAATTCATGGATTTCTCCAGGAGAGACTTGCAGTGACCTAAAAACCCCTTAGGCTTCAGTTCACAGCTGTTTAATGGCAGATACAAACTTAGCTCTTCACAACAACAGGGATTATCTACTCTAAGTGCATCGATCAGACCAAAACCAAGATTAACTCCAATCCCAGTTGGGAGGTTACAAGTGCCCAATCCACCTCCCCCCCACAGTTATTTACTGGCACAGGGCTCTCCTTTTAAGTCTAAATTATGACAAATTTTGCCTCTCAGTAATTAAAAAACACCTTTGCTAAAACAGCATGTCCCACAGATAAAAAAGTCTACTCTCAGTAGCACTTCAAACCCAAAGGTTGCAGGGCTCGTGTGGTTCCTTGCTGCAGGAGGTCTGGCCCCTGGGATGTGATTTTAAAGCCTCCTGTAAGATTTCTAAAGCTCTTTTTATTAGTCTGGCTATAGAAAGCACCAGTGGCTTGTGCTGCCTTGTACTGCTTCAGCCTGAACTGTTTCCCAGAAAGGCAAATGGCTCAGTGGAATTTTGAGATCCCCAAGAGCAGAGTTGCACAGAAGGGCACCAGTGTCTGGTGCTTTTGCTGCCTTCTGGATTTCTTGGCCATTAGGGGACATCCCAGCCTCCTTTCAAGTGAAGGATAAAGTGGACCTACAAATCAGTTTTATGAGGAAGGCAACTATGATAAATTAAGTAATTAATGAAATACATATATTAATGAATAATAAACACTAATAATATGCCAGGCTCCATTCTCTCTGGTGTTATACCTCTATTGCCTTTTGAATGTACAGCTGAGCCAGGGTGCTGCCTTCTGACATGGTGTCTGTCATTGTCATCATGCAGATGTTCAAGTGGGAGTGACCAGAGTATGCAAAGAACTTATTTCACTTTGGTTTGCAGTAAGCATTCCCTGGTGTGGCTTCCACCCTGAACCTGCCAGTGCTATGGACACACAAGGGACCTGTCCCTTTTTCCCAAGCTATCCATACAGTTAACAACAAATAAATTCATATTCTATTTTTGAGAAATGAAATTTTGAGACTGCAGGGCAACAGAATAGGAGTTCTGAGGCAGAGGCACAGCCTTGGTGTACGTGGTACATTCTACCATTGCCATTTCCTCTTGTTGCAAAGAAATGAAAGTTAAATAAGTATTAGGCTGTTGACTATGAGTAAATAGACCTGCAATCTTCAGATTTAGAGTAGCAGAGCCTCTCAGATGCTCTGTGGTGAGTTTTTAAGGGCTATGGCTGTAAGTAATTTAATTTGCTGTCCATTTGTGAAGGAACTGAACCAACAACAGCAACACAGAAAACCTCCTTTCTGTGTTAATTAGAGCAGTATGCAAATCCTACAGCATGGTAAAACGTTAAATGTGAGGTTTCTCCCTGCATTTAATGTAAATTTTGGATCTAATTGTCCCACTTTGTCATACCATTTCTTGTAAACTGCTGTCCCTTCCGATTAAGGAATTCACTCATCCCAATGCCACATGTGGAGGAAAATGTGTGTGTGTTTGTTATGTGCATGTACTTCAGTGACCTGTTATCCCAGCGATGCCTCACTGCTAAAGCAAATAGGCATCTTAACAAAAGAAGTGCCTGTGCTGTTCCTGTTATCATTTAACCCTTGTGAACTATTTATTCAGCCCTGTTAGAAGGGCACTGCACATAAACCAATTCCAGCAGTCCCTTTGATGAGTATGCAGTGAGGTTGATAGGTCCTGCTGAGCTTTTTGTAGGCTGGTGTGTGCATAATAAATACTGGAAATATCCCATATTAACACTATATGACTGCCTGTGTTTGCTTCTAAAGGCACTGAAAAATTGCATTGCACACAGTGATTGCCTTTGATTCCAAGGGCTGTGCAAGGTTTAATATTTGCTGCCATACATATATGAAACCCAAAATCACCCAACTTAGGTTACTTCATTCCACACTCTCTGCAGCCAGAGCTTGCAAGCTGTCAGTGTGGAGATCCCTGTTTAGTGTCACTTGGCATATTTTTTACTAGTGCTTTATCTTTTTTTTCCTTTTTTTCCTTACACTTGCCTCAACCCCTAAGACATTTTAGTTGACACTGAGGAGTGGGGGAGAGGAAAGACCAGGCTTTCCAGTTCCTTTTCACTGACAGCTTTCTAATGTTGGTTTGGTTTTTTTTTTTCCTGTTAAAAAATGTATCCTTATTCTTTCCATCTGAATACATTATGAAATTCTCCTTGTGGAAAACAAACAGATATTATGCTTTGTGCATTACAGGTTGTTGCATTACTTATTTGCTGCTTTCCTAACAATTCCCGATTTTTCTATTTTGCTTCCGTTTTCGTTGCTTCTTGCTATTTGCTTGCAAAAACAAAACAGGCAAGCCTGGTAAGTAAAGCTTTTCACCAACTTTCACACCAGCATTTTGCATCTTTAGTTTCTTTTGCTTTTGTTCTCTGTTTGCTGCATTCCCATTAAGTCATGTGAGTAGTAGTGAGCTGAGCCTGAAAGCGGATCTGCCGTGGTGCTGCTCTGATTCTGTCAGTTTGGATAGTGTTAGTCCTGAGCATACTGCTGTTTTTGTTGTTGAGCCCTGGGCAGGGTCTGTTGCAGACATGGAAGTCATTTAATTCAAATATTTTGATCACATAACCTGGTAAACACATTTAGAATCAAGGATGTGTAACTGCTTATCTAAGATTTGACTGGCAGACTATTACCAGCACATTTTATTGAAACTACATCATAGTCTTAGAAAATAGAAGGTCTCTTCCAACCCAAACCATTCTATCATTTTATGAAAATACCATGTAAAACTCTAGTCCCCCTCCAGCCAAGTTTCTGCATTTTGTTGTATTTAACCACTTTGATTTGGGAGCTCTTGGACAGGTCTTAGAGCAGCGTGGTCAGGTGGGAGGTGTCCCTGCCCATGGCAGGGTGGTGGAACTAAATGAGCTTTAAGTACCTTCCAACCCAAACCCTCCTGTGATTCTGTAGCATTTGCCCGTTTCCCATGAGTGAGTTTAAATGGTGCTGGGGATTGGGTGTTGGAGGAACTGATCCAGCTGAGCAGAGAGGAGATGTGCTGGGAGGAAGAGGAGCTCAGTAGTTGTGAGGGAGTGTGACATGATTTATTAACTTCCTGGTGACCCTGGAAACAAATAAGGAAGTTGCTAAAACACCTCAGACAAAGGTCTCACAAGAAGTAGGGATGTGACATTAAATACATTAAAGTATTTTGGATGATCGTGTGAAGGGATCTCTTGCCCTGCCTGGAGCTGCAGTGACACAAGTGTTGCCAGAGAACAGGATCCTGCCAGGAAGGGGTTAGGAGTTATTTAGGCAGGGTGGAATCTCTAGCATGATTAAACAAATCTAGTGCTGCAACACAAGGAGACAGCCTCTGAGGTTTAGAAAAATAAACAAAAGACAACAAATGTTTATTTGTTTTAATTGAGAAAACATTAATTTTGATGTTACAGAGGAATACAGGGTGTCTCTAAAAAAACAAAATAGAAAGGAATGTTTATTTTTAATAAAGTATTAAATACATCCAAGTGATGTTATATTACAGGACTCTGGGCTTCTCTGCCATGTCAAAGGTGTTTGTTCACCAGTAAAATAAAGGTGTTACAAGCAGGTCCTGAGAACTTCTCTGATTCTTTTGATCTTCTGTGTCACACAGAGCAAAAGAAGCTCAGGGCAGCCTCTGCCCCAGCCAGGTGCTGCCAGGGGTGAGCAGAGGAGCCCAGGAGCTGATGCACAGCGTGGCATCATCCCTGCTCTGGCCTTGGTCAGACCAGCAAAAGTTTGTATTTTATGGATGGAATGTGGAAAAGGAAGAGATTAATCTCAGTTTGGGAACTGACAGTATCAGCTTTGGCATTTTGGAGCTGAACAACACTATAAGTGATTTAGATTAAATCTTCTAGTCAAATAAAATGCAAACTTGTTTAGTTCTTTAGTTTCCAGATCTAAAGCCCCAGCTGAAAAGCTGTACATTATGAAATGCCCCATGCTTTTTCCACTGAAGAACTTTTTACCTTAGTTTCTATCACAAACCAAGGAACATGGTAATATAAAACTGCTGTGTTTTGTGGGTGGGTTTTCCCTCCACTATCATTCAAAGTAGCCCTTAAAACATGGACAAAAGAATCATAGTTTAGGATGTGAAGGAAATAATGCAGCATTTGGAAGACAATGGCAAACCTTTTCTTCCAGTGTTATGTGGATATTCCAACTTTTATTATAAGGTAAATTCCCTTGAAAATTCCTCCTCCATATGGATTTGTATTAAGTTTTTCCCACCATCCCTGGCTCAAATTTAACTATATACAGGAGGAGCTTGGCAGATGTTTTTTGCAGTTTTTTTACAATTAGGAAGTCTGTCTACTGTTAGATTTCCTTTCTGCCACTTGTTCTAGTAATCCTGGGAGCTGATAAAACACTGCTTTTCCAAGGGAAGAATTGGAGCTGAATTCCACTGAACAAAGTGCCTTGTTTGTGCAGGATTAGAAAATGCCAGGAGATGACAGGCATTTATCAGCAATGGCAAATAATTTGTGGTCAGTGCTAGGAATGTGCATAAATGTCCTTTCCTTTAGCTGGTGCATCTTCAGACAAACAGGGAAAATCCAACACCTGCCTTTTCATGGGAACACCCAAGTTCAGAGTGAAGAAATCATCAGTACAGAGATACATTCACATTTTCCCCCAACATCAAAATATTTAAATGTCACTGTATTTAGCAGCTGTTTTCCAAAACAGGCTTTTGTCTGTATAGAAATCTGACTTTTCTGGATCCTGTGAAGTTACTAATGCACAAATAGGGCAGAGTGTAGTAGAAACTGTAGATGATAGTGAAATGAATGGACTTACTCCTGTTACCCTTCTGAAAATCTCTATTCCCTACCCCTCTCTTCTTTCAGAGGATGAACAGAGAGAGAAATCTGTCTCCCACCACACTGTTCAGCAGCTCATAGTGGAGAAGGAGCAAGCTCTGGCCGATCTGAACTCAGTGGAGAAATCCCTGGCAGATCTTTTCAGGAGATACGAGAAGATGAAAGAAGTGCTGGAAGGATTTCGGAAGGTGAGTCACGTTAGCATCTCCTTTAAAGAGCAGAGCTGAGCAGATTCTGTGTACCAGAACGTGCTGTGCTGCTCAGCAGAAGGCAGGACTTGTGTTTCCAGCTAATTCTGATGTCCTGCATGACAAACCATAATCCTCAGGTAAAGGATTGCAGCCAGCAATCAAATGCAAACAGAAAAATTGTAAAGCTCTTTGCATGGTGTAATATTCTCCTTCAGGTGGCCTCTGTGGGGTGTCACTGTTGGACTGCAGCCCTTTGACTCCCACAGACAACTGCCTGTTCTGCATTTTAACCTCTTGGATTAAATTTGATGTCATCTTCTCTTTTAAGAATGAAGAAGTGTTGAAGAAATGTGCACAGGAATATTTGTCACGAGTAAAGAAGGAAGAGCAGAGGTATCAGGCACTCAAAATTCACGCTGAGGAAAAACTGGACAGGTAATTGAGTCAGGGATTCACAGGATGCTTTGGGTTGGAAAGGATCTTAAAACCTTCTTGTTCACCCCCTGCCATGGGCAGGGACACTTTCCACTATGCCAGGTTGCCCCAAGCCCTGTCCAGCAAGGCTTTGGACACTTCCAGGGCTGGTGCATGGATTGTACACATATTTTTTCAGGAGTTCATGCTGCAGGAGGATTCCCATGGCTGGACCTCAATCCCAAACTGCTCCTGCAATATGCAAAAGCACAGTCTGCTCTGTCATAGAGGGTGGAAAGAAATGCAATAATGAGAATTTCTGCAATGTGCTGGTGTTTCTTTCAGCTCCTGACCATACAGAACACCTTAAGTTTCTGTATTTAGCTAATGTCTTTGTGTTTGTTTGATGTAATTTCATGGGAGGATCAAGAAGGAAACCATTCACCAGTTTCTTTTTTCTAGATTGTGATGTAATGACCAATTAAGCATTTCTAGGAGTCATGTTCAGGACTCACAGTACAGTCCCCTGAACTGGAGATCAGGTTTGGGAACTGCCATAAAACACTTCTGCCTGAGTCATATTTGTGACCCAGCAGAGATACCTGAGAGAAGCATGAAGGGAGAGCACAGGCACTAAGAAAAGACCCTGCAGGCCCTGCTGAGCAAGAGAGGGAGTTGTGAAGTCTCCAAGTGTTAGAATTTACTCACAATGTGCAGAAGGCAGCCCTGCCCTCATCCCCCATTTGTTAAAGTGTTGGGCACCCTCTGCCCTTCCCTGTAGACAACCTGCTGTGACCAAACCTTGTGATTTATGCAGAGCCAATGCTGAAATTGCACAAGTGAGGGGCAAGGCCCAGCAGGAGCAGGCAGCGTACCAGGCCAGCCTTCGGAAGGAGCAGCTCAAAGTGGATGCCTTGGAGAGAACACTGGAACAAAAGGTAAACCAGGAATCTGCTCTCCCTCAGGATTGCCCTGCAGCTCACTGGCCCAGGGGACAGCAGAACTCCCCAAATTTTAAGGCAAAACCCCAGTGTGCACCAGCTGGACCCAGGTTTGATTTGAGCCCAAGTGTTTGGGGCTGGCTCCTCTGGTTTGCCTCAGTTCTTAGATTTCAGACCTTGCTTTGGCTTTTCTCTCAGGTTCTGTTTCCCTTTTTAGTGCTAGCTGTAATTCCAATGCTAATTCCAAAGTGTCTGTAGGAAATGCCTATTTATATCTCTGTGTTCTCCAGCTCAGCCAAGGCAGCTTGCTTTGGCACAGAACAGCTCGTCCTTTCTTGCAGCTCTGCAAGGCAGGGGGAAAATAATGGAAAAAATAGAAAAGTGCAGCCTAGAAACAAATTTCCACTATGTATTATTGTGGTGTGCTGGGAATGACTGGTATGAAGCTGTATGCTTTGCTGCTAAATTTGATTTATTAAAAGTGGAGGAGCTGAATTTGGAAAAAAAGGAAGGATTTGTTAACTGTACCATGAATATGATCACTTAGTTGTACTATATATGTACATATATCTATATGTATAGATCTCCTGTTGTCAGCATTGGAGAAAAATTAATTTTCCACACCTCTCCCACTAGTTATATAGTATTAAAATTTTTAAAAGCACTCATCTTAATGCAGCAATCCTTTTCATAATACTTCATCTTTTATTTTCCAGAATAAAGAGATTGAAGAATTAACAAAGATTTGTGATGAACTGATTGCCAAAATGGGGAAAAGCTAACTTTTAACCAAATTTCTGGACTTCAATATTGAGTGCAATATGACCATTGGCACACTGATGTCCATACATTTATGTGGACAGGTTATATTTTCACTTTTTCGTATGCACTACTGTATTTTCTTTCTAAATAAAGTTGATTTAATTGTATGCAGTACTAAGATGACTATCAGAATTTCTTGCTATTGTTTGCATTTTCATAGTATAATTCATAGCAAGTTGATCTCAAAGTTCCTGTATCAGGGAGATTGTCAAGTTCTCTAAGAAATTACAAATTGCTGATCCTAGCCTTCCCTTTGTACATGAGTTCCCATGTTGGATGTCTTTTGGATTTAATATAAACATGTATTACTTGCATGGGGACTCTTGCCTTAAGGAATGTAAACTTTATCTGCATTTGCTGATTTGTAAAATAAAAATTAAAAAAAAAGAAAAAAAAGGAAAATGCATGTCACAAATTAAATTCTCTATTGTAAATAAATTTTTTTCGTTGAAAGTTGAAGATAAGTATGGCTCTGTTTTGTGTCCTTCACTTACTTATTTGAGCACCAGATGCTCTTGGGAATTAATTCCTCCACAGAAAGCACTTCATGGGTCACTGCCTGGAACACTTTGTGGGTCACAAGAGTCTGCTGCTTATGTGCACATATCTAGGTCTATATCTTACTGTCTCTCTAAATATATATATATATGTGTAAGTGTTGGATTTGGACCACTCAAGTCTCAAGCATAGGCTTAATCCTCCAAAATATTTAATGCTCTGACCCTGATCCAGCAAATCCCATGGGCAAATGCAATGAGGCTGTTGGAGGAGTCGGAGGCTGTGGCATGTGGTGACAGGATGGTTTTTAAGCATGTCTGGCACTGGAAGGTGAATACATTTCCTGCTCCTGGAAGAATTTGCCTGCAGGGCTGGTGGAGATGAGGCTGGTGTGATCAGAGGTGCGGCCGGAACAAGCTCGATAAGTAGCACTCTCCAACACCTCTTTATCCTGTAAGTTATCCTCTGCACAGGATTAGGGATGTAGGAGAAGCATTAAGGCTCTAATAGCAAACAAACTGCTTTCTCTGGCTAATGGTGCATCTCTTGGATCTCCATGATGTGGACAGTCTTCAGCCTGGTTCTTGTCAGCTCCATTTTTGTCCTCAAAAGTAAGTCAACTCCTTTTTCTTTCCTTTTTTACTTCACTTGTTTTCATACCTCAGGCATGGCTGAGCCTCTTTGGTGTTCTGGGCTCCTCTCCTGGGTTGGGTTGGTTTCAGGTCATTTTTTGTGTGTGCTCAGCAGCACAGAACTGCACCTCTGTAAAGATAAATATGTGTGCTAACAGATGGAAATGTCCCCACTGATAGCAAGGGTGGAGTTTCTCTGCAAGCTTCAAGTGTGGTATTTTAAATATCTTTCAAATTCATGCTTGCCTTTGAAAATAGTGTAGTGTAGTGAAATCAGTGTAGCTTGAGGCAAGGAAAAGGAAGAGCATTGAGGTATGGCTGTAATGTTTAAACAAGAGCAAAACTCAAGATACACTGTTGTGCTTTCCAGCTGAATTGATATTTAGGAGAAAAGGAAATTTGGATCATTGTTAGATTTTATGTGTATGCAATGTGCTTTTTCATGGTACTGTTGACCAAATATCATGATGGAGGGGGAAAAAAACAACTTGCTGGCTCTGCTCTGAAAACATTACAAGAAGATGTGGATGCAGTTCAGAACATCTAATGTTTCTTGTATTATTTTAACTGCAGATTATAACAACTAAATAATTGGTTGATTTTTTTATTATTGTGTTTTTTAATCATCATCTGAGCTGTTCCTAAAAAAAGATTTGCAGATTCTGTGGATTTGTTAAGATTTGCAGACTCTCTGGATTTTCCAAAACTTTCTTGCAATTTTTTTTTTCATGTGTGCTGGAAACCTTATTAGAAAATTTGATATTTTTAAATACTTCTTGTAAACTCTGAGTGGTCTCTTCTCCCTCACAGGTGAAGCACTGCAGTGTTACACCTGTGTAGGTTCTAGTGATGATGACTGCAACAGACAAGGAAGTCAGCAGTGCCCAGGCCATGCAGATGCCTGTGCAGTCATTAGAGGACAAGCAAGTAAGTGTCACAAATGTGTCAGACTCCTTACATTTGTCACAAAAGAAAGAGATAATCAGTGTTGGGAAGAGAGGAGTGCATAGTAAGTTAAGGAGAAAACTGAAAGTAAATGTCTCCTCTCAAAATAAAGCCCATTAATAAATCTCAGTCCTAGTTTTGCTGACACAAAATCCCGCTGGGAATGATTTTTTGGTGTGCTGCGATGGGTTGCACCCAGTCTTTGTGAAAGCTGGAAAGAGGCATTTTAAGTGTTGCCCACTTCTTACTTAAGTGACTTAGCTGGACATTAAGATGGAAAAGAAGCTGAAGAGCCTCTGCACTTGGGCACATCCAAAGACATTTAAGTGCACCAGTTGCCTCTGAGAAAAATCCGAGTTATGTAAGTGGGAGCCTGTTGGTGTGCTGCTGTGTGTAGTGATCATATTCATTTCCTTGTGAAGATCAGCCAAACCCAAGGCTTGCTCAGTGCTGGTGCTGAGGGGGTGCAGGTGGGAGCAGGTGGCCTTTTGCAGCCCCTCTGGGCTCACTGTGGCTCTGTTGCAGGTGGCATCATGAAGTCCTGCTCGTTCAGGTCCTTCTGCGAGCGCGCCAGGAGGGACGGGTCGAGGGCACCCGGAGTGAGCGTCCACTGCTGCTACTCCAACAACTGCAACGCCAAGAGCCTGGCTCCCAGGGTCACCAGCTCCAGCAGCTACTTCCTCCTCATCTTCACACTGCTCTGGCACCCCTTGTTGAAGCTGACATGAGGGGAAAAAGAGAAAAAAAAATAAAAAAATAAGAGTATCCTGAAGCAACAACTCTGCCTTCTTAGCAAAGGATGATAATATCTCCTAATCATGCTCCATGTACCATGTATCTCACTAGGAAAAAAGCTGTAGGAAGACCTGACAGATGTTTAGATAAAAATTGTTTCATCTGCTAAATAGGTCTTGATCTCTGTGTAAGAAATGCTGCCCTGTTGTTTATCCTGAGGGGTTGATTGTGCGAATACATAACATTTCCCTGCAATTTAGATAAGGAGGAATCTTTGCTGCAGGTAGCCTGGTAGTAAGGTAAAGGGCAAATGTCTGCCAAATGCTGTTGGCAGACGTTCAAAAGCAATCTAAAATTTTCAAGCACAAAGTGACTGAAAATTCTAGCAAGCAATTTAATCTTTCAGAGAGCATTGATGTACTGGACAAAGCCAGGAAACTCGAAATGCAGATGATTTAATATTAATACAAACTGGTAAGAGAAGGCCATGAGGAGAATGATGCATGGAGGAATATTGTATAGGATATGTTCCTGGCAGGGGGGCTGGAACTGGATGGTCTTTAAGGTCCTTTCCAACCCAAACCATTCTGTGGTCCTGTGCTTGTGTGTATTTCCATGGGAAAAAACATCTTCCAGGCTTCTCTTTTCTGATCCTTTGAGAATCTTACCACAGCATTAGAAGAAGCAAGAATAAGAGTTTGGAAGTTGTTTTTGAACTGGTACTCCATCCAAAGATTGGCTCAATCTATCTCTCCTGCTGGTTTTAAAAACAAGTGATTAATCCCTGTCTTGTAGGCAAATTATAACTTGAGTTTATAATTCTTCTTGAGGTTTCAGATAATTTTTCACTGTCCAAAATTGCAGGTTTTGGGAGTAAGAGTGTATATATCTATACATATCTCCCCTTCAGTGATGTGATTGACTTGAGGTGGTTTATGTATCCTTTTCATTTTGCAAAGTGATTGCTTTACTTGGAGGTCTTTAGAAACATAAGAGACTAAATCAATATTTTTAATAAACCCATTCATGGCAATTTTAGCAAGTAAATGATCCAGAAAGAATCACAGTAGAAGGCATTGTGCATCACCACCTCCTTTGATCCAAACCTCAGAGCACAGGCAAGGAGGTGAGTGATAGTTGTAATTTTAATGTCAAGCTGATGATCTGGTCCAGCCCCTGGCACACAACATGCCCAGGATTGGCCTGAAGTGCAGCTGCTGTAACTGAAGTACAGGTGGTCTTTCCAGTTCTAGTTTTAGTTGCCTAGTAGGAAAAAGCTTAGGTCATCAAATCTATGGAACTCACAAAATATGTGGCAAAGTAGTTTTTCCTCTAGCTTTGTGTTGTGACTTTTTTTTCAGTATGATTCTTCAAAAAATCAGTTCCAGGCAAGGCAGTTTGGTCTATTTTTAGTCTCTAGGCACCAGTCTGATAAAGCTGTTGAATAGAAAGATTGCAACAATGCAGCAGATCTTGGCTGAGAATGTTAATTTGGACTCCAGCATCTCATCTGTATAAAAATCACTTAAATTGGTGTAAGTATTTTTCATTTCATTCTCAGCTTGAAGCAGTTCCTAAAATCTCTTCTGCTACAGGAAGCAGGTATTGATTGTATCTTTATCTTTGTATGGTTCTGTAATGATAAATCTGTATTGAATGTAATCTCTGTATATGCTCACTGCATTTCCTTAATGAGAAAATAAATTACATGCAATGGCTGACATTGTCTCTTGGTAAACAAAACTGCTTCTTTTAATTGGGATTTCCAGCTGCATCTGGCGCTCTGTTTTCCTGCAGGAATCCTGTTGGGCTTTGTTGTTTTGTTTTTTTAATGTGGGATATATTTCTTAAATCTGTTGGATAAAATAGTGGATGTTGGTAGTGTTCTTGCTGCTACATTTCCATGGTAAAATAAGAAGGTAAATCTCTATCCTCTTGACAAACACCATCTGTCATTCCTGACAGCAGCCAGGACTGGGATCTTTGGGCAGCTCCCACCGCCTCCATCCCACCCTGCCTCCATCACGAGCCCTGCTTTGCTTTTTACAGCAAAAAAAGGACATTTTTCCTGTCCAATTACAGCCCTGAAGTGTGCCTGCTTGTGAATATCTCGGAAGGATAAACCACTTTTGTGGATTGGTGTTTTCAGAGCAGTTTCATGGCGATTCTTGGCATAAGCATTGACAGGAAGAGAAGCACAGATGAAAAAAAAACAAAATAGAAGGACTATTTTTTAAATCCATTAAAAATGCAGAAAATATTTTGAAGTTTTCATTGCCATGGCTGTGCAGAGCTATTCCAGTGACAGGTGCAATAGAAAGTTGGTTGTTCTGAGGTTAATTCCTGCTGCAGCCACAGCCTCCTTGTCCCTTCCCTAATCTCAACAGCAGAGAGGATGATACTGAAATGCTTTCTGCTGCAACTCTAAATGACAGGATTCCTTTTTCATCTCTTGTATCAACTGGATTTATGTAGTGCCTCAGTTGGGTAAGTGCTGGATTTAAGTTTAACTCTGCCCTCCCACTTCCAAGGAAGGATCTCCAAAGAGATTCATGATTTCTAAGTGAGAGAAAATCTCATTTGTAGCTACAGCCCCAAATCATAATTGCCATTATTCCTTTCTATCCTCTTGTTTTTGGCTGTGCAAACAGCATTCCTTTATTTTCCTGGTCTTCTCAAGGGCAGCAAGAGCCTCTGGGATTCTCAGGAGGGCACAGCTGAGCAGAGTGCCTTGAGCTCCCTGTAAGAGTGAGAATTTGCCATTGAATTTGTGCCAGTGTTCATCCACACCTGGCTCTTCCACAGTGAGTACAGGCACCAAGTTGTCCCTTGTTCTTGGTGAGGAATAAGCAATTCATGGGGCCTTGAAAATCTAGATCAGACAAGGTCAGCTCAATACTGGCTGTGCAATCTGATGAAAGTTTAAAGTACATCTTGATGTCACAAACCATAGTTTCTTTTTTAACCTTTTTTGCTCATGTGAAATTTTAGCCATGCATTTCTGTCCAGTAGGGATTAAACAAAAAAACATGCTTGCATGTTACCATGTGTTTGTCTGCAAATAAAGCCCAACTGTGACAGATTTCATTGTGAGCATCACTCCAAAGGGTCTTGACCTTTCTGGACCTACAGATGTTTAGGACACAGCCTGGAGCTGTTGGCTGTGGTTGCTAACAATGCCCTTGGGGAGGAGTTTTATGCTTCTGAAATCAGAATTCCTGACTGCAGTTCCTGGAGCCCAAGGTTATCACTCTGTATGCACATACACTCCTTATCACCCAGAGCCAGCAGTGCATGGGGTGTTTTTAATTGGTAAATTTGTGACATGCTCAGATGTGGCATATTTACTCACAACAGAGGGGGAAATGATAGCAGTGTTAATCCCATGAGGAGTGTAGAGAGAAATTCACTGTGTTGGTGGCATAGGTACAGGTGAATCTTCATAGCAGATGAGAAAAAACCCCACAAGTGAAAAGCCAGTGTGGGATTGAGTTTGGAAAGAAGACAGAAGCAGCTCGTGGTGCTTGGCAGGGTGGCTTCATGGAAAGTAGGTCTTGTCAAAAACATCTCATTGGAGGCTACGGGGTTTTGCTGATAAAGGCAAATACATGGATTTTGCAACACATTTCAGAGAAAATCACAGTTGTGATACACAGACTGAGAGTTCAAGAGCCAGGAGAGTGAAAGACTGCAAAAACAAGTTCTCAGTGGAAAATCTTTCCAAGGGGTGTCTTGACACAGGCGAGCTCCCAGCATCTCTCCGACAACCTCGGGACGGTGCCATCAGAAGTGTCACAAAAAGAAGGGGCTGTCAAAGCTCTGACACTTTATCTGCATGGAGATATTCCTGCATGTTGCCATAGGGACGGGTTTCCAAGGGAGACAGGTGATGGATGCACTTTTCTGGAACAAAACTAAAGCAGAGGAATGAGGGTGGGAGGATGGGGCTGAGCATTTTATCACAGAATCACAGAATGATTTGGGCTGGATGGGACCTTAAAGCTCATTCAGTTCCATCCCCTGCTATGGCAGGGACACCTTCCTCTAATCCAGGGTGTCCAAACCCTGTCCAACCTGGCCTTGGACACTTCCAGGGATCCAGGGGCAGCCACAGCTTCTCTGGGCACCCTGTGCCTGCCCACCCTCACAGGGAACAATTCCTTCCCAATATCCCATCTCACCCTGCCCTCTTTTTTAGCTCCCAACCCTCCTGTCTTCCATGCTTAGCATTGATAATCCCTTAAGGAGTAATTTTCCTAAAATTCCTTACATCTTTTATAGCAGCCTGACTCAGCCCCACAGGCAATATTTCTCTTAAAATGACCCTTTTAGCTGCAGGCCCAAAAGACTTCCAAGTATGAGATAATGTTTGACAGGTGAAGAGGAATTTCTCTCTTGAAGCCAATCCCCTTCTCTGGGGACCTCCTGCCTTTCATCCTCACCAAAATGGTTTTAATTTTTTCCTCTAAACACTCAAGGAGGAAAGGTATTTGAATACTGGCAGAGACTCAGCCAAAAAATTAAGACTGGTGTCCAAATCACTGATTACTACTGCCTTCATTGGAGGCATTCAATGCTGTGTTTTAAGCAAGGTCAGTCATCCTCAGTTTCTGATTTTCAGTGAAAGAAAAATCAGTGTCTGTAGATCTGGAGCTCAGAGGGACTGGCTGATGTCTCTTCAGCCAGGACAGAGCCTGATTTTCCCTAAAGAAACTTGATTTGTGGGTTTGCCCCTGTGGTCTCCCAACGTTAAGAGAGCTTTTGCAATATATCCTTGAGATCCTGAGCATGTTCATCTCCTTTTAGCAACTTTTCTTTAAACCCTTTTACAATTTCTCTTGGGCTTTCCAATGCAAGCAAAATCTTCACAAGTGTGTAGTTATTAAATTGAAGTTCTCATCCTTATGTGTCACTGCAATGACATTTCTAATAGGAGGTAAATCTCTGAGCTTCCTCTTCACACTCTGGTGATCACCAGCCTTTATCTGCAGGGTAAGTTTTGCTCTGATTTTACTTTATGCTGAGCATTTGAAGACTCAGTGGCCAAAGCTCATATGAGCCAGCTCCAGAGGAAAGTTCCTGCCCCACTGGTGCCTGCCAGAGACCAGGAGCTGAGTGTAGCACAGGATCCACCCAAACCACAGCTGGGGCTGCAGAGCTGGGGGTCAGCACACACTTCTGAAGAAATCTGCTGTCACAGAAGGGAAATGAGCACCTCTGCAGCATCCAGTGGCCTCAGTGATTGTTTGAGTCTCACCTCTGGTGCACTGCATCCCTGAGATGGGTGGGGAGAGCAGCAAGGGACGAGCCCTGCCCTCATCTCGTTTAGTCCTTAAGGGTTAAGTTTCACTTTTTGGAGCTGTCTTTGTGGACATCTCTTGCACTGTACCATTAACAGTGCTCATGAGTACTTGGCAGTCTCCATCACTTGTTTCCACATTCTCCCAGCCAACTATGACTCCTCATATTGGATAAACACGTCTGGTTTTGTTAAATATTCTGTTTCAGTGATTAGGGCTCTGGAAAGAGCAAATCAGTTACTGAGATGAAGCAAATCCATGAGTGGGGCAGTGAGCTGGGCCAGGAAAAAATGTTCATGGGGAAATCATCCGAGCAGGGCTGTGCCTGGGGGGCATTGGCAGAGGTTTATCAGCATTCCTGTAATCAGGGCTGTGAGCAGGAAACACCTACCAGGCTCCTTTGGGTTGGGTTATGCAGCAGATGAAAAGGAGGGGTTTGTCCATGGGTTGGTTTGGTTCACTCACCCCAAGTTTAGGACAGGAGGAGCTTCTCCTAAAGCATCTTCCCAACAGCTTCCAACCCATTTCTGCTGATAGATTTAGGAGATAGAAGAAGATTGAGAAGATTTTTCTCCTGAATGCCAGCATATGTATGTCTGGTGCTCTTTAAATGAGGAAGGGTTTGCAGAGTTTCATCAGTTGCTGGTAATTTCAACTGTGATAAATGAGGGACTGAGCAAGCCAGGAAGTTTTTCAGAGCTGGCCTCGATGGGACTCTTCTGAGGATGATGACAAGCAGGGGGAGAAAAAAAACCTGCTTTGATTTGACACATCCTGTTAACATCAGAGAGAAGCAGTCCCTGGAAAACCCATCTCCTCAAAAGTCAGGATCCCTTGTGGAAACTGAAAACAATGCTTTGCTCATGAATGATCAGGAGTCGAGTGATCTCATCTGACCTTTGCTTTAATATGGCTTATCCAAAGCTTTTTATGCTTATCCAAACCTTGGCTCCAGCCTGCACTGTGAACCCAGGCTATTCAGGGCAAATCCTGCTGACCTCCCCTTCAGCTGCCTCTCCTCAGGAGGATGAAGAGGGGATTACTGCCATGGGTGGGTGTCCTGAGCCAGCAAATAAAACACTGCTGCCCATCTTGGAGCTGACTTCTAAGCCAAGTTGTGCTCGAGGATCTGTCTGTGCCCAGTCTCACAGACCAGTTCTCCAGGAGACAGATGGCCTGTGGGCTGCACTGGTCCCAAGAAATGCAGTCAGTCACAGGCTTAAAATAGTTCTCTTTTAATTTTTTTTTCTTGTCTTAACCACTTTTGCTCTAGATTTGCCCAGCACCTACAGAAACATTTTTTTTCCTGTTATTTCCATACCTGGGAAACTGAGATCAAGGAGGCCACGAGCCCCAGTGGCAGGGGAGATGGGACTGGAGCCAGGGGCTGGCAGTGGGACAATGTTTAGTGATGTTGGTGGCACTGGAAGGCTGCCCTGGCTGGAGTGAGGTGTCTACAGACAGACCCTGACCCTCAGCTCTCCCAGCCTGTCCCAGCTCCAGGTCCCCTCCCAGAGCTGCCCCTCTGGATCTCAGCTTTGTCCTGCTTCCCTGCTGGTTGCTGCTGGCGATTTGGATGCATTTTAAATCAGATTAGACTCCCCTAGTTCTGCATGAAAAGCCTGAAGAGGCTGCAGTGCCAAATCAGGGGCTCATTTAAGGAGCTTTTGTTGAGCATCAGTGCTCTTGTTCTTTATTGTTTCTGCAGGAAAATCACCTTCATTTCTTTGCTGCATAATTTCACCTCCCACTGTCTCAGGCTGCTCCAACCCCAATGTCCAGTCTGGCCTTGGACATTTCCAGGGATCCAGAGGCAGCCACAGCTGCTCTGGGCACCCTGTGCCAGGCCCTCACACCCTCCCAGGCAGGAATTTCTTCCCAATATCCCATCAATCCCTGTGTCCTGTCCCTCCATCCCTTGTCCCCAGTCCCTCCCCAGCTCTCCTGGAGCCCCTTCAGGCCCTGGAAGGGCTCTGAGCTCTCCCTGGAGTTTCTCCTGTCCAGGTGAGCACCCCCAGGCAAGAGGGAGTGATTCAGAATCTGCAGCTCTTGCAGACCATGGGCTTCCAGACAGGACAAAATGGAAACAGCTTCCAGCCACACTGGCTCTGGTGAATTCATGGAATTCTCAGGTAGAGCTGTTTGTTTTGTAGCTTTTTTTTACTTTAAAATATAGTTCAAATACACTCACTTGAACTAGAATTGCACCTCCCAGTGGACTCAAACCAGCCACAGTTAGCTGGGGTAAGCACCTTGTTCAGCAGAGGCTCCTGGGAGTGTGCTGTGCAATCTCTCAGCTTTTTTATTGCTTTTGAGGCCAGCAGCATGCACAAAGCCAGGGGTTAACCCTTGAAAAGTCTCACTGGTGGCCAGGGATCAGCACACATACACACAGAGCTGCCACAGAGGGACATTCATGGCAGCAATAAGCAGTTTGCACTTTCCCTGCACCGTGCTGGGGCTGGCAGGCAGCAGGAGCTGTGCTGGCCATTCATTTGCTGCTCAGCATCCCTGAAATGCCTTGGGCTGGACCAGTTCCTCAGCAAAGCCTCCAGTTCTGCATCCAAGCTGTTCTCTATAGACACCATGATAAATCCAGCTCTGCTGTGTGGTTTAAGCTACCCCAGGAATGAGAGGAGCACAGAACCACATAACAAGCAGGAAAAGAAACCCCTGCCATAGTGACTGCTCCTCTCAGCATCTCATTTCCTGAACTGTAGGGATGAAATATCTTGTTTCTGAAAGATGGGGACCTTTTGAATTTAAAAAAAAAAATGTAATTACAACTTAAAATTGATAATAAGTGGCAGCACTAGAAGGAGAATCTGCATCTTGTCAGTCGTTTGATTTAAGGTAATTATGTCAAGCACAAGGCAGGGATGAGCTGATCTGTAGTGTGCAGGTATCAGTGGAAACTGCTCCTGTGCACTCTGAATCCAGTGAGCAGATTCAGATAAAGCTTTAGACTCTCAGCTTATCTTAATGCCTGGGTTAGTTTGAGAATGAGCCTATTTTTGCATAGCTTATCAGGAGAGCATCTGCAGAACTCCTTGCTGGCCTGAAGAACAGCAGGGCCATAGAGGAAAGAATCTGTCACAGATTTCCTTTTCCTTTTCCTTTTCCTTTTCCTTTTTTCCTCACCCACAGCATCTCCAGAATGAGAGAACAGCAAAAAATTGTCTCTATTATCTTGCTGCAGCACACGAAAACAAATATCAGCCCCAGGCATGAAAGAATCCTTTTGGCTGGCTATTTAAACTAAAAGCAATGCAGAAATATTTAAACTTCTTGTTTTTCTTGGATTATCAGAGTACAAAAACCTCTTGGCAAGCAGCAGCCAAGCTTCTCTTACAGACAGGAATATACACCTTTATTTGTACACAATTAATTCATCTTTCTTGTTTGAAAAACTTGGCTTTGCACATCCAAAATAATGACAGCAATGACAGTGATTGACAGTAATTTTGAAAATTAAGATTCAAAGCCTCTGCAATTTCATCTGCAGCCCCCTTCTGTTAATATTTAAGTGTCCTTAAATTGCATTTAATTTGTGCATGTGATTTGTTCCTTTGATGGAGCAAGTTATCAATCAGCAATGGAGACCTGACTGATTAGGATGATCAGAGTCACTTCTTTTTGGTTCATTAAGTTCCTTCACAGCTGCCTGATGTTCTCCAGGCTGGAATCACCCAACAGACCTGGAGTGTGCGACCTCCTCTGGCTGATAAAAATGACATTGAGGGAATAAACACTGACAAAACCAAATTGTATTTTTGAAACAAGGCTATACAAAAATCAACGACCCTTTCCTCTGAGGATGTGGAATCCATCCAGACCTCACTCCCAGCTCACACCTCCTGTTTTCCCAGGATTATGGAGGGCATTGCAGCTGTCCTGTTCTGGAGCTCTGCAGCTCTTCCCTCTCCCCAGCTCCTCTCTTGCTATCCCTCAGAATCACTAAAACACATTTCCCCCACATTTTTCACCATTCCATATACTAAAATAATCACTTATTCATATTTCTGTCACCCCAACTCAACTCCAAATTCCTTTTGACTCCTTTTTCCTTGGGAATTTTTTCTCTCTGGCAGTTGGCAGCAGTTCTTGGGCACTTCTCAACTGTTCCCCAGCTGCTGCCTGTGCTTGGCCGGGCATCTGGCTCCCACGCAGGGCACCGAGATTCCCAGGCTGTTCTTACAATAATAGGAAACTTAACACCCATTCTGGGGACTGTTAATGTGAAAAGATCTTTTGAGCTTTCCTCAAAGAAAAGGCCAGAGAATGTTCTGTTGGCAAACAGCTGTGAGCAGCCAGAGTCCTCACCCCGCTCCAGTTTAACTGTTGGAATTAAACAGCCTTTTAGACTCACTTCTTTGGGTTACAAAATTGAGATATTCCTTTCTATATGCTTAAAAAATATTGTTTTCTTCTGCATCACAGGTTTCAACAAATCTGGGGTTTGCAAAGCTGTATCTGTATCTGATGGCCAGACAGTTCTGAGGCCTGGGGACATTCCCTGGGGTGGGAGGTCTCAAAGTGGCTGAATTGAGGACTGGTTCAGGAACTTCCCAACTGCTGATGGACACCCCAGAGCTCATGGAAAAAACATCTGCATGCATTGAGTTGTATAGAGCATCTGTGTACATGGCTTTATTGTGTTAGTTGGTATAAACTGGGCTTCTGCTGCCCCAGGGTGCTCCAAGCCCCAATGTCCAACCTGGCCTTGGGCACTGCCAGGGATCCAGGGGCAGCCACAGCTGCTCTGGTACCCTGTGCCAGGGCCTGCCCACCCTCCCAGGGAACAATTCCTTCCTAATATCCCATCTAAATCTGCCCTCTGTCATTTTAATGCCTTTCCCCTTGTCCTGTCATTCCATGCCCTTGCAAAAAGTGCTCCATCTCTTTTGTAGAATTTTTCAGACAATTAATTTACTCTCTGTGGGGTTTGAATTTTATGGGCATGAATGATGTGATGAACCCAGCCTGACACCAGGATTTTGTTTGTTAAGCTCCCACTGGCAGTGAGCAATGCTCTGAGACCTGGGTGATGCTCCCAGCCCCGTCCCTGCTCCATCCCTGTCCCTGCTCCAATCCCAGATGATGTTCACAGCCCCTGTCCCTGCTCCATCCCTGTCCCTGCTCCAGTCCTGGAGGATGTTCACAGCCCCTGTCCTTGCTGTATCCATGTCTGCTCCATCCCTGTCCCGTCCCTGTCCTTGTTCCAGTCCAGGATGATGCTCCCAACCCCTGTCCCTCCTCCATCCCTGTCCCAGTCGATGTTCCCAGTCCCTCTCCCCTCTCCATCCCCCTCCCCTCTCCATCCCCATCCCCTCTCCATCCCATCCCCTCTCCATCCCCTCTCCATCCCCATCCCCTCTCCATCCCCATCCCCTCTCCATCCCCTCTCCATCCCCCTCCCCTCTCCATCCCCGTCCCCTCTCCATCCCCATCCCCTCTCCATCCCCATCCCCTCTCCATCTCCATCCCCTCTCCATCTCCATCCCCTCTCCATCCCCATCCCCTCTCCATCCCCATCCCCATCCCCTCTCCATCCCGATCCCTCTCCCGCACTGCTCCCGCCCGCCAGCAGATGGTACCCGGTCTTTACGAACCGCTCCGCTGTGTTTGATCAGCGAGCAGCCCGAACCAAAGGCGGCCCCATCCCACCCCAGCTCCTCAGAGCCCCCGTGCTCCGTGCCCAGCCGGGACAGGACGGCGGCTCCCCCTTCTTTAGGGGTGACATTCCTTTACCGTCCTCCCAAAAGCGCTTCCTGCTGCATCCGCCGTGTCTGTGAGTCCGGCAAAAACGAATTTGGGCTGAGGAATCATCACAGGCATCGCCAGCCCGAGGGGAGCCAGCCTGAAAAATCCTCCAGTTCAAACTGGGGCTGAATTAGGGAGATAGATCCCCGTGTACGCTGCATTTCTACACTAAATGAAAATAAATACTAGCATAAATTTGTAGGTGTTCACGGTTTTTTAGGAGGATGTGATAACATCCACAATAAAAATAACCTCACAAAGCTTTTTGTGCTGTCCTCGGGTCACCTTACAAACACTCTTATAAAAGTTAAATCAAAAATCTGTTTCCCAAACCATCTGTCTGCAGGTTTGTTTTTATTCATAGAATCAGAGAATGGTTTGGGCTGGAAGGGACCTTAAAGATCATCTTTTTCCAACCCCCTGAATTGGGCAGGGACACTTTCATTATCCCAGGCTGCTCAAAGCCAAACCTGGCCTTGGACACTTCCCAGATCCAGGGACAGCCCCAGCTTCTCTGGGCACCCTGTGGCAGGGCCTGCCACCCTCCCAGGGAACAATTCCTTCCTAACATCCAACCTAAACATCTTCTCTTTCGGCTTAAAGCTATTCCCCCTTGTGCTGTCACTCTGCAGAGGTGAAATCAGCTCCCTTGCCAGTTCTCCCAGTGTGCCAGACCCCATTCCCATTCCCATTCCATTCCCATTCCATTCCCATTCCCATCCCCATTCCATTCCCATTCCCATTCCCATTCCATCCCCATTCCCATTCCCATTCCATTCCCATTCCCATTCCATCCCCATTCCCATTTCCATTCCCATTCCCATTCCCATTCCCATTCCCATTCCATTCCCACTCCCATTCCATTCCCATCCCCATTCCCATCCCCATCCCCATTCCCATTCCATTCCCATTCCCTGCCCCAGGACAGAGATCCCTGGGGATGCAGTTGGGAAGTTCAGGAGCAGCACTGGGAGCACACACCAGCCTTTCCCATGGGATGGGTACAGACTTGTGAGCTTTGTCCTGCTCCTTTTTGGGATTTCTGCTTTCTGCAGAGACACCAGGCTGCCGGCTGGACTAGTTGAGCTCTGGTTTTTCTCTTACTCAGAATGGCTTCATCTTTATGCCAGTGGAGAAAGCAGAATCAGGCAAATACACTGTGAAATGGCCCAAAAAAATAAAAAAATAAAAAATAAATCAATATGTAAAACCAGTGTAACGCATTGTGCTCTAAGTAAGAATTCTTACACTGAACACAGACTGTAATAAAATCACCTAAAATAATATTAAATCTTCTTTTCGTTCAGCTATTTTATCCAGATCTTTTTCAAACTCTGCAAATATCCTATGTGATATTGGCATGTTTAAGAGTTTACTTGCTATGAAGGCTCTGAAGTTCATGTGTCTTCCTGCTACGGGGACAACCATAAAAAAATAACTCCAGATCTACCCTGTAAATATGACCACAGTGACCCAGAGCAGAGGGAAGGCTGATGGGACAAGGCTCTGAACTGAACATCAGTCTTTGACACCCAGATACATAAATAGCTTATTTTTAAAAGATAGCTAAATGTTTCCCCACAGATATATAAACATTCTTCCGTGTCTGGAAACACTGTGTTGTAACCCAGCATACCATGGCCACCAGTGGAGCAGAGCACTTTAAAACAAACAAACAGCAAAGAAATGACGATGGGCACGAAAACATGAAAGCAAATTTTCTGGAAGGTTTGTTGTTGCTGCCCTTTTAAAATGAAACAGTCTGGGGATTTGTCAGAAGGTTCAAAATATTGACAGTCTCGCCTCCCCACTTTTGTTCCTAAGCTCTTCCACCTTCAGCTGCACTGCAATTTTTTGATATTAAGCATCCCATCCAGTTAATTATGTTTTAATAAGAAAGAAACCTCAAATTTAATGAAAGTTAGAAATAATTAGAGAGTACCATAGCCTACACACACAAACACTGACTTAGTAGAAATGTGATGAAGGGCTTTTCCCCTGCAGGTTCCTGCTTTTAATATCTAATGAGGATCTGAAAGTAAAATGAGAATAGTCCTGATAGACGAACAAAGTCGATGCTCTGCTAAACAAGAGCCACCCCCTAATCCATGTAATACTCTCATTACTGTTAATTAACTCAGAATGAAAGAGTAGGCTGCAAAACTTTAACAGAACTGTAGTAGAGATGCTCATTGATCTCGGGGGTGCCTCAGTGAGGGCTGAATCAGAGTTGGATGCTTCACTCATCCCCTCTCTCCTTGCTGTGCTGTTTTGCTGTGCTCAGGGGTGTGGGTATCCCACAGGCACCGAGTGTGGGTTGCTGTAATCACAAGCAAACCCAGCACAGATGTTTAATTCAGCAGGACACATCTGCACCATCGCCCTCAGCCTGTTGTGCACCTCCCTCTGCAGGGGCTGCCATTCCTTTCAGGCTCTTGGGGTGTTACTTACCTGTCACACTGATTGTCTTGTCCTTCCCAAACCAAGTTTTCCAATTTCCATATCAAGTGTTGAGAAAACCAGAAAATCACAGCTGTTCCTGTTGGGCTCCTGCACATCAGAATGAGCTTTCCTGACTTCTGACGTCGCCTTTTCCACTGGAAAACCGGGACATTTTCCTTCCCAGCTGTCATCACAAACACTCGTGGCAGTGGATCCCTGTTTGATCACCTTCAGAGCCTCCTCAGCACCTTGTCCCTGCAGGGTTTTCCCCTATGGACAGCCAGGGACAATTTCCATCCTCTGGCTTGGGAGAGCTGCTGAGGTTCAGGAGGGATCCTGGGCTCTGTCCCCTGGTCAGTGCTGGATAAGGAGCACAGAGCTCCCTGTGCTCCCTCTCCTGCAGCCCCAGGTTGTTTCAGGACCTCTGTTCCACATTTCCCTCCATCCTACCTGTGCCAAAATGGGTGACCCACAGCCTGCACTACTCCAGCTGCTGGTGGTCCCTGGCTGATCCAAAATCCTCACACCTATGGGAAGTCATGGTGTGGGTATCCCTATTCCACCTGTTTGCCCCCTAATGAGTAAATAATCTGCCCTTTCTCCCCTCCCTGTAAATCAGGCAGATCTGTACAAAAGAGAAATTATTTCTGATGTTGAAAGACAACACAATCAGTGAGGAAGTTTGGTGTGCTTCTAGTTAGGAAGGCCCAGCATGGACCTATTGCATTTATCATTTTGATAAGGACATTCGATAAACAGCTCCTGGACTCAGCTCAAGCGTTTCAGTCCCCTGCAAGCTGTAATGCAGGACAGGGGCAGTGAGCTGCCAGAGCTGCTGGGGGCACCAGGATGTGGTGCAAGGGACAGGGCTGCAGTGCTTTCTGAAATGAGAGCTTTGTTATCCTGCTCCTGCTGTGTCTTCCAGCAGCATCACCTCCCCAAACCCAGATAAAAACAGGACAAGCCAGGGAAAGCACTGGGCTCTCACCTGTGCTCTGTGAGGAGCTGCTCAGGGCTGGAGAAGGTCGTGGCCAGCACCAAGTGCAGCTCAGAGGGTTCAGCCCTGGCCTGGGACCAGGCAGAGGGAAATCAGCCCTTTGATCTCCTCTCCATCCCAGCAGCAAAGGTCACTCCGGATTTACAGTCTTATTATTTCCCAAATGTTTGTGGAAGCTCTGAGTCCCCACCTGGTGCTTCCCAACATGCTGTGGTTGGAAACTGTCACAGGGCAGAGCTCTGCCTGGCCTGGTAATAGGAATAAATAATTTATGCCAATCTGTTGTTAACAACTCTTTTCTTCCTGCAGATTATTTATACTCTGTGAATTTCACCTTCTGGAAACAGCTCCTAGGGATAAATCCAACTCCTGAAACTACTATATTTTAGCAGCTGAAGAAGTGAATTGGAGTGGAAAGAAATGAATTCAATTCCAATTCAAGCTTTTTTTTTTTTTTTAATAAAAACTTTAATTTTGTAATGCATTTTCCTACACTGCCAAGAATTAGCTCTTAAATAATTCTTCCAAAGGGCACGTTTCTATTTCATATTTTAGGTGTTCATGGAAAATCAGAGAAATCTGGTTTATTTCTTATAGCAATCAGTACATAAATGTCAGTCCATTTGCTGCAGCATCCCTATGAAGGAGAGGTGCTGAAGAGGAAATTTGCCTCAGGCCTCAAATTATATCTTGCTGGAACCTGAATCACATTTTTTTGAAAGCTCCTAAAATGCGTGGGAGGGGGTAATGATCTGTACTGAGATAACACAAATCATTTTCTTAGTCTTTACAGACTGAAATTAATTGGTCCTGAGCATGGCTTTAAATTTGTGACATGAAAGAAGCACATGGTTACCCCACAGGAAGGAGCTCCCCTACACTTTAATGTTGCATCATGATCTTGTTTTGTACTCCTGAACACGTGATATTGGCTCTGGAACAGGAGGTAAGATGTTTTAATTGCACATAAATAATTATGTAAATGCAGATAGTAATGCTTGTTGAAATTAATCATTCATTATCACTGTGGAAAAAAAAAGAAGGAATGGCAATGAGATGAGATATTGCTGCTGGAAGCTGAGCTGAAACTCTGTTTCATTTCTCAATCAGCCTTCATGAAATGTGCTTGATGAATATCAATTCACCCCACTGGATAAACCTGCCTGAGGGAGGAGACATTTCCCAGGAAGGGCAAGGAATATTTGAAATAATTAAAGGCCCATCAAGAGATCACAAAGCAACTTATGGAGGAGGTCAAACTGCTTTTATTCACATTTGTGAATAAGGAAAACATGATAAGCAAAATAGACATTGAAGTAGAGTTACCAAAGAGGATTGAACATTAAAAACATTAAACCCTCCCCAAAAGTGAGGTACCTGGCTGGCTCTGCATCGTTCTCCCACCAGGGATCTGCCACAAAACGTGCAGGGTCAGCTCCCAGGAGCAGTGTTGGGGAGAAAACCCCCACTCCCAGTGTCTGGTAGAATATTAATCCAGATTTGGGGGTCTCTAAGCCACGGATGGGGCTGGGCTCAGCCCAGTGTCTGGTAAAATGTTAATCCAGATTTGGGGGTCTCTAACCCAAGGATGGGGCTGGGCTCAGCCCAGTGTGTGGTAAAATGTTAATCCAGATTTGGGGTCTCTATCCCAAGGATGGGGCTGGGTTCAGCCCAGTGTCTGGTAAAATATTAATCCAGATTTGGGGTCTCTCACCCACGGATGGGGCTGGGCTCAGCCTGGCCCTGTGCTGCCCATGGCTCTCACACCTTTCCCCTCCAGATCTGCCCCCCTGCCTGGAGCTGCTGGGGACAAACCATGGCATTTCAGGGCAGAGCAGCTGGAGGGCACAGAGAGGATCACAGGAGCATCACAAAAACAGCTGAGGGCTTTTTCTGACCTTTGGCCCTTTGCTTGATTGCCTGTTTCTTTAAAGAAAGTTTACTTTTTTTTTTTTTTCTTCTTCTTTAGTTTTTTCTCCTGCTATCCCCATGAGGCATTCTTTCCTATGAGTCATCCACACCATAAAGAAATTACTGTTTGGCTCAAAGTTCTGCTCCCATGCCTGGAATCAACATTTTTCAGTGAGAGATAGGAAATGAGCTGAATTTGTGGGTGATTCACTATTTACTATTTTGACCTGAGATGTGTTTTTACCACTAACTTTAAGAGAAAAGAAAATCCTGCAATAAAATACCTAAAAGGCCAAAGCTGCATGGGACAGAAGGCATTTACATGCTCTTCAATTGTTTCTTTACATCAAATACAGTAATAATCCCTTACATCTCTGGACACTGATCTTACATTTTATTAGGATTATTAATGTGACTAATTTTATTCCAGAATGGCATCTTAAATATTTAAAATACCCCTAAAGAGCATATTTTCTCATGCAGTTCAGAAACATGATATTGTTTATGCATTTATATTTTTTAATGTGTGTATGATGGAACATAGTAAAACATTCCTTTCAACATCTATTCAGCCTGGATGCAAAAATCATAAATACATCTATAAAAACAGAGCAGTCCTGTGCACTAGGCCCAGCCACAGAGGCAGGATCTGGACCATACAACAGCTGAAAGTTTGTAAAACACCCACTTTGCCCATTTTAATCCAGTGCTGTCAGGTGGGATTTTGAGTCACACCCTCTCTCACCAGAGCCATCCTTTGGTGTGTCCAACCCTTTGTGGTTGCACTGAGCTCTTCTGGACATGTGGGGCTCTTGATCCACTCACAGCAGCTCTGCTGGGATCAGGATCCTTCCAGGGATCCCAAAATCAGCAGCCACACAAACCCCATGGGCCAGCTCTTTGATTAAAGGAGTGAAAATAAAACCCTGAAAGCCTCACTTGAACCTGCTGCAAATCCCTCTCTAAAGTTAGATTTAGACATTTAGGTCATTATAAAGCAGATGCTGCCACCAAATTTGTTTGGAAGTAAGTTCACTTTTGCCAGTAGAAACAAATTAGAAAATGCTGGCTACCTCCTCAAATCCTTCTGATTTATTTGTTTCGAACCAAAGCAGTTGCAGAAAGTTCTTAAGCAGTGCATCTCCATCCCTGGTAGATATTTATGAAGAGGGCAATGATTTCAATTTCAGCTGCAGGAAATGGAAAACATCTGGAATCAAGAAATTTCTTTTATGGTGTCCATCACTTCAGGTGAAAGGGAAGGAGGAGGAAGAAGAGATGAGGAAAGTAATTTCCCAGAAAAGGCCACAATATATTTTTAAAAGCATATACAAACAAAAATATTGTTCATAATGTTTTCTTTTGGTTGCAATGAACATCATCCATGTTGCTATCCCAGGATAGCTTCTGGAAATGAGGAGGGGTTTTCCAGTGCAGCTGGTGTTTCCTATTTCACTGATATTCTGGCAACCACAGAGAGGTGAAGCTGCCTCTCCATGCTCCACTCAAGCACACAGGAGAAAGGAGAAGCTGCCAATGCCTTCTTGTCCCATAAAAGCCACCCAATATACACCCAGTGTTGCTAAATTGCAATATTTTTTTTTCCACAAATCCATGATTTTTAGTTGGGATGAAGAATGGGTTTGAAAGCCCCACACCCAGCTGGATCAGTGTGCACCACCCTAAAAACCTCAAATGGCACAAAGCCAGTGTCAAACAACCAGAGCCCCTAAACTTTCACTCACAAGCAACAACATTTGAAGCCATCCATCACTTCTGGAGCCTGATTAATGAGAGTGAGTGGCAGTGTGTACAACCAGCACCTAAAACAGCTCTAACATTTTCCAGTTTCTGCTTGGCTGTGCCTACTTTAAACAATTACTTCAGCAGGGTTGAAGCCCAGCTGGGCACATGTTGTGCTGCTGGTGGCCAGAGGCCTGTTGGCCACCCCTGGACGTGTCTGAATGTTCTCTGAATGTTCAGACCCACTGAGGCTGTTCTGGGTGTCCTGAGGCTTCGCTCCCACTCTTCACAGGGTGGGGATGGGGGGATCCCTGCTCCACCCCAAGGGACAGTCCCCAGCTGTTAGGGCTTTTACCCTGATGAAATCAGACCCATTTTTAGCCCTCTTCACCCTGGATGAGTGATCTCAGGAGGTGCAGCAGCTCTCACAAGCCCTGACACAGCTCTGCCCCAGCCTGGCTGCCGGAGCTCTCCAAGCCCCTGCGCAGGAAACGAGACCTCAATGGCATTTCTGTCTCATTTCTGGAGGAGCCCAGCCCCGTTCCTCTTCCTTTTCAGGGCATGAACAATGTGCAGAACAGTAGATATATATTGCTCCTGTGAGCTGGGGTTTTGTCCATTGTTAGTGCAGTGAAAAAATACAGACTTTTCACACAGTTTTCTTTGTAAAGCCAGCACTTGCCCACGAGCAAACGCCAAGTCAGGTCCACAAAAACAATGAAATGACAGGATTAAAACTTCCAATTCATCTTAATCCAGGGCCCTCTGGCATGAGTATTATAATAAAGCCTTAAATAAATAGTTACAAGAACCATTTCTGTCATCACATTGCTGATGCAGAGTGGAAAACCATGCAAAAATGAGGTGTCTGCATGTTCTGTCTTCTTGTTGGCAACTGCATCTTGCAATGTGCTGTTGAAAACAGCTTTTCAAAGTTGTGATACTGAGTGTCACCATCAGGTTTGTCATGATTCCCATCTCACTCTTACCCAGTGAACATCATTTATTAATAATTTAATTTTATATGAATTTGAGGTGTGAAGATTCAGCTCCTCTGAATTATCCCCCTGGGGAAGAAGGACAGAGGGAAATGAGCATCCAAAGTGTCCCCCTGCTCTGCTCAGGTGCTGCCTGGGCTCTCTCAGAGGATCCAGGGGCAGGCAGCATTTTGTTTATTGGACATGCAGCCTTAGCTGACCTGATTAGGATGAGTTATTGACAGCTCTGGAGCTGTGAATCAGAGCTCTCCAGAAAGCAGCCCATTGATAACTGGTGCCTGGGTGAGGAATTGATTAGCTCAAACCATCCAAGTGTCACAGGAAACCCAGCTGGGTCGTGCCCAGACAAGCTCCATCCTCTGCAGGGAGGGAAGCACGCAGGTGGCACGTACAAAAAAATCTAAAAAACGGCCAAGATTCACCCAGAGCACAGCTGTGACACAGAATTTCATGCTGAGGAGACAGAATGGGTTTGTGTTTGGACACGAGACCCAGAGGGAAATTTTGCAGCATGGTTTGGAGAGGCTGGTTCACAACAAAGGAGGATCTGGGGCTCTTCCAGGGGCAGCCACGCTGTTGAGATGATTTAAAAGGTCACAGTGAAAAATCCATTTGCTGGATCCTCATTTGGCTTTCCACCAGGACCCACAGGATGAGGGAGCCCACAGGACACAATGAACTGCCTTGGAACTCATGTCTGCTCAGGAGATGGAATTTCACAGCACTTCAGTGCATTCCTTACTCCTTTTCCTTAGCTGAGATTTTCCAGCACCTTTCAGGTGTGGCACATTATTTGTGCGAGACCTGAGGAGGGATTCAATAAAAAGCAGCCAAGCCAGAGGCAGGGTGCACCTCAAACAGAGAAGGTGCTAGGAAGAATTCATGCTTATTTACCATGGAAAAAAGCAATTCAAGCAACCTGGTTTAAAGATTTGAAGCCAACCTGCTGTTTAACTCCTTTGATACCAAAGGCTGCTGAATTCCCATGCAATGGCTGAGACAAATCACCATTTCCTCTTCAGAAAATGGAAATGGTGTACAATTGTTCCTTTTTTCCCCCTTTCTTTTTCTTTTTTTATTTTTGGTGGGAAAAACAACTTCTGAATTCCTTCACCACTTTCTGAGGGGAGCTACAATGGAGCTCAGCCAACTGTGACCTTTCACAGCCTGGGGGAGGAGATACTGATGGAGTTGGAGCTCATTTCTCATTTCCAATCAGCCCTTTGCAAAGTAGTACCTGTGTTTCCAGAGCCCACCAATGCACAGCTACTTGAAAAAGCAAATAATTAATCTTTCTTTTCCATTTCATCCAGTGGCTCTGTTCAGCCAACCCATAAATATATATAGATAATATATTTATAAATACATATTTATATTTGTTTGTGGATTTTTAATATATGCCTACCCTTTGCATCAGAGTGTTTACATTACTTTTAAATGCATCACCAAAAGGCAACTTAGGGAAAATGCTGATTGAAAACATGGGAAGTTGCATCAGAAATAGGGTTTTTTTTTCTCCTGCCTTCTGAGGATGGTGATTTGCTCCAGTCTCAACTATTCTGGGAAATAGCAGGGAAAATACATTTCCTGTTCTGCTGAGTGCCAAGCAAGCCCCACGGATGGCCCTTAGTGTTGTGGTGATCCCTACCACCTTCTGCCAGCTGAGAGCCTCCTTTATCTCAGATGGTGTGCTTCCTATTAATAATTACTCAACAAAAGCTTGGTTATGTATTATTCATTATACATAGCTTTTCTTTAAAAAAAAAAAAGTTGACACCACCTGCACTGGACTCTGAAAACCAGCCCTGAATCAATTTTCACAGATCTCTGCCAGAGCTGAGCGTCACCAGATGAAAAATACAACCATTACTGCAAAACTATTTTTTCCTTCTTTCTTCCTAAAAGTTTGCTGCTTTGTTTCACACCAGTAAGCAACTTCTTGTTGTTGCCCTGCCTGTAATTGTGTTTATTTGTTAATGCTAGAGACAGAAGGAGAAACTGCTGCTGTAAGAGTGGAAACAATCTTAAATCATCTTCAGCCCTGGCTCGCATCTGGCACTGTCTCATTTGTCCAACAGAGGATAAATGGGTTTGTAAATCCCACAAAAAATGTCAAAGAGAATCAACTCTGGGCTCAGGGAAGAGTGTTAATGATTACAGAAGACTAAATTATGTGTAAGAGAGCTTTCTTTTCATTTACCTCCAGTTCATTAGTGTGAGTAGTAAAATCTCAAATATATCTTTTAGTTCATGAAGAAAATAAGGGTCCATTTTAACAAGGGGAGTTTATGCAATTTAATTTTATTTTCTGCCCACAAACAAGGAGGTGAAAAAGCAAAGAAAAAGAGACAGATCTGCCAAGAGCAAGATGCCCCTTCCCAGTGCTGTGCAGGTGCTGCTCCTCCCAGCACAGCAGGGAAACAGGGCTGCAGCCTCTGCCACTGCGTTTGGGAGCACACAAAGGTTTTTTATGTCATTTCAAGCATTCAGATTCTGGCTTGTAACGAAACAGAGACCTTGGATGCCAGGCTGGAAAACCAATCAGCCAGAGGAGCTCTGCATGCACAGGGCTGGACCAGGGCTCTCGTGGGTCTTGGGGGGATGTGGTGCAGGGAAGCATCCTGAAATCACCTTTTCCAGCCAGTCTGTGCTGCATTTGTCATTCCCTTTCAATCATTTCACTTTGATGGGATCAAAGACACTGTCTGCTCAAACATTAACTTCAAGCACTGCTTTAATAAAGGTGTTGCTTTTTATTTGTACAAGTTCTTGTGATTTTTTTTTTTAATTCACTTGCTTAAAAATAATTTCTTCCCTTCCTCTTCTTCCTCCAGTATGTCAGGATTGAGGTGAGCAGCAGACACTTCTTAGTCATAGTTTCTGTGACATTTGGTAACCTGGAAAGATTCTCACCACGAAGACAATGCAATTCTCAGTTAGGTAAGAGAAGCACCTTGTTCTGGTCTCCAGCTTCCCCAAACACACAGCAGAAACTCTTGCTGTCAGTTTTAGAGAGTTTCTAAATGTATTTTTTTATGCCTTTATGCTCCTTCCACAATTTCTACACCTCAAATGTGCAAATAATTGCAGGCCCTAAAATTAAAGGTTTTAGAAAGGCAAAGACAGACAGAGTGAATAAAGTTTGAAAAACTTTCCAAGCAGTTTGTCAGAGGGTTTTTTCTCTGCAGCAGGAGGCTGGCAGCAGTGACCTGTGCTGGGAAATGCTCAGTGCACCAGCCTGGCCTTGGTATTTGTAGGCTAATTTTTGTTTTGAGTATAACCCTTGACTCATGGAAAAATAATCTGAGTGTTTTGGGCTGGTCCCTGACTTGATCTTCCTTCAATTAAGGACTGTCTGTTCAAAACATGCGTGGAGAAGCTTTCAGGATAATGTTTTTGTCCTCCTGTGCTCTCTGAGAGGCAGAGGTGGCTGGAAGGCAGCTCCCAGCAGCTGTTTGCTGTGTGGGTGGCTGGGCTTTTCCAGGGAGCAGAATTCAGCCACCAGCTCCACCAGCCCCCTGTGCTGCTGGGTTTAAACAGAGAGTGACATTTCGTGTTAAAAATTTATGCTGTGATGTGGAATTAAATCAGCCAGTTTTAACCAGAGCACTTCAACAGTGGCTTTAGGGGAATAGCAACATCCCTCTGAATTTACTGTGGTGGGAGGCACATCCACCAAACAAAATCCAACCTGCTAAATTTAACCCGGATAGGAAATTAGCTGGAGGTTAAATAAAGTTTTCTGCTACTTTGTTTTGTTTTTAGGTTACCCAAGAGATGTTCCTTCCTGGAAAGGGAAATAGGACAGAGATACATTGCTGTTTTTCAATCCCTTCGTTTACATGGACTCGTTTCAAGTGGGTTTTATTGTGTGTTTGTGATTTAAACCTTAGCAGCCCCTGTTTTCAGATGGAAGGATTTAAGTGCCAGTGCCAGGTCTGTGTGCAGCCCAGCTCCCCTCTGTGCCTCCCCCTGGGTAGGGGGGAACCTTCCTTCCAACTCTCACCTGCTCTGAACCCAGGTGGACAAGGTAAAAGTTTATGTTAAAAAAAAAATTCCTCTGCACCTAGTAGTTAGAATCGGTATTTGTTGCAAAATTGCATTCCAGAGGAGATGAAAAATTACAAGCTTTGCTATGTAATGTCTAAGCCAGAGGAGACAGAGCTCCTCCATCCAGCAACTGCAGCCAAAGCTCAGTGAAATCTAACCCACAGACTTTCTGGATTCATATTTTATCATCCACCCTAACATTTTTTGCTTGGACATCATTTTGCTTAGAGAGACAGTTCTAAATCTAAATCCTGGAGCTGAGCAGCCAGGACTGCCTGCGTGACTGTTCTGTACATCAAACAAAGCTATAATTCCTGCTCTTTTTCCTTTAAAACACCACTTTTCTTTGTGCACATGTCGTTTTCTCCTGCTTGCTGTGTTTTGCAGTACTCAGGTAGCAGTATGTGTAGGAAAGCTGACACTAACAGGTTTATTTACTGATCTGGGGTATAAATCCAGCTTTGCCTAAGCAAACACAAACTGTTTAAACAGTGCTGGGAGCAAACATGAAGGATGAGGAACACTGGAAAGGATTCTAAAAATGCTCTGAAAGTTAGGGCTCGGTGTTTTGGGGTTTTATTTGTTTAATAAAGCTCTGCCATCCTTTCACATAACTTCTGGGAAGGCGCTGGGGGAGAAAGAAGAGCCTCAGCACTTGTACAACAAAGGGATTTGTACTGCTTTTGTGACATCCCTGTGCTGCTGGGCAGCTCTTGCAGGGAATTTGTCATTCTAAGGGTTCTAAGGGCCAGCCTGCAGCCCAGGGATGCCACAAAAGCCTGCATGGGAGGAAACCAGCCCTGGAGAGGAGGGTTGCAGCTCTCTGGAAGTGGGATCTGTAGGGAAAAACCAGCCAGGAGCCGCCTCGGTGGCACAGCCAGCCGGGGACTTCCAGGGCTGTGGTGAGCCAAGGGAAACGGCCCTGCAGAGGAATCTCCCTGTGAAGGCTGCTGTTTACTCACTGCAGGATTGTTCTTCCAGAGGAAGCAATAGCAATGTGCAGCTCCAGAGCAGGAAATAGCAGTGTCCCAGCAGTGCTGTGGGTGGGAGCACGGGGCTGGGGGTGGCGTTGGGATGGGCAGGTGGCTCTTGAAGAGCTCCTTGAAGGATGAATTATTCCAGTGCCTCAGGCTGCAGGGAGCTGGAGGGATCACTTCCAGAACAGAAATAGAAAATGGGGGAGGTTGTTCCTTAAATCTCAAATTGCTGCTTTTTGTAATCACAGAATGGTTTGGGTTGGAAGGGACTTTAATAATTCATGGGCAGGGACACCTTTCACTATTCCAGGTTTTTCCAAGCCCTGTCCAACCTGGCCTTGGACATTTCCAGGGATGGAACAGCCACAGCTTCTCTGGGCACCCTGTGCCAGGGCCTCACCAACCTCACAGGGAAGAATTATTCCCAAATCCCATCCATCCTTGCCCTGTGGCAGTGGGAACCGTTCCCCTCCATCCCCTGTCCCCAGTCCCTCTCCAGCTCTCTTGGAACCCTGGAAGGGGCTCTGAGCTCTCCCTGGAGCCTTCTCTTCTCCAGGATGAACAATCTCAATTGTCTCAGCTTTCCTTACAGCAGAACTGTTCCATCCCTCTGGTCACCTCTGCTCCAGTGAGGGTCCAGGGTTGGATGCAGTGCTCCAGGCAGGGATTACATCCTAAAAAACACCTTGAAATCCTGCTCTGCTAAAGGCCAGAAGGGTGTGAGAAACAACCTCTGCCCTGAAAAGCTTTTGCTTCCCTGTTGCACATACATAATATTTTTTTGGTACACCTTTTGGGATGTAAGGTACCTGTGAGTAGAGGACAGAAAGAAAGACATTTTTAGCGTAGTGGATAGACCACTGTTGTCCTCACATGCACTTCATAAATAATTTTTTGAGTTTCTGAAGATTTCTGAGGAGTACATTATTCAAAACATCCAGCTATTCCCCCTGAGATTATGTTCACTGACATAAAATGCTCACTGAATTGAATTATTAATATTTTTTCCAGTATCTCAGAGCTTTTTCTGCTCTGTACAACATGTGCAAGTTCACCTCTCAAAATGACAAGAAAGATGGAGCTGAATTCCCCTTGACCATGGCACTTTTCCATAGCATTTCTTGCCAGCTTTCCTCAGCACCTTTGTTGTGACAGTCTGGTTTCATCACAGCATTTATCTCTCCCCATGGCTCCTGGTGAGACAAGCTGAGGATGTTGTTTCTTAAAAGGAAAGGGAAGAAACCCCACAAAACCCCACAAGACAAGCAGAAATGAACACTGAATCAGAATTCCATTATGAATTTGTTGTGCATGTTCTGGTTTAGGAAAAAGGTCTATCCTACAGCTCCCAAAATTCCTCCTCCTTGGATCTTCCACAGTCCTCTACACCACTGGAAAATGCCATTGCAAATGGCACTGTTTAAAATAATTTTCTTCAAAAAGGTGCAACCACTTTCCTTTCAGCTGAATGATGATGGCACAAGAGGCCACAGATATTTTTCATTGTTGGCTGTGAGATTTGTTGTTTGAACAGGTACATCAAACAAACAGAAACAATCCAGTACAAGTTTCAAGATCTATCCTGCTTCTCAGAAGGTGCTGATGTGCTTCATATGTAATGTGCAGATTTCTGGAAAATTATGAATCACGTACTTCTTTTCCTGTAAAAATGTCAGCTGTTCTCTAGGATGGCAAATCTGTAATTCCTTCCATAGAGCAAAACAAATTAAGTAAGACTAATGAGAGTGGTAGGGAGAACCTTTTGAAGAATGTCAAGGAGAGGAGATTGAATCCCATTTTGCAGCACATGTGTGATGGGGAAGGGAAGAGGGGCTGGTTTCATTGTCCATGCATGGGACTGGAGCACAGCAACAAAAAGGATTTATCACACAGCAGTTCATTCTGATGGTGACTAACAGGGGATTTATTCAGTATGCAGGCTTCTTTAATACATCTTCCTGTTGACTTTACTCCTGTTTGCATTGGATTAAGGATTGTCTAGGGCAAAGCAGGTGAGACACCAAAAAAAACTGGCAAGGAGCTTCCAGCAAACACTGTCCATCCCCTGAGTGTGAAGGTGCCAAGCGCCAACAGTGCCCAAGAGTGGGTGTTGTACAGACAGGAACAAACTCGTGTGTGCTTGAAAATGCCTTCATGGCCTTTGCAGTGCTACAAAAACACGCTGGGTGTTAAGTTTCTTCGTGATATTTGCCCTTTATTGAGATCATCTGTGTTTTCTTTAATCACCTTTTAGGAGCCAAAACACCACAAAGGAATAATTCCCATTTATGAGCTCTTCTTTCAGGTTAAACTTCATAATGCAGCTGGAGTAAGTAAAATTCCCATAACAAAAATGGCATTTCTGCCTGTTTGTGAAATTCCCTTCATTTAAAGCAGTAATTTGATGTTGAGAAGAAAGGCAAACAATTACAGCAATACCTCTCTGTGGTACAAGTACATTCATGCTTTGTCTGCCTTCTGACTGCAAAGACAATATTTACATATGCACACAAATCACATCACATATTGAACCAGTGCTGGGACTGCAAATATTAAAGCTGGACTATTTTGTTTGTGTTTTGAAGACCTGATGATCGAGAAATGCCGAGGCATTGATAAAACCGACAGCTGCCAAGGTGATTTGCAGGGCCCATCTTCAGGAAGTTGCTTTCTGAGCATCTGCAGACATTAAGCAATAAGGAAATTTATTTCATTGGCACCATCCTAATGAAGCCCTGTATCATCCAGCAAGGCATGAAGAGGAGAGCTGTGCTGGTACCCAGAGTATTTTTCTTCCTGAGGAGCAGGTGAGGCTCTGGGAGTGTGAAGAGTCTGCCTTCAGTAGCAAGCTGCATGTTGAGATGCCAATGAAGAAAATTATCATGGTACACATGCTGCCATTTAATTATGCCCTTTCCTGTAAAGAGCCTGGCTTTAATTAAATGGCAAAACAAAGTGAGAACTTTTCTCCAAGCCATTTTGAAGTGCTCACTTCCTCCTCTGTGTGCTGCGGTTTATTAGATTTGAATGAGTAATGGGGTGGTTTCATTTGTTTAGTAAAATTAAAGTGGTCAGTAACAATTTCCTGTCTGAGCAAACTGTGGGCTGATTAATAATATTGGGGATGGTGGTGAATAGGGGTTTTTTTTGCAGCACACAGGTTGTGCTGCCTGGCTGCTGCTGCTGCTGCTGCTTGGGGGTTTCCAGAACTGCTGGTGCTTCACCAGGCTCAGCCTGAGCTCTCCCTTTGTGCTTCCAGGGCTGGGCTGGTGCAGGAGCAGCTTGGAAAATGCCCTCAGAACTGAACACCAAGGCAGTGTGGAGGAGATTTTGAAGAAAAATTGATTTTCCTCCTCACCCAAACATTTAATAATTTGCATTTGCAGGGCCAAGCCTGGGTGGGGTGTGAGCACTGGTCCAGCCTTGGGGCAAGCATCCCTCATTTGGGATGCCAAAGAAAGTGCTTGCCAGGTCCTCTCTGGCCTGTTTTCCACTGCTGCTGTAGGGATGGCCATCCCTACCATGGGAATCTCTTTACTTTTCACAGAAACACATCCTATTTTAACCTCCAGCAGGCAATTTCACAGAATTCCATGATTCCAGGTCAAAACTCCAGAGCATCCCATTTATTTGAACTAACAGTGAAAATGGGAGGGAAATCAAATGTGTTGTCCAAACCTTGACATGAAACTCAGTATTTTGACTCTTCCTGAAAATCTCAGAGAACTTTATCTCTGTTTATATTTGAAAAAGGCTGCACATAACCAGGGGCTGCAATCTCCCAACCTGAATTGCAATTACCAGTTGACACAAGCAATATTCAGGCCATTGGTTTTCCCACACACATCAGAGGTTTTTGCCTGAATTTTATTAGTTATCTCTTCGAGGAATCAGACACACAGATGAGTGCTGACCAGCTCACCCAAATCCGGAGTGACACAGTCCTCCTGCAACAGGCATTTGGGAAAGGATGGACTCAGCCACAGTTATTCTTGCTATGTCTGGATGCTGATGTGGTATTTGTGGTAAGCAAATGCTTACTGCTCATAAAACAGCTTGGACTCTGATATAACATATTAGGGAAGAAAAAATAAGCATAGTCCATGGATTTTAAAATGTGGCAAACAGACACAGAGGCAACACACCAGGCTTGTTGCAACACCTATTGAGTCTGTGACAAAAATGCTGTCTCCAATTATTGCTGTGCAGTTGATGACAAATACAATGCCTTTGCCATCAGTAGGCAAATACAAGGGCCTGTCAGCACACAAGACTTCAAAACCCTACATCAACATCCAGCAGCTTGTTTAAAGAGCTGAATCAACAGGCTGCTGACAGGGGGTTTTGCTAGATTTCTTCAGCCTTTACCCACTGATCTTCACGTCCACACACGACCATTAACTCAGTTTGCACTTTCTGGAAGCTGCAGAGTGTTTCAAGGGTCACAGCTAGCTAGAGAGTTCATTAGCACAGATTCTGTAAATAAGATATTCATATGTCAGTGCCAGTCCTTCCTATAAGTGATGCCTGAGCATGCACAGCCTCCACAAGAATTGTTCCAGCCAAAGTTCAGTTCTAACTGCTGGAGTTCCCTTGAATTTTACTGACGTTGGTGTTGAAAGGAGAGGTTTAACACCTCAAGGAAAATGTTGGTGGCACGTGGACTCAAGCCATCACAGAAAATGCTCATTGTTATCTCAGCATCGTAGCTCACTGTTGCAGGATTTTCAGCTTAGAGGGAAAAAAAGCAAAACTGCTTCTGTGAAGGGAAAAGCACATGTTAAGCTGATCTATCTAAAAAAAAAACCTTTGAAAAGAAGCATAGTTCTTTCCTTAATCACACTTCCTAACGCAGATAACACCGAGCCTTTGCACAGAAAGGAAGTCAGAGAAATGACGCCGTTCCACACGAACGAGCAGGTTGCGTGGGCGTAGCCGAAATCAGAAATTACACTAATAAATAATGTCTCTCCTTGGACAACTCAAAGTGCTCTGCAAATGCTATTTCAGTGAAGCAAAACTGATGGGCAAATATCTTGCAGTTTTGGGGTTCAAGGTTGAGAAAAATGTAACAAAGCAATTGTGTCTCGCTGGAGGTGAGACACGAGGCTGAGGAAGAGCAGGAACGACACGCCTGTGTTGTGACTTGTAGACCTGTGGTTTAACCACCAGACAAGAAAGGGCTTATTAAAATTAACAGTATTAGAAAAGATTATGCTCCCCAGCAAAATACCAAGTTCCTGTGAAGACCTGTGAATCGCCTGCACAGCTTTTGCAAGAAGTTATTTAAGAGACAACGTCTGTGGTTCGTCTGTGTCGGGACTTTTGAATAGTTACACAGGAGTCAAACACATCTCTTTTCACCTTGTCTGCAAAGCTTAGATTTCAGATAGAGATAAAAACTGTCTGCTTCACAGCAGGAAAACAAAGTGCTCAGAGCTGCCCCTTCCACATTAAAAAAGAAAATGTCTTTTTGCTAGAAGTTCACAGCCATGAAATTGCAGATGTTTTTCCAAGCCAAATGTTTAGCCAGAAGTCATCTGAGGATCTTAAATTACTAAAAACCAGATTGATTTCTTCAATATGGATCCTGGTTCAGGTCTGGGTGTGGGTGGTGAAACATGGTTAGCACCCCTTCCAAGCCATGCCATGCTTTTCTTCTTCCTGGAGTCAGCCCTGGTGTTTCCTCCCTCAGTGAAGTGATTTTAGCACCTGCTGGAGATGGTGAAACAAGACCAGGACTGATCCATTTAGCCCATTAATCATGTTTGCCACAGAGTGAAAATAAGCAACTGCAGCCTCTCCTCCTGTCATGATCTTTGGAAGGGTAGATTCAATCAGCAGCTCATTTCCATTACCTTGATGAAAATTGGCAATTTTCCCCTGTATTAAGGCATGAGGTTAGATGGCAAAAGCGAGCTCTAGTCTATAGGAAAAGAAAGTTTAGGGATGTTCACCCCTCAGATTTCCTGCAGATCCACACATGTTTTCTAATTTGTTTGAATAATATTTTCCAAGTGGGTTCTAATTTTGCATGAACCATGAATGAGCTTATTCTAGATCAGTTGTGCAGACGTTTCTGTGAATCCTTCTGAGTTTACACACTGCTCTGTGCCCTTTCTGACCCTCCAGCCTATGTTCCTTTGTCCTACCCTACTTCTGCACTTTAAATTTCAGTGCACAATCTTGGCAGCCTCTGGACCCTGCAGGTCTGACCTTCTGCAGCCACCCATGCAACCCCAGAGGGGACAAAACACAGTGAGGGATCTTCTTTAATGCCATCAGATCCACAATTTGGGGAGAATCAGTTCATTCCAGGATGACTCTATTTCAACATTTCTGTGTTTCATGAAATATTGTGCAACAAGGTGATACACAGAGAGGCAGGCTCAGGCCAGAACTGATGCAGCACTGCCATCCTGTACTTGGGTTATGATTAATTCTGCCTTTCATCACATGAAACGTTGGCTATCCATCTCCTTCCCCTCTTCTTCTACTTTAATAGCAGCAGAGACACTACCTCAGATATATTATGGTGCCATAAAGGAGGCTGATTATTTATTTAGAAGAAATGAAATGTGGTTTAATGGAGCGTGTGCTGGGCTCCAGGCCAGTGAATGGGTTCTGGTCTTCTGGGCTTCAGTGCAGATGCTCAGGGTTTTCACAGGCAAATCAGTGTCAGCTCATGAGCCCTTTAAAAGCTCATTTTGGCTCTTCCCCAGCTGAATTGCAGCCCTTTGCCTGACTCTCCCACCACTTGAGACAGGAGAAAAATGGGCTCCAGCTCCTGATGAGCTCCTTAGTCCTGCTGGACTCTAAACATCAGGCTCTCAAAACTTCCCTCGCAGCCAGGAGAAGCCTTGCCCATGAGAGCTTGAGCTGCTGTCCAAGAAAGTGTTTCCCACACATTGTGAGGACCCCAGGGGCCCTGGTGGATATGTCAGAGTAACATCTGACCTTGCCCAAAATCCGGGCAGTGCAGCATCACCCCCGCCCTGCCCACGGCACAGGTTCCCGGCACAGGTTTGGGCACAGCTCCCACTGCATGGGTTGGGATGTCTCAAGGGAGCTAAAGCTAAATCTTCAGTTTCTCATGTCTCTCCAAGCTGTCACTGCACTCTGCAGCAATCCCTGCACCACGGGGATGGTGCCCTGGTCAGAGATGAAAAGCAGCGTGTATCAAAATGAAACCATGCCGCTGGGGAATAAAGTCACGTAGCTATGGGAAAAACATGTGTCTGTGAAGACTTCCCTTGACTTCAGCACACACATTCTGCTTGTTATAAACTGGTTTTTTATATAACTTGACCCAACAACATCTGCAAAATTCTTGCCTTTTTGAAAGAGCTATGAATAGGTCACTGTTTGTTTCTGATTAAGCCTGATTCATTTATCATTCTGGTCAGCCTTTCATTCCTGTAAATACATTTACTCTCGAGTTTCTCAGTATTTGAAATACATGTTTCATAGTAATTCTGAGGTCAGGAGCCAGCCTGCAAACGACCATGTGCACATTTCTACAGCATAAAGTTTATTTTTCTTGCTTGCTAAAAAAAAAATGCCAGTATGCTTGCAGTAAATCACAATTTTGAAAAGAAATTTATGGTAATCATTTCTGTAAAAGCTTTAGGTAATGGCTGGTTGAGTGTTTAAGTGTAAACTGTTCCTAGGGATAGTTCAGTGAAAGCCCTGTTCAATAAGCTGCACAGTTATAGCATTGATATACTGTAGGAAGTGTAAAACATTTAGGAATAGCCATTAGTAGATAAACTGCACAGGTAATAATCTTCCAAGTTCATACACATTGATTTTCACATTTTCTTACACAGAAATCTAAAAAGTGGAGTTAAGGGTAAAGTACATTTTGTCAGAATTCAGAGCCTGCTGGCTAATTAAAATCAAATCTGAAAGAGCCTGAGAAACCCAAGGAGATGGCTGCCCATATGATAAAAATCAGCAGAGGTAGGGAAGGAGGGACGTGCGTTTGGACACTGGTGGGGAGGACACGTGCTCCTTGGCTGCTGTCCTGCCCACTGGGCAGCTGACCCCAGCCCCAGGGGATGGCCAGGAGGACGTGGGAAGGAGCTGGGAGCCCCACAGGGGGTGGGAATGAGGGCCAGACACAGCTCTGTAAGCCTGATGACTTGGCTGCACAGAGAACAACTTGGCTTTTCACAAGATTTCCACTTGAGACGTTGACTTTGTGGTTTCTGCCTATTTCCCAAACTAGTTTGGTTTCCTGCACCAGGTAACCCCAAGGGATGTCCCAGGAAATGGGATGCAGGTTGACCCTGCTGTGTGATGCACACAGGGGTGAGACAGGAGCTGCTCCAAGGGCTCAGGGGACTCATTAACCCCCAGTTCCAGGACCAGCCTGTGCCCATTTCACAGCTCTCTGCTCAAGGTGCTGTAAAACCCAGTGACCACACCACTTCTCCAACCAGCACTGGACTAATTTGGGCTTGACAATGGAGCTGAAAAATGAGTTGCCTCTTCTCTGCACAGCTGTGCTCTGATCTCGGTATGATTTCATCTGTATTTCTAGAAATCTAGACGTTTCCAGAAATATCTGACTGACTAATCTCTCCATGGCTCTTCAGCAACCCCAGCGGCTCCTACCACTCAGCCTGTTTGTTAAAATTAGCAAAACATTACATAAAGGCAAAGACAGTGCTCAGTGTGGTGTTGTGTTAAGTGAGTTCAGCTAAAGGGTGTTCTAACCAACACAAACTAAACTAACCTTCCAAGAACAGGCCATGGGCAAGGCTGGGAAGTTGCAAGAAGCATGAGGTAGCTGCTGGGAGAATGCAGACAGATGTCGGAAACATTTCTCCATCTGTAAACAAACAAACAGCCCGACACCCAAATCGGGCCAGTCTGGTGGAAAATATCAAAGTCATGACCTTCATCAAATGAAAGAAAACAGATTACAGCAGCAGCACTCACCGTTTTCTGTATCTCTGGGCACGCCGTGCTGGCCTTACAGGAGATGAACTCCAGTGACCGCTTTAGGTTCCACTGAAGCTTTCTCATTTCACAATCACCAGTTGAGAGGGGACAGGCCAGTCTCTGTTTTTGTTTTCTTCCTGGTGATCTCCTCTGTTTTTATGTCTACTCCATAATTTCCTTTCTTTTTTTGTTTGTTTTGTTTGGTTTAGTTTTCTTTGTTTTTCCTTCTCCTTTCTCCTCCTTTCCTCCCTGATTTTACAGTTTTCATTTAGCTTTCCTCTGTTCAACTCTTTAACTCCCTTAGAGCTCTACATTTCTACTCTTTAAACTAAGTCCTTAATCCACCACTGTTATTTACACGTGCATTTGTTGAAGCAGCTGAGCTTAATATGCCACTTCTCATTCACTGTATCATATTCCCCAGATACAAACAGGCCCATAGCCTATTGCAAACATTAAAAAAAATCCCCTCACAAGTATTTTAAGTCTTCCAGCCTTTCACATGGCTGAATTAACTTACTAGACATGATAATTCAGCCAGATGCAAGTGCCCAGCCTTATCTTTAGTTCTGCTGAGGAACAGCCCCCAGGATAAAGCCCCATTTATTCCAGCCAGGTGTAGACTGTGAGCATCTTATTGTTTTGGCCAGAGCTTTGAATAAATAATCATGTAGGATAGCATACTTCCAAATTTGATTTCAGATGCCTCACTCCCTTCCAAGTGATGGTGTACAGAGTTGAGTTGCAGGAGAGGGATGTTCTTCCAATTTTGCAAACAGGAATTCTTTTTGCACATCTGACCTTTGGTGTGTCTGGATGAATCCTGGTGTTTTCACAAAGCTGCTGTGTTTGTGAACAAATGTGCAGGCACAGTACCTCTGTTTGCCTGCTTTACATATCCAAAATCATATTGTAGCTCTTGGGATCATATCATAGTTCTCACTCTGGCCCCAGACCCTCCTGGGCTTCGCTGCTGCTCAGGCAGTGGGGACATGCTCCAGTGGGAAAGTCTCACTGTGAACAACTGGGAATTTCAATCCCCTTTGCCCCTGGGATAACACCACCTCAGAGCTTTCCCTGATGGGAATTCATCCCCTACCATCCTGTGCTGCCCACAGGACAAAAACAAAACCCTGAATCCCAACCTCAGCAATTTCTGCTGACCCCATTTACCTCCAGCAGCGCAAAGCGGAGGTGGAAAGCCGAGCTTTGCGTTAAGCAAGAGCTTTGTGGGACCCTGCAAAGGAAGGTTTGTTTGCCTGCTGCTCGCCCTGGCGTGCCTGTGCTTGCTTGTGCTGCATTCCCCAGGGAAGCTGGGCTCCAGGGAGCCGTGTGGGAAGCTGGCTGCTCTGTTCTTTCTTTGATAAAGCAGTGGTTGGGTCCACCTAGGAGAGCGCTACTTTTGTGGTCTTTGTTTCGGCAAGGCGGCTCTGCAGAAGTAAATTGAGTTCCCTGCTTTGTAAGCTGGGATGATTTGAAAATCTCCTTCTGCTTTTTGAAGTTAGCTGGAGCAATTAAAGTTGCTGAGAGGTGATAAGTAGCAAAAGGCAAATTTCATGCTACAGGCAGTCTGCGTGTGCCTGGGGTCTGCTGGTGAGTAAAGTGGAGCTAGAGGAGGACAAGCTGCTGGGTTATTACAGCTAAGGAGAGGCAAACACAGATTTTTCCTTTGTAGGGAAAATAAAGAGGTGCAATTCTGCCTCTTTGGACTTGAATTCATGCAGGTGAGGTGGAGCAGGGGACAGAAACTCTGACACCCTGCTGCATCTGTAGGGAGGGTGCAGGAGCTTTATCACAGAGTGCTCATCACCCCAACCTGAGGCCAGCCTGGCCAGGGACACCCCAACACAAACAGCCCTGTACAGACCCCCCTGGGCACACACCTCATCCCCAGGGCACCCCCAGGGCACAGGGAGCTCACAGGAGGATGCAGCTGCACTTACCCTCAAGTTCAAACCTTGCTACAAAAGACAAAAGCCTTGGGGGAATTTAGATGATTTTTTCTTTTTTGTTTGCTTAGCTTGTGGGAGTTTAATGTTTAATCATTGCAGAGGAGTGAGTGGGTTACTCATAGAATTGTTAGCCATGATTTCTGCCTTTTTTTTCCCTTTTGTGCTTTGTTCTTCCTTATCACTGATCTTGCATTTTGTGGACTGAATTGGCTTTATAACGCCCCACTGCTCCTTGATCTCTCAAACTGCAATTTTATAGCATCCACAGGAGTGTCTTCATTTAAAGAACTCAAATTAAGGACACAGGAGTCAGGAACTGCCTGGATGGCTCCATAACAAGAGGAGGATGCTGCCCCAGCAGACAGGCACTGGTCCAGGGGGGTTCCCACCACTCCTGCAGGTCAGGGAGCCACCTCCACAGCCTGCACCCAGGAGAGGCAATGCTGAAATTCCAGAAAATACCATTCCTGATTTCTCAAAGGAAAAATGTGCAAAATTAAAAAAACTACAGTTTAACTTCAAGCTACAAACAAGGGAACTGTTTGCTGGTAAGACTTTGGGATGTATTTTTATCCAAAAACTGTATCCTAAAAATAAAAATAAAAATAAAAATGTGTCCCTAAAGCTGTAAAACAATGTATGGACCCAAAGATAAACTTGCAACTGCACAAGGGAATCCTGTAGGGCTCTTCCCTAAAGGGCAGGTTTGTGCCCAGCACAGCTTGGGGCTCTCCCCAGCAAAGATTCTGCTCTGTTCTCCCCCAGACACAAAAAACCAGCTGCTCTATTTTATCCTTGTTTTGGCCACTCTTTTTTTCCCTCAGAAATGTCAGTCCTGGCAGTGGTTTGCCACTGCAAACCACCCTGATATGCTTTTAATGGAGAGAGACAAATTTATTTGATGATTTTGATTACTCTTGCTGGTTAATAATTAATTCCAAACAGGACCATGAGATACACTGAGTTCATACTGCTTTTAACAAAACTGAAGGATGCTTTTAACAAAACTGTAACTCAATTAATCCCTGTAAAAAGGAAGCTATGCCTCTTAATTGCCATCAATATTTATTTCATTTTTTTAACAGTGAACCAGCTCTATCCTTACTAAACTTAATTAATCCTTGTGTTAGTGGTTCATAAGACATTATTTAACATCTGCAGAGGTATTTTTCCTAGAAGTGAAGTCATTCCCACTCAGGCACATGCCTCATGCCACTACAGACACTTGTAAAGGTTTCTAAGGTGTGATGAACCTACTGAATGATCTGAAGGATAAGTCAGTTCTGTGGGGTTTTTTTTCCAAGACAAAGCAGGACTGACAGAAGCAGCAATATTTTCATTATTAATATCAGAATTGCACTAAAAAATACAATTATGTATTTCATAGCTTACCTATCTACAGAATAATAATAAAAAAATCCTAAAATGGCACAGAACAGCCCAAAAGGATTTTTAGGTGTGATGAACCTACAGAATAATCTAAAGGATAAGTCAGTTCTGTGGGGTTTTTTGCCAAGAAAAGTAGGACTGACAGAAGCAGCAATATTTTCATTATTATCAGAATTGCACTAAAAAATTAAATTGTGCATTTCATAGCTTAGCTATCTACAGAATCACATTAAAAGACCCTAAAATGCCACAGAACAGCCCCATGCACCTCCCAGAAATGTCATTCCAGATATCAGGAGAAACAAAAATCCAACCCCCTTACCACGGAAAATGGGTCTCTACCTTTGAAATACAAATCCACCAGGCTAACTTAGATAAATGTTATGGCTGGATGAGCACAGTAGCTGGATGGCAAAGGCAGCATTTGGCATGAGAACAGCTGTCAACATCTGTCCCCTGGGGATGACAGATGGCAGGGAGCAGCCGCCAGCGCTGTCACCGGCTGAGCAGAGGTGCAGCTGACCTGGCAGTGCTGCTGTTTGCACAACCCCCCCGAGCTACTGCCACAACCTGTGGAGCTGGTTCTAGCAGGAGTGGAAAATCTGTGGAGAGCAAGGAAATGCTGAAAAGCCAGACATGCTGGAGCAATATCTGAAGCGGCGCTGAAATAATTTTCAGCAGCAGTTCGATTTCATCCATGCTCAGCCCTGAGTGTACTGATGGCAGCAGGGCTTGGGAAAAGGGGTCCAGAGGAAGTTTGTTGTCTCCTAAAGCATCCTTGGGGTCCAAAAGGAGAGGTCAGGCTTGCCTTCACGCCCTGTAGCAGGTCCTGGTTGTGCCCCAGGCACAGGGGCTGCTGTCTCCATGTAAAATCCTGCTCCCCACCTCAGCAGGGCTGGAGCTGGTTCTGGTTTCCCTCCATCAGTGATAAATCCAGGGTGGATTCTGGATAGAAACTGTTGGCAGCAGGGGATTTTATAGATCATCTTAACTGCACCCATTACCATAAGAACACACTAAGAGAGCCTTATCTTACACTGATTTTAAAAAGTATAAATACAAGAGAGAATGTAATGAAGACAGAAGTTTTTACATTGGTAAGACTCAATTTGGGTAGTTTTTGATGACAAAGTATTCACAATTGATTTACAAGCAGAAACCCTTTGTGTAATGTGCACCATGTGCAAAGGCTGTGGCTTCCCTAAGCTTCCCTTTTTTCAGTGAAAATCACAGCAGTTGGAAGTTACAGACACTGAAATTTGGGATCAGATTTTGAGTTGTTTTAATTCCAATGGTCAATTTTAATCTTTCCTCCAATGTAAATAAAAAAGGAATGCTACTGAAGACAGCAGAGCTTTTAGGATGATTCACAGGGAGGTATAAAAAGCAAATAACACTGGGAGCTCCTGGGAGCTCTTCAGAAACCACGAGATAGGAAAAATGGGGGTTGTCCAAAAAGGGTGACAGGAATTTCACCCAAGAAACAGGAATTATTCGTGCTGAAGGGAGCTCAGTTTTTCTGCTCAGAAACCAGTCTAAGAGATTAAAAAATAATTTCTCTGAAGGAGGTGTAGAACAGCACTGGAACAGCCTGGGAAGGGTAAAAAGGCTAAAAAGTCATTTGGGAATGTCTCCAGAACCTCATTGTTTCACATATTTCCTCAATCTAAACATTCAAAGATTTTTGCATTCCTTCTAGCTACTCTGAAATGATAACAAATATTTCTATTTTCCTTTTTAAATGTAGGTAAAGAGTTGAGTTTTGGGTTTGGTGGTTTTTTTGGCTATCTGCTTCAAGTTGTGTAATGTAATATGGTGGATTCTATAGAGATATCCTTATATTTTTGATAAATCTTTATTAATAACTTACTTTATTTTATAAGCTAAAAAGTTACAATGCTAGCTGTTAGTCAGAGCTCCATACACTCCAGCTCTTGAACATTTTGTTAATGGCTGTGTGGGTGACACAATCACCTGCCAGTGGATGAGCCAAGGTGTTTTCTCTGGAGTTTTGGGCTTGAATTCTTCCTCTGTGCCAGCTCAGAGTTCCAGGTGATACCTGAACTGGCATAGCACCTGCCAGGGCAAGAGTGGGATGGGAAAATCTTAGAAAAATCTGAAATTATCAGCTGAGGTTGTGCTGGTCCTGTGTGGCAATTTTTACCTTGCACTGAGAGTCACTGTAATTCCTCCTCTGATGTGACCACATTTTAGACACTGCTGCTTGGATCTCCCCCTGCAGAGCTGTTCTCCCTGTGAAAAGCCCTGTGTGGGCATCCCCATGGGATACATCCCTAGGTGGGTACCAGGGAGGGGCTGAGGGCTGGTGGCAGCAGCAGTGGGACTGTCACCACCTGGGACACTGCTTTGACCAGGTGGAGAAACCCAGAGTGCCACCACCAAGGGATTCCCAGCCTGGGAAATACCAGCCACAGCCAAGTCAGAAGGGTAGGGCATTGCCACATACTTTGGGATCCTGCTATAACTGAATAAAGCTTTTTTTTACTTCCACTCTGTTGTGGTTTAACCCCAGCCACCGACCAAGCCCCACCAGAGAGACAGGGGAGAGGATCCAAAGGGTAAAAACAATTCTGTTGAATTGATTTGGTGCATGGCTTAGGGCTGCATCTGTTCTGGTGGTCACTCAGGACAGGAGAGCCTGGAGGGAGTTCCTGTGCACAAAGCCAGCCCAGGTCAGGTCACTGCTGTCCTGCAACTGCTTCTTGCAAGGCTTCTCTTCCCCTGCTCCAGGTTGTTCCTGCTGTAGCAGTCCCTGTGAAATACAACTCCAATCATGGCTCATAACAATTTAAAAGGCACATCCAGTACAATCTCCAGCCCCAGTCCTTTGAGGACTGGGACTTGGAGCAAAGTATAATGTTATAGCTCCTGGTAAAAGCACAAATGAGAGCAGCTTCAACCCCCAGCTTTACCCTGCACTGTACTGGCTAATATAAATGTAAATCACCTCTGTAACACAGTGCATAGTGAAATATTAAACAAATAAAACACACAAAATAGTGAGCCTCTGCCTCCCATCCTGCCCAATGACAGCAGCAAGGCACTGTCCTGACCTGACTGCAGCAGTGTGAGCTGAAAGCCCCCCAGGCACTTTGCATATATTTCAGTGCAGAATACGCCCTTTTCTGAAGAAGATTAAGCTCTCATCTTTTAAGCTTTGAAATGAAATGAAAGCATTTCAATCTTTTTATTGCAGGGACACTGTAATTTAAAGACAATTCACTTTTTTTTTTTAAATGTGGAATGGTTTTAGGTTAAAACAGACAAAAGGGGGGAAAAGGGCTTTTTGGGTTTTTTGCTAATAAACTTTATATCTAGAAAGATGTAAGCAAAATAAAAATTCCCTGTTTGGGAGAAAATGAGGAATCACCATATGTATTTTAGTATAATGCTATGCACATAGGAATGAGGAAAACAACTGCAACATAAGACTATTAAACTCCTAACGAACTCCAAGTGTTTAAATATGGCTTTCAGGGAAACAGAGTATTTAAAAGGCTGGGAAATTACTTCATCCCTGTGCATCAGTGCTTATCCACAGCAGCTACATCAGGGTGCTTTTCTACTTCAATATCAAACTAATAACAAGATCCAGTGACTGGCAGCTGAAGCTGAACGAATTCAACCTCCATGTGAGATTAAATTTCCAAGCTCTGTCAAAATCGTTTCATCAGAACAGATGAAGTTTTAGCTTTAAAATGCACATGAAAGCAGCTTTTGAATTAAACTATCTGCTCATACGTGCAGGGATTTCAATGCTCCTGCTCCTCTCCTTCCCATGGGAGGCATGGAGAGGTTTGGTCTGTGTTGCCCCAAGGTGCCCATCACATGCAGAGCTCTGCTGAAAGGCACTGGCTGGAGGGAAACCTTCGGCAGGGCTTTAGCTGATCACCTGCAGGGATGCAGAGGATGGTTTTCCCTCATTACCTGCAATCAGGAATTTTCTCCAGCTTCAGAAACTGGCCATAAGCAAGGTCTGCTCCTGAGGTGCATAGGACAACTTCATTCCTCAGAGTCTGTCTTGCTCTCATGTGTTTTAGTCACAGAACTGGAAACACTGAAATAGCAAGGGTTGTTCTCCCCCAGGTCACACTGGCTGGAGAATTTTTGGTCCCTCTCTCTCCGTTATGGCAAATAATTTAATTAGGTAATAAATACTACCTAATTATCCCCATGCCACTACAGTAAAACTCAGACATTTATCCTCTGGGATGCAGTTTAATGACTGAAAAGCTTTCCTTGGTTGCTAACTCTGAAGGTGTCAGCAGAGTAATGACCTTGCTGGTCACAGCCTCTAAGGAGAGCAGTCCCATTGAGGTCAGCAACACCCCTCTTAAAATAGTGCACAGGAGGCATACTGCATGTGGATGGAATTTGCAATACTGAACCCATAAAAACAGAATATAGTGACAGCATTTTGCTCTGCACTCAGTAATTCACTGGCCAGGCTTTTTTCCTGTTTTCCACGGCAACATAACTGTTAGTTTTAACAAAACCGTTTTGTCCCAGGCCGAATTAATTTCTTTAGAGCAATGAAGTGAGGTTTTGTTCATAGCTCTTTATTTCTGCATATCTATAAAGTTGCTGAACTTCCTCTGCTGGGTAAAATTATCCATAATGAAAAAACAATTCGAAAATTGTATTTCAGCATTTTTGGATATTTCTGCTTCTTTGCCAAGACATGCAAGTTGTGTATTTATATTTACAAGATATGTAGGTGATTTGCATATTCCTATTTGTATGTTTGCATTTATATGGATAGATACATGCTGCTCCTCTGGTACTACTGTTCCACTGGGAGTTTCTACACCTTGTGAAATAAACACTTGTTTTTTAAGGGTGTATATTGCTGCAGGTCACTCACCAAATGCTGTTCATTATAGTCTGTATTCTGAATAACTGAAATCCCAGCAGGAATTGCTGTCCAAACCCTCCTACCTGTTTCAGTGATGAGAATCACAAGCAGGTTCTGAGTAAAGGACTGGCACAGCAGGGGCCTGCCAACATTTTTTGCTAGACAAGAAGACTGTTGTGGGGATACCTGCCAGCTCTTGAAAACTATGAATAGAGACAACTGGGGAGGAAATAAGTGTCTGCCTCATAATTCTGCTGGAATATACTGGGCTCTGAACCAATTCCTACACTGAAGTCAGTGGCATTGCATGGAGAAGAAGCCAGTGCAGACTTTGTGCTTGAATATTTTTAGGCAGGGTAGGTAAAACACAGATTCTGTCCTTTGTGATCTCTGCATGCAGAATAGGAAAGCCCCTGGGTCACCCAGGGACTTCACACCCAGAATTCACCTGTTTGTCATCACAATCACTTCCAACTGTTGCATTTGCACATTCCACAGAGAGGAATACTGAAAATAATGAAAATTTCAAAGTCAGGGAGCTCAGCTGAGCTTTAAGTAGCCTCTGTACCATTACAATTCATTAACACCAGAACTATGAGAAGATTTCTACTGAAAGCAAGTTTTGCTTTAAACTGAGGCATTAGAGATTGCTGTATTTGTGTCTTTACATCAAAGATTCACAACTCTTCATCTTTTGGTTCCCCACATGTGAATTTCATGAGAATACTTTTGTGAAGAGCACAAATGACAGATTAAGTCTATATTAAAGTGTTTGTGTCTCAGTTTAAGCAAAGATAACTCCTTACATACCTGATTGTTTCCTCACTAAATTGGGAGAAATGGGGCATCCCAAAAGCAAATAGTGTTCCATGACAGAAACTATGGTGAGGTACAATATGAGGTTTGCTACCAAATTCCAATAAAATACACTCCTCCTTTTAAATGTAATCATCTCTTTAGCCTTTCCCGAGTCCTGCTGTCAGAATACATGGCTCTTCAAACCCTGTGTGGGAGGCTGGAGAAAATATTTGCAAGTTAAGGCATATCAGACTGCAGGCTGCTGTAGTTTTCGTGTGTTGTGGAATGGCTTTTGATTGCATGGTTTTTCTGAGTGCAAAAAGGGTGTACAACTTTACAGTTTTGTAAAAGGCTCTCCCACGTGCAGTGTGATGGCAGGACACATCCTGCAGTCATTTAACAGCTGCCACAGTTCCAACAGTTCTGCCAGGATGAGAAATGTCACTCCAGTAAAATTCTGTTAAGTGAAAAATCACCAAAAAAAAAAATCAAAGTAAGAATAATTGTGAATGAAGTCCAAACTGAAAAAGCTTCTGGCTGGTGCAGCTGCAGAGTGTGTGACCTCTCCGGGGTTTGATAGGGAAAAGTTGCCATGGGAATGGTGTGGCATTGTTTGCGGCTGACTTCAGCTTTTATTGTTGTGCTCTGATTACAGCTTTTGTTTCACTGTGAAGTGTGGTTGTTACATGCCAGCTTCAAACAAAGATGCATTTACAGACAGCGGCGGAGTTCAAATGATTTCCATAATTAGAGATATTGCTGCTTTAAGCAAGGGAAAGAAATTTCTGTTATTTCAGAAGACGCAAAGTTTTTCAGTATAAATTTAAAATCTGCTTAGAAAAGAAGAAACTTCCTGGTAAAACTGGTTAAACATCATTAAGGGAAATTTTTATTTGCTACTAGGACCGATGGCAAAAGGCAGGTGAAGGAGGCTCAGGTAGCCCAGTCCAGCTGTGGGATACACAGACCTCAAGGTTTTTGCCACATTAGCAAAGTATACACAGACCTGTATCAACATCGTGATTTACTACATCCTTACAGCTTGTTAGCTGCAGGATGTCCTTGAGTAAGGGAAGCCAACTGTGCTGTGTGTTCTAAGGGCACTGCTGACTCATATTCGTGTTTAATTTGCCATCGGCCAGGACCCCCAGTGTCATTCCAGAATCTGCCCATACAACCAGGGATGAACTATCCCAGGTGCAGAATCTGGCACTTGGCCTGTTAAACATCACGTGGCTGGTGAATGCCAGTTCATAGAATCAGAGATGACAAAAGAGTTTGGGTTGGAAGGGGCTCAAAGCTCATCCTGCCATGGGCAGGGCAGGCTGCTCCAAGCTGTCCAACCTGGCCTTGGACACTGCCAGGGATGGGGCAGACACAGCTTCTCTGCGCCAGGGCCTCCCCACCCTCACAGCGAAGAATTTATTCACAACATACAACATTTTCCTCCCTGCTGTGGCCTTCCCATTGAACACGAGGTTAAAACCCCAGCAATCGGACTACAACTCCCATCATGCCCCGCGCCCCGCCCCTGTCCCCCAGCCGCACTACATGTCCCATCATGCCGCGGGGCGGCGCGGGCGGTGGGGCGGCGGCGCGTGCGCAGTGCGGGTGCCGGCGGTGCGGACGGAGGCGGCGGCGGGACCAGCCCGTTCCCGGTGCGGGGCTCGGGAGCGGCTCCGGGAGCGGGCCCGGGGAGCGCCCGGCTCTCCTCACGGCGCTCCCGCACTGCCACCACTCCAGTAAGTGCCGCGGGGCGGGGCCCGGCCCGCCCTGGGTGATGCCCTTCCTTCCGCGCTTGCCCGGTGTGTGACCGCGCAGGGCACCGTCCTGCTCCCCGTCCCTCCTTTTTTCCTTTCCGTTTTCCCTGGAAGGCGCTCGGCGGCGCGGGGGTGCGCGGGGTGCGGAGCCGCGGTGGCGCAGGCAGGGCGCTGTCACAGCCCCAGAGGTAAGGGCTGGGGTGATCTCATTGCTCGTCACGCTCCGCTCTCCCCGCGCTCCGCGGCCGCCGCTGTGCGAGCACGCCGGCAAGGAGCGATGTTATCGGGCAGAGCCCGCGGGGATGGGCTCCGGGCTCCCCGAGCAGCCTCCCTCAGCTCGGCTCGGCTGTGGGCTCTCCCGAGGAGGGCTCGGTGCGGCGGGGACAGCCGGGTGTGCCGCGGGTGTCTCTGCTTTGGCAGGCGCAGGTTGTGCGGGGAGGCTCTGGCACGCTCGGCTCTGCCTTAGCTGCGAGCGGGGCTGGTTATTTGCTGAACCCGAGTGTCTTTAAATGGATAACTTGGCTATAAATGAATGTTAAACTGTAACCACTGTTGTTATAGGCGCAGTTTTTATCACCTGTAAAAATTCCAGATAGGCATTTGACATGCTGCTAAACTTAACACAGACTTAAATTCTCTATGTGTTGTGCAGCTCCCTTGGGAGGAACTAATGCATGACCTTCATAAAAGGCATTATGTTGTTACTGCATCAAATGTTTGCAAAATTAAGATCAAGAGGACGGCAATTTTCTCTTTGGCAGGCTGCTGCTTTGAGGCCTTCTGTAAGAAAAATGTCTAATTTTCATTAAGCAGTGTGTTGTGTTTATAATCAAGCAGAATGAGCAGTCTTCAAGTGAGGAAACAGTTATTACTTTGTTACACTGAGCACCTGAGTTAGGCATCAGCAGAGTGGTGTTACTCCAGTAAAACTGAGAGGTATAATATTTTCTTTTTTTTTTAGATTCTTAGGAGATACATCTCTGCATGCGTCACCTTCTCAAAGCAGAGTACTTTTAAAGAGATTATTAGGCATAGAACAAGCTGAACAGCATCAACTTCTTTGACGCCTTCTGACAAATTCCTTGCTTTTCTGACAAAGACTGTAATGTCTATAAAGATAAATTTTCTCTCCTTACCGAACCCCATCCATGACCCTGCAGGACAGGGCCGTATTTGCTCATGCAGTTTTGGGGCCTGTGATGTATGAGGAGCTGCTTCTCACTGTTGGAACCAAATCAACAGGATTTGCTGGGTTTTGTGTTCTGGTGGTTCTTTTTTAATGTGTATTTGGGCTGCATTCATTTTGGTGCAGCACAAACACAATCCTAACTGAGCTGGAAGTGTGTGTGGTAACTTTGGTTGCTGTCTCATGAGTTGCTCTGTCTTATGGAACAGTGAACTTGCATTTTAGATACATTCAGTCTTGTTTCCTCCTGCTTGTTATTTTTAGTTGAGAGAGTCACAGCAGTAACAATACATGAAACTGTCAGGTTTGTGAAGCAAGCACAGAAGTGGAGAAGTGCAGTTTTCCCGTTTGTCACATGAGGAAGTGTTAGAGGTGGGCTGAAATCTCTTTGTGGTAGGGAGAGATGCTGGGCCTGGCTGATATTTGGAGGAGAGTCTTTTAATTCAGGGATAGATAAGCACTGATGCAGAAAGTGATAATTCAGAAATAATACATGGAGGCTTTATGTGTCCTGGTTATCACTGAGTGCTACACTGCTGGAGTCAGCTTTGCATAAAATATAAACCTCTGTGTGACTCACTGAGTTCTATTTGCAGTTATCAAATGTTGTGATTTGATTTTTCAAGTGCAGAAGATTTAATTCCTAGTTCATAAGTTCTAAAGATATCTATTTTCTTGAGCTATTTCTCTGCTTTAAAACTACATTTGGCCTCATGTTCCATTGCGTAGTTCTGGATTTAAAGGGTGAAATTAAAGCAAGAGATGCACAGTGTGTCACTGGCAGCTGTAGTGCAGTGCTGAGATGTTTCAGAGGAGCAGATGCTTTCATACAGATCAGAGAACAGGCAAAGAAGAATCAGTGTATAAAGAAAATAGGCAGCATCTTCATCCTTTCCCTCTTCCTCCTTCTCTCCTCCTGTATTTATTTTTCCTCAGCAGTAGTAGCTGAGTGACAGAAGACAGAAGGCATGTGCATGAGGAAGAAACTTGAATGCAGGAAAAGGCCTTTTTTTTTTTTTTTTTGCAGGTAGCTGGGGCTTGTTCCAGAGGGCAGCAGAGCTATCTCAGCTCAAATAAAGGCTGACTGCATGTCAGAGAGTTGGTGTACAAGAGAGGAAGTGCAGAAGTCAGTTTTTATTGACTGTAACAGATTAGAAAGAACTTGAGGACATTACTGAAATGAGAACAGATCTCTGCTTGTAACACAGTCTCCAGTGCAGTGTTGGATGTTGCCCAAACTGCCAGGCCTGCAAAATTCTTAATCTATTTTAGTAGATTTAGAATTCCATCGATGTCTTTATTACTGACTGTTCCTGGTTATTTAAGCTGACAGTTATCATAGTAAATGCAGTTCCTCCAAAGTGCAGCAAACCAGCAGTGTTGGGGAGTGAGTACATGTTCTAATGAGAATTTTCCTCGCATGCTCTGCTGTGCTTTTGGATGTATCCAGCTCTCCATCAGTGTTTAGATAAACAATAGCCGATGATATGAGAGCATGTCTTGCAAGATGGGTTTTGGCAGGGTTTTTTTTTTTTTACTGATAATTATGAAAAATAGGAACACTCTTAGAAAATATTTACTAGGGTTTTGAGCCAAGTGAACCTTGTGCAGTTGTATAATTGCATGAAAATACAGGATAGTAAGTTATTTCAGTGCCAAAATGGGAATTTAGGTGACTGGCTTTAGCATAAAACATTTTTGCAGTGTGGAACAAGTGCTTAAGAAGTCACCAGGAAATTATATAAAGAAACAGAACAGTCAGTACATGTATTCTTTTGATTTTGAAGTAAATGCAATGGGACATGGCTAGAAGCATTGCTGTCAATGATTTATAAAATTATATAGGAAACCTAAATATAATAATCCTAGTGAGCTTATCTGACATATGAAAATAATGTAACTGCATTAAAAAGTTACCTGCTGAAGAGGTCTGAGTGATAAGAATGGTTCAGGCTTTGAGGTTGTACTTCAATGCAGAGAATCACTGATGTGAATTGGAATGGGGGATATGGCTGAGCTGCTTCAAATTTTTTTCTGCTCTTACACTGATCTTTCAAATTAGGACTTTGAAAATGTATAGGTCTAAGGTTGTCTTGATACATGCTGTACCCTAACTGTGAGAAATATTTAGGTACGTGTTGGTATGGGGCTCAATTCTATAAATAACACTTTCCTCTCAGTGCTAGGTAAAGCAGCAGGGTTTTGTTGCTGTTGAGGAAGGAAGCTGGTTCATTGTCTCAGCACTAAGCAGCATTTTCTCCCTCCAGGGACTTGCAGAAGCATCTAGAATGTGTAGGTGTTTCTTTAATCTTGGAGAAGGAACTTATTAAGCTTTCTGGTGCAGAACTGTATGAGCCACTTACTCTTAACAGATGTTATCTGCACAAGTAGGGAGTTGCAGGTCTGGTAGACATTTGTGGCATTCAACAGTTTAAACAGTTTTCAGGTTTGAACATATGCCTTTGCCTTAAAATCTGAATAGTTTCAGGTATTTTATGTAGAAGAAAGGTGGTTCAATAGTGAGGTTGCTGCTCTGGGACTTGGGAAACAGGTTCAGCTCACTGTGTTGCCAAAAATCTTCCTGTGTGGCCTGGGACAAGCTGCTTCTGTGTCCCTCCATTCTCACACAGAGAGTGCTGAGCAGCAGCAGCAGCTCAGCATCACAGGGGTGATCAGGGATGTCAGGTTGGATGTGGCCAGGGAGGTGCTGATGTGGGGCACAGAGCTCCCTAGTGCTGGGAGTGACACTGCCCAAGTTAAAGAAATAGGGGTAAGCCAAGAGGAGGAAAACCAGGAAAATACAGTGGAAAAAAGGTTTTGACTGGAAGTCTCTGGTGTCATTTAGAGAAAGCAAGTCCTTAAAACTTTTAGGAGCGCTGCATGGCCTTGTTTGTTTAACAGAATTTTAAAACAATGCTTAAAATACCCACACAAACATGTAAATCTTTTATGTTATGGTTCTGCCACACAGGGGACAGTAGCAAAGTTCTCTCTGTTCCTTTGTTAGCTGTTCTCTTCTTTGGAAGATGCTTTTAATTCTAGCTAACCATTGCATCCAGATGTTTTGGATATCAATTTAGCTCATTTGTTTTGCTGGCATGGTAAGCAGAATCTCCTAAATTAGGCCTGATTTACTGACTTTTCATGTGAAAGAGGTTGAGCTTTTCTACCTCTTCACTCTCCCAAAGGGAAAAAAGAATTTGCAGCCACCTCTAATGAGCAGTAATGTTATAGACTTAAAAGGATTTTGGATTCAAAATATTTCTGGTGAAAATAGGGCACTGTCATTGCTATAAATTGAAAATGTAGACTAGACAGCAATTATCAAGCTTTGCAAACATGTTTTCGTTGTTGAGAGTCAACACTCCCAGGAGCAGTCTCTGTATACTGACAGATAGGTGATAAATTAATTCATTTAATATGTAATTGTTTTGATGTGCATGCTCTCCCTGGGTGCTTTGGTACCCACCACATTTACATCCCATGTCCAAGAAAATGTGTTGGAACTTGTTCAGACTAGTGACTTAATTAAGTGTTCTGTTAAGCACTAAAACAGTTACATGCCAGGTTTGTTATAAGAGTGAGCAGTCCTCTTAAAACTGCACTTCAAAAGATGTTGTTCAATATGTTGGTTAACTCTTTAGGGAGGCTGAGAATGACAAATGGGAACTTAGGCTGGGCTAATAATTCAGCTGGCAATTTATTCCTATATGTGGTAGATTATGCCAGTGTGTGCAGCAGTGCTGGGAGGTTGGGTAGCTTAAAGGATGTTAAAAATATGTCTGCTGATTCAGGACTTCAGGGTCTGGCTATCTTGATTTTTTATCATTAAGCTTTTTCTTTTGTTTCTTCCTTAAATCAAGTTGTAGATGCTGTAATTTATCTATACTGTCTTGCTGCTTTGTGCTGGTGCCCTGATTTTTGGGTGGAGGAACATGATTCCTTCAGGAGGTCCATTTGCTGCCTTTTTGTGGGAGGCAGCAGTAGAGAGTGTTGAAAACCAACCTGTTGCACGCTCATGGTACATCCAGGATTTCCAGGCTTGCTGGATGTACACAGGATTTGGGACTCTTCTGGAGTGTTTCTGCCTCGCTGTGTGTAGGTCAGGCAGCAATCCCACAAAATGCCAGGAGCCTGCCTGGTGCTTTTGGGATTATTCTGTGGGTGGAGGGGTGTTATTCTCCCTGCACACCTTAACTGATGGTTTTAGAAAAATCTTTGTCAGTGCAGAGCAGCAGCTGGGCAGTCACTGGTGGTTGTGCCATCCCACAAGTGAGGAGGAAGGTGAGGTAGAAGGCCACAACCAGGCATGGGCTGTACCTGACTTGAGGACAATTCCCTGTGCTCATGGCTTGGTTCCAAGGAGGAATGCTGCTGGAAATGAATCCTGGGAGGTTATTACAGTGAGTGATGTGCTTGGAGTGAAGTGTTAATGTGCTGGCACTGTGCTACAAAGCTTTCACTTTATGGGGTTTATCTGTGTGTCAGGTGAGACTTCTGTTAAATATGCCAGAGTGGGGTTTGATTTTCTTTATTTAAGGTGTATTAAGAAAAGGAGAGGGGGAGGTAATGCCCCATAACCTTTGCCATTTGATGGGAGCTTAATTTCCCCCTCCACCTCGGTAAACAGGAGCTGGTGTGTTCTGTAAATGCACATTGATTCTCTAACATGAGACAAACCTGGTTCTTCCTAAAGAGCTTTCACTACTCTTGCACTGCCTGAAGAGCTCTGAGATTAGTCCTAATCTCTGGGAATCCTTCTGTAGCACTGATATAAGTGAGCTGGATTCTGGAGGAAGTATCAAATCTTTGCAGTGGAGGGAATTTTAACCCACATAGTGGATTATACAACAAAATGAGCACAGTCTGTAGTGTAAATATTAAAATAAGGTGAAAATTGAACAGCAATGATTTTTTTCCTTTCTAAAGTTTTTATATAAGTGAACCATTCTGCATTGAATTTGCTAAATTAATCTACAAAATTAAAATTGATAATCAGTTACTTGCTTATGTACTTTGATTTCATTAAATCTTTTTATATTTGTAGAAGGGATCAAACCAAATATTCACCTGATAATGTTATTTTCATTATTTGATATTGAAATGAACTGAAAAATCAGTTATTTGCAGCCCTTTCTTTAACAGCACAAGAATATCCTCTGAAAACTGAAGATACTGCTAATTTCCTAAGCAGCTGGCCTTTCCATTTCTTACATACTTCCCAGGAAGAAGGGCTGTGTTTATTTGTACTGCTGAGTTCATACCCAGGATTCAGAGAGAAAATCAACAAGACTGCCTCAAAAATGGCAAATTTCATTATTCAACCAGCCTCAGCTTCTTTTTGTATTGGACTTCCTAAAGTCAAATAAGCTTCACCAGGATTTGTAGTTTGAGTTAGATGGGAATTTGAAATAGCTGGGAGTGTGTGGAATTCAAATGCTTGGAGTGCTTGGCCTAGATGAAACAGTTATTAGTTTATTATTGAAATTAAACAAGGGTTTGTTTTTTTTCCTAATGACTAACTAGTAATAATAAGTAATCCTAATAAGTAATGAGGTTGTTTCCTGCTTAATTTTTAATTTGTTTTGGTTGTCATGAATGGACACTTTCTATAGGCTAAGCATGTAAGCATCTTCAAGAACAAGGACCTAATTTGTTTTATTTTGGAATTTTGTAGATGGCACTTATTTAAAATTTTGAAAAGGCCAATAAAAAAGTTAAAGTAATTGTAAATATAAATCAACTCTCAACTTGCATTTTAAAGGATTTTAACTATTATGTAACTGAAATTAATAAGCATTTAAGATCTTATTTTAAGGCTTGTGTGAGTTATAAGTCAAAGTGAATTAGAGTAACTATATTTTGTTTTATTGTATTTATCTCGGGTTATATCTCATTTTGAGTAACTATGTTATCTCAAGGCTTAATATAAAGTGATGAACATTGTATCTGACTGTTGTAAAGGCTTGATGCTATTGAGCATATTCTATCACTGTCTCTTAGCTTTGTTATTTTACTTCATTGCCTTGTAAGCTGCTCATCACTCATAAGTTATTAATGGATTCATTTCAAGAGGGTTTTTTTGTAATGGCCTCCTTGCACAGGATGCTTCCTTTTATTTGTGTTAGCTCAGTGCATTTAGAGGGACAATTAAAATAATTGTTTTAGCTGGGCAAAAACCATTAATAGGTGAGGGGTTTTTTTTTGTTTTGTTTTGACTTAAAATATCAGTGATAGAGAGGAGTTCTGCATCCTGTGCAGTGCATTTCCTCATTCCATCATATCCCAAAGCCTTTGGCTGCTCTTGCAGATACCTTAAAATGGAGGAAAATAGTTCAGTTAAGAACAGGAAATATCACTTAGAGAAATTTCTGCCGAAGTTTTTGAGGAAGTACCAGTCTGTTCCATCGTGGAACTTGTAGATCAGTATCTGAAATAGGTCAGATGGATGATGGATTCAGATAACTTCAGAACGTTTTCCATGGAACTCCAGATTTCCCTTACAACATACTGATTATTTTTTCTGAGGTAAAAGTAACATTACACGATAGTATTGAATAAAATTCAATCATTTGACTTGCTGAGGTGCACTGGAAAAGATGGGAGTGGTTGGCTTAGGCTGATTTAACAAGTGTTCCTGGAAAACAGCAGATCAGCATTTTGAACACAGAATCACCACTGGGTAAGACTGAAGTTCAAGATAAGGCTGCTGCTTTTGTCAGATGATTCATCACTGCAACAATGATTTTTCTATATTGTGGTCTGCTTGGAAGCTGGATTAGGTACTGGGGGCAGGGATGTATCTTTTGGCATTCCTCACTGTTTGGTCAGGGACAGGAGAGGTCAATGCCACTTGTACTAAAGGTTTTTTAATTTGGAAGATTGATTTCTGCTTAGAAATTATTTTCAGGTAAATACTGGCCTTTTGCAGCTGGTTTTTCCTTTTTGACTACTTTAGAAAGGGAATCTGAATTTAAGGATCAGTGTATCCTAGAGACTTCCAATTCTCATCTTTAGATGTAGTTAAAAAGTTGATCATAGGCTGCTGACAAGTCAAAGTCACATCTTCCCTGTTAACAGAAGTATCCAATGTCTGCTGTGCCCTCCAGAACAAAAATAAGGCAGTGGAGGATCTTTGAGAAATTGAAAAGCTGGGCTTGTATTTTAAATCCAACAATTCTGAATTATCTTTTGTTGTCAGAATTGCAGCCAAGTCACCTCTCCAGCTCCTGGATTAGCTGTTTGTGGGGGTTTTCTTTGTTATGTTTTTGGTACTTTGGAAGTTGTATGAGAGGTGGGCAGGGATTTGCAGTACTGTCTCATAGTGTAAGTTACCTCTCTGGTGGGCTGCTTGTGCTGGAAGGTTTTCAAGGAAATAAAAAGAGCTTTGAGCTACTGTCTCTGGAAGATTTATGTGACTTGTTTTCAGAGGCTGCTCTGAGCTGCTTGTCTTAGGGTTGGAATTTCCCCCTCCCTGCTCCCTTTCCTTGTCCTGGGTGTGCACAAGAAGGAAAGCTTTCATTGCTGTGTTCTTCAGGGGATAAGCAGCACAGTCTGAACTCATCCCTTCCCTCGGGAGGCACTAAATGGTCACTAAAGGAGATGACCAGCTGGGGAGCAGCTGATTTACAGCAGGAAGCTGAGAGTAATTGCCTAGGCAAAAGCCAGGAGCTCTCACTAATTAATCTGTCCCTGGAAGTGCAGGAAAGACTGGAGATCGCTGGGGATGCTGCTTTACCTTCCCTTTGTGGTGCTGGAGCTGCTGTAAACAGCAGAGCTTAAAGAGGGAGGTGGGGAGGAGGGCTGGGCATGACTCATGGCATCATTTTATATTTATCAAGTGGAGGTGTATGAATGTTGTTCTTCATTTCATAGGGATGAGTAAGTAGGTAATGGATGTTTCTTAATCTTCCTAGCTGTTAGAAAAAGAACCCCAAAGTCATCTCCTGGGGTGAGTTAAATCCAAAGTTCCAAATGTTAAAGAGCAGGAAGTAGAACTGTTCCCCTAAATTAAAAAAATAAAAGTAAGCTTGAGGAAAAATAAAGAGGTATTAAGTGGCCTTCTTGTATTTCTTAATCAAGCTTTCCTGTCATAGTGCAAAGCCTATTTCATGGTCTTTTTATGAAGACAAAATTCCACTAGCTTTAGTCAGCCAGTGGTCCCTGGTTTGTACCTGCCTGTGGAAATCAAGCCAAAGGAGAGACTGAGCCATAGAAATGTTATCTGGCACCTCACTTCAGTCTTGTCTAGACTTTGTACTTGAAGATATGAAGGCTGCAACCAGTCTGTAATGGAGGTGAATTCAAGAACAGGTGCTGGTAGGAAACTAAAAATAGGAATTAATGTGGGAGAGTTTAAGCCATGTGTTATAAATGGTGAAAAGGAGATGCTCATGTGCCTCTGCAGGTCCTACTTGTGCAGTCATGCATTTACAGTGAGACTGGGGAAGGTGATCTGGGATTTTTATTTATAGTGGTGCCCAGGAGGGCAGGCAGCCCTCAGTATGGGATATAAATGTTGGGGAATGTCAGTGTGTGTTGTACCTCAGAGGAAAAGAGCGGGGAAATCTGAGAGAAGCTGGGCTGATGAGGGATGGACCTCCTAAATTAGCACCCTGCTGCTGGAAAGAGGGATGTAAGGCTTCAAAAATAAGTGACACCTCCTGTTTGGATTATAACACAGCCCTCCAGGAAAGAATTTTAAGGAGCTGGGAGTTCTTACAGAGTGTTACTATACACCACAAAATGGGTTTTCAAGAACATCTTTGTTTCTGGAGGAAGGTGGCAAGAAGCAGGAGGAAATGGGCCACGGATGTTTTTCCTGAAGTAGCACTATGGCATTGACCCACATCTCCAGTGCAGGGAGGGAAGGCAAAATAAAATGAAATTTTATGTGATCTGTAACAGGTTTGATGCCTGCAGCCTTCCTGAGAATTCATAATCTTTTTATAATGCTTGATTCTAGAAGAGTTAATACACTGTTCTGTGCTGCAGGTTCTGCTGCAGGAAATAACTAAGGGTGCCTGTAGTAATGCTGTAAAATGTACAGACTTGGAGATTTTTGCTTCATAATTGCTTCAAATAATTTGATGAAAAAATCTCATCTGTGCAAGACATGATCTACATTCTGAAGACATTTTTAAGTTGAAGTTCTGATAAATTCTTAGGCTGGTGGTCTTCCAGCCAGATTTCCTGCACTGAGGAATTAGAGTTCTGCAATTCCTTGTATGAATCATGGCAATTCCATCAATGCTCTTTGGGTCTGTCTAGACTTGTCAGGAGAGGGATCATGGTGGTGGCTTTATCATGTGTTCAGTCCCTTTAGTAGCTGGAAGAAAAGCACAAATTGATTTTTCTTTTTTTTTTTAAATGCTTATTGCAAATTATGGTTCATTAATGAAGATTTAATAGAATTGCTATTAATTTACAGGGGAATCTTGCCAAGGTATAATGTGTGGAAGCAGGCTTTTAAAAATGGAGAACAGTATGATATTGTGTAATATTTCAATTTATTATAAAGGGGATTTTTTGTCTCTTTAAGACCATCAGTCTGGTAGAGGTCTGTAATCCAATGAGGAATTTTTAACTAATTTGAAGTAAACAGCAGTTATACAATTCACATTTTTACATTGGTGTTAGTTTATGTTGTATTTTCATTAGAGGACAGAGGAGGTGCAAATAGTATCATTTTGTAGGCTAGAAATTAGCTAGTAATAATTTGAAATAGAAAATCTTTATTCATTTAGGTTTGGGGTTTTTTATTCTGTGAGAATTGGTTTGCTGACAAATAAGAAAAAGCTTCTGAGTTTTGTCTTTTGCCCTAGAAAAAAAAATTCAAGTATTGGAGTAGTTCAACTTTAACTAATTGTGTGTTCATAATGGAGCATTATGAGCATCCTCCTTTCATTTTCCTTGAAAGGTTTTCTGGAACATAGATTCTCTTATGGGGGGAGAGTGCTTTGAAAATTCAGTTGGTTTTATTCAAGGATTCTTAATCAATCTGTATCTTGTTTCAAAAACAAGTTTTCCTTGTTTCATTTTTTTCACATCTGCAGAGAACACAGCTTTAAGTCTGCTCAGACAGGAAACCAACCACCAATATTTGCTTTTTTTTTAGGCACAGGGCTTTTCTGGGCTTCATAAACTGTTGTATGAAGCCTAAAGAGTGTCCTGGAAATGCTGGCACAAATTAGGACAATATTGATAAATGGGAATTTTTATATTCATTTAAATGTAAACAAGGTATGATGCCAAGTTTTGCCAGATTTGAGCTGTAATTTAGAGAACAGCTACCCTTGCTTGCCTTCAGATGTGTTTATAGGGAGATGTTGTTTCAGCATGAAGTGATCCCAAGAGCCTCAATTGAATTACTGATGAATGTTTATTAAAATAATGATATTGTGCTGAGAGCTCAAGTGTTTATTTTTGTGGCCCTTATAACTGTAATTTGGTTGCAGAATTTGACTTCGATGTGTGATATTTCAATTGTGAGGTGCGCACCAAGAAAATTTAGATTTTCTTAGTGAATTTCTAATTTTATTGAAGAATAAACCTTTGCATATTTAAACCATTGTTGCTGGTGATAGACTTTTAAAAAACTGTTTCTCAAAGTGATTGAGTCAAAAATTTGCTTGTGTTTTAATTAGTCATGTAAAATGACAGCTGTGAATACAAATATGCATTTACATGTTTGAATATTGATCCCCTCTCCAAAAGTCTGGTATCTGAGTCCCTAAAATAAACACTGATTCTCTCCCCAAAACAGCACTTGAAAAACTGCCTCATGTTTTGGTGTGCTGTATCAGTAGCTCAAATGATTATCAGGTGTCTGTCTCATTGTACATCTAGGTAAATGTATTTAAATCAAGTAACCCTAAAAAAGTATTAAAGGTAAAGAATTTAAAGAAATACTAAAGTGAAACTTCCATGTTACTACACAGTTAAAGCTGGAGAAGTTGAAAAATTATGAAAAATGTGTAGTGGTTCAACCTTCTGTGTCTTACATTAGTATTTTTGGATCTGTACTATTTCTGAATTTTGTAACAAAATGTGAAGACTGAATCATTTCTTTCCTGCCCTGGGAAAGATTGGCATCAACCTGATTTTTACCATTTTTAGATGAGTATGCAAATTTATCTTTGGTCTTACAAGGCTGCCTCTTAAAGTAAAATGACCGTCCCATAAAATAAAAGAAGCAAAACCCATAATGCAAAAGGCAGAGCCAAAAAAGGTGAACAGTAAAATGGCAATAGGTGTGCACAATGCAGCTTTTAATTTAATTTTTTTAAAGCAAAACAAACTAAAAAGGCAAAAAAACCACCCCAGAACGAAAGCCAAAATAAAAGCGTGGCACACTCAGACCTCAGTACCATGAGCAGTGGGTGTTCACATCTCTGTTGGTGCACACACAGCTTCATTTTCCCTATTTAATGTGTAAAGATGAAAATATGCCTTCTTAGACACAGACATGAAGTGCTTTTTGTGGGAGAGAAGAGAAATGTGAACAATGTTTCGAAAAGCTTTTTTATTGCATGTGCCTAAGCAAGATATGAAAAATTGCATTGGCCAAGTTGAGCTCCTGACCAAGATTCTTTCTTGGCCATGAGAGGCGATGTCAGAGGAGGAAGTGTAACCCCACCACTGTCTCAATTTTGTGCATGTTGAGAAGGAGAATCTTTCTTGTAAAAGGTAATCTTGATGCTCCTCTGCTGCTTATCAATTGTAACTTTACACTTAGGCTGTTAGATCTAAATACATGCTTCAAAGAAATTTGAAAATCCTGTCTAAAAATTCGGTGCTGGTAGTGTGGGGAGCAGCTACGCTTCACTTACCCTTCCGTAGAAACTTCTTGAAGCTGCTGGTTGAAACTGCTCAAAATGTCATGGGTAGGCACAGAGCAGTCTTAAAATTAGCAACAAGGAACTTTGCTTACCTCCTGTGCTTCTTGTTGTGCAGTGTGATGTCCAGGGTCAGAAATGCCTTATGTGGATCGCCAGAATCGCATCTGTGGTTTCCTAGACATTGAGGAAAATGAGAATAGTGGGAAATTCCTGCGGCGGTACTTCATCCTGGACACACGGGAGGACAGCCTGGTGTGGTACATGGATAACCCACAGGTGAGGGGTCCCTGGCAGGAGATGCCTGCTTTGTCTCAATTTTGCATTTTCTAACGAATTCACAAAAGGAAAGTGGGGTTCTGTATTACGGACCTGGAAGCTGGGGGAAGAAAAATCATTGATATCAGTGAAATAATTGTAAATAAGTTGAATATAACCAGATGAGCCAAATCACACACCCTGGTATTTAATTCACCTTTAACCTTACGTGGCAGTGCGTGGTTCTCCTTGCATTACATATTCCTTTCCCTCAATGAATCGGTCATTGAAAAGCAGTTTTTAATGCAATCTGCAGTTGCAGTCCTGCATGGATGGTGTGTCAGTGAGCAGGTTTGGATCCATTGTGATGGAGAGCAACCTTTGGATAAAAGTTTATTTTCCAATGTACCTGCATCCCTGTGTTTTCTAGCAGAGGGAAGAACAGATGATTGCTCAGGGTTTGGGCACAGACAGTGAGAGCATAGGATCCAGGTCAGCTGACAGCTGCCTGCCACAAGAATATCCATGTACACTTCTGCCAGGAGCAGCAGAGTTAAAAATCATGAGCCTGCTGTTCAAAGGAACCAGCAAAAACAAAATGTAAATGAAGCGCAGCTCGATGGATGTGACTTGTAACAGAAGCATTTAGCAGTCCTCACCGAGGACAAAAAGAATTTCTGCAAATAACAGAGACTACAAACATTTGATCTGGATGAGTGAAAAGAAGCAACTCAGGGCATGTGGACAAAATCTTGAAGTGCTGGAGAAACTGCAGTTCCTCAGGAGTTTTAAGACTTAATGATATTTGCAGTGCACACCCAGGCCTGGGTTAGGCCTTTTATTTCACATGCGTAAAGGAAAGCGTTTCTTGCAAGAAGCAAATTGAAACTTCTTGATTTTCTTCCACTGCTGTAATTTTGAAGAACTGCAGAGTTTTTATAACTATGTGAAGGCCTTTCTAAATCCCTGAAGTGATTGGAAAATATGTGAGATGGCCTTTGAAGTATCTGACATAATAGATGAATGTCACTTCTTGTCCCTTCCGCCTGGCCTGGTCAAAGTACATGAGACTCCAACATCTGTTAAGGAAAAAGTATTCTTTCCGGATTTCCTGGATGCAGACCCACAAGAATCCTTTTTCCTCTAGTAAAATACATAAACCTCTGAAACAATTACTGTTTGTATTGTTTCTAGCAGTCGTTCTGTTTTTAGTTAGCAGATGTGTGTATAATAAACAAGTAGTTTAGATCCTGTTTCAAGCATACATTGTGCATTGTCTATGAAAATATGTAGGATTTTCTTTTTGTTTGTGGAATTACTTGCTTTTTATGCATAAACACTGAGTGGCATGAGAATAAACTAGTTTCACTTTGTAACATATGTGATTTGTTTCAGAATCTTCCCTCTGGATCTCCACCTGTTGGGGTCATTAAACTTACCTATATTTCAAAGGTAAGATAATTAATATGTGAGGCACTTATTAAATTCTCAGCTTCAGACAAATTTAAATGCCGCTTACTCCCTTTGCTTCTGTGATACTCCTGAATTAGAGAAGTGTTAAAACACTTCAATAGGTTCAGGTGAAAATAAGAACAGATTAATTACTGTGTTGTCTAAGTTTTTTTTTTCCTAGTGATTTCAAACAGCAACTCTTTGTGCTCATAAAATTGACATTTCAGTTCTTTATAAGTATTTAAATTCCCATTAATCTTGGAGAAAAGACAGGCTATTTATGAAGGGGCACATGTCTTTGGGTGTGATACCTTGCAAGTAATGATGACTTTTAATAGACAGGACAGAAAAATTTCTAAAAAATATATAGTTTTTTGCACTGTGTATGCAGTTAGTTCTGAATATGTCTGAAAGGGAACTGTGAACTAAGAAAGTTTCCATGGTTAAATTTGTAGCAGATACTGCATTAACAAATAAATGGAGAAAAATACTTCACCTTTTCTTGTCTTTCTGCTCATTTCTCATTCTTCCTTTGCATTTTTTGTTGTCAATACTGAATCTTCCCACTTCCTTGTTTGTCTTTCATTTTTGTTTGGTTTTAATTCTCTTTATCAGCTTAACCAACTCGCTGTGCTGCTAATCTTTGAATTAACCCACTTGAAAGAGAATAACACTTGTGATATTTGATGTCTGTTTTGTGACATTTATAATCTTAATTTCCCTTCTAGGTTAGCGATGCAACTAAGCTGAGGCCAAAGGCAGAGTTCTGTTTTGGTAAGTTTGGCCTGTGCTGTGTGCACCAAGTGCCTTCTTCAGAAATTTGGAACAAAGATCATGTTCTGCAGTTCTGGTACCAGCTACAGCTGGTAGTGTTTAAAAAATAGCTTGTATTCACTTTCTTCTTTAGTGTGATGGAAATGTTGGCTTCCTCATAAGGTGTTTTTGTGTTTTTTCATGTTGCAGCTTAATGAGGAGTAGGTGAGAGCTGTTTTTTCAGATGTCTGAAATTTTTGAGGCATTAATAAGCAATGAGAGTTGCTTTCAGAAATGTGGCCTGCCTGTCAGCTGGGAAGACAAGAAATTTAACTATTGAAATATTTTACTGATGAAAGAGTTGATTTATTTAATTTAAAAATACCGTCAGCCAATGCTCTTAAGTCAATTTTGAGCTTCTGCTGCTGCACAAAAAAAAAAAAAAATCTTGATGTGCCTTCTAGGTTTAAATTTGTTTAAAATAAAGGATGTTGTGAGATAGAGATATAAACTCATTAAAATATGTTCCTCTGCCAAGTCACTAAAGTAAAATAAAATTTGTGTTGTAGCTGTCTTAAAGTTGTTTGGTCCTGTGCATTGTATACTTAGTAATTAATACTGACTTTTCCAGCAACTAAAAAAAAATTTAAAAGTAAATCAGTGACCATAGTCATGTTCAAATGTCACAAAGGATAACAGATTCTGGGCAGAGGATTAAAAGGAGAAATTGTAGAAGTTCCCAGGTACTTGTTGCTTGGGAAATGAGAAAGAGGAAATAGAACTGTAGAATGTTTTGATAAAATTCAAGACTTCATTCCTATGTCAGAAAAGTAATTTTTCAAAGTTTGTATGATGCCATTTAAGTGGAGAGCTTAAATTACTATTTTTTTTAGAGTAAAGCAGTCAAGTGGATTTATGTGTTTTAAGATGACTTTCTAAAATAAAACACAGTAGAGCACTTAAATACTTCAAATGGAATTTTCATCTGTAATCATATCTTTTCATAATGTTATTAAGTTTGCTCTTCAATTTCAGTGTTGTTAACTTTTCATAATGGTTTTTAACAGTTATGAATGCAGGGATGAGAAAATACTTTCTACAAGCCAATGATCAGCAGGACCTAGTTGAATGGGTAAATGTTCTGAACAAAGCTACCAAAATCACAGTAAGTGGTTGAGTTGATATTTAGCAGTGCTTTCACATTCTGACTGTCTCAAGGTGCTTAAATGTAACCTTTGCCTCCAGTTTCTATCACCACAGACAAGTCTTGGTTTGACTTTCCAGAACTTGGGGAAACTGAACAGAACTCCCCCTAAATTTGACTTTAACTTACTTTTTGGAAATTGGACAAAAGATAATATTTTTTAATTACAGCATGGGATTTTTTCTAATAATTTAAAATTAACTGTGCATACTTAATATTGTTTGAAATACCCAGAAGACATTAGCAAGCAATGAAAAGATACACATGCTTTTACCTGCTGTCAAAAGTTGGTATTTCTTAAATTGTCACTAAAATATTGCTCAAGCTCCAAAGGCTGTCTCCTGATTTTGAGTAACATCCATGCAAAGAAGCACTGATGGTTCTTCTGGTAAATGTTAAATTACTTTTCTGGGTTGTATCAGGACAAGTTATCTCATGATAGAAACCCCCACGTGTTATCTCAGGCTTTTCAGGAGGCAGAAGTTATGGTTTTGTTTTCTCCAGTTTTGGGGAAGTGATGACAGTGAACACTTCTGAGAGCACCCCCTGACAAAGAAGGGGTTCTGAGCATGGCTGCATGCATCTGTGTTTGTTGTCAGTGACTTTCTCATTCTTGGGTTATCTAAGGATGATTACATGAGTTCTTTACATGGTTGTAATATAGCCCATTCTTTGGAGTTATTATTAGCAATACCATTTTTATAAATTCTAAAAAATTAGAAGTACAAAGCCTTCTCATTTGGGTTTTTTGTAAGGAGGACCTACCACAACCGGGTTTCCAATTGAGGAAATTAAGTGAATAAATAAGTAATTGCATCAATTTAGAGTGAATGCTGTTTATCATCTGTTTATCTTGCATTTTAAATGGCTGGTGAAATCATTAGTATTTTGTCTTTGAAGGAACAAGCCTTTGAAATACTCATCTGTTCACAACTCGAGTATGGTGTTAAGTACGGCCAATTATTGAATCAAATAATTAAGATCACTCAATTATGAATTTTAATATGAGCATTACTTGCTGCAGATTGTAATCCTCCAAGATGCATTGCGTGTTTTAGTCCTCTTGAGTGCTGATAATGTCAGAATGACTGTGAGTGAACCTCAGCAGCCTAGCACACTGTGTACCCGTTTCTGAGTGCTGTTTGGAAATGCCTTCGTGTGAGGAGGTGGTTGTGGGCTTGGTCTGCAGCACTTTCAGTAGGAGTTTGTGACAGCTGAAGCACTTGCTCACAAAGCTGTAGCTACAAGCCCCTGCTCTTGAAAGGCTGAGGCTCATGAGTGTCTTATCCTGCAGTGCTGGGCTTGGCTGGGGATGGAGTCACCGTGGCCAGCAGGACACTGTCCTAGGCTGACATCTGCTCTCAGCACTGTCTGTACTTCTCTGCAGGCTGCATTTTGTAAAATAAGCTGTCCTGGGCACAGGAACTTGAATCACAAACTATAAAGTAGCTTTGGTTTCTTGTCTAGATGTTCAGTTCCAAGTTTTGAATGTGTCACTGTCTTGGATGGACAATTTGTGTGTCCTTCTTTCTGAAGGAGTTTGGATGTCTTCTGTAAATACCCAGTAGGTTGCTGGGTGGAGTATTTGGGTGTGAGATTTGATCTCTTGTTGTTGAAGTCACTTCAGATTTGCTATATTAATATTAGAGGTGAAGGAGATCTTGTAGTTGGTGCATTTCTTAGGTTGAAGAAGCTTACTCAGAAAACTGGGTAAATATTTTAGATCAAAACACTTACAGGGAAATCAAATTCCTGTGGAGGTTTGATGCCTTTAATTCCACATTTGAGAGAATTATCTAATAGTTAATAGGCAGGGTGATTTTGGACAGAATTTAGCAATATATGTGTGATTAATGGGGGCAGTAGCACAAGCTTCATGCCAAGTACACGTGAGGACAAATGTCACACTGCTCAGACATCCTGTGTGACCAAAGTCCCAGTTTATGGCCTTGCTGTGCTGGCTCTGCAGGCACTGGGGCGTCTCCACTTTCTTACTAAAACTGAAAGCAGATGAAAAATAAAGAACCAGTTCTATTAATCAGCAGTGCTTGTTGAAGATAAAGTGAAGCACTTTATGGCAAAGATTGCAACTGATTTCATCCACTGAAATGTCTTTATTGGCACCACTTTTCTCTTGAGCACTAAAGCATAGTCATTGCAACAAATTTTTGTGTAAGCAAATTTTAATCTTTTACAATTAATGACCATTTGTTAAATCCTGCTGGAAATGCCTCAAAATTTTTGATTAAAGTTTAGTCCTTTTTTTCTTGAAGCTGATGTCAATTCTCACATTCCAACTGCAGGTACCAAAGCAGTCTGATCCTCTCTGCCAAATGGATAATGCAAATCGTCAAGCTGAGAGCCCAGGTGGAAAGAAGCAAGTTTCTTACAGGACAGAAATTGTTGGTGGTGTTCCCATCATTACACCCACTCAGGTAACTCCCTCCAAACAAGTGGGTTATTATTTCACACACAAAGCTGTACTTTTATATGCACCTTTTATTCATACTGAGTGGGGGTTCTGAGGATTTTATTCCCTTTATACAAGATTTTAAAGAATTGCTGGAGTACCATTTTTTTTTGCTCACACATACCTGTTAGTGTGATAGTAATAATTTTGTCTGTGTGAAATTAATTGTTGGTGTTAAGTGATGAAGTTCTGCCCCTTTAACATAAAAAGGGGAAAAAAAAGTTGTAAGGAAAAGTGGGAAAAAAAGTTTGAGAGGCTGGACAAACTTGTGGAAGTCGAATCTGTGCAGTGCTAAAGATAGAACTGAATCTGTTGCTGAAGATTTCCTGAGCTGAAAATAGTTTCAGATTAGATGAATATCTTTAAATGACATGTATGCTCCCAAAATGCATTTAAAAAGTTGGTGAATTCTGATGTCTTGTAGTCCTAGAAATAACTTTTTGTTTGCTATAGTCACCTCTAATATTTTGCCCATGTTACACTAAAGTTTGCACTAAATACATATATGAGTTTAATTCTGTACCATTTTTTTACTGAGTTTGTGAATATTATTTGAAAATACTCAGCACTTTCTTAGTTTAGTTTCTAAGAGCAACTTTCAAGGACTCAGCCCTTGGGGAGTCTCAGTTGTCTCTGGAAATCAGTTAAACTATCTTTCAAATTGGGAATGGGATTTATGAGCATGGGATGATAAAGTTATTTCCTATTGTAACTACTGTAGTTATTCCTTGACCTTTAGAAAACAAAAACCTGAGAGTATTTTGAAGTTTCCTGCTTTTTTTTTTCTAGAAAGAAGAAGTCAGTGAGGGCAGTGAAGGGGCTGACAGGAATTATTTGAAGCGGTCACAAAGCCACCTTCCTTATTTTGCTGCTAAGCATCCCCCAGATAATGCCATTATCAAAGCTGGCTACTGTGTCAAACAAGGAGCAGTGGTAAGTGTTATTAAAACCAAAAGACAATTGGCAGTGATTTTATTACTACTTACAGTAATAAGGATTAAGTAAATATAAAATTTATCCTCCAGTAGCACTAAATTTTTACCTGCATTGCTTCTTTTCGTTACTTTTTTTAGTGTTGTGTTGTTGAAGATTTTAGAGGCAAAGTGTGTGCACAGACTTCATGTGATGGTTAGTGCATGCAGCTGGGAATTCTCCTGTTCTGCATTCTGTAGAGATCTTTATTTTGCTTATTAAAAACATCAGAATTGGGACAGAAGTTCAGTGCCTGTTTTTTAAATCAGTAAAATGTTTAGAAAAAGCTGATTTTTCAGTTCAGAGGAAGAATTGTGCAGCTTATCAGACTGATTAACACAAGTGGAGCTATTCATGTGATACCCTGCTAGAAGAAGGAACAGATAGTTCAGATTAAGCAAGATACACATCTTTGAGTTCTCAGACTCTTTTTATCTTGGATTATGAAGCTTCTTTTTGTGACATCCCTTTTTTAGTTAAAAATAAACTAGAAACCTGTGATGTATTGTCTTTCAATTTTTCCTACAGAGTAGTTCTACTGCTGAGTTTCTGCAGTTTGAATAAATCTTAGAAAACAATAGCTTAAAGAATTTTTGATTTTTTCAGTTTTTAAAATAATTTATTAGTTGTGCAAAGTCATACATAATTATCTTGGGGACTCTAAAGATGCAAAATTTGTAATTATAATAACCTGCAATGAAGACATTATTCAAAATGTATAGTTGTGAATAAATAGGAGTTATACAATATCACACTAGAAATAAAAACTAGAATGGTAACTATAACTCAATATATTCATAATACATGACATGTAAGTATATCTTACTCTATATATAAAATATAAAAATAATTCTTTCTTTTCCCTTAACAGATGAAGAACTGGAAGAGAAGATACTTTCAATTAGATGAAAACACAATAGGATATTTCAAATCTGAACTGGTAAGTTTCCAATTCAATATCTTCCAGTGATAGTTGGAAGAAAATCTGAAGGAATATGCTTGAGAAATATGCTGTGCTGCTCCTGCAGCTCTTGAGTCTGCTGCAATAACTTTTTGTGATTGGGGAGAACAATAAAAATAATGGGGCAACTGTTCAATCTGAGAACCTACCTGTAGGGCACTGTAGAACAGTAATAAAATCTACTCTACAGTCACCCTGATCTTTGTATTAGTGCTTTGTCATTTTGTACTCTCATATAATTCTGTTGTTGAAATAGTTGATCACTGTGGGAAAGACAAAACTTTAATCTTGCAATTCCTCACGTAAAATCAGAATTATGCTTTATCATCCAGATGATAGGATCTTGTCCCACACATTTGTTTCACCAGGGCAGCCAAGGTGGACAAAAAAACTCTTGATTTTCTGCTCAACAGCAACATTTGCAGAGTTTCTTGTAGTTTCATGACCTTTCTTCTTCCCTTGTCACTCTGGGGCTTTGGCTGGTTTTGACCAGAAGTGCCTTCAGGCTTCATTTAAAAATTAAATAGCTGATTCTGAAGACAGTTGCATGTGGGATTCCTTTTTGGGAAAAGAGACTAAATGTAAGAAAATCTGTACCTAAGGAATGAAACCTGTGTTGTAGAGTATTATAAATTAAGGAGGATTGAGTTTAAAGGCCGAACATCAGATGTAAAATGCCAAGAACCCAAATTTCAGGCTGTTTCTGAAGTTAACTTTGATTTCATTTCTAATGAGGGTGTCTGCAACACTAGCAGGGGTTTGATCTTGCATCATTTTCTTTGTTAAACTGTCAGCAGAACAATTCTGACTCATTGCTGTAAGAAGCCCTCTATTTTTATTTAAAAACAAATCTGAGCTCAGATTGCTCACAAACAAGTTCTAACCCAGTGAAGAATTGAACTGTGGGAGAGTATAATAGAAGGATGGTGAAAATACTTGCACTTTTAGTGTTTCATCATGTTCCTTGAGCCTGTGTCAGTCCACAGGAGCAGAGTGGAATAGAGACTCAGAAAATGATAATTTCTGAGCTGGGGTTTTCTCTCCAAGAGCTTTCTGTACTCCAGACATGATCTTGCAGGTCTCAGTTGATGTATTACTTTAAAAATGCATTTTAATGGGTGATTGAATCCAAGAACAGCAGAGAAAAGAGGAACACCATAACTGCAAACATTGGATTTTGAACTTTTTACATTAAATCTGGTATAGAGCAAAGTGATCTAATGAAGACTGCTCTTGGAGGATGGTGACATTTGCTGCTTGTTCAGCAGAAATCTCCTGAGTATGTTATAGAAATGGCAGGGGAAGTCATTCCAGAGCTGAAAGCTTTTGTTTTATCTGGAAGTTGCAGCCAACTGAAGCAGTCTTGTAAACTTGGCTTAGAGAAAACACAGTAGGAGGTAAAATAAGTTGTTGTTTGTTTGTGGTTTACTGCAACAACCACTGGAAAATAATAGTATGTGTGACATTATGTTGTCATGGGAAAAGTGAAAGTGTTTCTGTTTGAATGTTCTCGCTTTTTTCCTGTTCTGTGAAACTTTAACACTTATTTTCATCATGGTAACAAAATTTCAGAATGCTTAGAGAGTACTTGCTCTTTTGCAGGTGTTAAGGACTGGTTTCTTTGTAGTACTTTTAATTGTATTAAGTGTAGGATGAGGTTAATCTTACTTAAAGCCATGTCATGCAGTCCAATTAACAAAGCATCTTCTATGGTAGCATTTCATAGCAAATTAATGTAATCAAAATTTTAATGAAATGAGCTGCTTGAGGCCAGGGTCAGTTGTCTGATCTGGTTAGGGGAAGAGGACAGGGTGGTTGTCTTCATTATAATATGGAATTAATGTTCTGGGAGGTTTTACTTCTTGATTTGTGCTCCTCTTCTTTGCAAGTGCCATGGTTGGTTTAATATTTACAAAAGCAAATGAAATGTTGGTTGACACCACTTTTTTCATAAGTGACTGCCTTGAAAATCTCATTTATGGGAAAACTGCTGCTGTCCTGGGCTCTGGCTTTCTGTTCTAGTTGTTAAGATACACTGTACTAAAACATGTTTCTTTTTTCAGGAAAAGGAACCTCTCAGGGTTATACCACTTAAGGAGGTCCATAAAGTTCAGGAATGCAAGCAGAGGTGAGGAGGGAAGCACTGATGTCATTGCATGGGATGGGATTCCCTGCTTGGTCATGGCGAGGCTGCTCCTTGGAGAACTATTCAATAATTTCACTTGATCTGTGTATGTGGGGTGTTCTTTATGGGGCAGCACATTGTAGTGTGCATTGAATGGGTTTTGAGTGTTCTGTATTAATGTGCGTTTCAAACTTGCAATTTGGACAAGGGCAGAACAAGGGAATATCATGGAACCAAGAGTTAGAGATGTGTGAGTGCTGTCTGATCTGAGGCAGCAATTTCAGGAGTCTCTATTCTTATATAATCTCTAAACCTTTAGAGGACATGAATTCATGTTAGAAGGAGTTGGATGAATTAGCTCATGTTAGGATGAGTAGGATGAATCTGGCTGAGAACCCTTCACCCTGCTGTTTCCCTCCTACCAAATGGCCAAATACTAAAGAATAATTGCTTTTGTAGCACTTGAGAGATATACTGATCTTTCTATTTTTCTTTAGCAGGCTACTTAAGAAATATGACTAGAATGACAAATATTTTTAAATTTAACATATTATTTAGAATGTTCCAATTAAAAATGTATGATAAACATTTTTAGATTTAACATTATATTATTTTAAATGTTCATATTAAAAATACATGTAGTAGTACACGTGCTACTGGTAAACTAGAGAGTCTTAGGGCTAAAATTAGTAAAAAAACCAATAGTAGAGTGATAAATAAATGCAAAAGTCAGACAACAAATGCTCTGATTCTCTGCCAGTTCTACAGTCTTGTTAAAATACAGTGGAAAAGTTGTGCTTGCTTTTGAACTATTTTTGTATTTCATTTTCAGTGACATAATGATGAGAGACAATCTCTTTGAAATTGTAACAACTTCTCGAACCTTTTATGTGCAGGTAATTTCTTTTTTTAAACTTTGGGCTGACCCAAGAGACTGCCAGAGTTAAATACACTTTAAAAGTGAAATAACAGCACTTCTTCACTTTGACTATGCTATGGTTTTCAGAGAGTGTGATCTTCAGGATATTTTATTTACTGCTTCATATAGCTGTGCACATTTAACAGTAAAAAAAAAAGAAATGCGTGGGTTGAGAAATGAAGGGTCAGGTGGTTGTGCTGCTGCAGGTGGTGGGATAGTGGGCAGGCTGAGGGTTGCTGCTGACCATGGTGGTGTTGTTGCTGCAGGCAGACAGCCCTGAGGACATGCACAGCTGGATCAAGGCCATTTCTGGAGCCATCGTGGCCCAGCGGGGACCGGGCAGATCGGCAGCTTCCGTACGTCACCCTGCGCCCGAGGAGATGCCAGTAGCTCCTGTTCACTTGTGTCATGCACTCCTGGTTTTTTCCTTTTGCCTTTCCTCTCTCCTGTCCTGTAGTAACGTGGCCTCTTTGCATGAACTTTCAACCAGACTGGCATCAAATACTTTGTGTTTTTAATGGAGTACTATTTTTAGTCCTACCTGTGACTTTCTGTGCCTTGTTTGTCTTGAACACATAGATAATTCAGTGCTAACCTAGAGAAGTCCAGTGTGATCTGTCACTATTACTAGTTTGGGAGTTCAATTAAAACTTTCTAATTCCTGTGAAGTGTTTCTGCTAATTGCTGTGTTTTGCAATCAAATTACAATATTCCTAATTTCTTTGTAACAACTCTCACTGCAAAATTGTGATTATCTGTTGCTGGTAGTTTATTGTACATGCAGATACAGATGAAAATTTAAACTAAGAGATTGTACTCACATGAATTAGCTCTTGCTGTTGGAAATGCAGTGAGAACAGCATCTTGCAGTATTGAACTGGGGCACTGTGACAAGTGTTAATATTTCTGAAGCCACGTGGATGCCAGCATTTCATACCTACTAGCATTTAAACTGTGTTAGTTGTTTAGCACAAAGGTCATTTAACTGGTGGAAAGTAGTGGGTTACTCTGGTGTCACAGTGTCTCCAAGTATGTCCAGATGTAGCACCAGGAATATTTCACAGTTCAGGTATTGCATGCTGTGTTTTTAATTTTCTGTCTCTGGGATGTTTTGTAATAAACTGAATATAACATTACCCCCATAACCTGAAATCTAGTAATTCAAACCTGGCTTTTGACTATAAATTTGCATTGATACCATGTTTCTGGTAAGTCAGCCTAAGCTCTAAACCAACTTTTGGTAACTGCTTCATTTTTTTTAAAATAAAACTTCCTCTTACAAATTTTCTCTTTGTGGGGGCAATGAAAACACGCAGGTAACTTTTCTTTCTGTACGCTTTTTTCCCTTTGTTTTTTTTTTTTCTCGTGGGGCTAACTGAGCAATGTAGCTATGACTGTCTGCATCACTTCTTGTTCCCTCTGTTGTCCTCTCTCCCCAAGTCCAGGTGACTCTAATCTTAGCTTTGCACTGTGTTCCAGATGCGGCAGGCCAGAAGGCTGTCGAATCCTTGTATACAGAGGTATACATCAAGAACTGGTGAATGCAGCACGTATGTGGGCTCTCATGGAAACCTGCCTTCTTAACAGAGGGCTAGCACTAGGCACTAATTTGCACTATAAAGCAAACTAAAAAAAATAATGCTACCTGTTGTCATTACCATTACTGAAAACTAACTCATCAATAATATCGTTCACTCACAGGTTTGCACTGTTTTTTCTTGCTTTTAAAAATGATTGGAAATTAAAAACATCAGAACCACTGCTTATACATCAAAGCACAGTAAAGATTTAAACTTAAGTGATGTGATGTCACCTTAATAGGAAAGTACTAAAGCTAATTTGCATGAGAGTTCATATTTCCATTTTACTTTACATTTGCCTTAAAACTGCTCAACAGCAAGATTAAATTTAAGCTGCCCACAAACTAATGCAGATGAGTGCACACAGAACATGCACGTTGTAACTCTAGGATTTGGAAGGGTCTATAGTAGCCTGATTTGCATGGCTTAAGAGGTCTCTGCATGAAATGATTAGTTCAAACATAGAAGCATTATATAATAATGTATAATCAACACACTGTTCAAAGCAGGGCACCTCAGGAGTAGTGCAGCAGCACAGTCTCTTAACTGTGAAATTACAGCCAGTGTGGGTAGTAAAATCTGAGTATCCTTCAGAGCAGCTTAGCAAAAATTCAGAGATCTTGTCCTCATATCCCTTTTGTCCTGTTAGGTGAAGTAAAATTATTAATAAGAACAGTAGGTAAAGCAGTGAATATAAGTCTTCCTAAACCAAATGTTTCTCCTTAAGTGGAGGATCAAGTGAGGTATGAAATAAGGCAGTGTAAATGATGTGAAATATTTCTGTGAAATTGGACACCAAACTCAAGTCCAAAAAAAAGTTGCACAGGTTCATTCCAATAACATTAAGCTCGTTTATAAAAAGAAATATGGTAGTACTTGGCAGAATCCATTTTGATTAAATTTATTAATTCATGTCATGAGAATGTCATAACATCCTAAAAGAAACTTGAAAAACTACTGTGGAAAAAAAAAAGTATTTAATTTAGGATGTATATTTGCATCTTGGACACACATCTGTGATGGATTTGGGGTTTTTTTTGGCTAACAAATGTGCTTGAGGAATGCCTTGATTTGTGTGTGCACATGGGTTGGCAGACTCCTTTAGTTCCTGGACTAACATTGGTGATGGCAGAACTGGCAGCAGCTGCAGCTCCTAATGCACACACAGTTCACTGCAGCACCACACAGCATTGGATTAGAACATTTCAAACCCAGCACTGCTCAGGGATTTGAGACATCCTGACAGAACTGATGGATGCAGTGCAGAACCCAAGGAACTGCTTGTTCCTGTTCAGGAGGTCAGGCTATCCCAGGACATCCAAATGGCATTCCATGCCTGTGCTTCAGACAACTGAATCATTCCTGGGTAATCTGGGGACTTGTTTCTGTCAGTAAGTAAATGGTGGAAGATTAATTTGATAGTTATGTGAAGGTCAGCAGAATAATGATAATAAACACAAAACAGTGACTTGAATTAAAGGAGTAGCTCAAGTGGCAGTTTCTTTTCTAGGTCATTAACCTTGGAAATTTTTGTATAATCTTAATAGCTTAAAAATTTTTGTTTGGTCCTTGGGAGAAATGGGACAGATTTGGTGTCCCAAGAAGAGGGAACAGTAAAATGTGCATTATTTCAGGATTCAGGATATGAGTGCTTGATTTATATGAATAAGTCTAAATACATTTTTCTTTTGGAAAGATGTGACTTTCAATGGCCTTTGAAGTGTGCATCTTCTTTAACATCTTAGTAAAATGAGGAGCCTCAGTTTGCTGGATTATATTATGAAGTCTACAGAGCTGCTGTGCTTGATTTAAGAATTGAATTTCATAATTTCATTCAGTGCAGCAGCTGATGTGGCTGTCACATCCTGCTGTGAGCTCACACTCAGTAAAGCAGTGCCTCGAGAAAGCACCTGCCTCCTGCTGCCGTGGCTGATGCTTCGCTTCGTGTATTTTCTGTCTCGATTTTTTTTTTTTTTTTTTTTTTTTTTTTTTTTTTGGGTGTGAAATCTGAAACTGCATCTTTCCAACGTGTCATCAGCGACTCCAGCTGACACATTTCCCTTCTTTTTCCAGGAGCATCCCGAGCCTTCTCCCGAACCCGGCCATGCTGTCCGTGCTGCCGGCCCAGGCGCAGGCAGCTCACATTCCACAGCCCCTCACAGCAGCCCTGTGGTCCCAGCCCCTCACCCCAAACCCCCTGCCTTGGAGAAGCGAGGATTTCACGAGTCTTTTACCAAGGCCAAACCAAGGAGCTACAAGATCCAGGCTGTCGCTCCAAGAGAATCAACTTCCAAAGTGACTGAGCGGGGCCCCTGGGAACCCCGCAGCAAAAATGGCACTCAGGAACAGGATCCTGGCCTTGTGGATCTGGATGATGCAAGCCTTCCAGTCAGTGATGTGTAGGGATGGAAGTGTTTGGAGAATGATCCATTTGTTCGGTCCTTTAATTTCCTTGCTCGGACTTTGAACCAAAGAAAATTCCAGGAAATGAGAACAAGAAAAAAAAAAAAAAAAAGCAAACCAACTGGAGCACTGCTGTTATATATATGTGTGTGTGTGTGTTCCTGTGCACACATGGGTATATATAATGTGTTTGTGTGTTGCCTTTCAGCTGAGGGTCAGAGATGGACCTTAGGCATTTTCTCAAAGCCTGATAGTAAATCACTTACTAGGGAGGGGCCAAACTGCACAGTTTAGGAAAAAAAAAAACCCAACCCAAAATGCATTTGAAAAAAAAAGTACTTCTGCAAGTAAGCAAGGTACCAGCAACTTCTAATTCCTAATCTGGCAGGTTTACTAAATTTACAACTAATGCTCTATTTTGGAGAACTCGTTGCCAACAAATGTGATTATTTAATTTCATCTTAAACTACAGTAAGATTTTAGGCATGTATGAGAACATTTTCTCTCCGTGACTTTCAGATACCAGGAAATGCACAAAATGTTTCTTCTGTTCTTTAGGATCAACAGTGTCAACTGATTTGTTATCAGAACAAGAATTCTGAACTCCCTTGGAATTCTAGTTATGGTGCTGTAAAATTTCCACTAAAATAATATTTTGAATAGTCAGCCTATTTTTGATGCACTCCTAAAGGTGGATTATAACTTTTTGCACATTTGGATTTCCATGGACTGCATGTAGTGGTGTTTTGGAGGGGGGAAGAAGAGAATTTGGACTTTGGAATTTGGACACTTTAGATCTTTTTAACTAAGTAGGGTTTATGTTGTGTTACATTAGGCTTTGCAGCAATTATGTTTTCTTAAATGTTTCAATGTTAATTGTTTGGTTACTGTTTTGAGAATGATTTCCTTCCCAGTGCTTTGTGAACAGTTCTTGTTCCTGTATTGATCAGTGGAAGAACTCCTTTAGTTGTGTTGTTATTGGTACTGAAACTGTTCCTAGTCCTGCAATCGTGGCCTATAACTTTTGGTGCACTAAGAATCTGAAGTGCCTGTGTTTTCTCTCACATTGTTAAAACACTTTTGGGTTAGTGATGTACACAGACCATTCTTACTGGGTTTGAGGGTTGGCTTGGAGTTGCTCTGGATAGCATAGTTTGAAACAGCTCTTTAAAACAAGGTTTATGCCAGGGGTACCAGTGTTCTGGTGTGGCACCCACTGCTGTGCAATATGTGTTCTTAAAAAGTGAGTATTTGTTGTTTGTGTGCATTGTGTTATGGGGCATCAGTGATGCCAGCGAGGAGAACCTTTACATTTCAAGTATTGGATTAGATGGTGTGTACTTTTCATCATTTTTGAAAAAAAATGTTTGCTTTAATCCCAACCCCACAAATATCTCATGCTGCTGCTTACTGTGATCCCGACTGTCCAGCTTTGTGAGACTTTTTGTCTACTGGAACCTAAGATACATATCAGGAAAGTCCATCTTCTCTCCAACTTCCAAACTGACTTCCTGCTCGAGAGATATGGATGGCTTTACCACAGCAATTTGTTGATCCAAGACAGACTAATTGGTGTCATATGAGAATGGAATATAATTAATTTCAAAACCTTAAATTATATCAGCACCTTCTTTCGGTTTTGGTTTATTTTGTTTTTATCCATAAGCTAACTTACCACTGTCTTAAGGCAGTGGTGTCTGTAAATTACTGGTTTTGTTTGACTTAGATATATGTGAAAACTAGCCACAGAATTGGAAATTACTGTAAATGTCTGTACTAGTATTGTAGGTTTTAATTTCTATAAAAATAAACCATTAGCTCTTTAAAAGCTTATTTTTCACAAGTACATTCTGTGTGGAAGACACTTTGCATTGTAATATTTTTACTGTAGTCTAACATCTGAAATCACTTGCTCTGGTACAGCTTTCACACTGCATGGTCATTTTATTATATTTTGGTATTGGCAATTTTACACATTGGGTGGAGGTAAAGCAGCTCCATTATGGGACTTACAAAAAGAGGGAAAAGAGAAAAATGAAAAAAGAAATGAACTACTGTTGTAGTTCAGTAGCATAGGGAAATATTTGTGGTTGGTCACTGTCAGGGTCTCCTATTTATCAGTACTTTTATAAATCTATGAAAATTGTTAAATTATTTTAGAAACAATGCTGTAAATATGTCACATTTAAATTGTCAATAAATCAGTTTGGGTAACTTAAAATAACATCTGGTTGAGTTTCTTTGCACCATGACAATATTTGATCAGAGCAATATATTCTTTTCCAGCATGTAAGAGATCAGATTGCCCTTTATCCAGCTATGGCATCTCTAATTTTTCAAATCTAATCAGGTTGTGTAGCCTAAGAATTAAATTGAACAGACTGAGCTGATTTTCTTGTGCTGTTCTGAGTTCCTTCTCTGGAAGTTTTACATGTTATGCAGGGGATACTGATGAAAAAACATCCCAGGGGGAGAAAATGTAATGTGGATTTTTCTGTCTTTATACTGATGGATCAGAAGGGTTCTCAGAGATGCTTTCCTGAAATACAAACTGGCCACAATTTCCCAGATTCCACTGCCACCACCTGGCTGTGCACTCTGCCCTTCACTGAGGAGGAGATCGAATTGTTCTCTGTGGCTACACATTTAAACCCACTGTGTTAAAATAAAATAAAATATTTCCAGAAAATGGAGCTGCTGACTGCAGAGCACATTCCTGGAGGCACCTGCTGTGAGGGGTGATGCTCCAGGACACAATTTAACAAAGTGGAATATTCCTTAACCTCGTGGAATATTAGGATGTCAGCACCACCTAGGGGTCACACTCCAGCTTTAGAATCAGTCAAGTCTAGCACTAATTTGCTTTTAAAGTGTATTTCATACTTAAAAACTGATCTGGAAACTCCAGTTGTTAGGTCACTGGACTGTTCCAGGTCGGGGATGTTTTTTGGTTTTTGGGTTGTTTTTTTTAATTTTTAAAAAATTTTTTCACTTTTTTTGACTAGTATTTTTTATGTTTTATAGTAAGTATTGTAATAGATGGAAAAACTACCTAATATGTACACTCTGAAGGTATGGAACTGAAATATTACTATCGTTCTGACAGTTCCATTTTAAATAGAGGTGAGAGAGAGAGAAGAAATGAAAGAAGAGGAAATTTTGGATAGGGAATTTTAGTCTAAAAGTTGAAATTAAGCAGTGAAGCCCTCTGTGCTACATGTAGTTTTACCTTTTAACAGTTCCATTTGATGTCTTAATAGTCATCTGAACTTTGTAGAAATTATTTGATGTTCCAAGCCAGTGAGCTACTGAAGCCCTTCTGAGGTGCAATGAAATAGTGAAATACAGAAGGCAGCTCTGGAAAACTCAAACCTGAATCCTGCCCTGTGAGTTGTGTCTGCCTGGATTTTTCACTTGAGATTCTCGGTGCAACCCTGAGGAAAAGAAGCTGGTACTCATTTGTGAAGGCTAATGGTGTAGTAGTTGAACACTGCCCTTCAAAGTGTCACTTTTTGCCACTGTAATTAGGGATTTGCATTTCAAACGAGTGGAATTTGGCATATCAGGATGCTCTGTGAGCGCATCCTGCAGGAATTCCAACCACTCTCGCCCTGCCTTCTCCTGATGGGCACTGGGACACCTGAGTCACCTTCTCTCAACAGAGGGGTGGCAGCTGCGAGCTCGCAGAGCTCTGGGTTTGTTTTCTGTAAATGACAAAGTTTTGCAGTGTGCTACGTGCGCTCCTGCTGGTAGCTTTGCCCTCCGACAGGAAGGAAATGCCACCTGACCACAAGACACACTCGCTGCAGATTAGCAATTGTTTCTTGGGGCACGTCGCTTGGCTTCGTGTCAGCCTTCACAAAAGACACCCTGATGGTTTCATTTAGCTGGTAAATTATGCCGGCAGTTAATGCTTGTCAAGCACCAGGGCTAGATTATATCGGGAAAAGAAGGTGGAGTTTTAAATTCCTGGTTTGAAGCCATTCTCTTTCAAAGCCGTGGCATTTTTTCTCTATGTAGTAATGGATCTCGTTTTTTAAAGGGTTTTGGTTTTTTCTCTGAGATTTTGGTGATTTCTCTTGTTATGTTAAAGTGGGTTTTTGGCAGGTGGTAGTAGGGATGTCACACTTTTCCCCCAGAAAATCTGAGAGGGAACCATCAAGGCATGAAGCAAATAATGATAATAATGAAGCAAACAGAATTAAAAAAACTAGAAAAGCTTTCTGCAAAGCCCAAGATGTTGGAGTTTTGCTCAGACCATCGGGATTCCAGCTTTCCCAAACATCCTTCATCCTCTTTTTCTGGCCGGGACCCTTCTAGACACAGACTTTACCGTTTTTTGTACTGGCCAAGTTTTTTCATCCTTGACTTCCCTCCCCCCTTTCCGTGTGTGCCCAGGTGCTCCGGGGTCACACTGCAGCATCCCTGCATCCCTGGCAGCAGTGTCCTGACTTCCATGCCTCCAGGAGAATTTCTAGTTTGTGATCTCTAGGTGGAGCTCTCTATCACCCAGTTCCTTTTGAAAAGTAGGAGATGAGATATTTTAGCACTGAGGCTCTGGAGTGTGTTTTTCAGACCACGCTTTTGGCCTTTCTGGTGGTTGATGTCTGCTGCCCTGAAGAGTTCTGTGTCAAGTGGAGATGAAATAATAATTTCGGGGTGTGCAGTGTCTCTCAGGTCTAAGGCACTTCTGCACAGATCAGACAGATAATTAACAAATCTATTTTTCAGTCAGCTAATTTATTCACCTCCCCAAAGGTTTATCTCAGTTATTCTGCAAAGCAAGACGTTTATATTCAGATTTTGTGTACCTACATGACAACTATAAATTAATATCACAAAATACTACATTTTTAATAACTCAATAGAAGATGTACATTCTTTTTAAAAAGAGTTTGAAGCTGATAGTGCTGGAAAACAATTGCACACCTTTGCTCTCTAGAACAACCACTATCAAAGGTAAAGATAAAAAGAGACAGAACCATCCATGGAGAGAGGATGGCAGAACCCAGAGTGCTCTGTGCGTGATTTTTTTCCTGCCTGTGGAGATAAGGCTCCAGTGGCTTTGAGCAGTTAACTTATCTGACCACAGCAATGTGAAAGGAGAGCAGAGAGCCTGTCTGGGCTGGGGAGGATGAAACCCCACAATAATTCACTTACCTTTGAGTATTTTGTTCCTGCTTTCAAGGAGTTTATGAGATCTATCCTGAACCTTCTTTTTTTCTTAGTGAGTCTTTTTGTCGGTTTGTTAAATGAGTTTGGAGGTTTTTTGTTTGTTTGTTTTTTGTTTGGGAGGGGTTGTTTCTTAATAAAAACTCATCACCTTTCCTTAAAGAAAGCTCTCATCACCTTTCCTTGTCTTTATGCAAATAGGGGCAAAACCCAAACCAAAAATACAAAACCCACCAAGCTTATAAAACGCCAAAGCCTATTAAAAGTAGTTGATAAGCAATGGATAATTAATTACTTGGAAACATTTTGCTGTTATATCTATCCACAGATATGTATGTGTATATACAAATATTAAAAGATTTTCAACTTGTAAATATCTTCTTGACTTTTTCTTAGGACTTGTTGACACAAATTATTTTAATATTAAGACAATTTTCTGTGAATTGTCCAATTTTATTGCTTGGGTCTGAAATCAGGAGATTCTCCTGAAATCTCATCCTTGCAAAGCGTAGAAGTTTTTTGGAAAACTGCAGATATAAAGAGTTCACACTAGAACTTTAACTGAGAATGTTGGAATATACTTGGTTTCCAAGCTTCAGGTACTAACCAACAGTTTAATAAGTTCGATAAGTTTTTGTGTTGTTCCCTGGAACAATTTGAATTCTGATGCTTGGGACACTGCTTCTACCTGCTCGTTGTTAAACTTTTTCTGCGGGAAAATATTTTGAATTATCTTGTATTAACGTAGCTGCTGACAAGTTCAACTCCTTGGTCGCAGCTCATCTAGCAGTTAACAGCATTTCCTCTTGCCTAATGGCTTGTAAAGTTCATTAGCTGCTTGGTTATCGGCTCCTGATAAAGGTACACTTGAATAATTATAGATTGGGAGTGAGTTCAGAAGTTTAATCGGCTTGTAATTAAAAAAAAAAAAATTGGCTTTGCATTTTCCAGCTCTGTTAAACCGTTCCCTCTCAGCTTTGGCAGGGATGCCCTGTCCATCGGAGGGCACTTGGTTGTAATTAAATCTCCTTTCAGAGCACCTTGTGTGTGCCCAAAGAGCAGATGGCAGAGAGGCCGCTGTCCGTAGGCTCTGGCCGGTGCCCAGCTGCCGGATAAATGGGATCAGCCTGCCTGTGGGATGGTGGAAAACGACCTTTTTAAATTTTTTTCCCCTCCTATTATTATTTCGGTTGATTAACCTTCTGCTAATCGCTGGTATCCACCTCGCCCTGCGGCTCTGAGCATCTCGGGTGAAGCGCGGGGCCGAGCAGAGGGTGGGGAGCATCCTGGGTCCCGTCCCTGGGGTAGCCGGGACCTCCTGGGCTTACCGGGCATTGCCGGGGGACATCTGCACACATTTACACACAAATTACACATCGCTTCACTCCTTCCACCGCGGCACCGGCGCCGCGCTCCCCCATCCCCTTATCAGCTGGGAACCTGATCAGCGCTGACTTTGATTTGCTTTCCCGTAATTCCTGAGATGGGGAAGCGTTCACACCCCCCTTCCCCTGTTTGCAGCAGCGCGTTATCAGCATTTCCCCCGATCTTAATCGCCTGTCGCGATTTCTGTGCTTTCACCGCCGAGTTTCCCCGCAGCGCCGGACCTCGGGCGGGGATGGGGTGTCTGTCCCGGGGCTGTGTCGCGGTTCCCGGAGGGGTTTCTCTGTCCCGGGGGGATGTCTCTGTCCCGGGGATGCCGTGGTTCCGTGGGGGTGTCTCTGTCCCGCGGGGGTGTCCCGAACCCGGGGGTGTCTCTGTCCCGGGGGGGATTCCCGGGGGATGTTCCGGGGGAATGTCTCTGTCCTGTGAGGGTGTTTCTGTCCCGGGGATGTCTCTGTCCTGGAGGGGTGTCTCTGTCCCGGGGGGATGTGCCGCGGTCCCGGGATATGGGGTCTCTGTCCTGTGGGGGTGTCTCTGTCCCGGGGGGATGTCTCTGTCCCGAGGGGGTGTCGCGGTCCCGGAGGGATGTCCTGGTTCCCGGGGGGGTGTCCCGGTCCCCGGGGGGGTGTCCTCTGTCCCGGGGAGATGTCTCTGTCCCGGGGGATGTCGCGGTCCCCAGGGGGAATGTCGCGGTCCCGAGGGATGGTCTCTGTCCCGGGGGGATGTCTCTGTCCCGGGATGTCGTGGTTCCGTGGGGTCGTCTCTGTCCCGGAGGGATGTCCTGGTCCCGGGGGGGTGTCCCGGTCCCGGGGGCGCTGTGCGGGTGTCCCAGCCCGGGGGGGGCCGTGCCCGCGGTACCGCCCCGCCCCGCCGCGTCTCTCCTTAAAGCGCCCGCCCGGCCCCGGCCGCTCACCGCGCTCGCCGCCCCTCGCCGCCCCGGAGCCGCCGCCCGCGATGCCGCTGCGGGCGATGGACGCTGCTGCTGGCGGCCCTGCTGCCCCTCGCGTGCTGCCCTCCGTGCTGCTGGCCGCCCCGCAGCCCCGCCTGCCCCGAGCGCTGCGATCGCTCCCGCTGCCCCGCGCTGCCCGCAGCCTGTCCCGGCGGGCCCGTGCTGGACGCCTGCGGCTGCTGCCGGGTGTGCGGAGCGGAGGAGGGCGAGGCGTTGCGGGGGCTCGGGGCCGCCCTGCGGAGAGGGGCTGCAGTGCGTGGTGCCGCCCGGAGCCGTCCCCGCCTCGGCCACGGTGCGCAAGCGGGCGGCGGGCGGGGCGCTGCCAGTGCACCAGCAGCGAGCCCGTGTGCGGCAGCGATGCGGTCACCTACGCCAGCCACTGCCAGCTGCGGGCTGCCAGCCGCCGAGCCGAGCGCCTCCGGCAGCCGCCCATCATCGCCATCCAGCGCGGAGCCTGCGGGCAGGGTTGAGGATGCGCGGGGGGATGTCCCGGGATGCGGGAGAATGTCCCGGGATGCGGGGGGAAGCGCGGAGGTTCGGCCGCCATCGCCCCCGTGCCGGGTCGCAACGCGGTTCCCCGGCCCCATCATTCTCATGGGTCCGGACACGGTTTCCCCGGCCCCATCATTCTCATGGTCCGGACACGGTTCCCTGACCCCATCATCCCCACGCCGGCTCGGGACGCGGTTCCCCGGGGAGCCGGGACCGCGGAGAGGAGCCGGAGATGGGGCTTGGCCGCGGCTCAAGCTGCGCGCTCCAGCCCAGGAGAAAGCGGAGCAGGAATGCGGTTTGGCAGCGGCAGGGGAGAGAAAATCCCTGTTACCGACTTAAATTTCTCTCCCACCCCTCGAGGGGTGATTGCCGGACTGGAAACTGGGGGAAACTGGTGCAAATTCTCGGCAACGGGTACGGCTGCAGACCCGGCTGTGCGGCTGCAGCTAAAGTTTGGAGAAATAACTCGAGCGCGTTCCCGTCCCGGCGCTTTGTCACAGGGAAATGCCCCGCGGGAATAAAGGCAGGAATGCAGGAGCCGCTCAGATGTGATGGAGCAAAGGGGTGGGCAGAGCAGGCTGCTGCCTGCCTTGGCCCGGCTTGGCAGATGCGCTCTGATTAATAAAGGACTTGCTGGAAAGGGAGAAGCCTGTTAACAGCGTGTTAAGCTCAGTCTGGAGTTTTGTGTTTGTTTTTGTTGGGGTTTTTTGAGGATGGAGATGGCCGCCGATAAGTAACAATGCGTGGCATTTCTCCTTCAGCGTTCTTTAGTTGTCAGTGTAGTCAAACCGAACGTAATGCGAGTACTCAGAGGGGCAGGACGGATGCGAATTATTTGTAAAAGGTGTAAAAGGTGTAAAAGGGCATTGCCGGGTTACGAAACACTGCCTCAGCAGCTGGAGCGGCTGGGCTGAGCCCAGAAGAGTTTGGAGCGGTAGGAACGGTGAGTGCGGGATGTGACACAAAGCGGGGCAAAGCCGTGCTGGGATAAGCAGGGGATGATCGTCACAAGATGCAGCCCCTAATGCAGGCTGGATTAAACCTCGTAAGCCGAGGCTGTGTATCCCGTCCAAGCCATTCAGCACCATTAGGGGGTTATGTGTAAAAATGAGCATGAAATAAGCCTTTATTTCTGACGTGGCCGTCACTTTTTAGTAAGTCAGCGCTGTTTTAGTGAGGATTAATTATTTTGGTAGAAACTGTATAACTTCTGGACTGACTTTCTTTCCAAACACATCTTTTTCTACACTTAGCCATCATCTCTCCAACAGAAAAACATTCTGATGCATAGTGGCTGTGTGTTCAGCCTACAGACCAAGCTCACAGCTTTGGTGTCAACACAATCCATTTTTTGTAGCCCTGGTTGCCCCCTCAGTGTCAAAGCTGTGCTGTGCTCCATGGCACGCTGCTGGCATTTGCTGACACTGGAGACAATCAAACTTTTCATGCCACAGTTTCCTGATGCCCAGCGTAAGACAATGCCTTGTGATTTTTATTCTCGATTCATGAAACCAATATTGTTTTCTCTGCCTTTTCTGCTGATCGTTTGCAGAATTGGGGCTGTGTTTGAGCTGGGAGCAATACGTGCCTCTGGTGGGGGGTACAGAAAATGCACAGAGTCCCTGTCTGGGAGAGCTCTGCTGTTGCAGATCCATCAGGAGTAATTCCAGACAATCATTTTGCCCTGTTGCACCTCTGGAACAAAAAGAAAGTGCTGGAGAAGCCAACCAGTAGCACATGTTTGTCCCTGGATGAGAGCAAACATTGCTACCAGCAAAGCTTTTTTTCATATGTAAAGAACCTGAAATAAAAAGGGATGGAGAGTAGGCTGTAAAGTGCTTGAATCTATGTTTTGAAAAAGCATTGCCTGATATTTGGTTCCTTAAATTAGTTACTTTTCAGACTTATTTTGAGTTTATCATCAGGAGTACTTTCTCTATCTAAAGACTGAGTTATCTCTATCCTTTTTTTCATAGAACACACACACATAAATAATTTGGTCAATACAATGTAACAGCACAGGGAATCAAAGGGATGGGAACATAGAGAAAGTGTTTGGGAAGCATTTCTTGTCATTGTTTTTAAACTTCACGCTATTTCAGTAGCAGGTCAAGTACAATGATGCGTATATTGCTTAAAATAAAGTAAAACTTTGTAATTTTAAATTTTCATCTACTACAGTCCCTTCCCAGCGCAGTTTTTTTCATCTGTCAGTGATTCCCAGGGAATCTCTTCAAATACCAGCTGTGTTTGAAAGGATGCAGTAGAGCAGGAGCAGGTTGCTCTGGGTCTGTGTGCAAAATGAGCCTTAAAAAACTCAATCCCTTCCCAGCAGTGTCCAGCTGTGCTGTGGCCATAACCAGTGCCACCCATCCTGCTGTGCCCTTTCTGCACCAGCCTGGACAGGGCTCCTGGGCTGCAACCGTCACTAAAAAATCCTCCCTTTCCATCAGAGCAGGAGAGACGCTGCCAGAGGATGTTCAGAGCCTGTGCTGGTGCAGCTCTGTGTGTTGATACCACTGAAAATACAAATGCAGAGGGAAGGTGAATGTCCTCTGGGCAGAAACTGTGGCTGTGTAAGAGCATCCCACACCCAGGAGTGAGGTCAGTGCCACGAGACCTCAATACTCAGTGCTGAGGTTCAGCATGCTGGGAGGATGTTTTCTTTTTCTTCTGCAAATATGTTTTTGGTGGCCTTAAATTCCTCCTGCTGACCAAGGGAGGAAGGCTCACACAACTTAAACCAGGTTTTATTCCCTTCCTCATTTTTCCCACAAATGTTGGCAGGCGTTTTGGGGCAGTGTGTCCTTCTCTCCATGTAGTGCTCTTCACACTGTAAAATATAAACTAACCTGGATTTGTCCTTTCCTCATTAACCCGAGGAAGAAGAACATTCCTTGTGGTTGCTCTCCATTTCTGACTGTTTTCTGCCTGGTTCTGAGCTGGTTTTATATGTTTTCATATTTGTATTAGGTTTCCTATGTCTAATGTGGTATCCCAGTGAGCTCAGCAGTCCTCAGCTTGCTGGCATCTGTCACAGGTGGCTCACACTTGTCCCAGGCATGCCCACACCATGATGTCACATCTGGGGTTTGGTGGGAGCTCTTAGGGTTTGGGTTAACCAGGTCATTGCAGCTTGATTGTCTGGGGAGGAGGCAGAGTGAGGGGTAACTCAGTTTGGAAAGCTGTGTATCACTGATACAGACTTTGCTACTTCATCACTTCATCATCCAGTTTCTCAGTTCTGGAGACAAGAAAGGGGAAGCAAAAAAAAAATCACTCAGTTTCTTGCAAAATGACTGACTTTGTGTTCTGAAATGCACCAGGCAAAACTGCATCCAAGTGTCTCTGTGTAATTATGTGTCAGGAGAAAAGGACCTCTGCGGTCAATAACCCATTTGTCATTAACTGAGCCCTTCTGAGGCTGCCTAAGAGTGAGCTCAGTGCAGCAGAGGATGGGAAGGAGATGGAGCTGCATTCCTGTGCCTGACACTGCTGATGGGCTGGCAGTGCTGAGCCTGGCAGGAACGAGGAATTGGGGCAGGGAGAGAAACTCAGCCGGGAACTCTGTGAGGGTTGGGAACTCAGCCAGATGTTTATCAAGAGGGAAGTTGATACTGTTGTTATGAACAAGGCTTTCAGCTGTTTCCCAGAAGATAATAACAGGCACATGGTGGTGTTTTTATTATTATTATTTGTGTGCTGAAGAAGTGTTGGGAGACTTTGGCAGGTTACTTGGCACGTGCCAAGTCTATTAAAAATGACCCAGGAGGAGCAGGTTTGCAGGGTCTGAGTGCACAAATGAGCATTCCAGTGGTGCTGAACTTCATCTCCTCCCTCAGCTGCTGTTTGGGTGGTCTGAACATCATTCTTTTCCAACTTTTCCTCAGTCTATTTTGCAGCAGCAGGAGAAGGGAGGGAGGGAGAGAAGAGGCAGCTGAAGGCAATGGAAATAAATAGCAACATCTTTCCAGAAGAGAACCAATTCCCAAGTGTGGGATTAAAAAGCATTTCCAAAGCCAAGTGCTCAGCTAGGAGAGGAGGCAACTGTAAGAAGTGGCTTGTCTGAAGAACTCACCTTTTCCCCTCTCCACATCTAGATTTCCTTCCAGAGGAGCAGGCAGTAATTTTGCAGTCTCCAGACTTCAAACAGTCAAGTCAGTAAACACAGATTTGGAACAAGGAAAGATTCAATCCTTTCATCTTCTGGCTTTGAAATTTAAAGGTACCTGTGGACTGGGCAGGAATACTTGAGGCCATGAGTAAGCAGCAGGAGTGTTGTTAAGCAGAGTTTGGATGTGAGGGAGGCAGCACATCCCCAGCAGCTCTCAGGCTCTGCCGTCCAAGAAATAGGAGAAGCTGGAAAATATTTTTCAAATGTGAATTTACGTGTGCTTGGAGTGAAAGAAAGCAACGTCAGAAATAGAAACTGGGGTACTGTGGAACTGAACTTGTGTTGTAAATACAGCCATTCCTCAGTCCCACAAGCTGCTGGGGCCTCCAGGATCTCTGGCTGGACTTGGCAGTGAGTCCCTCTGCCTTTGTAACTGGGCCCAAGTGAATACCTGACATTATTTTGGAGGCTGTGTTCAGGATGTAGAATAAAAGACTTTATTTTGCCTTCTGGATGCAGGTCATTCTGATTCCCAAATTGACTGTCCTGCTTCAAAGAGAAGAATATAACTAAAAAAATAAGCCTCCTTATCTCAAAGGGCTATAAAAATAATTGATTTTATACTAATGGATGTTGACCTTATATCTGTAGGTAATAGGAGAGTTATATAAATTATCAGTTGTATTTAAGAGTTATATAGAGTATATTAAGAGTTATATACAATTTATCTTAAGATTATGAGACAGGACACATGTGACAAGTTATTTTAAAGTTGAGTGAACTGAGATCTTTGCTTCTGTATTTTAGCAGCTGGAGATGAAGGACACAGGCAGACAGAGCAGCTCTTGAGTTTCTGGGTTAATATCAGGCACTCTGGCGCACTGATAAGGTGAAGCACAAGGTTGGAGTTCAGCTGGGTTGTGCAATTTGTTACAAGTGCTGTGTCAGGAGCTTGTTCTGGAGGGAAAAAGTGGAAAAACAATGCAAATATGTGTTTCATGTGTGAGCAGATGCATTTTCCTCTGCTTTCCTGCAGGCTGGCACCAGGCTGGTACCTGGCCCTGTCACTGCCAGCAGAGGAGTGGCAGTGCCATTAAAACTGTGTGATGTTGGTTAACCAAACCTCATTCTTGTCTCTGACATTTTTTCCCCATTGGGGTTGCTCAGTCTTTCCATCTCCTCACTCTTGTAAAACTTTTTTTTAGTGAGGCATGGGAGAGGGATGTGCAATGAGGAGTTCCTACATCCCCTTCTACAGAGCTGCAAGAAATCCCAGTGAGACAGAGCTACGGTGCTTAAAATGTTTCTGGTAGCACTTGGATTTGCACAAATTTTTGTTGCCAGAAAACTGATGGATAAAATAATGCTTATTAAATCTGACAGCCATGCACAGAATTTATCCAGAGGTCTAAAATTTGAAATATTTTCTGTAGCAGAGGGTAACATTAGGAGGACCTCTCAATATTTTTCCAGAGCCCACTGTCACTGCCCCAGTGCACAGACAATGAATCTAGGGCAGGGAAAGATGAAGAGATTTACTCAAGGTCAGCCAGCAGCAGAGCTGAGAGCAAACTGAGCTTTCATGAGTCCCTGCTCAGTTTTCTGCCCCTTGCCAGCATTGCTGCTCCGTTTTCCATTACTTTTCTTTTTCCATTACTCTGTTTCTCAAACTTTCAGGCTGCAGTTTTGGCTTTGCCCTGCTAACAGCATCGATGATCTGTCGATCTGCATCTGCAGAAAATCCTCTTGGAGGAGGGAAGGAGTGGGTGGACCAAGCACTAGGAAGGAAGAGAAACCCAAACAAGTCTCTCCCCTCCCACCATCCCACCCCCCAAATAAACACAACCCCCCAGGATTTTCATGCTTCAGCATTTGTGGTGGTAAAGGGATGATTCACTCCTTTTTCCAGGACAGCACAGGCTCTGTTTGGAGTGTCTGCCCTTTCTCTATCTCTGTGTAGACCTCAATCTATGAAGGTAAACTTGGCTAACCCTTGTTTTCTTTTGTGTTCAGACACGAAAAGTGGGCAAGCAGAAGTCATTTATAAATACGAAAAATACCTGGAGGGTTCCTAAAATAAAACAGGATAGGTGTGTAGATAAGAACATCAATATTCAAACAGCTATTATTGATAAGGGAGCAGTGAATATCATAATTAGAACTCTAAATATCTTTGAAAAATGCATATTTGAGAGCGTGAAATTGAAACCTGCTGTCCTTTTACCCTTTCATGAGGAACTGCAGGAGAGCAGGGAGCTGTGTGACAGTGGCTGCCTCATCACAGCAGTGCCACCCCTTACTGCAGCTCTCCAGGTGGGGTGGCACAAGGAACATCCACATTACTCCAGCTTCATTTCCCAGCCACTCACTGATTTCTGATGTCTACATTAAAACAAATCTGGGTGGTCTTGGAGTGATTCTTGAGACAGATGTAGAAAATACTGCCAAAGGCTGACAGATTTTTCAGGCTGTTGAGGCTTTTGCAATGGAGTTACGTTGGGTTCATGTATTGTACAATTACAACACCCCAGAGTAGGAGTGGTGTCTGTTTTATCACGGCTCTGAGGCTTTTCTGTCTATTTTTTCCTATAGATTTGATCCTTATTTGTATCAGCTCCATGTCACTGCTAAGTCCTGCTGCAGCAAAGTTGCCTTCTCCAGCTGCAGAAAAGCAACATCTTAGGAAGCTTTTTATTGGCTTTCCCCTTGAGAGTTTTTTTTTTGGGGTTTTTTTTAGACTAGAGAGAAGTTTAAGAAGCATGAAAACAAGAACTTGTTTTTATTCCCTGGTGTCTTCATACCAGGGTTCCTGGAAGTTGAAGCTAAGTCTCTCTCAAGCAGGGATTTCTTCTGAAGATGCAGTGTGAAAGATTCTCACGTACTTAAAATGAGATCTTAATGGGTTTATAATTTTAAGAGGAACTCTCAAGATCAGACAGCTGCTGGTTCCATGTGGGATATAGGAAT